>NC_136411.1:361762092-363214592 GCF_051521515.1 Lactuca serriola
CAACTGTAAGCATAAATGCTTAGTGAGTTCCCCAAAATACCACATACAGCACATACGCCACTCGAGGCTATAATACGACCCTCCGGTCGATGTGTCTCAGCGGGACCCTCCAGTAGGTCCGATCATAGCTCGTTGGACCCTCTGGTCCGGTCTATATCATCATACAACATACAAATATCACATAGCACATAATCTCATACATAAAACATAAGACCCTCTGGTCATCGCATAGTACCACTCTAGGTAACGTATAGTGAGAAGACTCACCTCGATGTCTCGGTAAATATCTGACTCGGAAGAAGTGTGATCTAGCCTCCGCCTAATCACATAAAGTAATACTCTCATAAATACAACTGTACCCAACCCTAAAAGTCAACAAGGTCAATGGTCAAACTTTGACCCGACTCGTCGAGTGCACTAGGGCGACTCGGTGAGTCCACACGTGTCAACTGACTCTCTTAGATTCTCTCTTGGCACGTCGAGTACTTCCCTTGACTCGACGAGTTCCACCTGGCATGAATCACGGGGCCACCCCGACTCAACTCGCCGAGTCTCGAGAACAACTCGGTGAGTTCCAACTTGAACTCAGACCCCTGACTCACCGAGTTATTCCCCCAACTCGGCAAGTCCACTCACTGAGTGATTAACAGGCAGCCTTCATACTATTCGTCGAGTCTGTTCTTTGGACTCGGCGAGTTCATGCCATGCACAAGCTCAAAACAACTTCTGAGGTCAGATCTGTTCCATACAATCATAGATCTGGCCTCCCCAAGCATGATAATCACGTAAAGTTCGGACCTTGACACACATATAACATCTAAATGGTCCAAAATGGTGATTTAGCCCCAAAAATGACATTCCAAGCTCATGACTCCCAAAATGACTCATAAAGCTCCAAGGGTTAAGGTCTTTGGACCTCTTTGGGTCCAGATCCAGAAAAAAAACTCGAGAAGGGACCAAATACACCACTTAATCAACCTCCAAAAGGGTTAGAAAACCCTAACACTAAGAATCAACACCAAAACTTAAGAAGGTCCGAGAATAATACCTCAATGAGATCTCTAGGAGCTCAAAAACCACCAAAATCGCACCTCCTTCAGTCTCTTCTTGCCTTGAACACTTCCTTCTTTCAAAAACACCTACAAAAGTTCAAGATTGGCCTCTCATTTCTCACAAACGCTCTAGATCTCTATAGGGTTTCTCTCGGGGGTTGGTGGCCGCAAATGATGGTCATAAGGCCCTTTAAATAGGTCTCAAACCCTGGAAATTAGGGTTTCATTAAACAGCGTGGACTCGCCGAGTCCACTCATGAAATCGCCGAGTCCACTCATGAACTCGCCGAGTCCAGCTGTGAACTCGCATACGAATCCGCGACCATACTCAGCGAGTCTAGACACCAACTCGCCGAGTTCCCCCACAAAACCCAAAAATAAAGGAACAAAATATCATACCTGGGAATCCGGGTGTTACAATTCTCCCCCACTAGAATCCGACTTCGCCCTCGAAGTATCACTCTGCAAACAACTCTGGATGCTGCTCCCGCATCTCACGCTCTGGTTCCCAAGTCAACTATGACCCTTTCCGATGCTGCCACTGGACCTGCACTAGTGGCACTTCCTTGTTCCTCAAAACCTTCATCTTCCGATCCCTGATCGCCACCGGTCTCTCGGCATAATTCTGGCTCACATCCACCTGAATATCTTCTAATGGCACCACTGCCGACTCGTCGGCTATACACTTTCGCAACTGCGACATGTGGAAAGTGACATGAATCTGACCCAAATCTGCTGGCAACTCCAAACGATAGGCTACCCTGCCTACCCTCGCGATCACCCTAAAAGGACCAATATATCGGGGCCCCAACTTGCCCCTCTTCCTGAATCGGATCACTCCTTTCCAAGGAGAGACCTTCAGGAGCATGAAGTCGCCGATCTGAAACTTGAGCTCGGATCGGCGTCTGTCCGCATAACTCTTTTGACGACTCTAAGCGGTCAACAACCTCTGTCTGACCTGCAGGATCTGCTATGTCTTCTGAAGCACAATCTCGGTGCTGCCCATCACACACTGCCCTACTTCTCCCTAGCAAATAGGGGTTCGAAACCTCCTCCCATACAACAACTCAAAGGGCGGCATGACAATGCTCGAATGGTGGCTGTTGTTATAAGAAATCTCCGCCAAGAGCAAATATGTGTCCCAACTCCCGCCGAAATCCAACACACATGCCCGGAGCATGTCCTCGCGCGTCTGAATCGTGCTCTCACTCTGCCCGTCAGTCTGTGGGTGGTAGGCGGTACTAAAATGCAGTTTCGTACCCAATTCCTCATGAAACTTCTTCCAGAATCTGAAAGTGAAACGTACATCTCGATATGAGACAATCGAGATCGGCACTCCAAGTCGCGATACCACCTCTCTCACGTACATCTCCGCCAACTTCTCCGTGGAAGAGCTCTCACTGATGGCCAGGAAGTGAGCACTCTTCGTTAACCTGTCCACAATCACCCAAATTGCATCGACACCCCTCGCGGTCCTTGGCAATTTGGTGATGAAATCAATGGCAATCTGTTCCCATTTCCATTCGGGAATCTCTAATGGCTGCAGCTTACCATGTGGACACTAGTGCTCGGCCTTCACCCTGCGACAGGTCAAGCACCTCTCTACAAACCATACGACATCCCTCTTCATACCGGGCCACCAATAATCTTTTTTCAGGTCCAAATACATCTTAGTGGTCCCGGGATGGATCAAGAATTTCGATCGATGAGCCTCTTCCATCAAAATGGTATGCGTTCCGCCCACAGACGGTACCCATATCCGACCTTGAAATGTCATAAGCCCCCGGCTATCGGTAACAAATTCCGATACCAGCCCGACAGGTCGCTCCCTCTTCTGGCTTTCTGGCTTCACAGCATCAGCCTGGGCCCCACGAATAGCATCCAACACCGGGGTCATCACTGACAATCTCAAACAAACATCTCAAATTAGGGCGCCCTCCGCCCTACGGCTCAATGCATCGGCTACCACATTAGCCTTTCTCGGGTGGTACACGATCTCACAATCATAATCCTTGACCACGTCCAACCACCTTCTCTGGTGCATATTCAGGTTGGGCTGATCCATCAAATACTTCAAGCTCTTGTGGTCCGTGTATATCGTATAGCGAACCCCATACAGATAATGTCGCCAGATCTTGAGAGAGAACACTACCACTCCTAACTCCAAATCATGAGTGGGATATCTCGAGTCATGAGGCTTAAGCTGCCTCGATGCATAAGCAATCACATGCCCCCTCTGCATAAGCACCGCTCCCAATCCGGATATCGATGCATCACAATAAACCACAAAATCTTCCATCCCTTCCGGAAGTGCTAACACTGGTGCTTCGCATAATTTCTGGCGAAGTGTCTCGAACGAGGTCTACTGCTCCGGACCCTAAGAAAACGCAACACCCTTCCGGGTCAACTTGGTGAGTGGCACGGCGATCTTGGAGAAATCCTTAATAAATCTTCGATAATAGCCGGCCAAACCCAGAAAACTCATGATCTCGGTGGGTGATCTCGGCACCTCCTATCTCATGACCGCCTCAATCTTGGACGGATCGACCAATATCCCATTCTGGTTAACGAGGTGTCCCAGAAACTAAACCTCTCGTAGCCAAAACTCACATTTGGAGAACTTGGCATAAAGCCTCTCCGATCTCAGAACTCCGAGGATCTCCCTCAAATGCTCCTCATGCTGCTCTCTAGATCTCGAATACACCAATATGTCGTCGATGAACACGATCACTGAGCGATCCAACATCAGTCTGCACACCCTGTTCATGAGATCCATGAACACCGCAGGTGCGTTGGTGAGTCCGAAAGGCATCACCACGAACTCGTAATGCCCATAACGAGTCCGGAATGTTGTCTTCTGGACGTCCTCCTCCCGCACCCTCACCTGATGATACCCAGACCTCAAATCGATCTTGGAGAACCAAGATGCTCCCTGCAACTGATCAAACAAATCATCGATCCTCAGCAATGGGTAACGGTTCTTGACTGTTAGCTTATTCAGCTCACGATAATCAATGCACATCCGGAGCGAGTCATCCTTCTTCTTGACAAAAAGGATAGGCGCCCCCATGGCGAACTGCTCGTCCTGATAAACCCCTTCCCTAGCAGCTCCTGAAGCTGCGAGGATAACTCCTGCATCTCCGGAGGCGCAAGGCGATAAGGCGCCTTAGTGATAGGCGCAGCTCCCGAAACCAACTCAATACCGAACTCTACCTGCCTCTCTGGAGGCACACCTGGCAATTCCTCTGAAAACACATCCGGAAACTCGCGCACTATCGAAACCTCATCAACCGACTTCGGTCTCTCTGAAACAACCCTCGCATCCATCACATATGCCACAAATCCTGTACAGCCCTGCTGTAGACTCTGTCTCGCTCTGGCGGCCGAACAAAATGCTGACCCCGCACGTGTACCCTTGCTGTGCACTGTAAGAACTCCCCCACTAGGGTCTCGAATCATCACCAACTGATGCTCGCAATCTATCACAGCTCCATATTGGCTCAACCAATCCATACCCACTATAACACACACGTCCCCTATTGCGATCGGAACCAGATCTATTGGGAACTCCACACCGAAGATCGCAAGGACACATCCTCGAATCACATCCGAAGCATACAATGCTCGCTTATCAGCTATGGAAACTCGTAGAGGCCGATCCAACGCCTCTCGACGGACACTAATATGCTGACTAAATGCTATGGAAACAAACGACTGACTCGCACCCGAGTCAAATAATACCAACGCAGGCACAGAACTCACAAGAAAAGTACCTACGCATATCATCATATAAGCATAAAAAGTCAACTCAAATAAAAGATGAAAAGAGAATACATACTAGCCACAACATCGGGCGCCGCGCGGACCTCCTCCGTGGTCAACTGAAATGCCCTCCCACGAGCCTTCGGGGCCTCGACCTTCACCGGCCGAACCTCGGTAGTCCTAGCAGCAGGCACAGATCCCTGTGCTGATCCCTGAAGAAGCTGCGGGCACTCGGCCTTCCGATGGCCGGTCTGGTTGCAATGAAAGCAAACCAAGAATCCCTTGGGGCAATCCCTCGCGATATGCCCCTCCTTCCCACACTTGTAGCATACCCCAGCCCTGCACGACCCCTCGTGACTCTTACCGCACTTCCCACAAGTGCGGCCCTTCGCGCCTCCATATCTCGAATCAGCGGGTCTAGCCCGCTTGGCTTCCGGTTGAGACTGATCCGGCCGCCGATTCATCCTCTGAGACTCGGCCTCCTCCCTGGCCTGAGTCTCCAACTCGATCTCCCTCTTCTAGGCATTTTCCTGGAGCTCAGCAAATGTACGGTAAGTTGAGTTCGCCACGAACACCTGAATATCTTTCCTCAGCACACTCAGATAACGGCTCATACGAGCCTGCTCAGATGACACCTGCTTAGAGCAAAACATCGCCCTCTCATGAATCTTCCTGGTGATGACTGCCACAGAATCAGTACCCTGCTTGAGGGTCAAGAACTCCTGAATCAATCGTTCCCTCTCCACCAGGGGAACATACTCCTCTCTGAACTTAGCGGTGAACCTCTCCCATGTCAACTCGGAAATCTTTGCCAAAGTGAAGTTCGCCGTCACAAACTTCCACCAATCCTTCGCTCCCAGGCGGAGCTGGTTCAAGGCGAACCGAACCCTCAAGTGCTCTGGACAAAAGCATGTATAGAAACATCCCTCGATGTCAGAGATCCACCTCATAGCGGTAATCGGGTCTTGCGTCCCGTCGAACTCTGGTAGCTTCGTGTTGCTGAACTCCTGGAACAACAACGAGTCACCTCCCTGAGGTCTGGCAGCAGCAACAGTAGCAGTAGCTGTAGCTGCAGCAGCCTCAGTCAATGCTGCGTACCGCTCATCAAAAGTCTCAATCAACGTGGTCTTGATGTCCCCAAACATCTCGGTAATCTCAGACCGGATGGCAGCAGCAACCTCCTCATGAATCAATCGACGGATCTCCTACTCGCTGACACCACTGCTCTCAGGTGTGTGTCGAGTCCCAACCATGATGCTTCTGAAATACAACAAAAATTATCAGAGACTCAATCGAGCATACACATACTCGATGACGCAACCCTACTTGTCCTCCGTTGTCCAAAAGATTCTTACTTGGAATGCCCACTGATCCAGTGTCTCCTGTAGTACGGGCCCAATACTACTGACCACACCGCATGAATATTCACTCCAAGTCCTCCTCCTTGGATCTTGGATTACAAGTACTCTACTCTCATGAGCTCCTAACTGCTATCTACTCGTTCTCAAAGCATCTCAGCAGCAGAAATCTCCTAGGCTAAGGCATCACAAATCAGACCACTCTAGTTCTAATATGTATACCTAGCCTACTCTAGCATGCATACCATAACATATCTCATAACACATAATGTAAGGGTACTTTTGGGGATTCACCGTTCGGGCGCTGGCTGATCGTACACACGACTCTGCTCTGTTTGTCTCAAAACTCTTTTTACTCTTTTCAAAAGCTTTACTTCATTATCAAGATTTTTCCTCAAATCCTCAGTTTGAGTTCAGGTACGCCCGAAGATGCATCCGAATCCCTCAAACCAAGGCTCTGATACCAACTTGTAACGACGTAAATTTTCAAAATAATTTTTCATTTTTAAAACATTCATTCATTCATAAAATAATGTCAAACACATTGTATCAAATGATATTGTCACAAAACATCTCCCCAAAATCCCTACAAAAATTCCAATGCGTGTGTGTACGAATCATGTCGGCGCCTTCCCGCGTTCATCACTAGTACCTGAAACACATAACACAACAACTGTAAGCATAAATGCTTAGTGAGTTCCCCAAAATACCACATACAACACATACGCCACTCGAGGCTATAATACGACCCTCCGGTCGATGTGTCTCAGCGGGACCCTCCAGTCCCGTAGCTCGTTGGACCCTCTGGTCCAGTCTATATCATCATACAACATACAAATATCACATAGCACATAATCTCATACATAACACATAAGACCCTCTGGTCATCGCAGAGTACCACTCTAGGTAACGTATAGTGAGAAGACTCACCTCGATGTCTCGGTAAATATCTGACTCGGAAGAAGTGTGATCTAGCCTTCGCCTAATCACATAAAGTAATACTCTCATAAATACAACTGTACTCAACCCTAAAAGTCAACAAGGTCAACGATCAAACTTTGACCCGGCTCGTCGAGTGCACTAGGGCGACTCGGCGAGTCCACACGTGTCCACTGACTCTCTTAAATTCTCTCTTGGCACGTCGAGTACTTCCCTTGACTCGACGAGTTCCACCTGGCATGAATCGGGAGGCCACCCCGACTTAACTCGCCGAATCTCAAGAACAACTCGGCAAGTTCCAACTTGAACTCAGACCCCTGACTCACCGAGTCATTCCCCCAACTCGGCAAGTCCACTCACTAAGTGATTAACGAGCAACCTTCATACTACTCGCCGAGTCTGTTCTTCGGACTCGGTGAGTTCATGCCATGCACAAACTCAAAACAACTTCTGAGGTCAGATCTGTTCCATACAATCATAGATCTGGCCTCCCCAAGCATGATAATCACGTAAAGTTCGGACCTTGACACACATATAACATCTAAATGGTCCAAAATGGAGATTTAGCCCCAAAAATGACATTCCAAGCTCATGACTCCCAAAATGACTCATAAAGCTCCAAGGGTTAAGGTCTCTGGACCTCTTTGGGTCTAGATCCAGAGCACAAACTCGAGAAGGGACCAAATACACCACTTAATCAACCTCCAAAAGGGTTAGAAAACCCTAACACTAAGAATCAACACCAAAACTTAAGAAGGTCCGAGAATAATACCTCAATGAGATCTCTAAGAGCTCAAAAACCACCAAAATACCACCTCCTTCAGTCTCCTCTTGCCTTGAACACTTCCTTCTTGCAAAAACACCCACAAAAGTTCAAGATTGGCCTCTCCTTCCTCACAAACGCTCTAGATCTCTTTAGGGTTTCTCTCTGGGGTTGGTGGCCGCAAATGACGACCATAAGGCCCTTTAAATAGGTCTCAAACACTAGAAATTTGGGTTTCATTAAACAGCGTGGACTCGCTGAGTCCACTCATGAACTCACCGAGTCCAGCTGTGAACTCGCATACGAATCCGCGACCATACTCGGTGAGTCTAAACACCAACTCGCCGAGTTCCCCCACAAAACCCAAAAAATAAAGGAACAAAATATCATATCTGGGAATCCGGGTGTTACAGAGAGAAGTTGATGAAAAATTAATTATTTTTTTCTTTCTTTCGAAATCCTTTCAAATCAGAAGGAAAGTTAGGAGGGAAAGTGATCATTCAATTTTCCTCAAATTCCTTTCATTTCCTTCCTTTAGTGAAACTCGGAAAACATTAATTTCTTTTACTTTCTTCTTATTTCCACAAATTTCTTTTCTTTTCTCTCGTTAAGTTAAACTCGGAAACAATGTGTAAATGTTTAGTCTCACACCGCATGCAACAAAGCCAACTTGAGGAGTCTCAACCTTCTATAAAATATAACCCTAAAACTAGTATAATGAAATCTTTTTGGTTGCAACTAATGTTCTTTTTAGCAAGTCCTTTAGGTGGTAGCTCATATTTTTTTATCTAAAAGTATAATACAATCCTAACTATATAATTTTTTATGGCTATATATAATCAGGTATTAAACGAGACAGATAATGTTATATCCGTCCTCGCCCTGTCCATGTTACGGTCGAGTACCTGTGGATACCTGAATCCGTGGGTCAAATTTGCATCCCTAATGAAGAGTTAAGGAGTGTGTATCATTGACACATGTGGTCAAATAAAAGGAGGATCGGACTATTTTGGGTTCAAGAAGGGATGAAATCACATTGGTGCTTGGACTTTGGAGATTAGTTGATACTGAAAGCAAGAATATCATAAAATAACTATTTCAAAAATTTTAATTCTCAAAACTCATATCCGATTAACTTAATGGGATCAACAAAATACAACCGTAGGATGTTAGAAATTGATTACATCATAAATTATGGGTATTTTTTGTGTAGGGAAATAGTTACCAATGTTAATTACTTCTACTAGTATGTGATATTGAAAGTGGAATAATGTTGTTAGACACCCAACAATCAAAACCTAATTCTTTCTCATCGTTTTTTGTTTAGATCGTTGACACAATGTGAGAAGGAAAGGGGGTTAATTTTTAAGTATTGGTGGAGCTAGATGACTAGGATATTTCATTTAATGACCAAACTATTTCATTTTATAATTATAATGTATGGTGGGCAAATGCCAACCAATTTAATAACTCAAAGTCATTAATGAATTACTTCTTAATTAATTAAGTGTTTTTATTAAATAAACTAATTTATTTAATTTAATAATTTAGGTTGTTTATTGATTTATCTTGTCACATTATCATAAGGTGATCCGTTATACCCAATAATAACCATTATAGTGATAGGTACCCATCATCACAACTAACCACCATTAAACCTATAAGATACTTACCATTAAACACACCATTTTATCTCATTTTTTTAATTAAATTTAATTCAAAAATACATAAAAAACATATATTTTTTTAATACTACTTTTTATTAAATTAAAATACAACATTACATTAAAAAAAATTACATTAATTAAAATAAAAAAATAACAATAGCAATAAAAAAAACCTAAAAATACCAAACATAACTAAAATAAACTACCTCCTATTCCTACGTTGGGCTCGAACGGACTCTTTCATCGCGAGAATAAGCTCCAAATCTCTGCCTTCGAGGTCGCCCACTTTCATTTTCAAGTTTTTCATATCGGTTTTTGTTTGAAACATCGTTTGTGCATCTTGAAACGACGTTTGTTCTTCAAACATTTTTTCCACCCGATACATAATTTCAGTCTTGTTCTCTTGAACATGCACACATCGATTAAATTTGTCTCCAAAATGATCCATAACACTAGATGCCGTAGACGTCGAACCTTTTTTTTTTTGCTTTACTTCTTCCAACGGGCCTACAAAGAGGTTACTCGTTTTCAAGATTGAGCGGATCATCGTTGATGTCGATGTGTGTTCGTCCGTCCGATTGTTGGGAAGTTGCGTCTGGGTTTCTTGAACGCTTTGAACCGGAAGAGGTTTGTGAAGTTCCTTCCGTTTGTTGTGTCCATTTTGGAGCGTCTTTCAATTTTAGCCACGCTTTCACATACGGAAAAGCTTTCCGGGTTGGCGTTGTTTTTTCAAATAGGTCCAAGGCCGCCTTGAAGATATCAAAATCGTTTGACCAGCTTTTGCGAATGTTTTAGAGGTTGTTGTAAATTCATCCAAATTTCGTGCATTTTAGTCGAATATCGTACAACTTGGAGCTAATTTGATCAGGATTTCGAGATTTACTTCCCGTTAATGCATGAAACACACTTCGAGCATGCCACGCTTTCAACATTGGGTATTGGGAAGCCGAAACTCACACCTCCGCTAGCTTTTCTTCTTCCTTTTTTGCTCATGCCACGCTTTCTTGGGTAGTAGTGGGTCGCGTCAGTTTTTTTCCTTTCTTCTTTTTTGGTTGAGGTGGTGGTGAAGGTTGCGTTTTCGAAATGAAATCAGGCAAATGAGATGGTTGTAACATCTTGTTTTGAGGCACTTTCATTGTTGACCCTTATATTGAGATTTATTGCATATTGATCCCTATGTAAAAGAATGAGTGCAAAGAAGGGCCTTATTGGCATTTTGATAAAAATCTGACTTTGGGAGTACGTTGCGCGTACGTGTGTACGCTAAGCATACTAGGGTGCACCTTATTACGTTGGGCGTACACCTCGTATGCATGGCGTAAGTGAGATTCATGCAAACCTTAATTTTTAGGGTTTTGGCTCATATTTAAGCATCATAATTGCCTCACATCTCATTCTTAGTCAGCTTCTTTCTGTGACATCGACCCCTCAAGAAAACCCTAAGAGAAAGAATGCATTTTGGAGCCTTTTGAGAGTTTTGAAGTGTTTTTGAAGAAAGAAGAAGGTGGTGAGAAGATCTTGGAGCTTAAAGCACTTTAGATCTGGGATTTCTACCTTGGTTGCAACCTCCAAGAGCATAATGCTTGAAACTTTGTCACTCCATCTTGTAGATCTAGACTTTCTCCTCTTTTATGTCACTTTTTGTCCCAAAATGGTGATTCTTGATCATGGCATGTTCTTAACCCATTAAGCCGTCCTTTCAAACCTTAGGAAGGGTCTTGAGTCATAAAATGGGGTCTTAATGGTTGGTTTTGCTCCATGTACTCTTTAGAAGGTCTTGATGTATTAAGATGTTGAGTTAAGCACTTAATGGACATGCAAAGTCATAAAGTTGGAAACCTTATGACTCTTGAGGATGATTTAGCCTTGGATCTGGAAATGGGATGTAAGAGCTTAAGGCATTAAGCTCTTAATGGAGTTTGGGAAGTTTGGGTGTACGTCCTGCGTAATCTGAGTACGTAGCGCGCACGTGGTAAATGTCCCTGAAGGTGGTCAATGCTCGAGTACGCCTTGCGTATGTTTGGAGTACACCCTGCGTACAAGTTCTGTGTCGACTTAACTGAGTTGACTCAGTTGAGTTGACCCGACTAGGTTGACTCAATTGACTTATGGATTTTGATCAGTTTGACTTTAACTTTAACCAAGTTTGACCAAGGGGTATTTTGGAATTGTTCTTTGGATGGTGTTTGAGAATTTGGTATTTTGGATGGATAGGTGTCAGTTAGAGCTGAGATTTGGAGTCGGGACCTCATTAGCTATTAATCAGATCGAGAGGTGAGTTTTCCTCATTGTACTTACAGGTCGAAAGTACAAAGGTCGGCCCATTGGATTAGACATCTTGTTATGTGATAATATGTATCATGTTGTAGTGATTCGTTAGATAGGTATCCTGATATATATATATATATATATATATATATATATATATATATATATGATGCTATGCTTAGTGATCTGTAGATCTACCTGATTCACTGTTGACTTGTTATATGATGATATGTTATGTACATGAGCCAACAGACCGGGGGCATTCCAACCCGATGGTTGATTGGGTCCGAGGGTATTCCATCCCGAGGATGACTGGACCTGGAGGTTGATTGGGCCTGGGGTATTCCAACCTGATGGTTGACTGGACCCATTGTGTATTGGCATTCCACTTAGGGTATCCATCCCGAGGATGACTGGACCTAAAGGGTGACTGGGCCTGGGGTATTCCAACCCGATGGTTGATTGGACCTGACATGTCGTTCAATGGCTACATACATTCCAAATCGAGATATAGGGCCTGATTGGCCATTTTGTTTCGTCGTCCGGAACACGAGCCACCACAAACACGTCCGAACATGAATGGTCGAGGTAGTGTGCACGACTCGATTATGTGGCCATGTATACCACGATGTCCCTCATCGTCAGTACACCGTTTGGTCTAAGTGTTGGGATTTAAATGTTGTGTGTTATGCCGAGTAATACAATGAACTTCCCATTCCATATAACTTCAAGAGGTAAATATGGTAACCCAACGGTTGTTAATGTTTAAACCATTGACATGAGACCATCATTTGTTTCCATTGATGATTGCATGCAAGAATGGAGTAATCACAATATCCTATATAATTTTAGTTTTATGTTTTATGTTCGGTCCTCTAATGATTTCAATCCTACATATTTTTATTTCAAATTAACCTACTAAGTCTTTATGGTAAAACTAAAGGCCTTGATTCTGCCAAAATCTCAAGGGCATCACTTTTTTCTTTAGATCAATGCATTCTAGTTCTTTTGTAGGGAGTGGGAATGATTACCAATATTTAGGCGTTGTTGACTGATTTAAGTCTATAGGAAAATCGTAACTCATATCTACAGAAGAGAAAACAAATTTGAAATAGGATCTATTCATCATATCATGTTTTCCAATAATAAAAAATCATAGAGTTGAAAAACTTGGAGGGGATAAGGACTACAATCTTGAAATGGACACATCAAGATAACAGGGAAATGATCATAATGATTTCTAGGCAAGGAAATGACCTAGGTAGATGTCCATCCCAATAAAACTTCTATAAGCTAAAAATATGTCTAAATTTACAAAGCTTCTTATAGTCTTCACCATTCATGTGAACTTCCCACCCCATGTTATATTCTAAGAGCAAAACAATAATAATGAAGTTACTAAAATTAGCGATAATAGGGTCGCAAAGAAAAGAAGAGAACTTACCATCACCCATGAAAAGCCATACTCCCCTCCCTTGATGCTTTCATGTTTAGAAGTTGATTCCAAAAATAGATTCTTTGATCTTGCGACTGAGGAGCATATATTTTTAGCGTAGTATGATTTTATGTATTATGTGTAACACCCTGTTCTGAATTGTTTCCTGATTCAGGTCCGTAATTAGAAGATCGGTTAGTTCAAGGATTTGGGCCTTGGGGGAAAGAGAAATTTAGGCCCTTTGGGTGTGAATAATGTAAGTTGGGTGATCCGAGAGTTCGGTTTGTGATTTGGAGCCCAAGGGTATAACCGTAAAGTGACAGTTCGGGCCTTTTATGAATTTCGGATTTAGGTTCGGAAAGTTTTAAGACAAGTGAGAGAGAGTTGATAGAAGTGTAGAGCCTCTCGTTACCTCTCCGGGGATATAAGGCACGTCGAAATCGGACTTAGAACAAAAAATTTATGGCCTTCGGGAATTTTGGTGGTAGTACGCGGGGCGTACTAGGTAGGAGGATCGCAGGTGATACTTAGAGTACGATGGGTGTACCAGGAGTATGCAGGGTGTACTCCAATCAAGTGCAAACCCTAACAAGACCCTATTTAAAGGCCTTAAGTTATTTGTTGTAACAGCCCAAAAACCATAATCAATTTTTTTTCATTTTTAAATAATCACAAAAGTTACAATCGTTCCATTGTTTCAAAACCAACCAATAATAATAATGTCAAATCGTAAGAGTATCATGTCGAAATGAGGAAAATAATGAGGAGTGAATGTTGCGCCATCAAGTCGGGCCCTCCCTTTTGTACTGGAAGTATCTCAAACCACAAATATAAATTATAAGAAAAAGCTTAGAGAGTTTCCCAATCATACCACATACATAAAACATTTAAGTGCCATGGGCAACCCCCATTGTCTTTTCACACAATGCCTAGGGCCAAATCCCGGTCTTACATATGAGTGTCATAGGCTACCCCCATGGTCTTTCCTTGCGATGTTGAGGTCCAAATCCTAGTCTTACCCATAAGTGCCATGGGTGATGTGTAATTTTTAATGCACTAGTTTTTTATTTATAATTCCTAATTTATCGCATCTAAACCACACCTTACAGGCAGTGAACCCGATCGAGTATAGTATAGTTTTGATAAGCAAGGGTGTCGAACACAAGGGGAACGATAGTGAATTAATTTAAAATATCTGATTATAAGTTACACAAAACACACAAAAGCAATAAAGAAAAGGTTTATCAAATCTCAAACGAACAACTAATTAACAAATCTCGATAAACTGACAGGAAAGACAAATCTCTTTAGGTATTTTGGGTTAGACAGGTTATATCTCAAGATCATAGAGAATTGCACACACAAATTCAATTATTCATGTTCACCGATTCCTAAAATGATTAGATTCACGTTCGTTATTACTAATCCTTTAGCAAACAAGTCAATTCAAGCAATGATCAATTGATTAAACTAACATGTTTCCTAGTGTTCAGTTCGTATCAAGTAAGACTTGTGATAATAACTAATCAAATTTCTCCAATTCAATTAACCTCTTGTTGATGGTTCGTCACACAAGGCTCACACATTAACTTACTTATTTCTTAGTTAATCCCAGTTTCACATTCGCTAAACCTAGGCACATAATCTTGATGGTCATCAAAATCATATGAAATTAGCAATTAAGAGATGTTCATGCGACTTAATATGCTAGTTAATTAACATGAAATAATTATCATTAACACATAAGGATCTTTTAACAAGCTTAACAAGATAAATTAAACATAAACAAAACAATCCAATATAGCAATTAATCCACAATTCAAGGTTTCATTCAATCATAAACACAAAGTAAAAGGTTTTTACACCTAAATCAGAAAGTAAACACATAATTGCATCACAATGGAATGCTAAGCATGGTCACATTAACAAACCACATGATTACCGACATGAATCTGCTCCCTAATCCTTCAGATCTTCGCTCCCGTCAGCTAAATGGCCTTTCGGCCGCCTTGTAGACCCTCAAAACGGCTTACCAGAAGTTATTTGTCGAATAATTAGGTTAGAAGTCAGAATCTCCCTTATGGTTAGCTGATAATCGCTTTTTATAACCCTTGGAACTGACTTACATATGTTGGGCGTAAGCCGGTTTACGCTGGGCGTAGTAGGAATCCATCCGCGATTAAGAAGTCTGGATAAATACCTAGTACACTGGGCGTAAGTGCTTCAACGTTGGGCGTACTGCTCATCGTGCAGGTACGCTAAGCGTAACATGTATTACGCTGGGCGTAATTGCAGTTTTCAACATTTTTTTGTACTTTTAGCTTCTAAACCCGATTTCCACTCCAATCTTTTCTTTTCCGCTCTATCGACAACTAATAGCTGCAAATCATAATTCAAAGCATTATAAGTACCTTTTAGTTCTAAAAGAGAATAATAAAGGCTAAAATATTAAGATATAATGTATAAAAAATATATATCAAAATACACTGTTGAATCATCCACTACACACTTCCACAACTGAGATACGTAGAAAGTGTTATGAATCTGACTGAGATCGTCAGGAAGATCTAGTCAGTATGCAACCCTGCCTACACGGGCAGTAATCCTGAAGGGGCCAATAAACCGGAGACCCAACTTACCCCGCTTCCAAAACCGGATGACACCTTTCCAAGGTGACACATTCAGCAACATAAAGTCTCCCACCTGAAACTCAAGGTTCGAACGACATCGGTCACCATAACTCTTTTGACGACTTTTCACAATACGCAATATGTCGTACACCTGCTAAATCGACTTTGTGGTCTGAAGCACCACCTCGGTGCTTCCCATGACCCGATGACCAACCTCACCCCAACAAATAGGGGTCCTACACCTCCTTCCATACAACAAATCAAAAGGTGGTTTGTCAATACTAGCATGGTAACTATTGTTTTAGGATAACTCAACCAGAGGAAGGTAAGTATCCCAACTCCCTCCGAAATCCAACACACATGCTCGAAGAATATCCTCGAGTGTCTTAATCGTCCTCTCACTCTGGTCATCGGTCTGCGGATGGTATGATGTATTGAAATGTAACTGAGTTCCCAACTCCTCATGAAAATTCCTCCAAAATCTGGAGGTGAAACGAACATCTCGGTCTGAAACCACTAAACGGGCACCCCGTGCCTAACTACCACCTCCCAAACATAAATATCAGTTAGCTTCTCCGCGGATATGCTCTCGGAAATCAGGATAAAATATGCACTCTTGGTAAACTTGTCCACGATGACCCAGATAGAATCAACACCCCGTGCCATTTTAGGAAATTTTGTGATGAAATCCATAGTGATCTCCTCCCACTTCCACATAGGAATGGTGTAACACCGTAAATTTCAAAACAATTTTTCTCATTTTATAAAAACATAATTCATTCATTATTTATAAAAACATCATTGTTTAAAACTCAATTCATAACATAAATCAATCCTAATATCTCATAACATAAAAATCTCGTGTGTGTGCTAATCAAGTCGGCGCCTTCCCGCGATCCTCACTAGTACCTGAAACACATAACACGAAACACTGTAAGCACAAAGCTTAGTGAGTTCCCCAAAATACCATATATAACACATATTAGCCACTCGAGGCTATAAATCTGTGGGTCCGTGCACCCAGACTCTGTGAACCCTCAAGTTCTATCTCTGTGAACCTTCCGGTTCTAACTCTGTAAACATGCACAACATAAATCACATAGAATAATGAAGTGCAACACATAACACAAATATAGCATACAAACACTGTATCACATAACTCCGATTACCTACTCAAGGTAAAGTATAGTGAGAAGACTCACCTCAGGCGTCTCGGTAAATCTCTGACTCGGTAGAAATATTGCCTAGTCTCCGCTTATTCACAAAAAGTAAATACTCTTATAAATATAACTCTCGAGACTAGACTCAACCTGCTATTGGCACCCTCAGAAGGGTAAAAGACTATTTTACCCCCCTCTCGACACAAGTACTCCATTGTTGACCAAACCCTAAAAGTCAATAAAAATCAACGGTCACACTTTGACCCTACTCGCCGAGTGCACCCTGGTGACTCGGCGAGTTCACACATGTTCTCTAACACTTTGTCCCGCTTGGCACGCCGAGTCCCTCCCTATGCTTGACGAGTCATACCAGGCATGAATCGCGGGGCCACCCCGACTCAACTCGCCGAGTCTCAAGAACAACTCGGCGAGTACCGCCTTGAACTCCAGTCCTCTAACCCCCTTCTGACTCACTGAGTCATCCTCCAACTCGGCAAGTCTACTCACTGAGCAATTTACGTGAAACCCTAACCCTACTCGCCGAGTCCCAAGAACAACTCGGCGAGTTCATGCCATGCACAAACTCTCCTGGCCTCCTGAGGTCAGATCTGTTTCCCTAAACCATAGATCTGGCCTTCCCAAGCATGAATGCCACGTAAAGTTCGAAACTTGATGCTTGTACAACAACAAGGCATCAAAAGGAGGTTTAGTCCCAAAAATGGCAACCTAAGTCCAATAACCCAAAACTGATCCATAAAGCTCCAAGGGTTAAGGTCTCTGGACCTCTTTGAGTCCAGATCCAAGGCACAAACTCGAAGAGGGACCATTTGCTCCACATAATCACTCTCCAAAGGGGTTAGAAAACCCTAACTCTAATGATCAACACCAAAACTGAAGGAGGTTCGAACTATTACCTCAAAATGAAGTCTCTGAACTCTAGAACTGCTAGAATCGCACCTCCTCTTT
Organism: Lactuca serriola; assembly: GCF_051521515.1. NCBI lineage: Eukaryota > Viridiplantae > Streptophyta > Magnoliopsida > Asterales > Asteraceae > Lactuca > Lactuca serriola. The sequence continues at coordinate 361,780,093 of NC_136411.1, forward strand.
GCTCTTGGTCACCTCCTTCTTGCTAAACCAAAGGAACAAGGATCAAAAGTGACTTCTTCTTCCTCACAGCGATTTGGCTCACTTAGGGTTCTCTTAAGGGACTGGTAGCCGCAATGGGAGGCCATAAGTGCCCTTAAATAGGCTCCAAACCCGGGGGATTAGGGTTTCATTAAACAGCGTGGACTCGCCGAGTCCGGACGTGAACCCGGATGAACATCCGCGACTCTACTCGGTGAGTCTTGGCTCCAACTCGCCGAGTTCCTCCACAAACTCCAAAAATTAAATAAATAAAATATATACCTAGAAATACGGATGATACAATTCTCCCCCACTTGAATCAGTCTTCGCCCTCGAAGACTCATTTTGGAAACAACTCTGGATGCTGCTCACGCATCTCTGACTCTGACTCCCAAGTCATCTCGGACCCCTTCCGATGTTGCCACTGAACCAAAACCAGAGGCACTTCCTTGTTCCTCAAAACCTTGATCTTCCGATCCCTGATCGCCACCGGTCTCTCAGCACAATTCAGGCTCGCATCCACCTGAATATCCTCTAATGGCACCACTGCCGACTCATCAGCTATACATTTCCGCAACTGTGACACGTGGAAAGTGTCATGAATCGGCCCCAACTCCTCAGGTAGCTCTAAACGATATGCTACCCTGCCCACCCTCGCGGTCACTCTAAACGGACCAATATACCGGGGCCCTAGCTTGCCCCTCTTCCTGAACCGGATCACTCCTTTCAAAGGAGATACCTTCAGGAGCACAAAATCTCTGACCTGAAATTCAAGCTCGGACCGACACCTATCCGTATAACTCTTCTGGCGACTCTGAGCGGTCAACAACCTCTGTCTGACCTGCTGAATCTGCTCCGTCGTTTGAAGTACTATCTCCGTACTACCCATCACATGTTGCTCTACCTCTCCCCAACAAATGGGAGTCTGACACCTCCTTCCATACAACAGCTCAAAAGGCGGCATACCGATGCTCGAATGATGGCTGTTGTTATATGAAAATTCTGCCAAAGGTAGGTACATGTCCCAACTCCCTCCGAAGTCCAATACACATACCCGAAGCATGTCCTCGAGCGTCTGAATCGTCCGCTCACTCTGCCCGTCAGTCTGTGGGTGGTATGCGGTACTAAAATGCAGCCACTTACCCAATTCCTCATGAAATTTCTTCCAGAATCTGGAATTGAAATGCACATCTCGATCTGAGACGATCGAGATTGGTACTCCATGTCGCGATATCACCTCTCTCACGTACAGCTCTGCCAACCTCTCAGTGGAAGAGCTCTCACTGATAGCAAGGAAGTGGGCGCTCTTCGTCAACCTGTCCACAATCACCCAAATTGCGTCGACTCCCCTAGTAGTCCTCGGCAATTTGGTGATAAAATTCATGGTAATCTGTTCCCACTTCCACTCGGGAACCTCCATCGGCTGCAACTTACCATGCGGTCTCTGGTGCTCGGTCTTAACCTTACGATAGGTTAAGCACCTATGAACAAACCACGCGACATCCCTCTTCATACAGGGCCACCAATACTCTCTCTTTAGGTCCAAATACATCTTAGTGGCCCCAAGATGGATCGAGAACTTCGATCGATGAGCCTCTTCCATCAAAATGGTACGCGTCCCGCCCACAAACGGTACCCAGATACGACCCTGGAATGTCATAAGCCCCCGGCTATCGGTAACGAACTCCGATACCAACCCGACAACTCGTTCTCTCTTCTGGTTTTCTGATCTCACGGCCTCAGCCTGGGCCCCACGAATGGTATCCAACACCGGAGCCATCACGGTCAATCTCAAACAAACATCTCGCATCGGGGCGCTCTTCGCCCTTCGACTCAGTGCATCGACTATAACATTAGCCTTACCCGGGTGGTAAAGGATCTCGCAGTCGTAATCTTTTACTACATCCAACCATCTCCTCTGACGCATGTTCAAGTTTGGCTGATCCATCAAATACTTCAAACTCTTGTAGTCCGTGTATATCGTACACCGAACCCCATACAGATAATGGCGCCAAATCTTGAGGGCGAACACCACAACCCACAACTCTAGATTGTTGGTGGGATACGTTGCCTCATGGGGCTTCAGCTGCCTTGATGCGTACGCGATCACATGGCCCCTCTGCATCACCACCGCGCCCAACCCAGATATCGATGCGTCACAATACACCACGAAGTCCTCCATTCCCTTTGGAAGAGCCAACACCGGGGCTTCGCACAATCTCTGGCGAAGAGTCTCAAATGAGGCCTGCTGCTCTGGGCCCCAGCTAAACACCACACCCTTCTGGGTCAACCTGGTGAGAGGAACAACAATCTTGGAGAAATCCCTGATGAACCTCCGATAATAGCCGTCCAACCTTAGAAAACTTCTGATCTAAGAAGGAGATTTCGGCACCTCCCAACTCATCACCGCCTCGATCTTGGCCGGATCGACCAAAATTCCCTTTTGGTTAACGAGGTGACCAAGGAACTGCACCTCTCGTAACCAAAAATCGCACTAGGAGAATTTGGCGTAAAGCCTCTCCAATCTAAGCATACTGAGGATTTCTCGCAAATGCTCCTCATGCTGCTCCCTGGATCTCGAATACACCAAAATGTCGTCAATGAACATAATCACTGATCGATCCAGCATTGGTCTGCATACCCTGTTCATGAGATCCATGAATGTTGCAGGCGCATTGGTGAGTCCGAATGGTATCACCATGAACTCGTAATGCCCATAACGAGTCCTGAATGCGGTCTTATGGATATCCTCCTCGCGCACCCTCATCTGATGATATCCAGATCTCAGATCAATCTTGGAAAACCAAGACGCTCCCTGCAGCTGATCGAACAAATTGTCAATCCTCGGCAAGGATAACGGTTCTTGACCGTTAACTTGTTCAGCTCTCGATAATCTGTGCACATTCGGTGCGAACCATCCTTTTTCTTCAAAAAAAAGGATCGGTGCTCCCCACGGCGAGCTGCTCGGCTGTATAAACCCCTTCCCCAGCAGCTCCTGAAGCTGCGAGGATAACTCTTGCATCTCTGGAGGTGCAAGGCGATAGGGAGCCTTGGCAATAGGTGCTGCCCTTGGAATCAAATCAATGTGGAACTTAACCTGCCTCTCGGGAGGCACACCCGGTAACTCTTTGGGAAATACATCCGGGAATTCACACACTATCGGAACCTCCTCAACCGTACTCAGCCTCCCTGCACTAACTCTCGTATCCATAACATACGCTACAAAACCACTACAGCCCTGCTGTAGACTCTGCCTCGCTCTAGTAGCCGAACAAAACGCTGAATCGGGACGGGTACCCTCGCCGTGCACCGTAAGAACTCCCCCACTTGGGTCTCGTATAGTCACCAGCTGCCGCTTGCAATCGATAACTACTCCAAATCTTCTCAACCAATTCATGCCTACGATGAAACAGACGTCCCCCATCGCAATCGGGACCAAATCAATAGGAAAATCTACACCGAAAATCTCGAGTACACATCCTCGAATCACCTTCGTGGCATACACTGCTCTCTCATTGGCGATGGAGACTCTCAGAGGTCGACTCAACGCCTCTCGACTAATACTGATGTGCTGACTAAAATCCAACGATATAAAAGATCGACTCGCACCTGAGTCAAATAACACCAAAGCAGGTACAGAACTCACAAGAAAAGTACCTACGCATATCTTAATATAAGCACAAAATCTCAAACATTAAAATAAATACATGAAAGAATACATACCAGCCACGACATCGGGCACTGCGCGGACCTCTTCCGCAGTCAACTGGAAGGCTCTCCCCCGAGCCTTCGGTGTCTCGGTCTTCACCGTCTGACTATCAGAAGCTCTAACAACAGCAGGGGCAGACCCCTGAGAAGCTCCATGTGCTGACCCTTGCAGTAGTGGACACTCGGCCTTCCGGTGTCCGGTCTGATTGCAGTGAAAACACACTGCAAACCCCTTGGGGCAGTCCTTGGCCATATGCCCCTCCTTGCCACACTTGTAGCAAGATCCAGCTCTACAAACTCCATCATGACCCTTGCCACACTTTCCACAAGTGCGGCCCTTCTGGCTCCCTGCTCTGGAATCAGCGGGCTTGGCCCACTTGGCTGCCGGCTGGGACTGTGCCGGTCGCCGATCCCTCCCCTGAGACTCCGCCTCCTCCCTAGCCTAAGTCTCTAGCTCGATCTCCCTCTTCCGGGCATTTTCCTGAACCTTGGCAAACGTCCGATAGGAGGAGTTTGCCATGAACTCCCGAATATCTCTCCTCAAAATAATCAAATAACGGCTCATACGTGCCTGCTCAGTAGACACGTGTTCAGGGCAGAACATCGCCCTCTCATGAAACATCCTGGTAATAACCGTAACAGACTCCGTACCCTGCTTGAGGGTCAAAAACTCATGTGCCAACCGATCCCATTCCACCGAGGGAACGTACTCATAACGAAACATGGCGGCAAACCTCTCCCAGGTCACCGCAGCAAGCTCTGCTGGAGAATAGTGTGTTGTCGCGAACTTCCACCAGTCCTTCGCCCCCAGGCGAAGCTGGTTCAGCGCAAACCGAACCCTCAAGTGCTTCGGGCACGAGCATGTATAGAAACACCCCTCAATGTCAGATACCCATCTCATCGCTGCAATCGGATCCTGCGTCCCATCAAACTCTGGTGGCTTCGTGTTGCTGAACTCCCTGAACAACAACGAGTCACCCCCCTACGGCCTAGCAGCAGCGACGGCTGCGGTGGCCGCTGCAACAGCAGCCTCAGAAAGAGCGGCATAACGCTCGTCAAAAGTCTAAATCAGTGTGGTCTTAATAGACCCGAACATCTCTGGTATCTCTGCCCTGATGGCCGCAACCACCTCCTCATGGATGATCCGGCGGATCTCCTCGTCACTAGTCTCGCTGCTCTCTGGCGCATGACGTGTCCTCACCATGATCTACCTCTGAAATACAACATACGATAAATTAGAAACTCACTCGATCATACTCGCACTCGATAACTCGTCCCTCCTTGATCCCTGGCATCCCGAAGATTCTTACTTGAACTGTACACCGTCCCGGTGTTTTCAGTAGTACGGGCCCAATACTACTGTCCACACCGCGTCAACATACACCCCAAGTCCTCCTCCTAGGATCCCAAGTCCCAAGTACTCTATTATGCATAATCCACTCTCTAACAGATCTCTTATAAGCTCCTCACTGCTACCTACTCACTCTCAAGCATCTCATAGCAGCTCACCTCCCGCTAGGCTAAGGCATCACAAATCAGGCCACTCTAGTCCTAATAGGAATACCTAGCCCACTCTAGCACGAGAATACATCATATCAATCTCATAAGTATATAACATAAGGGTATTTTAGGAAATCACCGTTCGGGCGCTGACTGATCGTACACACGACTCTGCTCTGCGTTTTCCAAAAATCCTTTACTCTTTTTAGAAAACTTGGTTCTCTTTTGAAAATATCTCTCAAATCCTCAGTTTGAGTTCAAATGCGCCCGAAGGTGTACTCGAATCCCTCAAACCAAGGCTCTGATACCAACTTGTAACACCGTAAATTTCAAAACAATTTTTCGCATTTCATAAAAACATAATTCATTCATTATTTATAAAAACATCATTGTTTAAAACTCAACTCATAACATATATCAATCCAAAGATCTCATAACATAAAAATCCCGTGTGTGTACTAATCAAGTCGGCGCCTTTCCGCGATCCTCACTAGTACCCGAAACACATAACACAAAACACTATAAGCACAAAGCTTAGTGAGTTCCCCAAAATACCATATATAACACATATTAGCCACTCGAGGCTATAACTCTGTGGGTCCGTGCACCCAGACTCTGTGAACCCTCAGGTTCTATCTTTATGAACCTTCTGGTTCTAACTTTGTAAACATGCACAACATAAATCACATAGAATAATGCAGTGCAACACATAACACAAATATAGCATACAAACACTGTATCACATAACTCCGATTACCTACTCAAGGTAAAGTATAGTGAGAAGAATCACCTCAGGTGTCTCGGTAAATCTCTGACTCGGTAGAAATATTGCCTAGTCTCCGCCTATTCACATAAAGTAAATACTCTTATAAATATAACTCTCGAGACTAGACTCAACCTACTATTGGCACCCTCAGAAGGGTAAAAGACTATTTTACCCACCTCTCGACACAAGTACTCCATTATTGACCAAACCCTAAAAGTCAATAAAAGTCAACGGTCACACTTTGACCCTACTCGCCGAGTGCACCCTGGTGACTCGGCGAGTTCACACATGTTCTCTAACACTTTGTCCCGCTTGGCACGCCGAGTCCCTCCCTATGCTCGACGAGTCATACCAGGCATGAATCGCAGGGCCACCCCGACTCAACTCACCGAGTCTCAAGAACAACTCGGCGAGTACCGCCTTGAACTCCAGTCCTCTAACCCCCTTCTGACTCACTGAGTCATCCTCCAACTCGGCAAGTCTACTCACTGAGCAATTTACGTGAAACCCTAACCCTACTCGTCGAGTCCCAAGAACAACTCGGCGAGTTCATGCCATGCACAAACTCTCCTGGCCTCCTGAGGTCAGATCTGTTTCCCTAAACCATAGATCTGGCCTTCCCAAGCATGAATGTCACATAAAGTCCGAAACTTGATTCTTGTATAACAACAACAAGGCATCAAAAGGAGGTTTAGTCCTAAAAATGGCAACCTAAGTCCAATAACCCAAAACTGATCCATAAAGCTCCAAGGGTTAAGTTCTCTGGACCTCTTTGAGTCCAGATCCAAGGCACAAACTCGAAGAGGGACCATTTGCTCCACATAATCACTCTCCAAAGGGGTTAGAAAACCCTTGCTCTAATGATCAACACCAAAACTGAAGGAGGTTCGAACTATTACCTCAAAATGAAGTCTCTGAACTCTGGAACTGCTAGAATCGCACCTCCTCTTTGCTCTTGGCCACCTCCTTCTTGCTAAACCAAAGGAACAAGGATCAAAAGTGACTTCTTCTTCCTCACAACGATTTGGCTCACTTAGGGTTCTCTCAAGGGACTGGTAGCCACAATGGGAGGCTATAAGTTCCCTTAAATAGGCTCCAAACCCAGGGGATTAGGGTTTCATTAAACAGCGTGGACTCGCCGAGTCCATAAATGGACTCGCCGAGTCCGGACGTGAACCCGGATGAACATCCGCGACCCTACTCGGCGAGTCTTGGCTCCAACTCGCCGAGTTCCTCCACAAACTCCAAAAATTAAATAAATAAAATAATATACTTGGAAATCCGGATGTTACAAATGGGTAGCGGATGCACCTTGTCGTGAGGTCCTTGATGCTCGACCTTCACCTTTCTACAAGTCAAGCACCGCTCAACAAACCAAGAAACTTCCCTCTTTATACAGGGCCACTAGAAACTCAATCTCAGTTCTCAATACATCTTCGTAGCCCCCAGATGGATAGAAAACTTAGATTTATGCACCTCCTCTAAAATCGTCTGCCTTACCCCACCTGACGCCGGAACCCAAACTCGACCACACTGCGTCAACAACCCCCGACTGTCTTTAACAAATAAAGGAATCCGACCTCTAATCCACTTAATCTTCCCATTTTCCTTTTTCAATCCCTCTATCTTAGCCTCCTTCATCAAATCCATCAGAGGCAAAGTGACAGCCATCCTCAAACAAATGTCTTGGATGGATGAGCTAACCACCTTACGCCTCAAAGCATCGGTCACCACATTAGCCTTCCCGGGGTGGTACATGATCTCGCAATCATAATCTTTCACCACATCTAACCACCTCCGCTGCCGCATGTTTAAATTCGGCTGATCCATCAAATACTTCAACCTCTTGTGATCGGTGTAAATAGTACATCAGACCCCGTACAGATAGTGCCTCCATATCTTCAGGGAAAACATCACAGCCCCCAATTTCAAATCATGTGTGGGGTAATTCACCTAATGAGGCTTCAGCTACCTCGAAGCATAAGAAATCATGTGACCCCTCTGCATAAGAACATCTCCCAAACCCGAAATGGAGGCATCGCAGTAAACCATAAAATCATCCAAAACCTTGGGTAGCGCGAGAATCGGGGCCTCTGGTGGTTGTCTAGGCCAACACAAATAATAACCCTAAATATTACACACTAAAATAGTGTATAGTGGTAAAGGGGTCGAATCCACGGAGATTGGTTCAATTTATAACTCTATGAAAAATCTCTTTGTAAAAATACTTGTAAAATAACACCAAAAATAAAATGGGGGTTTTGGTGTTTTGAAATACTTGAAACAAACTAGAATTAACTATGATTTAAATAGACAATTTCAACAAAAATAAGGGTTTGATGTAAAATCAATAAGGGAGGGATGGTTGACTTAAAGTTTCCTCACTTTGACTTTTGATGAACATATCATTAGAATCCAATGGTGCAATACTTTGATTTAAATCCTTAATTTGGCTATAGTAATCCAAGGAGCTTGAGATTACCTAGACTTTTTAATTGTTGAAATGGCTAGAGAAGCTCATAAAAATTTCCTTAGTCAAAGTCACTAATTCCAAATAGCATGTAATTAGTGAAAGTCAACTAGCATTAAGAACCAAAAAGTCACCAAATCCACGAGGAGTCAATTGCTTTCACTACCATGTTGGAGGAAATGTTTTTATGATTGTGTGAAGCAAAAACAACACAAAAATCACTTGTTGCTTGGTAATTTGAGGATCATTTACTTAATCAAGAAATTAGCCAACTAATCACCACAAACACATTTAAACTCATGAATAAAAACATACTAGTAGTGATAATATGATAAAACACAAAACATTTCCATAAAGATTTAAGAACAAGTTCATGGATTCTTCAACATCCAACAAAAGTTCAAAGGATTCAACAAAAAGTCAACCAAGATTAGTTTAGCCAAGCATGACTAAACTCCTAGAAACAAAGTTAGTTAAGATTGTACCAAACATTTGACAAGAATCAAGAGATGAAAAGAAGATATTCTTCAAGTGTTCTTGGCCTCCAAAAGTGCTCCAAACTCCAGAGAGAAAGTATCAAAATCGGACCTCCAAGATTAGGCTGAAGAGGTACACCAACCTTCCCAATATAGAGCTCTAAGTAAAATCCCGAAAATGCCCTTGTCAGGAATCCACGCGGGCCGCGGGTAATCTTACGCGGGCTTCAACGGGATTTTTGGGCTTCTTCAAGTCTTGGGCCCCCACAGCTAATCCATTGGCCCAGTTCGAATCCAATCAGCTCCTAGCCCATTTTTCTTTAATATTTCTTCAATTAAAGCCCAATTTGTCTCTTCACATCACTCAAAACTTCCGCAAACTCCTAAACATTGATCTTGCACACTCAAGAATTCTCCCGCGCGCCTTTCAAATTTAAAGTTCAACACTCCCGCGCCTTCATGCAGTCGACAAGCCTACTCCCTGAATCACCTCCACAGCTATTAAGCATGAAATCCCCACTGCTCTTCAAGTCCAATCGCCTTCCAAAAGATCCTGCACACTCCCGTTCCTCTAGTTTCCTTAAAATCTGCAATAATGCTCAAGAAACTAGAAAGTGCCCGAAATGGTCATAAAAATAACAAAAAGGAAAATATGCATGGAAATTAACTAAAATGCGAATGGAATGTGCTAAAAAAACTATAAAAAGAAGTAAATAAAATGAAGTTATCAGCCTCGCACAATCTCCTCCTTAGAGTATCGAAGGCCGACTGCTAATCAGGCCCCCACCGAAAGGTCACATTCTTCTTTGCCAGATAGTTTAGAGGCACCACAATCTTGGAGAAATCCTAAATAAATCTCCGATAATACCCCAAAATACCCAAGAAACTCTGAATCTCTGATGTGTTTCTCAGGACCTCCCATTGCATCACAACCTCAATCTTGGTCGGGTCCACCAAGATCCCCTTCTAGTTGATGATGTGCCCAAACAATTGCACCTCACACAATAAACTTCGTGCTTACAGTTTGGTTTATGGTTTCAAGTACCGCGGAGGACCGTGGCAAGGCAAAGGCACGATCGTACACATCCTTGGCTTTACGACTGAATGGATCTTGGGAGACTTTGATTTTAAATAATGCTTTGGAAATATTGATTTTGTAAACAATTTCATAGTAAATGGGTTGTTTTGAAAAGTTTAAATTTCTTGAAATTTTTAGGATGTTACAACTCCCTTTGCATGCACGGATCGGGGTGATCCTTACGTACGTTGGGTGTACCCATGCGTACGCAGGGCGTACTCAATCCAGAGGCAAACTTTAATTTTTAGGATTTTCACCTTATTTAAACACATTAATCCCTTCACTCTCTTTACCTTATCAACCCCCATTGCCTTTTAGTGATAATCTCAAAACCCTACCATCTTGAGAGCATTCTTGAGCTCATAAAGAGTTTTTGGGTATTCTTTTGTAATTTAGAATAAGAAAGAAGCTTGAGGAGAAACAAAGGACAAGAATAAGCTTGTAGATCCATAGATTGTGCATCATTTATAGCTCATTGGAGGTATAAAGTTTGAAACTTGTTCCTTATAAGCTTAGATCTAGGTGGTCCCATAACTTGGTCTTTTGGAGTATGGGCCACTCCAGACCATTTGAGTTGTCCTTTTTGACTCTTAGGGGTGCATGAAGTCATAAAAATCAATCATGAAGGTTAAGACTCAACCATCCATGAGTTGGTGACCACTTAAGAGAGATAGAAGGCTTAATTCATGGTTTGAGTCGCATTAAGGCATGCAAGAGCATAAAGTTTGCAACTTTATGGCTTAAGACACTTTTATGAGATTGGATCTAAAATTTGGACATTAAAGCGTAACGGGTTAAGTCATTGGAGCATTTTTGGGCTGAATGACCAGTACATTGCGCGTACTAGGCCTGTGCCCTAATTTTGGATCAATGGCGTACGTCGGTTGTACAAGCCATGTATGTCGCGCATACGAAGTCTGTGGGCTTAAGAGATTGTTGGGCTCAAATTCTGTTGGGATTTTGACTTTTTTAGGTTTGGGCCTCAGGCCTACATGTAGTAGCTGGATTGTTATGGGCACTAGACCATTTTAGGAGCTCTTGGGCCATATTGGGCCTTATAGCCTTGTAGTTTATCTTGGAATACCTTTTTTGGCTAGTTAGGATTTGGGCCTTGGTTAGGGAGGTCCAATGATGTAACGCTCTGTTCCGAATTGACTCCTAGTCTGAGGTGGTGGTTCGAAGGTTGGTCATTATAAGGATTATTACTCTTGGGAAGGTAAGATCCAGGCCCTTTCAGGTGCAGGTGATGTATTTGAAGTGATTCGGGTGTTCGGTTCATGTTTTGGAACCTAGGGGTATTTCAGTAAAGTGTCAGTTTGGGCTTTTGTAGAAAATGGATTTCTGTTCAGAAACTATTATAAAAGGTTTGAGTTGTTAGAAGTGTAGAGCTTCTCATCACCTTTCCGTGGATATAAGGATCGTCGGAATCGAGCTTATAACGAAGAAGTTATGGCCTTCAAAATTTTCGTGGTTTTAAGGCGTAACCGCGTACACAGGGCGTACTACCAAAGAAGGTAGTACGCTAGGCGTACCCTGGAGTACGCTGGCCGTACTGACCAGGAGGATCGCGAATGTTCCCCAGAATACGCTGGGCGTACCATATGTATGCTAGGCATACCATATGTACGATGGGCGTACTCCAATCATATCAGAACCCTTTTTTAGGGTCTTGGAACCTATTTAAACTCCTTATCTCATAACCTAACCCTAACATCTTCATCCTCCACCCCTCTAAACCCTAGAAATCATCATATATCAACCATGGTGGAATTTTGGAGCTTATGGAGTTCATTTTTCGGATATTTGGTCCTTTTTCAAGAAGATGGAACTTGTTGCAATGAAGGGAATCAAGGAGGAGCTTATGGATCTGGCTTTTGGGACTTATTCTCAGCTTGATGATGGTATAAAGCTTTGAATGATCATTTATCTCTTGGATCTACCATTGTGAGTTTTAGTTCATTTTGGTCCCAATGATGGAACTTTATGGTTGAAATCCGATTCTTAGGCTTTGAGTTGCCACTCTCAGTGTTAAATGAGTCTCTAAGGCAGAAAGTTGCCATCTTGGAAGTCCTAATGGACTCATGCATGATTTAAGACCATTTCCTTGGAAGTAGATTATCATTTTTGGAGTTTGAGCTTATGTGGGTCATGCAAAGCCATCAAGTAAGAAATTTTATGTGCTAGTATGCTATGTTATTATCTGGTAGTGGTAGGGGTGAAATAGTCCCCGAATATCGGTTGAAAGATACCGAAGGGGTATGTCGGGCACCCAGATAAGCCTGACAATATATTCATGTTTCTTATGCTATGATATTATGTGGTAGTAGCAGGGGTGAAATAGTCCCCGGTTACCAGTCGAGAGGACCGAAGGGGTAGGCCAGCACCCAGACATGCTAGGCAAGGTTACCGGCCGAGAGGACCTAAGGGGTAGGCCAGCACCCAGATATGCTAGGCAAGGTTACCGGTCGAGATGCCCGAAAGTGTAATGCCCGTAGATCCAGGCTAGTCAATTTAGAGATAATAAGGGTCGAAAACGACTTTTCGACAAAAGATTATTTAGAATAAATAATCTTAACGAAGTTGTAGAATATGTCTCAAGGGTTCTGTATATATAAAGAGCACCGAAATCCGAGTTATAACGAAGAAGTTATGGCCCGTCGAAGTTTTTTGGCAAAACCGGCATGGCACCGAGAGACGTAAAATAATGAATTCACGATAGAAGACTTTTTGGCCTTAGTAATATAAACCAAAGTTGTATTATACGTTAAACTGAGAACATCCATAAAAAGAACGCCCAAATCTGACTTCGTATAAGGAAGTTATGATTTTTCTAAGATTCGGCTTAGCAGTGCATGACCCGAAACTCGAATTTTAGTTCAAGCGGTTTTTGGCTTACCCGACCTAAATTAGAGTCCAATATCTCATTAATAGGAACTCAACAGTAAAAAGATAGACGAAAACAGAGTCCGTATGAAGGAGTTACGAATTCTTCGCGGTCATTTAACATTCTAAACTCCTCCTACTGTTAAATTTAAGATCAGTCGAGAATTAGCCAACGGTGTCTAAATGAAAGTTGTAGATCTTGTTTTTACCTACACGTGGATATAAATAACATTGAACACGGAGCTCATATGCGAAATTTATGATTTTTTGAAAATCGGTTGATTTCCACCCTGTGTGCGATGCCACGTATCAGCACCAGGCTGTGACTTGGAGCCCAAGCTCACTCACGACATGAACATCAAGAGATTCACGACGTGAACCTTCCTCCAGCCCCTATAAATAAGTGGTGAGGCCTCCATTCATTCTCACACCTTCCTACTTCTTCCTCTCTCTCTCTCTCTCTAGAACCTCTCTCTAGCCCCCGAAACCCCCCGAAAAGCCTAGGGAACCTCCCTAGCATGAGGTGGAAGCCCCAGAGCGCCCGATGACTCCGAGAAGAAGAGCCTTTCGGCTCAGGAACGCTGCTCCAGCGGAGCCTCGTTTTCTATAAAAGTCGTTCAACTGAGAAAAGTCGTTCGAAAAGAAGAGCCTTTCGGCTCAGGAACCACTTGAGTTGCTTCACGTTTTACATGGGTATTCATTGATGATTTATCAAGCAGGTTGAAGTGCAACTGAGAAAAGTCGTTCGAAACATTAGGAGCGACAATGGACTGGAATTCAAGAACAAAGAATTCGAAAACTTTTTGGCAGAAAAAGTAACCAGTCATAACTTCTCAGCCCCTTACACGCCTCAACAGAATGGTATTGTCGAAAGGCGAAACCGATCCTTGTGTGAGGCGGCCCGAACTATGCTAAGTTTTGCTTATCTTCCCTTATATTTCTGGGCTAATGCTATTGCTGCAGCATGTTTTACGCAGAATAGGTCTTATCTCAACAAGCGTTTCTCTCTCACTCCTTATGAGATCATCAATAACAGGAAGCCGAAAGTAAAATTCTTCCATGTGTTCGGTTCACGGTGCTTCATCTTCAACTCCAAAGAACATCGTAACAAATTTGATGTTAAAGCTGACGAAGGAATTTTTCTGGGATATTCTCTTACTTCGAAAGCATATCGGGTTTTAAATAAGCGTTCTAATAAGATTGAAGAAACCTATTATGTGACTTTCGACGACAACTACGTCAAGAAACTAAAGACTACTGAAGAAGCAATTTGAGAGATTTTCTCTCAAACAGGTCAAGTCACAGCCACGATTGGTAATCTATTTGATCATTTCGTTGACCTGTTCGATGAACCTGAGAAAGCCACTCTATCAGAAACCAAGGAGGCAGACAACAAAATCGATCATCTGAAGCAGATTGTCAAAGATGCAGCCAAACAAATGGGAGAAGGAGAACAAGTTCAAAACGAACCTCCTCATCACGGCACTTCAGTTGAGGGGGAGAATCTATTTTCTTCAAATCAACCAAACTCACACTTTCAGGGGAATAATTCCATTCCTGTAGCACCCGAAAGCCAAGCTACACCCGAAAGTCCTGTAGCACCAGAGCGCCCGGCTACACCCGAAAGTCCAGTAACACCCGAAAGTCCAGTCGCACCTGAAAGCTCAGTTACACCCGAAAGTCCAGCTACTCCTGAGAGTTCTGTTGCACCCGAAGGTCCAAACCAACCTGAAAATCCAAATGATTCATCATCAGTCGACGGGGAGAATTCCGATATGTTCTATGATGATGATAGTCAATCTGAATTGGAAGAAATGGTCAACACCGAATTGGATCCATCCTATATCCAAACTATTCTCCCCTCGTTAAATGGACCAGAGATCATCCTGTATCTCAGATAGTGGGTAATGTATCTGAAAAGGTCCTGACCCGATCCCAAGTGAAGGCAAAGCAAACCTCCCTATTTTCCAAAGTAGAGTTCTGCATGTATAATTCCTTTGTATCCAAGTTGAGCCGAAGACCGTCAATTTTGCTCTTGATCATTCTGATTGGGTTCAGGCTATGCAAGATGAACTCAATGAATTTGAAAGAAACAAGGTATGGCGTCTCATTCCAACACCAAAGGATGCCTCAGTAGTTGGTCTCAAATGGGTATTCAGAAACAAAATGGACAAGCAGGGTAATGTGATTCGCAATAAAGCTCGTCTTGTGGTGAAAGGATACTGTCAGGAAGAAGGAA
This sequence comes from Lactuca serriola, assembly GCF_051521515.1. Taxonomy (NCBI): domain Eukaryota; kingdom Viridiplantae; phylum Streptophyta; class Magnoliopsida; order Asterales; family Asteraceae; genus Lactuca; species Lactuca serriola. Next base: position 361,795,231 of record NC_136411.1, read on the forward strand.
TTGATTACGAAGAAACATTCACCCCGGTAGCAAGGCTGGAATCTGTTCGAATATTTCTTGCCTACGCTGCTGTTAGGCGTGTCAAACCCAACAAATAAAGGGTACTAATGACTCCTTAAACACTACTACATTGTAGTAGAAATGTAATACAAGGTAAGTAGGGTCGATCCACAGAGACACAGAACAAATGTTTATACCTTTTTGCGAAAGGTACAATAATGGTCACATAAATGGGGGGTTGGTATGCAATGATTTAAACAAAAGAATAAAGCAATAAGTAAATGATCAATTAAATGAAATAAATTGAGGATTTGTGAGAACTCCAACTCTATGCAAGACAAATTAGCAATGTGATTCCATGGATGACAAGATATTTGTTTAATTCTATCTAAGTTGGTACTTGAAAGTGTTAACAAGCTAACACTTCTCATTCACCACAATAATTAACCAAAACAAGCTCTTTGATTAATCCTAACCTTACTAACCTAATCTAAACAAGCTCTTAGAATTGGATTGAAAGGTTGCTTTAAGCTTTATGTGAATGTTCCCAACAACACTCAATACCCCTCACAAGCTCGGGAGCGTAAGAATGTGTGAAAAGATTTACACTAATTTCATTCAATAGAAATTAGATTAGTGCTTGTTACCTAGTCTAATTTACAAAACAATTACGGATTTTGCAATTAGATAACTTGAATGATCTAACCCTAATTCAAATGGCCAATAAGAATCACAATTAGAATCAAACATTCGATTGAGACAAAATCAAATTCACTAGATAGAAAATTGAAAGCAAACATCAAGTCATATGCTTGAAATCACATCCAAATGTCAAGACATAAAGTTGGAGAATTTAGGGTTCTAGCCACTCATGGCTAGAACAAGATCACAAATCTAGAAAATGAAATTAAAGTTCTTACAAAATGAAATCAAATGTTCCCAAGTGTTAATCAACTTCAAAATCCTCAAGAAATTCGCCTTCTTTACTCCAAAAGTCGACCCCCCAAAGTAAAAAGTCGGTTCCCCCCTTTAAGAATGGTGAAAAACTACTTTAAAACCCACGTTTACGTTTACACGGCCCGTGTAAATTAACACTGTCATTTACACGGCCCGCGTAAACGCAAAAATATACTGTGCAGAAATCTACGTTTACACGGCCCGCGTAAACGCAAGGCTTCCATTTAGACGGCCATGTAAACGTCTGTAAAGCCAAATCTTCATTTCTTTGATATCTTGCTCCTCGGTGCTCCGCAAGTCCTGAAATTTTGTCCGCAACTTTTATTTACCTCCTCCAACAATATCCTTCCTCCAAAAGTTCCTGAAATATCACAAAAGTATTTGAATGAAATTGCCTCATTAAAAATCCCGAAAACGTGCAAAATGCATGAGTTTAAGCCTATATGCAATGTACTTTTATAAAATAAAGCTACAAAATGGGTACATGAAATGCACCTAACAAATCTCCCCAAGCTTAAACCTTTCTTGTCCTCAAGAAAGAACAAGAAGATTTAAACTGGAGAAAATAAAATAAAATAGAAGAAAAGAAAATTAAAGTTAAAACTATTTGAAACTTAATGCATGAAATCAAAACAAACATGAAAAGATCCAACCCAATTACCCTGTTTTGTACCATAGTTGAGAATGTATCTGTCATGCCTTGAGTTAACTTGGCTTTAATCTCAAAATATTATATGATAATAGAGACAAGACTTTGGCCACTCCCTAATACAACTCAACAGAATCAAAGATCACAACACTTATTCCCTTTCAATATCATCAAGTCAATTCTTGGAACAAATTATGGTCTTACTTTCATGAAATTATATGTGACAAAACATGCTCAACCATCTTTGTTTCATAAAATATAATAATGTCCGATTCCAGCTATTTGTTGGTTAACAACAATCTTTTTCTGAAAAATATTTTCTAAAAATTCCCTAATATTTATCCAGATTGGTTACAAACTTCAAACCACTTATACCAGTCGAAGTAATTAACATTTAGTCCAATGTCATAAATTCAAATCCAAGTCCAAGGGAATCTTTTGACAGCCAAGTATTTTTCCTAAACACAATATCTAATTAAACTATAAACACAACTATATACAAACTTCCTAATTACATTTTTTTTACAAATAAAGCTCATGGCTTTCTTTGAAATCCGTGTAACGGGCTTCCAACCAACACATCCAAATCAAATGACCTTAGTGTGCTAGATTTGAAGTGATCCCTCGGGTTTACTTGCCCGAACCTCAAAGGCCACAGATTAGCTTTATTTGCTATTATTAAGTTCATGACTTTCTACGGAACCCGTGTAGCGAACTTTCAACCAATCAATCCCAAACAATTTAGCTTTAGGTGATTAAGTGTAGAACACCCCTCTGAGTTTACTTGTTCGAATCCCAAAGGTCACAGATTAACTTAATAATAGTTTTTTTTTTGTTTTTTTTAAAGATCCATTATTATTATTATATAAATACAAACAACTAAGTTAACACATAATACTTAATTTATTTATTTGGCCGATTTCTTTATATTTTCGTCCTTGACTTTTCTGTTATGGGACATCTCACGGTCTATTACCGTGAGGGACTTCTAGACATTTTTCGGGGGACTAAATGTTAACATGCAAAAACTCGTAAGTATAGTTGAAAGTTATGTCCTCAAGTAGGGTATATAAAAGGAAATGAGTAGAAAGGACTTTTTAGAGCGCTGGAAGGCTTGGGACATTGAAATTTTGTATTCTTTTTATGAATTTTTGAATTTGGCATTTTGAGTTCAATTGAGCATTTACTACTCATAAGACCAGTCATATGTCCCAGAGAATCGTCTCAGACCTGCTGTTATGCTCCAGTGTTGACAATCTTCTCATTTTCTGTTTTGCACGAGTAGCTTCGGGAGGTGTGTTCGTGTGCGATTAACTTGCTTTTTAAATTTTTCAATAAAAAGAGCTAGTCAATCTCAAGGCACATGACTCACTTACCAGCTCAACTGTTTTGAAAAGATTCGATTGCTTGGGATTGGATCTTTTTTTTTCAACAAATGAATGCAATGCAAAAATTTAGATGCAAAATGCAAAGAATAATAAAAACAGAAAGAAAATCTTTTTGGTTTTTGGAAAAAAAAATCTATGCAGAAAAATGAAAAAGAAAAATAATGCAATATGACAAAACTACATACAACCTACATGCAACGAGATTTATGCATGGATGGATGCCCCTCCCCAAGCTTAAATTAAGCATCGTCCTCGATGCTTGGAGAGAGGTATAGTCGGCCTATTGAGAGTAGGATGGTGGAGGATGTTAGTTGGGTTGAGAATGAGTTCAAAACAGTTACAAATGCACACCAATTGAATTTTAAGTAAAATATGAACGATTAAAGATATGGAAAGAATTTACCGAATCGTTCTTGGAGCCTCGCAATTGTGGTGTGAACCTCCTCTTCATCCTCCTCAAGCTACCCGTGAAGTATTTTTGGAGCCGGAGATTCATTTTCTAGGCATAAAAAATAAGTTAAAACCATTTGGGACATTAAAAAAAATTACCAAACACTAAAAAGTTTTAAAGAAAGGACAAAAATAACCCCGGGTTGCCTCCCGGTTAGCTGCCCTTGTTTTAAGTTGTTGGCTCGACTTGGCCCCTAAATGTGCTTTGTTTTAAGTAGGTGGGCCTTTACAACACATTAACCTTCTCACCACTTCCTTTAATTGAAAACTCATCTTCTACCTGACTTTTTTTTTAAAGCACCTGCTCACAAAAATCTAGGCATAAACAATTAGTAACACCGTGTCCCCGGCAACGGCGCCAATTTGTTAGGCGTGTCAAACCCAACAAATAAAGGGTACTAATGACTCCTTAAACACTACTACATTGTACTAGAAATGTAATACAAGGTAAGTAGGGTCGATCCACAGAGACACAGAACAAATGTTTATACCTTTTTGCAGAAGGTACAATAATGGTCACATAAATGGGGGGTTGGTATGCAATGATTTAAACAAAAGAATAAAGCAATAAGTAAATGATCAATTAAATGACACAAATTCAGGATTTGCGAGAACTCCAACTCTATGCAAGACAAATTAGCAATGTGATTCCATGGATGACAAGATATTTGTTTAATTCTATCTAAGTTGGTACTTGAAAGTGTTAGCAAGCTCTAACACTTCCCATTCACCACAATAATTAACCAAAACAAGCTCTTTGATTAATCCTAACCTTACTAACCTAATCTAAACAAGCTCTTAGAATTGGATTGAAAGGTTGCTTTAAGCTTTATGTGAATGTTCCCAACAACACTCAATACCCCTCACAAGCTCGAGAGCGTAAGAATGTGTGAAAAGATTTACACTAATTTCATTCAATAGAAATTAGATTAGTGCTTGTTACCTAGTCTAATTTACAAAACAATTACGGATTTTGCAATTAGATAACTTGAATGATCTAACCCTAATTCAAATGGCCAATAAGAATCACAATTAGAATCAAACATTCGATTGAGACAAAATCAAATTCACTAGATAGAAAATTGAAAGCAAACATCAAGTCATATGCTTGAAATCACATCCAAATGTCAAGACATAAAGTTGGAGAATTTAGGGTTCTAGCCACTCATGGCTAGAACAAGATCACAAATCTAGAAAATGAAATTAAAGTTCTTACAAAATGAAATCAAATGTTCCCAAGTGTTAATCAACTTCAAAATCCTCAAGAAATTCGCCTTCTCTACTCCAAAAGTCGACCCCCCAAAGTAAAAAGTCGGCTCCCCCTTTAAGAATGGTGAAAAACTGCTTTAAAACCCACGTTTATGTTTACACGGCCCGTGTAAATTAACACTGTCATTTACACGGCCCGCATAAACGCAAAAATATACTGCGCAGAAATCTACGTTTACACGGCCCGCGTAAACGCAAGGCTTCCATTTACACGGCCGTGTAAACGTCTGTAAAGCCAAAATCTTCATTTCTTTGATATCTTGCTCCTCGGTGCTCCGCAAGTCCTGAAATTTTGTCCACAACTTTTATTTACCTCCTCCAACAATATCCTTCCTCCAAAAGTCCCTGAAATATCACAAAAGTATTTGAATGAAATTGCCTCATGAAAAATCCCGAAAACGTGCAAAATGCATGAGTTTAAGCCTATATGCAATGTACTTTTATAAAATAAAGCTACAAAATGGGTACATGAAATGCACCTAACAACACAAGAACTTCGAGGTTTATCAAATGGATGTGAAATGCGCCTTTCTGAATGGAGAACTTGAAGAAACAGTTTACGTGGAGCAACCTCCAGGTTTTGTGAATGAAAATCATCCAAATCACTGTTACATTCTAGACAAGGCAGTTTATGGTCTGAAACAAGCGCCTAGGGCATGGTATGAAACATTAACTAAGTTCTTAAAGATGTCTAAATTTAAATAAGGTTCGGTTGACCCAACCTTCTTTCGAAAGAAGGAAGGTAACCACCTTATGATAGTTCAAATCTATGTCGATGATATCATCTTTGGCTCAACGAATCCTAGCTTAACAGCTGAATTCAGAAATCTGATGGAGACTAAATTTGAAATGAGCTCAATGGGTCCGATTAACTTTTTCCTTGGTTTAAACATTAGACAGGGAACCGAAGGCATCTTTATCAACCAGGAAGCATATACCAAGACTTTTCTTGCTAAATTCGGCATGATGGGAGATTTAAAGGTCAAATTTCCAATGGCGTTCGGCACCAAACTCACACCATCCTTGGAAAAACCGGCAGTTGATATAACGCTATATCGACAAATGATTGGATCCCTGATGTACCTCACAGCTAGCAGGCCCGATATAATGTTTTCGATGTGTTATTGTGCTAGGTTTCAGGCGAATCCTCGTGAACCACACATGCTAGCAGTGAAAAATATACTCCGATATCTGAAGCGAACCACCTCTCTCGGTCTCTGGTATCCCTCAAACTTAGGGTTCTTTGTTCAAGCCTACTCAGATGCAGACCTTGGAGGATGTGGTTTAGACAGGAAAAGCACTACAGGAGGATGTCAATTCCTCGATGGAAAGTTGGTGAGCTGGCAATCTAAGAAACAAACATGTGTTTCACTGTCTACAGCCGAAGCTGAATATATTGCCGCCGCTTCTTGCACATCTCAAGTGATTTGGATCCAAAGCCACCTCAGGGATTACAGACTCAACATGAAAAAGATCCCACTATATTGTGACTCGGAAAGTGCAATTAGGATCTGTCATAACCCAGTGCAACATTCCAAAACCAAACATATTGCATTGAGGTATCACTTCATTAAAGATCACGTAGAAGACGGAAACGTAGAGATTCATTTTGTACGAACTACTGATCAATTAGCTGACATCTTCACCAAAGCTCTTCCTGAAGCAAGTTTCAATAAAATTCTACAAGGTCTAGGGATGATGGAACCGGAGTCAGTACCAAAAACTACTTCTCAAACCTAAAAGTTGGAAGCGAAATGAACCGAACATTCGGGTTCGGTTCCTGTGAGTGCCGAAATGAACCGAGTGCTCGGGTTCGGTCCTATTCTCTTATCTTTGCTTCTCACTTAAAGGTAGTTTCTTTAGTGGTAAACTTTTGGTTGTAGATTTTTTTGTTAATACTCTTATGTCTCATTTCTTTCTTACTTTTTCAAAGTTCTTTTTTAACCGAAATGAACCGAGCGTTCGGTCTATTTCGGGTTCGGTTCCAATTTTTTTTTCTTTCTTTAAATCAAAAACTCCAAATATATATATATATTTTTCTCCTTAAATCAAAAACTCCAAAAAAAAAATTTTTGTTTTTCTCTTTAAAATCAAAAACTCCAAAAACATTTTTTTGTTTGTTTGCTTGTGTTCGTTAATTTTGTGTGGATAATTGTGGAGCAACTCTTGTTCTCACATTTTTAATAGTTAAGTGTCCCTAGAAGCATGCTGCTGTATGTGTCCAAAGCCTCATCCGATTCTGAATAATAACCTTACTGACTTGGTATATACAAACCTTGTCTTCCCAATTAGGCTTTTATATTTATTCTAATCATGAGCTACCTTACTCTATTCTCACATGAGATAAGAGTTTTCTGCTTGGTCCTTATTTTATAGCAGAGGTACTTTGGTTTCTTTACACCATCTCCAAATACTTTTCTCCATCCAATTCGCCTCATACAAGTAACCCTTGAGATTCTCGGTAATTACCACTGAGGTTTATGGTTACAAAATTTCTGTGTTCATGATCTTAGCTTCATGCCACTACGTGCTAAGTGAAACCCACAATTCAATACCTACCATGCATTGACAGTGAACAATTAAATCTTGCTCTAGTTTTCACTAATGAATTAACGAAGTCACCCATGGGGCTGTACCTTGAAATCTCTAAATTTTCTTTTTGTGTGATTCTTACGAAATTGTTAAATCCCATAACATTTCTTCCCTTAGAATCCAGTTTTTTTTTTTTGAGATTTCACCTAAAAGTATTTTACACATGCCACTTAAATTCTCTTCATACCTACTTGTTCAACAGACTACATTGGTCTCACAAGTACTTCAGTTGATTTCTGTCTTATGTCAAGATCAGGAATTCTGAACCGAAGCAAAAGCCACCCAAATTAGCCTTATTAAAAGATGCCTTTCAACACTTCTTAATAAGTGTTTGATCGTAATTCAACGGGAAACCACACAAACACTTTACGGTCTCTCTTGACTTTGAAGGAAGAGATTCGTGCCCGGGATCTATTGTTTCATGTCTTTATTGACATCACAATTTCCCACATATGTATTGCTTTATTTCTTTTCTTTTACACTCTATGCACGAAAATCTTTTTGATTTTCCATAATTCTGGTTTCATTACTTACAAGCAATCTTTGGCCATGGGATTTAACATTATAAAAGAGATGTGGCTCAAAATGTTACACGTGGATATTTTGCTTTATGACGACAGCTCACTCTAAAGGGATAAGTTGCTGATTCAGCCGAAAATCCAATCGATCTGAGCGAGAAGTTATTTCTTCGTGTGTTTCGGATGTCCACACAGCCCTTTCTAACATCATTGAAGCCCATGATCCGATTCTGAACTACTCGGTGAGGCGCTCTCTTGCAGAAAAGCTTTCTCCAACCCTTGCTCTCTTAAGCAAACTTGAAGGGCTCCTGGAGTTCGTGTCCACTCCGAAACAAGGGGGAGAAGATGTGTCTCAGTCCCAACCACCTCCCACTTCTACAACAACTAAAACAACCGAACCTCCTCCAACAGGTCAAGCCTCAGGTTCGGGTGTCAAAGACAAAGGAAAGAAAATTGCTGAAGACAGTGATGATGATGATAAAGAGACGATTGCAGATCTATTAAAGAAACAAGATCGTGAGAAAGATGCTGACATGAGCGCTCGTGTTGCCAGAGAGGCTGAGGCGAATGAAAGGAAAATGAAGGAGGCTCATGACCTTCTTGAGAGTAGGAAAAATCTTTTTCCTCCATGGACTCTTGAGAAGCTTCTGAAAGAGGCTATTGAAACTCCCAGCATTCCGTGGCTCGAACCAGTGATTTCATTGGATCGTATCAACTCTGTCGATTCTCAGTTCGACATGCCACTGACCCGAAAAGCCTTCATCTTTCATGCCTTTGATAACGTTGTTGATGTCCCTCATCCTCATCCAAAGGTTGATAGGGAACTTGTCGAATTCTATCTGAAGTCTGCTCAACCACAGTATCAAACTTGGAGCGCTCAGAAGATTGTCAACGTTCGGGTCCTCAAGCCGTTTCGTGAGGGGAACTTCACGAACGTTCGGTTCAAAGTGCTGAGAGGTTCCGCCAAAACCGAACACGCGATATCACTTGCTGATCTTCCCAACCTGAATCCACATGACTGGATTATTTTGCACAACATCCTCCTTACCAACGAAGCTGAGTATGGTCCAATTATTGATCACTTCAAAAGGATGCTTGTATGCTACATTATGGAGGTTGTCAAGATGGATCAGGAGATCGCTAGCATCTTCAGGAAAAAGCCTACTATTTCTCCTGTAGGCTCTGCCAGTGATTTGAACATGATGCAGATGGGAAGAATTGACTCGAAGCGGAATTTTGTCATGTTTACAAGGAACGAAGGCCAGAAATGCCTGTTCGCCTTGGCTGACAAACACCTTTACACCACTGCATGCTTGGAACATGTTCTAAGTATCATTCATCGATGCAAGCAGAATTCAGCAGATGACAAGAAGTACCTCGATGACATGATTCAGTGGTACATTCGCTTCAGACAGACTATCCTTGCTCTCATCCCACGTCTGTTTGATACCACTAAGAAAGTTCCTGCAGCTGGACCCAGCAAGCCGAAGAGATAGTCTCGCTCCAATTGACGCAAAGGGGGAGATTGTTAGGTCCAGAAGGTGTTGCGTCTTGGGCTCGCTATTTAGTCCATTTAGTCTCTGGTATGGGCCTGTTCATCCGTGAGTTATTTTATAGGGTTTAGTATTTATAGGTGCTTGCATGCATCCTAGAACGCAAGATTTTAGAAATTATTCTGTCAAGTACTTTGATCTCTATCTTTTGTAACCCTAATATCCTCTACAGCGGAAGTTCTTTATCGAGCTCTGCTGAGGATTGAATCAATTGAATCATTCGACATATTCAGATTCATTCTTGTGTTTTATATTGTTGTTATCGCTTTCATGGTTTAACTGTTATAAGATCTAAACGATCAAAGAGTTTCTTAAACTCATCAGTTCCTTTGATATCTATTGACCATTCTCAAAGCAAAGGCCACATCAGGGCGAGTACAAGTCATAGCGTACATGATTGAGCCAACTACGGAAGCGTAGGGTACTCGGCTCATCTCATCTATCTCGACTTCGGTACTCGGACTTTGAGTCTTATTCAACTTGGCATTACTTTGTATCGGTAGTTCTCCCTTCTTCGAGTTTTCCATACTAAAACGTTTTAGTACTTTATCTAAGTAAGTATTTTGACTAAGTCAGATTAGTCTCTTACTTCTTTCTCTCACTATCCTTATTCCCAAAATATAGGAAGCCTCTCTGAGGTCCTTCATAGCGAAGCACTTCCCGAGCCAGGATTTAACCTCCTGCAAGGTCGGGAGGTCGTTTCCTATGAGCAGTATGTCATCAACATACAAAACGAGGAAGCTAACTATACTCCCACTGGCCTTGACATATACACATGATTCATGTTCACTTCGTACAAATCCAAACTTTTTGACTTTCTCATCGAAGCAAAGATTCCATCTGCGAGACGCTTGCTTAAGTCCATAAATGGACTTCTCAAGCTTGCACACTCTATTGGGATGCTTCGGATCGATAAAACCCTCTGGCTGAGCCATGTAAACATCCTCAGCCAACTTCCCATTCAGGAAAGCGGTCTTGACATCCATCTGCCATATTTCGTAATCATGAAATGCAACAATGGCTAGCATCACCCTAATAGATTTTATCTTAGCGACTGGTGAGAAGGTCTCATCATAGTCAACTCCGAGAGTTTGAGTAAAGCCCTTCGCCACTAGTCGTGCCTTATACGTGTGCACATTCCCATCCACGTCAGTCTTCTTCTTGAAGATCCATTTGCACCCAACCGTCTTACGTCCGGTCACATTGTCAACCAAATTCCAAACTTGGTTGTCATACATGGACTGAATCTCGCTGTCCATCGCCTCTTTCCATTTTACAGACTCTGGGCCTGCCATGGCTTCCTTATAGCTGTTAGGTTCATCTAGATTTATTAGTGTACCATCACTAATATACGTATCCCCTTCAGTAGTAATATGAAAGCCATACAACTGGGGTTGAACTCTAACTCTTTCAGAACGTCTAAGAGGTAAGGACTTGTCAATTGGTTCAACCGGAGTTTCCTCCTCCGGTTGAGCGCCAGTGTTAGAGGTTCCTTCATCTCTCGACTCTCGAATCTCTTCAAGATCGATTTGCCTCCCACTGTCTCCTTGGCTTATGAGTTCTCGCTCTCGGAAAACCCCTCTCCTTGCAACGAAGACAACATTGTCACTCGGTCTATAGAAGAGATATCCAAAGGATTTCTGCGGGTAGCCGATGAAAATACATCGCTCACTTCGAGGTTCGAGCTTGTCGTGAGTCTCTCGTCTTACGAAAACTTCACAACCCCAAACCTTGATGTGTGCTAACGAGGGAGCTTTCCATGTCCACATCTCGTGAGGTGTTTTGGCAACCTTCTTTGTAGGGACTCGGTTAAGGATATGGGCGGCAGTCTCTAAGGCATACCCCCAGAATGAGATAGGTAGTGAAGCACGACTCATCATAGAACAAACCATGTCTAACAGGGTTCAATTATGCCTTTCTGCCACACAATTCAATTGCGGTGTCCTAGGTGGCGTCAATTGCGAAACTATTCCGCATTCCTTGAGATAGTCATGGAATTCGAGACTTAGGTACTCTCCTCCTCGATCGGATCGAAGCATCTTGATTTTCCTGCCCAATTGATTCTCCACTTCATGTTTGAATTCTTTGAACTTTTCAAACGTTTCTGACTTGTGCTTGATTAAGTAGATATACCCATATCTACTATAATCATCGGTAAAAGTCACATAGAAGCAGTTCCCATCCTTTGTGGTAGATATAAAGGCCCACACACATCGGTATGTATGAGACCCAATAAACCCTCACCCCTCTCACAAGTGCCAGTGAAGGGTGACTTGGTCCTCTTTCCAAGTAAACAAGATTCGCACGTGTCATCTTCCCTAAGGTCGAATGACTCCAACACTCCATCCTTTTGGAGTTGGGCTATGCGCTTCTTGTTGACATGTCCAAGACGACAATGCCACAAGGATGCTCTATCCATACTATTGGAAGAATCCATACACAACACATCATTTCCTAGGTTATCTACAACCATAACAGTTTCATAAATTCCATTACAAGGCATTACTTAAAAATATAAAACACCATTTAGATAAGCATAAATCAAACCATTCTCATTATTAAACGAATATCTAAATCCTTGTTTAAACAAACCATGAAAAGAAATGATGGTTCTTGCCATATCTGGCGAGTAGCAACAATTATTTAAATCTAAATTCAATCCATTACTAAGCACTAAAGAATACACTCCAATCTTGGTAACAGGCGACGATCTTCTATTCCCCATGATTAGATTCATTCTTCCAAGCTCCACATCCCTACTTCTTCCTAGTCCCTGCAAATCAGAACAAATGTGGTAACCACACCCTGTATAAAGAACCTAAGAAATAGCATGGGATGAATCATTAGATTTAATTGTGTATATACCTGCAAAAGATGGCTTGATCTTTCCATCCTTGATGTCTTGCAGATATTCCGGGCAGCTTCTCTTCCAATGCCCTATTTTGTGGCAATGATGGCACTCTGCCTCTTTTGGGTTGGGGTTGGGATTAGTAGGATCAACCTTGGTCCCACTAGAAGAGGAACCATCTTGGGACTTTCCCTTGCGGTGGTTCTTCGAAGAAGCCTTCCTCTTCTTGCCCCTTCCCTGCCCAATAGCCAAAACAAGAGCAGCAGACGGATTGGGAGATGGTGCAACAGACTTGTCCTTAAGGTTGCTCTCAGCAGTCCTTAGGAGCCCTTGGAGTTTGCTTAGGGTGACCTCTTCCTTGTTCATGTGGTAGGTCATCCCAAATTGGTTGTAGCATGAGGGCAAGGAGTGGAGAACTATGTCGATAGCCAAATCTTCCCCAAAGTTGACATTCAACTTGCGAAGACGATCGACATACCTTTGCATCTTTTGCAAGTGCACGGTAAGAGATTCTCCACTTCCCATTTTAGCAGTGATCATATTCGTTATGATCTCATAGCGCTCTTGCCTCGCGCTTTGGTGGTATCACTCCATCAAGTCTAGATGCATCTCATAAGGATACATGTCCTCATAGGACTTTTGGAATTCGGAGTTCATGGTGGCTATCATGATGCAATGGACTTTCATTGCATCACGCTCATGTTTTTCAAACACAACCATTTCTTCGGGAGTGGCATTTCTGGATTGATCTTCTCGAGCTTCTCATCGAGAACATACTCCTTGTCCTCGTAATGCGCGATCGTGCGAATGTATCTTATCCATTCGCTAAAGTTCGATCCATCGAAAATCACCTTTTGACAAAGGCTCATTAGCATGAATGAGCTAGCAGCAGCGTTGTTTGCGTTAGACATCTACATATAGAAAGAAACAAAGTTGATTAGAGTTAAGTCCCTAATTAACACTCAAAATGGAAATTTAGGGCTAGGACCCAACAACATTATTTACACATTAGAAAAGGGATACCGTAATCCAATATGCAAATAATTTGGAGGTAAGTGAATGACGATTCACTAATTCTTCACCATGAAAACATAAGGTTTAATTTTTAAATGTATTGAGAATTCCTAGATTTTGAGATTCATTGAACTTTTCAATGGCATGTTTAAATCTCGATATGCCCCTCTAGTTTGTGACTGGGATACCGAGGATCACAAAGCGGGTGTGAAACCATGCAAATCTACATAGTGTCTTCATTGTTACAATCACCTATTCGATGTGCCGGTAAACCACACACGCTCCACCGAACTATGACAAACAATGAATCACCCTTTGCCACCTTTGCTTAGAACCAATTAGTGTGCCGGTTAACCACACGCGCTCCACTAACATCTAAACAAGGGTGCAAAGTGTAATTTCATGGGATTGCATCAATTCACTTTTCCTAAAGTAACTAAGATTAGGAATTTTATAAAATAGTTTAGTTACTTTAAATGGATTCATTATACTTATTAATGAGAAGATGTTTGCCCTATCCTACCCGTTCGGCTAACGACCCTCCACTAGTCAAGCAAGCGATGGGTGTGAGTGTACACCCATTAAGCGTCATTTTATAGGCAGCAACCTTATACCCACCTTATAGACCGGCTTCGTGAATGAGGCCTACTAACGGTAAGACTAGCATATTTTAACTCATATATATATATATATATATATATATATATATATATATATATATATATATTAAGCTCATAATCATATAATAGTATAGGGTTGAATTTTAAACTTGTAAAATTCTAGGGTTTGATATTTAAATTATTCAAATTAAACTTCTAATCACAAAACTTAAATTTCAAAACTTGAGGACAAGTTTTAAACTTTTCAAAACATAAGGATCAAATAGAAAATAATGTAAATCAACAATTAGATTATCTCAATTTGATCTAATTCATTATTACTTGCAAAACAATTCACCAATTCAATTCAAATAATCAATTATTATCACATAAGGAAATTATTATTCAACTAATTGGTAATTATCTTTTGTTTGGTCAAGAATATACTTATATATATAGTTAAAATAGGATTTTAATGACCCAAAACAGTTAAGACAAGTTTCCTCAAGAAAAACAGCAAGAAATCCCGAAACTCCCTCTTTCTGATGCTCGAACTCGCCGAGTTCCCACTATGGACTCGCCGAGTTGGAGCTACTCGCCGAGTCCACAGTGGAACTCGCCGAGTTCATCAGGCAGAAGACCAAAAATCGAATTTTTCAAGCAACAAGCAATTAACCAATGCATCAATTCAATAGAAATCAATCAAATCTCTGATACCACTGATGGGTTTGAGCCATAAGAACTTTCCTATGTGCACATGCAAACCCTAATTGCTTGGATCTAGGGTTCTCTAATTGAACATGCATGTATCCAAGACTTTCATTCATAGATCTAGTGTAAACTAACAATTCATAATGTAACATCCCGGAATATCAAGAGTAGAGTTGAAGGGCTAAAAGTGTAAGTGTGAGAGGGCAACTCGGCGAGTCCACGAATGGACTCGGCGAGTAGGGTTGCGACTCTAGTCGCGTGTTAAGTGACCAACTCGGCGAGTAGAATGGGTGGACTCGGCGAGTTGGTGCTGAGTGGAGAAAACCCTAATTTCGGAGGTTGAGCCCTATATAAAGAACATAACACTTCTTCCCCAGCCTCTTTGCCTTCCCTTTGAGTTCCAGAAACCCTAAATTCATGTGAGCCTTCCTTGGTGAGAGATTAGAGCCTTCGAGGAGGTAATCTTGGAAGGAAATTGAAGAGCAAGAAGAGTGGAGCAAGGGGCTTTGCATAGAATTGGTTCATTCATCAGTGGGAGCCTTCATTTGAGGTAATAATCTTCTGTTGGAGCTTTTGTGCATCTAGATCTATCATTTGTGGGGGTTTTGGGGCATAAATGAGGTCCATCTCAAGTTTGGTGTAAGATCTGAGGTTGCTACCTCAGATCTAGGTTGTTAATGATCCAGAAAGCCATAAAGTCTATGCTCAAGAGTTGTTGGTGAAGTCCTTTTGTCCTAAACCCTAGCCCTAGAGTGTAAAATGTCTAGATCTCTTTAGATTCACGTAAAGTTTGCCACTTTACGTGATGGATGGCTTGTAGAAGGGTAGATCTGTGGTTTAGAGCTTCTGCATGGCTTGGAAAGCCTCTGTATGGTTTCAGATCTAGGGGTACTCGGTGGGTCACAAGGGTGTACTCGGCGAGTTGCTTGAAGATAGGCTGGAACTCGACGAGTTGGAAGAACAACTCGACGAGTTGGATGAATATGGGCAGGAACTCGGCGAGTTGGAAGAACAACTCGGCGAGTTGGTTGCAGATAGCCTTGCACTCGGCGAGTCTGTTCTTGGACTCGGCGAGTCTGGTCGTGAGTTCCTAACCTTTCTTCTGGTTGAGCTATGAATCGGTGAGTCAAGGAATAACTCGGTGAGTTAAGTGTGAAAGGACTCAGAGTTTTTGGACTCGGCGAGTCTCGAGGTGACTCGGCGAGTTGAGTCGCAGATTAGGGAAGTTCTGTGCTTGGGGACTCGGCGAGTAGAGTCAGTCAGGGGTTGACTTTGACTTTGACTTTGACCAAGGGTTGACCAGTTGATTTCCAGGGGCATTTTGGTAATTGTTGGCTTTTGTTTTCAGTTCAGTGTTTTGGTGGTTGACCAGTGGTGGAGATCGTATCAGTGATCGGAGCAGCTTGGGTTTATCTGCTCAGTCGGCAGTTGCGAGGTGAGTTATTCTCACTATATCGACAGGGTCTACGACACCAAGGCCGGCCCTTTTATCGGATTGTGATCCGGGTATCGTTGTTATGTTTTGTTTGTTGTGTTGCATCCTGGTAGTTAGGATAGAATATGTTAGAGACCTGGTTAAGGTCAGTATCCTGGTATATAGGATGATGCTATGCTAGTAACCGGTTAGGTCGGTATCCTGGTTAGAATGATGTTATGCTATGTGATCTGTTAGATCGGTTTGATTGGATGTGATATGTTATATGATTGAATGTTTATGTGCACATGGTTATTGGATTGGGATTAGGTTGAGGCGGGACCTACTTTGTGCTGTAGGCCAACATACCCAGGGCAGACCGGTTATCCCGAAGGCCCAGCGAGCGGTCCGGATAGGCTGTAGGCCCAAAGAGGGCGGACCAGACGTGCCGAGGCTCGGAGAGTGGACCAGGCCAACTGAAGGCCCAGTGCGGGCGGACCAGTCATACTATAGACTCAGAGAGTGGACCAGGTGGATTGAAGGCCTGTGCGGGTGGACCAATCACACTGTAGACTCGATGTATGTGGTTAGACTCGGAGGGTGGACCAGGTGGACTGAAGGCCGGTGCGGCGGACCAGTCACACAGTAGACCCGAAGTGCATGGTTGTTCTGTGTTCTGTTATGATATGGCATGTTATGCGTGTATGGTATATGTGGTTGGTATTTTGGGGATATCTCACTAAGCTTTCGGGTTTACAGTTCTGGTTTAATGTTTTTCAGGTTCTTCAGGAGACCGTGGCAAGGCAAAGGTATGATCGTACCGCTCCTCATGATTATGTTTTGTGATGTGATTCTGGGAAGACTCTGAATTAATTTTATTGAAAACTTTTTTGTAATAATGTTATGAAACCGGGTTGTTTTTGAAAAGTTTAAATTGGTTGAAATTTTATGGTCGTTACACATAACATATGAAAAACAGATCTAGAAGAATACCTTGAGTTGCTTGTTTGATACTTCTTTTTCTTGGAGCTTAGAATCACAACTGTCACTCCTCTAATGGCTTACAAACACCAAATAGCAAGAAGATGATTTGAGAGGGAGGAAGGAGGGTGAGAAATAGGCCCTAGGGTTTCTTGCCTTGCATGAGTGTTGATTTCCCTCACCCTAGAGGTCTATTTATACTATGGGATACTAGGGTTTCACCTTTAACCCTAATTGAATAACTTAGGCCCTAAGCAATCCAAGATCCTCTTAGATATTAGGCTTGGACGATTTTAAGGTTCCCAAACCCTAAATTTCGTCCACCCCATTATCTATAAGGATACATAGCCCAAAACACAACTATCACACATTTGACAGTTTATGCCCCTTTATTCAATTAACCTCTTTAAGTCACCAAATTAATTCTTAATTAATATATGACTTATATTAATCAAATAATATTATTAATCCTTTAATATATATTATTCTCATAATATATTAACAATAATATTTCTTCTCTCTTAACAAATCATCCTATCAAGTTGCTATGGTGAAGGCAACCCAAAAGGACCATGCTCAACCGGGTCAAGTACTTACCAAATATAGTTACAGCCTTAAACACTAATCCAACAAGTATTTCCTTCAGATGTTTGCAAATATGCTACCTTCAGCCATTTCCGGTGGATATTGGGTAATTGTATTGCTTGGGAATTATGATAAGTTGGATCTCATGTCGGTTTCTGCTATTGTCTAGGTTAGAAAGGGTTGTCCGATGCCATTCAGCATGTCGAGGAATCTTTGAGAGATCTTCAGATGGACGTATCTCGCAGAGCGGATTCCGCGTGTACCGTGATTGCTTTGAGTCATTGTCAGAATCTATTCAGTGATCTGGGTTGCCACATGTGTATCAGGTATGGCCACGTCTTCAAGGATTGCCCATAGGGAGTAAGCCTGTTATATTTTTGTTGTGTTCAGGTGGACGACAAGGAGGTCGACTGTCTGGCGATCAGGGAGGAGCAGTGAGTGCACCTGCTCTAGTCATTTTTGGGGTTGGTCCAAGGGCTTGAATGAGGGAGTTATGTCTAGTTTTCAGTAGCCTTGGTATTTATGTTTGGAAGAGTCATCAGGATTACCGGGGGAAGAGAGAGTTGTCGCTGAGGTTTTGGTTAGACTATCCGTTCGTTGGACTCTGAGATTTGATCGTGATGTCGCTTTTAAGCATTTGAAACCATTGATGTAGTTGGGATACAAGAAGTGTTAGCTAGATTTCAGGTAGTGTGCTGTTTACGCAGGGTTATTCATGGCGTTCTAGTTTTGGTAAGCACCGGTCGTCAACAAGGTGAACATTGGGATGTAATGAGGATTGAGAATCCTTCAATTCTCGTGTGTCGAGCGGAATTAGTTGAATCTAAGTGGAGGAGAACCGTCCATGTATCCAAGATAGAAGCAAGGGTGAAAGTGACGTAAGACTACGGGGGAACCGTAACATTCACTAATGGTCAGTTAGGGTATCGTGTTGTAAGACTGCGGGGGAGCCGTAGCATTCACTATTAGTAAAGAGTGTTGTAAGACTGCGGGGGTGCCATATCGCTCATGGATTCTTTCATGTGATTTGGGCTAGGGCAGGCTAGTTCGCATGGTTGTGGGGGAGCCACATCTTAGTTAGGATCAGGACTAGAGGTGATTGACCGATCAGTTATTCGGGGTCGAGCCCGAATGGTTATGGGAATTTAGGATGGAATCGGTAGAGACTATTGAGCTAAGGGGTTGGACCTTGTGATATAGGATCTTGTGGTCGAGTAGTGCATGTTTCTATAGGGTTGCAGCTGGGTAGCCCTGTTAATCGGCCGAGTAAAGGATGACGGGAAGTCATGGTGCTTTATGTAAATGCCGATTCGAGGATCCTTGGATAGGACTGGAGTAACAATTTGAATTTGGATAGGAACCCAAATCAGAATTCGTGCGATATTTTGTTTCAGTGAGTTGGGATGTGGGGAATCTTTATGCCAAGAGCATCGGCAGCAGGATTCCAGGGTGGTGATAGGGTTGGTTTGATGGTAGTTTAAGCCATTGTGATCTGTCTCGGGTGGCTATATCCGCAATAGAGCCACGACATATCAGAATCAGGAAATGGTAGGTCGAAGGATACCGAGTATGATGTAAGGCTACAACTATTCTGGTAGTATTCACCTTTTGCGTCAGACTCAGCGGCGACAGTTTGTCAGCCTATCTCGATCGGATAGATCAATGGATTGAAGGAGGCAGGGCAGTTATGGTTAGACGAGGTATCTATTGGAGGTTGCAGGAGGACTGCTGAGTGTGTTTTTGGCTCAGCAATCGAGTATGGGTGTGGTGTTCTGGACAGTTGGCAGACAGGTTGGGACCAAGGAGGTCCCTGGGTGTTCTCCAGGAAAGCGTCCATGTGGCAGCAAGAGGATTAGGAGCAACTTCAGTGATTTGGGGTCTGTATGTGGAATTGTTGGTTATTCAGTAGTCGCAGTTGACCAATGATTTTTTTCATTAGGAAGCCTCAAAGTATTATGAGTAGGAAGTATTCTATCTAGACTAGTTTCTTGTGAAATCAGTTTGGCGATAATTCGATGTGGGCAGTCTGTAAGGGAGACAAACCATCCTGAGACTTCAGATTTCAGATGGAGCAGGTGTGATTAGGTTGTAAGGAATTCGTTCTTCTCCATGTTCTAGAACCTTATGAGGATTGGATTCAGTTGCCTTTAGTAGGCTGTAGTATTCACGGGTTTGTGGCAGTGTTTCCCATGTTGTCTGGTATGTCGGGGACAGGTGCAGGTGATGTATTAGAAGTGATTCGGGTGTTTTGTTTGTGTTTTGGAGCCTAGGGGTATATCGGTAAAGTGGCAGTTCGGGATTCTGTGGAAAATGGATTTTTGTTTGGAAAATATTAAGAAAGGTTTGAGTTGTTAGAAGTGTAGAGCTTCTCATCACCTTTCCGTGGATATAAGGATCGTCGGAATTGGGCTTATAATGAAGAAGTTATGGCCTTTAGAAGTTTCATGGTTTTCAGGCTTAGCCGAGTACACGGGGCATACTCAAAGTGTACGCGGGGCGTACTACCAAAGAAGGTAGTACGTTGGGCGTACCCTGGAGTACGTTGGGCATACTGACCAGGAGGATCCCGAATGTTCCCCGGAGTACGCTAGGCGTACATATGTACGTTGGGCGTACTCCAGTCAGATCAGAACCCTATTTTAGGGTCTTGAACCCTATTTAAAGTCCTTATCTCATAACCTAACCCTAACATTTTCAGCCTCCACCCCTCTAAACCCAAGAAATCATCATATATCAACCATGGTGGCATTTTGGAGCTTATGGAGTTCATTTTTCGGATATTTGGTCCATTTTCAAGAAGATAGAACTTATTGCAATAAGGGGAATCAAGGAGGAGCTTATGGATCTGGCTTTTGGGACTCATTCTCAGCTTGATGAAGGTATAAAGCTTTGAACTTGATCATTTATCTCTTAGATCTACCATTGTGAGTTTTAGTTCATTTTGGTCCCAAGGATGGAACTTTATGGTTGAAATCTGATTCTTAGGCTTTGAGTTGCCACTCTCAGTGTTAAATGAGTCTTTAAGGCATAAAGTTGCCATCTTGGAAGTCTTAATGGGCTCATGCATGATTTAAGACCATTTCCTTGGAAGTAGATTATCATTTTTGGAGTTTGAGCTTATGTAGGTCATGCAAAGCCATCAAGTAAGAAACTTTATGGGTTTAGACATTAAGTATAGCTCAGATCTGTGATTTGGACTGGTGGGATCAAGTATTAAGCACTTAACGGATTTTAGGCTGGAGCTTTTTGTACGCTGGGCGTACTATTTAGTACGTTGCGCGTACAACCCATTTGTTCATTACGCTAAGCGTACAGAAGATATACGTTAGGCGTACGCTATCAGGAGGATTTGGGCCTTAGTGGACTTCGGACCTTTGAGCCCTAATCGTTTTAGGCCTGTACTTGCAGTTTGTCGGATCTGAATGTATCTTGGGCCAATATTGGAATAGTTGGGCCTATGGGCCTTATGGCCCAATATAGAAATGGACTTCACATTTGTGGGCCTCGGTTTGGGCCAATTATTGGATTAGGTTGTTGTGGGCCTTCGTAGGCCAATTGGGATCTGAATTATTGACTAAGGAGAATATTGGTCTTTAGTATAAGGTCTATTAGAAAGGTGTGGGCCCAATTTGGAAAATTGGGCCATTGATGGTTTTATGGACATTATAATGTTGGACTTTTGTTTTGGGTTTGGGCCTTAGTTTTGGATCATATTGGGCCAGGGATGAAAGGGTCATTTTACCCCATGGATGGATTAAGGATTATGGTATGTGACCCAATTGCTAATTGGGCATATTGATTGGTGGTGACAGCTCGGGAAGCTGGCGGGGCAGCATTGTCACAACCCCAAACCAGAACGGTGGAATCGCTCGAGGGCGGATGACTTCATGTAGTATCGTAACAGTTGAATACATAGTAAAGAAAGTAAAACAACCATCATATATATAATTTAAAAGTTACATTGTTGAATGATACTTGTTTAAAAACAAATTACAATATAATGACAAAATGAGTTTTAAACTGACGTCTTAGCGTCACTTCTCTAAAAACTGAAGCTTACTTGTATTACTGAATCCCTGAGAAATACAAGTAAGTTTGAAAGAGTTGATCAGCGTTTAAGCTGGTGAGTTCATAAGTATTTAATGTCAATGTTTGTATAAATTTGAATGAAATTGTTTGTAGATGTTTGAAAACTCCTAGAAAATCCCATATTTCCTACTAGTATAAAAGTAGTCTTCTACCAAGACCTGACTGTTTTGAATGTTTGCTTCTAGAAATCCAATGTTTTTCCATAAGTGTGTGGTAGTTTAAAAGTTCCAAAACTATAATGCAAAAGTGTTTTTCATGCCTAGAATAGTAGATTTATGTATGTATAAAATCACTAAGTCATTTGATAACCCCGTAAATCAACGTGTTTTTAATACTCCATGTGAGTTTTATAACCATGCTATTGACCCAGATTGGCTGTAACAACATTCTTCAGGTGTTGGAATGTTATGACGTTTGTCACCCCAGACCTGCCGGTCTAACTGTAGCTAACTGTTTAGGTGCGGGATTGTCAATCCCGTATAGATCTATACACAAGTATCACGCTCTCCCTACAAGAGATTATGGTATATAATACAGGACGTTAACTGCATACTTGAAAGTACGTGAAGTTGAATGTCTCACAAAGCTTAGTATCAAATAGATTTACTTATGAAAAGTCCATTTGTTCTTGTATATGAAAGTATTTCTTTGATATAGTACTTATAGTATGTAAAATCTCATGATTTCCTTGTAAACTATACCTATTATAGTTTTGCCAAAAGTGTGATTCGTTTGTATGATAAACCCTAGTGTAGTAGCGACTTTGTATGTAGAGTATAACATTATTGAACATTTATATTCAAAATACAAATAAAGTGTTTGATATTTATATAACAACATGTTTCATTCCAAAAAGACAAAGTGTTATCATGATATGTTGTATGAGAATGTTTTCGTATGATAGTTATAAATCACATATGATTGATTATAACAAAAAGTATAGAAAAATATTGATGTTATTCACACAAGAATAATCGTGTGTTTATTTGTATCCCCACCCTCCTAAAAGTGTATAAAAGCATTTACAAAACATTTGAAAACGTAATTATAGGGGTATGAACTCACTTGATAGAGTGAAGATGGTGAGACGAAAACCGAGCAGAACTTCGACTTGAGAATGTTGATTTCTCAGGATTCTCGAGAATTCTCGAGAGTGTAAGACCTTCCTTCGGAACTTGGATGTGAAGAACAGGGCTTCGGGATGGCTTCGGTGGTTAAAACGCAGAGCTTCGGCATGAGAATGAAGAGAATTGACCAATGAAACCCGGAACCCTTTGAGCTCTATTTATAGCCCAATTTTTGGGTCCCACGTCGTGGCAAAAGGGTTGCCCACGTTGTGGAGTCGATGTTATCCTCTTCCATGGATGAGACGTCTGCTGCCAAGCCTGAAAACCCATCAATCAGGGCCCCACGTCGTGGCCAGCCTGACAACCTCATATTTTGTGTCTCGAACTTGTAAAATCCGTAACTTCCCTGTAGGATCTCCGTTTTCAACGTTCTATATATGAACGCGTAGGTGAGAATATGCTCTACATCTCTCGTTTAGACTTCATTGGCTAATTTTGACTTTATTTTTAATTAATTATTTTTAACAGACCGGGACACGAAAACTCCGTCATATAGCCATAACTTCTTCATCCGACGTCCATTTTCGTCAAACTTTTTACCGTTGCGCTACTATTGTTGAGATTTTCGATTCTCATTTAGATTTTTCGGTCAAAAATCCCTCGATATCTATTTCGAGTTTTTAGTTGTCTACTGTTATATCTGAAACTTCGAAAAATCATAACTTCCTCATACGAAGTCAAATTTGGGCGTTCTTTTTATGTATGTTCACGGTTTAATGATATATACGACTTTCATTTAGATACTTAAGGTTAAAAAGTGTTTTATTAAAACTTCGCGTTTTACGTTTAATCATATTGACGGTTTTGTTGTGAATCTTAGGATGGTCATAACTTCTTCGTTATAACTCGGATTTTAGTGTTCTTTATATTTCTGAAAACCTTGACATGATAACTATCATTTTAGGCAACCCAATAGAGACTTTTGAACATTTTATTTTTTACTCTAATTTCATTATATCAAAAAAGATTACAATTCTTGACTTTTTAGGTCATTACATTGATTCGAAATATCGGGTTGTCACAAGCAGTTAAAGAATTCATGCGGGAAGCTTGTGCAGTGCGAGGTGAGTTACCTTCCAGTAGAAGTGGGTCTAAGGCCACAATGTCGACCTACTAGTAGGAGCTTGTAGTTAGATGATTGTCTGTGTGATAATTATCTGTTATGCCACTATCTGTATGCTTTATGTGCTAGTATGCTATGTTATTATGTGGTAGTGGTAGGGGTGAAATAGTCCCCGGATATCGGTTGAAAGATACCGAAGGGGTAGGTCGGGCACCCAAATATGCCTAACAATATATTCATGTTTGTTATGCTATGATATTATGTGGTAGTAGTAGGGGTGAAGTAGTCCTCGGTTACCGTCCAAAAGGACCGAAGGGGTAGGCCAACACCCAGATATGCTAGGCAAGGTTACCGGTCGAGAGGACTGAAGGGGTAGGCTAGCACCCAGATATGCTAGGCAAGGTTACCGGTCGAGAGGGCTGAAGGGGTAGATCAGGCACTCAGATATGCCTGGCAGTATGTATGTTACGTGATTGTATGGTGTGTGGTATGATGGGGGAACTCACTAAGCTTCGTGCTTACAGTTTTTAGTTTTGGTTTTAGGTACTTCGTTTTCAAAGGAAAGGAGCCGGCTCGATCGCAGTGCATCACACTATGGTTTTCCGCATATGAGATCTTTGGGATTACACTCTAATATTATTTTATGATAACATGTTTTGATTACTAACATTTTGGTTTTGATATGTGATGTTATTATGGATGTTTTTATACTCATGGTTTTATAACAACTTATTTAAAAATGAAATTTTTGGCTTTGAATTTTGGGATGTTACAAATGAGGCATGGGTGAAAAAACCATTTTGCTTTAAGTCAAGAATTAGGGTTTGGACTCTTGGGTTAGATTATTGAACTAATTTCTAATTAGGATTTTATGCTTGTGAATTAGGGAGGGGATTCCGTGAGTCATCCGCTTGAGTGTGATTTGATACCTTCAGTCTGAGGTGAGTTTCCTTCATTGTATCTGTGGGTCGAAGGCACCAAAGTCGAGCACCTAGTTTATGCTTCTAGTATGATGATTGTCTTTGTTATAACCCTCTATTATGCATGTATTTGTTTGATATCTCTGTGATTGTTTTGTTATGATATTATGTGGTAGTGATAGAGGTGAAATAGACCCAGTACCGGTTGAAATAGACCGAAGGGGATTTAAAGCACCCATATATGTTTGACTGTATCTGGTTGAAATAAACTGAAGGGGATTGCAAGCACCCGAATATGCTTGACTGTATCCGGTTGAAATAGACCGAAGGGGACTGCAAGCACCTAGATATGATTGACTCTATGTTTTGTATGGTATGGGGTACTTTGGGGGAACTCACTAATCTTTGTGTTTACGATTTTCAGTTTATGTTTCGTGTACTTCCATCTCCAAGGGGAAGTGTCCGACTTGATCGCACTGCATCCACCTATGATTTTCCACATTATGTGATTTTGGGAATTTGTACTCTGATAAAATGTTGCTATGATACACTTTTAACTGTTTTGATATGATTATCACATCTTTTGAATGTAATTAAAAAAATTATCCGTATTTATGAGATGTTACACAAACCCTCGTCGTTTTCCTATAATTCGCGACAATTTCCCCCCGCCATTAAATGTTTTACCACAAAAGAACATAACACTCTACTTTGTACCACATCGTGGTCTAACCTCACCAAGTTGTGGAAAACACAAAGTACATCCCCCCCACTACTCACTTTACATTAACCATATTACCGCTTCAAGGCCATATCGTGGCAACACCTTTACCGCGTTGTGGTTTCTAAAATTTATCTATTCTTCAGAACTTTTCCTATTTTACCCTTATCTATCATATCCTACTTTCATTGCATTAAGTGTTTTCCATTAAGAACTTTTCTACACTTTAGAATCAAATCTCTAATTTATCATACCTTTTCAAAGTTATAATTTACTCAAAATGACCAGAATACCCTTTTTGGTCTAAACACTTTTTATTAGCCTATTGTTTAACTTTTTACACATACTCATACACATTTATCACTATTACCAAAACACTCCTTTTGGCCTAAACACTCCCATTTCAAAGTTACTCACTTTTAAGACATTCACACACATTATTTCACAATATTACTTAGTCACAATTTATAACTTACTTTATCAAAACAAGTGACACATTCTTCTTCCCTCTATTGAAAGATTTCCTATCCCTTTCTAGGGTTTGTGGAATTAATCCTTCTAGTTTTCTTTTGGTTCTCTCTTTAGAGTCTTGGGTATGATTCCGTTAGAGGGCTCTACTTTAGATCCTCCCATCCATGCAAAGGTGGCAAGGACAAGATCACATGTCAATAATTCTCTAGCTACAAAAGGTGTGTTAATCTATTCTTTCTTAGTAGTTGTAGTAATAAATTGAAACCTAGATATATCAGGGTCCATGTACACATAAGGTTTTATTATGTTTCCGCTGGCATTATTAGTGTGTATAGATTTCTAGAAAACCCATCAATTATGTCAATGAAATATTCAAAATTATGTTCCCCGATAAAGATTTATGATGTAGAATAATAGAGTACACTATTGTTCCATTATCAACTTAGTTTGAGTACGGTCGTACATTTTACGTCATCAACAAATCATTGTGGGGCCCAAGGACATCACTAATCTAATTAGAGTAGAAGGAGAAAATAAATCTGACTACATGGATCCCACAAATTCATCATATCATACATGTACATTCCCCCTATATGACTGCCAATTATGGACAATGTTGGAGAGCACCAAAGCACAACAACTTATAGAACTAGGAATCATATGCATCTCCACTTGAAGAATGTAAGATACAACTATCTTAAAATTACTTTTGACAATTTATATGAACTAATCTCTAAGTATAGGTTACTCCAATACTTAATCTCCATTAAGTGCACATGAGTATTAGACGCGTCTCTATGCTATGTTCATCTCTACGAATAATCTACTAATATCTCATGACAATCTTAATCCAATACTCACTTTTGAAAGTATGAATTACTGTGGAGGCTTTAAATAATTTAATATTATGGAAGTTAGTTAAACATTCAATCTGAACACGGTGGTAAACTAATGAAAAGACTGCTCTCCAACTTATATTGAGATCTCCACTTAATAATCACCAAAGAGGGTAAAGATTACAATGTATAAGTTCCCAAATAAGATCAAACTAGAATAAACACACTCAGGCCGATTCATTCGCAAATATAATGCCTTGCGACCTAGTATAACAATCATTCTTTCTCTTCCGATATAACTATACTAATTATGATGTCTTCGCTTTTGACTAAATTTCAAATACGATCGTACTTACTAAGTATAAGTAACAACTCTGAGGTCTTTAATGAATCTCTTTAGCTATATAGCCTCCATTACAACCTCACTAGCTACAATATACTTAACTTTTATTTTGAAGTCCATTATGGTGTCTTGCTTGGAACTCATTCAAGTCACTTCTCCACCATTTAGTAAGAACATAAATCCCAGTTGTAAACAAAAAACATTAATAATGACATGTAAGTCTAAAAATAGAATAAACTTGCAACTCTTTTTAACCCACCATGGATCATTTTTCAAAACATGGAAAGGTTAAATCAACCATAAAAGAAAAGTTCTACAACCTTTAAGGACTTTGATTCTTATGGGAGATGGAAGTTGATGAACTGATGTATAAAGCTCTAAAGAAGAAGCTCGCTACAAGTATCCACCAAGAAAGAGTTAACCACCAAAAATCCTTGTCTTCACTTGTGTATAAGTTGTTCATAAGCCTTAAGAGATATACCAAATAAGTCTCAAGGATATCCGACTTATGAACCTTCAAATCTAGCACCAAATTGCAAGAAAGAAGATAGAGAGAAAGAGAGCTTGCAAATCTTGAAAATGGCAGCCCATTTTTAGAGAAAAAAAGAATGTTCAAAACTAGATAGTTTTCTCACTAACACTTCTTTATATAGTTCCTTACATGTACTAAAGCACCATACTTTCAACAAATTAAATCATGGACTAAAAGGAAAAGTATGGGTTGAAAGAAGGAATGCTTGCACTCAATCTCAAACCTCTTATGAGGTTCAGGTTTTGACACAAAATTCAAAACCTAAGACTATGTCACACTTCTTCTTACATACTAGATAGTTACATATGAACGAAATGATTACTCAAAGTGCCCAAAAAGTTATACATAACACACACACACACACACATATATATATATATATATACATATATATATATATATATATATATATATATATATATATATATATATATATAGTCATGCCTTATGAATATAA
This sequence comes from Lactuca serriola, assembly GCF_051521515.1. Lineage (NCBI taxonomy): Eukaryota > Viridiplantae > Streptophyta > Magnoliopsida > Asterales > Asteraceae > Lactuca > Lactuca serriola. The sequence goes on from NC_136411.1 coordinate 361,823,318, forward strand.
CTACTTTGGATCCATATTATTATCATTTCTTAGAAACATTATTTTCATAAACTAATAATTCTCTAGTTAAATACAACTATTGATTATATTTATTAATAATCAAATTACTTAATAAATAATAAATTAGTAGTAACTTGCTAAAATGTATGACCCTATAAGATCATATTTCATTAGCAAATATCATTCTATAATGACTCTTGGTCATAAATATCTTTCAGTACTATCAATTCTTGTAACAACATCGAGGTCTCTAATGAACCTCTTTAGCCATTTAGTCTCCGTTGCAGCCTTACTAGCTACACTATACTTAACTTTTTTTGTGAAGTCCACTGTGGTGTCTTGCTTGGAACTCCTTCAAGTCACTTCGCTACCATTTAGAAAGAACACGAATCCCAAATGGAAATAAAAATTGTTTCTATGAGTTTGTAAGAAACATCAGTATAACTCTTTAGACTGAGCTCTTCCATAAAACAAGAACATATCATTTGTCCTTCTCAGATACTAAAAAATTGTTCTTCGCAAAAATACAATGATTTTCACCAGGATTATCATGATAATGACTTGTCATGCATAAAACACATGAGACATCATGCCTTGTACATAACATGGTATATACATGATCAATCCCACAACAATAGCATTTTGAACTTTACTCATTTATTTAGCTCATCACTTGAACAAGGATAATGGGCCATGCTCAATGTCATACGATGTTGCATAGGAACATATCCTTTCTTAGAGTCTTGTATCTTGACTTTCTTCAAGACTTTATCTATGTATGTACTCTGGCTCAATCCATCACCTAGATCTACATTTATAGATCTTTATACCTAGTATGTATTAGGGATGAGATTTCGAACCGGAAAACCGGACCGGAACCGGACCCGTTAGAACCGAAATATATAGAACCGAGTCCGGTTTCGGGTTTAAAAATTGGCTTTATCCAGGTTCCGGGTAATCCGGGTTTGGGTCCATCGGGTCCGGGTAAACCGGGTCTAAAATCCGGAACGGGTTTTTGGAACCGAAACCACTTTTAGGGCCGAAACCGATTTTTATGAAACGTTACAAGATGCATATCTTATTCGTTTCAACTCCAATTGACATACGGTTTTTTCCAACATGTAGTTTAGAGTTTGTACATGATTCTAGACTATAAATTTGTCATTTTTCGTTTTATATTCATTGACTTACAGTCCTCAAAAGTCGAGATATCAAAGCTGGAAGTTTTTAGTTTTTTAGTTTTGTTGTATTCAGTGAAAGTTTTAAAACATGCATATCGTCAGATGGACTTGTGGTTTTTTCCAACTTCTAGTTTACAGTTTGTACATGAGTTTAGACTATAATTTTGTCATTTTTGGTTTAACATTCAATGATTTATAGTCCTCCGAAGTCGAGATATCAAAACTGAAAATTTTCAACTTTTCAGCTATTTGTTTTTGTACTTTGTATTATGTGAAAATATTAACACAAGCATATCTCATTCGTTTAAATTCGGATTGACATGCAAGTTTTCCCAGAGTGTATTTTAGAGTTTGTACATGATTTTAGACTCTAATTTTGTTAATTGTGGTTTCGTAGTTAATAAGTTACAGTCCCCCAAAGTCGGGATATCAATATGAAAATTTTTAAAGTTCAACCCACTAAGTAGTAAGTAATTACCAAAAAATTTCGGTTTTTTCGAGTTTTCCGGTTCTAAACCCACTTTATCCGGTTCCAACCTACCCACTTTGATGTTTCCAGGTTTTCCAGTTCTAGACCCACTTTACCTGGAACCATACCCGAAATCGAACCAAAACCGGTTCCTATATACCGGTCCGGTTTCCGGTTCTATAAAATCCCGTTAACCGGTTCCGAGTTTTCCGGGTCCGGGTCCATCCGGTCCAGGTTTGGACCCACTTTCATCCCTAGTATGTATGTTGCTTCTCCCAAGTCTTTCATAGAGAAATAATTTCCAAGACCAGTTTTTACACTTTGCAAAGATGGGACATCATTTCCTATGAGTAGTATGTCATCAACAGATAGCACGAGGAAAACAACAACACTCTTACTAGCTCTATCATATACATATGACTTACCTTTGCTTAAACCAACTAAATAATATATAATTATTTCTATGGTTTACATGCTTAAACCATATAAATAATGCATGCATTTTTTATTATCCTATGATGTTATATGACTTTTATAAGCAACAACAACAACAAGGTGTCCAGTTCGACTTGACAGTCCTGGACAAATTGCACTGTTAGCCCCATTTAAGATCATAATAAGTTTATAAGGTCCAAAATCGAAAGATAGAAGATTGTCATATCTTTCTATTAGCATCAATCTCGCATTTAAACGATTTTTCTATAATTTATTATTATGACCAAATCAGTTATAATGTGTTAAAACCCTAGAATATTGGTTGTGATACCACTGCTAGGCTATGATGATCTCTAGAGCAGAAATCAATGAAAACATACAAAAAAAATGATCATCATGACTCACCCTAGATCTTATTCTAGTGGGGTTTTTTTTTTAGAAACAATAATAACTAAGAAGATATAGATTGAATCATACATTCTTGATGAACTAGTATAACCGAATTTCTCTTTCTCTTAGAAGATTTAGAACCCAAATGATAACTCATCTATTATGAAAGCACCCAAGAACAATGATTCAACATCTTCACAATTCTCCTTCTTCACTTAGATGCAAAAACCGAAACCCGAGGATAATGAGCTCAAAACTATGAGCTAGTAGAAGAAAAAAAGGAGATAGTCAGTCATGTGAGGGGGAGGGGGTTAGGTTGGAAAAATCCTAATTATCTTGATTAAATCTTAGTATTTATCCTTTAATCAGAAAGATAAATATTTACCAATTCAAATACAAGATAATTACATATAGATCCTTTTATTTACTTTAGTTTCCAAGTAACTCACCATAAGGTGACATGTTAATAAACTAATCTCTCTATTTTGTCTTTTATTGTTTTATGGTCAAATCATATTTTGTGTTTAACTCAAAAGAATTCTAAGTCACTAACTTGTTGTGACCATGAATATATTTCCACCGATATTGATTTCGCGATGACGTTCAACCCTAATCTATCCATGGTCATATGTTTCCTGTACGACGAATTTGTAGTCGAACGACCTTTCCTCTCCCTTGTCCACTCTCCATTCATTCCATTGATCCATGTCTTTTATATAACTGTTTGCACTTAATACATTGCATACACCGGTTATATTTTCAACGATGTCATATTCTTTATACAAATATGTTGTATAGATTACAATAGAGGATGAAACATTGTTACATTATTAAGTCACAAGCTTCTATTTTTTTGTTAACCACTATTAATCATTATATTTTTGTTATACTTTTATGCACGAGTGATTATCAATTATATTATAAACAACGTACATCATGCTATTGATTCGATTATGTGTATGTTATTTATTAACGGGTATATATTTTTATATTTTTGAGGATATATGTAACTACAAGTTTTACAACTATCTGTAAAACAATATCAATTCGATAAGATTTTATTGATTATCCAAATCATCTACGAAAATAAATGCAAGACTTATTTCTAATAGGATATTCTCAAATAAAAACCATATATTTTGTAATATTTTTTCTAAATAAAATTTAAAATAATAATAATAATTAAGGGTAAAAATGGAAATACATAAAAAATTGGTACAGGAACAAAGAGGTAACTCAGACTCTCAGAGGCATTTAAATTGATCGTTCAGAATTCATATACCTCAATCTCTCTCTCAACGAATCTGTAACAAACCCCGAATTTCCATATCCTACGGTCAAAATAAACCCGCTCTCCAAATCTAAACGGTGGAGATCACACCACACGCTCACACACTCATTTATGCACTCATCATACATACATACACATATATACATGCTCTCATGGCGTCGTCGTTATCGTCTTGATAGTTTTCTCTTTCTTCAAAAATTCTTCTGCGTGTTGTTGTGTGTATGTGTGTGTGTGTGTCTGTCTAGAGTTTAATCTTTTTGGAAAATATTTTTCCATTTTGTTTGGGATCTTGAATGTTTTGAAGATCGGATCAAGTGTTATTTGAAGTTGAATCTAGCTAGCTCCTTGTATCTCTCTCTACCAGGTACATAGAATTCGGCATTTTTGACTGATAAATTAATCGAGGTTTTCGTTATCGTTGATTCTTCTTTTTCTTTTGCAGGTGACAAGGAATTTGTTTTTTGGAAGAGAAAAAGGAAGAATCGCAGTGATATAAGGAGGTTTTTTCAACAAAATCAAATCGTAAATAGAGGTGATGAGAGCTTTTTAATTATCATACAACTAATTGTTTGAATAAATTCGATTCCATTTTTGTAGCAGTTTCTGATTTTTTTCTGACTTTTGTTTGATTGATGATCTAGTAAATCATATTTTAAAAAAATCGGATCTAGAAAAATATTTGTTTACCAGCAGTTTCTTGCATTAGAAGTCGATTCACTGTCGCTTGAAGACGCGTCATAATATGAAACTCGTTTTCTGTTCTATTTCATGTTCTTCTTCGTCTTCTCTCGATTCTCATTTCTCAGTTTCTTTCTCATGGTGTGTACGCATCGATCGATGGCTTTCTTATATCAGAAATAACAAAATATTATAATTTCGTCGTCTTCTACAAAGGTCGCTTTACTTTACTTATCTGAATCTATTTTTTTCTGACTTCATTCATATTTACAAATAAATAATAATCTCCATATCAATCTCTTAATTTGACTTGCGTTTGTCGGTTTCGATGCAATAAAAGGAAATCTTTAATGGCCACCACCTTCTCCATAATCGGTAAACGAACCCTCGCTGAATGCCACATTTTTAATTCATTGAACGCATCCGTAGATTCTTATGTACGTTTGTTATTTATTATAATTACTCAATCAAATATATTCTTTGTCAACATGATCTCATTGATTCCATTACATAATCATTTCCTAATTCTTATCATCGATTTCAAATTTCAGGAACGTAATGTGAAATGTTTTGATCAAGACCAATCGAAACTGAAAATCAATCGACCAAAATGTCATCCTCAAATTCTCCTTGCGCTGCGTGTAAATTCTTACGTCGGAAATGCACTCAAGAATGCGTGTTTGCCCCGTATTTCCCGCCGGATCAGCCTGTGAAATTCGCGAATGTACACAAAGTCTTCGGAGCAAGCAATGTCGCTAAAATCCTCAACGAGCTCAACGCTACCCAAAGAGAAGACGCCGTGAATTCATTAGCATATGAGGCGGAGGCGCGTCTCCGGGATCCTGTTTACGGTTGCGTCGGATTAATCTCCATCCTCCAGACACGATTGAAACAAGTCCAGACCGATTTACTAATCGCGAAACAGGAATTGTGTACTTACATCGGTGGACAGTCTCCGGCGATGCTGCCGTGTTTAAACCCAGGGTTTATACAACAATATCAGAATATGCTACCGTCGCCGGCGACAGTGGCGGCGATGGCGTCGGGAGGACCTGGTATGCATCCTAACCTTCAGCAGATGTTGACGCTTCAAGGTCCAGGAAATCTCCGAGAAGCTCATCATCAACAACAACAGTTATATGAAGCTCATCAACGTCAAATGGTTGAAGCTGCTGCTAGAGAACAGGAGATGTTAAGAAATTTAGAGCATCAACAACGTGTACAACAACAACAATTACAACAGCAACATCAATCGACAGATTTGATGAGGTTTAACTCCGGTTTTGATGCTGCCGGACCTTCTGGACAGCCGGCGGTGAATCCGAACGGATATACGCAGTTAACCGGTCCGGCGACCATGTCTCCGTCGTTAGCTCTCGGTGGCGCTTATGACAATAACATGTATCAGATCCAGCAACAGCACCACCGGCAGCCGCAGCCGGAGCATGAACAGCATCATCAACTACAGCACCAGAACCACCAACAACCACCGCATGAACACCATCAACAACTACAGCTCCTCCCTCATCACCTCATGCTTCAACACCAACCTCAGCCACAATCACAACCACCGCAACAACCAGCGGCGCAACCGCATCATGGAGACGGAAGCGAGGAGGGTGGTCCGTCGTGCTGACGTGGAAAATCAGATATTTTTTCATTCAATCGTACGCCAGCAATCATTCTTGTTCTCTCACACGTAAGCTTTTTTCTTTCATTCTTTTTGATATTCATAAATGCATAATAACATACTTACACATTTTTAGCCATGCATATAGTTCTTGAATCGAAGATCTTTTTCTGAACGATAGTTTTGAAGGAATTATTGTCTTTTCACTGCATTTTGATGCTATTTGAGTTCATTTTTGGGGATTTGGGAATCGAAAGAAGTACTGAAAACCTTCTGTAAACACGTAAAAAATGAAAGATAGTTTTCACTTTTCAATCAGTTAAAAGTCAATGTACTCAGATAAAAATTTGGCTTTTCGTAATTTTAATGTATAAAATTATGTGTTTATTTGCAGGGGATTATAAACGTACAAAGTCAAAGGAGAGGGTTTGACCGAGATAGTATTATTTTTTTTTTTTTCTGCAATTTAGTATTTTAGGTGATTTGGACATAAAGATTTTGACTGCATCATGGGGATTTTAAAAGGGGTAGCGTATTGAGTAGAAATTCTGAATACATTTTTTTTTTTTTAGAATATGACTCTTTTAGTCTTTGCTTTGGTTTCTACAATTCAACAATTAATTCTAGGTTTTCTCATTTCCTTCGAATATACACAAAGGAAGTGAGGGGCTCAACTTGTTCATGTAGTTTAAAAAAAAAAAAAAAGGAAATTTTATTGGTCATATAACTAAACAGCCGACATCTTCCATTTTTATTTTATTTTTTTAATAGAGTTTGATGAATAGTTGTTTCTCTTGTATTTATATGCCTAGTATAAATACACAATAAATATTAACAGTGATACAATTGTATTTTTATGGTATATTTTATCTTTTTATTGGCTTTCGACCTACAAAATGTGAAATCGAGACATAAATGGCGACTTTTATTGGTATTTAGTTAAAAGTAATTTTTGTTTTGGAAAGAATGATATCGACATTCAAAATCAATATTAATATAAAATAAATATCTCAAAAAAAGCGATTAAAATTGAAATATATATAGCAAACGTATATCTTTTAACACTCAAATCACACAAAGCAGTGAAAACTGAAAACAATAAGGGTGCGTTTAGTTGCGGAAAAACGGGACGTTTTCCGGAAAAATTTTCCAAGAAAAATAAGAATTTTGAAAACGCATTTAGTTCGTCTATTTTTCTAAATTTTTCACGGAAAATGAATATTTTCCGTTTTCTAAAATTAAAAAGAAGTTGGAAATTTTTGGAAAACTGATAATCATTGTTTTCCACATTTTTCTAATTCCAAAGTTTTTCTAAAATATAAACACACACCCACTCCCCCCCCCCCCCCCACACACACACCCATCCGCACACACACCCCAACCCACAAACACACACACACACATACATACCCACCCACACACATACACCCACCCGCACACACACACACACACCAACCCACAAACACACACACATACATACCCACCACACACACCCACCCACAAACACACACACACATACCCACACCTATCCCCACCCCCACCCTCACAGACACACACCCACACACACACAAACCTACACCTACCCCCATAAACACACACAAACACAAACACACATTCGCACACCCACCCACCCAACATCACCACCACAACCACCGACCTATCATCACCATCACCACCACCACCACCACTAACCCGTCACTAGCACCACCACCGCCGCCGCCATCACCACCACTGACACAATTGTCGCTGCCGCCACCATCGCTTGTCATCACCACCACCGCCGCCGACCCGCTACCATCACCGCCCCCACCCACATCCTACCACCGCTACCGTTTTCTAAAAATAAAAACCGATAGAAAAATACACATCTAAACATGTTTTCTAATTTTCTAAAACTGAAAATGAAAAATGAATAAATTTTAACTAAACGCGTTTTCTAAATTTTTCAATGAAAAATGAAAACGGAAAACGAAAATCAAAAAGGGAAAACAAAAAACGGAAAATAAAAATTGTATTTTCGTAACTAAACGCAACCTAAGTAATTAGGAATGCAAAGATAATATAATTTGCGTGGTTAGTGAGTAGTGACTGATCACTGTATTTGCTCTTTTCTTCTTGTTGCTTAGCTTAGAAAAGTCTTTAATTAACTTGTAAGTTAGAAACTTTATAATTTTCAGCATGGATAAAAAGAGTAGTATGCTTAATATGCTTAATAAGGGGTGTTTGGAATTGCTTTGTTAACTTATTGCTGTTCAGTAGTGCTAATAATTAATTTTAAATGTTTGGATGAATTAAATTTAAGAGTAAATTACTGAAATAGTCTCTGTGGTTTGGTCAAAATTGCACGTTTGGTCCCTAACTTTTTTTTGCACTCGGATCGTCCATGTGGTTTGATTTTGTTGCGTTTTTCGTCCCTATGGTTTGGTAAAAGTTGCATGTTTGGTCCCTAACTTTATGTATATAAGGGACGAAAAATGCAACAAAGTCAAACCACAGGGACGAAAAACGCAACAAAATCAAACCACAGGGACGATCCGAATGCAAAAAAAAGTTAGGGATCAAACTTGCAATTTTGACCAAATCACAGGGATGATTTCAGTAATTTACTCTAAATTTAAAAATGTTTATTGACTTAAATAAGTTGGGTCCTTCTAATTGCTTATTAAGAATAAAACCAATATAGTATTTTATCCCAATTTACCTTAAAAATTCCTATATATCAGAACTTTGTGTTTCTTTGTAATAGTTTAAAAGTAATGGTTTGAACATTTTATGTATCTGCGTCAATTAAAACATATAATGACTTATAATTAATGAGTCCTGAAATATATAGGCTTTAAAAAATAGAAAATTGAGTAATCTAATCATTTTTTAATATTTATTTGATCAAAATAATAATAAAAAATAGCAAAAATAACCATTTGGTTCACAATAGGTGTTTCAGACCAAGAAAATATAAGTTTTTTTATTGATCCCGAAACTATATTCTGAATTTTGGACTAAAATTTTGTATTAAAAAAAACTCCAAAATTTCAAGAAAGATATGGGGAGAAAAACCAAAAACTAAATCTAAAATGTGTTTGTCTCGGTTAACATTCCTACCGGAATGTGAAAAATAGGGTGGAATGAGACATTCAGGAGAAAATTATTATATTTTAAAAACCAAAAAAAATTATTATTTCCCTAAAAATATTCTTCCTTTTTCTTTGTTTATAAATATACTTTTTTCCAAGATTGATCATAAATAACTATGCAATTGTTTTTAACGTAAATTAGATAACAAGAAGACAACTGATGTAACCTTTTATAAAATGTTTTTTAGTATATTATTTAAGGGTATTTTTTAAGACTATTGATGTAACATTTTATAAAATATTTTTTAGTATATTATTTAAGGGTATTTTTTAAGACTATTGATGTAACCTTTTATAAAATATTTTTTAGTATATTATTTAAGGATATTTTTAAGACTATTGATGTAACTTTTTATAAAATATTTTTAGTGTATTATTATTTGAGATTGTAATTTTATGGCGGTGGACTGAAAGGCACTGGAGAGGAAGTGATAAGAGGCTAAAGTGACAAAAGTCTGAAAGTGTAAAAGTTTGGTGGCGAAAATAAGAAAGCAAAGGAAGTTACTGTAGATAGATTTCCCAAAATTAAGTATATATATAATAAAAATTAAGTATATATATAATAACATATATATATATATATATATATATATATATATATATATATATATATATAATAACATATGTTATATATATAATTGTTTTTTTTTTTTTGAAAGAGAATTATATAAATAATTGTTGGAGTTATAACAAATGCTTTTTTAATGTTATTGATATGGATTTTGTCAAAATTATTATTTTAAAGTGAAAAAAAATAAATAAATGAGTATATGTCAAAAAACAAAAACAAAAAAAAAACAAATAAATCAATAGTATATAAGGAAACTATTTCCAGTCATTATATATATATATATATATATATATATATATATATATATATATATATATATATATATATATATATAATGAATTTATCAAACACTAAACATCAACTTATAATTATTAGGATTTAGTACTTATAAGTTATAAGTTGATTCAAACAAATTTTTTTAAACTCTGTTTTGATACATCATAAACTAATACAACTAAAAAAAGAAAAAAGAAACATATAAGCTTTTCAAATAAGTAATGTCAAACACCCCGTAAGTCATTATTCTTCTTTATATACATGCATCATATTTGGCGTGTTAACAATACATATCTATTAGCTCTGCACTTGAATAATATAAACAGGTTAGCTTGGAATATGCATAACACTCTAACTTCTCATCTTGGCATCATAAACGTTCTAGATTTGCATCCTATAAAAATTTCCAGTAGTTTTGACATCTTAACAAATTATACATCGACACACATTCTACCTTAACTTTTTAGCAAAGTATACATACTAGCTTGATATCTTACCAAACATATTCCTTCATATTAAAATATTGTTTCATCTTTTAAACATCGGCATATAGAGCCGTCCCAATATGATTTGAGGCCCGTGACAAAAAAAAAAAGACCCCTTAAAATTTAGTAATCGCAAACAATAATAGAGTGATGCTATGGAGACAAATACATGAGCACTTGTTATTAAATTATATATATATATATATATATATATATATATATATATATATATATATATATATATATATACTAGCCGTGTACCCGCGCAAAGCGGCAGGCGGCGAATAATTTAATCTCTTTAGAGTTAAAACCATTTTGCGTTCACTTCGAAAAATGAATATTAAATGACATCTATTTTTCAAGAGCATTACCATACCATATTAAGGGGGTGTTTGGCTAAGCTTTTTTTAAAACAACTTATTAGGTTCTACATCACTATAAGTTAAAAAAGTGTTTGGATTAAAATAACTTATTCGGTGGGGAACCTCTAATACGTCATTTTTTCATAAGTTACCATACACTTACTTATTAACTTATAAGCTAATAAACTAATAAGCAATAAACTTTTTTTTTTATCAAGAACACCCCCTAAATGGTTATTACTTCCATTTATACATACTCAAACCACTTGTACTGTTTATCATCCTCTTTTTTTTTTCGTTTTCATTAATTCCTTTATTAATTTAATGTCCTACTAAGTAAAATGCTAAAATATATAAATAATAGTTTATAAAAATAAACCTTTAGAATATCAGGTGTTGTGATTCAAAAGTCGATAAATAGGCCTTTGAGAAGGCCAAAATACTCAGATGTCAACTTGTTCATTGTGATTTTAATCCTAGTTTGGTCACAAATTAAAACATTTTCAACGATGGTATGTAATTCAAGGATTCATATTGATTTAGGTTCTCGAAACCTTAAAATATTGAACAAAATCTATATAGAACCTTATAATAAGGACAATAATCACCGTAATCAGGAAGTCCATGTGATGAAACTTGATATTATAAGGACTAATGATGAAAAGGGTTTCATTTTTAAACTAAACAAGATGAAAAATATACAAACTACCTTAACCATGTCAAATCTTGTGTTTAACCGTTCTTTATTGCAAAAGTAAGATGCCAAAATATACAAACTAATGATAATAAAATGCTCTAATTGGCCCTCTTGGTTGAGTTCTTTGAACCTGCAAAGCCAACACATTAAAGAAACATAGTAAAAACCTTTTTAGGAACAAACCAATATATTTATAAGATAAAAATAAAAAAAGTTAAAAAAGATGAAATCAATTACAAGTAAGGATTAAAATAAAAACCTGTTAAGAAAGAGCTATCTGCAGGAGGGATATTTGAATCAACATGTATTTTCTGATGGTTTCAAATTTTGAATTATCCGAAATTCAGGGAAGGAGATAGAATTTGTTGAGAAATATAAGGATTCAAAACACATGTTAAAATTTAATAATATTTTATTGATGACTACTTGTACTATTAACTTAATAATTTGAACGTCTTAAAAAAATAATATTATTATATTCAATCTATTTTTAGAAATAATGGGATTTCTTTTATAAGATAGTAAAGATATATATATATATATATATATATATATATATATATATATATATATATAGTATGAAAAAAATTGAAACGGATTAAAAGGGCACGAGTTAAATATTAAAAACAATAAAGAACTAGTTTAGTGCAAAAAAACTAATGACAAAGCAAATAAAAAAACGAACAATCGAACCATTTTGAAAAACCGCCACTTTGGTGTCTGGTCAAACAAACAAAAAGATAAGTGTATGGAAAAAAAATCATATTTGGTGAAAACTCTAAAAGAACTTGAAGAATAACTTGTCTAACGGATTGGTTAGCATGATTTTTTATTAACAAACATACAAATAATAGTTATTATATATTAAACAACGATGCAAGGTAGAAAATCTCATATATAAATTGAAAAATTATGTTTGATAATGGTTAGAAAAACACCAAAATTTTAAATGAAATAAATGTTTGGGTAGTATGTCAAAAAGAAAAATAATAGAGACACCATATTTTTTTTCCATACACTCATCTTTTTGTGTGTTTGACCGATCATCCACCTATCAGACCTTTCTCGATTTGCTAAAGTTTTCTAATTTGAAAAAATTAACTACTTAAAGATAAAATATAACTATGAGTTAATCACTAAAATGACTTTTTTTTGTATAAATGAAAGTGAAAGATCACCTTAAAGTCATCGCACATCGGAGTGAAACGTTGCACATCGAAATGTCGCACAAAATCATTGACACGTGATGTTCTAAAGGACGGAAGGATCGGAGAATGTGAGATTACGAAGTAGAAGTATCTGGATCTTGGAGGGCTCGGGAGATGTGTTCCCAGCAAATATAAACTTTTGGTTTGATCAAAGCGTTGTCTAACATGTATAAGAAATCTTCTGCAGCCAACAAGGTTTGCTTGATTTTATAGCTTGTGAATACAAAGATAAAGGAAGGAGGATTTGTGATAGATCATATCAATGAGTTCAATTCAATAATATCAATATTGATACATGTTAATATTGGTTTTGATGATGAAGTCCGGACACTCTTGTTATTATCTTCTTTATTGGAAAGTTGGTCTGTAACCATTATAGTTGTAAGCAATTCATCCGAATTCTCAAAAATTACCATTAAAGGCATTCAAGATTTAATCCTTGGGGAAGACATCCATAGGAGGAATACATCGAACATGAGAGGAAATAGCATAGGAAGGTCGAACCAAGGAGGAGAGGACAATCAAAAAAATAGAAAGGATATTGTCCGTTGGAACTGCAAAGAAAATGACCATTTCTAGAATCCGTGTCCAAATCATTCTATAGAAAATGATCGGTTTTTATAATTCGGTTTTAAAAAACCAAAACATCTTAAAACGACATATAATTATAATATTATCCAATTTTTACAAAAGAAGCAAAAAAAATTATTTAGTTGTGATTTAAAATTTATAAACATCTATTAAAAAGGTATATTATAGTTTAATATTTAATAGGTAAAAAAAACTTTTGAGAGAAAATAATATTAAAGTTTTTTATTAGGTGAAACTTTTTGAGCATATTTGAAAAATAAACTATAAATTAATAAATAGTTATAGATACATTAAAATTAAATAAATAATAAATTGATAATCAGTTTTTTTTTTTTTTTTTGATTATTTGGTTCTTATTTTATAAACCATAACCAATCCGAAATCCAAAATAATAATTCGGTTTCGTTGAAAATTAATCAAAAAATCCGAATATTCGAACCAAATAGTCCAATTGAACAATTCAGTTTTATCCAAATAATGAACAACTCTAACTACCACAATCAAAGGAGGAAGAATAAGTTGCCTTTATCTCCATCGTATGTTGACGAACACCGTCTTCCTTCACCAGTGCAATGTCCCACCTTCCCTACAAGGAAATCAACCAACTCTACTCAAGAAAACCCCATACGTTGCATTAAAACCACCACCGAGCCCCACCGGCAGGTTCATCACTATTGGTGGAACCCTAAGCCGTTCTTTCGATCTTTTTCTACTCTTGTCGGCGTCAAAGCATTCTCACCGTCGCAGCAAGGCAGCAACATACCCTAGCATCCATTCCTTAGCAATTGGTAGCACGGCAACGGTAGTTTTAATTTTTTTACCAATTATTATTGGGTGACTTGGAGTTCGACTTCTGTGTTGGGTTTTCCTCCAAACTGCAATTAACTGACACTCCCCTTGCATCAATGAATTATTAGTTATTAATTTGGTGTTCTACAATAGTTTGGTTTGAGGTTATGTTGTTCGAGTGGTGTTTTTTTAATTGACAGATGATGATAAATATTGATGTGCTTGTTGTGTATTCAAGATATTAGTTTTAAATGTTGGGGATGTATTATAGATTTTGTAGAGTTCATATTTTTTAATAAATTTTGGATTGTTTAGTTTGTAGCGTGTAGTTGTAAAATATAGGATGTTTATGGATAGTTTTATACAAGAATATTTAGTCTCATTCTTGAAACGATGTTGAGTTGCTTGAATTTTGGATTGTTTTGTGTTGGAGCTTTACTTTTTTTGTAGCACAAAGAATATTATATTTTCTTTACTTTGGCTCTCTATGGTTTTGTTTTAAAATATATGAACATTTGATAGTGTAATTTCTCTCTCATATATGATTTTGTACCTTTTATTGTTTTAATATGAATATTTTGATTTGTATGAGGAATTGATGTTTTATTTTGTATGGGGATTTAAGAGATTGTTTGGCTTATCTTTTGAGAGGCCAAAAGTCTTTTTAGGAAAAGATAAAAGGTAAAAGATGTTTGGTAAATGCACTTTTAAAAGCTATTTTTGGATTTTGGATATAAAGAAAATGAATTTTTTGGAAAAGTCAAGAAAATGTGATTTTTTGCAACTTTTTCTAAAATGATTTTTGGCCTCTCAAAAGATAAGTCAAACACCCCCTAAGATCAACAACCACCACAACCAAAATGTGAGAATGTTAAAACAACTCCCTAGGTTGGATTCAACAAATTAAACTGCCCGCTTAAACAAAAAATTGCTAGGCTATTGAAAGAAAAAAAAAAGTTAAAACGATAAACAAAATGAATAAAAATTTCTTAATCAGCACATTTTTTCAAGGTGTTTGTTTTTTTATGAAATATTTAAAGAATGTATATGTTTTTATGTAACTTTTTCAAGGATGCAACAAATTTAAAGAATGGTTTTAGATTTCAATGGGATTGTTTTTGTTTTGATATAATTCTTCCAAGAATTTGTTTGTTTTTTTTAATGTATTTTCAATGGAATGAAAATGTATGCTTTCAAGAATGTAAATTTATTCCTTGAATCAAAACACATTCTGTCAAAAATATGTTTTATTTTTTCTAAAAGTTTATGCTAGAAAGTTTATTGTTATTGAAAAAAAAACCAATTCTTAAAATCCAATTTTGATTTTTTCATTGCTTAAAATAAATACACAAAATACCCATATTACCCTTTAGACGGATATAAAATTTTAATTCTTAAAAAAAGTTTAATAATAAATATAAATGTACTCTTTCAAAAATGTTTTAATTTTTAATTGATCCAATGATTGAGTTACACTTTAGATGTCATTTATATTTGAACCTAATATATATATATATATATATATATATATATATATATATATATATATATATATATATATATATATATATGGGAAAAGTGAATATACCCTTAAGGATATATAAGCTTAGGTACCCAAAAACACCATAATACGTTGTTTTGTTTGATATATTCGTTTTATTGTTCTTTAACTTCAACCTATAACTTGAGTTACTTTCAAGATTTTTGAAATTTCACGATTATCTTTCTCTTACATCACATTTTTTTATAGAACACCTACTAGGCTATAAATATTGTAGTTGAAAATGAAAATTATGTAAGATGAAGATAAATGTGTAATTTATAAAAATTATGAACGTAAATCAAGTTAGAAGTTAAATTATAAGAACATCGGACAATTACAACGTATTATATGATAAAAAACGACGTAGTATAGTGTATTTGGGTACCTAAGCTTATATACCCTTAAGGGTATATTCACTTTTCCCTATATATATATATATATATATATATATATATATATATATATAAGCCACAAAAACTGTATCTAAAGAGTAAAGTCAAAACCCTTTTTCACACAAAAAAGGTCAAACTATAACTACTAGTGTAGGCGCTTAAAGAGAATCGACATTCCTTAAAAATCCATATGCCTAATGGATTTCTACAAAGAAAAGCCGTTAGTACCCTTGTTATATGTATATATAGAAATAAACAAATATAAGATCTTAATCAGAATCAGAGGAATAACCCTGATGAGGATCAAGTGTAACAACCAATTTCGAAAGATTTTCACCAATCTCTTCAACTTCCTCCCTTCCAAACCCCCAATTTCTAAGAACTTCCGCACCTATCGATCCTCTTTCAAGCCCAAACTTCCGAATGTTCCCCAATCTGTTCTCCAAAAACGGTAAAATAGCCGTACTAGAACGCAATCGGGCCGCCATAGGAATGGAATGGACATCTATCGATCCCCTCCTTGACATAGATTCTGATTCCGATTCCGGGTTACTTAATTTCTCCCCACGTCTACCAACACGGGTTCCGAAGATCGAAGGAAACGGTAACGGAATCGGAAGCGGACACCGCGATACCGATAAATGAGAGAATCTTGGCCTTGTGGTTGCCTTCTCGTATGCCGTTTCCATCGCTTCCTTCACTTCAGACAACGTGGCCTCATGCTCCTCTGTATTAATTAAGTATAAAAAATATATAAAATTCATAGATTTATGACAAAGAAACAGAACCCTACAAAGACACTTGAACTGTGTTTGGTATGCATTGGACTGGACTGAGATAGATATCAATAGGACAAAAATTGTAACTTTTTGTCTCGATACAAAAATATGGAGCAAGGTGGGACTGGGGACTAACTCTCAAAATCCCGTTTATGGAAAAGACGTAAATACCCTTCTCATCCTCTTTATCAAAAATAGCCCTAAAAAGTTTGTCAAGTCCCGTCAAGTCCTGTGTAATAGACGCAGCCTACGGCTGCGTTTGTTACATGGGATAGGACTGGATAGGACTTGATAAGCTTTCGAGGGTTATTTTTGATGATGAGGATGAGGAGGGTATTTACGTCTTTTCCATAAATGGGATATCGAGAGGGGACTCCCCGGTCCCACCTTGTTCCATATTTTTGTACGAGACAAAAAGTTGCAATTTTTGTCCTATTAATATCTGTCCCAATCCCAGTCCAATGCACACCAAACACAGTGCAATCTGTACTGTCATGTCATGTCACCTAAAACAAAAGAAAACAAACATGTAATCATTACCAGATCCAAGGACTCCCTGCACTATAACCGATTCAATGGCTTGCAAGTCTTCCACATCATATGCAGTTTCAGGGGTCAAAGGTAGCAAATTTTCAAGCAAAGATTGTTTAAACACTCTACCTGAATTCATAAATCACCAATTTATAAACAATACACTCATGATAAACAATAATTCCACAAAAACATGTACAAAAACATACCAACTAATGATGGTGCTGGAATGCAAGCATCAAGGACAGCAACGTAATTTTGCCTCCCTTGCCCTGCTAACATTTGTATCCCTTCATATAAATCCATGGCCCCACATTCATTCAATGATTCACCATTAGGACCAATTCTCTTCATCCGAAAAGGGAGAGAAACAGAATGAATCACAGATGCATAAACACCACTCGAATGATACAGCTTGTTGTCTTGTAGATTAAGAAATTGAGAAAACCTGCCTTTTTTTTAAACAACATTTTGTATATAATTAGATAGGTTTTTCATAGAATTTTATAATAAACAAATAAAAAAAAGTACATTGCTTACTTTCGTTTAAAGATGGTAAACCAACAGGAATGATTAAGTTGCATAAAGATGAAAGTGCTGAAAACGACACAGCATCATGAAGATTACTATAAATGTTTTGTTTTCGGGTTTTAGGGTTTATAAAAGAACTAGGGCTTCGAACAGAGTAAAGTACAACAGGAACATTAGTGTAATCATCTGCAATATTCTCCAAAATCGAAGCACCAACACCAGAAAATCCTCCTGAATCATCAATGATAAACTGAATTCCCTGTTTTAAAGCTAAAAAGATTAATGCTTTTAAGTGAGAAATGAATTAATTGTGGAAATAAAGAAACATACTTGAACATGGTCACATTCTTCTATGAAGAAACGGAATCTTTCATTGATTTCATCTCCTTGTAGACCTTCGGATAAAGTATTTTTTCCAATTCCATAGTTGTTGAATTCTTGTGGGTTGACCCATGACCCGTTTAACTCGAATAAACTTTGTGGATGATAATGAACTTTTGAATAATCTGTCCAAAACTCGACACTTTCTTCAAGTGAATTAACCACATCTGTATCTTGAATCTCACTTTGAGAATCACCATTTGCATTAGCAACTTTTTCTTTCCCTTCATCATACAATCTTTGCAAGAATAAGTTCTTTTTATAGGGTTCAGATGCTTGAGTAGAAACATTTCCATTCCTGTAAAGTTATTATGTATAATTGTATATGATATGAGAAATAATAGTTTAATAAAGAAAGGTAGACAAAATTAAAGTCTCACCATGTAGTAATACTTGATGAAAGTGATGAACTTTGGTTGTATAATGTCCCATGTGAACTCATGGATCCAAGAGATCCTATAATATGTAAGTTAGAAATATACGATTATAAATCATAAACACAAGATTTAGATTGGTTTATTAATACTAAGATATTGATTTCTATTTGTTTTCAAATTTGGTGATTACCTTGAAAATCGACTGAAATTAAGCGAGGTGTGTATGTAGGGATGCCCTGTAGATTGTTAAATCATCAATGATATAACTCTAATATTTTATTTAAAGTATGACTATTTTGCCCTTGGTTTTACCTGTTGAGTCTCTCCAGTGCGATAGAGAACATCCATATCAAGGTTTTGATTCTTGAAGACCATGTCGGCTTGGGGGTCTTCAAATAATCCAAGCAATTCATCCTTCAAAAAGGGGAAACAACAGAATGAAATGAGAAGGTTTAGAAAATTTATTGATGAAATAAGTTATGTATAGTTAAACAGATCAATGACAACACATCAATGCATACTTTACCTGGAAGTTCCAAAAGTGAGAACCGATAAAATTAGCATAACTCCCAACTTGAAAAGTCACGAGCTCTTTCATACTTCTTCACCTATCAACACCCAATCATATCGAGTTTCAACAACACGGCAAAATGAGATCATCATATATTTTATATTTTGTAAGATTCAACTCATAGCCACCAAAATTCCATTAATCCAAAAGGGAAACGAACTTTGGTTTGAATTAACAGAGCAGCAGCTAAAGAGAGTCGCTAAATCAGCATTAACGGACATAGCCTTGAAGTTTTTGAATCCAGTAACTGGAAAACCCCTTTGAGCTTAAATAACTTCAACTCGACAAAATGAGACCAGCATAAATTTTATTGTAATATGGATAGCCAGAGTAAATAAAAGGGATTACACGCACCAAAATCACAAATTACACCACGAAGGAATCATTGGCAAAGGAACTCCTTGTGTAGACTTCAAGAGCAGATTTCACAGCAATCAATTTCTAGGAAATCAGAGAAAAACGAACCTGGTGCTTCACGACGGTTCAGTGCCTTGTCGCTGCGGAAGCTTGTGGGTGTGCGAGGTCGACGATGAGAGAAGGTGGGAAGAGGTTGTCGGCGATGGGAGGAGGTAGTTTGGAAGTTCAAACAGAAGATTTTGACAGAATTGGAAAGAATGAAAGTGAAATTTCTGCAATCAACCAAAGAATGTATCGATTTAGGGTTGTTTAGAAGCAGAAAGTTGTGGCGGGAGCTGCGAATAGGAGCAATCTGGAAAATATGCGACAGTAAAAACCGGGTTTAGCGATGATTTGGGCTTTGCCAAATCGGGTCAGGCCGCTCGGGTTGATTCTACTTATGCACAAAATGACGAGGTTAAGATAATACTTAAAGAAAGGCGCCCAGACCGAACCGAATTAAAATGAGAAAAAAAAAAAAAAAAAAAAAAGAAAAAAAAAAACCGGTCTTAAAAAGACCGGCCTACTTGAAGGTAAAAAAGTGGACCATTACGAGACTCACCACAGAGTCACACTGTTTCGAAACCGACACAATACCGGTCTGAGACCGACCCGATATTGATCTCAAAAAAAGACCGGAAGCCAAAATTTATAAAATTACAAAAATGATCCATGTGGTTTGTTAATTTCTGTGGGTAAGGTCCAAAAAAAGTTTATTAGCAAAAAAATCCCTAATTGATGATTATGTTGTGGTTTTGGTCCCTACCTCGTTAAGTTTAACAACATAGCTATTAACATTTGGCAAATGACTTTTACCCCTGGGACTATTTCTGCAGTTTTATCTTTTTACCAAACTAGAAGGACCAATTATGCAATTTTTCTTTTTCATTTTATTGAATTATTAAATAATTGAATTACTTTTTTCTTTTTAACTTTTTTTATTGTATTGTTTTTTATTGGATTATTATATATTAATAAATATTATTTTTAATATATTATATTTATATATTAATAAATATTACTTTTTTATTATTAATGTTTTTTAATTAATTTTTTTTAATTTTTCTTTATTGCATTAATTCTTTTTTGTTGGATTATTATATATTAATAAACATTATTTTTAACTTATAATATTTATCTATTAGTAAGTGTTACTTTATTGGATTATTAAATTCATTTAATTAATTTTTTAAAACTATTTATTTCGTTAATTCTTTTGATTAGATTGTTATATATTAATAAATATTATTTTTAATATACTATATTTATATATTAATAAATATTACTTTTTTATTATTATTATTTTTATTGATTTTTTTAATTTCTTCTTTATTACATTAATTCTTTTTTATTGAATTATTATATATTAACAAATATTATTTTTAGCATATAATATTTATCTATTAGTAAGTGTGACTTTCTTGGATTATTAATTTTATTTAATTAATTTTTTTTAATTTTTTTATTGCATTAGTTCTTTTTATTGGATTATTAATTTAAATTTATTAATTTTATTTATAATAAATAATATTTTTTATTTTTTTTAATTTCTTTCTTTATTGTTTCAAATAAAAATACCAAAAAATCTCACCCACCCCACATTATCTAATTTATTTTAAATATTTGGAAGATAACATATTTTAGACAACACCACCGCCATCACTTAGTTATAACAAACCACTATCAGGCCATCTCCAACCATGTTACTATATATATATATATATATATATATATATATATATATATATATATATATATATATATATATATATATATATATATAAGCTTAGTAATTATTCATGAAGTAACATCATCGTGTGTATTTAGGTTTTTGTGTATTCACATATATCTAAATTTGTTATATATTTCAATAAACTTATGATTTTAACTTATGATTTTGACATATATAATTTCCCTAAAAATATTTCTACACGAATTACCAAATCTGAGTACCGAATAACGAGTTCTACAACTTTTTCACCACCTGTAGTGGCTATGGTGGTTTGAAAACCCTCGATTTAACATTGTCATCATTAATGGTGGTATCTGTAATGAATGGTCGGCTGGGGGACGTATGTTTTCTGGGATTTATTTTATATTGTATGGGTAGTCAACCGGCGTAGTTTTCGCCGAGAATGGCCGACTGTAGTCGATGATCGATGATTTCCAGCGAGTTGATACGACGATACAAGGTGGTGTAAAATGCAACGAATGTAGGAGTTGACCCGGAGTGTTTGGTATTTTTATTTAAAACAATAAAGAGAGAAATTAAAATAAAATAAAAACAATTAAATAAATATTATTTATTATAAATAAAAATAATAAATTTAAATTAATAATCCAATGAAGTAACACTTACTAATAGATAAATATTATATGCTAAAAATAATAATATTTGTTAATATATAGTAATCCAATAAAAAAATTAATACAATAAAGAAGAAATTAAAAAAAAACAATTAAAAAAATAATAATAAAAGTAATATTTATTAATATATAAGTATATTATATTAAAAATAATATTTATTAATATATAATAATCCAATCAAAATAATTAATGAAAAAAATTAAAAATAATTAATTAAATGAATTTAATAATCCAAAAAGTAACACTTACTAATAAATAAATACTATATGTTAAAAATATTATTTATTAATATATAATAATCCAATAAAAAAGAATTAATGCAATAAAGAAGAAATTCAAAAAAATAATTAAAAAATTAATAATAAAAAAACTAATATTTATTAATATAATATATTAAAAATAGTATTTATTAATATATAATAATCCAATAAAAAAATAATACAATAAGAAAAAAATTAAAAAGAAAAAAGTAATTAAAATAATTAACATATAATAATTCAATAAAATGAAAAAGAAAAATTGCATAATTGGTCCTTGTAGTTTGGTAAAAAGATAAAACTGCAGAAATGGTCTCAGAGGTAAATTCGTCATTTGCCAAAAGTTAACAGCCATGTTGTTAAACTTAACGAGGTTGGGACCAAAAGCACAACAAAACCATCAAATAGGGACCTTTTTTGATAAAAAAAGTTTTTTTGGACCTTACCCACAGAAATTGACAAACCACAGGGACCATTTTTACAATTTTGTCATATATCATTTTTATGTTAATTACATAATTTTTTATCATTTATTACCAATTTTTTTTCTTTTATCAAATTTTAGTGTATCGTTTTTAATAAACTTTAATCTATCATTTTAACATTAATCACATATTTGTTAATGGAAAAACTTGAATCTGAAACCAAAAAGTCAGTAAATATTGAAACCGGACTGAAAAAACCGAAAATCAAACCAAAAAGGGTTATAGAAATACCGCGAAACCAGACCAAGAAATAATGATACCGATACCGATCCCAAAATACCGAACCAGAAAAAGACTGGCCCAATATATCCAAAGAAAATCAATTTTTTTTTCGAAACAGGCCCAAAAAAATTGAATCATTTAGAGACCGACCAGAAACCCGTTTGAAACCGTTGTGTCCGTCTCTAGTTGTTTGGATGAGTTGTAAACTTTAATTACATATATTGAGCTGTTTTAAATTTAGTATTACAAAATTTGATCCATTCAAGACAAGATAACGCATGTGTTTGTCTTTTTTTCTCTTTAAGGAAATAATGTCTCGTTTGATAGCTTTTGTCCGGAAAAGTGTTTTCTGGGAAAGTGTTGTATGAGAAAGTTTTCTGACTGGAAAGAAACCATGTTGTTTGATTATACATCTGATTGACTGTGCTGAATGATGAAAAATGACAATATTACAATCTTTTTCTATATTGTGATGGATGGAGTTGCTGCATAATTATAAAAACATATAAATTATCGTACAAAATCAAAATTACACAATAATCATTTAAAAATCCAAATAGAATGTCGATTAAGTTGTTTTTAGTTTTTTTTTTCAACTTGATGTTACGTTATTATTTTTTCTAGCAATTATAACTTTTTTTATAACTCAATATGTGATTCTTGACCCAGTTTATGTTCGATAGTGATTGGGATTGATGATTTTTTTTAATATATTTGGATGACGGTGGTGTTATCTATAAAAAGGAATAATTAGAACTGACAATTTCAGACACGAAGACAAGAATTTGTCAGAGACACGACACGACACGAATACATCTTAAAAATTGATATAAAGTTTATTTCTCATCGTGTAATCGTATTGTGTCAAATTCGTGGCTGACACATTTTCATAACACGAATACACGAATTGTCAGGTCTAGGATTAATCTAATAAAAATGAATTAAAAAAATTAAATAAAAGAAATTAATAAACCAATAAAATAATATTTATTAATATATAAATATTATATAATTATAAATAATATTTATTAATTTATAAATATTATATAGTTATAAATAATATTTATTAATATATAATAATCCAATAAAAAGAATTAATCCGGAAATAAAAAAGAATTATTTAAAAGAAATTAAAAATCCAATAAAATAATATATTAATATATAAATATTATATATTAAAAATAATATTGATTAATATATAATAATCTAATAAAAAAATTAAAAAATTAAAAAAATTATAAAATAATATAATAATCCAAGAAAAAAGAGAGAGTTCGGGATACAATTGTCTTTCCAGCCTAGGGTTGAGCGTGGGACAGAACCAATATCGACCCGTCCCGTTCCCGATTTCCCGAATACCGAATTTGATTGAAAGTTAATCCCGAGTACCGACCCGAATTAACATCACCGGTACCGCGAATGGTATCGGTACTCGGTAATAGTACCGGTATCGGCGGTACCGATTCCCGAATTTCATGTATTTGGAGTACCAAGTATCGTCCCGTATTTTTAAATTCGGTACGCTTCGGTACCGGTTCCGGTACGGTACCGGTACGGGATCGGGATTTGGGACAAACTTGTGACAACCCGAAACTTCTATCTTGGACAAACCCCACATTTCAATCAAACTCAAACCTGCTTCTGCTAACTTTTAGCACTTTTGGAGTCCGTTTGGGTATTTTTAATCTTAAATACATCAAAGGAATAAGTGAAAGAAAAGTATCCTCTAGGTTTATTGAGTAACAATCAAGTATTAACCCCTTTTAAATGGTGTTTACGGCCAAACTTCATGAGTTTGGTCCGTAAACTCCACCATGGCCGTGAACTCATGCTATAAGCATGAGTTTACATCATTGTTCCACCATTCTTACCTTTCAAGTTCAAGAACCTCCAATTCTCTCTCAAGTATCATAAGATCTTCATTCCAATCTTCCAAAAATGTAAGAATTTCTTCTCTTGTTTTTTTGTTACAACTCCTTATCTAGTGCTTATACATGATTTCATCCATGAAATCCTTTTTTTCATAGATCTTTAAGTGTTCTTCATTTCACTAAGAACACACACTAGTGTTCTTGAGCCTTAAACACCTTAACAAGCTTCTACATTGTAAGTACTCTTGTCTTAGCTTGTTATATACTTGAATCAAATAGTTTACACCTTTAAATCATCAAGAAAGCATGAATGAAATGTTTTTACAGCCAAGGCATCTCCCAAGGCTGTAAACCCTAATTCTTGGGTGCAAAGTTGCCACAACACTTTCTTAAGCCATTGAACTAAGTCTAGAACACTTCCTAGTGAACTGTAGAACCTTAAACACAAAATGGTATTAGTTACCATGAGTTTACGGCCGTAAACTCATTGGGCCATAAGCCCATGGGCCGTAAACTCATGTGGTAATTACCATGAGTCGTAAACTCCAAAGCAAAGCCCTACAACCCTTAGATGCAACCCTATGATCTTCTAACACTTGAACCAAAGTGTTTTCCATGTTTTAGGGTGTCTTTACTTGCTTAATTAGTGTTATAATCACTAATTAGATACATATATGCATCATTATATGTTAACTAGGATCCGTGTGTGTGTTCAAGTATTCACTTGGCACCTAGCATCCTATTCAGAAGTTTCATCCAAACCACTCACTACAAGTGAGTTCATACCCCTTAATCTATGTATTAAATGCTTTTATGGGGAGGGGGGATACAAGTTGAAACATTATAGTTATTATATCAATCACATGTGATTAATAACTATCAAACAAATGGATTTACTATACTTTTAGTTGTTTTATCAATCAACTACTTCAAAATGTTTATCAAACTCTTTTACATGTTAAACTCTTTATCAAACTCGTTCTTACATGACAAAACTTTTCCTTTAACTCTTTTACACTTATATATTGTCCAAACCTTGTCTAATGCATATATAGTTATATAAGTAAGGCTGAAGGACTTAGGACTGATAACACACTTTATTTCATGTTCCTTGTTTGGTTGTGAACTTAGAGTACCCTGTTGTTTGTCCGAGTGTCGTTTGATCCTTAGTTATATATTATGTATATATGTATAGACATAAAAACTTTTATCTCAGTTCAATACACTTAGTTATACAAACAACTTTACTAGTAAGCTTTAATAGGTATAGTTTAGGAAGACACTACTCATTACTTTTAGTACAATGAAACATACAAAGAGTCAGTTCATACATGAGTCAATACATACTATTAGTAGAAAATAAGAGAACATACTATTATGAGAAACTAAGAGAACATACTATAATGAGAAACAATACATACTATACACTATACAAGAGAACATACTATGATGAGAAACAAAGAGAACACTGTAACGTCCCAAAATTCAAGTCCAAAAATTTCATTTTTAATTAAGTTGCTCATAAAACATTCATAAAATCAAGTATCATGTTTCAAACCCACGACATAAGCAAATAACATATCATAGTACAATCCCAGAAAACACCGTGTGGAAAATCAAATGTGTGTGTGATGCCATGCTATGCCGCCGACTCCTTCCCCTTAGATGAAGAGGTACCTGAAACCAAAAACTAAAACCGTAAGAACAAAGCTTAGTGAGTTCCCCCATCATACCACATACCATACAATACCATCGGTATCTTTCAACCGGTAATCGCCATCGGTATCTTTCAACCGGTATCCTTCAACCGCTAATCGTCATCGGTATCTTTCAACCGGTAACTGGGGACTATTCCACCTCCTACCACTAGCATACAATAGCCAGACATATCCGGGTACTGACCTACCCCTTGGTCCTAAGGACCACTATCAGGGAAACTATCCCTATCATGTAACATATCATACTGATATAACTCATAACCAACGCATACCAAACCAAGATAAATTATCACAAAGACAATTATCTTTTAAATACTCCTCAATGGTGGGCCGGCATTGTGGCCTTAGACCCACCCCTACTGGAAGGTAACTCACCTCGTAGCAACTGTTGAACGGTGCGGAAATCCTCTGACTGCTGTCGCTGCTGCTCCAGAAATCCTCCGACTATAATTCCCACAAAACACTAAGTCAGAAACTGACATCTACTCTTAGGGAAAAATGACCATTTTACCCCTTGACCAAGTCAAAGTCAAAGTCAACTTCTAGTTGACCTGACTTGCCGAGTTGGCTCGCCAACTCGCCGAGTCCCTATCCTTCCATTAGACCTCATACCCGTCTCTACTCGTCGAGTTGGGTGATGACTCAACGAGTTTTTCCTTCTAAATGAACACCGACTGAATCCTCATACGACTCGCCGAGTTGTATGAACAAATCGTCGAGTTCATCATCAACTGATTCTCATGTCCTGCCTTGACTCGCCGAGTTGTATGAACAACTCGTCGAGTTACTCTTCATCCTATGAACACGTTCTGTCCTCGACTCACCGAGTTGATGAACAACTCACCGAGTTCTATGAAGATTGTCTTGGACTCGCCGAGTCCGTTCATGCACTCGCCGAGTGCCATGAATTTCCAAAACAATTTGCTTAGTCCAGAACATTGGGTCACTCCACGGGACTCCCTAACACCCTTCCACACTCATCTGGTCCTTATGACCCTCACTGATACGGGACCATAGCCCTTGGACTCGCCGAGTCGGTCACATCCCCTCCTAAAACTTCGATTTTTGATGTACAACACTTAACCAAAGGATAGATCCAGGCCCCTAAACTCGACCTAGCACGTAAAGTTACAAACTTTACGTGCATGCATGGGACTTTTGAGCTTAAAAGGCTCTAAAATGGTTCTTTTGTTGCATGGGGCCTTCCTTGAGTGCAAAAACATCCCAAATCTGACTTGTGACTCCAATAATGACATGACCCAGAAGCTCAAACCCCCGACCATGTTTGCAAACATGGTTGGCCACCAAAAATGGCTTATAAAAGCCCTGAATCACCCCAAAGAGGGATCTAACAAATGAATGAGCAAGGTTCAGACTTTATACCTTCTGAAGACTGCAAATGGTGAACCAAACTCGAATCCTTCAGTCTCCTCTTGATCCTCCTATGCTCTTCCTTCTTCCTTGAGGTCAAAACTCACAAGAATCACTCAAAGGCCTCAGATTTCCTCAAAAACGGCTAGGGTTTGCTATGAGAAGTGTTTGGGAGCATAAAGGGGGAAAGGAGGCTGCATAAGGTCGTTTAAATAAGGTGCAAACCCATGGATTAGGGTTTTTGTCCAAACAGCGGCTACTCGCCGAGTCCGCAGCTTAAACTCCGCACCTCATCCCGCTTCTACTCAGCGAGTCAGTCCTTCGACTCGCCGAGTCCAAGGATAAAAATGCAAAAATAAATGAAGATTTAATAACAGACTACATACCAAGAGCCAGGTGCTACAAACTCACTACATACTAGACAGAGAGAACATACATTACACTAGTACATACAATACATATACATGAATACTATAACATAAATGTGAAACATTATGTCGGGGCATGGCGTCACTTCCATGGCTCGTTTTGTAGCCAGAGTCTCCTGGAGGGAGAGCGTGAAGATGTGTATAGATCTATATTGGATTGACTGTCCTACACCTTGTTGTTCGCTACAATGGGACTTGCAAGTGTACGGGTGCAAAATGTCATTTCTTCCGACGCCTTTCATCATCGTGTTATTAGTCGATAGTATGGTGCAACCATTTCACATTATACCTTAAATAACAATTAGTAGTTACTATAATACAACACTACATTACTATTATTATTTTCCCCATTGCATTCACATTGTGATCTTCTCACATGAATCGGTAATGTAAAAACTATATTTTTGGTTAATGATAGTCTCATTTTGGAATGTACACACTCATACAAGAAACAAACATACATAACATTTGATGCCTTGGTAGAAGGCTATGTTTAGTAGAAAATATAGGATTTTCTAGGAAATACAAACATTCACTAAAAACATTTACAAACTGATCATCAAACACTTACAAACATTTTCATACAAACAATGACACTAAAATAAAGCTGATAAAATCTTTCAAAATAACTTGTATTCTCAGGTCATCAGTAGACAAGTACCGATGCCAGGTTTTTGAGAAGATGGAGCTCGTTCAAGACTCATCTTTTATTTTGATTTACATTTTTGGTGTCTTGTAAACTTCACAGAACACACTTGTATTAAATTATATTATTAATGCAATGGATGATGTTGTTGCTTGTTTACTACTCTGCTTTGTTGTGATATTGTACATGACGTCCTCCACCCCCGAACGTTTCCACCGTTCCGGTTTTGGGGTGTGACAGATTGGTATCAGAGCATCGTTTATAGTGAATCAAGTATATCAACCCATAAAAGATATACGAACTATAAACACAACGGGATTAAAATGCTCTGATAAAGGGTTTATACTTTTAAATACTAAAATATTTAACCAAGTATACATACCTAAATTCATACTAAAATCAGTGTCACTAGGACATAACAAAAGTATTACGATTGTTAAACATCACAAGTAAACTCAAGGATGTATGGTCAGTTCTGGGAGCGGTATAGCCTGATCAACTATGTTGGTCCGAGAAGTGATTAACATATGCCCAAGAATGTTGTGATGTGACAACAAGTCTAAAAACTTACCAACACTACTACAACGAAAACATCAGAACAGAACATAAACCAAAAATACTATAGGAGTATTTTGTGTTACTATAATTCTTATCTGAGAACTAAAAAGATCTTTATTAGTAAGTCAATAGTTGCTAAGTGGATACGCTAAGGTTATATGTACTAGGATGTCATAGACTTAGAATCTGTAATCTTTTCTTTACTCCATGTTCCTTGTTTGGTTGTGGGTTTGGAGTTAGGGTCACTTATTCGAAGGTCTATCCTATTTTGATTACATATAACTGGTATACTATATACAAATTTTGATGCAACTAATAAAGATCATCTTATAATTATCTAATTAGTACATTTAGTAATTATTTCTTTATCCCTTTTCTCGCGTAGATAACATGGATGGATTCCATCCCCACGGTGACCCGTACTTCCCAAACGAAGGCAATGTTGGATGGATCGAAGAAGAGCCAGAAGATGATTATCCAATCCCTTTAGATGATCACCAAGTTGAAGGCTTTTCTGATAGTTCTGACTCCGATCCAGAAGTCAACAACCTACCACATGAAGCTCCAATCCCAAATGCTAATCCCCGACCAACATTTCAAGGTCCCACACCCTTGTGGGCGACAAACTTGAACCGCTGGAGTGATGAGAAGGGTCAGCCCTTACCCTTCAATGGAGACCGAAGCTTTTACAATCTAAGTGAGGGAGGCTTAGCTGATCGAGTCCTGCCCATCAAGGTCCGTAGGAATGCTCGGAATGTCGAACAAGGTCGAGCAGCCATCGACCGAGTCATGGAAATTGATGCCAACTCTGGCGTTAACACGGTCCGCATTTGCCATCTCGAAGAGGCTATGGAAAGAACTAGGAGAACCAATGAGACTCTGTAGCAACAGTTAGCTGCATCCCGAGCCGAAGTCATAGAACTTCGAGTGCGTCAGAGAGCTCATGAGTGACGTCTTCAGGAAATAGTTCATCAACTGGCTGATATGAGGGTTTGCTCGAGGAGTACCCGTCGCCGGTAGAAGATGTCTAACTCATCTTTTCTTTTGATTTAGGGAATAGCCTTTCTTACCTATGCTCTAAGTAGCGCACGTTTGTAAAATATTCCCATCTTCCTAATACTCTAACTAGACTTATAAACCGTCAACCTTTTTCTCTTATGGTATGATGTAAGACCTACTGTTAGGTCATTTTTCCCAAACTCGTTTACATCATTAATACCAGTAATATCGACAGTTATCTAATCCATTGTAAAGTATCAACTCTTGTGATTTCCTATTCTAATGTGGTGTCGCTATTTCAAAACATACACTCATTCAACTGTTGGGCTATGACAATTTAGTCCATGGATCACTCTCACTATACTTACAATTGATTCTTACTATCATGTTCATATTTGTAAACTTTTTAGTTAAAAGATGCCTCCACGCTGATCAACAAGACGCGATCCTCGGGTAACTCCGATACCACCACCTCCTCCACAAATTGATATGACAGCTCTAAATGTTGTAGTAGCTGCGGTTGTGGCAACAGCCATGTCTCAATATCATTCTTCCAGTGCCAGCGGAGGTGGAACGCCTGTTCATTCTACTCAAGGCGAAGTCCTCGTGCACTCGAGAGAGTGCTCCTACAAGGAGTTCACCGATTACAAGTCAAAGTCCTTTAAAGGGACTGGCGGAGTCATTGCCCTCTCGCAATGGTTAGAGAAGACCGAATTGGTCTTCGAAATCTGCTCCTGCCCAGAAGGGAGTAAGGTCAAGTTCTCTGCTTGCACCTTCGAGGAAAAAGCCCTGACATGGTGGAATAGCCATGTCAAGTCACTCACTCTAGTAGTGGCAAATGCTATAGGCTGGGAAGCTCTGAGGGAGCTCATGATTGAAGAATACTGCCCGAGGGGCGAGATCTAGAAACTAGAACAAGAACTATGGAGCCTAACCATGAAGGGCTCTAACATAGTTTCCTATACCGCCGGATTCAACGAACTGGTGGCCCTATGTCCAAAAATGGTTCACACGGAGGGAAAGAAAATAGAGAGGTATATCTGGGGGCTGGTGCCTCCATTTCAGGGGAATGTTTTAGCTTCAAACCCCGATACCTTCGATAGTGCCAAGAAATTGGCACAATGACTCATTGACTATGGGGTCCTTACCCCGTCGTCAACAACAACAACCCTAGCCATCTCAAAAACCTCCAAAGCCGCTGCCAATAAGCGGAAATTATGGGATGACAAGAAAATGCAAAAAGTTGCCAAAAAGCAGCCGATCGTGGCCGTTCATGCTGCGATAGCACCTGCCGCTGCTGCTCCGGTAAAGCAATATGCTGGAAGTTTGCACAAGTGCAACAAATGCAACTTCCACCACATAGGAGCCTGTCGGGAAATGTAGTGTTCTAACTGTAGCGGGAAGGGGCACACTGCCCATTTCTGCAAAGCTCCAGCTAGGCCAATCAACCAAATCCCCAGCGTTGGTGTGGTCCAGGCTTGCTACGGTTGTGGCGAGGTGGGCCACTACAAAAGGAACTGCCCGAAGGCAGGGAATGCCGGTGGAGTAGGCAGAGTTTTGGCTATAGTCCACGAGGAAGCGGTTGCCGAACCCATAGTGGTCATTGGTACGTTTCTCCTCGATAACTCATATGCATGCATTCTGTTTGATAGTGGAGCGAATAGGAGTTTCGTGAACCAAAATTTTGCTCAATTAATTAAGCAAAAATCACGAACACTTAAAGAACCATTCACTGTAGAAATGGATAATAGGAAGACTGAGATCACTAGTAGTATATACATAGGATGTACTCTAACTCTAGATAGCCATTCATTTTCAATCAACCTCATACCGGTCTCAATTAAAAGTTTCGACGTCATTATCGGCATGGATTGGTTGAGCCTGCATCGTGGCGACATCATGTGCTATGAAAAGGTTGTTCGCCTTAATTTGCCATTTGGCGAAACTCTAGTAGTCTATGGCGACAAACCCGACATGAACCTCCGTATCATCTCGAGTATTCAAGCCCAGAAATACTTGCGAAAGGAATGTCGCACATTCCTTGCCCATATTGTCGACGTGAGCCAAGAGATGAAGGACATTAAGAACATCCAAGTAGTACGCGATTTTCCTGACATCTTTCCAGAACAACTACCAGGATTACCTCCACAACGTCAAGTCGAGTTTCGAATCGACTTAGTTCTAGGGGCTACCCAGTAGCCAAATCGACCTATCGTTTAGCACCTTCTGAGATGCAAGAACTATCCGGTCAACTTAACGAATTGCTCAACAAGGGCTTTATTAGACCAAGCTTCTCACCGTGGGGAGCACCGGTCTTGTTCGTCAAGAAGAAGGACAGATCGTTTCGTATGTGCATCGACTACAGGGAACTCAACAAGCTTACCATTAAAAATCGTTACAATATGCCTTGCATAGATGATTTGTTCGACCAACTTCAAGGGACGAATTACGTTTCAAGGATAGATCTAAGATTCGGGTATCACCAATTACGAGTTCTAGAGGAGGATGTCCCGAAGACAACCTTCCGAACTCGTTACGGACACTACGAGTTTGTAGTGATGCCATTCGGATTGACCAATGCGCCCGCAATATTCATTGACTTAATGAACAGGGTATGCCCTCCTTACCTGGATCAGTTCGTCATTGTCTTCGTAGATGACACACTCATATACTCTCGTAGTAAGGAAGAGCATAGTATGCATCTACATCAGATCTTGCAAACATTACGATCAAAGAAGCTCTACGTAAAGTTCTCTAAATGCGGGTTTTGGATTCGAAGAGTCGAATTCCTGGGTCACGTTGTTAGTGAAGAGGGAATTCATGTGGAACCTTCCAAAATCAAAGCCATTGAGAACTGGTCAGCACCGAAGATGCCTACAGAATTTCGCTAATTTCTAGGCCTCGCTGGCTACTATCTTAGGTTCATTCAGAACTTCTCTCGGATTGTGAAACCTCTTACGAATTTGACCCAGAGGGGCGTGGCCTTTGATCGGGAAGAGAAGCAAGAGAAAGCGTTCCAAACGATGAAACGAGCCTTATGCACTGCACCAATAATATCCCTACCAGAAGGAATAGAAGACTTCGTAGTCTACTACGATGCATCAAATCAAGGGCTTGGTTGTGTTTTGATGCAGCGAGGTAAGGTCATTGCCTATGCCTCGAGACAACTGAAGACACACGAGGTCAACTACACCACTCACGATCTTGAGTTAGGAGCAGTTGTGTTTGCTCTGAAGATCTGGAGACACTACCTGTACGGTACGAAAAGCACTATCTTTACCGACCACAAAAGCCTACAACATATATTCGACCAGAAGGAGCTCATTATGAGACAAAAACGGTGGGTCGAGCTACTCAGTGATTACGAATGTGAAATTCGTTATCATCCCGGCAAGGCCAACGTAGTAGCTGATGCCCTAAGTCGGAAAGAATATTCTGGTCGTAGAGTCAAATCATTGACTATGACTATCCATTCACACCTCTCCACACAAATTAAGGAGGCTCAGCTCGATGCTTTGAAACCTGAAAATGTGGCAGGTGAATCCCTGAGAGGGATGAATAAGAACTTGAAAGTCAAGGGTGGTGGAGCTTTATATCTCATGGACCGAATCTGGACACCGAAACACGGTGGCTTTAGAGACTTGGTCATGACCGAGGCGCATAACACTCGATATTCCATCCAACTAGGTTAAGATAAGATGTATCTGGATCTTAAAAAGTTATACTGGTAGCCTAACATGAAAGCAGAGATTGCTACCTTCGTAAGTAAATGCCTTGCGCCAAGGTTAAGGTCGAATACCAGAAACCATCAGGTTTACTTCAACAACCGGAGATACCTGAATGGAAGTGGGAACGGATCACAATGGACTTCATAACCAAGTTGCCCAAGACAACGAGTGGACTTGATACCATTTGGGTCATCGTCGATAGATTGACTAAGTTCGCACACTTCCTGCACATCAAAGAAACTGACAAGATGGAGAAGCTTACAAGAACATACATTAGAGAGATAGTACGACTGCATGGTGTTCCCATACCCATTATCTCTGATAGAGATAGTAGATTCACTTCGAGGTTTTGGCAGTCGCTACAAAGTTCCCTAGGAACTAGGTTGGACATGAGTACAACCTACCATCCGCAAACCGATGGGCAAAGTGAGAGGACTATTCAAACACTGGAAGATATGCTAAGAGCATGTGTGATTGACTTTGGGAATGTATGGGATACTCATTTACCCCTTGTCGAGTTTTCCTACCACAATAATTATCATACAAGCATAAAGACTGCTCCATTTGAAGCCCTCTATGGCCGAAAGTGCAGATCCCCTATGTCTTGGGCTGAGGTGGGTGACACCCAGTTAGCTAAAGGACGAGTTCCTGAAAGCACTCTCATGGGTCCGGAGATCATTCGGGAAACGACAGAGAAGATCGTTCAGATTCGTGAACGATTAAAAGCCTCTAGAGACCGACAGAAAAGCTACGATGACAAGCGAAGGAAACCTTTGGAATTCCAGGTGGGAGACCGTGTTCTTTTGAAAGTCTCACCCTGGAAGATCTTGATACGCTTTAGAAAGTGTGAAAAGCTAAATCCAAGATACGTAGGGCCTCTCAAGATTCTCGTAAGAATCGGCCCTATAGCTTACAAACTCAACCTACCCCGCGAACTTAGTAACGCACATTCTACCTTCCATGTCTCGAAATTGAAAAAGTGTCTGTCCGACGATACTCTTGTAATCCCACTCAACGAGATCGAGATCAACGAAAGCCTCAACTTCGTGGAAGAAACTATAGAGATCATGGACCGAGAGGTCAAACAAATGAAACAAAGCCGTATCTCGATAGTGAAGGTTCATTGGAACACCAAGCGAGGACCTGAATTCACTTGGGAGCATGAGGATCAAATGAAACTGAAATATCCTCATCTTTTTACTTAGTTGTTGTATCTACTTATTTGCTTAAACTCTAATTTCGGGATCAAATTCTCTCTAACGGGGGGATGATGTGACAACCAGAAATTTCTATCTTGTACAAACCCCACATTTCAATCAAAGTCAAACCTGCTTC
Organism: Lactuca serriola; assembly: GCF_051521515.1. NCBI lineage: Eukaryota > Viridiplantae > Streptophyta > Magnoliopsida > Asterales > Asteraceae > Lactuca > Lactuca serriola. The sequence continues at coordinate 361,858,992 of NC_136411.1, forward strand.
TGCTAACTTTTAGCACTTTTGGAATCTTTTTGGGTCTTTTAATCTTAAATACATCAAAGGAATAAGTGGAAGAAAAGTATCCTCTAGGTTTATTGAGCAACAATAAGGTATTAACCCCCTTTAAATGGTGTTTACGGCCAAACTTCATGAGTTTGGGCCGTCAACTCCACCATGGCCATGAACTCATACTATAAGCATGAGGTTACATCATTGTTCCACCATTCTTTCCTATCAAGTTCAAGAACCTCCAATTCTCTCTCAAGTATCATAAGATCTTCATTCCAATCTTCCAAAAATGTAAGAATTTCTTCTCTTGTTTTGTTGTTACAACTCCTTATCTAGTGGTTATACATGATTTCATCCATGAAATCCTTTCTTTTTCATATATCTTCAAGTGTTCTTCATTTCACCAAGAACACACACTAGTGCTCTTGAGCCTTAAACACCCTAACAAACTTCTACATTGTAAGTACTATTGTCTTAGCTTGTTATATACTTGAATTAGATATTTTACACCTTAACATCATCAAGAAAGCATGAATGAAAGGTGTTTATGGCCAAGGCATCTCCCAAGGCCGTAAACCCTAATTCTTGGGTGCAAAGTTGCCACAACACTTTCTTAAGCCATTGAACTAAGTCTAGAACACTTCCTAGTGAACTATAGAACCTTAAACACAAAATGGCATTAGTTACCATGAGTTTACGGCCGTAAACGCATTGGGCCATAAGCCCATGGGCCGTAAACTCATGTGGTAATTACCATGAGTCGTAAACTCCAAAGCAAATCCCTACAACCCTTAGATGCAACCCTATGATCTTCTAACACTTGAACCAAAGTGTTTTCCATGTTTTAGGGTGTCTTTAATTGCTTAATTAGTGTTATAATCACTAATTAGATACATATATGCATCATTATATGTTAACTAGGATCCGTGTGTGTGTTCAAGTATTCACTTGGCACCTAGCATCCTATTCAGAAGTTTCATCCAAACCACTCACTACAAGTGAGTTCATACCCCTTAATCTATGTATTAAATGCTTTTATGGGGAGGGGGGATACAAGTTGAAACATTATAGTTATTATATCAATCACATGTGATTAATAACTATCAAACAAATGGATTTACTATACTTTTAGTTGTTTTATCAATCAACTACTTCAAAATGTTTATCGAACTCTTTTACATGTTAAACTCTTTATCAAACTCGTTCTTACATGACAAACCTTTTCCTTTAACTCTTTTACACTTATATATTTTCCAAACCTTGTCTAATGCATATATAGTTATATAAGTAAGGCTGAAGGACTTAGGACTGATAACACACTTTATTTCCTGTTCCTTGTTTGGTTGTGAACTTAGAGTACCCTATTGTTTGTCCGAGTGTCGTTTGATCCATAGTTATATATTATGTATATATGTATAGACATAAAAGCTTTTATCTCAGTTCAATACACTCAGTTATACAAACAACTTTACTAGTAAGCTTTAATAGGTATAGTTTAGGAAGACACTACTCATTACTTTTAGTACAATGAAACATACAAAGAGTCAGTTCATACATGAGTCAATACATACTATTATGAGAAACTAAGAGAACATACTATTATGAGAAACTAAGAGAACATACTATAATGAGAAACAATACATACTATACACTATACAAGAGAACATACTATGATGAGAAACAAAGAGAACACACTACATACTAGACATAGAGAACATACGTTACGCTAGTACATACAATACATATACATGAATCCTATAGCATAAATGTGAACCATTATGTCGGGGCATGGCATCACTACCATGGCTCGTTTTGTAGCCAAAGTCTCCTGGAGGGAGTGCGTAAATTTGTGTATAGATCTATATTGGATTGACTATGCTACACCTTGCTGTTCACTACAGTGGGACTTGCAAGTCTACAGGTGTCAAATGTCATTTCTTCCGTTGTCTTTCATCCTCGTGTTATTAGTCGATAGTATGTTGCAACCATTTCACATTATACCTTAAATAACAATTGGTTTAAGGTAGTTAGTACAGCAGTAGTTACTATAATACAACACTACAGTACTATTATTATTTTCCCCATTGCATTCACATTGTGATCTTCTCACATGAATCGGTAATGTAAAAACTATATTTTTGGTTAATGATAGTCTCATTTTGGAAAATACACTATCATACAAGAAACTATCATACATAACATTTGATGCCTTGGTAGAAGGCTACGTTTAGTAGAATATATAGGATTTTCTAGGAAATACAAACATTCACTAAAAACATTTACAAACTGATACATCAAACACTTACAAACATTTTCATACAAACAATGACACTAAAATAAAGCTGATAAACTCTTTCAAAATAACTTGTATTCTCAGGTCATCAGTAGACAAGTACCGATGCCAGGTTTTTGAGAAGATGGAGCTCGTTCAAGACTCATCTTTTATTTTGATTTACATTTTTGGTGTCTTGTAAACTTCACAGAACACACTTGTATTAAATTATATTATTAATGCAATGGATGATGTTGTTGCTTGTTTACTACTATGCTTTGTTGTGATACTGTACATGACGTCCTCCACCCCGAACGTTTCCACCGTTCCGGTTTTGGGGTGTGACAGATTGGTATCAGAGCATCGTTTATGGTGAATCAAGTATATCAACTCATAAAAGATATACAAACTATAAACACATCGGGATTAAAATGCTCTGATAAAGGGTTTATACTTTTAAATACTAAAATATTCAACCAAGTATACATACCTACATTCATACTAAAATCAGTGTCACTAGGACATAACAAAAGTATTACGATTGTTGAACATCACAAGTAAACTCAAGGATGTATGGTCAGTTATGGGAGCGGCATAGCCTGATCAACTATGTTGGTCTGAGAAGTGATTAACATATGCCCGAGAATGGTTGTGATGTGACAACAAGTCTAAAAACTTACCAACACTACTACAATGAAAACATCAGAACAGAACATAAACCAAAAAGACTATAGGAGTATTTTGTGTTACTATAATTCTTATATGAGAACTAAAAATGTCTTTATTAGTAAGTCAATAGTTGCTAAGTGGATACCCTAAGGTTATATGTAACTAGGATGTTAATTAACTTTGACTAAACTTGTTTAAATATTTCAAAATAAAAAATAGTTTATATATTCTAGAAAATATAACTTATTTTAAAACAACATTAAACTTTTAAATAATAAATAATAAAGGTTTAATAAAACCAACATACTTGTTTTTTATGCCTTTTTAATTTGTTACTAGTAAACAACGCACAGGTACGTAACTAGTAAACAACGCACATGTACGCTATTTGTAACAACCATAAAATGAGAGTCAATTTAACACTTTTTAATTCACTTGAAACCATCCAATTATTACAATTTGTTTTCAAAATGGTTTGTACACCAGAGTTCATTAAATTCATAATCGTCAATCGAGGAAGTGTACGGTCACGCCTTCGCCTACCCACGACCATCCGCTGAACCTGAAACAATAAACTGAATCTGTAAGCCCGAAAGCTTAGTGAGTTACCCCCAAAATACCAACCTCATATAACCGTAATCATATCATATCAACAAATATAGAACATCCATGCATCTCGAGTCTACAGTGTGACAGGTCCGCCCGCACCAGGCCTTCAGTCCATCTGGTCCACTATCTGAGTCTACATTCTGACTGGACCGCCCGCATCGGGCCTTCAGTCTATCTGGTCTACTCTCCGAGCCTGGGCACGTCTGGACCGCCCTCTCGGGGCCTTCAGCATATCCGGACCGCTCGTCGGGCCTTCGGCCTGACTAGATTTGCTAGGCCTGGGCTTGTAGTCTACCCGGTCCGCCTAGGGTGTCTTGGGCTACTGCACATAGCAGGTTGCCTCAACCCTTTCCCCAAACCAATAAACATGTGCACATATAACAAATAATCACATAAAAATCTATAGGAAAACAACCGATCTAATAGATCATATAGCATAGCAACATCCTATTACCAGGATACCGACCTAACCGGTCACTAACATATCATCATCATATATACCAGGATACCGACCTAAACCAGGTCACTGACATAGCATCATCCTATATATACCAGGATACCGACCTAAACCAGGTCATTGACATAGCATCATCATATATACCATGATACCGACCTAAACCAGGTCACTTACATAACATCATCCTATATACTAGGATACCGACCTAAACTAGGTCACTAACATAGCATCGTCCTATATACCAGAATACTGACCTAAACCAAGTCACTGACATAGCATCATCCTATATACCAGGATACCAACCTAACAGATCAATAAGCACATCAACAAGTACAAGTACACATTCCGAAAAAGGACCGACCTTGGTGCCTTAGACCTTGTTGATAGAGTGAGGATAACTCACCTTGAAATGCCGAACTGAAGAGGTAAGATCAAATCCCCCGATCACAGCCACGAACTCCACCACCTAACACTTTGATGAAACCATATCTGTAAGTGCCCAAATTACCAGAATACCCTTGGAAGTCAAACTGGTCAACTCTTGGTCAAAGTCAAAGTACTGGTCAAAGTCAGCCTTCCTGATTGACCCTTTTCGCCGAGTCATCCCATTGACTCGCCGAGTTTCTAAACTCAGAAAATCCTCATATCACGACTCAACTCGCCAAGTCACCCCATGATTCGTCGAGTTCATTGATCCCCGAGTCCTAGCCTGTCCAACTCACTGAGTCACCATTCAACTCACTGATCCTTATCATAACCAGATGGGTTAGGGTTTACGACCCGATTCGTCGAGTCCAAGAACAGACTCGTCGAGTTCAATTAAGTCATCCTCATTCAAACGATTTCAGTCCATCCCACTACTTCCAACTCATAGATCTGGACTCCTAGGGCTAGTTTTACACGTAAAGTTTCCAAACAAGCTAAAGGGCTGATACTTTATGCCTCCATGGACCAAGATAAGTCTAGATCTGAAGTTGCAACCCCAGATCTAGTCCTAAAACCCGAAATGGATTCCAAACATGCTAAATAGCCCAAATCATCATCCAATAATAGATCTAGAAGGGAAGAGCTCAAGGCAATGACTTGTTACCTCCAAAATGTGCCCAAGATGAAGTAGATTCTGGATCTACATGAATTCCTTGATGCTAGCCTCTTGATCTACAAGTTTCCCTCACTAGAATCATCTTCCAAAGCTCAAAAACTCTCACCAATGGCTCATACACGGTTTTAGGGTTTACTGACTTTCAAGGGGTAACAAAGAGGCTGAGGTGAGAACATAAGGTCCTTTAAATAGGGTGCAAACCCTAAAATTTAGGGTTTTCTCTTCCCAGCACTGACTCGTCGAATCCCACCGCCGACTCGGCGAGTCGGGTCACTTAACACGTGCCCAACACCCGCTCCGACTTGACGAGTTAAGACACCTACTTGTCGAGTCTACTCCTTTATTTACACATAAAACCCCGAACTTATATTCCTGAACCTGAGATGTTACACTATTTTTGGGGTAATATAGAAAAAATCGGTAAACTTTAAAAAGATATGTATAGAAAGTGTAAATCACCACAAATAGGTAAGAAAGTCGACAACCCATAAATTTATATACCGAAAGTGTATAATGACCAAAAGAATGGACACTAGTGGTGAAAATCCAAAAATGTTGTGGCAATAGTGTGAAAGTTGCCAAAATTGGAAAAATATGGTGACAAAAGTCTAAAGGAGGTTTTTTTATTTTTTATGTCAAAATTTAAAAGTTTTGATTGTAAGGACCAAAAGTGTTGAAGTCACTAAAGAATCGTGGCAAAAACTAAAGGCACAAAAAGTTACTATTGCTAAGCTCCTTGAGATTTAATATATATAACTAGTGAAGAGGCTCATGAGATGCATGGGTAGGATTGTTTTTTTTTTTGTGGGTGATGAAAGTAGGACGCTATTATTGGTCGCTTCTGAAAGTACGATGTTTAAAAACAAAGTAAAGCACAAGTAGATGTTGCAATCATTAGAAGTTCATGTTAGGTTCGAGCAAATGAAAATACAATGATATCATGGACGATACGTTGCTATTTTCGGTAAAAAAAAGGTACAACTATGTTGCTATTACATGTACATCAATAGAGTTCCAGAAATATCTATATGCTTTCCATTTACCATACAATCAGGATAAGATTGTCTTTTTCACCTGACACGCATATAATCCATTAGTTTTTATGTGAAATTTCTTATTTTCTTCATAAGATTCTTGGCAAATTCATGAGCCTTTCGTTCATAATCTGATCTTTTCTCAAGATCACTAATCGACTCAAAATCCTCCATATGAGCCACCCCAACAATTCGCTTACAAAACAAAGGGTAATTTAGACATTTCAAACAACTCAAACATTACATTACATTATCATTTTGGCAGAAGCAAATCCAAGAGATTCATGGAACAAATCTCTATTTCACAAGCTACCAAAACTGAAAAATCATTACAAATTTCATGAAAACCACATACAAGTAATTGGCGATGATGAAAGGCCATAGGCCTAAAATCAATAATAAATTATTAAATAATCTTATTTATATTAAATTAGCAAAAACAAAATAAAAAAATATCATCTTACTCGAAGGTTTTCATGTCAGTGTCTTCATCCCAAGTTGGTGATGCATGCATAGTAAATCTGTTGTTTTCTACTTCCACCTACTGTCTCACTCAAATCAATAATCAGTAAATAGACCCTCCCTAAACACAGCAAGTGGAAGTGAAATAAGTAGTTAATAACAAAAATAATGATGAACACGAGCTTCTTGAATACGCTTCATCTTCATCTCTAATTGGAATTCTGTTGCAGCGTTTTCACTTGTCATTGCTTCTGGTTGTGTTTGCTTGTAATACTGTCATATCACCTGTCATTGTTTCCAGTTGTGTTTGCTTATAATACTGTCATATCAAAAGATGAATTAGAGAAATAAAAATTTATAATACTTGAATCTTTTATGAAATAAAAAACATCATCGAGTCAAGGAATTGACCCAATCAAAATGGTTCATGGTGATACTCCGATGATTACACAGGCGAAGACCACAACGAAAGAGTTAAACCTTCAGGCATCATCATGAAGGCCAAAGGAAAAAAATGAACGAAATAAACAAATGGAAAACAAAATCAATACTTACCTGAAAAATAAAGTGTCGATTAAGCATGTGAATCGTCGCTGCTAACAAATCCATGGCTTTTGTTTGGTTGAGACCTGATTCCAACGGTTGGTAAATGAGAACGGCGGAGATGACCGGAGAAGTGGAGGAATGGTGGTGCGGTTATATTTTGAGGTACAGATAATCGAGAAGGTGGAAGAAGTCGGAGTAGAGAAATCGGTGTCTTGTAGGTAGGTCGAAGAGTTCATGACACGAATGAAGCAAGAGCGGTGGAGGAAAACACGTATACACCGGGCGCTGGGTATCATAACACGTGTAAACCACTATCTAAATTATACAGAAACTACCAAAAAAATCCATCCAATCATAGAGAAGTATTATTCACAAAGGTAATTCTCTTCTAATATATATATATATATATATATATATATATATATATATATATATATATATATATATATATACCCGGTAAGATTTTTTTTTTGTAGGAAGGTAAGAAGTTTTTTTTTCCTGCATATTTTTTTGTCGAACAAAACAAATTTATCACTAGATGAATAAAAAATAACATAATTCACCAAAAAAATCCCAAAAAAACATTTTGATAATTCATTTTTACGATTATTTTGTTGTTATTCACTAAAATTGTCATACTAATACCTACGTACATAACATCACACTATCAAAAATTTCTACCAGTGTCACTCATTTCTACCGAAATTATTATGATTCAAAATGATATAATCCAAAATGATATGATCGAAAATGATATGATTCAAAATTTCATTATCCAAAAATAATATGATCCAAAATAGTATGATGCATAATATCATTATGAATCGAAATACTACATTGAAATATTGCATAAATAAATGTATAAATATGGCAATATCCGTTACAAACGATACCATCCAAAGGCAACTATCCAATCCAACCCATTGCTTCGGTGGAGAACAAAAATGCAAGCAATTAGTTCATATGAAATGCTAACTCAGAAATTGGTTCATCGAAAAAAAAACGAAAAAGGAGAAGATGAGTTCCTAACATGGTTTCCGGTGTGATTTAGTTTTCAGATTTAGGGACGAAAATGGAAGTTGAAGTTGCTTTGAGGAGGTGACAATGAATTTTGTATGAGGAATGGGGAGACTAATAATAGAGTGTGGGGAAGGGAATATATTTTTTGCAACGTTCAGTTTCTAAAACTTGGATTTGTAGGTAAATGAAGAACCAGACGAAGGATTACTTGATAGGGTGTAAAGATTACGAATATTAAGGAAGAATAGTTCACCATAGGTGGCATGACATCAACATTAAAGGTATAAAGGTGCTTATCGGTGAGAAACCTCACCTTCATATTTGTTTTGTGCCTTGCCGAAAACTAGATGGGGATGACCAAAGAGGAAGGAATTACTGCCAGAAAAAGTGAGAAATATAGGGGATGAGGGACAGTCACCAGAGAATATGAAGTTATAAGGGTGGTGGAAATGGAGGAATCAGGTGGTGGTGGTATAGAAACTAGGATTTGTGGGTGGTGTCTTGGGGGTGGGTGTGTTCGGTACGAGAGAGAAAAAGAGATTAGAGAGAGAGAGAGAGGACATAGTAGAAGGTGTGCTAAGGAGGGCTAATTCTTTTTCTTTTTCTTTATTATTGTTTTTAAACTAAAAAATTATATATATATATATATATATATATATATATATATATATATATATATATAATACAAAATTGGTCCTTATAATATATAGTATTTTTCAGATTTGGTCCAAAGGTCTATTGGTCATTTAAAAAAAAACTAATTGGTTAAAAGTTAGAATTGACGTTTGAAGGACCAATAATGCAAGGTTTGGAAACCATAAGGACCGATGGTGTAGCGCTTTCAATAGTTATCCTTAAAGTTATAATTTTTGAAAACTATAGGGGCCACTTTTGAAATTTTATCTAACTTATATTAATTTTACCAACTTATATGTTATATATGTATATATATGATGCGACTCAAATCTCCGTGAGGTCTTCTAGACAGACGATACAACGAAGATCTGAGAACACAATGCAAATTTGTTAGAATCCCCCTAGGGATTGTGCCCCGGGAGTAGGCTCTGATGATCAAGTGAGATCGGTTTATAGACATGGGATGATTCTTCTTATCCGGAGAGAACCATCTTGGTGTAATGAGGTGTGTTTGGGCATGATGGAGGTTGGTACCTAGGATGAGAGAGTGTGAGAGAAGTCTAAAGGGAAGTACATCTCCATGAAGGAGGTATTGTTCTATTTATAAGGGACAATTAGGTCAAGGGGAATTAGGACAGGCCTTAGGCCAACCCAATTCATGCCCAACTAGCCAGGGGCTAGGAAAGTTCGCCTGGGGGAACCGGACGAGCGCCAGGCATGGCCGATAGGCATGCAACATACAAGGATGGCAGGCGGCCGCCAAAGACGGCTGGCATGCGAGTTCCAAGCATGGCTGGCAGGCAAGCGCTAGGAAGGATTGGTGCACCAGAGTAGTCTAGGCCATTCTAATGGACCTAACATCATCAAGTCCCACATTCTGATGTGATTGGTATGCAACCAATGTCCTTAGACTAGACACAATCATACAAGTTGCATGTCATCAGGCCCCCTAGTCCGATGTGATTGGATAGCTGTGAATTGGATCAGACTATACATAGTCATGAAAGTCATATGTCATCAAGTCCCCAGTATGATGTGATTGGTTTACTAACAATCGGATCAGACAACTATACATCATAATATAAAAAGAATGACCGAACCTTACACATGGGAGTCGTGGTGTTGCATGATAAGATTCTCGAGGTAGACATGGATTTTTGCAGCATGATCTGGCTTAATAATCCTTCCTTGGGTCAGGAATACGATTTTGTCAATATGATGCAACATAGTTGTTGTCGTAGTCATGCCACAAGGCTGCTAATAATGTTATGCACAACAAGGTTGCTGATAACGATGGCGTATAGAGCGAAGTTGCTATATGAACATGCATCATGGATAACATGGCATTTCTATCGTGTCTTGGTGGAATGTCACTAATAATAATCTACATAGTCTGTTTTGCATGACCATTGATAACCATCTTCAAGGTGTTTTTGCATGGGTTATACCTAGCTGATTTCCCCGCAATCTGATGTGGGTTGCGTAGGTAGTCGTATCAGACTATGGTGCAGAGGGAAAGGTTGTTATAACAATACACAACGAGGTTGTTTTCATGCTAATAAATAGAAAAACTATTGTCCAAAATATATGTTGTCAAATCAATGAGTTGTAGGATTGTTGTCCATATAATAGGCATAGAGATTTTGAGAGCTGTGTGGTTAGGCTTCTGGTGGGGATTACGTGACAAGACTGTTGTCGAGAGCCAGGCAACTGAGGGATGGTGATAAGGCTCTTTTTGAAGGTTAACCTTGCTATAATAAGATGTAATGTGGAAAACACATTATTGATCGTCTGAGAATAGGAAAACCATGATGATTATAAGAGAAGAAACACCAGATGCATGGTACTAAGCATGAAATAGGCTAATAATGTGCGACTTACTGTGTGCGACGATCTGTGACTTATACTACGCGACCTAGAATAGGCGCTAGAAGCCAACAATCGTGAAAACATCACACATGATAGCATCACATGGAATGGATCGTGCTTAACAACCGTTGATCAGTAAAGTATCACATCAGATAGGATTGCTTGTGGCGAATCGGGCTTAACAACCAACAATCGTGGAAACCTCACGCAGGAGAGCATCATGTGGAACAGATCGGGCTTACCAACTAGTGATCAGGAAAATGTTATGTGGGAGAGCTTATCATGGAATGGATTAGGCTTAACAACCAATAATTAGGAAAGCATTACACGAGAGAGCTTCACGTGGAACGGATCGGGCTTAACATCCAACGATCCTGAAATAATTGGGCTTAGAAACTAGCTAGTCAAGGCTATGTCTATGATCATTTCGAGTGTTGTTGGTAGAGCTTGCCGCTATAACAGATTTGGGCTGAGAAACCAAACAATTCAAGGCAAAGGTTACGAAACTTTTGCACCTTGTTGGTGGAACTTGCCACTATGGACTTAGGCTGAGAAGCCAAGCAACTCAAGCCAAAGGTTATAAAGCTTCTGAACCTTGTTGGCGAAGCTTGCCGCTATGGAGTTAGGATGAGAATCCAAGTAACTAAAGGAAAAGGTTATAAACCTTCTGAACCTTGTTGGCGGAGGTTGTTGCTATGGAGTTGGGATGAGAAGCCAAGAAACTCAAGGAAAAGATTATGAACCTTCTGAACCTTATTGGTGGAGCTTGCCACTATGGAGCTGGGATAAGAGGCCAAGAAACTCAAGGAAAAGGTTATGAACCTTCTAAACCTTGTTGGCAGAGCTTGCTGCTATAGAGTTCGACTAAGAAGCCAAGCAACTCAAGGCAAATGTTATGAACCTTCATTATCTTGTTGGAGGAGCTTGTTGCTATGGAGTTGGGTTGAGAAGTCAGGCAACTCAAGGAAAAATGTTATAAATTTTCTAAAACTTTAGCAAGATTAGGCTTAGCAACCTACAATCTATGTGTCAGGCCTGGGTGATTACTCTAGGATGGAATATAATGGTAACTGATGCTTTTTTTCATCACTATCTATAATTATAGTTGGTGCCTAGTTGTCTTGGCTTGTTCATAATGCAATGTGACATAAATGGGTTGATAGTGACATGATTTATATAGTAATGGTAGTGTTATGCACCAAGAGACAGTCAAGATTGTAATGAAAATATTTGTCGAGAGTTATGTGATGGAGTTGCTAAGAGCTAGGCAAAATGGCTAATAAGAGTTGGGAAACAAGCTGCTAGCGAGAGTTAGGCATCAGATCTGCTGAGAGCTACACATCATGGCTAATGAGAGTTGGGTCGCATGGCTGATAAAGAAAGCTAGGCATCATGGCTAATGAGAGTCCGACAACGAGTTACTAATGAGAGCTGCTAAATGCTAGGCAGCATAGCTGCTGAGAGCTGGGCCGCATGGCTACTAGAAAGAGCTAGGAAGCAAGGCTGATGAGAGTTGGTCAATGAGCTGCTAGTGGGAGCTGGGTAGTAGAGCTGTTGAGAGCTAGGCAACATGGTTATTGAGAGTTGGGTCACATGACTGCTAAGAGCTGGGCCGCATGGCTGCTGGAAAGAGCTGGAACGCAAAGCAACTCCTTCATTCCATAATACTAACGTCATCTCAGGGACGTATCATTATATATAATGCCATCTCATTATGTAATTCAACTTTTTTACTTGAAATAAAACTAACACTTGTTGCATAGATTTGTGCCAACCCTTCTACTCCCCCCATTTTTTTTTATAAAAGGTGAAGAATGAAAATGATGAATGTATAGGTGTGGAAGATGGAACTAAAGCCAATCGTTTATTTGATTCACAAGGCTGCAAGTTGCGAGTTAGTCACAATGTTGTTTTTGACGAAAAATAAGAATGGAAATGGTAGAAAAACAAAGAAGAAAAGTTAGCCACTCCCAAGACCTTTACCATAATCGAACCACAACCCCAAATACACCTTGAAACACCCCAAAACGAACCTGAAACCAACCTAGAGCAACCAGAAAACCCCGTAATAGATGCTATCCAAATTGGACAACGGTATGGTGAATTTAACCAGCCCGAAGCAGGCCCACACACTCCTATTTCATCCCCATTTTCTTCAACCTCAAGAAATCCTTCTAGTGAGATTAGACCTAGGGGTTACGTTCTCTAACCGAGATCTATTCGATATTCGAAAATGTGTTCCTTGAACCTGGAGAATTATTGATGATAACAGTGGATCAACCCTTGAAGTTTAAAGATGTGGTAACTTCTAAAGCATGGCAGTAGGCTATGTAAATAAAGTTGGATGCAAGCGATAAGAATAAAACATGACAGCTTACTGATTTTTCACCAGGTCTTAAAGCAATCGGTTTAAATGGTTATTTAAAGTAAATAAAGACAACTTGGGAAAGTTGGTGAAGCATAAAGCTCGACTTGTAGCAAAAGAATTTGTACAAAAGGAAGGAGTCGAATTTGATTATATTTTTGCACCAGTAGCGCGATTTGACACCATAAGGCTCATCCTTGCCTTAGCAGCTCAAAAGGAGTAGGTTGTCCACCATCTTGATGTAAACTCGACTTTTCTAATTGAAGATCTCAAGGAGGAGGTATATGTCACCCAACTGGAAGGATATGTTGATAAAGCACACAATCACAAGGTATTCAAGCTCTAAAGAGCTCTTTATGGTCTATGAAAAACTCTTAGATCTTGGAAATTTTGTTTAGATAAAATCTTAAAAAGGCTTGGTTTTACAAAAAGTTTACAAGACCCAACTGTTTACAAAAGGAACTCGAAAGAAGAAATTCTTATTGTTGGTGTCTATGTTGATGACTTGATCATTATTGTAACGCCCATTTTGACAGGTAAAACTTTTGCTAATTATTTCAATTACCCATGGACCATACTTGAGTATGTTGGGCATACACAAGGTACACACGATGTACTCTTATGCATGCGCAAAGCGGGGATGACCCCTACGTATGTTGGGTGTACGAAAGCGAGGGGCAAATCCTAATTTTTAGGGTTTGCACCCTATTAATTTGAGCTCATTAAGCTCCCTAAGTCCGTCACATTATCATCCTCCAGTGCCTTTTTGAGGTAATCTCAAAATCCTAGGCATCTTGAGAGCATTCTTGAGCTTACTAAGAGTTTTTGGTTGTTCTTTTGTGATTTTGAAGAATAAGAAGAAGGCTTGAGGAGAAGCATTGGACAAGGTGGAGCTTGTATATCCAGAGGTTGTTCATCATTTCTAACTCACTGGAGGAATAAAGTCTGAAACTTGTTCGTTCTAAGTCTAGATCTAAGTTTGGGGAAGAACTTAGCATATTTTGGTCCCATAACTTTGGTCTCATGGAGTATGGACTACTCCAGACCATTTGAGTTATCCTTTTGGGCTCTTACAAGTGCATGAAGTCATACAAATCAGATCTTGGAGGTTAGAACTCAACCATGCATGAGTTGGTGACCACTTAAGGGAGATAGAAGGCTTAACCCATGGTTTGAGTCCCATTAAGTCATGAAAAAGCATAAAGTTTGCAACTTTATTGATTAATACACCTTAATGAACTTGGATATGAATTTGGACATTAAAAGCTTAATGGGTTAAGACATTTGGAGTGGTTTGGTTGTCCGACCAGTACGTCGGGTGTACTCCTAAGTACGTTGTGCGTACTGGGCCAACACCCCAATTCCGGATCAGCAACGTAAGTTGGGTGTAGGAGGAAGGTACACCGCACGTACGTCCATCTGTGGGCCTTTGGAGTTTTAGGCTCGGGATTAGTTGGGCTTTTTGCCTTAATTGAGTTTGGGCCTTAGGCCTATTTATGGTATCAGGTCATTTGTGGGCTTTAGACGATCATGAAGCTCGTAGGCCCATGTTGGGCCTTAGGGTCCTTTTTAGTTGGACTTGGAATGCCTTTTTGGGCTAGTTTGGATTTGGGCCTTGGTGGGGTAGGCCCAATAAGTCAATGACTAAGCAGCCTTTTGCCCTTAAAGTCATGATTTAGGGTTTGGACTCTCGGGTTGGATTATTGACCTAATTTCTAATTAGGGTTTTATACTTGCGATTTAGTGAAAGGATTTTGCGAGTCAGCAGCTCGAGTGTGATTTGATACCTTCGATCCGAGGTGAGTTTCCTTCACTGTATCCGTAGGTCGAAGGCACCAATGCCTACCCATTAGATTATGTTTATAGTATGATACTTGTCTTCATCATAATTACCTGTTATGCCTGTATCTACTTCATGTCTTTGTGACTCTTATTGTTATGCTTATATGTGTTAGCAGTAGGGGTAAAATAGACTCGATACTGGTTGAAAGATACCGAAGGGGGTGAAATAGACCCAATACTAGTCGAAAGATACCAAAGGGGGTGAAATAGACCCAATACCGGTTGAAAGATACCGAAGGGGTGAAATAGACCCAATATGTTTTTGATTGCTATATATGTATGGTATGAGGTATTTTGGGGGAACTGACTAAGCTTTGTGCTTACGGTTTTAAGTTTATGTTTCATGTACTTCCAACTTGAAAGGGAAGGGTCTGACATGATCACACTGCATCCACCAATGCTTTCCCGCATCACATGATTTTGGGATTTTGTACTCTGATAACATTTTACTATGATATACTCTTGACTGTTTTGATATGATTATCGTATAATTGGAATAAATTTAAAATGAAAATTTTATCTGAATTTTTGGGATGTTACAATTACCAGGCGAACACCAATGATGTTGTCGAATTTAAAGAACAAATGACGAAAAAATTTGAAATGAGTGACTTGGGATTACTTTCTTACTACATTAGAATCAAAGTTTTGCAAATATCTTTACGACAAACGACTTATGCAAAGAATATTTTAGAGCAATTTGGGTTGCTACATTGCAATCCGACAACGTCACCAACGGAATCTAAGTTGAAGGTCAAGAAGGATGAATATGGTGACAAATTTGACCCAACCGAATATAGGCGAATGGTAGGTTGTTTGACGTACTTGACTTACACTCGACCAGACTTGCCATTTTCGGTTGGAATTGCAAGTCGTTTTATGGAGGATTCGACCACTTTTGCATTTCCAAGTTGTGAAACACATCTTATGATACATGAAAGGAACCATTGATTATGGACTTAACTATAGAAGAGGTCACGAAGTTTAAGATTTGGTTATTTTTACCGATAGTGATCTTAGAGGTGACCATGTTGATAGCAAGAGCACAAGTGGGACGATTTTCTATCTAGGAAGGAATGTGATAACTTTGCAATTCCAAAAGAAAAAGACTATTGCTTTGTCCACATGTGAATCCTAGTTTATGGCAGCTACAACAACGACATGTCAAGCGATTTGGCTTACTAATTTTATGAAGGAGCTCACGACACATCATATCATGCCTATTACCTTATATGTCAATAACAAGTCAACAGTTGCATTGATGAAAAATCACGTGTTTCATGGTCGAAGCAAACACATTAAAATTCGTTATCACTTCATACGAGAATGTGTTGAACATGGGCAAATTATAATGGAATATATCAACTCGAAGGACTAATGGGTGAATATCTTTACAAAGGGTTTAACATACATGAAACATGGTGAAATGCAAAACATGATCCGCGTGATGAATCTCGAACCAATTTCAGTTTAAGGTGGAGAATGTGAGTGTAAACCTTACTTGGGTGTGAACCTGGCATGGGTAGCTTCACCGCCATCTATGTTGACAATAAGAAATGGCAGCCTCTTCATTTCATACGATGAACATAATAAATAACTACAATAACTTTGATAGACTCATTTAGGTATAAATAAAAGTTCTTAGTTGTAAGCACAAAATAACCGAGAGGTAGTTCTTAGAGTGAGTATTAGAGGGTTGTATTTTTTTTCTTGTAAAATTGAGTGTTTAAGCTCCTCCTTTTGTTTTAGTTTGGAATAACCAACAAACTCATCCTTTTTAAGAAGTTAAAAAACAAATACATGTTTATAAGCTTGTCAAGTAAGATTTGTTTCATGGATTTTTTACTATTATCCTTTCTTTATTTGCATGTAAGCATCAACATTTGTCTGTCCCCACCGATGTGGGACGACTCCCTTTTCTCATTTTCACAAATACAGCCTTACATTTGTACAAAGAAACGAAAACTACATATATTGGTAATGTAGCCAGTAATAGTGACTGTTAGCAATATGCAATGCTACCACAATGCACCACAAAAATGAATAACAATACAAAACATTAAACCAACATAATATGTACCAACAACAAAGAATAATACTATATAAACAAATGATTGAAAAACTGTCTGAAGACTAAAGAAACGGACAGGTTGGCGGACATTACATATTTTGGGTACTTTTGGTTTCGAAGAACAACACAGCTTCTTTTGCATAAATATCTGGATTACTCCACCCCCGAATCCCCATTTCACTTATGTAATTGTTGTCTTTCCTAATATAATATATGGCTTCTTACTACACTGATTTACCTTCTTCAAAACAATATATACACACAAAAATAGCAAAAGCAAACAAGAAAACAGAGCAAAAAACGACTACTACGACTCATTCCAGTTTATCAACAACAAACAAGAAAAAGAAACAAAAAAATATTGCCTACGCGCGGATCTTTTTCTAGTTACAATATATTTGTAAAACATATATACATAGACATCTAAGCAAAACTAATTGGAGTATACGTAATAAGTCGACATATAGGGCAACTTCGATGAACTAACAACCACTCATTGATGCAATGGCCATGGAAGGAATGTTGGCAGGACACCAGAACTCTGATTTTCTCGTTCTTGTTGAACTCCTCAAGACATATCACACAGCCATCGTATATTTGCTCCTTCAAAATTTCTTCATTAAGCTGGGCCCCTGCTTGTCGATCAAGGTTTGCCTGTTGTAACGCCATCTCAAGATAACGGCTGACATTGGTGATTCTTGGTGTTCGGACTGGCAGTATTCCTCCGTTTTCAATATCTTCGACACGGTTACAACATAGACGGCACAACTTGATAGCATAAATACAAGTTAACACGATAAGTAAAGATATAGAGCAAGAATAGGGGGAAATAACGATATATAGTTAGCAACCAGTCTTTCGTGTTCATGGCTGATCGATTATCTAAGGTTAATTAATTAAGGTTATAATTGTACGTAACTGTTATTATATATATAGTATGTATAAAGTATAATGTGACGAAGATTCATAAAAGGAAAGAAAAATCAGGTTAACCGATTGAGTCGGAATGCAAGACTAGCTTGTTAATCTCTATTCGTATTATATAAGAAAAGATATTGTTTAGTTTTTTATATTGAACTGTCTTTTTACAATTATAATCTTGATTCTCGAAGGAAACCGTTAATGAGGTTATTATTTTGTTTCACCGGAATCGTAAGATGGATAGGACTTAGGAATATCAATTCTTATTTGGTAGAAACGAGTCTTGATTTTTGTAATCGGGTCTAGAAAATGTGTTATGGACCTTTATCGGATAATGAATACGACCGGTTTATTAAATACAATGTTTTAAAAATTGGTTTGAACCGGCCGGTTGAACTGGTTGGACCGGGAACCGGGGGAGGGAGCGGTTCAACTATCACCGGTTTTACGTCGATTTCTGAACCGGATTGAACCGGCCGGTTTTTAGAAAAATCCGGTTGAACCGGTCAAAATAAACCGGTTGAACCGAATAAAAACATCTGGAAAAGAACCATTTGCATAATAAACTTTGATGGTTTTTTTCAAATCTATTTTGTTTTCTCTAAATAAAAATATATGGTGTATGTTATAAAGTTTTTTGATGTGTTCTCTATTCATCTAAAACTATACTTTGTTTCGATATTATACTTTATTTTCTTTTTAACGTATATAGATTAATGTAAAACACTAAAGCATCTGGTTAAGTGTTATTTTAATATATTGGACTGATTTACAACTTAATTTTATACATATTTTTAATGTATGAACGTGTACATGTCAAATCATGATTTATATATGTATGTATGTGTAGGAAAATAAAAAACAATGAAAACTATAGAAACCGGTTTACCCGACGGTCGAACCGGTTAAACTGGGAACCGGTCACCATACCGATTCAACTAAAAAACCGGTTTTTAAAACATTGATTAAATAGTCTATTACTTTATGCCCATCTTCTATTTCATATTAAATATTCAATAAAATTAAATACAAAAAATTGTTTATTGAACTGATACTAAATTTATAAATTTTCTGTGTTAAGATATTTATGAAATCTTAAACATTGTTATTTATATAATCATTATAGATTCTAGCATAACATATATTGTTATACATCATGCTTTTTCGACGGACTGATTTTTCGACGGACTGATGGTGTAGCCCTTTCGATAGTTATCCTCAAAGTTATACCTTTTGAAAACCACATGGGTCAATTTTGAAATTTTGTCTAAGTTATATTAATTTCACCAACTGTTATATATATATATATATATATATATATATATATATATATATATGTATATATATATATATATATATATATATATATATATATATATATATATATATATATATATATATGATGCGACTCAAATCTCTAGGAGGTCTTCTAGACAACTACTACAACGAAGATCTAAGAACACAGTGTCAAATCTCCGGGAGGTCTTCTAGATAACTATTACAACAAAGATCTAAGAACACGGTGCAAAGTCGTTAGAACCGCCACAGAGACTGTGCCCCGGGAGCAGGCTTCGATGATCAAGTTAGATTGGTTTATAGAGATGAAATACTTCTTCCTAGTCGGAGAGAACCATCGTGGTGTAATGGGGGTATGTATGGGCACGATGGAGGTTGGTGCCTTAGGATGAGAGAGTGTGAGAGAAGTTTGAGGGGAAGTCCCTCTCCATGGAGGAGGTAATATTTTATTTATAAGGGCAATTAGGTCAAGGGGAATTAAGGCAGACATTGGGCTAGGAAATGTCGCCCGGGGTCCTACATGCGCGCATCAGGTAAGGATGACAGGTAGGTCCCAGAGACGGCTGTCAGGCGGGCATCAGGCAAGGCTGGCAGGCGGGCGCCAGACAGGGATGCAGGCGACCACTAGGAAGGGCTGGCATGACAAACCAGTCTAGGCCTTGCAAATGGACCTAACATCATCAAGTCCCCCCAATCCGATGTGATTAGTATGCGACCAATGAAATTGGACTAAACACAATCATACAAGTCATGCGTCATCAAGTCTCCATAGTCTGTGATGTGATTGGATTGCTGTCAATCGGAACATACTATACATAGTCATGAAAGTCATACGTCATCAAGTCCCTAGTCTGATGTAATTGGTTTGCTGATAGTCAGATCGGAATAAACATATCAACTATGCATCAAAGTATAAACGGAACCACCAAACCTCTCTCATGGGAGTCGTGGTGTTGAATGATGAGATTCTCGAGGTAGATATGGATTTTTGCAACACGAACTAGCTTAATAATCCTTACTTGGGTCAGGAATATGATCTGGTCGATATGATGCAACGTAGTTGTTATCGTAGTCATCCTGCAAGGCTGCTAATAATGTAATGCAGAGCTAGGTTGTTGATAATGATGATGTATATAACTAGATTGTTATATGAACATGCATCGTAGATGGCATGGTGTTTTTATCGTGTCTTGGTGGAATGTCACCAATAATCATCTACGTAGTTTGTTTTGCATGAGAATTGATAACCATCTTCAAGGTGTTTTTTGCATTGGCTATACGTAGCTGATTTCCCCACAGTCTGATGTGGGTTGCGTAAGTAGCCATATCAGACTATGATGTAGAGGGAAAGGTTGCTATAACAATACACAATGAGGTTGTTTTCATGCTAATAAACAACAAAACTATTTTACAAAATATATGTTGTCAAAACAATGAGTCGTAGGACTGTTGTCCATATAACAAACAACATAGATTCTGAGAGCTAGGTGGTTAGGCTTTTGGTAGGGATTACGCGCCAAGAATGTTGTTGGGAGCCAGGCAACTGAGGGATCGTGATATGGTACTTGTTGAATATTAACCTTGCTATAGTAAGATGTAATATGGGAAACGCCTTATTGATCGTGTGAGAATAGGAAAATCATGCTGATTATAATAGAATAAACACCAGATGCATGGTACTAAGCATGACATAGGCTTATAATGTGCAAATTACGGTACACGACAATGTACGACTTAGAATTGGGGATAGTATCCAACTACCGTGAAAACGT
Source organism: Lactuca serriola (assembly GCF_051521515.1). Classification (NCBI taxonomy): domain Eukaryota; kingdom Viridiplantae; phylum Streptophyta; class Magnoliopsida; order Asterales; family Asteraceae; genus Lactuca; species Lactuca serriola. The sequence continues at coordinate 361,879,941 of NC_136411.1, forward strand.
CATGCGGTAGATCATTGCATAGAACGGATCGTGCTTCACAACAAGTAATGGGGAAAGCATCACACATGAGAGCATCACATGTAGTAGATCGGGCTTAACAACCAACAATCACGAAAACATCACGTTGGAGAGCAGCCCTTGGAACAGATAGGGTGTGACATCCCAAAATTTAGGGCTAATATTATAGACTGCCAATTCACCGCGAATCTCGTGGTAATTTGACCTATTGAGTTTTAGTGCATTTAAATTAAAATAAATAATTTTATTTCAACTATTATATGATGTCAGATGATACACTGCTTCCAAATGTGTAAACTATCGACCATATCAAACCGCTCAAATTGCAACGCTATTTAATGCGTCTGAAAAGCTAAAATTCTGCATTAAGCAGTTTTAAGAAAAACAAACATTAAAATATTATAGTACATGTTCCCCTGTTTCCGAAAATATAAAGAACGTTCAAAACGGAGTTCGTATGCAAAATATACGACAATTTTAAGAAAACAGACAGTAAAACATTGTTTTTCTTTAATTGCGTAAAACTGAATCGATCCGTTGAGGTACTATAGTCTATTATTTAATTTCACACTCGATTTAAAAAATTTGCGAAAACGGACACCACGAGCCGTTTAGATACGAAACTTTAAACACAGTTTCCTGGAGTTTTGTAACTCTAAAAATTAATCCGTTTGATGTTCTGGAATCCTTGAATTAAACTCTATCTAACAGTACTTTCGAAAAAAATTCTCGACTTTTGGATCCCGATGCACCCGGTTTGGAGTGTTTTTGGGCATTTAATGGGGGAAGAACCCCATGTGGGGCCCACATGTGACTCAAGGGCTAAAAATCTTATTTTTCCTTTGATTGGAGCCTTCCCCATGTTTTTCTTTCCTTCCCCCCTCTCTTCTTCTTGAGTGCAAGTTTACACAAAGTGGTACAAATCTTAGTTTGAAGGATGGCTTTGCAAGGGTGTGTGTATGTCTCTCTTATACTATAAATAAAAGCTCATTCTACTTCAAATATCACACACAAAAACGCAGCTTCTTCCTTTCTATTAACTGATATCTCAATCTCTCTCTCTCTCTCTCTCTCTCTCTCGGTATACTCTCAACACCATCACCATAAACCACCAATTCACCACCATTCTACCACCCAAACACTCCTTATAACCCCTTGTTCATCAACAAACACCTCAGCCTCCTTACCTCACTGTTTCCAGCTCAAAAGGAAGAAGAAACACGAAGGAAGCCACCCTCCTGCCACCCTCTTCATCCCACTACCGCTACTGTGGATCACCGGTCATCACCCTTCTTCGAGCTTCACCTCCACCGAAATTGAGTTTATCCTGGAAGTTATCACTTCACGACAACGCATCAGTTTCACTTTAAGGTGAGTGTTACAGGCCCACTTTTATATATTTTCGGGGGTGGGGGGGGGGATACATGTAGTACTTGTACTATATATATATATATATATATATATATATATATATATATATACACACACACACATGTGTGTGTGTGTGTCTAAATGTTTTGGTTATACAAACAACATCATCATTGTTATGCGATATAAATCACAAAAAAATATTATTTACTACTCTACTACTTACGGTACGGGGAATCTGGTTTGAAGGGCCGTATATGGTTGTTGGATTTCAGAATGGCTTAATTGCTAAAATGATCATGCCCTCCGGTGTTTCATGTCTGGCCCTCGTCTGTACATGGTAGTACGGGTACTAATTAATATTTATCATACATAATACACATAAAATATCATTATTTTGTGTAAACACATTACTAGTTGGTGAAATATTTGTTTAAATGCTTATGTGTTATAAGTAAAAAAGCTAGTTTTAAAACTCAATATCAATATATGTTATGTTGTTAAAATGGTACAACTAAAAAAAGTAACATATACTTTCCGACTACAAATGTGCTATGGCTGTCTAGATGGTTATCAACTTGATAGTTTCAATATACCTCATACATACACAAAAATATATAAGTTTATATCTTTTTGGAAGTTATAGAACTTGTATCTTAGGCTCATATATTTGCTTGTGTACACTACCCTAAGTTTTATCAACTATTTAAACAAGTATCGTACACTTTTATGCTTACGCTTATCAATTATACTTGTCTTCCATCCGTTTATCCGTATCTGCGGTTGCTAAGTACAACCTTGGTAGATAACTTTGTCCGTATATCTGTATGTCTGTTTATCCGTTATCCGTACAACTTTGTCACTATAAACTTTAACTAGATTTCATTATCTAGAAACCACAGTTTAGATTTCTATCTTTATCAAACATTTCCAAACACGGTTTTACTTACAACAAAGGCAATAGTTTTTAGATCATATTGGAAGTATCATTATTTCAGAAAACCTGTGACACTCACCAACCTTTGTGTTGACACTCAAACTTACATGTATTCTCAGGAGATCATTAGACAAGCGTTCAGACACAAGATTGGTCATGGATTACAGACAACCTAGCTATCTAGTTTTTGTTATCTGCTTACATGTTTAAGGCAACTACTATACTATTATTATCTGTAAGAATCCTGTATTCAAACTTAATTATGGAATACACATGTTGTTTTGTTTATTGTTGTACTCGTGTTATATATTCAGTTTATCTGTAATCCATGAACTTAGTTACACTCCCAGTATATTCCGCATCGGCCGGGGGTGTGACATAGGGCTTAACAGCCAGTGATCAGGAAAGCATCACGTAGGAGAGCTTCACATGCAATGTATCTGGCTTAATAACCAACGATCGGGAACGCATCACCCAAATCAGTACTGCTCGGGTATCTTGGCCTACACCACAAAGTAGGACTGCCTCAACCCACCACCCAATATGTCGACATATGCAAAAAATAATCAATCAAGTAAGCATATAAACACATGAAACTATATACCCTAGTCTACCTGTCTAACAACTCACTACTACATACCAAGCCTCATATAGTACACTACGCCACTATTGGAATATCTCGAAGGAATGCATAGCTATATCTAACTAGAGGTGGGATAGACATTCAAACAAGTGATCCCACTCTATAGCCACAACCCAACAAGGAAAAGGAAAGAAAGCCTAGATCAAGAGTTCTCAGGCTATCCTACATGACCACATATAACCTATAGGGCACTCCACTAGACGTTCACCATCCTACTGGTACTCTAACTAGCATACTACTACTCATATATCCTCACACATAAGGATATACACTGTCATACATAGTATAGTGAGGAAACTCACCTAAATCGAAGACCCTAGGAAACATATTAACACCCTCACTCCCTGCATTGATCGCTCCCATGAACCGACTAACACTAAACAAAGGTGGAACCTTAATGAATAACCCAATTCAACAAGTCGACTGTCAACGATCAAAAAGTTAATGGTCAACACCTACCACTTCATGGAGGACTCTTGTTCATGTCGTGGGAACATCAGGACAAAACAGTCGCGAGATCCTTATAAGCCATGTCGTGACAAGCATATTGTCACATCGTAGGAACTGATCCTGGACAATTTAATGGATTAATCCTTTGATCCATTTAGCCACACACTCATCTCCTCTAGAAGGCTTTCTTACACCTAATGAGTCATAAAAATCATTACTTTATAGTCATGCATGTCTAATGCATGTTTTTTCCTAAGCTAAGTCATAACACTGGTGGAAATGAGGTCAAAAATCTCATGTATGAGCCAAAATCTAACAAAATCTCAGATCTGGAACACTAAACCTCAAAGGGACCTCAAGGATCCATAAAGTTGCCAACTTTATGAATACATCCACTCAAACTCTCCCAAACATGTAGAAAACGCACAAAAAGCCTAGATCTAGAAGCATACAACATAAATCTTGGAACTTGAACACTCACAATGGTCCAAAATAAGTGGTAGAAGATGATGATGATACTTGCAAGTTGGATCTATGCACCAAGGATGCTTCATTCTCCCTCAAAACACCAAAAGCTCAAGAACTCGACAATGGAGGCTAGGGTGTCGTTGAGAGGGTTGGAGGCTGAAGAGGACGACCTAAACTTTGATTTTAGGGGCTTAAATTTGGAAGAAACCCTACATGATTATGGGCTACAGTTGCAGGTGCCATCACACTGTGAACTTCCACTCGTCACGTCGTAGCGGCCATCTTGGATACACGTTCATGCAGTTGGCATTCCACGTCGTGGTGCTACATTCACCACGTCGTGACACAAAGGTTTTTCCTAAAAAACTTACCTATGATCCTTCTAAACCCTCAACCGATCTATTATGGAAAATGAGTGTTACAATTATCTCCTACTTCAATTAGATTTCGTCCTTAAAATTTTTCCTCACGTTTTACTTTCATAACACCCTTCGAACCCCTTATAGGTTTCCAAACCCGATTCCTTCACATTAGTTGAGATCGCTTCGAATGCCAACATCTGTAATCGATCAACTTTTGAAACTTATGCCAACACCATTCTTAGCAAGAAATTTGCAACCCGATGAAGAACGAATTTCAACATAACACCACTCACCCACAATAAGCACAACTAATTCCCCTTCCTATAACTTGTAGACCATGAAGTCATACCTAACATCCAGGTACACAGAGTGTTAAACTGCTATCACGCAAGACTTAAGTAAACAAAATTCACTGCCCAAATACACAAAAGATATAGCACAAGGAAGCAAGGTCGAGTCCACAGGGACACAGTCTAATGGTCAATGCTTCTTTGTGTAAGGCACATACTAGTCATTTAACATAAAATAATAAAAAAGGGGTTTTGTTTAAAAAACCTAAAATTGTAGTGAAATAAACTAAATGAAATTAGTAATAAAAACGAATTCAGTTCTATTGCGACATTCCAAATCATGCAATCAACACAGATATGGCTATTCAAAATGCGTTCTATCTAAGTTGGTACTGAGAAAAACTAACAAGTTCTTGTATAATCTATTTTACCTAGTTAAATTAACCAAATCAAGCTCTTCAGTTACCCCTAACTTTTTACTGTCTAATTAAACAAGCTCTTAATTAAGATAAAAAAAAGTTGCATTAAGATTTGTGTAAAATTCCCAGCAATACCCAATACTTCTCACAAGCTCGGAAGCATAAATTTATGAAATACTAGTTTATGATAAAGTGAAATCCAAACATAAAATCGATTTATTACTTGTTATTTATTAGCATATTGTTAAAACAATTACAGATTTCAACAATTGATTAACCAGAATGATTAAACCCTAGATAGTTGATCAGACTAACAAGAATTAAAATCAAACATTCATTCACCTCAAAACTGAAAAAACTAGATAGAAGCACACAATGAAAACCAAATCTGATAACTGATCACATGAAAAGTACTAGTCTTTTGCAGAACGGACAACTAGGGTTTTAGCCAGACATGGCTAAAATTTGATAAAAATAGTAAATTGAAAGATTAAACTACTGAATCTTACTAAACTAACTAATTGAGATGATCCAAAACCATCAAATCTTTAGAAAGTGATGAAAAAGTTCAGAAAATCACATTCGAAAATTGTTTTCTTCGTCTGGGAACGTCTGATGTTCAAACTGATCAGATGGGTTGTATTTATATGCAAGTCAGAAGCTTTAGGAGCAAGAAAACAAAAACTATGATCGCATATACCCAAATATGTGATCACATTTTTCCTAAAACTTCCAGAATTGTCTTTTAATGAAGTATACTACTATTTTTGACCTTCTTTAAACTTCAAAGAGAAAATGCGATCACATTTTTCTTCCCATGATCACATTTTTCTATTTTCTTCCTCAGATGATACTTTTGACCCTACAAAACCTCAATGAACTTATCCGATTGCAGTAGTACAAAAATGCAATCACATTTTTGCTTTTTCGCCTCGATTCGGTCGTAATTCTTCAGTTTATGCAATCCAAGTCATTCTTCAACATCCTTCTTCAGTTCCAACTCCAATTAAGCTCCACATATGCATCCAAGATGCTCCCAAAGTACCGCTCTACTCGAATTATTTGAAAACGACATAAAACATGAGTAGTACGAGAATTCTAACGAAAGACATGAGCTGAAAATTATTTAAACTAGTGACATGCAGATGTGTAAAATATGATGTTACATACTAATAAAAACTACCCTATAAGATGCATAAAATGGCATTTATCAAATCTCCCCAAGCTTGAACTTTACTTGCCCTCAAGTAATAACAAGATTAAACATTATAAACAAATGGAAAGACATAAATGACCTATAAAGAACTTTGAATAATAATTAAAATAAAATCAAAAGAAACTAAAACACTTCACTCTTTTTTTATTCATCAAAACCTTGCTCACCAATACCACATAGAATAACCCAATTCGGGTTCACCAATTATGACTCATCTCAATGCATATAATTATGTCTAAAATCCTAATTGCTTTCCAAATCCTAAATACTCACATTCCTCGTATACGTTCCTCACTTATTTTGAACAACATTCGTTTATGCATCCCTCCGAATACATCCTTAGAAAATTTTCTAGACCTTAAGGTATTTTTCTTAAAACCCCAAGCATACATACGATAAAATAACTTAGAAAGAAAAATTATGACTTGAATCACTTAACCTTTGGCATTTGATAATTTTGCCTTATTTCTTCATTCTCATAATACTCATACTTTGCAAGCTCTTTATTCTTTCAACATCTTTGACAACTTTCTCTCTCTCTCTCTATGTCTCTCTCTCTCTTACTACAAAACCTAAAGAAAAACGTATGCTTAAGCAAGAGAACTTAACCTCAAACCTTATTGGATGTATTAATCTAAAGTGCAATGACTAAACTTTTCTGGATAGATTTTAGTATACGATGCAAAACATATTATGTCCCTCGAACTACATAAGATCACATTTTTGTTTAATGATTTCACTAGAACTGGGAAGCCACAAATATATTATAACATATTGGTTCAACTAAATATTAGAATTCTTATCAAATTATTCCACATAACACTAGCAAACTTCAACTAATAATGCATTTAAGTGGTTAAAATAATTATGGGAAAAAATAGATATATGTTGAAATTTATGTTTTTAGTCATGTTTTGGGCATTAACTGAATTATCAAATAACATAAAAATCCATCAACTTATATTTTGATACTATCTAATATAGTCCATACCTTATAAGCTTTACTTTTACTTTTATAATATCCAATATATATTATAAGTTTCTATATAACATTAATATAATCTACTTTTCTTATGTCCGATAATATTTTTTGGATAAAATAAGAAATAAGTTGTTTTGAATGAGCTATTAATAAACAATATTGAACTAACAAACTTTGTATTACACTATTTATATTACACCAAAACATCTAAGGTTTCATATATGAACTTTCAAATATTAAACATTGAAATTAAGAATAAAGTAATACAAAATATATCATTGTACATAAATGTCATCAAGAGTCTTAAAATAAGTCGATTAGTTAATATGATATTTAATTTTAATTACATATTTTGCAAGGCATACATTTGACTTTATGTTGGTGTGCCGAGAATACTCTTCCTTAATTTGTACTTAAAAAATTAAGGTGAATAGGAATATAAAATAGATATTACTAAGCATTAATATAAATAATTAAAAAGGGTATGTGGATCTCCTACCACCGGTTAAAGACAACATATCTCTTTCCTGATATTGATTCTTATGTGAAATTGAAGTACTCATTCTATGTACACCTTGTTTTCTAATTACATAAATAAATATGAGTAACCAAACATAAAAATGTTATCTTTATATAGGAAAAATATTTTAGTTAACTGACAAATTAAATAATATAAGTTTAAAAGTTAGGAGTTTCAAAACATTAATATTTTTATTAATCAATTAATTACATAACACATGTTGAAATTTTTACAATCATTATTAAAAAGCTTTTGAAATATTAGATTTTAAATGAATTTTGGTTGAAGTGTTTTGACCTCTATTATATATATATATATATATATATATATATATATATATATATATATAGAGAGAGAGAGAGAGAGAGAGAGAGAGATATGGAAAGTATAACATATGTATGAGTTTTAGTTAATTATCTTTTTGAAACGGTACAATTACAAAAAAAAACATATTTAAAATATTTAATTAAATATTTTCGACACCATCTTATATAACATATGATCAATATATTAACGATTAAACCACAATATACAACGACTGTATTACAATATTCCAAAAACGAAGAAAATATAAAAACGAATTAGTATAACAAACTTAAAATTAAAAGCTCTAATATAATAACATATCTCCAAAAGTGGTCATAAGACCTCAACCCAACACAAAAACCTTTAATTTTGTTTTATTTCTGAATTTTGTATATATGATTTGTATGCATGTTTTCCCAAAAGATTGACCTTTTATAGTAAACTTTTCACTAAATGCTAATTAAACATAATATAACTTATAAAACTTTTGAGTGTTCAATCATAATGAAGAAAACTTTTGAGTTGCATTAGTTAAAAAAAGGGGGTTTCAAATGAATGTGGTTTGAGGAAGTTAAAAAATGGGGTTTCAAATGCATGAGATTCAAGAAAAAATGCTAGTTTTATAAGTATGTATGATGTATGATGTATGATATATATATATATATATATATATATATATATATATATATATATATATATATATATATATATTTTAATGTAGAAAATAAAGATAACAACTAAAAATAAAATATTTTTGGATTTTTTTTATAATGCAGAAAAAATAAATAAGAACGTAAACATAAAATATTTTTTGAATGTTTCAAATTTTTTATACAAATGCAATGTAGAAAATAAAATGCAAAAAAGAAAATAAATTTGAAAAATTTTAACCGAAAAACTAAAAAATTTAAAATTTTTAACAAAAAATGCAAATTTTTATACTAGCCCCCTCCCCAAGCTTATAATGATGCATTGTCCTGAATGCTCAGAGTGGAATGAATAACTCAATAAAACATATAAAAACAAAATGTTGCAGCTAGGAAAGAATATACCTGATAAGTTTGCAGAAATTGCTGATTTTGACGAAAATATTGGTGAAAAATCTGAATTTCAGCCACTTCAAAGATCATTTGATTTCCCCAAGCTTTCTTGAAGCTACAACTATCTCTTTATTGAAAGCATAAAAATAAACTAAAATTATGTGGGTTGCCTCCCGAAAAGTCGTCCTTTTTTAAAAACGTTGGCTCAACTTTGTCCAACCATATTTTTTTTAAACTGGTAAACGTGGGGCTCATCTTTAGCTCAATTTGTTTCCTTGTCACTCCAAACCCCTTCAGATATGGTAGAATTCGTGGGTATGTAACTTGCTCAGCACAAAAAATTTCAGATTTTTATCACTTGAGTCCTTTTTCAAAATTTTAAATCTCTTTCTTTTTCTGATCCTTCTCTTTCCAACAACCTCATTTTCTTTTTCCCAAAGCTTTTTCCTTTTTAGTTTTTTCTTTGATTTTTCCTCAATAGAAATCAGTTTCTCCTTCTCCCCAAGCTTAGCTTTTTCTGTCAGCTTCGTATCAACAACCATTTTCTCCTCTTCTTCCCCAAGCTTTTCCTTTTCCAGCTCTTTTGATGTGTCAGATAATGTTTTGTCTAAAAATATTTCTTGTACGGAGATATTAGAAAACTCACAGCAGTAATTAGATAAAGGACTGCTGGTACCCAGATAATTAGCATAAAATTTATCAAAAGTAAAATCAGCATCATTAATTTTATAATTGATCACATCACCATCAAATTCTATAGAAAGTGTACCGGCAAAAACATCAATTTTGGTTTTAGCAGTTTTCATGAAGGGTCTTTCCAATATAATTAAATTTTTGTCTAATATGTCCAAATTACCCATGTCTAGAATGTAAAAATCAGCGGGAAAAGTTAGCTTATTCACTTGGATGAGAACATCCTCTAATACACATTTTGGGTGTACTGTCAAGTGATCTTCCAACTAAATGAGTGTCCCGATCTTTTGTAAAGATCCAAATTTTAATTTTTCAAAAACTGATAGTGGGAGGACATTGACTGATGCACCTAAACATGTTTGCAAAATAGAACAGATATTTTCGCCAACTTTGATTGTTTCATTAGTTTTTGGTTTTTTCTTTGAAATGCACAACTCTTTTAGAAACTTGATGTAATGAGGAATTTGTTTAATTAAATCTAAAAGATGAATATTTACCTCCACCTTACGAAAGGTGTCCATGATATCTCATCCTCTCACTTGCATTTCTTGTTCTTCAGTCGCGATGGAAATGGTAGAGTTGGCTTGTACTTTTTTAGATTCGGCTTAGGCTGCTTGGGAATCTCTTATTCTGCCACCTTTTCAGCTTCTCTGTCACCCAAAATTTCTTCAAAATTTTCTCCTGCCTCTTCATACGGTTCAAATCTGCTTGGGCGAGGAAATTGCACTCACATTATGCTTTGGATTGTTTTAAGTGTGCCCCGGTAACTTTCCTTGAGATTACAACCAACCCACAAAAGCGGCAAGTTGAGACATCTGTTGCTCCAATTTTTTATACTTTTCTTTTGTTTCATCCTGAAATGCGTGGGTGCTAGTGGCTAGGCATTTTACTATGTCTTCTAATGCCATGATGGAACTGCTAGATTACTGATTGGAGTTCTAATTCCGAAGCTGTTGCTGCTGTTGATTCTGAAAGTTCTGCTGAAAATTCGGTTGATGAAAACCCGAAGGGTGCTGAAATTGTTTTCCTTGCTAATAATTTCCGTTCTAATAAAAGTTTGGAGGTTAATTAAAAATTTTCCTCTGCTGGTATCTACCAACAACTTTTACTGAAGCAACATCCTCTTGTAGTAATGGACACATATTTGTTGGATGTTCAGTCTATAGGAAAATTCCACACTGTTTCTTTGCAACTGCTTTTTCCTTTTTCAGCAACAACACTGCTTTTGTAAGTTCAAAAATTTGGGCTTCGAGGTGATGTGAACTTACTTCTTTAACTCTTCTTAGCTAATCAACGTATCACTCTTCTTCGTTACCGGAATGTTTTGAATCAATAGCAAGCTTTTCTATCAGCTCCCAAATTTTTGTTGGTGTCATGTCCCCTAAAGATCCGCCGCTTGAAGCACTTATCAGACGCCTCTCCATGGGAGTCAGACCTTCGCATAATCAATTATACAACTGATAATCGATTATCCCATGTTATGGGTACCGAACAAGCAACTTTTTGAAGCGCTCCCAGTATGTGTGTAGAGATTCTATTCTTCCTTGTTTGATAACATGGATCTCTCTGTGAAGGCTCGAAACTCGCGTTTCTGGAAAATATTTTTCTAAAAATAATTTCACGAGTTCAATCCACATGGTGATCGACCTGAATGGGAGCTTGTACAAACATTCTCTCGCCGAGTCTTGAAGTGAGAAGGGTAATGCCTTCAGTTTTATCTGACAGTAATGACGTGTGGCTTCATTCCAGAACATCCAACATGAAATTCCTTAAGGAATTTATGTGAGTCTTCGTTTTCTAAGCCTCTGAAAATAGGAAGAAGATGTATCAGCCCAAATTTCAGCTTAAAATTTTGGGCTTCTGGAAAAATGATGCAAAGAGGTTTCTGATTAACTTATTGTGTTGCCCATTCTCTAAGAGTTTTCTCTTTATTTTCTGAATCTCCCATGGCTGATTATGGGGAGTTGGGTTCTGAAGGTTCTAGTGTTTCTGAAAGTTTTGAGGGTGTTGGTGACATTTTTTTAAATGGTATTTGGGAAGGTGAGAATGGTGGTACTATTGGGAATGATGAAAACTTGGGGCCTGGTTCATTCCACAAGGGAGTGCCTTATGGTGTGGTGATTATTAGAGGCAAGGAAGGTGATGAACCAAAGAAACCAACTTATTATTTTTGCTTTGCTGCTTCTTTCTTCCGTTTTCTTGTAGTTTTTTCAATTTTTGGATCAAAATTTAGTGGTGTACCTATACATACAAATCTTGGCATACAAATCATTAACAATATCGTGTCCCCGACAATGGCGCCAATTTGTTAAATCGTTATCGCACATGAATTAAGCAAATAAACGTACACTGCTCGAATGCACTAAAGATAGGGAAGCAGGGTTGAATATATAGGGACACATCCTAATGGTCAATGTTTCTTTGCATAAGGTACACACCGACATACCAGAAAAAAACCTAAAAGAAAACCCAATAGACAAAGACTACACTAGCCTATACATTCACCTTAATAACCAAAATCCATAGATTTAACCAGTCTGAAATCTTCCCGGCTACGTTTCTTGGTTGAAAATCCAAAAATTATGACCAAAAAAATTCATTTTTAATTTAAGTGAAAACAGTATTTCCAAAACATTGTTCATACATCCCGATTGAATAAATATGTCAATCATCATTAAAATCACAGTATTTCCCATAAACATAATCCATATGGTGTGTGATGCAGTAAACTTGAGCTCTTCCCCTGAAAACCATAAGTACCTGAAACATAAACTAAAAACTGTAAGCATAAAGCTTAGTGAGTTCTCCAAGATACCTCATACCAAACATATCATATAACCCCCCCCCCCCCCCCCGCCAATTAGATATGGGCCACACCCACACTAGCTTAACGAGCCCCACCCAATGAGATACATGACCCACCCACACTCACATAGCGGGCCCCGCCCAATGAGATATGGGCCCCACCCACACTCGCAATATGGGTCGCGTCCAAATAACATACATATACAAGCATATACAAGAATCACACAGACATCAAGTATATCGACATAACCAATCAAGGGTCGGCCTTGGTGCCTTAGACCCGCTAAACCCAGTGAGAAAACTCACTTCGAAAAGCTGAATGAAATGAATGATCCATGACTACTGGTCCAACAGCTCCGTGAGCTATCAATTGCCAAATAAAAGCTAATTAACATGTGGGATCTACATCATAACCAAAAATCCCTACTTTAAAAAGACTATTTTACCCCCAACATAACTTGGTCCAAGAATGAAACCCTTAAGCATAGTCCAATGGGCCCATAAGTTAAACAACCCATTAAGGCGCGAAATATGGCCCAATTTCCAATTGGGCCCAATCCCTTCACATGGGCCTTAGACCAAGGCCCAAAAATGCTCCTCTAGCCCAAAGGTTCGATTTTAGATGGCCCACTAAGGCCAAAAATAGCAATGTCCAAGGAAGTAGCCAAAACGAGGCCCAAAAGACGCAATACCAATTCATTGAGTATGTGGGGCGTACTCAATTGTACGCTGCGCGTATAGGCTGCATGACTTGTACGTTGTGTGTACGAGCTTGTACGCCCATCGTACTCACTCATTAAGCCATATATCCAAATAGGTCTTAAATCCTTAAGACCAACGGTCCCAATCACAGATTTGAGTCATTTGAAGTATCTTAAACCATAAAGTCATGAACTTGGTGGCTTTGAATGCCCCAAATGAGCCCGATCTCGAAATATTACACAATACTTCCATAAAATGAACTTAACCTCATACATGGGTGGTTCAAAGCTCCAAAGATGGCAACTTTATGACTCTAGGACCAAAAGAACACTAAGAGTAGCAACTCTAAGCTTCAGAAATGACAATAATCCACAAGATCTCATCCATAGGACCAAAAAGGTCCAAAAACTCCTCCAAAGGAGATCTAAGCATTAACAAAGCAAGTTCTGAGCTTTATACCTCAAATGAATGAAAAATGATGATGATAACCCGGATCTTTAAGCTCAAACTCCAACAACTCTCCTTCACCATCTTCTTCTTCTTCCTTCTAAGGCTCCAAATTACCATAATGCACTCCACAAGGTCAAGAACACACCTAGATGATAAAGGGGTCGTTATTAGGGTTTCTGGACAATAGACGCTGATAAGGAGACTAACACATGGGACTTAATGACATTATATAGGGTTTGAACCCTAGAAATTAGGGTTTTGAGTTTGGCCATGTATGTTGTGCGTACCACCTTGTACGTTGCGCCTACGTGCATGCCTTCACGTTTCCTTGTGATCCCTCTACGCCCGGTGTACACCAGGCTTACGCCCAACGTACGGCCTCAACTAAGCCCACACATAGAAGCCTAATTCCTCTAATCCCAACATAACTTACATGCATTGACAACAAAATAATTGATTAAATAAATAAATCATACCTTGGAGCCATCAGGTGTTATAATTCTCCCCTACTTGGATTAGATTTCGTCCTCGAAGTCCACTACCCTGAACAACTCTGGATAGTGTTCCCTTATCTCCTCCTCGGGATCCTAAGTCCACTCTGACCCCTTGCGGTGTAGCCACTGCACCTTCACCAACTCCACAACCTTGTTCCTCAAGGTCTTCGTCTTCCGATCTAGAATTGCCACCGGCCGCTCAATATAATTCAGACAGTCATCCACCTTAATATCCTCCAAAGGTACAACTACAAAATCATCCACTAAAAACTTCCGCATCTAAGAGACATGAAACATGATATGAATCTGACTGAGCTCGGCTAGAAGATCAAGACGATATGCTACCTGGCCCACCCGAGCCTAAACCTCGAATGTACCAATATACCTGGGGCCCAGCTTGCCATGCTTCCTGAACCAGATGACACCTTTCCAAGGTGACACCTTCAGGAGAACCATATCTCCCACTTGGAACTCCAAGTCTAACTGGCGCCCGTCAGCATAACTCTTCTGCCGACTCTTCAGGAGCCTGCTCCGAACTTGATAAATCAGCTCAGTGGTCTTGAGCACCACATCGGTACTCCCCATAACTCGCTGACCGACCTCGCCCCAACAAATCGGGGTCCTGCATTTCCTCCCCTAGAGTATCTCAAAAGGAGGTCGATCAATGCTAGCGTGATAACTGTTGTTATACAAAAATTCTGCTAATGGAAGATACGTACCCCAACTCCCACCAAAATCTAACACGCACACATGCAGCATATCCTCAAGAGTCTGAATAGTCTACTCATTATGACCATCGTTCTGCGGATGACATGCCGTACTGACATGGAGACGAGTGTCGCTTCCAAAATCTATCTGAAACCAACAATACCGGCACCCCATGACATGCCAACACCTCCCGGACATAAATCTCGGCCAACTTCTCTGTAGATATACTCTCCTGGATCGGAATAAAATGCGTGCTCTTGGTCAACTGGTCAGCGAAGACCTAGATAGAATCCACTCCGCGTGTAGTTCTGGGAAGCTCTATGATAAAATCCATAGTGATGTCTTCCCATTTCCATATGGGAATCTCCAACGGCTGCATCTTGCCGTCAGGTCGCTGATGCTCGACCCTGACTTTTCTGGAAGTCAATCACCGCTCCATGTACCATGCCAGATCCCACTTCATGCAAGGCCACCAATAATCAGGATGAAGATCCCTATACATCTTCGTTTCCCCAGGACGAATGGAGAATCTCGACTTGTGAGCCTCCTCCATCAGAACTTGGCGCACACCACCCCAATACGGAACCCAGACTCTCCGATGCAGTGTTAACAATCCGCATCTATCTTATTCAAAGGAAGCCACCTTCCCTACAATACGCTCGCTCTTCTAGTTCTCATCCTTCATAACCTCAACCTGTGCCTCACGAATCCACTCCAACAATGGAGTAATCACAGTCATCCTCAAACATAGGTCTCTGATCGAAGTTGCGATTGCCTTGTGGTTGAGAGCATCGACCACCACATTGGCCTTCCCCGTATGGTACATGATCTCACAATCATAATCTTTCACCACATGCAACCATCGACGCTACCTCATGTTCATATTCGACTGATCCATCAAGTACCTCAGGCTCTTGTGATCCTTGTAGATGGTACATCAGACCCCATAGAGGTAATGTCGCCAAATCTAAAGAGAGAAAACCACAGCCCCCAACTCCAAATCTTGCGTCAGATACTTCGCCTCATAAGGCTTCAGTTGCCTCGAAGCATAAGCGATCACGCGACCCCGCTGCATCAACACTGCCCCCAAACCTATGATAAATGCATCACAATAAACCACGAAGTCATCAACAACCTCCGACAAGGTCAGAATCGGTGCCTCACACAACCGCTGCCTAAGAGTCTCAAAAACTGTCTGCTGCTTAGGACCCCAGTGAAAAGTCACTGACCCATTGGCCAGTCGGGATAAGGGAACAACGATCTTGGAGAAATCTTGATCGAACCTTCGATAATAACTAGCCAAACCAAGAAAGTTCTGAATCTCAGATGGAGACCTCGGAACCTCCCACTACATCATGGCCTCGACCTTGGCCGGGTCGACCAAAATACCCTTCTGGTTGACAAGGTGCCCCAAAAACTGCACCTCGTGCAACTAGAACTCGCACATGGAGAACATTGCGAAAAGTCTCTCCCTCCTCAAGGTCTCTAGAACCTCCCTCAAGTGCTCCTCGTGCAACTCTTGAGTCTTGGAATAAACTAAGATATCATCAATGAATACTATAACAACCCAAACTAGCATCGGTCTGCACACGCAATTTATGAGGTCCATGAACGAGGCTCGAGCATTGGTGAGCCCAAAAGGCATCACCACGAACTCGTAAAGACCATATCGAGTCCAGAAGGCCGTCTTCTGCACATCCTCATCTCGGACCCGCATCTAATGATAACCTGATCGCAAATCAATCTTGGAGAACCAAGATGCACCCTGAAGCTAGTTAAAATGATCATCAATCCTCGGGAGGGGTTAATAGTTCTTCACTGTTACCTTATTCAACTCTCACTAGTCAATACACATTCGATGAGACCCGTCCTTCTTCTTCACAAACAGAATCGAGGCTCCCCAAGGCGAACAACTCGGCCTAATAAATAAAACGTAATATAATGGTAAAAAGGGGTATCGATCCTCGGGAAAATGGTTGTATTCAATTACCAATGCAATCTAAAAGAACTATTGTAAATAAACTAATTAACTACAATTAAACTAAAAGGGGGTGTTTGATTACTTGAAAACTAAAAGACTTGAATAACTAAAAACTTGCAATTAAGCAAGATAGTGAGATGCTCAAATATTGGAGAGAGTTGGTTAACTAAGGCAATTCAACACAATGAACATTTGTGTGTTTATCATTAGGATTCAACATGAAGCTTATCATTCATCCAAAATTGGTTATAGCAATCATGAAGCATGATATGCCAAGATTCCTCTTAGGTAGTATGGAGGTTGGGGAAGCCCACAACACACCTTTTTAATCAAGATCAAGGGTTTAATTGAAGCAATTGAACCCAAGAAGTTAATTAGCCTTAAGAAAGAAGGAATCCCCAATTCCTAGAGGATGTCAATGCTTACACATCCATAAAGGAGCTATGATTCATAAACTAGAGATGATTTTTACCATCATAAAGCCCTTGTTCTAAGTTAATTCAGTGATTCAATGCAAAATCAAAGAAATAAACTAACAATAGCTCATTCAAGTGCCAAGCTCATGATCAAAGCATTAAACAAGCATACGAAATATGATATAGAACCATAAACATAAGATAATTGATAATCTAGCATGAATCCTTCAAAAACCCACAAACATTCAAAGGCTTTAACCAAAGTTAACCAATATAGAGAGTTTAGCCACTCAGGGCAATAGAAAAACAATCATAAAAGTCTAATTGCATAAAGAAACTACCAATGATTTGGATAGATGAAAAGAAATGAGTATTGAGCTTCAAAATCGCCTCCTCCAGGTCTCCAATGGTGAAAAATCGAGAATGTACTGATGGATCTGATCCCCCCAGGTTATGGTGTGCCAAATGACCAAAATGCCCAAAATGGGCAGTTGCGCGGGTACCCGCGCGACGGAAATTCCACCCGCGCAAGTGTTGCTGTAATGCTATTGGCTCTTCATTTCTCCACTCCACCCTTCCACTACCAAAGATTCCTTTGGTCCCCTCCATATCCATGTGATTTAAACCAACCAATCATCATTTAGCTTCAAATGTGGATGCTCCAAACCCAAAATAAAAGTCCAAGATCCATCTTCACAAGCCCATTTATCCAAGCCTTTAGATTTTTAAGCCCAAATATTCTTTTATGGATCTGCCAAGCCCAACAATGCCTCGAGAGCCCACTGAGCCCGTCTCCAATCAACCCGCAACCGCAACGAGCACCGAGAACCTGCAAAATACCTTATGCAAAATAAAAGCACCTGGTACGATCCATAATAAAGAAAATAAAGAATATACAATGTATTAATAATAAAAACATCTAAAAATTCTAAAATAAAATATAAAAAGAAGTAAATAAAACAAACTATCAATCACCAACTCTCCCCCACTTGGGGTCTGAACCCGAACTAATTGTTGTTCACAGTCGATCACTGCCCCATTAGGGCTCAACCAATCCATGCCCATGATAACCTTGTTCCCACATAGAGGAATAGGAACCAGATCAACAGGATACTGCTCGCTGAATAACTGTAGAGTACAACCTCGATGAACCATCACAACCCCAATAGACCTATCATCAGCAATCTCAACATCTAGAGGACAATCCAACTCCCCCGGAGCTCCAACAAATCTCCTGCTAAGCGCAAGAGATACAAATGAGCAGGTAGCCCCCGAATCGAATAATACCAAAGTAGAGATACCGTTCACAAGGAACGATCCTAAAATAAAAAACATAAACATAAGCAAACAATTCAATATAAACAAAGAGATAAGGAGAAGATACATACAAATCACAACATCGGGAGCTGCATGTGCCTCCTCTTCCATCAGTTGGAAAGCCCTGCTCTTCGCCGCAGACGCATCTGCCTGGCCCTAGCAATCGTCAGTGATTTGAAGAGTTGCAGGAGCGAGTGCTGACACCGGTCCCGCTGCAGCCAAACTTGGACAATGGGCCTTCTTGTGGCCCCTCTGATTGCACTGAAAGCAAATCAGATCAGATACCGGGGGTGATGGTGGTGGTAGCAGTACAATCACTGTTGATATAACCAGTCCGACAGCACTTGAAGCAGCCAGAACCACCCACCCTGCACGTCCCCTCGTGTGACCTGCCGCAGCGGCCTCAGACATGCTGGCTCTTTCCTCTCGTATCAATCACCTTGGGTCTCTTTCCCGAACCATCAACACTAGACATAGAATTTGTCTTCCTCTTCTTCTCCATCTTCAAATCATTCTCCCTCTCCCTAGCCTTCGCAATCATGTCTTGCAACTGAATCGGATAACAAACTGTTGAATATCAATTCTTAGCATCTCATGGTACCGGGCCTTCTTCAAATTCTCGTCCGCCACATACTATGGAACCAGAAGTGCCCTCTCCCTGAACATAGCGGTGATCTCAACCACCATTTCAGTAGTCTGGCGGAGATCTTGGAACTCCTGTGCCAACTGCTGCACCTCAATCACCGATGCAAACTCGGCTCGAAACCTGGTCGAGAAATCACCCCAGGTCATCGAATCAACACATCATCACCCACATCACGCCCTACCTCCTCCCACCAATCACGTGCCCTATCCTTCAAGCGGTAGGAAGCTACTCTGACCTTGTTCCCCTCGAGACATCAGCTGGTACGGAACGCGTTAGCAACATCCGCTAACCACCTGTTGCTCATAATGAGGTCCCTCGCCCTGCGATAATCTGGAGCTCCACATGCCCTGAACTCCATAAAAGTCATAGAATGCGTTTCGACCAAAGCCACAATCTCAATGCGAAAGGCACTCAACCGCTCATCAAGAATCTCCAGAATATCGTCCTTGACCCTGCCAAAGATCACATGAGTCTGCTCAAGGATATTACACGTAATCTCAGACGAGATGAACTCCCTCGTCTGGTAATCAAGCTGATCGGATCTAGAACTAGAGCCCAATCCCTCCCTAATACCAAAACTGCTAACTGGTCTGCTTCGTAATACAACCATACTGAAAATAGACCATATAAACCATTAGAATGCACATCAAATATACACATTGGGGAAATCACAAATCCAAAAGCTCCGTGGCTTCATCGCACCCCTCCTTGGGTTGAGTACGGATCCTCTGCTTCCAATAGTACAAACCCATACCACCTTCCAAATCTATCCATACTTTCCTCAAGAAGTGCCTTAACTCAGCCAAGTTACTTTATATCCAACAATTCCCTCACAGATAAGGCTCCCGACACTAAATCTCATCCTACGTTTTCCTAGGGCAAACTCCACACCACTCTCTGCCATCAGCTAAAGAAGGAACTCCCGCTAACTTCCTCTAACTAGCCCAAAAATATATTTACATATTACAAAGACTAGATAATTCTTCGAATGAGAGGTCTCACACTACAACGATTGGACTCACACAAGAGCTGCACAATAGAGTTAAAACCTAACCCTAATAAATTATTTAGTCCCCATAATATGTAACTTAGCATATTCGTTTACTAGTTAGCTAAAGCTAGTTAGAACTCCTAAAAGCAAAAAGCAAGAAACATTCGAGCATCAAGTAATCAGAACCAATCATAACCTAATCAGACCCTCCTAATACTGACTGATCAGTACTAGCATGCAAGTCTATAAGCTCATACAACTGGCATACAACGGAATCTCTCATAGATCCTTATCCCTAATCTAGCACGCAATTTATAGATTCATAATTCAAAACATATCATAAACATGTATGGGTAATTTGGGATAACTTACTTGAGCCCTACTGATTGCATGCACCGCACCCTTTCTTATTTTAGAAAAATCTTTCTTAAAATATATTTACTTTTTGAAAACTTTACTAAATCCTCAGTTTGAGTTCAGACACACTCGAGAGTGTGCCCGAATCCTTCAAACCAAGACTTTGATACCAACTTGAAACATCAAAAAATTATGACCCAAAATTTTCATTTTTAATTTAAGTAAAAACAGTATTTCCAAAACATTGTTCATACATCCCGATCAAATAAAAATGTCAATCATCATAAAAATCAAAGTATGTCTGATAAACAGAATCCATATGGTGTGTGCGATACAGTTAACCCGAGCTCTTCCCCTTGGAATCGGAAGTACCTGAAACATAAACTAAAAACCGTAAGCAAAAGCTTAGTGAGTTCCCAAAGATATTTCATACCAAACATATCATATAATGGGCCCCGCTCAATGAGATACGGGCCCCACCTACATTCGCAAAACGGGCCCTGCCCAATCAGATACGGGCCCCACCCACACTCGCATAATGAGCCCCGCCCAATGAGATACGGGCCCCGCCCACACTCGTAATACGGGCCCCACCCAAATAACATACATATACAAGCACATACAAGTATCACATAGACATCAAGTATATCGACATAACCAATCAAGGTTCAGCCTTGGTGCCTTAGACCCACTAAACCCAGTGAGGAAACCGACCTCGAAAAGCTAAATGAAACGAATGATCCCTGACTACTGGTCCTACAGCTCCCCTAGCTATCAATTGCCAAATAAAAGCTAATTAACATTTGGAATCTACATCATAACCAAAAATCCCTACTTTGGGTAAAAAGACTATTTTATCCCCAACATAACTTGGTCCAAGAATGAAAACCTTAACCATAGTCCAATGGGCCCATATGTTAAAAAAACCCATTAAGGCCCAACATACAGACCAATTTCCAATTGGGGTCAATCCCTTCACATGGGCCTTAGCCCAAGGCCCAAAAATGCTCCCCTAGCCCAAAGGTTCGATTTTAGATGGCCCACTAAGGCCCAAAATAGAAATGTCCAAAGAA
Source organism: Lactuca serriola (assembly GCF_051521515.1). Taxonomy (NCBI): domain Eukaryota; kingdom Viridiplantae; phylum Streptophyta; class Magnoliopsida; order Asterales; family Asteraceae; genus Lactuca; species Lactuca serriola. The sequence continues at coordinate 361,901,593 of NC_136411.1, forward strand.
GTAGCCAAAACGAGGCCCAAAAGACTCAATACCAATTCATTGAGTACGCGGGGCGTACTCAATTATACGATGTGCGTACATGCTGCATGACTTGTACGTTGCGCGTACGAGCTTGTACGCCCATCATACTCACTCATTAAGCCATATATCTAAATAGGTCTTAAATCCTTAGGACTAAGGGTCCCAATCACAGATCTGAGTCATTTGAAGTATCTTAAACCATAAAGTCGTGAACCTGGTGGCTTTGCATGCCCCAAATGAACCCAATCTCGAAATATCACATAATACTTCCATAAAATGAACTCAACCTCATGCATGGGTGGTTCAAAGCTCCAAAGATGGAAACTTTATGACTCTAGGACCAAAAGAACACCAAGAGTAGCAACTCTAAGCTTCAGAAATGCCAATAATCCACAAGATCTCATACATTGGACCAAAAAGGTCCAAAAAATCATCCAAAGGAGATCTAAACATTAACAAAGCAAGTTCTGAGCTTTATACCTCAAATGAATGCCAAATGATGATGATAACCCGGATCTTCAAGCTCAAACTCCAAAAACTCTCCTTCACCATTTTCTTCTTCTTCCTTCTAAGACTCCAAACTACCATAATGCACTCCACAAGGTCAAGAACACACCTAGATGATAAAGGGGTCGTTATTAGGGTTTCTGGACAATAGACGCTGATAAGGAGGCTAACACATGGGACTTAATGCCATTATATAGGGTTTGAACCCTAGAAATTAGGGTTTTGAGTCTCGCCATGTATGCTGCGTGTACCACCTTGTACGTTGCATGTATGTGCATGCCTCCACTTTTCCTTGTGATCCCCTATGACTTGTGTATACCAGGCTTATGGCCAACGTACGGCCTCAACTAAGCCCACACACAGAATCCCAAATCCTCTAAGCCCAACATAACTTACATGCACTGACAATAAAATAAATGATTAAGTAAATAAATCATACCTTAGAACCATTGGGTGTACCGGCAGGAGCAAGGTATGCATAATCATAAATGATTATATGGCAGAGAGGTATAATCATATATGATTATACATGTTTATATTTATATGATTATCATAAATGATTTTACATATATGTATATTCACAGATTGAGTAATCATATATGATTATAATGGTTGGTGGTAGAAGAGGTGGTGGTGTCAGTGGTATAAGTGACAGAGGTGACAGTAGTGGGGTCGGCTGGCGGTAGAGGTGGTGGCGGTGTAGGTTGTGGTGGTGGTGAAGGTGGCGGAGGTGAAAGGAACGGGCGACGCGATATAATCATTTATGATTATAACTGATTCGCCGTACGGGTACGCCAGAGGGTTAGAGTGGCAAATGTGAATTGTGTGGCTGAAGTTGAATATCAAGATCTCTATTTTATTTTGAATCTCAACGGAACCTACCTCTTTTTCTCTCTCTCTCTCTCTCTCTCTCTATATATATATATATATATATATATATATACACACACACGCACACACTAATGAAGTTAAACGAAAATGAATCGATCACATACTAATCTAGACCATATGCTCACTCGGCTCCAACAACCTTGATTTGTTATCCACCGGCAACACTCGGGCTTACCCCTTACCTGCCAACCACTAACAGCTCTCCCACCTATCATAGGTACATCGAACTTGCAAGAATTAACTCCCCTATCATACATTTGGGTTGTGACTCAGAATTCCAGGTCCCAATAAAACAAGGACAAACCATGAAGTCCTCCTCACATCCCTCGACCTGGGCTCATATCATGCTAGGACCCTAAAGCATGATAACGCCCTATAGAATACTAACACATTTGTAACTAAGATAATTCGAAAGGAATTCAAAAACTGGTGATGACCTCAACTCGAAAATAAGAAGATTAAGCAATTGCGCGAAAGTCTTGAACTTGAGCAATCTGGCTGAAAACTGCATTTTGGCACAAATTCTTTCTGCTATGAAATCTCCACTCTCACCCATGATGAATATTTTTTCTTTGATTTCGAGCCGTGTAATGATGACCTCCATTCGTTCTTTGATGATGTCAATGATGTTGTGAATTCTACGATTGAGACTGAGGGAGACACAAATATTCTTAAGCTACCACTTCAAACACCTTATCAGATGGCATACATCATTGCTAAATTGGATTCAACTGCAAGGATTCCTCCCCGAGCAGTTGCAACTCCAACCATCATTCCATCTGAAAGTGATCTGGAAATGTCTCAAGCCTCCCAGCCTCCACTTAAAAGAAGACGAGTAGATCCAAGGCCGGGAGTGCTCATTAGGGAACAATCTCAACCTGTTCAACAATCAACTGCAACCGTTACACCAGCCCAATCAACTCATATTGATAGCCAAGTGTTGTATGGGGGGCCCAATGTTATTCATACATCCTTTGAAGCCGGAAGTTCGTCAGCTCCTGGTGGCTCCTCAACACCCCAACATGCTCATGAAGCTGCTTCCGAAAGGCTGGCTAGGATTTTAGCCCAAGAAGGTGTTGAACCTGCATCCAAGGGAAAAGGCATATCTATAGGTGTAGGGAGCTCCACTAATGAAGATCCAAAAATTGTTGAGCTAAAGGAAGAAATCGGGATCTTAAATCAGAAGCTTATTGAGAAGGATGTTTTGATTGGAACTCTAGACATTAGAGTCTCCGAGATCGAAAAGGAAAACTCTCAAAAGTCAAAACAAATTTCTGATTTGCAGCTCAATCTCGGCGCTCTCACTGTCAGATACTTTGATTTAAAGAATAAACTAATTAGTGAATTTGGTGACAAATTCAAAACATCCGTCAGTGAGCCTAATAAAGAAGATGCTTCCCCTAGAGTTTCTGCCCAAGTTCCTCAAGATATTCCGCGCCATACCAGTACAACACGAATCATTGATCGATTTGAAAATGAACCTGTCAATTCTGATCATAGAGTCATACTAAAGCAATCTCAAAAGGGAACCTTTACTCAACGAAAAGGGAAATGAAAAAATCTGATAAAAACGTTCGTAGAGATCAGCCCCAACTGAGTGTGATTGAACTTGACAAAAAGAGGTTCAAATCCAAATACGAAGATCGGTCGGGAATAAAGGTGTGGGGATTTCACGACCAGAAGAATATCTGGGTAGTCAAAAGAAAAAGTGAAAATGTGGAGTATTGTGTGCACTAAAAAGACTTTAGTTCTTGGAGTAAAGTTGATCTTACAAAATTGTCTGACGCTCCCTTCCACAACCCATCGAACGATCCCAGTGGAACTAACTTCAAGCTATTTTTGAAGAACCAAGTAAAGAAAAAGTTTGATGGGATGAAGACTGCATGGTCTTTTGTCAAGAAAGCCAAGGGAGTATTTGATCCCAACACCAATCGTACCATGAAAAATGTTATGTGGCCTCCTACCAAACAAATGATAAAATTCCTAATATTCCATAGTTACCTGATAGTTCTCTGCGGAACATGGAATTCTGGGTATTTGATGAGGTCACAGCCATCGCCGTCATCAAGCTGCCGACTCGTGATATTCGTCTTATTGAAGCAAAGGATCTCCTTCAGTTCGGTGAGCGTGATATCCGTACTTTGGCAGAGCATCAGATCTTGGTCAATGATGATATTCTGGAGGCTGCTGCTAAAGAGTTTACTAGCATGGTCGTTGAAATTACCAACAAGAGAATGTGTGTTGGTGCCATGGGGAAATTTGATGTGATGATAGTTGATAAGCCTTGAAGTCATGCTAGCAACAAACCAAGGGGGAGACTGTTAGGACATAATTTGTTGGTTTGTGCTAGGCATATATGTTTTATAGGAATTTCTTGTTTTATATAGGGCTTGATTTGAGTTTTCAGTGGGGTGGACCGAAAACGTCCCGTTTTCGGTCCTATGGCGTTTTCGGTTGTAAACTAGGTTGCTATTTGTGTTCCCTATAAATAGGAGACTTAGATGACCGGTTTTGGGTCAGTTGTTTTCGGTCATTGTTGTGTGTTAGATCCTTTGTACCTGACGATTTCAGTTAATATAAAATCGTGTGCATTTGGATCGATATTGCTTCTTCTTCTACTTCTTGATTCATTATGTTTTGATTCATTGATATTGTTTGATCACTAGTTGGTTCATAATTTGGGGACTTACAACGATAAAGCAGCATCCACATCCTCAACCCTTTTCGTGACACAACCATGATCCAGGACTTCAGGCTCACCGACAACTATGGAACAACCACCTAGTTGTTTCCCCTTTTCAAACCCAAGGGCCCCACATGCCTCACGAACACCCTGGATCCCACTGGAAAATTCCGCTCTCTCGATAAATTTATCAATTACACGAACCACCCGCTTCTCAAGCATCTATTGCAAATCACCTCGGGCGACATCACCATAAACACGAGCACGGGCCAGTTGACGTTGGCACCTGGCCAACTCACTCGCGAGCACACCTTTCTCCTTAGTAAGAGAACTCACTTGGCTTTCAAGTCGCTCTGATCGGTCCTCCAAAGTGGCAACATGATCTTCCAAAGCGGCCTTCTCGCAGGCTAGAATACAATTCTTCTCAAAAAGGGTTCGACGCTCAGCCTCTAAATCATGGAGTTCCTCCCTTATTCTTGCCACGACACCCTGCAAAGTTGTCAACTGTTTTTCATTCACGCTGGCACGAGAAACCCAGTCGGCAGCAGCAACCATAAGGGCAGAAGTCTGAGCCGCATCATAACGAAGGTCACCAACCATACGAGAGCTTGACTGGCTCGCAAATGAATTCATTGTGCCCGAGAGGTAAGCACATCGGCTCCACTCCTAGGTGGCATTGTCTTCCGATAGTAAGGAATCCCTACCAATCGCCCAGTCCGGGGCATAGGCCTCAGAAGATAAGGGGTGAGATGAAGCTCCTATTTCGCTAACCGAGGAAGGCTTCCTCGACTGGAAAGGACCTCCAGGTGAGTCCAATGCACCATCAAGCACGAAGATAGAATTAGGATCAACTGAGAGTCAACCGCTAAATGACGAAGACAGTGTCATTGAAGAACTAGGCACCACCACATCCTTCTTCTGCTCGGGCACAAAAAACTTACTACCAAGAATACCCCCGATACCACTAAGAAGCCTGGCCATGGACATAGTCCTACGCACCTTACGAGGACGGAGACCCGCATCATCGGACTCAGTCTCCTTGTCCGACGATGGCACCACACGTAAACTTTTCCTCTTCCGAATAGGGGCATTACCTTTTTCCGCTTGTACTCCCGCAGGAAAACTAGAAGGAGCAGGAATCGGTGAGCGAACTGGGGGAACGACCAACATTTCCCCCTTCCACCAAGAGCAATCCAACAAACTCTCACATGCATCTTTCATATATAGGATGAGGAAGAGCCTCTACAAGATCGATCTCCCGGTGATAAAGCTTACCCCGATAGTGACCGCGCAAGGCTATCTCCAAAGAAATCTAAGCTTCAGCACCTGCACAAATAAAAGTCAAATATAAGGACTCATAAGCTAACAAGATACTCTGTTCCTACCCCTTTTTCCTTTTATAAAAAAAAGAAGGGGGGAGAAGGAGATGAGTGGATACTGCATCTCATGACATATAATTGCGCCATCTTCCCACGAGCTCTCCAGGCGACACTCATGTCGGCCGTAGTAAGAACAAAATCTTCCCAGTTCTTCCCAACAACAATGATGTTTCCTAGTCGTTTGCCGATAGTTAGGTTACTCCCGAACAGTTTGGGAAGGCGATCAGGAAAGCCTCGTGCTCTAGGAAACCCACGCCCCACAAGGTTCCAGTTAACCCAGAGCCATTTCCTCTGCCAATTTTTCTTTGGGGCATCTTGTTAAGAGATTAACTGATGAATGCCCCGCCTTTTCGCCAAAGTAGGAACACCAGAATTCGTAGTTGAACAAAAAAAGTAACTGAAGACCCAGAAGGTGGGTATACAACCCAAAGATTGAGAAATCAGTTCAAAACCTACGATCTTATTAATAGCGCTCGGGGTCAAATCGTCGACGGAAAAACCATAGTGATCCACAATCATGTTGAAGAAACCGGATGTCGGTAGGCGTAACCCTGCTTTGAATAAAGGGATCGGAACTCCCACCTTCTCTTGAGGCAAATCATAGATCGATAACCCTTTTTTCGGGATCATTATGCCATGCTTTGTTAAGAAGCCGAAGCGATCCTGCAGAAGTCGAAATTCCTCTGCAGTAGGGACTCTACCATAACGTTCCATTGTCGAAAAAAGATGAGCAATGAAAAAGGGAAATTAACGGAATCCCCAGAGTGATACAACAAAGGCAGAGTGGGGATGTGAGGATGGAAAGCCTAGGGAAAAGTGGTATTTTAAAGGCGAGACTGTCATCACGAACCGTCTCACAGTGGAACTAACACACATTGACGGCACTGTCTAAAGCCTATCAAATGCTAGAGATAATCCCAGACCTACACGTGTTGAAATATAGGATCGAACGAAGACGCTGTCAAGCTAACGCATACACCTACAAGCCTAAGGGACTTTTTAACGTATCCCTTAGGGATATCAAAAAAGGAGAAGTCAAACCAACGTCGGGCTTGGCCTGGTCAGAACCTGGTCTAAAGCCAAGTCTACGCCTTCGCCAACGTGAAGATCATTAGTATGGCGGTTAAGGTGCAGAGCCGCCCCTTAACCTCTTCTCCAGGAAGTTACATCCCGAAAAAAGTGGGACCAATCATAGAGTTCCACTTGCCTATTAGACGATAGCCACGATCTTCATAACAATTAAAAGATCTCCCTCTAGCCAATGAGGGAATGAGGCAAAAGACGTGATGGAGGACCCTCCAATATGGGTCCCCCACGTTGCACCTCAAGAGGGAATGCTCAACAGAATTAGTTGAGGGACGCGCTTCTCGAACATGTATAAAAGGATCCTTCTTCCTCATGAAGAAGGGGACATAATTCTCTTTTTCCTGTGATCTACTATAATCTCTCTCAAATCTCATACTAACTTGATTGTCGGATCTTCGTCACGGGAACTCCTCACAGACATCGACTAACAATCATCTTTCTGTTTTGTACTGTGATATAACGAGAAGATACCTACACGGGTCTCACCTACAGTCCCAACCCACTCCTCTCTAAAATATCACAACAGTCCAAAAGTAGGTGAGTGTTAAATTTGTCATTTACCCTAGTAATGGATTTATGGTTATGGATTGGAACCCAATTGTTGATTGGGTGTTGTTTTGACTTTGTTAGTTCGGGGATCTATCAGCTAGTAACCATGGATTTTCTGTTTGATTCGGTAGTGCGAGGTGAGTGTTCTCACTATATCCAGGGGTCGAAGGCACCAATGCTGACCCATTACGTGTTATGTGGTATGCTATTTGTCTCTATGATATTTGCATGGAAGACCCCGGGGGTAGCCTATGACAATTGGATATTATACCATGGGGGGAGCCCATGACATTCCAGGTAAAGACCATGGGGGAGACCATGGCATTCCAGATAAAGACCATGGGGGGAGCTCATGGCAACTATATGTATGTTGCATGATAATCTGTGGTTGTATGTTGTATGGTATTTTGGGGAACTTACTAAACTTTGTGCTTACGGTTTTCAGTTTATGTTTCAGGTACTCCGGTTTTCAAATGGAAGAGTTCGGGATGATTGCGGAGCACACACCACATGTTTCCGCATTCTGTGAATTACTCTGATTTGATGATGTTTTGCTAAATATTGGTTACCCTGGTTTTATGGAAATAAGATGTACTAACGATTTATTAATCTAAAAACAAAAAAATTTATGTCATGATTTTTGGAGTGTTACAAAAAAAAATGTTAAGAATGAGAGAATCAATCTTAGTCAATCATTTATTTTTATCGCAAAACGCTACGACGTACCGGGTCGACGAATGATGAATAATATTCATATATGAATATAAATATAAGTGTATTCATATATGAATACACCACCTTCCTCCGCCACCAATCACCACCACTGCCGCCACCAACCACCCCCACCACCACTACCACCTCCACAACCAACTACCATTAACAACTGCCACTTCCCCCCAGCACCCACCACCGCCATATTCATATATGAATAATAAATTCCGGATACTTATTCATATATGAATATACGTATTCATAAATGAATATGATCTGTTCCGTCAGTCCGGTACGTTGGAGCGCTTAAGCGGCAAATTCGAAATGTATGACCTATATTCTTTCCTCGTTCTCGACATTTTTTTTCTCAATTGAACTCTTTATCTCATATATATATATATATATATATATATATATATATATATATATATATATATATATATATATATATATATATATATATATATATATATATATATATATATATATATATATATATATATATATATATATATATGTGTGTGTGTGTGTGTGTGTGTGTGTGTGTGAGAGAGAGAGAGAGAGAGAGAGAGAGAGAGAGAGAGAGAGAGATTAAAACCATAACTAACTAATTTAAATGGTGCTTTGAACCGTTTATCAATGACTAAGATTAAAGGTAACTGCATGATAATTATTAAAGTCACGACCATTAGATGAATTTTATCGGTTGCGATATTAAGATTGGAGGTTTGCTCATAAAAACCCACAAACACACTGCACACACATACGTGTGTGTGCATGTATGTATAACAGTTCAAATAAAACCGATCTCATTAGAACAAAAACCACTTGTATCTCATTTGTATATTGTTATGGATGCTATTTTTTAAAACATAAAAGTGATAATTATTGGATATAGTATAAAATATTACTAATTGTGGTATGCTTTTTATTTATTTATTATTTTTTTTATATATAAAAAATTCAACCAGAATGTCAATACCATTAATGTCTTAGTCATCAATAAACACAATCAATAAACACGATCCTAAAAAGTAAGATTTTTATTTATTTATGTGGATATTTAGGATATTAAGTTATAAACATTAGTATATATGTCATTGTTTTTTTGTTAGTATATCTTAAATCGGTGTGATACGGTCTCCTACGTTTATATATGTTGGAGTTACGTGTTTTTCTATGAAAACTGTTTTACAGAGACAATCTTGGATTCTTTATATATTTATCATGATATGAGAGTTGGCATCCATAGTTTAGTTGTTTAAACATCATTGTCCGACCTCATTGAACCTTTATCTCGGAGGAGGATTGATAGTGTATCTGATAACGTTGCGACACGATTGTTATGTTTCTATATTATAATGGAGTCTCCTTTCACTCAAAAAAAAAAAATACTTTTTTGTATAAATAATCTTGGACTCTACATTTATCTTTTGTGGGAAAATGACTTGTCAGGGTAATAACTTTTTTTCCTTATTCACATTTAGGTAAAAAACATTTGTACACATTTGACCATTTAACTTGTTAAACGTATTCACATTTTACCATTGTCGTCTGTTATATAACAGACGACAATGGTAAAATGTGAATACGTTTAACAAGTTAAATGGTTAAATATGTACAAAAAAAGAAACTTGCCTAAATGTAAACATTATTTTTTACAAATTTGTTAAAACTTTTTATAATTTGTTACAACATTTTTATGATATTTTTCCTAAAGGTTTTTTTCTAACACAATGTTCTAAACTTTTTTTATAAGTTTTTTCTAACGTTTTTTTATAATTTCATATAATTTTAATACAAATGCTTTTAAACCAAATATTTTAAATTTTTCTTACAAGTTTTTTACTTTATTTTTTAAAATTTTTTTCATACAATTGTTTTTATAACTTCATACAATTATTTTTAAATTAACTTTCTTTTACAAAATTTTTAAATTGTTTCACAGATTTTGTATAACAATTTAATATTTTTTTATATCATTTTAAAATACTTTCATTAAATACTAATTTAAAACGTTGTATTAAAAAAAAGTTTATAAACTTCTAATTAAAATGTATTAAAAAGTTGTAACTATTTTAAAAAATTTACATTATATAGATTTTTTTATGTTTTTTTTAACTTGCTACGTAATATTCTTTTTTTATTTTTTTAAAAGACTTTCTATACTTATTGTTACATATTTAGTTTATTTAATATTATTGTTAAATACTATTTACTTAAAAAATATTGTATATGCTTAAAAACAAAAGTAGAGAAATAACTTATCAAGATAATTAACTTTTGGTTTTGTTCACATTTAGACAACTTTTTTTTTTACATATTTGAATATTTAACTTATTAAATGTGTTCACATATTACTATTGTCATCTGCTATAGCTGGTGACAATGGTAATATTTGAACAAATATAACAAGTTAAATGGGGAAATGTATATAAAAAAAGTTGTCTAAATATAAACAAAACGATAAAAATGATATATTATCCTGATAAGTCATTTTCCCATCTTATATTTATAACTTTTCTATTCTGAAATTTATAAAAAAACACAAAATTTTCACTATGAATCTTGAAAGAATACTTTTTTTAAAATAAGTTACTTTTTTATAATTATATCAATTTAATTATCTTATCTGTTTTTGACTAATAAAACGAAAATAGGTTGACGTTTTTATGTATATGAGGACATGATTTTCTTTTTATTGAATTCCCCGATTTCTATATATGTCCTTAAACTTGACCCATTATATATGGAATTCATGTATCTTAGTTTTGCCAATGCTTTCTCATAAATAAATACATCAACGTATATATATTAACCGGCATCTACAAATAAAAAAGTAAGTGTGTTTGCTACAAAAATAATGTCTAGGAGATCGTTTGCATTGTATATTGATCTGAATGGGGAACCTGTAGACATGAGTCTCTCTGAGTTTCTTGTGCATCTGTCAACAATGGATAATGACTCCAAGAAAGTGAACGAGGTCGTTGACTTTATTCTTAATTTAGAAGAAGAATTGCGCACTATAGCTTCCTCAGAATATCAGTTACCCAACTGCATGCGCTTTTTAAAAGATGGTAATCTTTTGTTTTTATGTACATTAGGAAGTTGCCATGCACTTTTCTGAAAGGGATTTTCATTGCTTGTGAGATCTAGTGATAGATGCTAATTGACATCTACATTCGATGTAAATTTTATTGCTAAACAAACTTTATATGTTTGTAGATTTCAACTCACAAATGTATCTTGATGGTGCTGTTTGATTTATAAGTATAAAACTAGCCACTCTAAGATAACTTAATCTCTATATTCTTACTAATTGGCTTAGACTTTATTATTTATTCATTTTGTTTTTAATTATTTTTTTGTGATTATAGCTATTGCTACTCTTCAAAATGAGAAATGGAAGTGTGCAAGAAGAATTAAAAAGAAAGAAACCAAATTGCTAGAGAGTAATTTAGATATAGCAAGAGGCACCCGGGACAACAATGAAAATAAAAACATGGTAAACTTCGTTAAATCATTAATATTTAATTTCTATGTTTTTTTAATTCTTTTAAATTGTAACTCGAATTCTCGCATGCGATTAAATTATGTATATCAGTCGTTTAATGAGTTTTGGTATTTATTTATGTCAGAATGAAAGACAAATTGATGATATATCTGATCATTCGTTTCTCGAAAACGAGGCCTCGTCAGATACTTTGGATCTAATAAGATCCGAGTCATCTCTTCAAGAGGAGGTGCTTGAACCAATTGTTCAACCCGAATATATTAGACCCGACCCAAATGTTGTCCTGGAAGTGACCCGGAGGCAAAGGATGGTTTGGTCCGCGAATCTTCATAGAAAGTTTAGGTTTGCTGTGGAGGCGCTTGGTGGGCCTAAAGGTAACACCAATCTAAGCGTAATTAAAATTTTCAAGTTATTTATTTATTTATTTATTTTTTCTATTTTTTACGTGCTATAATTTTCAAAAATAAATACAATGGTTTTAGACTTTTAATCTGGTCATTTCAATATTTTTTTATTAAATATTGGTTGTGTAAAGTTTTATATATAATATGTATAATTCTATATTAATTTTATTTTTATAAATAAACTGTATAAGGAGTTATGACAAATTCAAAAATGTTTTAATGATTTTCGACATCCCTTTTTTTTGCTAACTTTGGTTGATTTTCCTATTTGATCAATTTAATATGAAATAAAACCCAAATTGTCCTTTTTAGATACACAATTCGAAGCTCTAATATATAATCAAAGTATTTGACTAAAAGTTATATGGAATATATTTTAATATAACATATTCAGGAAACCTTGGACCATAATCAAGATACTACCATCCTGATCATATAATTTTCAATTGGCAAGTGCCTAAATTTTGATTTAATTCTTATTAAAAATATATTTTATATATTTATGACAATTCATAAGGAAGATGTTATATTTTTTGGATACTTAATTCTACGTGCATATCATAAATTCATAATTATACTAGTTTATAACCTGGTAGCCATGGCTGAAAAATTAATTAAACTTTTATACAAAAAATTCAAATTATTAATCAATTATTTTAAATAAATTATCCATTAAGATATTTTTAATTATATAAATCTATAATCATTGATTAAATAAATATGTGAAATTATATCACTTTATAATTTGTATTAATGTTATTTTAATTTTTATCATATTGTTATTAATTTAATATAATTAGAGTGACAAGTTTAAAAATTGAAATTTAAAATGGAAAATCCTAATAGGATGACCCATATCAAAAAGAAAATAAAATTATTCTTTTATTAGAATAAGAAGATACGTACATTTACTCGGAGGGTCTGATTTTATTTATTAACTTACTCATAATACATAAATTGCTCAGATGAATATCAATAATATTTTTCTGAAAGATACAGAATTAATTGTCGTTCTCGTGTTATAATAATTTAGTTACCAAATTAGTTTAATTTATTTATTAATGAGAATTAATAACTAAAACCATCAAATTGAACCATATTAAAGCTAATTGCTTTAATTCAAACATTTGCAATTTTGTTTTGTTTACAAAATTTAAAATCAAATAAAGACATTGTTGCTTGTATTTCTGAATTCAAAATCGAAATGCTTTTAATATCTATCATATACCTTACAATTTAATTAGTTGGAGAAAATGTTATCTTCTAAAAATAGTAAACTATATCATCTGATCGGCTCACTTGAGAGGCTAATTAGGGAACACTAGCAATATTTTGGCAGTGTCATGGTTTGAACATTGGACTTCCTCTATAGAATTACATTCCTAAGCCACTAGACTCCTATCACGAGGACGAGAATTTATGTTTTATGATGATACTAGGTGTGAGACCCATGTATTACATGGGTTTACTTATATATATATATATATATATATATATATATATATATATATATATATATATATATATATATATATATATATTAAATTTTAACAATTTGAGAAGTTTGAATTTATAAAAAAAATGAGAATTTTTTTTGAATTATTAAAATTAATGAGACTTTAATACATTGAATACATTACATATATAAATCATTTCTAATGAATACCTTACATAATAAATGTTGAATTTTAATTTAATAAAATAAAAAATACAATAAAATGACAAGTGGAAAATAAAAAATTAAAAAAGTCTAGAAAATGCCATGTGTTTAAGTGAATGAGAAGACGAGCAAAAAGATTTTGATTTATTACGAAGGATAAGTAGAATTATAATGAAAATTATATTTTCATTCCATTTTAATAAAGTTTGATTGTTCCTTCTCTATATTCATGTCGTTTGTTGTTTGGGAACATGGTAGAAGCCAAACCAAAGCAAATCCATGACCTTTTGAAAGTCGATAACCTCACCACTGAACAAATCAAAAGTCATCTGCAGGTATATATCTCCAAATACTTATATTTTCTATGTTGTCATGACATATCAACCTACTTATTTTTATTGATGACTTCAGAGGTATAGGAAGCACCTCAATTCTATTTGTAGGGGTCAACGTTCAGTCATGGGATTCAGTCAAAACATGCAGAATGAAAATTCAACGCTTGTTCGAACCCGATTCTCTCTTTTATGTATGCAGCCTGGCGAGTCATCCAACAATAATATGACAAGAGCATCAACCAACGATTAAAAGTTACTCACTTAATGGGCCTAAGTATTTTCTTCAAGACCAATAATTCATGCATGCATGCATGCATGCTAGTGTTAATTACTAGACATCTTTCTTTAATCTTTACTAAAAACTGCTTTTCATAATTTAGACTATTTTGAGGTTACTTTTAAAGTTTTAGATTTTTTTGCTATGACGATTTAGACGTGGTTGGATTTTGGAGTTTAAATGTATACGTGCATTGATGGATCGTGGATATGATGTATCTAAGCATGAAACATTATAATTGGTGTAAGTTGGCGTCAGTTATTAAGTAGTAGCTAGGATGCAGGAAGCTCTTAGGTTTAATAATCTCATATACTCCCTTCTAATTCCATGTAGTTAACTTATCGATTTCTAGAGGGTGTTAAGTCAAGTGATTTTGTTGTAAGAGCCAAAATAATTATTTGATCATATGCAGAATCACTGAATCAGTATTGAGTATGGACTTTGGTGAGCCAAATTATGTTAGAGGAGATTTTAGTTCAATCCTAAGTTATTGGTTTCCACTTTTTAGATTTGATATTGAAAGTTCGAATCTTGGAGTTCACGATGTACATTGTTGTCTTTTTAGTACGTTTAAACTTAGAAACTAGTTCATTGTAACCAAGTTTGTAAAATTGTTTGTCGGTCGGTTGATTGAGGACTAGCAATTTACTTGGGACCCTCAATCCTAAAACAATTAATTTTAGAAAAACTAAATATGACAAATATCAAAGTAAAATAGGTAGAAAAATATAATACATAATACATGAATGTAGCCAAAATAATTTAATTGTCAAACTCGTAGCATTAGAGTCCCTTGAAACAAATTATTTAAAGTAGTATAAACGTTTAACCGACGAGAGTTTATTTTGTAAAGATTTTCAATTTAGCTAAACTTTTGACTTACATAACGTATAAGTTACGAAAATGTCACCATTTATCCATATATGCTCAAATCTTTCAACTCCCAATTTATCACAATCTAGCCATTGGGATATGCTATAAGAAGTTAGCAGGTTACTAGGTGGCATGTCGTGTAGGTTAAGTCTGACCAACTTTGTCCATGTTTGATGCGGCGTCTATATAGAATTTATTTAAACAAAAAATTGTTGTTGTTACTAGTGCTGTTGATGATGTTGTTGTTGCTGTAGCTTTGTTGTTATTATTATTATTATTAGTAATATTATTATTATTATTGGTGTTATTATTACTATTATTATTATTATTATTATTATATGCTTATCAATTAATATGCCCTAAAAACCTGTAAAATCCAGAAAATGAAGATAAAATTTTTATTTTTAAAACCCAACCAAAAGTCATAATTGTTTACACAGATAATAGTCACATATCAGAGTATCTCAAAATCAAAAGTCATAAAATCATAAGGTAGTGTACGATCATGCATTTGTTTTTCCCCGATCATCTAAAGTATCTGAAACATAAAATTTAAACTGTAAGCCAAAGCTTAGTGAGTTCCCCCAAATACCACAAACAAAACATATATACAAAACACATATTGGGTCCACAACCTCCTGAGTGGATTACCCCTGACCCACAACCTTCCGGTTGGATTTCCCTGGCCCACAACCTTTCGGTTGGATTGTCTAATATATAGTCCACAACCTCCTGGTTGGATTACCCTTGACCCATAACCTCTCGGTTGGATTGCTCGGGTTTGTTGACTAACAACACAGAGCAATACAGTCTCAACCCCATCAAACTATTTCGATATATATATATATATATATATATATATATATATATATATATATATATATATATATATATATATATATAAGACACATAACAAGAACTAGATAATCATGTGAGTCTTAACAAATCACCATAGCATAACAATAAACTAAACCATAATACACAATCTAATGAACCAGCATTGGTGCGTTCGACCCATAAGTATAGTGAGGAAAACTCACCTCTCAGTTTGAAAAGATAGCCGAACACAACACAACTCCGAATACCAACTCTACCAGTCACATTTAGAACAAATAGTGAACAAATCTTAGACTATATCTTAAAACACCCCTAGGTCAAACTTGGTCAAAATCCTGGTCAAAGTCAAAGGTCAAAAGTCAACCGAGTTGGCTTAAGTTGAGTACGCCCAGCGTACTCAGCATGTACACTTGGTGTACACATAATCCAGATACGGGGGCTTAAGGGAGTACGCGCAACGTACTTAAAAGTACACCCGACGTACTCTGCTACCAACCTTTCCTTCTAATAAGAGCTTAATCTAATAAGTCATTTCGTCCAAAACCCAGATCTAGTCCTAAATATTGTTCTAAACCATAAAGTTTCCAACTTTATGATCTTGCATGGCTATTAAGTGCCCAAACCTTAAAAGCCTAACTTCTTAACCCAATAAGACATCATAACCTTTGAATTGAAGGACTAAAAGGGCAAAGATCACATTTTTATCACTCTAGACACTCTAAAACGTCCAAAAGGACAACTCATTTGATCTAGAGTAGCTAAAATTCAAATGGAACAAGATTATGGGGCTAGAAAGCACAAAACTCCACACCTAGCAAGATTTAATGAAATAACCAACAAGTTCAGAGCTTTATACCTCTAAATGAAGCTTGAGGGCAAGATGCTTCTAGATCCAAAGAGGTCTTGAGCTTCTAAGGTGAATCCACTTCTTTCTTCCTCCTTTAAAAACACCAAAAACACACTCTAAGGCTCAAAATGCTCACAAAGGTGGATTAGTATTTGCAAGATACGAAATGGGGCTGGAGGCTGATGAGGGAAGGAGTCTTGGGAAGTTAATGATGCTTAAATAGGGCCCAAACCCTAAAAATTAGGGTTTGGCCTTCAACCATGTACGCCCAACGTACAAAGAGTTCACCCAATGTACTAGGTAAAGGAGTGTTTCTCACTTAAGGCTCATTGGAACCAATTTTGCAAACAAATCGATATTAAGTGCCAAAATTATAAATTAGCTGAATCAAAATGTAATAATTCTCTCCCACTTGAATTAGACTTTGTCCTCTAAGTCCGTTGCCGAGAATAAATCAGGGTAGTGCTCTCGCATCTCTGCCTCAGGTTCCTAAGTCCATTTGAAACCCTTCCGATATTACCATTAGACCTTGACTAAAGATACCACCTTGTTGCTTAAGGCCTTCGGTTTCCTATCCAAGATTCTCACTGGTCTCTCAACATAATCCAGGCAATCATCAACCTGAATATAATCCAAAGTAACAACAAATAAATCATCAGCCACACACTTCCAAAGCTGAGAAACATGAAAGGTGTTGTGAATCTAACTGACCTCGTCAGGAAAATCCAGCCGGTAAGCTACCCTACCAACCCTGAAAATCAGTCGAAACGGTCCAATATATTGGGTACCCAACTTGCCCCTCTTCCTAAAGCGCTTATTACACCCTTCCAGGATGATACCTTCAGGAAAACCATGTTGCCAACCTGAAATTCCAACTCGGATCGACGCATGTCGGCATAACACTTATGCCGACTCTGTGTTGTCTGCAATCTTTGTCTAATCTGTTGAATAAGCTCTGTAGTTTGAAGAACCACCTCATTTTTCCCCATGACCATGTGACCGACCTCTCCCTAACAGACTGGGGTACAACATTTCCTCCTATAGAGCAGCTCAAAAGGCGGCGCATCGATACTGGAGTGATAGTTGTTGTTGTATGAAAACTCAGCTAAGGAAAGGTAGGAACCTTCCATCGCATCATGACCTTGATCTTGGCCGGGTCAACCAATATATCCTTCTGGTTGACGATGTGCCCCAAAAACCGTATCTCACGCAACCAGAACTCACATTGGAAATTTTCACATATAAACTCTCTCTCCTCAGAGTCTCCAATACCTCTCGCAAGTGTTCCTCATGTTGCTCCTTGGTCTTGGAGTAGACAAGGATATCATCTATGAAAACTATCATTGATCGATCCAGTATCAGCCTGCAAACCCGGTTCATGAGATCCATGAACGTCGTCGGTGCATTGGGGAGCTCGAATGGCATCACCATGAACTCCTAATGACCATAACGATTCCTAAAGGGCGTCTTCTACATGTCCTCGTACCTGACCCTTATTTGATGATAAACTGATCGCAAATCAATCTTGGAAAACAAAGATCCACCATGAAGCTGGTCAAATAAGTCATCGATCCTCGGGAGGGGGTATCGGTTCTTTACCATTAGCTTATTTAACTCCCAGTAGTCTATTCACATCCTGTATGAACCGTCCTTTTTCACGAACATGATCGGTGCTCCCCAAGGTTAGCTACTCGGCCGAATAAATCCATTGTCTAGCAGCTCCTAAAACTGCACAGACAACTCCTACATCTCTGGTGGTGCCAAGTGATACAATGTCTTGGCTATTGGAGCTGCACCAGGAACCAGATCAATCTGAAACTCGACCTACCTCTCGGGAAGCATTCCTAGTAATTCCTCAGGAAATACATTAGGGAAATACCGAATAATGGGCACCTCACTCATTGCCGCCGTGCCCACAACTCGAGTGTCTCGGACATACGTCTAAAAAGCTCAACAACCTTGCTGAAGATATCTCATGGCCCTCGTAACCAAACAGAGAGATGACCCATGCAAAGCTCCCTTGCCAGGAATGACTAGTTCACCCCCACTTGGTTTTCGAACTCTCAGTAGTCGGCACTCACAGTCAACCATAGCCCCATCGGGACCCAACCAGTCCATCCTGATGATAAGCTTCGATCCCCGCAGAGGAATCAACACCAAATCAATAGAGTATCTTTCGCTAAACAAGTCCAGGACACACTCATGATGAACCTACGAAGCACTCACAAAATGATCATCATTAATCTCCACTTCCAACGGGTAATCCAGAACCCCGGGAACATCAATGAACTCTTGCTAAGTGTAAGAGATAGCAAAGATCGGGTAGCACCCAAATCAAACAACACGTAAGCAGCCATACCATTTACTAAAAAGGTCCCTATACAAGATAAGACATAAAATTAGTATCAATAAGGAAAGTAATAAAAGATATGAGTAAGTCATGTAGCAGTAACCACATCTGGTGTTGCACGGGCCTTATCGATGATCAACTAAAATGCCTTACTCTTCACCACAGGTGTCTCCGCCTTGCCCTGATAGCCATTAATAATCCTCAAGGTGGCTGGTGCAAGCGCCACCACTGCCCTACCTATCAATTTTTGACAATCAGCATTCTTATGGCCAGTCTGATTGCAATGAAAGAAAATCAGAGCACTCCAGAGGAAGTCCCTGTTGGATAAGGTGTCTAAGTCCATAACTATTTCTAGTAAGTACTTGACCCGACCCGACATGGTCCATTTGGGTTGCATGGCACCATGCAATTGGATAGACTAAATGAGAGAAAATAACACTTGGAGATTATTAATATATTATAAGTTCTAATATATTAATATTATTATTTGATTAGTTTGATCAAGAATTAATTTAGAATTAATTAAGTGATCAAAAGATAACTAATTAAATATATGGGTTGATTATGTAAATCATCCATATCTTGTATAGTGGACTAAGAGGCTCCATGGATTATCAAGTTGGGTTCCACCCATATGATGCTCCATGGATGCTCCATGGAAGTTACAAACCCATGGGTCATGGAAATGAAGAGTCATGACACATTAGGGTTTACATGGTGTAACCCTAGATGTGTCAACACTATATAAGAGTCCCATTCTCCACCAAAATCGGTTACACATATGAAACAAGAGGGCTAGGCCGATTTTAAGAAGTGTGTGTTCTCTCAAAAGTCTTTCCAAGAGCATTTGGTGTTGTGTGAAGCATTTGAGGCATCACACTTGGGGTGCTAGGCTCACAAGGTTTTCAAGGAACATAAGGTTTTCAAGGAACATAAGCAACAACAAGGTTAGTTATTCTATCTTTCATTCAAGTTAAAAATTGTTCCCTATGTATGCTAGATAGGAATATAACCTTGGAATTCAACTTTGCCTGATAATTAGACAAACATAGATCCAAGGTTATTAGGGTTGCATGTACACTTAGGAAGTGTTAAAATGCTCAAAACCCATAAGTGGTATCAGAGCCTAGGCTTGTTTGTTTGTTATTTGTGCTAAATGGTTGAAAAAAGTCGATTTTGTGCAATCTTCCTGATGAACTCGCCGAGTCCATGGGGGGACTCGCCGAGTTCATGTGTATCTTCAACCTACTCGCCGAGTAGGTTCGTGCACTTGGCGAGTAGGAGCCTCAGAATGCAGTTTTTCGACTTTTGTTGCTGGAAATGTACTAGAAACATTACCCTAAACTGTTTTGGTACTTGAAAACTTGTTTTAGATGGTGTAATGTTCTTGCTAATCCATTTACAATGACAATTATCAAAATTACAAAGTTTTAAGTGTAATTTTGATTCATGAAAGTGTTCATATTCATGTTCTTGATCTTATGATGTTTAGATGATCATATGAATTGTTTGTAACCTATGTGGTAGATTAATTCTTGATCATTATATGTTTTAATGGAGTCCATAACTTGTCCTCAAGTTATGGAAAACCAAAAGTCACTTTGTTTTAAAACCATTAAAAGAACACATGGGTTATAAAAATGAAGAGTCTTCATTTTTAATACCCTAATTAACTCATAAGTTACAAGAAATGAAAAGTTTTGAAAGTTTACAAAAATTGCCCTCAAGTTTTGGAACAAGTAAAGTCTTGATTAAAACTTTAGTTCCAATCCTTAGAATTTTAAAAGTTAAAATTCAACCCTTATACTTATAATATTATAAGTTAATAATAATATATATGTATAAGATCAAAGTCGTCTTACCGCTAGTACGCCTCATTCACGAAGCTGGTCTATAAGGTGGGTATAAGGTTGTTGCCTATAAAATGGCAACTTAATGGGTGTCCACTCTCACCCACCGCTTGCTTGACTGGTGGAGGGTCGTTAGCCGAACGAGTAGGACAAAGACTTATAAATTCTCATTAAAAGTATGATGAATATTATAAAGTAACTAAATACTTTTATTAAATTCCCAATCTTAGTTACTTTAAGAAAAATGTGAATAAGGTGCTAATCCATGAAATTGCACTTTACACTTTGTTTAAGTCGTTGGTGGAGCGTGTGTGGTTAATCGGCACACTAACTTGGACTTAACAAGGTAGGTAAAGGGTGACTTAAGGTTTATCATAGTATCAGTGGAGCGTGCGTGGTTTACCGGCACATCGATTGAGTAATAAACTTTAAGGGTACCACGTGATTTGCATGGTTACTTCACACCTCGTTTTGTGATCCTCGATATCCCAGTCACAAAACTTGGAGGGCACACTCGAGATTGAAACATGCCTTTGAAAAGTTAATTGAATCTCAAAAGAATCTAGGAATTTCTAAGAACCAATCAAAAACCTAATATTTAATATTTCGGTTTTCGTGGTGGAAATTGGTGAATCGTCATTCACCTACCTTTCAAATATGTTATAGCTTGGATTACGGCATACCTCTTCTAAGTTATAATATATTGTGATTGGATCCTAGCCTTAATATTACATTTGGGTGTTTTATTAAAGACTCTCTTAAATATCTAAACTAATCTTGTCCTCTTCCTTCAGATGTCTTCAAACAATGCTGCTTCTGGCTCTAATCCTAATGGCTCCTTTACCCTTATGAACTTGTGTGGGAAAGTCACTTTTGATGGATCCAACTTCAATGAATGGATCAGACACATCAGGATGGTTACCCGCTACGAGGACAAATAATATGTCCTCGATAAGGAGCTTAAGGAGATTGATGAGACCACTGCAACTCCTCAGGAGATCGCTGACTTCAAGGCACATGAAAGGGATGCTACCAAAGTGGCATGCATCATGATGGCCACGATGACAGTGGAACTCGAAAAGTCCTATGAGGATTTCTACCCTTTTGAAGTGCACCAACATCTGATGGAAAGATACCATTAAAGTGCACGACAAGAGAGGTATGAAATCATCTACTCCATGATCACAACCATGATGAAGGACAGGGAATCCGTCAGGAGCCACATGCAGAAAAGGCAAAGGTATGTGGATCGGTTGCTGAAGCTTAATGTGAACTTCCCTGAGGAGCTTGCAATAGATATTATTTTGCACTCCTTACCATCGTGCTATGATCAATTCCGCATGACATATCACATGAATAAGGAAGAGGTCACACTCAGCAAACTTCAGGGTCTTCTCAAGACCGCAAAAACAAGTATTAAGGGGAAGTCGGTTGTTAACACTCCTAATACAAACTCCGCTCCGGTTTTGGCAATCGGGAAAAGTCGAGGGACGAAGAGAAAGAGCTCTTCGAAGGGTACCAAGGCTAGGACCCTTGATGGCTCTTCTTCAAGTGGAACCAAGAAAGGTTTCATCACTCCTTCTTCTGACCCAAAAGAGGCTGAATGCTTCTATTGCCATGAAAAATCACATTGGAAGCGAAACTGCCCAAAATACCAGCAAGATGTGAAGGATGGGAAAGTTAAACCTAACCATGCAGGTATTTACACTATCTTATCTAATAACTCACCCCATTCTAGCTCTTGGGTCCTTGATACCGGTTGTGGTATTCATATCTGTTCTGATTTGCAGGGACTAAGAAGAAGTGAGAATGTGGAGCAAGGAAGAATAAACTTAATCATGGGGAATAGGAAAGCTTTACCTATCACCAAGATTGGAGTTTACTCTTTATCGCTAAGTAGTGGGTTTAGTTTAGATTTGAATAAGTGTTGTTATTCGCCAGAAATGGCAAGAAATATTATTTCCCTTCATGCATTGTATAAACAAGGTTTCACCTTTTCATTTGATAATGAAATTGGTTCTATTAATGCTTTCTTTAATAATGTTCTTTATTTTAAAGCATTACCTTGTGATGGCGTGTATGAAACAATATCTGTGGTTGATAACTTAGGAAATAATGTATTGTGTATTGATTCTGTGAATAATAACTTGGATAAAGCATCATTATGGCAGTTTCGTCTTGGACATATAAGCAAGAAACGCATAGGCCAACTTCAAAATGATGGAGTCTTGGAGTCATTTGACCTAAAGTCAGATGATAGTTGCGAATCATGCTTACTTGGAAAAATAACAAAGTCACCCTTCACAGGTTCATGTGAGAGGGGTGAAGGTTTGTTGGATCTTGTACACACGGATGTGTGTGAGCCCTTCAAACATGCCACAAGGGATGCTAATCGTTATTATTTGACTTTTACTGATGATTACAGTAGATATGGATATGTATATTTAATCAAGCATAAGTCAGAGACTTTCGAAAGGTTTAAGGAATTTAAACAGGAAGTCGAGAATCAATTGGGTAGGAACATTAAGATGCTTCGATCCGATCGAGGTGGTGAGTATCTTAGTTCAGAGTTCCTCGACTATCTTAGGGAATGTGGGATTGTCTCTGAATTGACACCTCCCAGGACACCGCAATTGAATGGTGTGGCTGAGAGGCATAATCGAACCTTGTTGGATATGGTTCGTTCCATGATGAGTCGAGCTTCGCTACCAATCTCATTCTGGGGGTATGCCTTAGAGACTGCCGCCCATATCCTTAATCTAGTCTCTACAAAGAAAGTTGCAAAAACTCCTCATGAGATGTGGACTGGTAAAGTACGCAAACTAGACCACATTAAGATTTGGGGTTGCGAGGCTTTCGTGAGACGCGAGACTCATGATAAGCTCGAACCTCGAAGCGAGAGGTGTATTTTCATCGGCTACCCACAACAATCTTTTGGTTACCTCTTCTACAGACCTAGTGAAAATGTGGTCTTTGTAGCTAGGAGGGCTTTCTTTAGAGAGAGAGAGAGAGTTCATAAGCCAAGGAGACAGTGGGAGGCAAGTTGATCTTGAAGAAATTCAAGAGTCAAGCGGTGAGGGAACTTCAAACCCTAGCACTCAACTTGAGGAGGAAACTCCTGTTGAGCCAATTGACAAGTCTGTACCTCTGAGGCGTTCCACAAGGGTTAGGAATGCACCTGAGCATTACTATGGATTCCATATTACTGCAGAAGGTGATACACTTATCAGTGATGAGACACTGATAGGTCTGGATGAACCTAACAGTTACGCGGAAGCCATGGCAGGCCCTGAGTCAGCCAAGTGGAAAGAGGCAATGGACAATGAGATACAATCCATGTATGACAATCAAGTTTGGAACTTGGTTGAGAATGTACCAGGTCGTAAGATAGTAGGGTGCAAATGGATCTTCAAGAAGAAGACCGACATGGATGGTAATGTAGACACTTATAAGGCTCGACTGGTTGCAAAGGGCTTCTCACAAACTCCAGGAGTTGATTATGATGAGACCTTTTCTCCAGTGGCCAAGATTAAGTCTATTAGGGTTCTGTTAGCCATAGCTGCATTTCATGACTATGAAATATGGCAAATGGATGTCAAAACCGCTTTCCTTAATGGAAAATTGGTTGAAGATGTTTACATGAGTCAGCCAGAAGGTTTTGTCAGCAACGAGTACCCTAATAGAGTGTGTAAGCTTGAGAAATCCATTTATGGATTAAAGCAAGCACCTCGCAGATGGAATCTTTGCTTTGATGAGAAAGTCAAGGAATTTGGCTTTTCTAGGAGTGAAGATGAATCTTGTGTGTATGTCAAGGCTAGTGGGAGTGTGACAACCCGAAATTTCTAAATTTCATTTTTCATTGTTATCAAAGATTAGCTTCGTTTTGCTATTCTATAATGAGGTTTTCTGAGTCTAAATGAGTGCTTAAAGCCTAGTATAACTAAGATACGTTTCGGAGGATGGGATAGATAGAGTGTAGCATTGGAAAAACAGGCCAAACACACTAAGTTAGGTGTATGCGGCCGCACATTAGAGTGTGCGGCCAGCCAGCCGCACACACCCAACCACACACACCTCCAGCCGCACTCACCTCCTATATATATGAAATCCTTGGTCTCTTGATCATTTCTTACATTTCTTCAAAGCAAGGACTCAAAATCCTCTCAAGTATCATCCAAAAGGTAACAACTTTCACCAAGAACACCAAGAACACCATCTTTCTGGCAACACACACCATCTGGCAGCACACCTGGCCGCACACATGGCCGCATACACGTGCTGGCAGCACACATGGCCGCACACACATGTAGTGTGTATTTTGGCCATACACTTTCTTGTATAGCCTTATAACCTTTCATACAATCATATATGATTGAAACACTTCATTTTAAGTGTTTACTAGTCCCTAAGGTGGTCCTAAATTCATTAATTAGTTGTTTATAACACTAATTATATTCCTATATCTGCCGATATATGCTAAATAGGATTCACGTGTGTACTCAAGTCACCACTTGACACCTAGCAACGAATCCAACATTGTCATCAGAACCACTCATTACCGGTGAGTTCATACCCCTATTAATCAAATATTTAAATGTTTTAAATGCTTTTATGGGGGGGGGGGGGAATACAAGTTGAATACTTATAGTTATTACATCAATCACATGTGATTAATAACTACAAACCAATGATTTTATTTTCGTTCAAACTGTTTATCAAACTATTTTACTTCAAACTGCTTTACAAATCCTTTTACTCATCAAATACTTTTATTTAAACTTTGTTACACTTATTATAAATTGCATGCCTGTATATGTATATTTATATAAGCAATGTTTAAGAGGCTTAGGAAGGCCATCCGCCCTATTTCCTTTTCCTCGATTTGGATGTGGTCTGGTGGGATATTGGGTAGCCGTCCGAAGGTCGTTTCAATATTAATTATATATATCATGCATACATATATAGACATAAAAGTACTTCCATATTCATGCATACTAGTTACATCATTAGTAAGCTACCATCGGGGTAGCACAGGGTTATACTATTACTATTGCTAGATCAATGTGTCAGTTCATTCATGAGTCAATACATATTTCTAAGAGAACATATACAACTATACTAGAAAGAGAACATATAACTATACTAGAAAGAGAACATATACAACTATACTAGAAAGAGAACATACACAACGATACTAGAACGAGTAACAATACATTACATATACATATATACATTTACATAAATGTGATCCACTGTATCGGAGCATGCCTTCAATGTCATGGCCCGAGTTGTAGCCAGAATCTCTTGGAGGGAGAGCGTGAGTTTGCGTATAGATCTATACTGGATTGACTATCCTACACCTTGCTGCTAGCTACAGCCGGACCTGCAGGTCTGCGGGTGCCAAACTTCATACCTTTTTATGACCTACATTTGTCGTTGTTACCCCGTCGATAGTATGGTACAATTAATCACATGATACCTTGATATAAATCCGGTTTAAGGTAGTTAGTACGGCAGTAGTTCCTATAATACAACACTACAGTACTACATTAATTTACCCTTTACAATTATTTAGTGATCTTTTCACTTAAACAATATTGTAGAAACTATATTTTTATAATGATAGTTATACTTGGGAAAATTACACATGCTTACAAGAAACAAACACACAAAACAGTTATGCCTTGATAGAAGGCTACTTTTGGTAGAAAATATAGGATTTTCTAGGAGATTACAAACTTTTACAAACCCTACAAACATCCATATACTTTTAGTACAAATGATTACAAACTCTTACTTCAACATCACGTTTAAACATTTTGACACAAACACCGACACTAAATACTTATGAACTCACCAGCTTTAAAGCTGATAAACTCTTTCAAAATAACTTGTATTCTCAGGTCATCAGTAGACAGGTACCGAGACCAGCTTTTGAGAAGATGGAGCGCATTCAGGACTCATCCCTTTATTTCGATTTACATTTTTTGTGTCTATAACTGTACAGAACACACTTGTATTAAAATTATATATTTAATGCAATGGATGATGTTGTTTGCTTGTTTACTATTACTGTGTTGTGGTACTTTACATGACGTCCTCCGCCCCAGAACATTTCCGCCGTTCTCGGTTTTGGGGTGTGACAGATTGGTATCAGAGCATTGTTTATAGTGAATTGAGTATATCAATCCATAAAAGATATACTAACTATAAACCCATTTGGGATTAAAACACTCTGACCAAGAGTCTATACTTTAAATACTAAAGTATTTAACTAAGTATACAAGTCTGCATTCATACTAAAATCAGTGTCACAATGACAAAAACAAAAGTATTGCGATTGTTAGATATCACAAGTGAGCTCGGGGATGTATGGTCAGTCTTGGGAATGGCATATTCTGATCAACTATGCTGGTCCGAGGAGTGATTAGAATATGCCCTAGAATGGTTGTGATATAGTAACAAGTCTAAAAACTTACCAACACTACTACAATAGGAACACTAGAACAGAGCATAGGTTTAAAATACTATAGGAGTATTGTGATTACAATAATCACTTATCTGAGGATTAAAGATCTTTATTTGTATGTCAATTGTTGCTTAGTGGATACATTATGGGTATATTTGCCTAGGATGTCATTGCCTAAGAATCTGTATTTGCTTTATTTCCTGTTCTTGTTTGATTGTAGGCTTAAAGTTAGGATTCACTTATTCGAAGGGCTATCCTGTCATGAGTATATATAGCTGGTATGCACTAAACAAGCATTGGAGTAACCGATAAAGATCATCTAATAATTATCGAGTTAGTTTGTCTATTACTTACTTCCTTATCCTTATTCTCGCATAGATTAAATGGTTGGATTCCATATCCCCGGAGACCCGTACTTCCCCAACCACGGCAATGCAGGATGGCTAGAAGAGGAACCAGAAGATGATCACCCGATTCCTTTGGACGATCATGAAGCTGAAGGCTTTTCTGATGGTTCTGACTCAGAACCCGAAGTCAAAAATCTACCTCCCGTAGGTCAAGCCCCAAACAACAATCTCCGACTAGCTTTTCCAGGTCCCACACCCTTGTGGGTAAACAACTTGAATCGTTGGAGCGACAAACAGGGTCAATCCTTACCTTACTTTGGGGACCGAAGCTTTTACAACGTTAGCGAAGGTGGTTCTACAGATAGAGCTCTGCCCGTCATGGTCCGTAGAATTTCACGTAACGTCGAGCAAGGTCGAGCAGCCCTCGACCGGGTCATGGAAATTGATGCCAACTCAGGCATTAACACCATCCGCATTCGACATCTGGAAGAAGCACTCGAAGGGACGAGGAGATCCAATGACGCACTGCGATAACAATTAACCACCGAAGTCGCAGAACTTCGAGTTCGCCAGAGAGCTTACGAACGACACCTCCGAGAAGTGGTTCGTCAACTGGCAGATATGAGGATTCGCCCTAGGAATTCTCGTCGTCGTTAGAAGATGTCTAGTACATCTTTATCTTTTGATTAAGGAATAGCCTTTAGTATCTGGGCTTTAAGTAGCACTTGTCGGTAAAATATTTCTAACTTTCAGTACTCTAATTAGGAATCTAGAAACTGTCAACTTTTCCGTATGGTATGATGTAAGACCTACTGCTAGGTCGATTTTCCCCGAACTTATTACATCAATAATACCAGTAATATTGACAGCCATCTATTCTGTGGGAAAATCCTTGCACTTGTGTTTTCCTACTATTATTCCCTATTGTAAACTCAACTTGTACGCTCATTCAACTGTTGGACGATGGCTGTTTAGTCCATGTGTCACTCTCACCCTACATACAATTGATTCTTACCACTGTATTTGTCCTTATAAACTTATAGCTGAAAGATGCCTCCTCGCAAGTCAACAAGACGTAATCCTCCACCCCCACCACCACCTCCTCCTCCTCTGGTCATCGATACAGCAACCCTGAATGCTGCCGTAGCTACAACAGTGGCAACTGCCATGGCTCAATATCACTCAACTAACAACAGCCGAGGTGGAACCCCTGTTGAATCTACTCACGCTGAGATCCCTGTGCGCACGAGAGAGTGCTCCTACAAGGATTTCACCAATTGCAAGTCGAAGTCCTTTCATGGGACCGGCGGAGTCATTGCCCTCTTGCAATGGTTCGAGAAGACTGAATCGGTCTTCGAAATTTGTTCACGCCCTGCGGCGAGCAAGGTTAAATATGCCGCATGCACCTTTGAAGGAAAAGCTCTGACGTGGTGGAACGGCCACGTTAAGGCTCTAACTCTTGTCGGAGCCAACGACATGGGCTGGGAAACAATGAAAGACCTCATGATTGAGGAGTACTGCCCGAGGGGTGAAATCCAGACATTGGAGTAGGAGCTGTGGGGCCTAACCATGAAGGGCTCCAACATAGTCGCTTATACCACCAGATTCAGCGAACTAGTGGCTCTCTGCCCCAATATGGTTCCCACTGAAGGGAAGAAGATCGAGAGGTACATCTGGGGGCTGGTGCCTCCGTATCAGGGAAATGTCCTATCATCAAACCCTGCTACCTTCGACAATGCCAAACGACTGGCACAACGACTCATTGACCATGGAGTCCAATCCCCAACAGCAACAACAACCCTAGTCATCGCAGAACCCTCCAAACCCGCTGACACTAAGCGGAAGTTCTGGGATGACAAGAAGAAGCAGCGAGCTACCAAAAAGCAGCAAATTGTGGCTGTACATGCTGCGATAACCCCTGCAGCTGCTACTGCTCCGGTGAAGCAATAGCTGGAAGTTTACCTCAGTGCAACAAATGCAACTTTCACCACAACGGCCTCTGCTGTGAAATGCAGTGCTCTAACTGCAACAAGAAAGGACACACTGTCCGTTTCTGTAAATCTCCGGCAAGGCCGATTAACCAAGTCCCCGGTACGGGCGTAAGCCAGGCTTGCTATGGTTGTGGTGATGTGGGCGACTATAAGAGGGACTGCCCCAAAGCAAAGAATGCAGGTGGAGCAGGGAGAGTACTGGCAATAGGCCATGGGGAAGCGGTTGCTGACCTGACGGTGGTGACTGGTACATTCCTTCTCGATAACTCTTATGCATGTATTCTGTTCGATAGTGGAGCGGAGCGAAGCTTCATGAACCATAAATTTGCTCACATACTTAAACAACAACCGCACGCACTTAGAGAACAATTCACGGTAGAAATGGCTAATGGGAAAATAGAAAGCACCAGGAGCATATACTTAGGATGTACTCTAACTCTAGATAACCATTCATTTCCAATCGACCTCATGCCGGTTCCAATTAAAAGCTTCGACGTTATCATCGGCATGGATTGATTGAGTCTTCATCGCGCCGACATCATGTGCTATGAGAAAGCAGTCCGTCTAAACCTCCCGTCTAACAAAATTCTAGTCGTCTACGGTGACAAACCCGGTACAAGTCTTCGTATTATCTCCAGTATTCAAGCACAAAAATATCTTCCTAAGGAATATCGTGCATTCCTTGCTCACGTTGTCGATACAAGCCTAGAAACAAAAGAAATAAAAGACATTCCAGTAGTGAGCGACTTTCCAGACATCTTTCCAGAAGAGCTACCAAGTTTACCTTCGCAACGACAGGTCGAGTTCAGAATCGACTTAATTCCAGGAGCTACCCCAGTAGCCAAGTCGCCATATCGATTAGCACCAGCTGAGATGCAGGAACTATCTGGTCAACTTAACGAACTTCTCAGCAAAGGCTTTATAAGACCGAGTTTCTCACCTTGTGGAGCACCGGTCTTGTTCGTTAAGAAGAAAGACGGATCATTCCGTATGTGTATTGACTACAGGGAACTCAACAAACTGACGGTCAAAAATGGTTACCCTCTGCCTCGCATCGACTATTTATTTGACCAACTGCAAGGGGCGAATTATTTTTCCAAAATTGATCTGAGATCCGGATATCTCCAGTTACGAGTACTAGAGGAGGATGTTCCAAAGACAGCCTTCCGAACTCGTTACGGACACTACGAGTTCGTGGTGATGCAATTCGGATTGACCAATGCGCCCGCAGTCTTCATGGATTTGACGAATTGAGTATGCCAACCTTACTTGGATCAGTTCGTTATTGTCTTTATTGACGACATCCTAATCTACTCCCGAAGTAAGGAAGAGCATGGCGATCACCTGCGACAAGTTCTAGGAACTTTACGAATGGAGAAGCTCTATGTGAAGTTCTCGAAATGTGAATTTTGGATCCAAAGAGTCGAATTCTTAGGACATGTGGTAAGCGAAGAGGGAATCCATGTGGACCCATCCAAAATTAAAGTCATTGAGAACTGGTCAGCACCGAAGACGCCTACATAAATTCGTCAATTTTTAGGTCTTGCTAGCTACTACCGCAGATTCATACAAAACTTCACCCGCATTGCGAAACCCCTTACAACACTGACCCAGAAAGGTGTGGCCTTTGACTAGGAAGAGAAACAGGAGAGAGCGTTCCAAACTCTCAAGCGAGCTTTGTGCACGACACCAATACTATCCCTCCCCGAGGGGATAGAAGATTTCGTTGTCTACTGTGACGCGTCAAATCAAGGGCTCGGTTGTGTTCTGATGCAACGGGGTAAGGTCATCGCCTACGCCTCGAGATAGCTGAAGACACACGAAGTCAACTACACCACACATGACCTTGAACTAGGAGCAGTTGTGTTTGCCCTGAAGATCTGGAGACACTACCTGTATGGCACAAAAAGCACCATTTTCACTGACCACAAGAGTTTACAACACATATTCAATCAGAAGGAGCTCAATATGTGCCAACTACGATGGGTCAAGCTACTCAATGACTACTAATGCGACATTCGTTATCATCCGGGTAAAGCCAACGTAGTAGCAGACGCCCTAAGTTGGAAAGAATATTCTGGTCGAAGAGTCAAATCATTGATGATGACGATCCATTCATACTTGTCTACACAAATTCAGGAGGCTCAACTTGAAGCCTTGAAACCTGAACATGTGGTGAGTGAATCCCTCAGAGGAATGGACAAGAACTTAGAAACCAAGGGTGGCGGAGCCCTATATTTCATGGACCGGATCTAGACCCCAAAACACGGTGGTTTTCGAGACTTGGTCATGACCGAGGCGCACAAAACTCGATATTCCGTCCACCCAGGTTCAGATAAGATGTATCTGGGTCTTAGGAAGTTATACTGGTGGCCTAACATGAAAGCAGAGATTGCTACCTTCATAAGTAAATGCCTTACTTGCGCAAAGGTTAAGGTCGAATACCAGAAACCCTCTGGTTTACTGCAACAAACAGAGATCCCAGAATGGAAGTGGGAGCGGATCACTATGGACTTCATAACCAAGTTACCCAAGACAACGGGTGGACTTGATACCATATGGGTCATCGTTGATAGATTGAGCAAATCTGCACACTTCCTGCCTATCAAAGAAACTGATAAGATGGAGAAGCTCACGAGAACATACATTAGAGAAATCGTTCGACTGCATGGTGTGCCTATATCCATTATCTCCGATAGAGATAGTAGGTTTACCTCAAGATTCTGGCAATCGTTGCAACATTCCCTAGGAACAAGGCTAGACATGAGCACAGCCTACGATCCTCCGACCGACGGGCAAAGTGAGAGGACCATTCAAACACTGGAAGATATGCTGAGAGCCTGCGTGATTGACTTTGGAAAGGCATGGGATACTCATTTACCTCTTGTCGAATTTTCCTACAATAACAGTTATCACACGAGCATCAAGGCTGCCCCATTTGAAGCCCTCTATGGCCGGAAGTGCAGATCCCCTCTGTGCTGGACTGAAGTGGGTGACACCCAGTTAGCAAAGGGGCAAGTTTCTGACAGTACACTCACAGGCCCGGAAATCATTCGGGAAACGACGGAGAAGATCGTTCAGATCCGTGAACGATTGAAAGCCTCCAGAGACCGACAGAAAAGCTACGCCGATAAACGTAGAAAACCGTTGGAATTCCAGGCGGGTGACCGTGTTTTATTGAAGGTCTCACCCTGGAAGGGCTTAATACGCTTCGGAAAGCGTGGAAAGCTAAATCCAAGGTACATTGGGCCTTTCGAGATACTCGCAAGAATTGGCCCAGTAGCTTACAAACTCAACCTACCGAGCGAACTTAGTAACATACATCCTACCTTCCACGTTTCAAACTTGAAAAAATGTTTTTCCGACGAGACTCTTGTAATCCCACTCGACGAGATCGAGATCAACGAGAGCCTCAACTTCGTGGAAGAACCTGTAGAGGTCATGGACCGTGAAGTCAAACAGACAAAACAAAGCCGCATCCCGATTATGAAGGTTCGCTAGAACGCCAAGCGGGGGGCGGAATTCACATGGGAGCGCGAGGATGAAATGAAATTGAAATATCCTCATCTATTCGCTTAGTTTTCTGTAAATAACTTATTTACTTATATTCTAATTTCGGGACGAAATTCCCTTTAGTAGGGGGATGATGTGACAACCCGAAATTTCTAACTTTCATTTTTCATTGTTATCAAAGATTAGCTTCGTTTTGCTATTCTATAATGAGGTTTTTGAGTCTAAATGAGTGCTTAAAGCCTAGTATAATTGAGATACGTGTCGTAGGATGGGATAGATAGAGTGTAGCATTGGAAAAATGGGCCAAACACACTAAGTTAGGTGTGTGTGGCCACACACACTCAACCACACACACCTCCAACCGCTTATAACCCTTCATACAATCATATATGATTCAAACACTTCATTTTAAGTGTTTACTAGTCCCTAAGGTGGTCCTAAATTCATTAATTAGTTGTTTATAACACTAATTATATTCATATATGTGCCGATATATGCTAAATAGGATTCGCGTGTGTACTCAAGTCACCACTTGACACCTAGCAACGAATCCAACATTGTCATCAGAACCACTCATTACCGGTGAGTTCATACCCCTATTAATCAAATATTTAAATGTTTTCAATGCTTTTATGGGGGGGGGGGGGGGAATACAAGTTGAATACTTATAGTTATTACATTAATCACATGTGATTAATAACTACAAACCAAAGATTTTATTTTCGTTCAAACTGTTTATCAAACTATTTTACTTCAAACTGATTTACAAATCCTTGTACTCATCAAATACTTTTATTTAAACTTTGTTACACTTATTATAAATTGCATGCCTGTATATGTATATTTATATAAGCAATGTTTAAGAGGCTTAGGAAGGCCATCCGCCCTATTTCCTTTTCCTCGATTTGGATGTGGTCTGGTGGGATATTGGGTAGCCGTCCGAAGGTCGTTTCAATATTAATTATATATATCATGCATACATATATAGACATAAAAGTACTTCCATATTCATGCATACTAGTTACATCATTAGTAAGCTACCATCGGGGTAGCACAGGGTTATACTATTACTATTGCTAGATCAATGTGTCAGTTCATTCATGAGTCAATACATATTTCTAAGAGAACATATACAACTATACTAGAAAGAGAACATATAACTATACTAGAAAGAGAACATATACAACTATACTAGAAAGAGAACATACACAACGATACTAGAACGAGTAACAATACATTACATATACATATATACATTTACATAAATGTGATCCACTGTATCGGAGCATGCCTTCAATGTCATGGCCCGAGTTGTAGCCAGAATCTCTTGGAGGGAGAGCGTGAGTTTGCGTATAGATCTATACTGGATTGACTATCCTACACCTTGCTGCTAGCTACAGCCGGACCTGCAGGTCTGCGGGTGCCAAACTTCATACCTTTTTATGACCTACATTTGTCGTTGTTATCCCGTCGATAGTATGGTACAATTAATCACATGATACCTTGATATAAATCCGGTTTAAGGTAGTTAGTACGGCAGTAGTTCCTATAATACAACACTACAGTACTACATTAATTTACCCTTTACAATTATTTAGTGATCTTTTCACTTAAACAATATTGTACAAACTATATTTTTATAATGATAGTTATACTTGGGAAAATTACACATGCTTACAAGAAACAAACACACAAAACAGTTATGCCTTGATAGAAGGCTACTTTTGGTAGAAAATATAGGATTTTCTAGGAGATTACAAACTTTTACAAACCCTACAAACATCCATATACTTTTACTACAAATGATTACAAACTCTTACTTCAACATCACGTTTAAACATTTTGACACAAACACCGACACTAAATACTTATGAACTCACCAGCTTTAATGCTGATAAACTCTTTAAAAATAACTTGTATTCTCAGGTCATCAGTAGACAGGTACCGAGACCAGCTTTTGAGAAGATGGAGCGCATTCAGGACTCATCCCTTTATTTTGATTTACATTTTTGGTGTCTATAACTGTACAGAACACACTTGTATTAAAATTATATATTTAATGCAATGGATGATGTTGTTTGCTTGTTTACTATTACTGTGTTGTGGTACTTTACATGACGTCCTCCGCCCCAGAACGTTTCCGCCGTTCTCGGCTTTTGGGTGTGACAGGGATTATAGTTAGCTTTTTGGTATTGTATGTGGGTGACATACTACTCATAGGAAATGACATCCCAACTCTGCAGGAAGTTAAGTCCTGGCTTGGGAAGTGTTTCTCTATGAAGGACCTAGGAGAAGCTGCCTATATTCTAGGGATAAGGATCTTGAGAGACCGGAGTAAAAGACTAATTGGACTTAGTCAGAGTACCTACTTGGATAAGGTGCTGAAGATATTCAGCATGCAGGACTCCAAGAAAGGAGAGTTACCCATCTAGTGTAATGCTAGATTGAGTAAGACACAAATCCCTAGTACTGAGGCTGAGATAGCAGAAATGAGTCGAATACCTTATGCTTTGGCTGTAGGATCGATCATGTATGCTATGACGTGTACTCGACCTGATGTAGCCTTTGCCCTAAGCATGGTTAGCAGGTATCAGGGGAACCCTGGCAAGGCACACTGGACTGCGGTAAAGAATATCCTCAAGTACCTACGGAGGACTAAGGACTGGGTCCTTACCCTCGGTGGGAGTGATGACTTGAGAGTTGTAGGTTATAGTGATGCTAGCTTTCAGACGGATAGGGATAATTTCCTCTCTCAGTCAGGCTGGGTCTTTACCTTAAACGGAGGAGCAATTTCTTGGAAGAGTTCCAAGCAAGAGACAGTGGCTGATTCAACTTGTGAATCAGAGTATATTGCAGCTAGCGAGGTAGCAAAGGAAGCAATATGGCAGAAGAACTTCATTGGAGACCTTGGAGTTGTACCAGCTATTAAAGAGCCAATGGAAATTTTCTGTGATAGTGAAAGCACTGTTGCCTTAGCCAAGGAACCAAGGGATCACGGGAGATCCAGGCACATTGACAGAAAATACCATTTTATCAGACATCGAATAAAAGAAGGACTCCTCGTGGCAAAGAGGGTATCATCGGACGAGAGTCCAGCAGATCCCCTCACGAAGGGACTGACTCAGGTTTAGCATCTCCAGCATGCTCGGAGCATAGGGATGAAGGATGATATTAGATTTAGTAGTTAGATAACCTCGAAATTTGTAAAGTGTAATTGACATTAGATGATGAATAAAAGGTGTTTTATTTATGAGTAAAGTGTTGCTTTCTCTTGTCGATCGTTTACTATATTTCTTTTGAATGTTTTGACTTCCAGAATAATTATGTTTGGTATATCATATTATTCAAATCTCCACAGTCGGTCATATGTTGGAAGTAGGTATGAATCAAGACTGTCATGATTGGTTGCAAAGGTCTAAGGTGTTGGACATGGCTACAACAATCATGAGTGCTCATAAGTTCTAAGCATTGGACTCAACCCACGCTCACTGGAATCACTTCATGGAATTTATCTCAAGTGATCATGAGACGGTAATATCATATAAGTATTCAAACCTAGAGATATGCTTTGTTACTTACGAGTTGGTTATGCATTGATTGTATGAAAACGCATTGGTAACTCGAGTTTATAAAACATGCTTTTGTGTATAATTCAATGAGTGGTAGAACAAACATATGAGTCGAAGTTTATCTGTTCCTTCTTGGATTAGAAGCTGATATCTGGGCCCTTCGATGTTTTTTTTGACCTATGTACCGGGCCCGGTCAGAACTAAGTTGATGTGTTCAATTAAGTTCTTTGTCAAACAAATCGGAAATCGAGAAACAATCTGCTGGACAATAAGTAAGACATTGTTCCATGTATTTGTTTGGCTGATATCTAGAACAGAGGATTATATGATCACTTATCTTAAATGGCGTATCAACATCTTCTCAGTTCCGAGAGACCTTGAAAGAGCTACGATTGTCGATCGGTTCCTGAAGTACTGCAGTAATGGTTATTAGACTTATCCAAGTGGGAGACTGTTGGATAAGGTGTCTAAGTCCATAACTATTTCTGGTAAGTACTTGACCCGACCCGGCATGGTCCATTTTGGTTGCATGGCAACATGAAATTGGATAGACTAAATGAGAGAAAATAACACTTGGAGATTATTAATATATTATAAGTTCTAATATATTAATAATATTATTTGATTAGTTTGATCAAGAATTAATTTAGAATTAATTAAGTGATCAAAAGATAACTAATTAAATATATGGGTTGATTATGTAAATCATCCATATCTTGTATAGTGGACTAAGAGGCTCCATGGATTATCAAGTTGGGTTCCACCCATAGGATGCTCCATAGGAGTTACAAACCCATGGGTCATGGAAATGAAGAGTCATGACACATTAGGGTTTACATGGTGTAACCCTAGATGTGTCAACACTATATAAGAGTCCCATTCTCCACCAAAATCGGTTATACATATGAAACAAGAGGGCTAGGACGATTTTAAGAAGTGTGTGTTCTCTTAAAAGTCTTTCCAAGAGCATTTGGTGTTGTGTGAAGCATTTGAGGCATCACACTTGGGGTGCTAGGCTCACAAGGTTTCAAGGAACATAAGCAACAACAAGGTAAGTTATTCTATATTTCATTCAAGTTAAAAATTGTTCCCCATGTATGCTAGATAGGAATATAACCTTGGAATTCAACTTTGCATGATAATTAGAAGAACATAGATCCAAGGTTATTAGGATTTCATGTACACTTAGGAAGTGTTAGAATGCTCAAAACCCATCAATCCCTACTCATGTGACCTGGCTGACCAGAACTAAAACATACTAAACCCATCAATCGACACGCCCATTGCGCGACTTACCACATTTACTGTAATGGCTTTGGCCCTGCTGGCCTCTGATGTGTGAGTTGGAAGTCTTGGGCTTCTTAGCCTATCCCAACGATGTCTGAACTTGCTCTGGCTTTTGCTTTGTCCGAAGATCCAACTTAATCTCTGGCGCATAGGCGTTCTCAATCATATCATTTAGGGTCATGCACCCCGAAAAGCTCACAAACTCCCCGATATTATCCATCAGCATGTCATGATATCTTGTCTTCTTCATATCCTCATCTATAGTGTACTACGGAACCAAAAGAGCCCTCTCCCAGAACTTGGCAGTAATCTCTACCACAGTCTCAGTATTCTGGTGAAGGTCCTGGAACTCCCTCGCCAGCTTTTGTACCTTGATCACTGGTGTAAACTCCCTCTGGAGCCTCATAACAAAATCCTCCCTTGTCATGACTGCCACTGTCGAAGATCCAATAGCTCGACTAACTCATCTCACCATTCACATGCTCGGTCCATCAGCAGGTAGGATGTGAATGTTGGGTTTTGTATACTACAACATCCTATGGTGCACATACAACCCTAAATGATTTGGATCTATGTTTTCTCTAATTATACATGCAATATTGTTTCCAAAGCATAAACCCTACAACTAGCATAAAATTGACATAAACAACATAAAGGTGAGTTACAGAATTACCTATTTGTTGTAGCTTGTAATTTTGGCCTTTAAGAGCTTAGCACCTCAAATGTGATGTCTCAAATGGTTCACAAACTCCATGAACAAAGGATGACTTTTGAGAGAGATTCTATGCACTCCAAATCGGTTGTGGGTACTCGAAGAACACACTAGGGTAACCGAGTTTAGCTATAGGGTGACATATATATATATATATATATATATATATATATATATATATATATATATATATATATATTGTAGGATTCTAAGAGTCCTGGTTAAACCCTAGTCTCTTTTGATCAATAAATTAATTCAAAATTAATTCTTGATCAATACTAATTAAATAACATGACTTCATATTAATATATTAGAAATTATAACCGATTAATAAATCATAAATAACCTCTTCTCAAAAATCCATCCTATCAAATTGCTTTGGTGAAGGCAACCTAAATCGACCATGATACTCTCGGGTCAAGTACATACTAATTATAGTTATAGGCTTAGGCACTTAATCTAACAGCCCCCACTCGGATAAGTCTAATAACCATTATTTCAAGTACGACTCCATAACCCGACTAATAATCGTAGCTCTTAAAAGCCATTGTCGAACTCTGACCTAGTCAATGACGCGTCCATTAGATAAGGGATCATATATTCCTCCATTCTACAAGATATAATATGGACTGAGACATGGATTATAATCATTCTCTCTGTCCATCTGTTGTTTCCCGATTTTTGATTTATAACAACTGACTAATTGAACAAATCAAATCAGTCCAGGCTTGGCCAAGCGCTTTGGGTGTCATCACTAAATCATCGAGGGGCTCACATATATCACTTTTATCCCTATATGAGTAAAAGGAATGGATAAACTTCGACTCATATGCTTGCTATATTTACTCATCAAACCACATACAACAATGCATTTTATAACACCAAGTTACTGGTGCGTTTACGCATCATCAATGTGCAACCGATTTGTAAGCTACAACTCACATGTCTCTATTTTAAGAATATAAGATATTATCGTCTCACAATCACTCGTGATAAAATCCATGAAGTGATTCAAATGAGCATGGGTTTAATCCAATACTTGAATCTTATTCCAAGAGTACTCATGAACACTGCAGCAAACTTGTGATCTCTCTAAAACAACTAGACAATCTACAGTCAGATTCATGACAGTCTTGCCTCAATACCTACTTCCAAAGTATGATCAATTGTGGATAGTTTGAATAACCTAGTTCTTCGGGAAGTGAAAACATGCAAAGTGAAACACAAGAATAATCGAATCCAATATGGTCTCAGAACTTATGAATATAAATAAAACACCTTTTATTTAATCACCATATTGATTACACATTATTCATTGTATAATGTTTTGATTAATCAACTTAATACTTGAATTAAAACAACGGTTATGTCATGCTCCAAGAATGCTTACTATGTTTGCCAATGGTCCTTTCTTTGTGAAATAGATCAATTGAAAGCATTTCAATGATGCTCATTTCACAATTCCAAATCCTTATCATAAATGTAAGAATACCAAATTCTTTCCATTTGCTATAATTTGTTTTGATTCTAAACTTATATGCAATGATCCTCTTGTAATGACTATGCACAAAAGTCATAGAGACTTGGAAACAGCCATTACAAAGTATTCCAATGGAGATCAATTCCATGGAAACGAAGTCTCACATTCAAAGTACATTGCTTTGAACATCCTTCTTGCATTAAGTTTTCTAATCTTATACAGATTTAAAGAATAACCTCCACTTGTGGAAATAGTTTCATATTCCCATTTTGACTATCACGTCTGAACAAGAGTTACCACTTCTCAGATTATGTCAACATGATCCTTCCAAAATTTACAATATACTTCCAATTGTCCATAAGCAACCAATCTTTGGTAAACCTCAGATTGTCCTCGACAATTGCTTAACCATTTTAGTCATATCTCGTTCTAGTCCCTTTTTCCTCTTAATGCCTTAAGCATTTGGAAAATTAGAACAGATTAATGTTATAGCATAGGTAATCGATCCTATACCCGAAGCATATGCGATACGATACATAATGTATTGCACAAAGACGTAATACTTTACCCGTCTCTTCCTATAACATTTCCATATATAGAATTTCCTAATGTCAAATCTTTTCAACATAACATTCATATATATCCTTGACTAAATTTTATTAAAGTCTCAATCTAAGCTTTTAGATTTGAAATGAAGTATAAATTCCTCTCCCTTGATTATAGCAAAACAACTTTTCAAACCCTGCAACTTTACAAATTGAAACTTTTTTTTTCTATAATTAACATTGCTAACTCACAACACTTAACATAATAATTGTGCTCCCATTAGCATAATAATTACATTCTTATTGGCATAACACTTATGCTCCCACTAGCTTTGACATGTATCCAAAAATCAGTTGGACTTCTAGAAATCAATACTTATTGATTTTCTTACCAAAGTTCAGATTTGTAATATGAGATTCTTTGATAAGACTTTATCAAGGCTTCTCAAATTCGTACACCTTTCCTTAGATAGCTCACATGTGTGTCTAAACAATTTTAGAACTTACAACAATAAGTCTCAAATGTTTAGACCTTTTCCATTTCTCACAATTCGAACTATGAAAGGGATGTCGTAATCATAATCGAATTTGAGAATGAAAATATCACAATTGCTAACTATTTAAAATCTACTTAGTGAAAGCGTTTCCTCACAATCACTTTCATGAATCGGAGAGAAACCTTATGGCACTTAGATTTTATGGTATATGTGTTCCTATCCATGTGAATTTGTCAAAACCATAATCACAAGACAAGGTTAGTGAAAAATCCAAACTCATGTGGACTGAACTTGTTCCATCTTAATTTCTTGCCACCTGGCAGCTCAAGGGCCTACCATTGCTTCCAAGTTGTTATGCAACCAATTGAGCACTCATAAAACTCACATGCATAGTCAACTTTAACTGGAATGGGCACAAAAACAAGAATATGTCAACACGATAGGTTATAAACCTCAAGTCGTGTGCTAGTGATAATCTAGTTCCATGATACCCTCCTAGATGGTACCGAACATCATGGGGGTGACATCCAAAACACCGTGAGTAACCTCAGTTGCTATGAGCTCTCGCCGCTTCTGATAATCTAGTTCTACACCAGAGCCAGAATCAGAACCTGAACCTGAACCTAAATCGGAACCTCCTCCTCGAGTAATCACCACAATCCTCAAACGGAAACACAAACATATAAACAATCAACATATGACTCGAGGGAATTTTCACTAAAATGTCTCCTTAGAGTCTCCAGAAATGCTCTTGTCTCAAGTACATATCCTGTGCTTCTAGTAGTACGGGCCCAATACCACATTTTACACCTATCTATACCTTCCTCAAGATCTATCCTGATTCCTCTAAGTCACCACACTAGAACTACACCAATTCTATGCTAAAAATCATATATATCCTACACTTTCCTAGAAATCCTCAACTCCCACCTCTCGCAATACCGAGAACCTCAATCAACACCGCAAGTTACCTTATGCATGCAAGTTATACACAAAATGGAATCACATAGAATGTCAAATGATGATTCTACCATAAGTCCACAACCAAACAAGGAACATGAAATGAGGCTAAATCGATCATTGTAGGGCTATACGATTCTAATCGTATACAACTTTGAAACATACACTTGGCAATTAACTGAGCCAATATCAATTCCATGTAATACATAACAGTATAACACCCAATCTTCCTAGGCTATAAGGTATCACACAAATTATGTAATTCTATCATATGATTCCTGAAGGTATCCTTAGCTCTAAGCTAGCATGCAATCCTCATATCAAGCATACTAATCATAATACATAGGTATGGGTAATTTGGGAACCACTTACCAGAGCTCGGCTGATTGCACACATCGTACCCCTTTTTCACTTAGTAAGAGTCTTTTTAAAATACAATTTCTTTTTCTTTTGAAAAAATAATCATTTCCTCAGTTTGAGTCCTAACACACCTGAAATTGTGTCTGAATCCCTCAAACCAAGGCTCTGATACCAACTTGTAACAACCCAAAAATAGTGATAAAATTTTTCATTTTAAAATCAATAGTTCTGATCATCAAATTGTTCCAAAACGTTCACAAAGTACAATATCAAAATCATCAAAGTAATAGTATCCAAAAAGGGCGAAAATCATGAGGGAGGATGTTGTGCCATCACATCGGGCTCTTCCCCTTAGTACCGAAAGTACTTGAAAACAAAACATAAACTGTAAGCACATGGCTTAGTGAAATACCCCAAAGTACAACATACCAAACATACTGTTGGGCCAAGCCATAGGGTATATTCCAACCCAATAAGCACATATGGACCCCGCCATGGGGTATATTTCAACTCGATCATACGATAGTGGGCCCCACTCTTGGGTATATTTCAACCCAAACATGCCATAATGGGCCCCGCTCTTGGGTATATTTCAACCCGACATGCCATAATGGTTTCTGCCCTAGGGTATATTTCAACCTAACATGCCATAATGGGCCCTGCCTTGGGGTATATTCAACCCGAAATTCCATAATGGGCCTCGC
This sequence comes from Lactuca serriola, assembly GCF_051521515.1. NCBI lineage: Eukaryota > Viridiplantae > Streptophyta > Magnoliopsida > Asterales > Asteraceae > Lactuca > Lactuca serriola. Next base: position 361,944,801 of record NC_136411.1, read on the forward strand.
TCTGGGTATATTTCAACCCTATCACACAAACACAAACATATATGCCACATAACATCTAGCATTCTACGTAATTGAATAACGGATCGACATTGGTGTCTTCGACCCATGGATATAGTGAGGAGACTCACCTCACGGATAAACGAAATAGTTGCAACAACACGTTGCTCTAAATGTTGTTCTTAATCATAAAGTTTCCAACTTTATGATCTTGCATGGCTATTAAGTGTTCAATACCAAAAACTCTAACTTCTTAACTCATTTAGACATCCTAATTAATGCATGGAGGAAAGCTTGGGACCAAGATTGTATTTTTATGATTTTAAACACTCCAAAAAATCTGAAATGACAGCTCAAATGGATTAGAGTAACCCATACTCAAATACATCAAGCTCGTGGGACCAAAATGTACACAAACCATGGCAAGACAAGATCTAAGTAAAACTTCATCAAGATCAGAGCTTTATACTTCCAAATAGTGCAAAATGGTTATGTGCTCCTGGATCCAAAGTGATTCACTCTTCTAAGATGGTATTCTCTTCGTTCTCCCTCCTTCAAGATCACCAAAATACACACTTAAGGCTCAAATATGCTCTAAAATGGATTAGGCTTTGCAAGGGTCGATATGAGGGGTGGAGGCTGATGAAAGAAAGTGTTTTGGGGCAATAAGGATATTTAAATAGTGCAGAAACCCTAAATATTTAGGTTTGTTCCAACCCACATATACCCAACGTACGTTATGAAAACAAGCTTCATCTAAAAAAATACTACAAGGGATCAAAATGCAAATTACATACCAAGGGCATAAATAGAATACTAGAAAAACAAGATGTTACATAGTGGCTAAGAACCACATGAACTATGTAACAACATGAAAATTTAAAACAATTTTTCATTTTTCAAACAACATAATACTCATATAATATTCTCAAATCTCATGTTCTTAAAATGTCATCATAATAAAACATATCCCAAGATCAAAATATAATCCTCTGTCAGCGTGTACGAATCATGTCGGCGCCTTCCCGCGATCCTCGCTAGTACCTGAAACACATAACACATAACAATATAAGCATAAATGCTTAGTGAGTTCCCCAAAATACCACATACAACACATATTAGCCACTCGAGGCTATAACTCTGTATGACCCTCTGGTCAATGTGTCTCAGTGGGATCCTCTAGTCCCATAGCTTTGTGGACCCTCTGGTCCTAACTCTGTAAACTCTGAATCATACATAGCACACGTCACATAGAAATCACATCTTATAGAAAGCATACAAAATACTCTCTCACATAACTCTAATTACCACTCTAGGTAAAGTATAGTGAGAAGACTCACCTCGGGTAACTCGGATGATCTCGAACTCGAAATACTGATCTAGCCTCCGCCTAATCACATAAAATAAATTCTCCTAATCAATACGGCTCTCAAAGGCTAGACTAGTCCCTCTCTAAATTCCCTCAGAAGGGTAAAAGAACATTTTACCCCTCAATTGGCTCAAAGGTCCAAATATTGACCAAACCCTAAAAGTTAACAAAAGTCCAGCCTCCGGAGTACGCGGCGCGTAACAATTCTGTATGCTGGGCGTACTCGGATACTTCACAGAATCGGGGAGCTCAACCCCCTACGCTGCGCGTACTCGGATTACACCTAGCATAAGTTCCAGTCTTATACTCTTTTTTATTTTTGGTCTTAAACGGTTAATACATAAGCTCAAATTCCAGATCTGACTATTCTAAGGCCACTTAATCCATAAAGTCGAAACCTTTAAGCGTTTTCATGGCTATAGAGGCCTCCAATCACTCTAAACACCTTTCCTATTTCCTCATTAAGCCTATATCTCATGCATGACTTAATATTCACGTCCAAGATTGGATATTTATGAACCTACAACACATATTACACTAGAATAGGGCAGATCTAAGATTATGGAGACTCTTTGCTCATAAAGTCTCCACCTTGGTACCAAAAACCCTAAAATGGGTCCATAAAGCACAAATCAACAATGGCAAGGAAAGCTTTGAGCTTTTTACCTCCAAATGAAGCTCCAACCTTTATAGAACTCGGATCCAAGCTTGTCCTCCAATTTCTAGCTCCCATAATGGCCTCCTCTTCTCGTTAACCACCACAAAATGGCACTTTCAAGCTTAAGAACACACACACACAAGCTTATAATGGGTGTTTGCTCTCTTAGGGTTTCACTCACTGCAATATGGTGGCTGGGGTAAGAGTCTTATCATTCCTTTTATAGTCCTCAAGTCTCATTTAGGGTTTTGCATCTGAGCCAGTTATGCCCAACGTAACTTTGGTATGCCTAGCGTACCTAATTGAGTCCGCATCCAAATTAAGCACATGAGTACGTGCATCGTACTCTTCAGTACGCCCAACGTACTCTTTAGTACGCTCAACGTACTTATTTGCAACATTTTCCACTCAAGGGCTAAACTTGACAACTTGGTAAAGAAGAAGGGTTAAATAGATGTACCTAAATTTTAGGATGTTACATTTCTCCCCTAATAGAACCAGACTACACCCTCGAAGTCTCAAGCCGCAAACAACTCTGGATGCTGCTCCCGCATCTCCGACTCCGGTTCCCATGTCAGCTCGGACCCTCTCCGATGTTGCCACTTGACCTGAACCAGGGGCACCTCCTTGTTCCTCAGAACCTTGATCCTCTGATCCACAATTGCGACTGGCCTCTCAACATAATTCAGGTTCACATCTATCTGAATATCCTCCAGTAGCACTACTGCCGTCTCATCGGCTATATACTTCCTCAACTGGGACACGTGGAAGGTATCATGTTTGTGGCTCAACTCCGCGGGTAGCTCTAAACGATATGCTACCCTGCCCACCCTCGTGATCACCTTGAATGGACCAATGTACCGGGTCCCCAACTTGCCTCTCTTCCTGAATCGGATCACTCCTTTCCAAGGAGATACCTTCAGGAGTACGAAATCTCCAACCTGAAACTCATACTCGGATCATCGCCTATCTGCATAACTCTTCTGGTGACTCTGAGCTGTCAGTAATCTCTACTTGACCTGTTGTATCTGCCCGGTCGTCTGAAGCACTATCTCAGTGCTACCCATCACTCGCTGCCCTACCTCTCCCCAGCATAAGGGAGTCTGACATCTCCTCCCATACAAAAGCTCAAAAGGAGGCATACCAATGCTCGAATGGTGGTTGTTGTTGTAGGAAAACTCGGCCAACAGCAAGTATGTGTCCCAACTTCCTCCGAAGTCCAATACACATGCTCGAAGCACGTCCTCGAGCGTCTGAATCATCCACTCACTCTGTCCGTCTGTCTGTGGGTGGTAAGCGGTGCTAAAGTGTAATCTCGTACCCAAATCCTCATGGAACTTCTTCCAAAACCTGAAAGTGAAACCTACGTCTCGATCTGACACAATCGAGATTCGCACCCCAAGCCTCGACACCACCTCCCTCACGTATATCTCCGCTAGCCTCTCCGCGGAAGAGCTCTCATTGATAGCAAGGAAGTGAGTGCTCTCTGCCAGCTGGTCGATGATCACCCAAATTGCATCGACACCCCTTGCAGTTCTCAGCAATTTGGTGATAAAATCCATAGAAATTTGTTCCCACTTCCACTGGGGAACCTCATGTGGCTGCAACTTGCCATGCGGACGCTGGTGCTCGGCCTTAACCCTGCGACAGGTCAAGCACCTCTCAAAAAACCACGCCACATCCCTCTTTATACAGGGCCACCAATACTCTCTCTTCAGGTCCAAATACATCTTAGTGGCCTCGAGATGGATTGAGAACCTCGATCTGTGTGCCTCCTCCATCAGTATGGTACGTTTCCCGCCTGCAAACGACACCCAAATCTGACCCTGAAAGGTCAAAAGCCCTCGGATATTGGTAACGAACTCAGATACCTGCACAATCACCCACTCTCTCTTGCGGTTCTCCAGTCTCACAGCCTCTGCCTGGGCCTCTCGTATGGTATCCAAAGCCGGAGTCATCACCGTCATCCTCATACAAATGTCTCGTATCGGGACACTCTCCGCCTTGCGGCTCAGGGCATCGGCTACAACGTTAGCCTTGCCCGGGTGGTACAGGATTTCACAGTCATAATCCTTTACCACATCCAACCATCTCCTCTGGCGCATGTTCAGGTTGGGTTGATCCATCAAGTACTTCAAACTCTTGTGGTCCGTGTATATGGTACACCGAACCCCATACAAATAATGGCGTCATATCTTGAGGGTGAACACCACTGCCCCCAACTCTAAATCGTGGGTGGGATACCTCGTCTCATGAGGCTTTAGCTGCCTCAGTGCATATGCTATCATGTGCCCTCTCTATATAAGAATCGCACCCAACGCCGATATCGATGCGTCACAATACACCACAAAATCCCCCATCCCTTATGGACGGGCTAACACTGGGGCTTCGCATAATCTCTAGCGAAGCGCCTCAAATGAGGCCTACTACTCTGGACCCTAACTAAAAGTCACGCCCTTCCGGGTCAACCTGGTGAGAGGAACGACAATCTTGGAGAAAGCCTTGATAAATCTCCGAGACTAGCCGGCCAATCCCAGAAAACTCCTGATCTTAGTGGGGGATCTTGGCACTTCCCATCTCATCACAGCCTCAATCTTGGCCGGATCGACCAATATCAGAACTGGACCCCTCGTAACCAGAAATCACACTTGGAGAATTTGGCGTAAAGCCTCTCCGATCTCAAAACTCTGAGAATCTCTCTCAAATGCTCCTCATGCTGCTCTCTGGATCTTGAGTACACTAGAATATCATCGATGAACACGATCACCGATCGATCTAACATCGGCCTGCATACTCTATTCATGAGGTCCAAGAACGCTGCCGGTGTATTGGTGAACCCAAAAGGCATCACAATGAAATCGTAATGCCCATAACGAGTCCTAAACCCTGTCTTATGGATATCCTCCTCCCGCACCCTCATCTGATGATATCCTGACCTCAGGTCTATCTTGGAAAACCAAGACGCCCCCTGCAGCTGATCGAACAGATCATCGATCCTTGGAAATGGATAACGGTTCTTGACCGTCAACTTGTTCAAATCCCGATAATCGATGCACATCTGGTGCGAACCATCCTTTTTCTTGACAAAAAGGATCGGTGCTCCACACGGCGAGCTACTCGGTTGAATAAATCCCATTCCCAACAGCTCATGGAGCTGCGAGAATAACTCCTACATCTCCGGCGGCGTAAGGCGATAGGGTGCCTTGGCGATAGCTGCCACCCCCGGGAGTAAATCAATGCAAAACTCCACTTGCCTCTCGGGAGGCACACCTGGTAACTCCTCAGGAAACACGTTTGGAAATTCTCTCACCACCGGAACCTCAGCAATAGAACTTGGTCTATCTGAAACATCTCGCATATCCACCACATATGCCACAAAACCCATGCAACCCTGCTGCAAGCTCTGCCTCGCGCGAGCTGCCGAACATAATGCTGACCTAGATCGGGTACCCTCACCAAACGCCGTAATCACTCCTCGACTTGGGTTTCGGATGGTCACTAGCTGACGCTCACAGTTGATCATAGCTCGAAATCGACTCTACTAGTCCATGCCCACAATGACACTGACATCCCCCTTAGCGATAGATACCAAATATATCAAAAAATCGACTCCAAATATCTCAAGCACACATCCCCGGATTACATCAGTCGCAAAAATCGCATGCTCATCAGCTATGGATACTCTCATAGGTCGACTCAACACCTCTCGCTGGATACTGATGTGACGACTAAAAGCTAGCGATATAAAGGACCGACTCGCACCCGAGTCAAACAACACCAAAGCAGGTACAAACTCACGAGAAAAGTACCTAAGCATAACACAAATAAGCACCATACGTAAACAAAAGAGTAAGCAAGAATCACATACCAGCTACGACGTCAGGTGCTGTGCGGACCTCTTCTGCGGTCAACTAGAAGGCTCTACCGCGAGCCTTTGGCGCCTCTCGGTAGCTCGTACTGCAGTAGGGGCAGATCCCTGCGGTGCACCCTATGCTGATCCCCGCAGTTGCGGACACTCGACCTTCCGATGTCCGGTCTGGTTATAGTGGAAGCAAACTGCAAATCCCTTGGGGCAATCCGTAGCCATGTGCCCCTCCTTGCCACACTTGTAGCAAGACCCTGCTAGACAAGTCCACTCATGCCTCTTGCCGCACTAACCACAAGTATGGCCCCTATGGTTCCCTAGTCTCGAATTGGCGGGCTTTGTCTGCTTGGCTGTCGGTTGGGACTGTGTCGGTCGCCGATCCCTCCCCTAAGACTCCGCCTCCTCCCTGGCCTGAGTCTCGAGCTCAATCTCCCTCTTCCGAGCATTTTCCTGGAGCTCGACAAATGTTCGGTACGTCGAGTTCGCCACGAACTCGTGAATGTCTCACCTCAGTATACTTAGATATCGACTCATGCGTGCCTGCTCAGTAGACACATGCTCAAGGCAAAACATCCCCCTCTCGTGAAACATCCTGGTGATCACAGTAACAGACTCTGTTCCCTGCTTGAGGGACAAGAACTCCTGGGCCAACCGTTCCCTTTCCACCGGGGGAACGTACTCATCACGAAACATGGCGGTGAACCTGTCCCAAGTCACCGAGGTAAGATATCCAGAAGTAAAATGCGCCATCAAAAACTTCCACTAATCTTTCGCTCCCAAGCGAAGCTGGTTCAGTGCGAACCGTACCCTCAGATGCTCTGGACATGAACCCGTGTAGAAGAAACCCTCAATGTCAGAAATCCATCTCATCGCGGATATCGGATCCTGCTTCCCATCAAACTCCGGTGGCTTTGTGTTGCTGAACTCTCGGTACAACAACGAGTCACCTCCCTATGGCCTCGCGGTAGTGACAGCTGCGGTGGTTGCAATAACGACAACCTCCGACAGAGCAACATATCGCTCATCAAACGTCTCAATCAAAATTGTCTTGATAGACCTAAACATCTCCAAATCTCCACCCGGATGGCTTCGGCCACCTCCTCATGAATCAATCGGCGAATCTCCTCATTGCTAACACCACTACTCTCTGGAGTGCTGCGTGTCCCAACTATGATGCCTCTAAAATACAACATAAAGAAATCAGAGACTCGCTCGAGTATACTCACACTCGATAACTCAACCTTACTTGTTCCTTAGTACCCTAAGGATTATTACTTGGAATGCGCACTAACTCGGTGTTTCCGGTAGTACGGGCGCTATACTACCTTCCACACCACATCAGTATTCACCCCAAGTCCTCCTCCTAGGATCCCAACTCACAAGTACTCTATACTACTGTGAATCCAGTCTACTCTCTAGCAAGCCTCTCATAAGCTACTCTCTGATACCTAAATGCATACAAAGCAACTCACAGCAGCAGAACTCCTAGGCTAAGGCATCACTGATCAGGCCACTCGAGTCCTAAAATATGAATTACCCAGCCTACTCTAGCATGCATAACTCATTTCATCATAACACATAATGTAAGGGTATTTTGGGACATCACCGTTCGGGCGCTGGCTGATCGTACACACTGCTCCGTTATGCCTTTCTAAAAAATCATTTACTTTTTTTTAGAAAGAATTTGTTTCTTTTGTGAAAAATTTCCTCAAATCCTCAGTTTTAGTTCAGATACGCCCGAAGGTGCATCCGAATCCCTCAAACCAAGGCTCTGATACCAACTTGTAACAACATGAAAATTTAAAACAAATTTTCATTTTTCAAACAACATAATACTCATATAATATTCTCAAATATCATGTTCTTAAAATGTCATCATAATAAAACATATCCCAAGATCAAAATATAATCCTCTGTCAGCGTGTACGAATCATGTCGGTGCCTTCCCGCGATCCTCGCTATTACCTGAAACACATAACACATAACACTATAAGCATAAATGCTTAGTGAGTTCCCCAAAATACCACATACATCACATATTAGCCACTCGAGGCTATAACTCTGTATGACCCTCTGGTCAATGTGTCTCAGTGGGATCCTCTAGTCCCATAGCTCTGTGGACCCTCTGGTCCTAACTCTGTGGACCTTCCTGTCCTAACTCTATAAACTCTGAATCATACATAGCACACATCACATAGAAATCACATCTTACAGAAAGCATACAAAGTACTCTCTCACATAACTCTAATTACCACTCTAGGTAAAGTATAGTGAGAAGACTCACCTCGGGTAACTCGGATGATCTCGAACTCGAAATACTGATCTAGCCTCCGCCTAATCACATAAAATAAATTCTCCTAATCAATACGGCTCTCAAAGGCTAGACTAGTCCCTCTCTAAATTCCCTCAGAAGGGTAAAAGAACATTTTACCCCTCAATTGGCTCAAAGGTCCAAATATTGACCAAACCCTAAAAGTTAACAAAAGTCCAGCCTCCGGAGTACGCGGCGCATAACAATTCTGTATGCTGGGCGCACTCGGATACTTCACAGAATCGGGGAGCTCAACCCCCTATGCTGCGCGTACTCGGATTACACCTAGCATAAGTTCCAGTCTTATACTCTTTTTTATTTTTGGTCTTAAACGGTTAATACATAAGCTCAAATTCCAGATCTGACTATTCTAAGGCCACTTAATCCATAAAGTCGAAACCTTTAAGCCTTTGCATGGCTATAGAGGCCTCCAATCACTCTAAACACCTTTCCTCTTTCCTCATTAAGCCTATATCTCATGCATGACTTAATATTCACGTCCAAGATTGGATTTTTATGAACCTACAACACATATTACACTGTAATAGGGCATATCTAAGCTTATGGAGACTCTTTGCTCATAAAGTCTCCACCTTGGTACCAAAAACCCTTAAAATGGGTCCATAAAGCACAAATCAATAATGGCAAGGAAAGCTTTGAGCTTTTTACCTCCAAATGAAGCTCCAAACTCTGTAGAACTCGGATCCAAACTTGTCCTCCAACTTCTAGCTCCCACAATGGCCTCCTCTTCTCCTTCACCACCACAAAATGGCACTTTCAAGCTTAAGAACACACACACAAGCTTATAATGGGTTTTTGCTCTCTTAGGGTTTCACTCATTGCAATATGGTGGTTGGGGTAAGGGCGTTATCATTCCTTTTATAGTCCTCAAATCTCATTTAGGGTTTTGCATCTAAGCCAGTTACGCCCAGCTTAACTTTGGTACGTCCAGCGTACCTAATTGAGTCCGCGTCCAAATTAAGCACATGAGTACACGTAGCGTACTCTTCAGTACGCCCAACGTACTCATTTACAACATTTTCCACTCAAGGGCTAAACTTGACAACTTGGTAAAGAAGAAGGGTTAAATAGATGTACCTGAATTTTGGGATGTTACAAACTATACAAAGATGTAAGAAGGTTATACTTGGAATGCATTGGAATTTGTTAGTTCTTGGATTATTCATGCAATACATTATGTGTTTACCGACGTGTTTTTTGTTGATTTTAATATAATCATGTGATATTAGATGTTATTTAAAAAACATATAAAAGCTACTAGTTGGATGTATAATTTTTAGTTTTGTTTTTTGATAGATTGTTATGCCCGAATCAGATCCTTGGATACATTTTCCTTTTTTATTGTATTATATATCTTTTGATGACTACTTGTAAGCTACTTGTTAATATGAAAGTACATCGGGTTGTAAAATAAATTTAATATCGTAAAAATCTGATTGTATTTTTTATTTTTTAGTCGAGTTTTACAAACGTCGTTGGTGTTTGTCTCCCACATAGAGAAGAACATATAAGTGATTGTGATGGTGTGGAGAGGTATGCAGTACCAGTGGTGGTGGTAGCACAAGTGATGGGAGTCGTCAACGACAACCAAAAAGGAAAATGTTGTTGCATGTTCAAAGGATTTATCGCCGACAAAGAGTTTTTTTTTTTTCAGAAAAAAAATGTGTAATCTAGAAAAGAGGAGGAGAATGGGTCTACAAAAATTAGCGGTGACATATAAATAGCATTAACGGCGGCAAGTAAAAGGTTTGGATGGAAATTCTCCCACACAAGTTTTTAGGTGTATAAGCGACATAACATTACCTCTTTCGAACACCATTTCCTTTTTTTTTATCTAAAACATGCATGATTTACTAGTTAATCTACAAAGCTCATCCAATTAGAAAGCATGCACTATTATGTTTGATATCTGATTTTTGTCCAATCAATATAAGTAAAAAATGTTCCCTCCATGAACAGGGCCGGCCCATGGGCCTAGGAAAGCTGGGCGACCTCCTTGGGCCCCCAAATGCCGAAGGGTCCCCGTTTTATATTTCTTATATTAAATATATAGCAGCATGTAACGATCTGTTCCGAATTGATTTCTAGTCTAAGGCTGTGGACCGAAGGTTGGTCTTCATAAGGAGTATGGCTCTATAGAAGGTAATATCTAGGCTCATTTGGGTATGGGTGATGTATTAGAAGTGTTTCGGGTGTCCGAGTTGTGTGTTGGAGTCTAGGGGTAATTTGGTAAAGTGTCAGTTCAGGCTTTTATGTATAATGGATTTTGGTTCGGAAGGTCTTAAGGAAAGTTTGAGTTGTTAGAAGTGTAGAGCTTCTCATCACCTTTCCGTGGATATAAGGATCGTTGAAAATGGATTTATAACGAAGAAGTTATGGCTTTCGTAAGTTTAAGTAGTTTCATGCTTAGCCAAGTACGCTGGGCGTACTAGGGAAAAAGGGAGTATGCTGGGCGTACTTTGGGTTACGCTGGGCGTACTTTGGGTTACGCTGGGCGTAATGACCAGGATTGGTCGCGAAGCTTCTCTAGAGTACGTTGGGCGTACAAGAATTATGTCGGGCATAATTCCGTTAGATCAGAACCTTATTTTAGGGTCTTGGACCCTATTTAAACCCCCTATTTCATAACTAAACCCTAACATCTTCAACCTCCACCCCTCTAAACATTAGAAATCGTCATATAGCATCCATGGTGGCATTTTGAGCTTATGGAGTCCATTTTTGGGGTCTTTAACCCATTTTCAAGAAGTTGGAGTTTGATGCAAGGATGGGAATCAAGGAGGAGCTTATGGATTTCGCTTTAGGAATCATTCTCAGCTTAATGAAGGTATAAAGCTCTGAACTTGACCATTGAATGCTTAGATCTACTATGTTGAGTTTTTGGATCTTTTGGTCCCAAGATTGGAGCTTTATGGTTCCAAATTCGATTTTAGGCTTGGGGTTGCCACCCTTGATGCTATTTGAGTCCCTAAGGCAGAAAGTTGCCATCTTGATGGTCTTAATGGATTCACGCTTGAGTTAGGGTCACTTTTATGGAAGTAGAAAGCCATTCTTGGAGTTTTGGGTTTGTTTGGGGCATGCAAAGTCACCAAGTCAGTGACTTTATGGGTTTAGATGTTAAGTATAGCTCAGATCTGTGATTTGGATTTATTGGATCAAGTATTAAGCACTTAATGGATGTTGTGCATGAACTGCTTGTACGTTGGGCGTACTATGTAGTACGCTGCGCGTACAGTCCATTTGCTCTGTACGCTAAGCGTACAGACGAGGTACGCTGGGCGTACGCTCTCAGGAGGACTTGGGCCTTTGTGGACTTCAGACCTTTGGGCCCTAATGGTTTTGGGCCTGGAATTGTTGATAGGTGGGCCTGAATGCATCATTGGGCCAATAATAGAATAGTTGGGCCTATTAGGCCTTGTGGCCCAATATAGAAATGGACTTCGCATTATGGGCTTGGGTTTGGGCCAATTCTTGGACTAGGTTGTTGGGGGCCTTAGTGGGCCATTTGGGTCAGGATTATTTACTAGGGAAAGTATTGGGCTTTAGTTTAAAGTCTATTGGAAAGGTTTGGGCCCAATTTGGAAAATTGAGCCATTTATGGTCTTATGGACCTTATGATATTGGGCTTTTGTTTTGGGTTTGGACCCTTAGTTTTGGATCATATTGGGTAGGGGTAAAATGGTCATTTTACCCCATGCATGGACCAAGGATTATGGTAAGGGACCCAATTTTTAATTGGGTATGTTGACTGGTAGTGACAGCTCGGGTAACTGGTGGGGGCAGCAGCTAAGGATTTCCTCAGGAAGCTTCTGCATTCAAGGTGAGTCTTCTCACCATACCAATGGGTCCAAGGCACCAAGGCCGACCCATTTTATGTTATGTGGTACACTAGCTGTAGTAAAGATATGTGGTATGGTAGTTAGCTTTATGCTAAGTGGCATGCTATAAATTTCTTATGTTTCTATAAGTTATACTTTCTAGATTTGAATTGAAATTTCTAATTTTTTTGTGAATCTGTGATATACTGATATTCTTTTATGAATATTTTTTAATCTTCAGAATTTTATGTTGTATAGAATCTGAGAATCCAACTTATCCAAATCCAAGTTTATGACCTTCTGAACGAGTGATTGTGAATCCCTGTAACTCTCACTGTAAGTGGCCTCTTGATTTTTTTAGAGTTAATTTGTTATTCATTTGTTTAATTTAAGTTTTTTCAATGTAAGAATGTTTATTTCCTTTTTTTTGGTTTTTTTAACTTCATAATTTTCTACTGTGACTGTGGAGCTTTTTCAATTGGCATTTCGCAAGTGCTTAGAAATTATTTACAAGCTCACAACATCAGCATCACAGGCAGCCAACAACAGGAGGTACAAAAGAACACTTTCTTCTATTTGTTGCATGTTATCTGTTTGTTGGTTGCCTTTTATCACTTATTTCTTTAGTTTTTCTTTGTGATGTTTATGCATTTGGGTTCAAAGCACACCTTTTAATTTAGTTATTTTGTACTAGATGCTAGGTTGTTTGGCTTCCAGGGTCTATCCCGGAGTCTTTTCTTTTTATAAGTGGGCAATCCTCAGCCTTCAATTGTATTATTTTTATTAATTAATAAAAATTTCTAGAGGTGCCACACTCCTTTACAAAAAAAAAATTATAAGGGCCTCTATTTTTTTCTGGCCCGGAGCCCCAAATTGTCTAGGACCAACCCTTTCCATGTCCATGAATAATGCTAAGTGCTCCATTGTTATGGAGCTAAAGAAAACCATAGTTCATTGTTGTTTACAATTGTTAACTATGAGCTGATTTTTTGCCCACGAAGACAAATGATCAGAACCACCACGATTATTTATTTTTAGCATTAAAATTAAAGGTCCATATTCACTCAATCGATAAAGTAAATTTAAGATCTGATGATGGGTTCTCGACAAATTGGGCAACTTCGATTAACGAATAACCACGGGTTGATGCAATGGCCATTGAACGAATGTTGGCAGGATACCAGAACTCCAATTTTCTCCTCCTTCTTGAACTTCTTAAGACATATCACACAGTCGCTCTTCTTGCATGTACTATTATCGTATATTTGCTCCGGCACAATTTCATCAAGGTCGTCCTTAAGTTTGAAGATCAAGGTCTGCATGTTGTATCGTCACCACAAGATGGTGGGTGACATGGGTGGTTGTTGATCGTATTCTTCCGGTTTTAATATCTTGGAAGACGAAGCCACAACATTGATAGCAGTAGCACGAGTAGATGCAAGTATAGCACAAATGATCAACGCATGCAGCCAAAGAGCCCAAGACTACGACGCAATACAAAGATATATCCATAAAATTAGTAACGGCTGATCGATTAGCTAAGGTTTGTATAGATAATTAATTAATGTGATGAAGATTTATATAAGGAATGTAAAACCAGGTTGATGGACTCAGTCGGTGGCATGCAGTTAATCTCTATCCGTATTATACAAGGAAACATCTGTTTTAGTTTCATAATAAAGTTATATTTATGGGATGGGAGCTACTGCCAATTTTTATTCATCCACTCAAAGATTAATACATTGATAATAGTACCCTTAACACTCTTTATTCTTAGATATTGATATTGATTGATGGGAGACCAAATTACACGCTCCTTTCATTACCAATTTAACATATAATTTATTCTTTTCAATATTAAATTAACATATATTATCTCTCCAAACTTCGAACGCTAGCACACATCTTATGTGATTTCTTAACTTCTCTTATACTTATTCTTCTTTTTTATTTAGTTATCTTTTGCTATCAAAGTAAATATAATAATTTAGAAACAAACTTTATTTAACTACACCAACAGAATATTTTGAATACATAAAAATGAAGATATAAAAGAATTATAATTTTCTGATTTAGTATGAATTAGTTTGAAGTAGTATTTTTTTTAAATGGTTTAACGTGTAATATTTTTTTTCCAATTAATATGTTTATAATATTTTTTATGCAAAAATAAATAAATAAATAAAATAGATGCTATGAATTTATTCTATTGATTACTTAAATATTTGAGTCGATGAAAATATATGGTTACATAAACAATCATTAGTTTTAAAACATAATAACTTTTGTATTTGCTAAAAAAATCATCATATAATAATGATATTTTGTTAAATTAATTATAATATATATGAATAGTTTATAAATTACTATAATAGTATATAATAGTATATGGTAAGTATAATAATGAAAAGAAAGTGTATATATATATATATATATATATATATATATATATATATATATATATATATATATATAGAGAGAGAGAGAGAGAGAGAGAGAGAGAGAGAGAGTTAGGTTCAAATGTTTTCACTATCTATTGTGTGCATGTATGATTGATTCTAGACCAATCATTTTAGTTATTTTAAGAAAGTAATTAATGTATATTAAATACTGAAGATGTAATTAATACTCATTGTATCTTCAACATGTAATATGCATTAATTATTTTATTAAAATAACTAAAATAATTGGTCCATAATCAATCATACATGCACACAATAGATAGTGAAAATAAAATAATTTAACCCTATATATATATATATATATATATATATATATATATATATATATATATATATATATATATATATATATATATATATATATATGACATCCCCAAAATCAAGGCCAGAAAAAACCGATTTTTTTTATACTTTGTTTGAAAATCAGAGTAACATTTTAAATAAAAGTGTTGCGGAATTTGTCCCAAAACAAAATATGATAAAGATTTATCAAAAACATTTCCAAGGAAATGTATTTCAATAAAAGACTTGGGATGTCATGTTCGATACAGATCAAAAACATAAATAGTATAATATAAGCCTTACTACATTATTTCGTATCTACAGGCCTATATCCGTAATCCCTCATCCAAAACATCACATATATGCTCATTCGCCACTACCTGTAATACAAGAAACTGAGTGGGTCAAGCTGGGAAGCCTAGTGAGCACATAGGGTTTTCAACCCACAATAAATAAGTTTATTAATTTCATCAATCAACAATAACCAGATTACCCGTTCCCGTTATCTTCACTTTACGTCCCTAAACACCTATCATAAGGGACCTAGCCTAAGGATCATCATCGGGATGGACACTACTGCTAAGGGGATTCCTCAGCAATAAATGTCCTAAAGGCAACCATGTGGGGGATGGAGTACACCGGTGAACACATCGTTCACAAACACCTACAGGTTGTGAGCCTGCTAGTGTTCCACTGGACTGTCTAGAAGAGTTCGTGGTCGTCATCCATACTCCGATAGATGAAAGAATCAACAACATTAACATCGAGGCCTCTCATCATTTTATCACATATCACTTATTACATCTACCCATGTTTTTCCCCAACATTTCCGTAGATATAAAATACATATACAGTTTAAATCATTGAAAACATGTATAAAAACGTTCATCCAGCATAGATAGCAAGTATTCAGATAATATGCACACATAGCACGTAATTTATATAAAATACTTCATATCTATGTGTAAGCTGAAAGTAACTATGCACTCACTTGCAAGGTGGTGACTCGGTACTCGGACAGCGCTTCGATACTCCCAAAACAATTTTTCCTTCGATAAAACCTAGTACCAATACCACTAGGGTTTAGTCTAACGATAATCATGACAAATTAATAGTCTGACTATTATTATTATTATATAAGCGTTAAATAACACTCAATATAACTCATAATAATAGCCCAAATAATCATTTTAAGGACCTAATAACATTCCTACAATTATTTGAAAGCTATATTAAAAATTGCATAAGCATAGCTCACTTATAGCGGATTTTAAAGAAAACTGGAACTTTATTTGGAGAAGCGTTTCGAAACCGAAAGACCCTTTTTCTCGGGACTCCGGGAGCCTCGGGGCTTCCTTCGGGAGCTAGGGGGTTTATCTAGGGTTTAGGGGAGGTTAGGAGCCCTAGAGAGAGAAAGAAACTAGAGAGAGAATGAGTTTTGGTGCAAGAAAACTGGCTGCCTTCGCACCCCTTTATAGGTGCGAGGCCTCGCAAGTACGCTGGGCGTAAGGAGGTTACGCAGGGCGTAGTCCTCGGATAAGGCTTTTAGGTCGGATCCAGCTGGCTCGCACGCGCCTACTCTCGAAGTGGATAAGAAGCGAACGTACGCGGGGTGTACTAGGCCTCGGACGCGGGGCGTACCGAAGCGACGTGTCATCATCCGAAGCAAGCACCGTGAGCCGCAAGCGACGGCTGTGATCTTGCCACGTCATCGATTGAGCAACAGGCTTCGCAAATTCGAATGAAATCTTTAAAAATTCGTAACTATCGCATAAGAGCTCCGTTTTCGACGTTCTTTATATCCACACAAAGGTGGGAACGTACTCTACAACTTTCGTTTAGACTCCGTCGGCTAATTTTGAATCTATTTTAAAAATGTATATTATTAACAGGCCGGGACATGATTGGTCTGTTAAATTCTCATAACATCTTCATCCGATGTCCGTTTTCGCCCATCTTTTTCTCGTTACGCTACTCTTAACGAGATTTTCGATTCTCGTTCAGGTCGTGTCGGCTAAAAACCACTCGATCTAATATTCACTGCTAAGCCGAAACTTCGAAAAATCATAACTTCTTCATACGAAGTCAGATTTGGGCGTTCTTTTTATGGACACTCTCCGTTTAACGCATTCAACGACTTTTGTTTAGATCGCTAAGGCTAAATCCTGCTCTATCGTAAATTCACTATTTACGCTTCCCGGTATCGTGCCGGTTCTGTCACGAAACTTCGACGGGTCATAACTTCTTCGTTATAACTCAGATTTCGGCGTTATTTATATCCCCGGAATCCTTGTTTTGACCACTACAACTTTATATAAAGATATCGGGCTTATATCACACTTTAATTTTGAAGCTTATTTTTATTCTTTATTAATTATACATTTATAATTAAATAATAAGCACATAAATACACATAATTCACATAATACTCAAATATTTCATCTTTATTACTTCAAAAAGAGTTACAAGAGTTGACCTAGACTATTACATTGTCTAAAAATGCTTAGCCCTGAAACCCGGGCATTACAATTCTCTCCCCCTTAGGATGATTCCGTCCCGAAATCATGCATCAGCAAACATATGTGGATAGCGACTCATCATGTCATCCTTTGTTTCCCAAGTGAGATTCGCCCGATTCGAATGTTTCCATTGGACTAGCACTAAGTCGATCATCTTGCGTCGTAACTTCTTAGTCGTACGGTCAACAATTGCCTCAGGCTCTTCGATCAGCCTTTTATTCTCATCCATCCTTAACTCTGAGATTGGAATTATGTCGGGAACTTCTCCCGTGAACTTCCTCAAATAACACACATGGAAGGTGTTATGAATACCATCTAGTTCTTCGGGTAATCCGAGCTTGTAAGCTTGGTTCCTAATCTTCTGAAGAACTTTAAACGATCCAATAAACCTTGGACTTAGCTTTCCTCGTTTACCGAATCTTATAAGTCCCTTCCATGGTGAGACTTTTAGCAAAACCGAATCCCCAACTTCGAAGATCATCGGTCGTCTTTCTTGTCAGCATAGCTCTTCTGACGATCCTGAGCTGCTAACATTCTTTCCCTAATCACCTTCAACTTCTCAGCAGTCTCATGGACTATATCGGGGCCCATAAACTGCTTCTCTCCGGCTTCAAGCCAACAAGACGGTGTATGACACTTTTTTCCATACAAGGCTTGATAAGGTGCCATCTTGATGCTCAAGTGGAAACTGTTGTTGTAGGAAAATTCTACCAGAGGTAAGTGCTCGTCCCAGCTACGTTGGAACTCGAGGGTACATGCTCTCAGCATATCTTCTGGTGTTTGAATCATTATTTCGCTCTGGCCATCGGTATGCGGATGGTAAGCAGTACTCAAACACAACTTTGTACCCAACTCCTCATGTAGACTCCTCCAAAACCTCGACGTGAAACGATTATCACGATCTGATACAATCGTAAGAGGAACACCGTGAAGTCTTACAATTTCCTTCACATAAGCATTTGCGAGCTTATCCATAGACCACTTCTCGCTGGCTGCTATGAAGTGTGCACTCTTGGTGAAACGATCACGACTACCTAAATCATGTTGTGTCCGTTCTTCGTCCTGGGCAGTTTAGTCACAAAATCCATGATGATGTCTTCCCATTTACCCATGGGTACAGGTAAAGGTTCTAAACTCCCATATGGTTTCTGATGTTGTGCCTTAACCCTTGCACAAGTCACGCACTCAGCCACATACTTCGCAACATCGAGCTTCATCGTCGGCCACCAATAGTAGGGTATTAAGTCCCTATACATTTTAGTGCTACCGGGATGAATTGAGTACATGGTCTTGTGTGCTTCTTCCATCAGAAGGTCTCTTATTCCTCCCATATTAGGTACCCAAATCCGATCTTGGAATACCTTCAGTCCTCGACTGTTTGTACCGAACACTAACGTTTTGCCCAAACGTTCTTCCTTTCGGCCATTCTTCTCTAAAGCCTCTTCTTGAGCCTTTCTGATACTTTCCACAATCGTCGAGACGACTTCAATTCTTAATGCTCTTGGCCTTTTCCTTTTAAGATAGACTTTCCGACTGAGAGCATCTGCGACAACATTGGCTTTACCTGGGTGGTAAAGTATCTCACAGTCGTAGTCCTTGAGTAGTTCTAGCCAGCATCGTTGCCTCATGTTCAATTCTTTCTGATTAAAGAGATACTGGAGACTCTTATTGATCAGTGAAAAGTTTGCACTTGGTGTCATAGAGGTAATGCCTCCATATCTTTAGAGCGAAAACTACCGCTGCCAACTCCAAATCGTGAGTGGAGTAGTTCTTTTCGTGCTCTTTCAATTGTCGAGATGCGTATGCTATCACCTTTTCTCTTTGGGTCAGAACACAACCCAACCCAACTCCAGATGCGTCACTGTAAACCGCAAAGTCTTCAACTCCATCGGGTAGAGAAAGTATCGGTGCTTAACATAACTTGTTCTTTAGCTTCTCGAATGCCTCATCGTGTTTTTCACTCCACGTATACATAGCTCCTTTATGGGTTAACGTTGTTAATGGAGCAGCTATCGAAGAAAAACCTTGGATAAATCGTCGGTAATATCCGGCTAATCCTAGAAAGCTCCGAATCTCTGTGGGACTTTTTGGACATTCCCACTTCATCACAGCCTCGATCTTTACGAGGTCAACCATTATCCCTTCTTGGTTAACCACGTGACCCAAGAACTGGAATTCTTGTATCCAAAAGTCGCATTTGGAGAACTTAGCGTAAAGCTTTTCCTTCTTCAATACTTCCAACACTTCTCGTAGATGCTTGCCATGCTCCTCCTAGCTTTTCGAGTAGATGATAATGTCGTTGATGAATACTATCACGGATCTATCGAGGAATGGTTACAAAACTTGTTCATCAAATCCATGAATGCTGCTGGAGCATTGGTTAGTCCGAATGACATAACCAAGAACTCGTAGTGTTCATATCTCATTCTAAATGCAGTCTTCTTAATATCCTACTCTCTTACCTTCAGCTGATGATATCCTGACCTAAGATCGATCTTTGAGAAGTAGCTCGAACCTTGCAGTTGATCGAATATGTCATCAATCCTCGACAATGGATACTTGTTCTTCATCGTTGCCTTATTCAGCTCTCGGTAGTCTATACACATTCTCATACTTCCGTCCTTTTTCTTCACGAATAACACCAGAGCTCCCCAGGGTGATGAACTAGGTCGAATGAAACCGTTGTCCAACAGCTCCTGAAGTTGCGTCATGAGCTCCTTCATCTCCGTCGGTGCTAGTCGGTATGGTGCCTTTCCTATCGGTGTTGTACCTGGTAACAAGTCTATACGAAACTCCACTTGCCTATCAGGTGGTAATCTGGGAAGATCTTCGGGAAAGACTTCCGGATAATCACATATGACCGGTATATTCTGCACCTCTTTCTTTTCTTTCTTAGCATCGATTACGAATGCCAAGTATGATGCACACCCTTTAGACAAACATTTCCTAGCTTTCATGAGGGAGATGATTCCAGAATTCACTATGTGTTTGTCCCTGTACACCATAAATGATTCCTTTCCGGGTGGGTTTACCCTTACTATCTTCTTTCGACATTGAATCTCAGCATCGTTGGCGTTAAGCCAATACATACCCAAAACAATTTCGAAACCGTTTAATTCTATGGGTAATAGCTCCTCGTGGAATTCGTTTCCGTTTAGGTCGATGACGATGTTCCTAATACGATCACTAACAGGTACGAATTTGCCACTAGCAACTTCTACAATCAGGGCATTATCAAGTTTTTCTACAGGCAATGCTAATTTCCCACCAAATTTATGCGACACGAAGGAGTAGTTGGCTCCGGAATCAAATAGTATATTTTCAGGAAAACCATTTACAAGAAAGGTACCTGAAGCGACGTCTACTGCCTCCTTCGCAGCCTCGAGCATCATCTGGAAGGCTCTCGCCTTCGGCTTCGGTGGTATGTTGGGTCTTCCTGCCTCCTTCTTCTTCGGGAAATCCTTTGAAATGTGCCCCTCCTCATTGCACTCATAACATACCTTCTTAGTGAACGTGCATTCGTTGGCATAGTGCCCAAGCTTTCCGCACTTGAAACAAGTGACTCCTCCATCACATTTCCCCTGGTGCTTCTTCTTGCATTTGTCGCACCATTTTGCTTCGGTTCCTCCTCCTTTCGAACCAGACTTCGAGAATTTACCTTTCTTACCGGACCTCGAGGATCCGTCAAATTTCCTTTTATCTCCCACCTCAGCTCTCTCCAGACCCTTCTCTCGTATCTGGGTCTCTACATTCTTAGCAGCCCAGATGGCGGCTTTTAGAGTGGTAGTTTGCGTGATCATGGGACCGAAGTCCGCTGGTAATCCAAGGGAAAATTTGTTAACCTTGGAGAGTTCAGTTGGGACTAGGTGAGGAACAAGTTTCATTTTCTCAGTAAAGCTTGCAGCGTATTCAGTAACACTCATTCTTCCCATCTTCAGATTCTGGAACTCGTTGTTGATCTCTAGAAGATCCTGTTCAGAGCAGTATTGCATCTTCAACTGTACCAGAAAATCCTCCCACGACATCTTGCTTGCTTCACTTTTGGGCATTGAATCAGCTAGTAGCTTCCACCATCTTAATACTCCAGATTTCAACAGAGGAACCGCGAGAGCGATCTTCTGCCTGTTGCTACACTCGCAACTCTCAAACATCGTCTCCATCTCAGAGATCCAGTTCATGACTTCCACCGGTGTTGGGCTTCCGGATAGACTCGATGGCTTGGATGCCATGAAATCCTTGTATTTACATCCACGTCCGTCATTTCCTCCATCCTGGTGGTTTTGCCTAACTATCGGTGGGTTGGCTTGACCAACAGTCCCACTGTAGTTTCCTTCCTCGATCTGCCCTTCATTCAACTCGGGCTGTTCGATTTGAATAGTCGCTTCCTCTCAATTTTGCTGGAGCAAACGTCTAGTTTCCTCCATTTGACGATCCAACATCGCCTGAATCATCGCTTGCACTCCGCCCATCGTTATCGGCTCAGCAGCGGCTTCCACAACTGGTATTTGCTTAATCATTGGGGGTTGGTTCCTATCTCCATTTGAGTTTACGTTTCCGCTACAGGTCCTTGCCATTTGATCTATACACCGAATAATGTGAATTTAGATCGTTATTTAGGATAGACGTTTAAATCATCGTTATCACTCCGAAACGTTTACATGCTAGTTCTAATATCATAGTCATACATTTAGAATCCTAAACACATAAGGTTTCCAGATCCGGTCGGCAACAGACCATAGATCCGAACAAATAACAGCATATCATGCATAAATCATTTAGCACATAAAAACATTTTAGGCACAATTCCTAAAATAAGCTAGTGCTCACACCTCACAATCATCGCTTACATTTCTAAGTTTAAGTATAGAAATCCTACAAATTCCTAGTTCGCTTAAACTAATGCTCTGATACCAACTGTGACATCCCCAAAATCACGGCCAGAAAAGACTGATTTTGTTTATGCTTTGTTTGAAAATCTAAGTAACATTTTAAATAAAAGTGTTGCGGAATTTGTCCCAAAACAAAATATGATAAAGATTTATCAAAAGCATTTCCAAGGAAATGTATTTCATTAAAAGACTTGGGATGTCATGTTCGATACAGATCAAAAGCATAAACAGTACAATATAAGCCTTACTACATTATTTCGTATCTACAGGCCTATATCCGTAATCCCTCATCCAAAACATCACATCTATGCTCATTCGCCACTACCTGTAATACAAGAAACTGAGTGGGTCAAGCTGGGGAGCCTAGTGAGCACATAGGGTTTTCAACCCACAATAAATAAGTTTATTAATTTCATCAATCAACAATAACCAGATTACCCGTTCCCGTTATCTTCACTTTACGTCCCTAAACACCTATCATAAGGGACCTAGCCTAAGGATAATCATCGGGATGGACACTACTGCTAAGGAATTCCTCAGCAATAAATGTCCTAAAGGCAACCATGTGGGGGATGGAGTACACCGGTGAACACATCGTTCACAAACACCTACAGGTTGCGAGCCTGCTAGTGTTCCACTGGACTGTCTAGAAGAGTCCGTGGTCGTCATCCATACTCCGCTAGATGACAGAATCAACAACATCAACATCGAGGACTTTCATCATTTTATCACACATCACCTATTACATCTACCAATTCTACGACTTTTGTTTAGATCGCTAAGGCTAAATCTCGCTCTATCGTAAATTCACTATTTACGCTTCCCGGTATCGTGCCGGTTCTGTCGCGAAACTTCGACGGGTCATAACGTCTTCGTTATAACTCGGATTTTGGCGTTCTTTATATTCCCAGAATCCTTCTTTCGACCACTACAACTTTATATAAAGATATTGGGCTTATCTCACACTTTAATTTTGTCGCTTATTTTTATTCTTTATTAATTATACATTTATAATTAAATAATAAACACATAAATACACATAATTCACATAATAATCAAATATTTCATCTTTATTACTTCAAAAAGAGTTACAAGAGTTGAACTAGACTATTACATTGTCTAAAAATGCTTAGCCCTGAAACCCGGGCGTTACAATATATATATATATATATATATATATATATATATATATATATATATATATATATATATATGGCATTATATAGCAGGTAAAAAAGGTGAATCATTTTATAATTCATTACCTTCTTTTATTCAAAATTAATTGAAGGGTAGAATAGTCTATTTACTGATTATTCCTTAGAAGTATTAAAACATTCCTTGGAAATATCAATACCCTTATGGGATTATAACCTCGAAGGAATCGAAACTATATGCACCTTAGAGCATATGGTATGGGCGACGAGAAATACTATTATTGCTGATGTGTCACCTCATACCCTAGTCATAACAAGATAAACACCATCCCCCTCCCCCCCTCACTTCTTGTTGTATCATGTTGTGTTACTTCTTGTTGTGGCCATGACTAGATGAAACAAGATCATCTATTGGTTGCACACATTATCTATCTCTATCTCTCTCCTCTTAACGGGTGTTATAACACCATGAACACCACCCCTTCTTCTTGTTGTTTTTCTTGTTATAACACCACTTCAAGTTGCTCATACCAAATGCTCTTAATGAGGTAATTTTGTTAGTGGGTGGTGTCCTAAGATGGATAAGAATATGATTTCAAATTTGGAGGAAACGGAGTCCGTTTAGGAAGTTTTTCTTAGTAAAATGGGTTATGGACCACGATCGGGGTAAAGAAAGACGACGAGTTTAGTACATTATGGCCCATCTTCTACTCATATATTCAAAATTTAACATATTGTATATTGTTATATATTATGCTTTATAGATACCAAAAATTAATTATTCATAGCATTAATATATATATATATATATATATATATATATATATATATATATATAACTAGGACAACCCTTAGGAACAGTAAAGTTCCTAAGGTTTTGGCACAATTGGGCCTATTTGGTGTAGATTGGAATTGGTCTAGCTCTTTATTGAAATTGCAATTTGGTCCTTGCAACACTAACAGTACTTTATGTTCATTGGTCAATTTTTTTTAATCTGTCTGTATTTCTCTTACTCTTTGGGTTTTTCCGATCATCTACCCTTACACATGTAGGTGTTTTACACATATGTGTCTTCTTCCCTATAAGCGGCGATTTACACATACGTGTGTCTCTGATCATTTTTCCTATCTTCTCTTATACTCTTATGTATGGAAATCGATCCCGCAAAGGTTATATCCCCCCATGTCTTGCTTCCCCACTCCATCCGCTTCCGCTGACTGGTCGACTCACTGCCTATAAGATATAACATAAATGTGTCTAAAATCGACCTCTATTGCGTCTGTATGCTTACTCTTTCAACGAACAATAGAGAAAGCAGATGCCCACTACCGAAGACGCCTCGACAACTTCCACATTTTGCAACCAATGCCATCTCTCACCCTCCCAATTTCTATCCCTTCCTTATTCACTCTACCTCTACCTTCACCGGTGATTTCTTTCCACCGAAATTGTCGCATTTTTGGAAGGCTCAGTCATGGGATGAAGGTGTTTCCTCCTAATTCTTAACCACTGCTCTTTCTCACATTTTCAAGGTCTGTTTCTTGGCTACTACACCTAAGTCGGTATCGATCACTCAAGGGATGAAGGTGTTTCCTCCCAATTCTTAAGCACTGCTCTTTCTCACATTTTGAAGGTTTGTTTCTTGGCTACTACACCTAAATCGGTAACCAAAATTTAGGGTTTATAACCTTACCTGATTGTTCAATATATTTTTAGGGCAAAAACATCGACATCTTTGGGCTTATTTTCTTAATGAGACGTTTTCCTTTCTTTGCCACATTTACCCTGCTTAAATCTCGATTTTTTTTAAACAAAGAGAAACATCTTTCTAGAATATAACCTTTCCCTTCGCTGTTGACAGTTTTAATCATAGCTGCTTCTACGTCTGTTGCTTTCACTTCTTTGCTTTAGGATCTTCTATCTAACGACACTCATTTGATTCTACCTAATGGCAGCGAAAAACAAGGAATTGAATTTACAGATAAATCATCTCTTTGTCTTTCTTAAAATTTGGCCTTTAATTTTTTTTTTGTTATCGTTAATTTGTTTGTACTAAGGACTCTTTCTGATACATATGGTGAACACTTTTTTATTTTATTCTCTTTTTTTGTTGGTAAATGATGCAAGAGTTATGTGGGATCAGAAAACCTGGCGATCGTGGGGATTTGGATTTGTTTCATTTCTTTATCATCAGGTGCGTAAAATTACTCTATTACCCCTCACCCGAAATTTGATGCAACTGTGCAACGAAAGGTGGTGAATCGGATTACAAATATAAATCAGATACCAAATGGAACATTAGGTGAAAATTCATATACAAAGTTTCAAGATTTTTTTAGCCAAAATATGGATGCTATGTTCTCATATTGTTATATGAATATATCCATTTTAACATTTCTTTAATGTACATATGATGGTCTTAGGCTCCACAAAATAATCCACAGTATACAACTATTATGTTCACAATCTGGCTTCAAAGGTTTGCAATTTTTTTTTTCGATTTTTAGATGGAAGTAAATGAATGAAATACCAACATACATTCATTTATTTGTGTATTAATGCACCCTAATTTCATTTTTTTTCTAGAGTAAAGTGCATTTTTGGCCTTTTCGGTGTAACATCCGGACTTTCAGATGCATTAATGTGTGTTTATCTTTGAGATTTATGGAGTGGATCGACGAATTGTGAGTCCAAATCGCCGAGTAGGGTCGGGTTGGCCATGTGGATTTAATGAGTGGACTCGACGAGTCAGAGAGCTGACTCGCCGAGTAGGTGCTGGGCAGAGGTTGGGCCTTATTTAAAGGCACTTATAGCCTCATTTTCGGCTACACTCCCCTGAGAACAACCCTAGATGACCTTTGAGCTTTGACAGAGAGTGCTTGGCTAATTGTGAGTGTTTGGTGCATCTTGTGAAGAGGAGAGAAGAATTCCAAGCCAAGGGTCAAGAAGGTGCTGCTGGATCTGAGATTGTTCCTCTTCAGAGCTTCTGGGAAATGTATAGAGCTTGCATTTTCTCATTATTTTGTATAGATCTCATGATTTTATGAATCTAGGGTTTTTCCACCCAAATATGAGGACCTTGAGTATTTTATGTTCATTGAGAGGGTTAAACTACAGATCTGGACCATGTGAGGTCCCTAGAGCCCAAAAGTCCCCGCTTTATCCAACCAAAATAGTGATCTTGAGTGAAAAACCATTTTTGAGATGTGTTTTGGCATTTTAAGCTCAAAAGGCCATGCATGAACTTAAAGCCTATGACTTTAGGTGATTGATGAGCCTTAGGAGTGCAGATCTAGAATTTGGGGAGGTTCTCTGCCTTGAAAACGACTGAATGAGATATGAGTTTGAATGGACTCGCCGAGTCAAGGAGCCGCCTCGACGAGTCGGTGAGGGTTTGTCCCAATGGGTTTGATTGTGCGATAACTCGGCGAGTTGGGTGTCAACTCGACGAGTTGCGCCGGACTATCTTGAGACTTTTGAGGAAACAAGGGGACTCGATGAGTCGCAAGAGTGCACTCGACGACTCGGGTCAAACATGGACTGTTGACTCGAGTTTGACTTTTGTTGACTTTAGGGTTTGGTCAACATGAGTAATGGAGACCATGGAGGGGTAAAATGGTCTTTTACCCAATTCAAGAGTTAAAGAGAGAAGAATAACATTTGGTTGCTTGGAGTCGAGAATTTAGTATTTTTTGAGATAACTACCCTATGTGTTAGGCGGTGGCTAGTTCGAGATTCGAGTACGAGGATGCTTGCTTGCTGTCGAGGTGAGTCTTCTCACTATACTTTACCTAGAATGGTAACTTTTGTGTGATCGGAGGGACTTATGTGTTTATTTAAGTTATGTGATATTATTCATCTTGTCTGTGTGATATATATGCTATATTATGTATTGCTGAGACCAGACCGGAGGGTCCAACGCGCCATGAGACCGGAAGGTCCTCACTGAGACCGGACCAGAGGGTCCAACGAGTAGTGAGACCGGAGGGTCCTCACAGAGAACGGACCAGATGGTCCAATGAGCCGTGAAGTATTTAATATAAATTACGTGCTATGTGTACATATTGTCTGAATACTTGCTGTCTATGTTGGGTGAAATATTTTTATACACGTTTTAAATGATTTAAACTGTATATGTATTTTATATCTACAAAACGTGTTAGGTAAAACATAGGTAAATGTAATAGTTGTTGCGTGACCAAATAAAGTAATGAGAAGCCTCGATATAGATGTTATTGATGATCCATTCATCTAGCGGAGTATAGATGACGACCACGAACTATTCTAGACAGTCCAGTGGAACGCTAGCGGGCTCGCAAACTATAGGTGTTTATTTGAACTGTGTGCTCACCAGTAATACTCCATCCCCCATAAGGTTGCCTTATTTGACATGAATTGCTGAGGAACCCCCGAATCATGTGTTGTCACCCCGATGAAAGTCCTTAAACTAGGTCCCTTGTGTTAGATGTTTTAGGGGCGTAAAGTGAGGATAACGGGAATGGGTAATCGGGTTTGTTTGGTTTGATAAAGTTAATAAACTTATTTATTGTGGATTTAAAACCCTATGTACTCACCAGGTTTCCCAACCTGACCCACTCAGTTTATTTATATCACAGGTGTTGATATGAAGTCACATTACACAGAGAGATTAAGGAGATATAAATCACTAGTGATAATGAATGTAAGTTCTGTTTATGCTTATGTTTCTGTATTGAAGATGACATCCCAAATGTTTTAAAATAAATAAAAATACTTTTCTTCGGAAATGCTTTGATAACGTATTTATCATGTTTTGCTGGGAACAAATTCCGTAACATTTTTATTAAAAGAGGTACTCTGATTTTTATAAAGCATAAACAAAATCGGTCTTTTCTGGCCGTGAAAATGGGGATGTCACAGTTGGTATCAGAGCATTAGTTTAAGCGAACTAGGAATACAGATTTATTTCTAGACTTAAACTTAGAATTCTAAGCAATGATTATGAGGAGTGTGTCTAATGGATTTAGGTAATACACCTGAATAGACACAAGCACTAGCTTATTTAGGAAAATGTCTAACATGCTTTTATGTACTAAATGATTTATGATATGCATTATATGAACGGATCTATGGTCTGTTGCTAACCAGATCTGGAAACTTTATGTGTTCAGGTTTCTAAATGTATAACTACAGTATTAGAACTGGCATGTAATTTTTCGGAGTAATAAGGAGATTTACACGTCAATCGTTAATAAAATCTTTCCTATCTTAATTCTCGTCATTTCGCATTGAATATCGGATCTGGTGTATAGATCAAAATGGAAAGAACCCGAAGTGGAGTCGAGAACGCGAATGGAAACAGGAATCAACCTCCAGTGGTCGATTAAGCAAATACCTATTGTAGTAGCCGTTCCCGAGCCAATCACGATGGCCGGAGTGCAAGCAATGATCAAGATGATGTTGGATCGTCAAATGGAGGAAACAAGATGTTTACTTCAACAACATCGAGAGGAACTGACGATGCCTAGTTGAACAACCCAAATTGAACGATGGGCAGTTAGAAGGAGGGAACTACAGTGGGACCGTTGGTCAATCCAACCCACCAATAGTTCGAAAAAACAACCAGTATCACGGTGTCGAGAGGAATGGATGCAATTACAAGGATTTTCTGACTTGCAAACCATCGAATTTCACTGGAAAGGAAGATCTGATCGGAGTCATGGATTGGATCTCAGAGATAGAGTTAGCTTTCATGACGTGTGGTTGTAGAGGCAAGTTACAGACCACCTTTGTAGTAAGTCAGTTACGAGGAGGTGTTGTGCGCTGGTGGAATACCCTGGGGAAGACTCTGAGCCCCAATGAGCCCCTACAATTAACATGGACAGAGTTTTTTGTGCAGTTCAAATGCAAGTACTGCTCAGCCCAAAACATACTAGAGCTAGAGAACCAGTTCCTGACCTCGAAGAAAGGAAGCATGTCAATTGATTAATACACCAACAACTTCACAGAGAAGATGGAGTTTGCCTTGCGTATTGTCCCAGATGAACTGACAAAAATCGACAAGTACGCAAAGGGACTTCCATGGGAGTACGCGGTGCCAGTGTGTCAGGCACCTACTCTGGAGGCAGCTATTTGGGCTGCCAAGTCTGTGGAGGATATGATTAAGGGAAGAGCTGCCAACAAGATTGAGGTTGGCGAAAAGAGGAAATTTGAGGGGTCTACGAGGCCCAATAAGAAGAGCTTGTCTGGTTCAGGAAAGTTCGGAGTAGGAAATAAAGCAAAATGGTGCGAGAGGTGCAAGAAGAAGCACTTCGGGAAATGTAGCGAGGAGGTGACCTACTACAAGTGTGGGAAGACCGGGTATTATGCCAACGAGTGCACCGCCAGCAAAAGGGTGTGTTATGAATGTCGTGAAGAAGGGCATGTTGCTAAGGATTTCCCAAAGAAGAAAGAGGCGGCAACGCCCAACATTACACCAAAACCAAAGGCAAGAGCGTTCCATATGATCCTTGACGAAGCAGATGGCAATGAAAGAGATCAGGAATAAGGATCTATGAAGTAGTCGTGTAGATAGTACCACGTGGTGTAGCCTATTAGAGGCATAGTATAGGTTGAACTTGAACACCTATGTAATCGTTTCAAGGAATAATATAAAACGTTTGTTTTGTTATCTAATGTGTCAAGTTGTTATGTGATTTTCTTGTATGGTGACTTGGGTGAACTGCGAGACAATACTTGAAACGAGTATGAGTTGGTGTGAAAGGTAGTAGAGGCCTATACTACCGGAAGCACAGGACTCACGCTTGGATCAGGGAAAGTCACAAGGTTACCAAGAAGCCAGTAATTGATACCGTTTTATTCAAATATGTCGTTACCATCGTCTCAGTAATGACTAAAAGGAAATTATGAATTTTATAAGATTTGGCTTAGCAGTGCATAGCCCGAAACTCGAATTTTAGATCGAGCGGTTTTTGGCCTATGCGACCTAAATGAGAATTGAGGATCTCATTAATAGGAACTCAACAGTAAAAAGACCGACGAAAACAGAATCCGTATGTAGAAGTTATGAATTTTACGCGGACATTTAACAATATAATCTCCTCGTACTGTTAAATTTAATATCGGTCGAGAATTAGCCGACGGAGTCAAAATGAAAGTTGTAGATCTTGTTTTCACCTACGCGTGGATATAAAGAACGTCAAAAACGGAGGTCGTATGTGAAAGTTACGGATTTTAGAAGTCGGAAGTGTGTTGTACGAAAATGGGTGATGTGGCACAATCTTGGCCATTGCTTTCTCCCCAAGTCTTGCCACTAGATGGTGACGTGTGGTACCAAGTTCGTCCATTTTCCACCTCTAAATAGAACCTCTCCCACCCTCATTTTCTTCACACCTTTCCCATTCTTTCTTCTCTTTACTCTCTCTTTAGAACCTCTCTCTAGCCCCAAAACCCCCCGAAAAGCCTAGGGAACCCCCTTAGCACGAGGCGGAAGCCTCGGAGTGCTCGACGGCTCTGAGAAGAAGAGATTTTTGGCTTGGGAACGCTGCTCCAAGAAAAGCCCGGTTTTCTATAAAACCCGCTGTAAGTGAGCTACGCCTACGCTATTTTTAATATAGCTTTTATTTAATTATAGTAACGTTATTAGGAACTTATAATAAGTGCTTGGGCTATTATTATGGGTTATATAAGTATTGTTTAACGCTTATATAATAGTAATAATAGCTAGACTATTAATTAGTCTCGATGAATAATAGACTAAATTCTAGTGGTAATAACACTAGGTTTCGTCGAAGGAAATTATTTTTAAGAAGCGAAGCGCTGTTTGAGTTCGGAATCATCACCTTTTCAGGTGAGTGCATGGTCTCTTTCATCGTACACATAGATATGAAGTATTTAATATAAATTACGTGCTATGGGTACATATTGTCTGATTACTTGCTGTCTATGCTAAGTGAAATATTTTTATACACGTTTTAAATGATTTAAATTGTATATGTATTTTATATCTACAAAACGTGTTGGGTAAAACATGGGTAGATGTAATAGTTGTTGTGTGACCAAATAAAGTAATGAGAGCCTCGATATAGATGATATTGATTATCCAGTCATTTAGCGGAGTATAGATGACGACCACGGACTATTCTAGACAGTCCAGTGGAACGCTAGCAGGCTCGCAAACTGTAGGTGCTTATTTGAACTGTGTGCTCACCAGTAGTACTCCATCCCCCACATGGTTGCCTTATTTGACATGAATTGCTGAGGAACCCCCGAAGCATGTGTTGTCACCCCGATGAAAGTCCTTAGACTAGGTCCCTTGTGTTAGATGTTTTAGGGGCGTAAAGTGAGGATAACGGGAACGGGTAATCGGGTTTGTTTGGTTTGATAAAGTTAATAAACTTGTTTATTGTCGGTTGAAAACCTTATGTACTAACCAGGTTTCCAAACCTGGCCCACTCAGTTTATTTATATTACAGATGTTGATATGAAGTCACATTACATTGAGAGATTAAGGAGATATAAATCACTAGTGATAATGAATGTAAGTTATGTTTATGCTTATGTTTCTGTATTGATGATGACATCCCAAATGTTTTAAAATAAATAAAAATACTTTTCTTCGGAAATGCTTTGATAACGTATTTATCATGTTTTGCTGGGAACAAATTCCGTAACATTTTTATTAAAAGAGGTACTTTGATTTTTATAAAGCATAAACAAAATCGGTTTTTTTCTGACCATGGAAATGGGGATGTCGCAGTTGGTATCAGAGCATTAGTTTAATCGAACTAGGAATATGGATTTATTTCTAGACTTAAACTTAGAATTCTAAGAAATGATTATGAGGAGTGTGTCTAATGGATTTAGGTAATACACTTGAATAGACACAAGCACTAGCTTATTTAGAAAAATGCTTAACATGCTTTTATGTACTAAATGATTTATGATATGCATTATATGAACGGATCTATGGTCTATTGCCGACCAGATCTAGAAACTTTATGTGTTCAGGTTTCTAAATGTATAATTACAGTATTAGAACTGGCATGTACTTTTTCGGGGTAATAAGGAGATTTACACGTCAATCGTGAATAAAATCTTTCCTATCTTAATTCTCATCATTTCGCACCGAACATCGGATCTGGTGTATAGATCAAAATGGAAAGAACCCGAAGTGGAGTCGAGAACGCAAATGGAAACAGAAATCAACCTCTAGTGATAAAGCAAATACCTATTGTAGTAGTCGATCCTGAGCCAATCACGATGGCCGGAGTGCAAGTGATGATCCAGATGATGTTGGATCGTCAAATGGAGGAAACAAGATATTTACTTCAACAACATCGAGGGGAACTGATGATGCCTAGTTGAACAGCCCGAATTGAACGATGGGCAGTTAGAAGGAGGGAACTATAGTGGGACCGTTGGTCAATCCAACCCACCAATAGTTCGACAAAACAACCAGTATGACGGAGTCGAGAGGAATGGATGCAATTACAAGGATTTTCTGACTTGCAAACCATCGAATTTCACTGGAATGGAAGATCCGATCGGAGTCATGGATTGGATCTCAGAGATGGATTTAGCTTTGATGACATGTGGTTGTAGAGGTAAGTTACATACCACCTTTGTAGTAAGTCAGTTACGAGGAGGTGCTGTGCGCTAGTGGAATACCCTAGGGAAGACTCTGAGCCCCAATCAGCCCTTGCAACTGACATGGACAGAGTTTTTTGTGCAGTTCAAATGCAAGTACTGCTCAGCCCAAAACCTGCTAGAGCTAGAAAACCAATTCCTGACCTCGAAGAAAAAAGCATGTCAATTGATGAATACACCAACAACTTCATAGAGAAGATTGAGTTTGCCTTGCATATTGTCCCAGATGAACTGACAAAAATCGACAAGTACGCAAAGGGACTTCCATGGGAGTACGCGGTGCCAGTGTGTCAGGCACGTACTCTGGAGGCAGCTATTTGGGCTGCCAAGTCTGTGGAGGATATGATTAAGGGAAGAGCTGCCAACAAGATTGAGGTTGGCGAAAAGAGGAAATTTGAGGGGTCTACGAGGCCCAATAAGAAGAGCATGTCTGGTTCAGGAAAGTTCGGAGTAGGAAATAAAGCGAAATGGTGCGAGAGGTGCAAGAAGAAACACTTCGGGAAATGTAGCGAGGAGGTGACCTGCTACAAGTGTGGGAAGATCGGGTATTATGCCAACGAGTGCACCGCCAGCAAAAGGGTGTGTTATGAATGTCGTGAAGAAGGGCATGTTGCTAAGGATTTCCCAAAGAAGAAAGAGGCGGCAACGCCCAACATTACACTAAAACCAAAGGCAAGAGCGTTCCATATGATCCTTGACGAAGCAGATGGCAATGAAAGAGATCAGGAATAAGGATCTATGAAGTAGTCGTGTAGATAGTACCACGTGGTGTAGCCTATTAGAGGCATAGTATAGGTTGAACTTGAACACCTATGTAATCGTTTCAAGGAATAACATAAAACCTTTGTTTTGTTATCTAATGTGTCAAGTTGTTATGTGATTTTCTTGTATGGTGACTTGGGTGAACTGCGAGACAATACTTGGGACGAGTATGACTAGGTGTGAAAGGTAGTAGAGGCCTATACTACCGGGAGCATAGGACTCACGCTTGGATCAGGGAAAGTCACAAGGTTACCAAGAAGCCAATAATTGATACCGTTTTATTCAAATATGCCGTTACCATCGTTTCGGTAATGACTAAAAGGAAGTTATGAATTTTCTAAGATTTGGCTTAGCAGTGCATAGCCCGAAACTCGAATTTTAGATCGATCGGTTTTTGGCCTATGCAACCTAAATGAGAATTGAGGATCTCATTAATAGGAATTCAAAGGTAAAAAGACAAACAAAAACAAAATCCGTATGTAGAAGTTATGAATTTTACGCGGATATTTAACAGTATAATCTCCTCGTACTGTTAAATTTAATATCGGTCGAGAATTAGCTGATGGAGTCAAAATGAAAGTTGTAGATCTTATTTTCTCCTACGCGTGGATATAAAGAACGTCAAAAATGAAGGTCGTATGTGAAAATTACAAATTTTAGAAGTTGGAAGTGTGCTGTGCGAAAACGGGTGATGTGGCACAATCTTGGCCATTGCTTTCTCCTCATGTCTTGCCACTAGATGGTGACGTGTGGCACCAAGTTCAGCCTTTTTTCTCCCTATAAATAGAACCTCTCCCACCCTCATTTTCTTCATACCTTTCCCATTCTTTCTTCTCTTTACTCTCTCTCTCTCTCTCTCTAGAACCTCTCTCTAGCCCCGAAACCCTCCGAAAAGCCTAGGGAACCCCCTTAGCACGAGGCGGAAGCCCCGTAGTGCTCGACAGCTCCAAGAAGAAGAGATTTTCGGCTCGGGAACGTTGTTCCAAGGAAAGCCTGGCTTTCTATAAAACCCGCTGTAAGTGAGCTACGCCTACGCTATTTTTAATAAAACTTTTATTTAATTATAGTAACGTTATTAGGAACTTATAATAAGTACTTGGGCTATTATTATGGGTTATATAAGTATTTTTTAACGTTTATATAATAGTAATAATAGCTAGACTATTAATTAGTCTCGACGAATAATAGACTAAACTCTAGTGGTAATAATACTAGGTTTCGTCGAAGGAAATTATTTTTAAGAAGCGAAGCGTTGTCTGAGTTCGGAATCACTGCCTTTTTAGGTGAGTGCATGGTCTCTTTCATCGTACACATAGATATGAAGTATTTAATATAAATTACGTATGTGTACATATTGTCTGAATACTTGTTGTCTATGCTGGGTGAAATATTTTTATACACGTTTTAAATGATTTAAATTGTATATGTATTTTATATCTACAAAACGTGCTGGGTAAAACATGTGTAGATGTAATAGTTGTTGTGTGACCAAATAAAATAATGAGAGGCCTCGATATAGATGTTATTGATGATCCAGTCATCTTGCGGAGTATAGATGACGACCACGGACTATTCTAGACAGTCCAGTGGAACGCTAGCAGACTTGCAAACTGTAGGTGTTTATTTGAACTGTGTGCTCACCAGCAGTACTCCATCCCCACTTGGTTGCCTTATTTGACATGAATTGCTGAGGAACCCCCGAAGCATGTGTTGTCACCCCGATGAAAGTCCTTAGACTAGGTCCATCCCCACTTGGTTGCCTTATTTGACGGGAATGGGTAATCGGGTTTGTTTGGTTTGATAAAGTTAATAAACTTATTTATTGTGGATTTAAAACCCTATGCACTCACCAGGTTTCCCAACCTGACCCACTCAGTTTATTTATATCACAGGTGTTGATATGAAGTCACATTACACTGAGAGATTAAGGAGATATAAATCACTAGTGATAATGAATGTAAGTTCTGTTTATGCTTATGTTTCTGTATTGAAGATGACATCCCAAATGTTTTAAAATAAATAAAAATACTTTTCTTCGGAAATGCTTTGATAACGTATTTATCATGTTTTGCTGGGAACAAATTTCGTAACATTTTTATTAAAAGAGGTACTCTGATTTTTATAAAGCATAAACAAAATCGGTCTTTTCTGGACGTGAAAATGGGGATGTCACATTGACATCTTTACAAAAGCCTTACCTGAAGCAAGATTTAACAAAATTTTACAAGGCTTAGGAATGATGGAAGCTGAGTCAATAGCGAAATCGTTTTCGCCTCATTAAAAGTTGGAAAGCGAAATAGAGCGAACGCTCGGTCTATTTCGGGTCCGAATTTTTCGGGAACCGAAATGAACCGAACGCTAAGTTTCAATTGTATCTTTTGTACACTACCTTTTCCAGTAATTTATTTTATGTTCGTTTCACAAAATACAAAAATATTTTTATTTCTATTTTTAATTCTTTTCAGAAAACTTCATAAAATTCAAAAATATTTTCATTTCTTTTTCCTTTTTTTTAGTGCCTTTCAAGATATCAAAAAGTTCAAAAATAATTTTCTTTTTCAAAGTCTTGTTCTAATACATGTTTATGGGCTACTTCTTGTGATGGAGCTGGGACAAGTATAACTCTTGATCTTTATATTAGCTAAGTGTCCCTAGAAGCAGGCTGCTGCATGTTGACCAAAGCCTCCAAAGACTCTAAGTGAAGCCTTAATGACTTGATATACACAAATCATCCCAATTAGGCAAATTTACT
Organism: Lactuca serriola; assembly: GCF_051521515.1. Classification (NCBI taxonomy): domain Eukaryota; kingdom Viridiplantae; phylum Streptophyta; class Magnoliopsida; order Asterales; family Asteraceae; genus Lactuca; species Lactuca serriola. The sequence goes on from NC_136411.1 coordinate 361,981,288, forward strand.
CTAGTCGTGAGCTACCTTACTCTTCTCACATTGAGTTAAGAGTTTTCTGCTTAGTCACTCTATTACAACAGAGGTACCTTCGGTTCTCTAACCATCTCAACACTTTTCTCCATCAATTTTCGTTTCATGATCATAACTCTTGAGACTCTCCTCAGTGCTTACCACTGAGGTTTATTGTTACACAATGTATGTGTTAATGATCTTAGTTTCGTTTCACCCCGAACTAAGTGAAACCCAAACTTCAATACCCTATATGAATTGACGGTGACCAATCAAACGTTGTAGATTTCACCCATGAATTAACGAACCCACTTTTGTGGGCTGTACCCTGAAATCTCTTTTTCTTTTTGTGTGATCTTTATGAAATTGTCTAAACACCAAGGCATTTCTTCCCATAAGATCCAGTTTATTTTTTTGTTCTTGAGATTTATATAACAATCACCAAGTCACTGAAAATAATTCCAACCTACTTGTCTAATAGGCTACATTGGTCTCACAAGTACTTCGTCCGCTTTCGGTCTTATGTCAAGCACCAAAACATGGATTGAAGCTCAGCCTCCATTAATAGCCTTATAATAAAAATATGCCTTTCAATGCTTCTTAACAAGTATTTGATCGTATTTTAACAGGGAGCCACACAAGCACTGTGAAGTCTCTATTGACTTTGAAGGAAGAGATTCATGCCCGGGATCCACTGCTTCATGTCTTATTTGACATCACTTATATCCCACATATATTTTTCTTTATTTCTTTATCTTTCACACTATCTTGCACGAAAATCTTTATGATTTTTCCAAACTCTTGTTCGGTTGCTAATAAGCTAATCTCAAACATATAGCATCGGTTCATTATGGTGGAGTCGATTTGAAATGGTTCAGAATTTGAAAAGGAGATAAGGATGGAAAGGCACGTGAATTTGAAATGGACACCAACCCATTGCGTCATCTGACACCTTTTTCGGAGCTACAGTTGTCGAATCGTGCCTTTTCAGGCGTCGAATCAGAAGATGTGATATGATTGCACCAGATTTTTCTCTCTCCTAGGAAATGATATAAAAGTGTCTATCACCTTACTTTTTGCATCCTTACTACCTCCAATATTCTTAAAAGAAGTATCTGGCGATTTGATTTTACTGTTCATGATCACTTTCATCAAGCTTCAACAATGGTTGATTCATCTTCTGTCTAGGATACATCTGCAAGATCATCTCTTCTCACTATCAAGGCGATCCATAATCTTATCATCGATCTCTCACCGGTCCAGTATGATTCTTACATGCTCGAAGTGGTAGAATGTCTCAAATATTCTCCACTTGCGATTGCCCTAACAAAGGTCGACGCAGTTCCTATGTCTCATCTCTCCAAAGTGTACTCAACAACGTCCTACGACAAAGGAAAAGAAAGAGTTTTCTTCGAGCTCTTCGATTAGAAAACGTTGATTTCCAAGAATCACTTCTGCTCTCTTCTAGGGCTTCCTCTCAGCGATTTCTTGATCACCCCTGATTCAATCACTACAAACCAATTGTTCTCGATGTTCTACAACATGGGATACACTGAAGTTCTCTCCACAATCACGAAGTTCTCGAAATCGTGTCTCCCACCCGAATGGAACGGTTTATTCACTCTCCTCTTCAAAGGTTTATTGGAGAGAGTTGCAGGTTCTGATGGGGCGAGCAAATCCTTCACAACCATATGGTCTCTGCATTGGTATTAACCTGGACTTTGGGTCCATTCTTTGGACTGAACTAGTGCAAAGTCTCAACTCCGCCTCACGCTACTCTGAAATCTCTTGTGGGATATTTTGGACTGTTGTCACCTACTGGGCAATGGAAAAATTCCACATTCCCATTATGGCGGATTCTTTGCTCTCTTCCATCGCCACTTTTCACACTACAAAGGTAATCGTCACAGATCAAACCAAGTTTTCTTTCAATGGATCCATTCCTGCCTCGATGTATCGATGTGTTTCATATGAGAGTCAAATTATTCAAGAGTACCAGCAATTACCCTCTTCTGGGCAGAGGGATTTAACTCCTGAGATGATACGTTCGATGGAAGATGTTGATAGACCATCCAAGAGGGGTAAAAAGTCAGACCCTAAGAAAGGTGACAAGGAGGGTCCTTCTTCAAAAGCTGCAACACCAAAGAAGCGAAAGCTAGAGAAAGCAGCTCCATCTCAGCCGAAGAAGAAAAAGGTCAAGAAGATGGCTAAGAAACCCAGAAGTCCTTCAACAAGTGACTCAGACTACGTTCCTACTGGTCATCTACCCATCCAACCTTCAAGCGAAAGTGAAAGCAAAAGCAAAAGCGAAGATTTAGAGGATGAGAGTTCGGTCTGAGGAGGCACTCCTCCTCCTTCGCCTACACATAAGGTACCAGTTCGCTCCAACCCATCTTCTCCTCCACCTATCTCAATCCCAATATCCATTCCTCTATTATCACCTGTCATCGAATCCCAACCCACATCAACCATTCCCATTCCAACTCCCATTTTCTCTGAAACTACCACCACCACTACCAAAACTTCCGAAACCCCAGTTACCTCTAACCTCTTTCTCCTACTCAATCAACTGAAACCAACATCGTTCTTGGTGGAGATGGCATCAATTATGAGTCCTTCTACTATAGTCCCTACAGAGTATAGAGTGATGACGATGATGATGCCCCTGTCACAAAGAGGCAGATTAAGGAACTGAATGAAAAGCTTGATAAGTTTATGGCCTCGTCTTCATCTTCCCAGGATTCATTCTCCGAGGCTGCTATGAAATCCATGATGGATTCCTTCATCAAAGAGCACAAAGCCTCCATCTCCAAAGCAACATCAACAATTGATTCATCTACCAAAGTCTGCAAGGAAGCGACCGAAAAAGTCGAAAAACTAATTTCTGATGCTAATCTTTTCCTTGATTCCTTACAGGCAGCTACTCAAAAAAGTGCAGCAACTGTCAACGCCACCGTTGAATTGCTTGCCTCTTCTCTTCAAGATGAAAAGCAACACTTTGCCTCCATGCGCCAAAGCATTCAAGCTGAGAATGCTGACTTGCAGTCTTCCATCAATACTCGTCTTGCCAAGCTTCAGGAGGTACTGGCACTCGAAAGCAAAATCATGGATGAACTGGCACTCAAGACTACTCAAGTTAAAACCAAGTCCTCGCAACTCAATCAGGCGAACAAGGAACTTGAGTACCTTCGGTTTGAGCAGGCTGTTGTAAAGATCTGTGTGAGTGATGTTCACGCTCTTCTCTACAACGTCTTGGAAGCCCATGATTCACTTCTCACTCTCTTGGTCAGGCGGCATCTAACTGAAAAGCTTGGTCCTACTCTTGAAATTTTGAGCAGAATAGAGGGTGTTTCGGAGACGGTTGTCCCTCCGAAACAAGGGGGAGAAGGAAATCAAAGCAAATCTCAACCACCTCCAATAAGAGAACCTCAAAAACCAAAACTCAACAGTGGACCAAAAGGTAATGTAGCTTTGGGTTCAAGTATGCAGGAGAAAGGTAAAGGTCATGTTGAGGATAGTGATGAAGAAGAAGAAACTATTTTTGACGCTCTGAAAAGGAAGCAACGTGACCGGGAATTAGATGAAAATGATAGAGCAACGAGGGAAGCTGAAGAAAAAGAGAGAAAAATGAAAGAGGCTCACGACCTGTTGGAAAGCCGAAAAACTCTTTTTCCTCTATATGGTCATTAGAGAAGCTTTTCAAGGAAGCGATTGATTCTCCAAGTACTCACTGGCTTGAATCGGTTGTTTCCCTAGACTGTGTGAATTCAAAGGATTCACAGTTTGATATGTTGATAACCTGGAAAGTGATTGTCTTCCATTGCTTTCAACCCATCGTTGAGATTCCCTCTCCTGATCCAAAGGTTGACAGAGACTTAATTGATTTCTATCTCACCTTAGCTCAACCTCAATACCAAACATGGAGTGCCCAGAAGATCACTACTGTCAGAGTGTTGAAGCCTACTGTAGCAGGAAAGTTTATCAACATAAAGTTCAAAGTGACCCGAGGTTCTGCTAACCTGGAGCATACTATTTCTCTTGCTGACCTACCGAACCTAAACCCTCATGATTGGATCTTGTTGAACAACATTCTACTCACCAATTCCAAAGAGTGTCAGCCTATCATTGATCACATCAAGAGAATGTTGGTTTGCTACATTCACGAAGTAGCGAAGATGGATCAAGAAATTGCTACTGTCCTCAGAAAGAAGCCAACGATCAAACCTATAGGGAAGTCGAGTGACATCAACATAATGAAGACGGGGAAGATTGATTCAAAGTTCAACACTGTGATGTTTACACGAGGTGAAGGGCAAAAATGTTTGTTTTCTCTCGTTGACAAGCACCTTTTCTCCACAATCTTTTTGGAGCACATTCCCGACATCATTCACAGGGGCAAGTGGAATAGTGAGGCTGACAAGAAGTATTTTTCAGACATGCTTCGATGGTATATCAGTTTTCGCCAAACATTACATGCCATTATACCGAAGCTGTTCAAAGTTGTGTAGCGAACCTCTCTTACTCAGCAGAAGTGAAGTCTCGCCTCAATGGACGCAAGGGGGGAAATTGTTGAGACCTTAAGTGTTGCGTCATTGGGTTTTGTTGTATAGTCCAGTTTTTTCACAGGTTTGGGCTTGTCCAACTGTGTTAATCTTTCTAGGGTTTAGTATATAAGGTGCATGCATTCATCCTTGTCATTAACGCTTTAATAAGTATCGTATTGATTGTACTGTAAACCATAGCACATCTCTACAATAGAAGTTCTTAATCGAGCTCTTCTGAGGTGTGACTATATTTTAATCATTCGAAATATGTTTGATTCATTGTGTGTTCAAGAGTTTTTTAGTCTTATTGATTTTCCTGTCAAAGATCTAACCGATCTAAAGAGTTTTCAACTCCTCAATGTCTAGAGTTTTGTCCAGTTTTCTCAATGTTAGAGGAATCTTGAGTGATAGGATCTCATAAACTTGGCAACTTTATCAGTCCTTGACACTCCTTGGTGATCCCTTCCTCAAAATCTAGAAGATTAGTGAGTCATAGATTCCATGCATGAGATATGGTCTTATTTTCCCTTCATTCTGACCTAGTTTGTACTCAAGACATGCATGTCTAAAAAGCTATGATTTTTATGGTCCTTTGGGTTGGAGGAATCCAACAGGAAAGTTTGGAGGTTGTACTTGAATGATTAAGAGCTTAATTGTAACGCCCCATTCCTGGTACGCATAAGTTCATTTAATATTAATTTTGTAAAATCTACTCGATGAGTTCATAGCCTAACTCGTCGAGTATATGACAGATTGGTCGCAGGAATTTAAATGGTCTACTCGGTGAGTCGATGCCTTGACTCGACGAGTAGTTCTGTAAGGAGGAAACCCTATTGTCGGGGTTTTGCACCCTATTTAAGCCATTTAACCTCTTTTGGGCCTCCCTTACCAGCCTCACTATCCTCCAAAACCCTAATTTGTTGTGAGCTTCATCCTTGACAGATTATTGAGGTTTTGAGTGTGTTTTTGCGATATAGAAGAGAGTTGGAAGTGCTTAGAGCCATCAAGCTTGTGGAGAAGATCAAGATCCAGGATTTCATGCATCTTTGGCAAACCTTCTAAGGTAAAAAGCTCTTAGCTTGATAACCCATAGCTTAGATCTCTTTTAGTGTTGATTTTTTTGGTCTTTTTTATCCCTTTGAGAAGAATAAGTTACTCTCCATGGGTTGTATGCCAAGCAATCCCTTTTTCCTGTGATATTTAGCCTTTAGAACCATAAAAGAGGTCTTGAACCCGTTTTTTCCCAAGCAATGGTCATGTTCATGGAAATACGTTGCTATAACTTGATTTTGGGTCCATTTGAGGTGTGCAAGGCCATCAAGTCTCCAACTTTATAGAAATGGACCATGGAAATGATCTAGATCTGTATTTTGGAGCCTTAGAAGTGTGAAATCAGTTGTTTAGGTTAGATCTGCAAGGGACTCGACGAGTTCATATGGGAACTCGGCGAGTGCGATCAAGGATCCTCGATGATGTTCATGAAACTCGGCGAGTTGTCAAGGAGCTTGACGAGTTGGATCATCTTGTCCCTTTCTGACTATGCTAGGACTCGACGAGTCTGAGGACGACTTGACAAGTTAGTTCGTCCAATTGCGATGATGGGTAGCCTGGGAACTCGACGGGTTATAGGGTGACTCGGCTTGCTGAGTCGTAATTTTAGGGTTTCTGAGTTCCAGAACTCAACGAGTCAATAGGCTGACTCAACGAGTTAGGTCAACCTGGAATGTTGACTTTAACCAGGATGTTGACTTTTGACCAGGGGTAAAATGATCATTTTACCCTAAGAAGGATTATCAGATTTTGATTAAGTGTTGTATGCAATTAATAGCCGGAGAGTCACCGGAGCAGCAGACAGGGATTCCTCACTCGAGTTTTCAACAGTCAATCTTGCGAGGTGAGTTCCCTTTTAGTAGGAACGGGTCAAAGGCACCAAGGCCGGCCCATATATGTGATATGCTAGTGGCTGAGTGTGGACGGGGCCCGAATATCCTAGTAGTCGAGTGTGGGCGGGGCCCGAATCTCATAGTATTATTTGAGTATAGTTATGTGATTGCTTGGTAGATATACTTGTTGTCTGTGTGATACTTGTATGCATGTTGGTAGCAGAGTGTGGGTGGGGCCCGAATCTCCTAAACGACGCAGTATGGGTGGGACCCGAATCTCCTAGACAGCAGAGTGTAGGCGGGGCCCGAATCTCCTAGATAGTATAGTGTAGGAGGGGCCAAAATCTCCTAGACAGCGGAGTGTGGTTGGGGGCCGAATCTCCATGAGAGTGGGCAGGGACCGTGTCTCCTAGTTGTATGTTATATGTATGGTATGTGGTAGTTTGGGGGAGCTCACTAAGTGTCACACCCCAAAACCGAGAACTGCGGAAACGTTCAGGGCGGAGGACGTCATGTAATGTATCACAACAATGTAAAGTAGTAAACAAGCAACAACATCATCCATTGCATTAATAGTATGAATTTTAATTACAAGTGTGTTCTTTCATAATATACAACAATAAAATGAATAATCAGAATAAGACGAGTCTGGACTGCTCCGTCTTCACAAACCTGGTCGTCGTACCTGTCTATGTGTGACCTGAGAATACAAGTTATTTTGAAAGTGAGTATCAGCCAAGAAGCTGGTGAATTCATAAGTATTAATGTGTCTTTGATGTGTAAAACTTGTAATGGAAGTCTTGACCTTGTTTCGAAAGAAAGCTCATATAAGTATGTAAACGTTTGTAAGTAATGGAAAGCGTTTGACTAACCCTAGAAATCCTTATGATCCCTATAAAAGAAGTCTTCTATCCAGACCCTACTGTTTTGAAAGTAGTCTTCTACCAAGACCCGACTGTTTTGAAAGTACGCATCTCTGTAAATGTGATGGTTTTTCCCTGTTTAACTATTAGTATAAAACTAAAGTATACCTCATTGTTTATGTGTATGAGTCAAAATATAAAGGTAATAAGGAAAATAGTTATCTATATCAAATATATCCTACCTCGTCGTTCATGTGAATATGTCACAAAGTAAAGGAAGAAAATAACATAATAACTTAAGTACTATCCTTTTGCACTAGGATAACTAACAGTGCTAACTTAAGACATCCGTAGATGTACATTTACCTCTATTGCTAACAACTGGGTTTAGGAATAGTTAGTCCCTTAAAGTATACCTGTAATGATATCAACCGTATGCATCCGTAGATGTTCATTATCCTCTGTAGCTAACAGTGGCTATAGGAATGGTTAGTTCCTCAAAGTATCCTTTGGTACTAGGATGTAAAGTCCAATCTATCTCTCGATTATGTGATTGAGTCACAAGATAAAGATAAGAAGGAGAAATATATGACAGTATCTACACATATAATATGTAACAGTAACCCATCATATAATATCTATGTAACAATATTCATGTAAACGTACTCATGTAAGCGTATCTATGTAAATATACTCATGTAAACGTATCTATGTAAACGTACTCATGTATCATATAAGCATATGTAAACGTACTCATGTAAGTGTATCTATGTAAATGTACTCATGTAAGCATATCTATGTAAACGTACTCGTGTATCATGTAAGCATATGTAAACGTACTCATGTAAGCGTACCTATGTAAATGTACTCATGTAAGCATATCTATGTAAACGTACTCATGTATCATGTAATGTACTAGTATAGACTCATGAATGAACTGACTCTTGTGTGATTCCTTGTATCATGAATGACCTTCGGACAGATACCCGATACCCTACCAGACCCCATCCCAACGGGAAAAAGGAAATAAAGCGGGTTAGCCTTCCTAAGTCCTTTAAACATTAATTATATAACTATACATATACCGACATGCAATTGACAATATAAAAGTATATAAGGAGTTTTGTAAAACCTTTAAAAAGAATTAATACCTAAGAAGAGATCGACTTGATGTCAATTTATAAAACGGTTTGAAAGTATTTGTTTGATAACAACAATTTAAGTATAAAGGAACCTTTGTTTGACCCACAAATGTAACAAGGTTTTAAATGAAACATACTGTGTTTAATATACAGTTTAATAAAGTGTTTTAAATACTTCAAAACATTCAAGATAAACATTTGATGAAAACTGATTGGCAAAACAGTTAACGTAAAGTAAAGTCATTTGCATGTTTAATTATTAATCACATGTGATTGATATAATAACTAATCATGATTCAACATGTATTCCCCCCAAGCATTTATAAACATTTAGAAGGTTAATTCAAGGGGTATGAACTCACTTGCAGTGAGCGGATCGGAAGGAAGCGTCGGACCAGTGCTTGGTGTCAAGTGAAGACTTAGACACACACAATAATCCTAAATACATATGAAGACATATGTATATAACCAATTAGTGATTTTACCACTAATTAAACATGTATAAACATCCTATTGCGAGGAAAACACTTTGGTCAAGTGCTAGGAGGCTATCGGGTCGCAACAAAGGAGTGTAAAGCCTCATACGGGAGTTTATGGTCCAAAGACCATGTGTGTTGGAGTTTACGGCCCAGGGGAGTAAACTCCTGGCGATAAACTCTCAATTGGGTCTCTAAATGATGCTCAAAGCTATTACAATTTAAGTAGTTAAGTGCTTCAAAGCTTAAACAAGTGTTTGGGTAGGTTTAAGGCCCTAAAATGGCCTTGTTTAATGTTCACGGCATTTGGACCACTCCCCCATGAGTTTACGACCGTAAAATCATGGTAAGGAGTACCATTTCGTGAATCTTGGTCCTTAGTTCCATGGTGTAATGTTCTATGCTAAAAATCAAGGCTTACTAGAAGGTTAGGGTTACATTTGCACCCTTAAAAGGGGTTTACGGCCCAAGAACATGTCTTGGCCGTAAACTCCTTGATTCTCTTGATTTCTTATGTTTTCCAAGTCCTATACACACTAAGATACAAGCCTAATATACTCTCATTGCATAAGGAAAGGACTAGGCACCATTTGTGCCTTAAAGGAGGGTTTACGGTCCAAGATGTTCTTGGGCGGTAAACTCTCAAATCTTGTTGTTTTGATATGATTTTGATGTTATTAAGCACAATCTAAGCTATATAATACAACTAGATAGAAGTACTCACGTTCTGGGACGAAAGTCTGAAGATCCTTGAGAGAGAATTCGACTTTTCTCTAGTTGGAAATGTAACTAATGAATAAATATGGCTCAGAATCCTTTATATAGTCCTGGGATTTTTGGCAGAAAATATTTTATTCACACAATGAACTCTAATATTATAGAGTTTTGGAATAACAAAGTTGCACAAAACCCTAGTGCATCCACTTTCCTGATATCTCCTTAAGTGTAAACCTGAAATACTGAAACTTATACCCAAAAGTCTGGAAATTCACTATAACTATTCTAATCTTCTACTGACTTGATATGGTTTGTATAGAATGGAAATCTCAGGTTGTCACACTAAGTTTCGCGCTTACGATTTTCAGTTTTGGTTTCAGGTACTTCCACTATCAAAGGGAAGGGTTCCGGATGATCGCATGGCACACACCACAATCTTTAGCTTGGGAGATTTACTCTGATATTTGATATGTTGACAAATATTATGATATTTTGAGACACGTGGTTTATGACTTTATACTATGACGATGATATTATTGTTTTAATAATGATTTAAAAACAAAATATTTATGTTGTATTTTTGGGATGTTTCATTAATGCTTTAAGCTATCCATATCGGTTCTCACAATGCGGCGAGTTATGTGTCACGACATAACGACGAGCGCTTTGGCTACTGTTTTGTCCTAACTCTGTCACAACGTGACCAATGGGTGGCCACGACGTGACAATCAGTTAGGGATAACTTTGACTGTTGACTTTTGACCATGGTTGATTTTTGTTCAAATTCTCCTTTATTGTCGTTAGGTGTCTCATTGCACTTGTCTATCCTATGTGTGAATTGTTGTGTTTTAGCTTCTATCCGTGAGGTGAGTCTTCTCACTATATCTATATGCATGGTAGTGTATGTGTATTGACCAGCTGGGTCCTAATTGTTGATTGGTGTTATATGTGAATTTGAATTGCTGGTAACTCTTAGACAGCTGTGAGTCCACAGGACTGCCGATTGTCCCCAAGGTTGCTAATAACCCCTAAAGCGTACTGTTAATCTACAGGGCGTGTTGTTAGCCCATTGGGATTTTTGAAAATATGCAGGGTTGCTGATAATCCATAAGTGTTTATTATGTTATTATATGTACGATATTTTGGGAAACTCGATAAGCTTCGTTCTTTAAGTTGTGGATTAAATATGTTTCAAGTACTTCTGATAATCGCGGGAAGGTGAAGGTTTGACTGTACACTTCGACTTGTAATTTTTTATGATTTCTGCATTTTGATTTTTATGATTTCCATAGATGTTACAGATGCTTCTGATTTTGGATGATTATATTTGATACACCTGAGATCTTATTAACTTAGTTTTTATAATCCTCGAGGTTTTTTCTATATTAAAAATGAAAAATGTTGGGGTAAATATTTAGATGTTACATATTTGGCCCTCTAAATATCACAAAATGACTTCTTAACCCATATACATGATCAAGAATCATGTTTACACTTTGATCCCCGTAACTTAACTTTAAACCAAGGAAATGGTTAGTTTAAGAATGAAACTTAACGGAAGATTAACCTCAATGATGGATGATAATTTGGATCATTATAACATCCATGAAGTAATATCTAAGTGTGGGTTAGTCTAATACTTGAAGTGTCTATTAAGTACTAATAAGTATTAGTCACAATATCTATGTTATGTTCATCACCATGAACAATCTACCAGTACTCCATTATGGAGGTTTGAGTAAATTAATACTCTGGAAGTTAGCCAAAACATGCAAAAAGGAACACAATAATAAACTAAAGAAATGACTATTCTCCGCATATATTAAGATCTACACTTAATAATCGCCAAATAAGATAAATATTTATACTTCTTAAGTTCCCAAGTTTGAAAAAACTAAACTATATGTGCTCAATCCAATTCATTTAGAAATCTTATGCCTTTTTTACCTTGTATGATAATCATACTTGGTGAGTAAAAATGGCTTAGTAAATGGATTGGCAATATCCTTTTCGATATGAATTTACTGACTTTGATGTCTTCACATTTGAGTAACTATCAAATCTGATGGTATTTACTGAGTACATGCCTTGTGTGCTTGTGTAATTTTGGGATCCTTAGTCGAGGCGACTAGACCCTTGTAGACACAAAATACTTCAACAAGATCATCATTGATTGAAAACACTAAGACCATTGATGAACCTTTTAGCTACTTAGCCTTCTTTGCAGTCTTGTTGGCTACAATATACTCTACCACTGTTTTTTACTCCACTATGGTGTATTACTTGGTACTCTTCCAAGTCATTGCTTCACCATTCAGTAAGAGCACAAATTCTGAATGCAAACGAAATTATCTTTACTAGTCTAAAACTAGCATCACTGTAACCCTTACATTGATCTCTTTTTTATTTACAAGAACATCGCTTTTTTCACCTTAGGATATTTATGAATGTTCTTAATTTCGATTCAATGATTTTCCCCATAGTTGATTTGATATTATCTCTTCATGCTCAAGGCGTATGAGATATCAAACCTAATACATATCATGGAAAATATGATCGATCCTATAACATAAACTTATTGTAATCGAATCATTTTCTTTAGATCATCACTAGGACTAAGACATTGAGCATTGCTCAATGCCATACCATGTTTTATATGCATGAGCTCTTTAGGGTTCCACATCTTAAATTTCCTCAAGATTGTATGTACTATGGCTCAATCCAGTGAGTCGCTTAGATTTGTCTCCATAGATCTTTCATTAAGTATGTATGTTTCTTCTCCCAAGTGTTTCACAACGAAACAAATCCTAAGCCAAGTTTTCTACTTCACAAAGTTTAAACATGGTTCGTATGAGTTGTATATCACCAAAATACAATACAAGAGAGACAAAAACTCTCCCGTTATCTTTGACTTATATACCTAGCTTATCTTCATTTCTCAAAAATCTAAATTGTTTGACTTTCTAATCGAAGCAAAGATTCTAACTACGAGATGATTATTGTAGTCCATAAATGAACTTCTTAAGCTTACACATCCTTCAAAACCTATCTCGGTTTGAATGTGTATGCATTTCTATCCATATTTTTCTTCTTTTAAAGACCCACTTACACCTAACTATTTAATGCTAAGTGTGCGATCAACCAGATTCTAATCTTGGTTATCATTCACGGACTGAACCTTGCCCTCTATTACCTTCTTCCATTTTGCAACTTTTTGGGCATGTTATAGCTTCCGATAGCCGGTAGACTATGATTAGCGACTCATTTCCCTTAGTAATATAAAATCTATATAACTAGGTGCATGACGTCCTTTATTGGATCTTTGGAGAAGAGATGGAGTCTTGTCAATTCCTTAATAGGTATTTAAACCTCTCGTTGAGGTTCTTTGTTGGTTGACTATTGAATTTCTTTAAGATCAATTTGCCTCCTACTAGCCTCTTTGGAAATCAACTCCCTTTCTCAAAAGACTACCCTTCGAGCAACAAAGGCTTTTTTCTCATAAGTTTTGTAAAACAAATACCCAAAAGACCTAACAGGATATCCAATGAAGTAACGCCTCGTTGATATGCGTTCCAACTTGTCAAGAGCTTCATGATGAAGGTAAACCTCACAACCCAGATGTTTTGTATATATGCAAGAGACAAAATATCCTCACTTCATATTTTAGAGCATATTTCTCGAAACTTATCTATTTTTACAAGTTCTAAGACTCTTGTAACGGTCTTCATGGTACAATACTTAAAATTGTATAGAAATGTAATATGATTCATCATTAACAAGATTTAAAAAATGATTAGTTTCTCCCCCCAACTACACCGTTTGCAAAAGTGTTCTAAATGGAGATATTAGTGTCATGATTTCAAAATTCCTTAGATGATCGTTAGATTTTTGACTAAGATTCGCACCGATTAATTGTATAATAGTGTGCCATTCCGATAAAATTGTTTCTAAATTTAGAAATGAATTTAAAACATCTGTTGTTTAAACTTTAAGCAATATATATAAAAAAAATAGTATTTCTTTATCATCAATTTTTAGCTGTGTTATGATATTCTTAGTTCGTTTGCCTTTAATAGGGCCTTAGTTCGTTTGCCCGGTATCAGCTATTCCTTAAAAGTGCTAAAATATATAAATACAATATAATAATTATTAAAAAAAAAAAGTTTTACGTATTATTGCTCAAATATACCATACCCCTCATATAAATAATAGCTTTGGAAAAGTAATTGTTACTTATTATTTTAATTTCAAAAAACGTAGCATGTCTCTCCCTTATTGGAAGCAATCGATCACTCTCTAGATATAAATAGCAAAATAATAAGAAAATATCTTTGGCCATCTTCTTATTATTGGCAATAGAATAATGAAAAAATATCTTAAAGACTTTAACACATAAACAAGTTGTCCAATGTAGGTTTCCAATTTGATCAAAAAGTTATCTCAGCGTAGTCGTGGGGCCAATAGCGCCAACCGAATAAGAAATCCACAGAAACTAAAAAACTGTGTACCAGTTGATAAAGTGATAAGCCCATTTTCTGGCATCAATAAAAAAAAGTATATATATATATATATATATATATATATATATATATATATATATATATATATATATATATATATATATATATATAAAAGGTGATGTTCAACAGAGAACCATAATTAACCAGCTAACCAAAGAACCAATTTTTTTTTTAATTTTTAGAACTTATTTTTATAAAAAAAACTAAAAATACAGAAATTCATAACTTTTTATCCTTTTTCCAATGATATCAAATTCTATTTTTTTTTTACGTCAAATTCACAATGTGAATTTGTGAAAATTCACAACATGAATTCAGATTCACACGATGAATCCGAAAAATATTTTTCACATTCACAATATTAATATATGAATTTAGATATTTATAGATTTTTTTTTCGGTGAAAAATAAACTCTAGAAATTGCAAAAAATGTTTGGTTCTTTGAAAAACAAATAATTATGGTTCTCTATTGAACTTTTGCATATATATATATATATATATATATATATATATATATATATATATATATATATATATATATATATATATATATATATATTCGAAAATAATGACGTTATCGGGAAGTGATTCGTGGGTATGGATAAGGTTGGGAAAATCGAAATCGAATGAAGTTTTATAAAGTAGGAAAATCATACTTAATGATATATTAATTTATTTATTTATTTTTGTCATTAAATCAGAGGAAAAGGTGGAGGAGCTGGCTTATCATAAAATTATTTACTACATTTTGTCATTTATAGGACGTTTGGTTGTTATGCTTGTAATGTTAATTTTTAAAAATTTATTTATATAAAAAGTTATCAATTTAAACAAATTATTTTTATAGAAACTTAAACTTCAAAAGGAAATTACAATGCATTTAAAAAAAACAGAATACACTTGAAATTAAAATAACACACAAGACAACCTAAAATTAAAACACATAAGACAATAGAAATTAAAAGACAACGAACTTAAAATTAAAAAACACACAAGATAATTAATTATTCACAATGTTGGTGTCACTTGTCGCACTGTCTCAAAACTTGTCAAAACTCAAGAAACCAGTTAGGTTTGTTAATTTCTTCACGGAAAGCCTAAAGAGTATTGACAAACAAAATATTTTTAATTTCACCATCCACTGTTTCACGCCTCACCCTACGAAACATATTGTTAAACTGCACTGCTACTACGTTTGCATTTCTCCATTTGAAGAAGAGTTGTGTAACGCCCCAAAAATCAAGACATAATTTTTTTTGTTTTTAGATTAATAAATCGTTAGAATACGTCATTCTCATAAAAAACAGAGTAAATTAATTTCTAACATATCATTGATAAATCAGAGTACTTTACAGAAAACGAAAATATGGGGTGGGTGCTCTGTAATCATCCTGAGCCCTTTGAAAACTTAAGTACCTGAAACAAAACTAAAAACCGTAAGCACAAAGCTTAGTGATTTCCCCAAAATATACCACACATGAAACTACATAAGTCCACATAAATCATGCATATATATATATATATATATATATATATATATATATATATATATATATATATATAAGGATGTCATGGAAACCCTCCACGGTCTTATTCCGGTGCCATGGGAAGCCCCACATGGTTTTAACGAACTGTTATGCGAACCCCTAGATGGTCTTAGCCTGGAATGCCATGGGCTCCTCCCTATGGTCTGATATCCAATTGCCTCGAGCACCCCCGGGGTCTTTCATGCAAGTATCACAAAGACAACTAGCATACCACATAACACATAATGGGCCGACATTAGCGACTTCGACCCGTGGATATGGTGAGGAGAAGACTCACCTCGCACTGCTGAAACATACAGAAAACCCTTTGTTGCTGGCTGACAAATCCTCAACTACCAATAACAAAATAATACCCAATTAACAATTGGGTCCTAAACCATAATCATAACTTCAAACCTTGGGTAAAAAGACCATTTTACCCTAACCTAGCCTTGACCAAAACAATGGCCCAAACTGCAATCTAAAAGGCCAATCAACTAATCCATGGCCCAATTTTCCAAATTGGGCCCAAACCTCTACATGGTCTTACCTTAAGGTCTAACCATCTTTCTAGTTAAAAACACTTGGCATTCCGATGGCCCATTAGCACATAACCATTCAAAGCCCAAATATGGTCCACTAATAGCCCAATTTTCCAAATTGGGCCTAAACCTCTCCAACGGACCTTATCCTAAAGCCTAATAATTTCCTTGGTCTAAAAACCTATTTTCCAGATGTTCACGAAGGCCCACAACAACTTAGTACAAGAAATGGCCCAACCCGAGGCCCACATTTGTGAAGTCCAATCTAACTGAGTACGCAGGGCGTACTCAGTAGTACGCCACGCGTACTTGCTTAATGGCTTGTATGATGCGCATATTGGCTTGTACACCCAGCATACTCCCCTTTTAATCGCATGTTTGCCATTAAGCACTTAATACTTAGCCCAAAAGTCCAAACCATAGATTTGAGTCCCAAATAGCGTCTAGACCCATAAAGTCACTGACTTGATGACTTTGCATGCACCAAATGAACCTAAGCTCAAAATATAACACTCTACTACTATGGAAATGGTTCTAACTCATGCATAGATGGATTCAAACTCTAAAGGTGCCAACTTTATGGACCTTAAACCTCAGAAAACACTAAGAGGGGCAACTAAAAGCTCATGGAATGAAATCAAGACCACTAAATCTCATACTTGGGACCAAGATGTGATGGGTTTTGAGCACTACAACATTCTTATAGTGCACATGCAACCCTAATTCTTTGGATCTAGGTTTTTCTCAAGTTATACATACAAATTATTATCCAAAGCATAAATCCTAATCTAGCATATAATTTTCTAAATTAATAACTTAAACATAGCTAGAAGAATCCCTTTTCTTTGTTGATTGGTTGATCTTGACCTTCAAGAGCTTAGTGCCTCAATTGTTGCACATCTAATGGAGTCACAAACACCAACTAGCAATAGATGAACACGAGAGAGAGGATAGAGGCTAGGATTTTCGGCTAGGGTTTCTTCTAGGAATCAAGTGGCCGAAAACCTCATGCCAAGGAGTCTTTATTTATATGGTTGTGATACTAGGGTTTTAGACTGAAACCCTAATTGTGCTTAGGCCTTAAGCAATCTATGGAACCCTTCTAGAAGGCCCTTTGGACGAATTCTTCTATTGGCTTCCCATAAAATTCGTCCACCCCTTCTATTAAGACTCCATAGCCCAACTTGCAACTAAAAGTAAATTGCAATATCAGTCCCCATACATTTAATCAGTCTCTTTTGATCACCAAATTAATTCCAAAGTAATTTCTAATCAATACCAGTTAAATAATCTGATTTCTCAATTAATATATTATTCTTATGATATATTAATAAATCATCTATCAACCTCTTTCTCATAATTCATCATGTCAAGTTGTTATGGTGAAGGCAACCCAAAACGACCATGCTACTATCGGGTCTAGTACATACCAATTATAGTTATGGGTTTAGACACCTAATCCAATGGTCTCCCACTTGGATAAGTCTAATAACTATACTTGTAATTACGACTTCAAAATCCGATTAGAAATCATGGCTTTCAAAAGTCGTTGTCGAACTTTGACCTAGTCAATGACGTGTCCTTTAGATAAGGGATCATATAATCCTCCGTTTTGCAAGATATCGTGTAAACAAAGACATGGAACATAATCATTCTCAATGTCTAACAATTTGTTTCCCGACTTCTGATTTGTTTGACATGGAACATAATTGAACACATCAATTTAGTCTTGACCGGGCGCGACACATAAGTCAACACAAAATGATCGAGGGGCCCATGATATCGCTTTTACCCTCTTAGGTTAAAAGGAACATATAAACTTTGAATTATATGCTTGTACTATTTACTCATTAAATCATGAACAACTACACGTTTTATAACATCAAGTCACTGATGCATTTACGCGTTATCAATGCACAACCAACTTGTAAACAACAACTCATATATCTCGGTTTAAAGATTATACGATATTATCGTCTCATAATCACATGTGATAAATTCCATGAAATGATTCACATGAGCGTCGGTTTAATCCAATACTCAAATCTTATTTCAAGAGCACTCATGAATGTTGCAGCAAACCTTTGCTATGTCTAAACACTTAGACAATACACAAACCAATTCATGACAGTCTAACCTCATAACTTACTCCCAAAGTGTGATCGATTATGGATAATTTGAACAATCTAATTATTCTGGAAGTAAAACATGCAAAAGTGAAACAATAGTAAACAATCGACACAAGATAGTAAGCTTTAATTATAAATAAAACCCCTTAATTTAATCATCAAATGTCAATTACATTTATCTATTAGAAGTTTCTAAACATCTATCTAATCACTAAAACTAATATCGTCCTTTAGACCAATGCTCCTCGCATGTCGTAAGTGCTTAACCCTACTCAGACCCTTGTGAGGGGATATGTTAGGTTCTTCTCTGACGATACCCTCTTGACTACGAGGAGTCCCTCTTCTACCGGATGTCTGATGAAGTGGTATTTTATGTCGATATGTCTGGATCTACCATGATCCCTTGGTTCCTTGGTTAAGGCAATCGCTCCTTCGTTATCACGGAAAATCTCCATAGGCTCCTTTATGGATGGTACAACTCCAAGGTCTACAATAAAGTTCTTCAACCATATTGCCTCCTTCGACGCTTTGCTCACTGCTATGTACTCTGATTCACACGTTGAATCAGCCACAGTCACCTGTTTGGAACTTTTTCATATAACTGCTCCTCCATTTAGGGTAAACACCCAACCCGACTAAGAGCGGAAGTTATCTCTGTCGGTTTGAAAGTTGTCGTCACTATACCCTGTCACTCTCAAGTCATCCCTCCTACCAAGGGTAAGGACCCAGTCCATAGTCCTTCGTAGGTACTTAAGAATGTTCTTTACTGCAGTCCAATGAGCTCTACCCGGTTTCCCTTGATATTGGCTAACCATGCTCAACACAAAAGCCACATCAGGACGAGTACATGTCATAGAGTACACGATCGAGCCAACCGCGGAAGCATATAGAACTCGACTCATTTCCGCTATCTCGACATCTATACTCGGACTCTAAGTCTTACTCAGCTTGGTATTGCTTTGGATCGGCAGTTCCCCTTTCTTAGAATTCCCCATGCTAAAGCGTTTCAGCATCTTGTCCAAGTAAGTACTTTGACTAAGTCCTATTAGTCTCCCACTTCTGTTTCTCAAAATCCTTATCCCCATAATATAAGCAGATTATCCTATATCCTTTATAGAGAAACACTTCCCAAGCCAGGACTTAACCTACTACAAGGTCCGGATGTCATTTCCTATGATTAGTATGTCATCAACATACAAAACTAGAAAGCTAACTATACTCCCACTAGCCTTGACATACACACATGACTCGTCCTTGCTTCTCAAAAAACCAAACTCTGTGACTTTCTCATCGAAACAAAGATTTCATCCGCGAGATGCTTGTTTCAATCCATAAATGGATTTCTCAAGCTTGCACACTCTATTGGGGTATTTGGCATCCACAAAACCTTCTGGATGACACATGTAACCATCTTCAACCAACTTCCTGTTAAGGAAAGCGGTTTTGATAACCATCTGCCAAATTTCATAATCATGAAATGCAGCGATAGCCAACATAACCCTAATTAATAGACTTGATCTTGGCCACTGGTGAGAAGGTCTCATCATAGCCAACCCTGGGGTTTGAGTAAAGCCCTTCGCAACCAATCGTGCCTTGAACGTATGCACTTTCCCATCCATGTTGGTCTTCTTCTTGAAGATCCACTTGCACCCGACTGTCTTACGACCTGGTACATTGTCAACAAAGTTTCAAACTTGATTGTCATACATGGACTGAATCTCGTTGTCCATATCCTCCTTCCATTTTGCAGACTCTAAACCCGCCTTGGCTTCCTTGTAGTTGTTAGGTTCATCCAAATTTATCAATGTTCTATCGCTAATAAACGTATCACCTTCAGTTGTTATATGGAAACCATACAACACCGGTGGAACACTAACTCTACTGGAACGTCTTAGAGGTAAGGACTCGTCAACTAGTTCAACATGAATCTCTTCCTCAAGTTGAGCGCTAGTTTTAGAGGTTCCTTCATCGCTTGACTCTTGAAGCTCTTCAAGATCAATTTTCCTCCCACTGTCCTCTTGGCATATGAGTTCTCTCTCTTGGAAAACCCATCTCCTCGCTACAAATACCACGTTGTCACTCGGTCTGTAGAAAAGATATCCCAAAGACTTCTGTGGGTAGCCGATGAAAATACACCGTTCACTATGAGGTTCAAGCTTGTCGTGAGTCTCTCGTCTTACGAAAGCCTCGCAACCCAAAACCTTGATATGTTCCAACGAGGGAACCTTCCCTGTCCACATCTCGTGAGTTGTTTTGGCAACCTTCTTATTTGGAACTAGCTTAAGGATATGTGTGACAGTCTCTAAGGCATAACCCCAAAATGAGATAGGTAGTGAAGCTCGAATCATCATGGAATGGACCATGTCCAACAAGGTTTGTTTGCGCCTCTCAGCCACACCATTGAGTTGCCGTGTCCTTGGCGGCGTCAATTGTGAAACAATTCCACATTCCTTAAGATAGTCGTGGAACTCGATACTAAGATAATCACCACCCCTATCGGATATGAGCATATTTATCTTCCTGCCCAATTGATTCTCCACTTCTTGTTTAAATTCTTTGAACTTTTCAAAGGTTTCCGACTTGTGCTTGACTAAGTAGATATACCCATATCTGCTATAATCGTCGGTGAACGTAAAATAGAAGCGGTTAGCATCTCTTGTGGTGGATTTGAAGGGCCCACACACATCTATATGTATGAGATCCATCAATCCCTCAACTCTTTCACAAGTACCAGTGAAAGGTGATTTAGTTATCTTTCCAAGCAAACAAGATTCGCACGTGTCATCCAAATTTCAGTCAAACGACTCTAACACTTCATCCTTTTGGAGTTGGGCTATGTGCTTCTTGTTGATATGTTCAAGATTACAATGCCACAAGCATGCCTTGTCTAAACCATTAGACGAATCGATATGTAACACATTATTCCCTAAGTTGTCTACAGCCATCACAATTTCATATACACCATTACAAGGCAATGCTTCAAAATATAAAGTACCATTATAGAAAGCATTAATAGAACCAATTTCATTATTAAATGAAAATCTAAAACCTTCTTTGTACAAACCATGAAAAGAAATAATATTTCTCATCATTTCTGATGAGTAGTAACAATCATTCAATTCTAAACCTAACCCACTACTAAGCACAAAAGAATAAATCCCAATCTTGGTGACAGGCGACAATTTCCTATTCCCCATTATCAGTTTCATCTTCCCATGTTCCACATCCTTACTTCTTCTTAGCCCCTGCAAGTCAGAACAAATGTGAAAACCACATCCTGTATCAAGGACCCAAGAAATAACATGTGATGAGTTATTAGAATGAATAGTATAAATACCTGCGAAGGAGGGCTTTATCTTCCCATTATTGATCTCCTGCAAGTACTTCAGACATCTTCGTTTCCAATGCCCTTTGTCGTGATAGTAGAAGCACTCTGCTTCTTTTGGATTAGAAGAAGGAGCAGCAGAACCACATTTTCCTTTGGATCCATTTGAAGAAGATCCATCATGAGACTTTCCCTTGTGATTCTTAGAGGGAGCTTTCCTCTTCTTCCCCATACCTTGTCCAATAGCTAGGACTGGAGCAGTAGCAGTAGGAGTGGTTGCGACAGCTTTGCCTTTCAACCCACTTTCAACGGTTCTCAACAGACCTTGAAGTTTGCTCAAGGCGACTTCCTCCTTGTTCATATGATAAGTCATCTTGAATTGATCATAACAGGGAGTTAAAGAGTATAGAAAAATATCAATCACCAACTCTTCGTCAAACTTGACATTCAACTTGAGCAGACGATCCACATACCTTTGCATCCTTCGCAAGTGGCTCGTGATGGACTCTCCATCTTTCATCTTGGTCGTTATCAACGAGGCAAAAATCTCGTACCTTTCATGACACACACGTTGATGGTACTTTTCCATCAAATCTTAGCACAACTCGTAAGGCCAGTACTACTCGTAAAACCACTGCAGCTCAGGGGTCATAGTGGCTACCATAATATACGACACCTTTGTCTCGTCCTTTTTGTGAGCCCTATACTAAGCTATTTCTTCAGCAGAAGCTTTGGTTTCATCTATCTCTTTGAGCTTTTCGTCGAGGATGTATTCTTTCTCTTCGTATCGAAGGGCCATGCAAATGTTGCAGACCCAATCATTGAAATTGGACCCATCGAAAGTGACCCTCCCAAAAATGTTTATAAGAGAAAAGCAGCTTGAGGAGTTTGAGCTAGAAGCATTTTTTGAGCCATACATCTGAAAAAGAAAAGGAAAAAAGATTAGATTAGATAAGCAATCCTTAATATAACACCCAAATGAAATATTAAGTGTAACATCCCCAAAATCACGGCCAGAAAAGACCGATTTCATTTATGCTTTTTAAAATAATTTCAGAGTAAATCCTTTTGATTTAAAAGAGTTGCGGAATTTGTTCCCAAAACAAAATATGATAAAATAATATTTATGAAAGCATTTCATCAAGAGATGCATTTTCATTATATAATCAAAACTCGGGATGTCATGTTCCGATACAGACCATAAAGCATAAACGATAACATTACAAGTCATTCAACAAATATATACATATATAGAACTGTAAACAAAACAATTTGATGATTCAACCATCTTATGCCCTCGCGCCACTACCTGTAATGCAAATAAGACTGAGTGGGTCAGACTTGGGAGCCTGGTGAGCATATTGGGTTTTCAAGCCACAATAAATAAATTATATTTAATTTCACCAACCAACAATAACTCGATTACCCATTCCCGTTATCCTCACTTTACGTCCCTAAAACAACATCTATCTCAAGGGACCTAATATAGGATTTTCATCGGGACAAACATTACTGCTAAGGGGTTTCCTCAACAATAGATATCCTAAAGGCAACCATGAGGGGGATAGAGTACACCGGTGAACACATCGTTCACAACAGCTACAAGTTATGAACCTGCTAGCGTTCCACAGGACTGTCTAGAAAGAGTCTGTGGTCGTTATCCATACTCCGCTGAATAACTAGATCAACAACAACAACATCGAGGCCTCTCATCTGTCTATCACACACCAACTATCTACCCATGTTCTACCCAACATATTAGTAGATAAAATATATATTTTTATACATAGTTTAAAACCTGTATAGCATTCTCATTCAATACATATTCCAATCAACAGATGAGACACATACACATAACACGTATTTCATATAGAATAAATCATATCTATGAGATAGAAGAAAGTGAATATAATACAACAACAAAATATACACATAACACGTACATCATATAAAATAATTCATAGTTATGCTTTAGAAGAAAGTAACTACACACTCACTTGATCAGAAGATGATCGGACAGCACTACGACTTGCAGAAGTAGTATTCTTCAGTAGATCTGGAAGATCTTCACAAAAACCGGGCTTCTCGCGAGCAGAGCTTCGGCTCGGGAATTGCACTTCTCGGGATCTTCGGGGCTTCGAGACTTGCTTCGGGGCTCGAGATTGATACCGCGGCTTCGGGGGTACTTCTTTGCACGTAAATCGATGCAATACAGGTGAGAGATGAGAGAATGAGCTACCAAACTCGGCTGACCCTTCAAATCTATTTATAGGGCAAAACTGGCCCTTGCCACGTCGTGGCACCTTTTTCCACGTCGTGGGATTGGTCGTCATTTCATGCGTCATCACAAGTTGCATCTGGGGGACTCCCGGAGGTGTCAGAAGACTGGCCACGTCTTGGCACTGCTTGCCACGTCGTGGTATCTGACAGTTTTGGGGTTTCGCGCCTCGGACTTCAGAAATTCATAACTTTCGCATACGAACTCTGTTTTCGACGTTCTTTATATCGATGCGAAGGTGAGATTATGCTATACAACTCTCGTTTAGACTCGATTGGCTAATTTTGACTTGATTTTTAATATATTATAAGTATATTACTTATATATTATTTTTAGTATGCCGGGACAAGAAAACTCTATTTGAAATTCATAACTCCTTCATCTGAACTCCGTTTTCGTCTGTCTTTTTATCATTGGACTAATATCGATGAGATCTTCAATTCTCATTTAGAAATTTTTGGCTAAATATCACTCGATCTCTATTTCGAGTATTCGGGGTGCATACCGCTAAGTCGAAACTTCGAAAAATCATAACTTCCTCATACGAAGTCAGATTTGAGCGTTCTTTTCATGCACGCTCTCGGTTTAACGAACTCTACGACTTTCGTTTAGATCAATAAAGCTAAATATCTCACTAATGTAAATTTTACTTTTTACATCATTCAGCGTTGCCGGTTCTGTCGCGAAACTTCGACAGGTCATAACTTCTTCGTTATAACTCGGATTTCGGCATTCTTTATATATTCGGAAACCTCGTTTCAACTACTACAACATTATCCATAGATATCGGATTTATCTAAAATTTCATTTTGATGCTTATTTTTATTCTTAATTAAATTAAGACACACAATTAAGCACACAACACATAATACTCAAATAATACATTTCTATTATTTCAAAACGGGTTACAAAGGTTAACCTAGACTATTATATCAACATTAATGACAAGCCCATAAACACAGGCGTTACATTAAGGCTAGGACCCAACACTATAATTCACAATTTGGAACAGGGATGCCGTAATCCAATTGCAAATTATATGAAGGTAGGTAAAGTACGATTTACCAATTCCACCATGAAAAACAAAATGAAAAATTAGGTTTAAAATGAAACCAAATTCCTAGATTCTTTTGAGATTCATTAAACATTTTTCAAGGGCATGTTTAATATCGATTATGCCCTTCAAATTTGTGACTGGGATACTGAGGATCACAAACAAGGTGTGAATAACCATGCAAATTAGCTTGGCACTCTCGAGTCATTTACCACCTAATCAATGTGCTAGTTAACAACACACGCTCCATTGATCCATGATACTTCTTGAGCTACCCTTCGCTACCCTTGTTAGTCCAAGTTAGTATGTCGGTTAACCACACCCGCTCCACTAACGACTTGGAAAGGTGCAAAGTGCAATTTCATGGAATAGCATCATTTTCATATTTTTCCTAAAGTAACTAAGATTGGGAATTTATAAAAACATTTAGTTACTTTATAATATTCATTATACTTATTAATGAGGAATTAATGTCATATCTTACCCGTTCAGCTAACGACCCTCCACTAGTCAAGACTGCAGTAGGTAAGAGTGGATACCCAATGGCGGTCATTTTATAGGCCGCTTCCTTAAACACCCCTTATAGACCAGCTTTGTGAATGAGGCCTACTAACGGTAAGACTGACTCATATTATACATATATATATATATATATATATATATATATATATATATATATATATAAGTATTAAGCTTTTAATATTATAATAGTATACGGGTTGTATTTTAAACTCAAGGGAAAGTTTTGAAACTATTAAAAACTACTAGATCAAATTTTAAAGCAATTAAATTAACCATATAACTTATCCTTATCACAAATTTGACCTTATCCATTTCACTTGTTAAGAAAATTCAAATCAAATTTTACAAATAATTAATTTCTCATATAAACTTGTAATTATCTTAAAATTTGACAATTATCCTTCAATTAGATGAGGATAATCATTACCATAACAGAAAATTAGAATTTTAACAGTTAAAACAGTTTATGGTAATTATCCAAATCTAACTTAGGCCAAAAATCTGAAAAATCTATCATCTAACGAACCAACTTGTCGAGTCAGGGCATGGACTCGTTGAGTTGGTCTAACTCGTCGAGTTCCTTCATAGGACTCGTCAAGTCCACTAGCCAGAGACCAAAATCGAATTTTTTTTCAGCTTTGAAACAATACAATTACATCGTACAATACAAAAACACCTTAAGCTCTAATACAACTGATGGGTTTTGAGCACTACAACATTCCTATGGTGCACATGCAACCCTAATGCTTTGGATTTAGTTTTTCTCAAGTTATACATGCAAATTATTATCCAAAGCATAAACCCTAATCTAGCATATAATTTTCGAAATTGATAACTTAAACATAGTTACAAGAATACCTTTTCTTTCTTGATTGGTTGATCTTGACCTTCAAGAGCTTAGTGCCTCAATTGTTGCACCTCTAATGGAGTCAAAAACACCAACTAGCAATAGATGATAAAGAGAGTGAAGATGTAGGCTAGGATTTTCGGCTAGGGTTTCTTCTAGGAATCAAGTGGCCGAAAACCTTATGCCAAATGGTCTTTATATAGTTGTGCTGCTAGGGTTTTAGACTGAAACCCTAATTCTCTGCTTAGGCCTTAAGCAATCTATGGAAACCTTCTAGAAGGCCCTTTGGACGAATTCTTCTACGGGCTTCCTATAGAATTCGTCCAACTCTTCTATTAGGAGTCGACAACCCAACTTGCAACTAACAGTAAATTGCAATATCAATCCTCATACATTTAATCAGTCTCTTTTGATCTCCAAATTAATTTTTGATCAATACTAATTAAATAATATGATTTCTCAATTAATATATTATTCTTATAATATATTAATAAATCATCTAGCAACCTCTTTCTCATAATTGATCTTGTCAAGTTGCTATGGTGAAGGCAACCGAAAAGGACCATGCTACTATCGAGTCAAGTACATACCAATTATAGTTATGGACTTAAACACCTAATCCAACAAGATAAAGCAAAACTCATAAATGGTAGATCTAAGACATCAATGTTCAAGTTCAAAGCTTTATACCTCCAACAAGTTGGAAATGAGTCACATAAGGCAAATCCATAAGCACTTCCTTGATCCCCATCCTTGCACCAAGCTCCATCTTCATAGAAATGGACCAAATACCCCAAAAATGGACACCATAAGCAATAGATACCACCATGAATACTTAAGGACGAATTCTAGGGTTTTAGAGGGTGGAGGCTGACTTAGGAAATGAAGAAATAGGCTAACATTATGCTTATATAGGGTACAACTCAAAGATTAGTGTAACATCCCGACTCTAAGGTATAAATATAAATGTTTAGTATATTCATATTGATAGGGAAACTCAACGAGTTGGAGGCCCCAAATTGTCGAGTAGAGACTGATATTAGCAGTGTGATTTTAGAGCCAACTCGACGAGTTGGTGGCCCGAACATGATGAGTTTGAGCTGAGTGTGGAAACCCTAATTTTTAGGTTTTGCACCCTTTTTAAAGGACCTTAAGTCCTTTACCTCGCCTCCCTCATCACCTTATCACCCAGAGACAAACCCTAATTGAGCTATCCTCCATTTTTAGAGAGTGCGTAAGGATAAGAGTGTGTGTTTTTGGTGC
Source organism: Lactuca serriola (assembly GCF_051521515.1). NCBI lineage: Eukaryota > Viridiplantae > Streptophyta > Magnoliopsida > Asterales > Asteraceae > Lactuca > Lactuca serriola. Next base: position 362,008,920 of record NC_136411.1, read on the forward strand.
ATTCCTTGAAGAAACTTGAAGAGTAAAGGGCTTGGAACAAGAAGGAGTCTTTAGATCCGACATCCATTCAGTAGTAGTAGTCACCTAAAGGTAAAAAGCTATCACCTTGATCACGTATTTGTTAGATCTCGTCATTAGAGAGTTTATGGCTATTTCTAGCTTCTTGTTTAGTCATTATTGATATTGAGCATGCTTTGAAGCTAAGACTTCAGATCTGGATACGATTAGGCCCTTTAGGCCTAAAGACTCAATATTTATTAAGCTTTGGCCAATCCTCATGCCTTAAACCCCTTGTTGAGCCTTTTTTTGGCAAAGTTAGCCCCTAAATGCCATGCATGGACGTAAAGCTTGCAACTTTACGCGGTATCACAGCTCTAGAAGGCTAGATCTAGAATTTGGGGTCTTAGTCTTTCTTAAAAGTGTCTGAATGAGAGAAACATCTGAATGAACTCGACGAGTTGGTTAGGGTTTCCCCCGATATTCTGGATACTGTACATACTCGACGCGTTGGTGAGACAACTCGACGAGTTGATGCGAATCTTCCCGGTTTTCCGAGAACATAAGGAGCTCAACGAGTCGCATAGATGCACTCGACGAGTTTAGTCAACATGGAATGTTGACTTAAGTTTTCAATTTTATGGTTTGGTCAAGTTGTGGACTTTGGAGACCATGGAGGGATAAAATGGTCTTTCACCCTTTCGAAGATTTAATAGGGGAGTTAGCTTAACATCTTTGGAGTTGTTAATGCAAATTGTTAATTAGTGATGATTGTGATATAGGTAGGCGGAGTTTAGACCGACACTTTGAGTATGAGACATACTTGAATTACTTACGAGGTGAGTCTCCTCGTTATACTTACTTGAGTGGTAATTACTGTGCGACCGGAGTGTCTTATTTGTGTTACTGAATGGAGGGTCATATGTGCTTATACTGAGATATTTGTTATTATGCATTCTGTTTTTGTGATTTATGCTATATATTATTCTATGCTTTTATTGAGATAGGACTAGAGGGTCCAACTAAGCTATGAGACCGGAGGGTTTTCACTAAGATACAGGACTGGAGGGTCCAACCCAAGCCATGAGACCGGAGGGTCTTCATTGAGACATATGACCAATTATTTGTGTGTGTATTTTCGGGAACTCACTAAGCTGTGTGCCTACAGTGTTATGTGAAATGTGTTTCAGGTACATCTCTAGATCGCGGGAAGGCGTCGGCAAGATCATACACACCAACTTGTTGATTTATGTTTTGAGGATTCTGATATATGTGACAAATAGTTTATATGATTGTGTTTGGAAACATTTATAAATTGAGTATGAAAGTTGTCAAAGCATGTTTTGTGTGGAATTAAAAACGAAAAATTTTAGAGTGTTACAAGTTGGTATCAGAGCCATGGTTTGAGGGATTCAGATATACCTGTGGGAACGTCTGGACTCAAACTGAGGATTTGAGAAAAAATTTTCTAAAAAGAAATGATTTTCTAAACGAGAAAAAGATTTTAAGAGGAAACGAGATGAAGCAGTGTGTACAATCAGCCAGAGCTCGAACGGTGATTACCCAAAATACCCTTACTTGTTTATATTATGAGATGAGATACTTTTGAGATATTATAACTGCATGCTAGATGGTAGGCTAGGTATTTCAGGAATTTAGAGCTAGAGTTGTCTAATTCATGATGACTTTTGTTGTGTGTAAAACCAACTAGTTTTAATCCTACTAACTTAAACACAAAGACAAACACACGAAAGGCATTGTACCTATCGATTAGCAGTTTAGTTCATGTAAGTAGGGTATCGAACACAGGGAACGGTAAACAATTAAAATAAATGCTAATATTATCTAAATAACACAAGTAATAGAAAGAGGGTTTTCTCTAGTTTTGCAAGACTAGGAACTTAAACACACCGCCTAACACGTAATTAACTAATCAACTAAAACAAGTAAAAATTCACCAAATTTAATAAAAGGGTTTTTGTTTAGGTCCAACCAATTCACTCTTATGGTTAATTTTGTGATAAAGTAATAAATTAATTGTTATTGGTTACCAACTATAGTGATTAGATTCGCATTCGCTATTACCAACCCTTAGAAAATTAATCAATTCAAGCACTGATCAAGTGTTTAAACTAATTAATTCCCTAGTTCAATTATTTGGATTAAATAAGACTTGTAATTGCTTAATCACATTAATAATTCAACTAACCTCTTTTTTGTTGGTTTCTCAAACAATCTCACACATTAATTTACTCATTCTCTAATTAATCCTAGTTTCATATTCACTAATCCTAGGCATATAATAAAGTGTTCACATAAATCATATGAGGTTAACAATTAAGAGATGTTCATGCATCCTAATTATCTTCCAATTATCAGAAAATAGTTATGGTTAACGCATAAGGGTCTTTACCAAACTTAATTTAATAAAATTACCAATAATCAATCAATCAAAGTATGAATCAAACCATAGGAGTAATTTGGTCTTTCCTAAACAAAAACTACAAAAATTCAGCTCATGATTACAGTATAAGAGAAGCTAAAAACGAATTTAGTTGATCTAAACATGATTTACTTCTAAGAATAAGTGGAAAATTTTACCTAATTTGCCTTGAGTCTTCTAAAGATCAAAGATTAGGGTTCTTCAGGTCTCCAAGGTTTTCCTCAGTCGCAAGTTATTCTCCAGAGAAGCCAGAAAGTCCCCAATTCGAAATTAGATCTCCTATTTATAGTTTTCTCAAAACAGGGGCAACGTGGCGAGTAGGTATCCAACTCGCCGAGTTCCTTTGATAAATACGTGTACGGCAAGTATTCTGGACATTACTTCGTGAACATTCATTGGAACTCGCCGAGTAGCTTCTGGACTCGCCGAGTAGCTCCAGGTTTGTTCTTCTTTCTTCATTCTCCAACTTTTGATTGCTTCTGCTTCTTCCTTTTTGCTTCCAAGCATGTCTTCTGGACTGAAAATATAATTAAGACATTATTAAGTACCTTTTGTCCATATTATGCAAATAATTAGCTAATAATTGATAAAAATCTATACTAAACATATGGCTACATATGCACATATCAAAATACCCCACACTTGACTTTTGCTTGCCCCCAAGCAAAACTGAATTTTAATATACTAATACCACATAAGACAATCCCAATCGAACCCAGCGATTATGCCAAGACCGCAACGCATGCATTTGTGTCTAAAATTTTTTCTAAGGAACCCCATACTCTAAATACTCATAATCCTCATAAACACTCACCCACTTCTTTTGAACAACGCTCATTTTATGCATCCCTCTGAATCCGTCTGCAGAAAACTTCCTAACCTCAAGGTATTTTTGATCAAGCAACCCAAGCATACATAATCTAGAAAAAATTACAACTTTTTTCGATACCACTATGGAGCTCTTTGGAATTCTTCACTTCTTTGATTATTTGTCTTTGATTTTTAGGTATCTTCAATTTTTGAATTTCTTCAAAAAAAAAATTTATCTTTGATCTTCATACTTTGAATTTGATGCTCCAAAAATTCTTCAAACTTTTTCTTGTAATTCTCTCTCCTTTTTTTTACATGTACCTCACTTTTTTTCACTCAATTCCTACATGCTTAAGCAAGGGTGCTCCACTTCAAACATTATTGGTTAAAGTATTAGTTTTCATGGATACATTTCTGGTACACGATGCTAAATATATTGCATCCCTCAAACTAAACGAGGTTGTGTTTTTGTCCCATGATTTCACTAGAATAAGGGAGGCCACAAATGCATTATAACGTATATTGGCTCAACTAAACATTTGGGTCTTCATAAAATCATCAAACATAATACTAGCATGAACCCTAATTGCTTTTACCAAAATTTTCTAATTTAGCCCTAGCAATTTTAATGCAAAATTTTCAAAATTTTCAAAATTTAACTAAAATTTTAACTAATGTAACCAACCCCCTACCCCACACTTAATTTATCTAATGTCCCCATTGCATGCTATGCATGATAAAGAAAAAATAAAGTAAAGAGGGAATTGGAACAAGCACCCCTGGGATAGAAGTGGCAAGGTCGATCTTCTTCATGTTAAAGCTCCATCTTCAGCTGACTTTAGACATGGAAACAGCTCATCCATGCCTTGCGTGTCATTCGTCTCATGTGGTTGACAACTCCAAAATATCGAGGAAAAAGCTTCTTGGAAATGCTCGGAAATGATCTTCAAAAATATAGACAATGCCCATGTCGAATGGAATCAAATCGCCAATCTTGAAGGTAAGAGTAACTCGTCGAGTTAAATCGATAAAAGTGGTAACAGTCGGGTTTTTTCGCATGGACTTGTCGAGTATCTGAATGGAACTCGACAAGTTTTCTGCACTGAGTAAATAAAATTAGCTCCTGCTTCAGGTTTGTTTATGGGGTTTGAGGAGATTATTATAGCAATATTCCCCCTCATTTTTTTTTTCAGTAAAAGCACATCCCTTCAGCTGTTTAATTACCGGACTCGTAATTAGACTCAATTCTCCCATTCTTCTCATTTTAGACTCGATCCCACGTTTTATTCCTCACGCTTTATTCGTTCATTCTATCCCTCACCCTATATTCTGAAAAGATCAAAAACAAATACCAAGTAATAAAAAAATCAAAATAAAAATCCTAAATTCTCCCAAAATACTAGAAGTTTAGAAAGAAAAAGAAAAGCAAACTCTAATGACGGGTTGCCTCCTGCAAGCGCTTCTTTTTGTGCGAGTCTTGAGCTGGACTCCCAACTTAATAAACTTCCAATAAACTCAATGTCAATCCATCCACTGCATTGAATATTTTCATTAGACCAAATTGTAAAATTTGGCTATTTGCTTCAAAAATTGGCCAAACGAGCTTGAATTCATAAAACCCAAGAATATTGACAAGGGTTGGAACCGGTTGGATACTAATCATAAATGCATCGTGATTTAGAACATTCTCCAAAGTTGGAATTGTCACCGCATGCTTCAAAACACAAACCGGAAGAACAGGGGACCATGTCGTGGTAATGGTCAAACCACGGCTTGGTTCCTACAATTCAGCTTGTTCTTGTTCTTCATCTGACCTCTCTACTAGCAACCTTTCTAGCTCCTCCAAATCTTTTTCTGGATTAAATTCTTCATCTTGTAACTTTAGCTCTTGTAACTCAAATTGCTCTTTTTTGTTAGTCAAGAAGTTATCTAACCATCTTCCAGATTTCTTCAAATCATCATTTGAGTCATACTCCACATCTTCTTGCTCAATTTCATGTACTACTTCCTCAAGAAAAGCATCAAAAGCATCGAGATTTGGAAAATACATAATAAATAAAAATTAAACTATCTATATAATATATATATATATATATATATATATATATATATATATATATATATATATATATATATATGATAAGAATTAGCAAATAAAATTCACTATTTAGAACCGTTCCCCGGCAACGGCGCCAGAAACTTGTTGTGTGTAAAACCAACTAGTTTTAATCCTACTAACTTAAACACAAAGACAAACACACGAAAGGTAGTGTACCTATCGATTAGCAGTTGAGTTCAGGTAAGTAGGGTATCGAACACAGGGAACGGTAAACAATTAAAATAAATGCTAATATTATCTAAATAAAACAAGTAATAGAAAGAGGGTTTTCTCTAGTTTTGCAATACTAGAAACTTAAGCACACCATCTAACACGCAATTAACTAATCAACTAAAACAAGTAAAAATTCACCAAATTTAATAAAAGGATTTCTGTTTAGGTCCAACCAATTCACTCCAATGGTTAATTTTATGATAAAGTAATAAATTAATTGTTATTGGTTACCAACTATAGTGATTAGATTCGCATTCGCTATTACCAACCCTTAGAAAATTAATCAATTCAAGCAGTGATCAAGTGTTTAAACTAATTAATTCCCTAGTTCAATTATTTGGATTAAATAAGACTTGTAATTGGTTAATCAAATTAGTAATTCAACTAACCTCTTGTTTGTTGGTTTCTCAAACAAGCTCACACATTAATTTACCCATTCTCTAATTAATCCTAGTTTCATATTCACTAATCCTAGGCATATAATAAAGTGTTCACAAAAATCATATGAGGTTAACAATTAAGAGATATTCATGCAGCCTAATTGTCTTCCAAATAACAGAAAATAGTTCTGGTTAATGCATAAGGGTCTTTAACAAACTTAATTTATTCAAATCACCAATAATCAATCAATCAAAGTATGAATCAAACCATAGGAGTAATTTGGTCTTTCCTAAACAGAAACTACGAAAATTCAGCTCATGATTACAGTATAAGAGAGGCTAAAAACGAATTTAGTTGATCTATACATTATTCACTTCTAAGAATAAGGGGAAAATTTAACCTAATTCGCCTTGAGTCTTCTAGAGATCAAAGATTAGGGTTCTTCAGGTCTCCAAGGTTTTCCTCAGTCGCAAGTTATTCTCCAGAGAAGCCAGAAAGTCCCCAATTCGGAATTAGATCTCCTATTTATAGTTTTCTCAAAACAGGGGCAACTCGGCGAGTAGGTATCCAACTCGCCAAGTTCCTTTGAGAAATACGTGTACGACAAGGATTCTGGACATTACTTCGCGAACATTCATTGGAACTTGCCGAGTATCTTCTGGACTCGCCAAGTAGCTCCAGGTTTGTTCTTCTTTCTTCATTCTCCAGCTTCTGATTGCTTCTCCTACTTCCTTTTTGCTTCCAAGCATGTCTTCTGGACTAAAAATATAATTAAGACATTACTAAGTACCTTTTGTCCATATTATGCAAATAATTAGCTAATAATTGATAAAAATCTATACTAAACATATGGCTAAATATGCACATATCAACTTTGCATAGGAGAATATTATTGATTCACATTATCTGCTATTTGCTCTGTGTGTGACGAGTAATCTAGGAGGGATACCTAGTTGTTCATTTGGAGAAGTCTACTGAGAGAGTAGCTAGATATTCGTGAGGGATAGAGTACTTGTGAATTAGGATAATAGGAGGAGGACTTGGGACAACTACGGATTGGTGTGGAAGGTAGTATTGGACCTGTACTACTGAAAGCACCGGATCTGTACGTGACCCAAGTAAGAACCTTAGGATACTAAGGAGCATGTAGGGGTGGGTAATTGTGTGAGAATTTTAGCTAGTCCCTGATGATTTATGTGTTGTGCTGCAGAGAGACTATGGTGATTACCCGTAACAACCTGCCGGGGGGGGGGGGTGAAGTACCAGTGACGAGGAGATATGTAGGATCATTGTAAAGGAGGTGGCCGTAGCTATTGGGAGGCCATTCCAGAGATGTTCGGGTCTATTAAGACCATGTTGATTGAGACTTTTTACAAGCGTTATGCTGCTACCACAGAGGATGTCGCTGCCGCAGCCGCCGGTTCCCTTGCAGTTGCGAGGCCATAGGGGGTGACTCGTTGTTGTTCCGAGAGTTCAGCAACACGAAGCCACCAGAGTTCGACGGGACCGAAGACCTTATTTCTACTATCAGATGGATTTATGACATCGAGGGATGTTTCTATACTTGTTCATGCCCGGAGAACCCGAGGGTTCGATTTGCGCTGAACCAGCTTCGCTTGGGAGCGAAGGACTGGTAGAAGTTTGTGACGACTAATTATTCTCCTACAGACCATGCAGTAGTGACTTGGGAGAGGTTTACCTAATTATTCTGAGATGAGTACGTTCCCCAGGTGGAGAGTGAACAATTGGCCCTAGAGTTTTTGTCTCTCAAGCAGAAGATGTAAACAATGAAAGAGATTACGAGAATGTTTCATGAGAGGACAATGTTCTACCCTGAACACATGTCTACGGAGTAAGCATGTGTAAGCTAGTACTTAAGCATTTTGATGCAAGATATTAAGTAGTTCATGGAAAACTCATCATATCGGACATTGGCTGAGCTACAGACCAATGCCAGGAGGAGGGAGGTTAAGCTGGAGATTCAAACTAGAGAGGAGGGAGAGTCTCAGGATAGAGACAGGAGTCCAGTGCAGTCACAACCGATGACCAAGCGGGCTAAGCCCGCTGATACGAGAGCAGGAGGCCAGACGGGTCGTACCTGTGGCAGGTGCGGCAAGAGTCACGAGGGATCTTGTCGAGCAGGGATTTGCTACAAATGTGGCAAGGAGGGGCATATGGCGAAGGACTGCCCCAAGGGATTTTCGGTTTGCTTTCATTGCAACCAGACAGGCGACCGGAAGGCCGAGTGTCCTCAACTCACTCAGGGATCAGCCCAGGATTCTGCTCCTGCCTCATGCTGCTTTGTAAGTTACTGATGGTCGGTCGGGGAAGGTCGAGGCTCCGAGAGCTCATGGGAGAGCCTTCTAGCTGACTGTGGAGGAGGTCTACACATCACTTGATGTTGTTTCTGGTATGTATCTCCTTATTTATGGTATTGTTATTATCTATTATACTTATATTGTGTTTTATATAGGTACTTTTCTTCTGAATTATGTGTCTACCTTGGTGTTATTTGACTCAGGTGCGAGTCGATCCTTCGTGTCTTTATCCTTTAGTTGTCGCATTAGTGTTAGACGCGAGGTTCTGATTCGAACATTGAGGGTTTCTATAGCCGACGAGCATGTTGTTTTTGCCATTGATGTATTCTGGGGATGTGTTTTGGAGATCTTCAGTGTTGAGTTTCCGATAGATCTATTGCCGATAGTGATGGGAGATGTTTTTGTCATAGTAGGCATGGATTGGTTGAGCCTGTTTCGAGCCATGATTAACTGTGAGTGTCAGATGGTAACGATACGAGACCCTAATGGAGGAGTGCTTAAGGTCTATGGCAAGGGAACTAGATCGGGATTAGCTTTCGACTCTGCCGCCAGGCAAGGAAGAGTCTACAACAGGGTTGCATGGGCTTTGTAGCATATGTGGTGGATGCGTGGGTTGTCACTGAGAGGCCAGTTTCTGTTTCCGATGTTCCAGTGGTATGTGAGTTCCCGGATGTTTTCCCCGAGGAATTGTTGGGTGTGCCTCCTGAGAGACAGGTGGAGTTCTGGATCGATCGGATTCCTGGGGCGGCGCCTATTGCCGAGGCACCATATCACCTTGTGCCACTAGATATGCAGGAGTTATCCTTGCAACTCCAGGTGTTGTTGGGGAAGGATTTCATTAGATCGAGTAGCTCGTCGTAGGGAGCACCGATCCTTTTTGTCAAAAAAAAGGATGGTTCACACCAGATGTGCATCGACTACCGGGAGTTGAACAAGTTGACGGTCAAGAACCGTTATCCACCACCGATGATCAATGCTTTGTTTGAGTAGCTGCAGGGAGTAGACCTGGCAATCCGTGTCTGCGTGTCGTGTATTCGTGTCAGACACGAGTTTACACAACACGAATTTGGTAAACACGAACACGACACGAATTATAAAACGTGTTTCGAATATCAAACACGAACATGACACATAAAAAATTCGTGTGACACGTGACACGACACGAATATACACGTTTTTAACCGTGTTACACGAAAACATGAATAAACACGAATAAACACAAATAAACACGCTTTTAATGCATTTTTTTAAGCTAGGATGAACAAATTGACAATAACATGCAATAATCTTAATCCAAAGTACAAAGTACAAAGTTCAAACTCAAAATTACAATCCCAAAATATTTTAAAACAAGTCAATTACTAAATTACTAACTATTAACCGTGCCAGAGGTTGAACTTTTAACCGAGTCAGGCTCCTCATTATCATCCAAACTGACAACTTCGTTCACCACATCACCAACATTATAATTAGCTTCTCCAAATAACCAATCTTTGGTACAAATAATTGCTTCCGTAACATCAGATTTGAGGGAGCTTCGATATTGATCAAGAACTTTACCTCCAACACTAAATGCAGACTCGGAAGCTACAGTGGAAACGGGAATAGTCAATATATCTCGTGCCATAGCAGTAAGATCGGGATATCGAACCTGATGTCCTTTCCAATATTCCAAAATATTTATCTCTGTTGTTCTTGGCATTCGGGGCTCCTCCAAATATAAGTCAAGTTCGGACTTTTTAGTTGAAACAACATACTCGTAATCAAACGAGTCGAACTCCTATTAGTAAAATGAGAACATTAAAAATCTTGAATAAATATGATAAAAAATAATAAAAAAAACAGTTTTCATTTTTTATAATAAAAAAAAACATTTTTCATTTTTCATAATAAAAAATAGTTTTCATTTTTCATAAAGAAAAAAAAGTTTTTATTTTTCATAATATAAAAAACAGTTTTTATTTTTCATACAAAAAACAAAACAGTTTTCATTTTTCAGATTTCAAGTTTTCGGTTTTCATTTGACGAATAAATTATTGAATGTAAAATAAATATTAAACAAAAAGTTGTACCTTCCAAGCTTCATTGACATTTATACCGCTACCAATTTCATCCAAGCTTTCGTTAGGCTCATTCACATCATTTAAAGTTGAGCCATTATTTTTTCTCATTGCAGAATTACTACAATAAATATCAAAAAGAGACGATAAAGTATCTTTCACTTCATCAAATTGACTTGATTTCTCTCCATAAATCTTAGTGTAGCCCCATTCCACAGTTTGCAACTTGTATCGAGGATCAAAAACCACAGCTAGAGCCAAAATCAAGCTAAACTCGGACCAATATTTCTCAAACTTTGCAAACATCAAATCAGCCATTTTTTTAAGTCTTGCATCATTGCTGTCCCTATGTTTCTCCAAGGTCAAACGGGCCATTAAAACAGAAGGAAAATACAAGTTAGATGTAGGATATTTTGACCCAGAAAATACACAAGTAATGTCATAGAAACTACATAAAAATTTGCTAAGGACTTCAATCCTATCCCACTCGTCATTAGTTGGACAAAATCTATAATTTGAATCACTTGCTTCCAAATGAGTAAAGGCCGTACGAAAGTAAAGTGCACTTCGAAGCATGAGATATGTGGAATTCCACCTTGTTGGAACATCTTGTCTTAACCCCCGTTTTGGATCCAAACTAACTAACTTCACACAATCCACAAATTGTCGTTTGCGAGCTTGAGATGCTTTGACATACTTCACACTTTCTCTTACTTTAGAAACACAACCATCAATCTCTTTCAACCCATCTTGAACTATCAAATTTAGAATGTGAGCACAACATCTTATATGAAAAAATTGACCATCTTTAATAAGTGCTTTCGTAACATTCAATTGCAACTTCAAGATATTAACGAAAGTGTCATTCGCGGAAGCATTGTCTAATGTTATGGAAAACAACTTACCTTCTATTCCCCAATCCGCAAGCATAGAGTAAACTTTTTCACTCAATGAAATTCCATTGTGGGGAGGTGGCATATCAGAAAAATTCAACAATCTTTTCTGCAAAATCCAATTTTCATCAATGAAATGAGCTGTAAGGCTAATGTATCCATCAGTAGTAATAGAACTCCACAAATCAGAAGTTAAGCAAATATGACCCGGTGCTTCCTTTAGAAACGATTTTAACTTGTTTGTTTCTTTCTTGTGCATATTCACAATATCAGATCTCACAGTGTTTCTACATATTAAATTCAAATCTTCCGACACATATTCAAACAAGTCTTTAATACCACTATAGTCCACAAATGATAATGGTAAGTTGTGCATGACAATTGCTCTTACTAACTTCTCACGAAATATATCTTTGCTGAATTTTGAGGACTTCAACATCAAAGAATCTTTATCCTTCCCCAATAACATTTGACCTACAACAAGCCTATCCGGCCTATAACATTTATTTATATGTCGTTGTAAGTTCCTGGTTCCATATCTACTGTCATAGTTCTTCACCTCATCACACCATGTGCATTTTGCTCTCTTAACTCCATCTTTTGTGACAACATCATTTAATAACTCGAATACACGCCATACCGCTGATGTTTGTTTCTTCTCCCTCTTACGGGTTCCTTTCATTTTCTGATTGTGTTCTCCCTCCTTCTTTACCTCCACACAATCATCATTTGAATCATCCTTAGTATCATTGTTAGTATTGTCATCCATCTAAAAAAAACAATAATTAGACAAACTGATAAAGGAAACAAATTTAAATAAACAGAAAACAGTTAACAGTTAACATCCTATGGTCTTAACAATTAACAGTTAACATCCTATGGTCTTAACAATTTAAATAGTCAATACGTGATCAAAGGAGACAATACAATAAACAGAAAAATCACAGGGCTGAATCTGTGATCAAAGATTCAAAGGAAACAAAAAATAAACAGAAAATAACAAAGGAAAAGATTATATACCATGTTTGTGTTAGAAGCCATAAACTCGGAAGAAGCTATGGTGACAGAATTGAGAGACCGGTGACTCACGAGAAGTCGAGAGTCAGTGTGAGCACTGAGCAGCTTCGATTTTACTTCAGAAGCACCGATGTCCGATGGCGACTTGGCGAGCCTGTGAGCCTGTGAAGAACGAAGATGTGGGACGTGAAGCACGATGGCGACGGTGACTCAGTGAAAGGCTAAAGAACCGCTGAACCGGCGATTGGAGAAGCTGTGAAGGCTGTGAGCCTGTGAAGCACGAAGATGTGGGAGACTCGGCCGACGATCGTGATAGATGGCGATTGGCGAGTGACGCCGACGATGAAGAACTCAGATAGTGATTCGCGAATCGCGATTTCGTGTGAGATGAAGAAGTGAAGAACTCAGTCAGGCCTCAGTTCAGCATGTCGGCGATTTTGGAAACGAACGAATAAACGATTCAATTTAGGATTCAATTTAGGGTTATAAACTATTTATTAAATTTTACGCAATCGGTCCCTAGTATTTTATAAATATAAAATTTAACCCTAAAATATATATGTGTAATTGTGTATATTATATATATATGTGTTTATACGTGTTTATGCGTGTTTATACGTGTCACGTGTCAACACGAATTTGTATCGTGTCTTATACGTGTCTAAACAGGTAAATTCGTGTTTGACACGTGTAAGACACGAAACACGAATTTAAAATACGTGTCAGACACGAATAAACACGAAACACGAATTTCTAAAACACATACACGGAAAACTCGTATCGTGTTCGTGTCGTGTAAATCGTGTCGTGTATCAAATTGCCAGGTCTAGCAGGGAGCATCTTGGTTTTTCAATATTGATTTGAGATCTGGGTATCATCAGATGAGGGTCTGCGAGGAGGATATCTAGAAGACGACCTTTCCGACTCATTATGGGCATTACGAGTTTGTGGTGATGCCTTTCGGGCTCACCAATGCACTGAAAACATTCATGGATGTCATGAACCGGGTGTATAGGCCCATATTGGATCGGTTGGTGATCGTGTTCATCGATGATATTTTGGTGTACTCGAGGTCTAGGGAACAACACGAAGAGCATTTTTGGGAGATTCTTGGAGTGTTGAGGATGGAGAGGCTTTTTGCCAAATTCTCCAAGTGTGATTTCTGGTTATGAGAGGTTCAGTTTCTGGGACACCTCGTTAACCAGAATGGGATTTTGTTCGACCCGGCCAAGATTGAGGTAGTTATGCATTGGGAGGTGTCGAGGTCCCCATCCGAGATCAGGAGTTTTCTGGGTCTGGCAAGCTACTATCGGAGGTCTATCAGAGATTTATCTAAGATTGTTGTTCCTCTCACTAAATTGACTAGGAAGGAACTTCACTTGGGGTCCTGAGCAGCAGGCATCATTTGAGACTCTTCGCCAGAGATTATGCGAAGCTCCAGTGCTAGCCCTTCTGGAGGGAGTAGAGGACTTCGTAGTGTACTGTGATGCATCCATATCCGGATTGGGCATCGTGTTGATGCAGAGGGGGAACGTGATAGCATATGCGTCAGGCAGCTGAAGCCTCATGAGAAGAGATAGCCCACCCATGATTTGGAGCTGGGGACGGTGGTATTCGCCTTCAAGATTTGGCCCCACTATCTTTATGGTGTCAGATGTACCATATACACAGACCATAAGAGCCTGAGATACCTTATGGATTAGCCCAACCTGAATATGAGATAGAGGAGGTGGTTGGATGTAGTGAAAGACTATGACTGTGAGATTTTGTATCATTCTGGAAAGGCTAACGTGGTAGTTGATGCCCTAAGCCATAGAGCAGCGAGTGCTCCGATCCGAGACATGTGTATGAGGATGACGGTGAAGACTCTAGTCTTAGATACTATCCGAGAGGCCTAAGAAGTGGCCATGAGACCAGAGAACCATAAGAGATAGCAGGTGATTGGACAGATTTCTAATTTTGAGACTGATATTCAGGGGCTTATGACCTTCCATGGGCGGATATGGGTGCCATATACAGGTGGAGCCTGACGAATTTTGATGGAGGAGGCCCATAGATCGAGATTTTCGATCCAACCTGGGGCCACCAAGATGTATTTGGACTTGAAAAAGGATTATTGGTGGCCATGTATGAAGAGAGATGTGGCATGGGTAGTCGAGAGATGTTTGACCTGTCGTCAGGTCAAGGCAGAGCACCAGCGTCCCCATGGCCAGTTGCAACCTTTGGAGATTCCCCTGTGGAAGTGGGAACATATCTTCACGGATTTTATTACCAAATTACCAAGAACTGTGAGGGGTATCAACGCGATATGGGTGATTGTAGATCGGTTGACAAAGAGTGCTCACTTTCTGGCTATAAGTGAGAACTCTTCTGTTGAGAAATTAGTTGAAGTCTAAGTTCAAGAGGTGATGGCACGGCATGGAGTGCCAACATCGATAGTTTCAGATCGTGATGTGCGTTTTACTTCCAAATTCTGGAAGAAATTTCATGAGGAGTGGGGTACTCGGCTACATTTCAGCACCACATACCACCCGAAGACAAACGGGCAGAGTGAGCAGACAATTCAGACGCTCGAGGACATTCTATATGCATGTGTTATGGATTTCAGTGGGAGTTGGGATTCCTACTTGACCTTGGATGAGTTTTCATACAACAATAACCATCACTACAGTATTGGGATGCCTCCCTTGGAGCTTTTATATTGGAGGAGGTGTCGGACTCCCATCTGTTGGGGGGAGGTCGGGTAGAGAGTGATGAGGAGCACTGAGATAGTGCTCAAGACGACAAAGCAGATCCAGTAGGTTAGACAGAGGTTTCTGACGGCACAAAGTCATCAAAAGAGTTACGTAGATCGAAGACGTTCCGAGATAGAGTTCCAGGTCGGCAATTTTGTCCTCTTGAAGGTATCCCCATGGAAAGTGGTGATTCAATTTAGGAAATAGGGCAAGCTGAACCTTAGATTCATTGGTCCTTTCAGAGTGATTGCTCGAGTGGGTAAGGTAGGTTATCGGTTAGAGTTTCCTACAGAGTTGAGCCAGCTTCATAACACTTTCCATGTATCCCAGCTGAGGAAGTGTGTAGCCGACAAGACGACAGTGGTCCCTTTAGTGGACATTCAGTTTGATGATTTCCTGAACTACATTGAGAAGCTGGTGGCGATCTTGGATAAGAAGGTGAAGATCTTAAGAAATAAGGAGGTGCCCTTGGTTAAAGTTCAATGGAAGCATCGGAAAGGATCCGAGTGGACTTGGGAGCTAGAGTTTGATATGCGTGAGCAGTACCCGCACTTGTTTCCAAAGAATGACTTCGAGGGAGAAGTCTGATTCTAGTGGGGGATAATTGTAACATCCTGACTCCCAGGTATAAATTTAAATGTTTATTATATTCATATCGATAGGCCAACTTGACGAGTTGGAGGCCCCAGCTCGTCAAGTAGAGATTGAGATTGACCGCGTGATTTTAGAGCCAACTCGACAAGTTGGTGGACCGAACTCGACGAGTTGGAGCTGCGTGTGGAAACCCTAATTTTTAGGTTTTGCACCCTATTTAAAGGACCTTAAGTCCTTTACCCTACCTCCCTCATCACCTTATCACCCAGAGACAAACCAAAATCGAGCTATCCTCCATTTTAAGAGTGTGTAAGGCTAAGAGTGTGTATTTTTGGTGCTTTCCTTGAAGAGTAAAGGGCTTCGAACAAGAATGAGTCTTTAGATCAGGCATCCATTCAGTTGTAGCAGTCACCTGAAGGTAAAAAGCTATTACCTTAATCACTTATTTGTTAGATCTCTTCATTAGAGAGTTTATGGCCATTTCTACCTTCTTCTTGAGTCACTATTGGTTTTGAGGATGCTTTGAAGCTAAGACTTCAGATCTGGACACTATTTGGCCCTTTAGGCCTAAGGACTCAATCTTTATTAAGCTTTGACCAATCCTCATGCCTTAAACCCCTTGTTGAGCCTTGTTTTCGCAAAGTTAGCCCATAAATGCCATGCATGGACGTAAAGCTTTCACCTTTACGTGGTATCTCAGCGCTAGAAGGCTAGATTTACAATTTGGGGCCTTAGTCTTGCTTAAAAGCGTCTGAATGAGAGAAAGGTCTGAAGGAACTCGACGAGTTGGTGAGCCAACTTGACGAGATGGTTAGGGTTTCCCCCGATATTCTGGACACTGTACAAACTCGACGTTGGCGAGACAACTCGACGAGTTGACGTGAATCTTCCCGATTTTCTAAGAACAGAGGGAACTCGACGAGTCGCATAGATGCACTTGACGAGTTGATTCAACATGGACTGTTGACGTGAGTGTTGACTTTCATTGACTTTTAGGGTTTGGTCAAGTTGTGGACTTTGGAGACCATGGAGGGGTAAAATGGTCTTTCACCCATTGGAGATTTCATAGGGGAGTTAGCTTAACATCTTTGAAGTTATTAATGCAAATTGTTAATTAGTGATGATTGTGATATAGGTAGGCGGAGTTTAGATCGACAGTTTGAGTATGATACATACTTGCATTACTTACGAGGTGACTCTCCTCATTATACTTACCTGAGTGGTAACTACTGTACGACCGGAGGGTCTTATTTGTGTTAATAATCGGAGGGTCATTTGTGCTTATATTGAGATATGTGATATTATGCACTAAACCTAACCTACTACGAAGCACTAAAGAATAAATCCCGATCTTGGTGACAGGCAACAATTTCCTATTCCCCATTATCAGTTTCATCTTCCCATGCTCCACATCCCTACTTCTTCTTAGCCCCCGTAAGTCAAAACAAATGTGAAAACCATATCCTGTATAAAGGACCCAAGAACTAGCATGTAATGAGTTGTTAGAATGAATAATATAAATACCTACGAAGGAGGGCTTTATCTTCCCATCCTTGATATCCTGCAAGTACTTCGGGCGTCTTCGTTTCCAATTCCCTTTGTCGTGATAGTAGAAGCACTATGCTTCTTTCGGATCAGAATAAGGAGCAGCAGAACCACCATTTCCTTTGTATCCATTTGAAGAAGGTCCATCATGTGACATTTCCTTGTGATTCTTAGTGGGATTTTTCTTCTTCTTCCCCTTACATTGTCCAATAGACAGGACTGGGGCAGCAGCAGCAGGAGTGGTTGTGACAGCTTTGCCTTTCAACCCACTTTCAACGGTTCTCAACAGACTTTGAAGTTTGCTCAAGGTGACTTCCTCCTTCTTCATATGATAAGTCATCTTGAACTGATCATAACAGGGAGTTAAATAGTGGAGAATAATATCAATCGCCAACTCTTCGTCAAAGTTGACATTCAACTTGAGCAGACGATCCACATTCCTTTGCATCCTTTGCAAGTGGCTCGTGATGGACACTCCATCTTTCATCTTGGTCGTTATCAACGAGGTGACAATCTCGTACCTTTCTTGACGCATATTTTGATGGTAATTTTCCATTAAATCTTGGCATAACTCGTAAGGCCACTAGTCCTCGTAGAACCGCTACAGCTCAAAAGTCATAGTGGCTACCATTATACATGACACCTTTGTCACATCCTTTTCGTGAGCCCTATACTAAGCTATTTCTTCAGCAGAAGATTTGGTTTCATCTATCTCTTTGAGCTTTTCATCGAGGATGTACTCTTTCTACTCGTATCGAAGGGCCATGCAAATGTTGTAGATCCAATCATTGAAATTGGACCCATCAAAAGTGACCCTCCCACAAATGTTCATAAGAGAAAAGGAGCTTGAGGAGTTCGAGCTAGAAGTGTTGTTTGAGCCAGACATCTGAAAAAGAAAAGGAACAAATTTTAGATTAGATAAGCAATCCTTAATATAACACCCAAATGAAATATTAAGGCTAAGACCCAACACTATAATTCACAATTCGGAAAAGGGATGCCGTAATCCAATTGCAAATTATATGAAGGTAGGTAAATGATGATTTACCAATTCCACCATGAAAAACAAAATGAACAATTAGGTTTAAATGAAACGAAATTCCTAGATTCTTTTTTGATTCATTGAACTTTTCAATGGCATGTTTAATCTTGATTATGCCCTTCAAGTTTATGACTGGGATACTGAGGATCATAAACAAGGTGTGAATAACCATGCAAATTAGCTTGGCACTCTCGAGTCATTTACCACCTAATCAATGTGCTAGTTAACCACACACACTCCATTGATCTATGATAATTCTTGAGCTACCCTTCGCCACCCTTGTTTGTCCATGTTAGTGTGCCAGTTAACCACACACACTCCACTAACGACTTGGCAAGGTACAAAGTGCAATTTCATGGAATAGCATCATTTTCAAATTTTTCCTAAAGTAACTAAGATTGGGAATTTATAAAAACATTTAGTTACTTTATAATATTCATTATACTTATTAATGAGGAATTAATGTCATATCCTACCCATTCAGCTAACGACCCTACACTAGTCAAGACTGTAGTGGGTAAGAGTGGATACCCAATGGCGGTCGTTTTACAGACCATGTGACATCCCCATTTTCATGGCAAAAAAAAGACCGATTTTGTTTATGCTTTATAAAAAACAGAGTACCGTTTTTAATAAAAATGTTGCGGCATTTGTTCCTAACAAAAACATGATAAATATGTTATCAAAGCATTTCTGAAGAATAGTATATTTTATTAATTTTAAAACTTTTGGGATGTCATCCTCAATACAGTAACATAAGCGTAAACAGAACTTACATTCATTATCACTAGTGATTTATATATCCTTAATCTCTCAGTGTAATGTGACTTCATATCAACACCTGTGATATAAATAAACTGAGTGGGTTAGGTTGAGAAACCTAGTGAGTACATAGGGTTTTCAACGCATAATAATATAATTATTATGTTAAACATCAAGCAATCAACCCAATTACCCATCCTCATTATCTTATTTACTCTTAAGGATCTACCCTAATATTCAGCTATTCCTCGTTTGTTCATTCCTAAGGAGTATCCCAAGGAATCGGCACTAAGTATGCATAGTTGTCAGGGTTTATCTCGTTTATTGACAATATAGTTTTCGACAGTCCACTCGCAATACCTGTCAATGGGTTTTTATAGTACACCAGGTGAACACATCGTTTACAACACCTACAGGTTGCGAGTTGGCTAGTGTTCCAATAGACTTTCTAGAATAGTTCGTGGTTGTCATCCATACTCTGCTAGATGATGGGGCCATCGCTTAGGTCATCGTTTGGCTCATTGTTTTGGCTCATCTCTTCGCATCATATTTTATCACTCATCTTTCATCGCTCATCATTCATCTCATCTTTCATCGCTCATCATTTATATCACCTCTAATCTACCCATGTTTTACCCAACATATTTTGTAGGTATAAAATACATATATAGTTTAGATCATTTAAAACATATATAAAACGTTTCATCCAGCATAGACATCAAGCATTCAGATAGTATACACACATAGCACGTAATTTATATAAAATACTTCATATCTATGTGCATTCAGATAGTATACACACATAGCACGTAATTTAAAACAATTTCCTTCGACAAAACCTAGTATCAATACCGCTAGGGTTTAGTCTAACGTTAATCGTGACTAATTAATAGTCTAGTTATTATTACTATTATATAAGCGTTAAACAACACTCTTATATAACTCATAATAATAGATCAAATAATTATTTTAAGGTCCTAATAATGTTACTATAATTAATTAGAAACTATATTAAAAATAGCGTAGGCGTAGCTCACTTACAGCGGGTTTTTATTAAAAAAAAAAAAAAAAACGGGCTTTGCTGGAGCAGCGTTTCCGAGTCGAAAGCTTTTCTTTTCGGAGCCGTCGGGCACTCCGTGGCTTCCTTCTCGTGCTAGGGAGGTTCCCTATACTTGGGAGGGGTTTAAGGAGTCTAGAGAGAATTTAGAGAAAGAAAAAAGGTTATGGTGTGAAGAAATTATAAAGGATTCATCCTTTATTTATATGGATTTTATCGTAGTGTAGCCTCTAAGCTTCGTTCGTATCTTCCGCGTACGAGCTCCGTTTTCTACGTTCTTTATATCCACGCGTTGGTATTTACGAGTACTACAACTTTCGTTTCGTCGGCTAATTCTCATTCTATCTCCGATTTGCAAAATTGTATCTAATTTATCGCGCTCGAAGAGTAGGGACTAACTTTCGTCCATATCTTTCGCATATGAGCTCTATTATCGACGTTCTTTATTTCCACGCATTGGTATTTTTTAGTACTACAACTTTCATTTAGATCCCGTCGGCTAATTCTCACTCTATCTCAGATTTACAAAACTGTATCGAATCCCCACGCTCGAAGAGTAGGGACTAAGCTTCGTCCATATCTTTCGCATACGAGCTCCGTTTTCGACTGTCTTTTTATCGTTTAACTCCTATTAACGATATCTTTATTTCTCGTTTAGATTATTTCGGCTAAAATCGACCGATCTAAAATTCAAATTTCGGGTTATGTACTACTATGATAAATCTTAGAAAAATCATAACTTCTTCATACGAAGTCAGATTTGGACGTTCTTTTTATGCACACTCTCGACTTAACATATACTACGAATTTCGTTTAGATCGCTAAGGCCAAAAAGTATTTTATCGTAAATTCACTTTTTACGATTCCCGGTGTCGTGCCGGTTTAGCCGTAAAACTTCGACGGGTCATAACTTCTTTGTTATAACTCAAATTTCAGCGTTCTTTATATGTACAGAAACCTTGTGACATATACTATAACTTGGTCAAGATTATTTAGTATAAATTATCTTATATCAAAAATGTCATTTTTGACGCTCATTGTCTTTAAATTGACTAGCCCGAATCTGTGGGCGTTACAGACCGCTTCCTTAAACACCTCTTATACACTAGCTTCGTGAATCACGCCTACTAACGGTAAGACTGAATCATATATATATATATATATATATATATATATATATATATATATATATATAAGTCTGAAGCTTTTAATATTATAATAGTATAAGGGTTGTATTTTAAACTTTTAAAACACTAGGGTTTTAGAATTTAGTATTTCAAAATTAAAACTTTTAATCAAATTTTAAAGCAATTAAATTAATCATATAACTTATCCTTATCACAAATTTGACCTTATCCATTTTACTTGGTAAGAAAACTCAAATCAAATTTTACAAATATTTAATTTATCACATAAACTTGTAATTATCTTAAAATTTGACAATTATCCTTCAATTAGATGAGGATAATCATTACCATAACAGAAAATTAGAATTTTAATAGTTAAAACAGTTTATGGTAATTATCCAAATCTAACTTAGGCCAAAAATCTGAAAAATCTGACTTCTGACGAACCAACTCGTCGAGTCCACCAGTCAGAGACCAAAATCGAAATTTTTTTTCAGCTTTGAAAACAATACAATTGCATCACACAGCAGAAAAATACCCTAAGCTCTAATACCAATGATGGGTTTTGAGCACTACAACATTCCTATGGTGCACATGCAACCCTAATGCTTTGGATTTAGGTTTTTCTCAAGTTATACATGTAAATTCCTATCCAAAGCATAAACCCTAATCTAGCGTATACTTTTCGAAATTGATAACTTAAACATAGTTAGAAGAATACCTTTTCTTTCTTGATTGGTTGATATTGACCTTCAAGAGCTTAGTGTCTCAATTGTTGCACCTCTAATGGAGTCACAAACACCAACTAGCAATAAACGAACAAGAGAGAGAAGATGGAGGCTAGGATTTTTAGCTAGGGTTTCTTCTAGGAATCAAGTGGCCGAAAACCTAATGCCAACGGGTCTTTATATAGTTATGCTGCTATGGTTTTAGACTGAAACCCTAATTCTCTGCTTAGACCTTAAGCAATCTAAGGAACCCTTCTAGAAGGCCCTTTGGATGAATTCTTCTATGGGCTTCCTATAGAATTCGTCCACCCCTTCTATTAGGAGTCCACAAACCAACTTGCTACTAACAATAAATTGCAATATTAGTCCCCGTACATTTAATCAGTCTCTTTTGATCTCCAAATTAATTTATGATCAATACTAATTAATAATACGATTTCTCGATTAATATATTATTCTTATAATATACTAATAAATCATCTATCAACCTCTTTCTCATAATTCATCCTATCAAGTTGTTATGGTGAAGGCAACCCAAAAGGACCATGCTACTATCGGGTCAAGTACATACCAATTATAGTTATGGGCTTAGACACCTAATCCAACAAGATGAACCAAAACTGATAAATGGTAGATCTAAGACATCAATGTTCAAGTTCAAAGCTTTATACCTCCAACAAGTTGGAAATGAGTAACATAAGCCAGATCAAAAAGCTCTTCCTTGATCCCCATCCTTGCACCAAGCTTCGTCTTCATAGAAATGGACCAAATACACCAAAAATGGACACCATATGCAAAAGATGCCACCATGAAGACTTAAGGACAAGTTCTAGGGTTTTAGAGGGTGGAGGCTGACTTAGGAAATGAAGAAAGATGCTAACATTATGCTTATATTAGGTACAAACCTAAGATTAGTGTAACATCCTGACTCCTAGGTATAAATTTAAATGTTTATTATATTCATATTGATAGGGAAATTCGACGAGTTGGAGTCCCCAACTCGTCCAACAGAGACTGATATTAGCAGCATGATTTTAGAGCCAACTCGATGAGTTGGTGGCCCGAACTTTACGAGTTGGAGCTGAGTGTGGAAACCCTAACTTTTAGGGTTTGCACCCTATTTAAAGGACCTTAAGTCCTTTACCCCGCCTCCCTCATCACCTTATCACCCAGAGACAAACCCTAATTGAGCTATCCTCCATTTTGAGAGAGTGTATAAGGCTAAGAGTGTGTGTTTTTGGTGCATTCCTTAATGAAAGTTGAAGAGTAAAGGGCTTGGAACAAGAAGGAGTCTCTAGATCCGACATCCATTTAGTTGTAGCAGTCACCTGAAGATAAACAGCTATTACCTTGATCACTTATTTCTTAGATCTCTTCATTAGAGAGTTTATGGCTATTTCTAGCTTCTTGTTGAGTCATTATTTATTTTGAGCATGCTTTGAAGCTAAGACTTCAGATCTGGACACTATTAGGCCATTTAGGCCTAAAGACTCAATCTTTATCAAGCGTTGGCCAATCCTCATGCCTTAAACCCCTTGTTGAGACTTGTTTTGGCAAAGTTAGCCCCTAAATGCCATGCATGGACGTAAAGCTTGCAGCTTTACGTGGTATCTCAGCCCTAGAAGGCTAGATCTAGAATTCACGGCCTTAGTCTTGCTTAAAAGCGTCTGAATGAGAGAAAGGTCTGAAGGAAGTCGACGAGTTAGTTAGGGTTTCCCCCAATATTCTGGACATTGTACAAACTCGACGAGTTGGTGCGAATCTTCCCGATTTTCTGAGAAGAGAGGGAACTCGACGAGTCGCATAGATGCACTCGACGAGTTGAGTCAACATGGACTGTTGACTTGAGTGTTGACTTTTAGGCTTTGGTCAAGTTTTGAACTTTGGAGACCATGGAGTGGTAAAATGGTCTTTCACCCTTTGGAGATTTAATAGGGGAGTTAGCTTAACGTCGTTGGAGTTGTTAATGCAAATTGTTAATTAGTGATGATTGTGATATAGGTAGGTGGAGTTTAGACCGACAGTTTGAGTACGAGACATACTCGCATTACATACAAGGTGAGTCTCCTCATTATACTTACCTAAGTGGTAATTACTGTGTGACCAGAGGGTCTTATTTGTGTTACTGAACAGAGGGTCATATGTGCTTATACTGAGATATGTGTTATTATGCATTCTGTTTTTGTGATTTATGCTATATATTATTCTATGCTTTTATTGAGATAGGACTAGAGGGTCCAACTGAGTTGTGAGACTGGAGGGTTTTCACTAAGATACAGGACTGGAGGGTCCAACCCGAGCCGAGAGACCAGAGGGTCTTTACTAAGATACATGAACGGAGGGTCCAGCTTGTTGATTTATTGTAACACACGGTTCCTGGAATGTATTTTAAAAAAATTCATTCAGTGTTGTAAAGGACTCGATGAGTTGGAGGCCATAACCTCGTCGAGTAGGAATGAAATTAGGACGCGGGATATGAAGTCTACACGAGGAGTTGAGAGCCTCAACTCGACGAGTAGGGTTGCCAGAGTAAAACCCAAATTTCAGGGTTTTGAACCGTATTTAAACATGCTAACCTCCAAAGGCTGGCGTCATTTGCAACCTCCAATGTCCCAAACCCTAGCCAAGAAACCCTAATCCACTTTTGGAGAGTTTTAATCCATTTGTGCATTCTTTGTGATTTTGAAGCTTGAAAAGGAAGGAGAAACTTGGGAATTCAAGAGGAAGCTAGTAGAGTCGGAGTTTTAGATGCATTTCTGACTCATTTGAGGTATAAAGTTGATAACTTGGCTTTCTATTACTTAGATCCTTAGTTAGGGCAGTATGTTGTCACTTTTGGGCCATATTGAAGTCATTTTCGGAATTTGAGTATTTCTATTACTTAGATCCTTAGTTAGGGTAGTATGTTGACACACTTGAACAAACGTTAGAACAAGTATATAGCGGAATAGTTAATCTCGAAGGATCTAAAATCTCAACAATAATATTAAGGGTTAGAAGTTAGAGAGTTAGTTGCGGAAAAGTAAAGAAATGTAAATGATAACAATTGTTATATCAAGTATACACATAAGCTGATTCATAACGAGGAATTCATTCAAGCCAAGTTAATATGTAAGATCAAACTTAGTGATTAAGTCACAAAGGACTTGCTCCGAAGAGAGGTTGTGATTGATTATGAGAGTAAGAAAAGTGAATAAGTAAGAGAGAAAGATAACTTCTGAGATGTGTATTAGAATTAGATGCGATAATATTTAAATACATGAGAATGAGCTCTATTTATAGAGACTCACAAAGATCACAAGTTTACAACTCTAAGAGTAGCCATGGAAGGCATACTGGACAATAGAGTGTATTACAGAAAAAACAAAGTAAGGCAATCTAGCTAGAGACTACGGTAGTAGAGACTTTGGTTGATGACTGCTGATGAAGCTGCTTGACTGTGGTGGCTTGGAGGCTGAGGTAGCTGAAGTTCAAGAGGGTCACTTTAATGATTCAACAATTTCCCCCTAAGTGACCTCTTTAACTTTTGATCAGCTATCAAGTTTAAGGAACTTGATCAGGATCCACCAAAACTTCCTGATGTTCTCCAACCAGTTGATTCTTCTAAGGATCTCGAACTTGACGTCTGCAGTGGTGTGCTTGGATTTTTCAACTGCGTTTCGGCAGATGTCAAGTTGCTTCCTGGTGAGACGATGCATGTCAGTCATAGGAATGAAGTATTTGACATTATCATTCTTCCTCTTGCAAATGACTCCAATTTCAGGATAGTTGGTTGCACCTAAAGATATTTCTTCATAGCCTTCGGTAGGCATCGGTGCGGGGTCAAGTGGTGGCAGATCGACTATCTTGGAAATGGTGGGGTGAATGTCTGCGTCGATCTTGGCAAAATCACAGATTGTTTCCTTCAAGAAAGTACTAGTCCTTTTAAGTGCAATCTTCATCTTTGGGTGCTTCTCAGACTTGTGTTGAAACACCTTAGCAATGAGAAAGACTTCTTCAGGATTCATACATAGAAAATCAGCCTGGGTGTGGTTGTAATCGTGTTCCCTTCTGGTCAGAGTGTACTGGATGAAATCAGCCTTCATATACTTCCGGATTTTGTAATTCTTGACTGTGGATGGTCTATCGTTAGACCATATGTTTTCAACGGGAGAGGCATTCTTAGCATAGAATTGACTAAGTCTCTCAAATTCCATTGGCAGTCTTATGGCGTCTGGAAGGCAGCGGTCGAACTGCTCAAATACAGTGAAGTATCTGGCATTGGGAGAGATTGGGACATCCCAGTATCCATCTGAAGGGGGTTCCGCATAGGTGAGGTGTGGAATGTAGTAATTATCAAGGACTCATCCATGATAGTGTCAAATCCACAAAGTCTCCATACTTCTTCAGCGAGTTTGACTACCTTCCAATCTCTTTTCCTTTGGGCAGTGACAGGTGAGTCATTTGAACTCGGAGAAGACATATACTCCGCCAGGTTTTTGAAGTGAGGGGGAGTCTCTGGTTTTTCTGGAGTGTTTTCAACTTGAAGTAGAGAGTTGTGAGGTGGAGTGTGATGAGATGGTTGCGGTGAAGGTTGTGGTGTGGGAATTTTTTCAGTAGCGACTGGGGGAGTTTGATGTTGTGAGATGGAGTGGTTGGAATGATGGACTTCGTCTTCACTTCCCCCTCTTGAGGAGTTCAGACCCGGAGGCTCCTCAAGCCATTGACAAAGGCCATCAACCTTGGCATACACCTTTGAGGGCGTCAGCCAGTTGTTGATTATTTGGGATGGAGGGGTTGAAGAGTAGCCTGTGGATCTCCTTGGTGAGGTGAAGAATTTCAGGACCATGGAAGTTGGCAGACAAAGATCGCTGCAGTCGATTGATTGTAGTTTGAAGAACAGAGATTGCGGACACATAAGCAGTATGACTCTCAACAATCAACTTCTCAGAGTGTGAGGCTTGATCTGCAATGGCTTCTTGGAGATCTGTTTTGATTACGGTAACCTCAGAGATGAGGCGTTCCGCAACAGCCATAAATTCTCTGTGGTCAGCTTGACGACTATTGTCAAGAAACCTGATCCCCATTTCAACCTTTAGAGGGATACGCTCCGCAACCATTCTCTCTCTTGTTTCCAGGCATTCAATCCTTTCCATCAGGGACTGCGGCCCATGTATGTCTTCTGGTTGCGGTTGAGTAGGCTTGACCGCAGCAAGGATTTGATCAACATTGGCCTGTAGACTGAGAAATTCCTTCCTGGTT
The DNA here is from genome assembly GCF_051521515.1 of Lactuca serriola. Classification (NCBI taxonomy): domain Eukaryota; kingdom Viridiplantae; phylum Streptophyta; class Magnoliopsida; order Asterales; family Asteraceae; genus Lactuca; species Lactuca serriola. The sequence continues at coordinate 362,036,002 of NC_136411.1, forward strand.
ACCACATTCTTCTTCTTCTTCTTCTTCTTCTTCTTCTCTTTGGGCTTAGAAGTTGAGTGATGAGAACCACTGGACTCTTCGTCTTCATCAAACATCATTAGGTCGTCATCAGAAGGGGAGGGTTTGTTTACCTCTTGAAGTTCAGCATCATCGAAACCAAAAATGGGATCAGAACTCACTTCGATTTCTGGTCCTTCATCTTGTGAACCTTAAGAAGTGGGAGTGGGAGGAACTTTGGAGACATGTTGATCAGTAGTGGCTTCCTGCGTTTTGTGGAAGGTTTCAACCATCTGTGTCATCCAATCTTGAACTTTGAGGATGGTGGCTACGATATTGGCATTATTAATGGCATCTGCCCAATACTTAGCCACAACTTGTATTTCTTGTTCCTTCAGCTGCTGTTGTTTGATTTGCTGATCCTTGCGAGCTTGGAATGCCCTATGAAAAGCGGCATATTTCTTGGCTTCAGCCTCGTTTGAGGGTTGATATTTTCTCCAAGGATCACTAGAGTTTTCACCGTCAATTCCTTATAAATGCACCAAGGTGTCCCTTGGGTTCACGGATCCTTGCACATTTGTGCTCACCGTGCCTAAACCACCTGTTTCTAATGAAAGAAGAGTAGGATTTCCTGAGATTCCTTGGTCTCCTTGACCCATGGTCAAGTTTAGCCTCAACTTAGTTCTGGCATGGGCGGAAGAAGTGCCCTGCAGTTGGGAATATGTTTGAAGTGTTTGGGTGACATTCAATAGGATGGAGTTCAACTCCTCAGGTGAAAAGATATGCAGTCTGGAAGCCCTGGAGACTTTAGGGCGAGAACCAGTATTATCCCTTTGGGAATTAACTGGGGAGTCTCCTTTTTGCTGTGAATCAGACTCACTTTCTGAGTCTGAAAGGAAAAAGATAGTGGTTTCGAATGGATGTGTAGGCATCCCAAGGACTATCGGAGCCTGTAGAGAGGCTGAGGTATCGGTCCGGTCATGCATTTGGCTAATAGGATCAGTTTTTCGTTTCTTGAGGATTGATATGGGTTGGTTGTCCTCTTCAGAATCACTGCTGGAGTCACGACGACTGGGTTCAACAGTTGTGATTGCGGGTGGTGTTTTTCTTTTCTTTGAGGGTTTGGAGGGTTTGGAAGCATCCTTTTTAGGAGTTCCAGATTTCTTTGTGTTGCGGGGGCCATGAAGGGTAGAAACTTTGTGTTTTCGTCTTTGGGAGTGAGAGACATTGGAGAGAGTTGTAGAGTATTAACCTGAGTTGATATTTTAGAATTATTTTGTTACTGCTATTATTCTTTAGGGTATCAAAGTGTAATTATTATTTTCTTTATATTTGGTTGTAATCTCACCAAATCAGTTAATGAAAAACCAACGATATCAATTTCCTTATTCTCTTTATGGTATCAGAGCGTTCTTCAAACCGTAGTCCCAGTTGGAGCAGCAACCCTAAAATCTTGACTGCAATTACAGTCCCTGTGCTACCGATCAGCAACAATTAGAGTCTGATATCTCAGACACAATCTTCGACTGCAACAACAGTCCTGTTCCTACCAATTAACATTAATTAGGTAACCTGAATCACCGATTGCAAACTCATGGCAACAATAATTCAATTTTCAAGTCAGGAGAAAACCATTCACAACTCTCACAAGTTCTCCTTTTCTCTCAAACCAACCAACTATGGCTATTGGAGATCCATGATTGAATCCTTCCTCACCTCTCACAATCTTTTCTGTTATGTTGATGGAACTGTACCCTGCCCTGAACAAAAAGTCACAAATGAATCTGTCACTACTGATAATCCAAGCTACGTTCCATGGATCTGTAACGATACCCACATCTGTATGCTGATCATCTCAACAGTGTCTAAAGACTCCTATCAGCATATTCAGGGAAAAACATCACGTGAGGTATGGTTGTCACTTGAACGAGCTTATGCTCCTGTTACTTTATCTCATGAATTTACTCTTAAAAGTCAACTTCTGAGAATCACCATGAAGGGTGATGAAAAACCAGCTGAATATCTTAGCAGAGCTCAAGAATTTGCTACTGCTCTTGCTAACATTGGAGAACCAGTCAAGTACAAGGATCTGGTAATGCTCACCCTTACAGGACTTCGAGAGGAATACAATGGCCTCAAGGCCAACTAATTGGCTCGTGTGCCTCCTGTCAGCTTCAATGAATTACATGGCCTTCTATGTGATCATGATTATGTCTTCACAAAAATGATGACCGCCACTCCCCAAGCTTTCTTGGCAAATACTTCTTCAGTTCCACAATCACCATCGGTTGCTACTCCTTCACTTCAACAAGCTCAATAGCCGCATATTGATCATCTTCAACAACAAATACAAAACATTTAACTGATGGCCACTCAGTTGGGTTATAAACTTAACCCCATTCAATCTCCACGGCCTCAAGCTCATTTTGGTTCTCGGTCTTTCAATAATAACCGAGGTGGTCGTGGATCTCGTGGCTCTTCTCGTGGCAACTTTCACGGTAGTTTTAATCGCTCTCGGGATAGCAGCAGCACACGACAGTTTTCTTGGGCCTCCACCCAAAACACCGTCTATGGTCATTGCAACAGGTGTGGTATAGGACATCTACCATCTCAGTGTCCGACCCATTCGAACCAGTCTCAACCTACACCACAAGCCAACTTTACAATACGCTCAGAGGCTGCCACATCTTCTGGACCCACTTGGAAGCCCGACACTGGTGCAACTCATCATGCCACTCCAGACCTATCTAGCTTGGATAGCTCCGAAGCCTACTATGGTAATGATTCTTTACTTGTTGGTAACGGTAACTCTATACCCATCTGTCACATTGGTTCATCTAAAATCTACTCACCAAACAAAACCTTTACCTTATCTAACATTCTTCATGTTCCCTAACTCAAACAAAATCTTTTATCTGTTCAAATATTTTGTCTTGACAACAATGTTTTCTTTGAATTTCACTCTTCTTATTTTGTTGTGAAGGACGAGTCTACTCGCACTACCCTCCTTTCGGGCCCCAGTGAGCAGGGCCTATACTCCATTCGCCTTCCACAACTCAAGTCTTTGCCCAAGGTTGCCTTCACTGCTGTCAAAGCCTCTTCAAACATTTGGCATCAACGTTTAGGACATCCTCATGCTCAAGTTTTCCGTTCTATTATTTCTCATTGTTCCTTACCTGTTTCAGACAAATTATCAAATAATTTATGTTCTTCTTGTCAATGTGGAAAATCATCAAAACTACCTTTACCTGATTCTACTTTTCATAACACTAATATTTTAGATCTTGTTTATTGTGATGTTTGGGGTCCTTCTCCCGAACCATCCTTTGATGGTCATCGTTATTTTCTTTTGTGTGTTGATCATTGTACTCGTTATATGTGGATTTATCCTTTAACTCAAAAATTAGATGTTCACCGTATTCTTACAAACTTTATCACTATGATTGAACGTCAATTCAACACTAAACTAAAATGTATTCAATCTGACTGGGGGGTGAATTTCGACCTCTCACCAATCTTTGTCGCACCCTTGGCATCATCCATCGACGATCTTGTCCTCACACCAGTGAGCAAAATGGCTTTGTTGAACGCCGTCATCGTCACGTTGTGGAAATTGGACTCTCTCTCTCTTGTCTCAATCCAGTCTTCCTCAACGTTTTTGGAACTTTGCCTTTGAAACAGTTGTATACCTCATAAATCGCCTCGCTTCTCGTGTTTCATCCAACAAATCCCCTTTTAAACATGTCTTCAAACGTAAACCTAATTAATCTTTCTTACGAGTTTTTGGCTGTCAATCTTTTCCTTTTCTTCGTCCGTATAATCGTCATAAAATTGAATTTCGGTCTACTCCATGTGTTTTTCTTGGCTACAGCCCTGCTCACCATGGTTATCGCTGCCTTGATCCATCCACGGATCGGATTTACATTGCTCGGCATGTTCGCTTCAACGAACACGTCTTTCCTTATCAGTCTTCATCTACACCTCCACCACCTTCTACCCCTCCTTACATCTCTATTTTTCTCGACCCACCACCCGGTTTTCCATCTGAACCACCACGACTTCCTCAATCTCCTCCACACTCATCACCTCCATCTCCTCCACCATCATCACCTCAATCTCCTCCACCACAATCTCCACCATCATCATCCCAATCTCCTCCAACTAATACCAATCTACCACCTCCACCACCAGCTCCTCAGCCTCGGCCATCCAACCTTCGCCCTAATCCTAAACAACCAGATCGATACAACCCCACTGCCTACACCATCTCCACCTCTACCTCTCCTCCCCTTGAACCTACCAGCTTTACCGTTGCTAACAAATCTTCAGAATGGCGTCAAGCAATGGCTGAAGAGTTATCTACGCTCCATAGAAATGGCACGTAGACCCTTGTGCCCCCTATCTCTAATGTTAATATTGTTGCATGTAAATGGGTTTACAGGGTAAAAACTGATGAACATGGAAAGATTACCAGGTACAAAGCCCGTCTCGTGGCAAAAGGCTTCAATCAACAACATGGTGTGGACTATCATGAGACTTTCAGTCCGGTCATCAAGCCTGCCACCATTCGTACGGTCCTCTCTCTAGCTGTCAGCAACAAATGGCCTCTCAGACAGTTAAACATTCAAACTGCCTTTCTTCATGGAGATCTTGAGGAAACGGTGTACATGCGCCAACCTCCGAGCTTTGTTGATCAAACTAAACCGGACCACATCTGCTTGTTGCATAAATCCTTGTATGGCCTTAAGCAGGCTCCTCGGGCTTGGTTTAAAAAGTTGTCTGCTGCGCTTCATCAGTTGGAATTTTCTGGGTCTAAAACGGATCCCTCCCTTTTTATACTAAACTCAGCCAGCTCTCTTGTCTATCTTTTGGTTTACGTGGATGACATCATCATCACCGGTAACAACTCCACTGTTGTTGCCTCAATCATTCACAAACTCAATTCTCTCTTTGCACTTAAGGATATGGGTCAACTGCACTATTTTTTGGGGGTTGAAGTTGTTCACAGGGGTTCTGACTTGGTTCTTTCCCAACGAAAATATGTTCGTGAGATCTTACATCGTGTTGGTCTTGCCGAATGTAAGCCAATATAAACCCCTATGAGTACCTCTCACGTGCTGTTACCCGATGATAGTGTTGAATTAATGTCTAAGTCCATAACTATAATTGGTAAGACTTGACCCGACCCGACATGGTCCATTTGGGTTGCATACCATCATGCACTTGGATAGACTATAATGAGAGAAATAAGACACTTATGGTTATTAATATATTATAAGTTCTAGTATATTAATAATAAGAATAATAAGATTATTTAATTAGTATTGATCAATAATTAATCTAGGATTAATTAAGTGATCAAAAGAAGACTAATTAAATATATGGGTTGATTGTGTAAATCATCCATACTTGTATAGTGGGATAATGCTCCATGGATAATCAAGTTGGGCTAAAACCCATAGGATGCTCCATGGATGCTCCATGGTGTATTTGTACCCATGGATCATGAAAATGAAAGGCCATGTCAATTAGGGTTTACATGGCGTAACCCTAACTATATAAGCATCTTATTCTTGACCAAAATCGGTTACTAGTGTGTGAAGTAAAAGGGCTAGCCGATTTCATGAGTTGTAGAATTCTCTCAAGTTATTCTAAGTGTTTTGGTGATTGTGATTCCATTTGAGGCTTCCACACTATTGGGGCTAGGCACTCAAGCTTCATGAAGACTTTCTACATCAAGAGGTATGTATTCTATCTTGTTACATTCATTGTTTTTGTATGCTAAATTAGGATAATACCTTGGAAGTTCTTATTTGCATGTATAATAGAGAAAACATAGATCCAAGGTATTTAGGGTTGCATGTACACTTAGGAGTGTTAGAATGCTCAAAACCCAACAGTGGTATCAGAGCCACGGGTTGTTTTCTGTTATATTGATGCAAATATTTTATTTTCAAAGTTGAAAAAAAAACATGAAGTTTGTCAAATTTTAAAATAATTACTTGTTCTTGTGAAAAACTAATTATTTGTAAAATTTGAATAATTTGTTTTATGAGTTGAATTAGGTCAAATTTAATAAAAGATAAAATAATATGATTATTTTATTAGTTTTAAAAGTTTGATCTAAAGAGTTTTATTTTTTGAAACCTCCATAAGTTATGGATATGAAAAGGTTTTAAAAAAATTGATTCAAAGTTTTTATGGAGTTACAAAATTTGGTGTTAATGTTTTAAAGGATTCCATAACTTAAGAATAAGTTATGGATCACCAAAAAAAAATTTGTGTTACCTTGTTTTATGAGTTGCTTAGATTAATAGAAAAATTGAGTGAAATAGTTGTTTTCAATCCAAATTAATCTAAGAGTTGATTCTAAAATGTGTTTTTGTAACTTGTCCTCAAGTTATTTGAAAAGTCACATTTAAGTTTCATAAAACTCATAAAAGTTGGCAATGGTTACAAAAGATGAAGAGTCTTGTCCTTAAGTTATGGAGGTTCAAGAGTCACTTCATTAATAAATAAATAAAATATGTAACCTTAATTAATTCTATAAGTTATAAAATAAAGAAAAGTTAATTCTTTTATTAGTTTAAAGTCTTCCATAACTTGTCCTCAAGTTATGGAACTTGAAGAGTTTTTGGATTAAAACTACTTTAAACACATAAGTTATGGAATTAATTAGTTTTGAATAGTTTCAAAACTTGCCCTCAAGTTTTGGAATTTGTAAAGTTTTCTCTTATGAATACTTTAATTCCACGTTAGCCCTTAGAATTTTAAAAGTTAAAATTCAACCCTTATACTTTATAATATTATAAGTTAATAATATATATATGTATAAGAGTAAAGTCAGTCTTACCGCTAGTACGCCTCATTCACGAAGCCGGTCTATAAGGTGGGTATAAGGTTGTTGCCTATAAAATGGCAACTTAATGGGTGTCCACTCTCACCCACCGCTTGCTTGACTGGTGGAGGGTCGTTAGCCGAACGGGTTTGACAGGACTATAATTCCCCCTTCATTAAAAGTATTAATGATAAATACTAAGTAACTAAACACTTATAAATACCCAATCTTAGTTACTTAGGAAAATGTGAATAAGGTGCTAATCCATGAAATTACACTTTGCACTTTGTTTAAGTCGGTTAGTGGAGCGTGTGTGGTTAACCGGCACACTAACTCGTATTTAACAAGGTAGGCAAAGGGTAACTTAATGTTTATCATAGTATTGGTGGAGCGTGTGTGGTTAACCGGCACATCGATTGAGGGGTAAACACTTAAGGGTACCAAGTAATTTGCATGGTTACTTCAAACCTTGTTTTGTGATCCTCGGCATCCCAGTCACAAAACCTGAAGGGCACACTCGAGATTGAAACATGCCATTGAACAGTTCAATGAATCTCAAAGATCTAGGAGTTTCAAAACCAATTAAAACCTAATAATACATTTCGTTTATCTTGGTGGAAATTGGTGAATCGTCATTCACCTACCTTCAAATACTTTATAGCTTGGATTACGACATACCTCTTCTAAGTTATAAAATAGTTTGTTGGGTCCTAGCCTTAATATTTCATATTGGGTGTCATATTAAGGACTTTAAAATCAACTATCTTGAATATCTCCCAAAAGATGTCTGGTTTAGACATTTATGATCATCCCAAATCTCTTGAAACAAGCTTTCCTAAATGAAGATGATGTCCCTTGGAAATCATACTTCTTTGACCTCCTTCAATTATTCTCCCTAACCCACAAGTTCAAGGTCACTCAAGCCCTATTGGCAAGGCAAGGTCTAGGTGTGATCACATCTTGGAGATGTAGTCACATATTGACAAGCCGGGAGAGTTGGGTGTCAAAGTCTTGAGAAAGTTGGTGGTTCAATCACTTTCTAAGTCACATAGTGAGTTCCTTTGGGACACCTATGAAACAGACTATGACAAGACCCTTAATGATCTTATCTATTTGTTAAGATCAACTTCCTTAAAACTTGATGGACATTGACAATAGTGACACAGGAAATCTAGGAAAGCATTCTCTTCCCAATGGAAAGGGATCGGCCATAGTCAACTCGGTTGACCAAATGGTAAAGAGAAAAGCTAAGTCTATGATAGTCCCGTGTACCATTATCAAAGGCTCCATATGTTTATATTGCCAAAGGAAGGGGCATTGGTTGCGAAGCTGCCAAATTTACCTAAGGATGTTAAAGTCAATAAGTTTGACTCTACTTCAGGTAAATTCCACTATCTAACTCTGCTAAGTTTCTATTCTGAGATTCCTGATACATGATATGACTGGGTCACATGGTAATGTTTTAAGAATCAAAGAAAAGTGAAGAAACTTAAAGAAAGAATACGTTGAATCTGATGGCGTAGATGGATTTCTATCGCATAGTTTGAAGATCGGATTCTTGAGCTACTTCTTAGGAGTTATGAGATATTGCTTAGGAATAGATAACAACAAGTTTTCATATGGATTGTAAGGACAAGTTCTTCCGCAAAGTTTTTAAAATAAAAGGAAAATTTTTGATTTTATTTATTTTAAAATATCCTTACAATGGCATCTGTGGAAATTTTTGTTGCTTATAAGATTCCATTAATAGCAAGAGTGGAAGTATGAAATTGATTCTTTCATTTGTGGTAATGTCTAAATTTACCAAATAAGGAAAGATTCTCATCACCCAAGTTTCAATTGGACCGGAACTTGGAATCATGCAAGTTGTATAGCATGATGAATGAGAACTTTCAAGTATTAGAAAATTAAGACTAACTACTTGTTCACATGGATGTGTGAGTCAAGTAACGGACTAAGGGATCGAGTACACATTCTTGTGCACTGATTAAGTCCACCACAAAAGATCGATAAGATTATTCGTCATAATTTACTAAAGCTTAGTAAATATGGTTATACTTACAGGCTAAAGTGTAATTCTGAGACATTGGAAAAGTTTCAATGTATGGCAGAGCGAATAAGAAGAATCAAATTAGGTAGAAGGATAAAAGTTTCTCAAATCTGAAAAGATGGGAGAGAGTACTTTCGTATCAGTTTTGTGATCATCTTAATGATTTAGAGACCTTATCACAATTCATCCTCTAAGAGCCTTCTTATAGATAAGAAGAGGAACTTGAATTGTTGAAGTGGTTAAATCAAGAAGATGATTCATACTTCGTTCTAAAAATAATTCTTAGAGTTATACTCTAAGATTGTAACTTGAGTGACATGTCTTAAAGAAGGTTTAAAACTCTTGTACATTTGAAATTGGTAAGTTGTGATGTTTTGGATAAAACAAAGACCAACTAAGGCCAATTGTGTGAAGTGTTTGTCTTGATTAGAATCCGCACTATCTCTTGGATGTTTGACAAGGGCGTCTTATATGTCAAGAGGACAGTGGGAGTCTTAAAGGTCTTGAAAGTCTCAAGAACTAATCAAGAATAAACCTGAAGTTCTTCACTAGCACACGACTTGAGGTTTATAACCTATCGTGTTGACATATTCTGTGCCCATTCCAGTTAAAGTTGGCTTTGCATATGAGTTCTTAGAGTTCTCAATTTGTTGCACAACAACTTGGAAGCAATGGCAGGCCCTTAAGCTGCCAGGTGGCAAGAAGTTAAGATTGAGTTCAGTCCATATGAGATTGGATTTGTCATTACCCTTGCCCTGTGACTAAGGTTTTGACAATTCACATGGATAAGAACACATACACCATTAAATCTAAGTGTCATAAGCTTTCTCTCCGATTCATGAAAATGATGGTGAGGAAACACTTTCACTAAGTAGATTTTAGCTAGATAGCAATTGTGACAATTGCATTCTCAAAGTCGTTAGTGGAGCGTGTGTGGTTTACCGACACACTAACCTGGACTTGTGAGAAGTGGCAAAAAGGTCTAACCATTATGATTACGGCATACCTCTTCATAATTGTTTAGACACACAAGTGTGCTATCTAAGGGAAGGCGTATGTTTTTGATAAAGTCTTATCAAAACAATCTAGTATCAGAAATCTGAACTTTGGTAGAAAGTTAGCTAATTTCTGAGTACATGTCAAAGCTAGTGGGAGCATAAGTGTTATGCTAATAATCATCATGTTAGTGGGAGCATGATAATTATGATAAGTATTGCAAGTTAGAAATGTTAATTATAGAAAACAAAAGTTTCAATTGGGAAAGAGTTGTTTTGCTATAATTAAGGGAGAGAAAATTATACTTCATCTCAAATCTATAAGCTTAGATCGTGAGGTTTTAATCATTTAGTCAAGGATATATATATATATATATATATATATATATATATATATATATATATATATATATATATATATATGAATTTCATGTTGGAATGCTTCAACATAAGGAAATTCTGTATATGGGTCCATTATTTGCATTCTAAAATTCAATTATGATTACGGCATCCCTTTTCATAATCTGAATTATGAGAACTTGGCAAATAGAAATGGAAATGTTATAGCAAAAGACTGGTTTAGTCTTTATGTGAGACATCATGAATCGTGTCCCATATGCTTCGGATATATGATCGATTACATGTGCTATATTCATCCTTTCTAAAATTTTCCAAATGCATGGGGCATTAAGAAGGGAAAAGGTTTAGAACTGGATATGACTAAAAGGATTAAACAATTGTCGAGGATAATCTAAGGTTTACCAAAGATTGGTTGCTCAAGGACAGTCGGAAGTATAGTGATAATTCTAGAAGGATTATATTGACATAATCTGTAAGGAGGCAACTCTTTTTCAGATGTGATAGTCAAAATGAATCTGGAAATGTTTCAAAGTTAGTATTTTCAATCTGTTTAAGATTAGGAAACTTAATGCAAGAAGGATGTTTCCAAGGAGTTGATCTCCTTTGGAATACTCTGTAATGATTGTTGGCAAGTCTTTCTGACTTTGTGCATAATCATTACAAGAGGATCAATGCATATAAGTTTAGAATCTGACAGATTCCAGTAAATGGCATGAATTTGGAATTCTTGCATTTGCAGTAAGGATTTGGGAGTGTGAAAAGAGAATCATTGAAGTTATGTTCAATGGATCTAGTTCACAAAGTAAAGATCATAGACAAACATAGTATGCATACTTGGTGTGTGGCATGACTAGTGTTTAGAGAACATAGTGTACATGCTTGGAGCATGGGACAACTATTGTTTTAAATTCAAGAATAAAGTTGATAGCTGAAACAATATACAATGAATAATGTGTAATCATATGGTGATAAATAAAAGGTGTTTTATTTATGTTCATAGGTTTTGATACCATATTGGATTTAATTATTATTGTGTTTCATTTTGCATGTTTTGACTTCCCGAATAAACTAGGTTATTCTTCCGGAATGACTAAGTTATTCAAACCATCCACAGTCGGTCATATGTTGGAAGTAGATATGAATTAAGACTGTCATGGGTTGGCTTGTAGAGGTCTAAGGTGTTGGACAAAGGGCTACAACACTCATGAGTGCTCATAAGTTCTGAGTATTGGATTCAACCCGCGCTCATTGGAATCACTTCATGGATTTTATCACGAATGATCATGAGACGATAATATCTTATATTCTTCAAACCTAGAGATATGAGTTGTTACTATGAGTTGATAGTACATTGATTGCACGAAAACGCATTTGGTAACTCGGTGCTATAAAACGTGCCTTTGTGTATGATTCAACAAGTAGTAGAACAAGCCATATGAGTCGAAGTTTATCCATTCCTTTTACCTTCGGGATAAAAGCGATATCTGTGGGCCCCTCGATGATTTGATGATGACAAATGGAAGTGCTCGGCCGGGCCAGGACTGATTTGATTTGTTCAATTAGTCAGTCGTCATAAATCGAAAATCGGGAAACAACAAATGGACAGAGAGAATGATTATAATCCATGTCTCAGTCCATATAATATCTAGAATGGAGGAATATATGATCCCTTATCTAATGGACAAGTCATTGACAAAGGTCAGAGTTCATCTACAAGGTCAGAGTTCGACAGAAGCTTTTGAGAGCTACGATTGCCAGTTGGTTCCTGAAGTCATACGCAATAATAGTTTTAGACTTATCCAAGTGGGAGACTGTTGGATTAATGTCTAAGTCCATAACTATAATTGGTAAGACTTGACCCGACCCGGCATGGTCCATTTGGGTTGCATACCATCATGCACTTGGATAGACTATAATGAGAGAAATAAGACACTTATGGTTATTAATATATTATAAGTTCTAGTATATTAATAATAACAATAATAAGATTATTTAATTAGTATTGATCAAGAATTAATCTAGGATTAATTAAGTGATCAAAAGAAGACTAATTAAATATATGGGTTGATTGTGTAAATCATCCATACTTGTATAGTGGGCTAATGCTCCATGGATAATCAAGTTGGGCTAAATCCCATAGGATGGTCCATGGATGCTCCATGGTGTATTTGTACCCATGGATCATGGAAATGAAAGGCCATGTCAATTAGGGTTTACATGGTGTAACCCTAACTATAGAAGCATCTTATTCTTGACCAAAATCGGTTACTAGTGTGTGAAGTAAAAGGGCTAGCCGATTTCATGAGTTGTAGAATTCTCTCAAGTTATTCTAAGTGTTTTGATGATTGTGATTCCATTTGAGGCTTCCACACTATTGGGGCTAGGCACTCAAGCTTCATGAAGACTTTCTACATCAAGAGGTATGTATTCTATCTTGTTACATTCATTGTTTTTGTATGCTAGATTAGGATAATACCTTGGAAGTTCTTATTTGCATGTATAATAGAGAAAACATACATCCAAGGTATTTAGGGTTGCATGTACACTTAGGAGTGTTAGAATGCTCAAAACCCAACAGATAGCCCCTTACTTGATGATCCCTCTTGCTACAGACAGACAGTAGGAGCTCTTTAGTATGCTACTCTTTCTCACCCTGATATTGCCTTTGCAGTTAATAAAGTCTGTCAGTTCATGCATGCTCCAATTGAGAACCATTGGGCCGGTGTCAAACACATCCTTCGTTATCTTAAGGGCACCATCGACTTGGGATTATGGATTCGACATAATACGGGGTATCAGCTTCAAGCTTTTTCGGATTCCAATTGGCACTCCAACCTTCAGGCCTTCTCGGACTCTGACTGGGCAGGTTGCCTAATTGATCGTCGATCCACGGGGGGCTTTGCTATCTATTTAGGTTCGAATCTCATCTCTTGGTCTGCTCGCAAGCAGAAAACTGTATCTCGATCTTCAACAAAGTTCGAGTACAAGGCTATTGCAGATACTGTTGCTGAATTGATTTGGTTGAAGTCCTTGCTTCAAGAACTTGGTTTGGTTAGCACGGCACCCACACTTTGGTGTGACAATCTTGGTGCGACATATCTCACGGCTAATCCAGTCTTTCACGCTCGTACTAAATATGTTGAAGTTGACTATCATTTTGTTCGTGAACAAGTAACTCAGGGAAAACTAAATGTCAAGTTCATCTCTACAGACGACCAAATTGCTGATATTTTTACAAAGCCCCTGTCATCTCAGAAGTTTGAGTTTTTGCGTTCCAAGTTGCAGATTGCTAACCGCCCTGAACTTGTGGGGGAATATTAACCTGAGTTGATATTTTAGAATTATTTTGTTATTGCTATTATTCTTTAGGGTATCAAAGTTTAATTATTATTTTCTTTATATTTGGTTGTAATCTCACCAAATCAGTTAATGAAAAACCAACGATATCAATTTCCTTATTCTCTTTATAGAGGAAGGGACTGCGGTACCTTCAGGGTTTATGACTATGGATGGAAGAGGCGGGGTAGGAAGGTATGTGTCAATACCTTCCGTAGCCTCAATGTGGTCTGAGACATCAGCAGTCTCAAGACCAAGAGTAGAAAGAATATGGGTAGGGAGTCTGCGGATTGGACCAAAGATTGTTTGATCAGAGGAAGGATTGTACCTTTTTAGATGCTTGGTGACGAAGAAGTTGATGTCACCGCCCATGTCTATCCCTGTGTCTGCATGTAATTCAGAAGTGCAGAGAGACCATAACCTAGCAAAGGTAAGTTCGGTTGGGTTCTGCCTTGGGCTCTCTTTGGGAATGTATTGTAGAAAATCATCCCAAAGTATCTGTCCGTAGTTCACGTTGTGGCCTGTGAAGATGCTCCAAACCAATTCTAGTAGCTTAAGACCCATGTTGTCAGCGCCTCCGGTTCTGCCGGATAGACTGCGGATGATGAAGTGGCACACGAACTGCCAGACCGCAGGCAATTGGTTCTTCTTGAATTCACCAATCCCTTTGATCTTCTTCTGATACCCCATCTGATAGAGTGCCAAAGTGATGTTCGCCATTAATGGAGTGAAAAACTTAATGGAGGGATGAACAAGAAGGTTAATGGCGTTAAGGAATTTTTCTTTGGACAAAATGACCAAAGAATCATTGATAAGGTTTAGGTGAACTTCTTAGGGGTTATCGATTGGGCGATAGGCAGAAAATGCACATTTATAGAGAGTTGAAATTGGAACAACTTCTGTGAAAGCATCAAATGGTCCAAACAAAGGATGATTTTTCAAGAACTTGATTATGAGTTTGGTGGGAGCATTGTAAGAAGGTTGTTCTTCGAAGATGGATCTGAAATTGCTTGAAGCAATTGTGGGAGAGTCTGAACCAGTTGGGTTCACTGATCCAGAAGCTTTGGATTGTTTCTTTGACACACCGGATTTCACCATTGTTGAGTTTGAGAGAGCTTTGAAGAATGCAGGGAAGGATTAAGGGTTTTGAGAGCGTAAACATTTCTTTGTGGAGAAGAAAAGGGTTTTATAGTGGCTTAATGGAGCGAGAATCTTAGCCTCATATTGACAAAAGAGGGATAAATAATGAATTTGGGATTAACCAGAAAATGGACTCTGCATTTAATGAAATGTCAGATTTTGTATCATGTCTTGAGAACGTGTGGAGGGGGTGAGATAAATCCATTAAATAAAGGGGAAGTTGTAACGGATGTGACGGTTTGGGGTAATAGGAAAAGACATATTAAAGGATTTGACTTGGAAAATATTTACTTTGTCATCATACCTAAAAAAAGTCTGACATGAGGTTTAGAGAAAAAGAATGAGACAGTATCTCATAGGAATGTTTTTATTTAATGTTTTATTTAATGAAGGATCATTAAATAACACACTATTTTTGTTTTTGATTTGAAAAAGAATGAACAGTCTGAAACACAATTTATGTGACTACGGATGGACACATCACTACGGATGGCTTCTTTGTCATTGCGGATAACTGCAGTGGGAGAAACTGAGAAGAGCACTTGTACAAGACGTTAGTAATAACAAACAAGAAAGACCCGTGAAAGATAGATATAATATATGGTTGCGGTACATAGACTGCGGTACACATGATATACCAAAACCATCTATTATACATGTCTTTCAGTTAGGACCGCAATGGAGACCAAGAAGGTTTGTGGTACCTATCTATTCAAGAAGAATTGAGGTTACGGATTCATCATCCCTAACATTTGTAAGAACGCATTAAGTTTGGTAGAGTCAAGTGCTTTTGTAAAAACATCAGGAATCTCTTCATGAGTAGGGACAAAGATGAGTTCAATGTTACCTTTCAGAATGTGGTCTTTGATGAAGTGATAGCGTAGTTCAATATGTTTCATCTTGGAGTGTTGAATAGGATTATGAGAAATCTCTATGGCACTTTCAGAATCACAGTAGATTGGTATCCGCAACATTCTGTATCCGTAGTCTAACAGTTGTGTCTTCATCCATAGAGCTTGAGAACAACAGCTGGCTACGGCCACATATCTAGCTTCTACGGTAGACAATGAAACACATCTTTGTTTTCTTGAGGACCAGCTGACTAGTCTACCTCCCAAAAATTGGCATCCACCAGATGTACTTTATCGATCAAGTTTGCATTCTGCATGATCCGCATCAGTAAAAGCTTGCAGACTGAAATTATTGCTTGCGAGGTACCATAGACCAAGAGACTTGCTTCCTTTCAGGTACCGGATTATTTGTTTGGCTGCGGTCATATGTGACACTTTTGGGTCAGCCTGATACCTTGCACATACACCAGTAGAAAAGACAATGTCCGGTCAACTTGCGGTGAGGTACATAAGAGAGCCAATGATACCTCTATAAGTCTTGTGATCCACAGATTCGCCAGAGGGATCAGTAGAGATCTTATATCTGAAGGCCATAGGGATCTTAGCCGAGGAGCAGTTGTCCATAGAGTATTTCTTCAATAGTTCAGTGGTGTATTTCTCTTGATGAATGAATTCCGTTTCTGAATTTGTTTGACTTGAAGACCTAGAAAAAAATTAATCTCTCTATTCATGCTCATTTGAAATTTGTTTGTCATGAGCTCAGCAAATTCATCAACCATTCCTTGATCAATCGATCCGAAGATGATATCATCCACGTATATTTGTACAAGCATAAGGTGGTCACCGTTTGCTTTTCTAAACAGCGTGGGATCAATCACTCCTCTTTTGTAGCCAGAAGAGACTAGGAATTGAGAAAGAGTCCCATACCAAGCTCTTGGAGCTTGCTTCAGACCGTAGACTGCCTTTTGAAGCTTGTAGCAATGGTCAGGGAATTCAATACTTTCAAACTCGGGAGGTTGTTGAAGATAAACCTCTTCTTTCAATTCCCCATAGAGAAAAGCACTCTTAACATCCATTTGGTGTACCTTGATGTTTTTGTGTGCTGCATATGCTAAAAAGATTCGAATGGCTTCCATTCTTGCCACCGAAGCATATGTTTCATCGTAGTCAACACCTTCCAGTTGACTGTACCCCTTTGCAACCAGTCTTGCCTTATTTCTGATAACCACACCAGATTCATCTAACTTGTTCTTGAACACCCATATTGTTCCAACAGTAGTATGGCCTTGCGGTACGGGAACGAGTTGCCACACTTTGTTTCTTTTGAATTCTTCCAGTTCTTCTTGCATTGCAGAAATCTAATCAGGTTCCAATAATGCTTCTTTGATCGATTGTGGCTCGACTACGGACATAAATGTTGTGTAGTGACAATGATTAGATAAGTCCTTGGCAGATCGAGGCTGGATACATGCGGATGGATTGCCAATGATTTGACCTAGTGGGTGGTCCTCTGTCCATATGTGTACACAAGGCATCAGATGGTCAGCGGCTGCGGTAGAAGGAATGTCTTCAATATCAGAGGTTTCTTTGGTTGGTGATGGCTGTTCCCCCTGGATTTGAGAACATCCTGCAGAGTTATGTTGGCTTGTTGGAGCGAGAATGAAATTTTCTTGAGCAGTTTGGAGAGGTTCCTCCTGGATTGCTGACGGGAGTTCCTCTAGACCCTGAGAAGGTTCCCCCTGGACTGCTGAAGGGAGAGTAATGATTTGACCTGGTGGGTGGTCCTTCGTCCATACGTGTAGACGAGGCATCAGATAGTCAGCGGCTGCGGTAGAAGGAATGTCTTCAATATCATAGGTTTCTTCGGTTGGTGATGGCAGTTCCCCCTGGATTTGAGAACATCCTGCATAGTTATCTTGGCTTGTTGGAGCGAGAATGAAATTTTCTTGAGCAGTTTGGATAGCTTCCCCCTGGATTGCTGATGGGAGTTCCTCTGGAACCAGAGAAGGTTCCCCTGGACTACTGAAGGGAGAGTAATGATCCTTGAATCGGTTCGAGTGTCAATGTTCTCTATGATTTCATCATCCGAATCCGAAGATACCTTTGATGGTAATGATTTTTTGAGGAGAGGAGCTTGAGCATCATTAAGTACTGGAACCTCAATGGTTGTTGTTTGAACCGGAGTAGAGCTTTCCCCCTCAACCGGAGAGGTGAAAGTATTGAGAGATGCTTCTTCGGATAGAGATGGACCAGAAACATCAGTGTGTTGTTGTTGAGCAGTCGGTGACACAAGAACTTCGGATAGTTTTGCCGTTTCAACAGGATCGAATAGATCATCATAATTGACTTCAGCCAGATTTAGAGGACCTGAAGAAGCAGGAATGTCACTTTCCATGATGGCGGTGGTTTCAGTGGATGGAGGGGCGTTGCGGATGTAAGAATCATCGAATTTCACATCGAAGCTTTCAATGATTAGCCTCGTACGTCTGATGAGAACCCGGTAAGCAACCTTGTTCGTCGAGTAGCGAAGAAAAATGCCTTCATCAGACTTCGGTGCAAATTTGTTAAGCTGATCTCTGTTGTTGATCACAAAACATCTACACCCAAAGATGTGAAAGAAACGAACATTTGGTTTATGGTTGTTGAGGCCCTCATATGGTGTTTTATTGAGGCGTTTGCACACAATGCTTCGGTTTTGAACAAAGCATGTGGTTGCTACAGCTTCAGCCCAAAAGTAAAGAGGAAGGTGTGCGAAGTTGAGCATGGATCTGGCAGCTTCGACTAGAGTACGGTTCCTTCTCTCTACTACACCATTTTGTTGAGGTGTATAAGGAGCTGAAAAGTTGTGAGTGATACCTTTAGACACCAAAAAGCTGTTGAGAAGATGGTTAGTGAATTCGGTTCCATTATCACTACAGATGCGTCTTACAGGCAGCTTGATCTGGAGTTCTATCTCTTTGATGAAGTTGATGAGAATTTGCGGTGTTTCGGATTTGAGTCTGAGGAAGAATACCCAAGTGAAGCGAGTGAAGTCATCAACTATAACCAGTATGTACTTTTTGTGATAAAGACTGGCTACGGTTGACAGACCGCAGAGATCAATGTGTAGGAGCTCAAGTGTTTCAGATACTAAAGAGTCAATCACCATGGGGTGACTTGCTTTGGACTGCTTAACACATTCACAAGTAGGACATAGAGTGTCATTGTTGAACTTGAGAATGGGTAATCCCATGACCAATTCCCCAGTAACCAAAGTGTTGATATACTTGAAGTTGAGATGAGCGAGCTTGCGGTGCCATAACCAGCTGACTTCGGATACAGCTTTGGAGAGAAAGCACAGCTGCGGTTTTCCAATGATGAGAGAGACATCCAGAGGATACATGGTATCCTCGGATCATGACTTGATCAAGCAGATGCTCCTATCACTTTTCATAACGTAACAGAATTGATCATCAAACTCAACTCGATGGCCTTCCTTACATAGTTGGCCCACACTGATGAGATTGTGTTTAAGGTTTTCTACATAAGCAACCTTCTAAATTGAGAAGTTGCCCATAGTGAGTACACCGTAACCTCGAATGATTCCATTCGCATAGTTGTCGAATGTAACATTTCCACCATTGCATATCGGCCTGAAATCACGAAGGTATTCTAACCTTCCGGTCATGTGCAAGGAGCAGTCACTGTCAATTAACCATTCATCTTCCTGTTCCTCCTTACACAAAGCCTGAGAATTACACGATTAGTTTAGGCATCCAAACTAGTTTGGAGCCTGGAAAAACAGGTGAGTTTCTGAGTGATGCATGGACTGGTTTCATGTCAACTTTTAAACCTAGTCCTGGACGTTTGTGTAATTTTGGCATGTAGTGTGTTTTTGTAAAGTTACGAGGTTTCTGAATTTTGAAACTACATTGACACTCACAGGTTGAGATTTTGTCTTTTGTTCAGACACCACGCTTGGTCAGCGGTCTAAAGGGAGAGTTGTTTGGCTTTTGACTAGACCGAGGTTGAAAAGATCTGACATGAGTGTTGTCATTTTTCTGAAAACTTTGTTTTGAAATAGGTTTAGCACGTGTAGATCTTTGTTTCCTTTTTGTTGGATTTGGTAAAATACCCATCCATTTGTGAAGATTTTGATGTGACTTTAAATGTGTTGGAGTGGGTAAAATACCTTTCCATTTTGGATCATCTGAGGAATAGATTTGAAAAACACCGTTTTGAAAAGACTTTGAACTCTTTTGAGTCGTGTCAGATGACTTAGGAATGACTGTTGAAACTGTACATTCCTTTTTGGATGTTTTCTTGGTGGTAGGATTTTTTGAAAAAATAGTGAGAGAAAACAATTTTTTCTGGACTTTTGCACTTTTGAGATCTGACATGCCTTTTGTTTTTTGAAAACATTTGTCTATTTGTGCCTCGGGAGCAAATTTCTTCTTTGAAAGCCTTTTTAGCTAAAGATTTTGGTGAACCGCAGTCTTTGTTATTCAACTGCGGTTTCCTGGAATCCTTTGAAATTTTGTGAAAACGTGGGCATGAGTCATCAAAACATGAGGATTCTGGGATTTGGGAACATTGACCCACTTCAAAATTTTCTATGGGTAATTCATGATAAATCGTTTGAAGAGTGGCAGAACTTTTGTTTGTAGACTGCGGTGAGGATGACTTGACTACCGTAGAGTATGTCTTAGTTGGGACTTCATTGGGACTCATGTGAGACTTTTGACTACAGTGAGGAACACTGCGGTCTGAGGACAGAGATGGAAAGTCTCTAGAGACTTCGGTGTCCTCAATAACAATTTCTTCATTGACTACGGATGAGTTTTGAGAACTTGGGAAAGTAGTGCCACTGATAGGAGTTTGATCACATGTGTGACCTGAAACCTCAGGTACAATTTCCTCAATGACACTATTGTTTCTTAGATTGTGCAGTCTACCGAAGTGAGTTTTGATATCTTCGGGAAAAGTCTTGTCATTGACTAGGAAATGAAATTCTCGGTCTGGAGGCACATATAATCTTTCTTTGTTGAACCGGGGTGAGGAATCCATTGCGGTAGGATATCCATTCGACCAACCCCAATTGTATGTATTGTCCACGGTTCCATTATTTACCAAATTTTCAATAGCTTCACTTTCATTGAACAATTTTTCGATTAAAAGATTTAAACGTACAATTTCAGTTTGAGCTAAATCTCTCTGGTTCAAAGCTACCTTTAATTGTGTTTCACTCAACATTCTTGCATCTTTTTCTAACTCTAAATCTCTTTCTAACATAGCCATTTTGAGTCTTTTGTTATCCAGTCGTCCTCTCACATGGAACATCTCATGGGACGCAATGTTCTTCTCATCTAAGGATTTGTTATAGTCTGTAAGGACAACAGCACATGTGTCATTAAGATTATCCATGTACGGTTGACAATCATGCATGCTATAATTTAGAGTTTGGATTATGAGTTTTACCTGTTCAACGATGCTTAGAGTTACATCCTTTGCCATGTAGCATTAGTTTTTATTCATCTTTGTAGACACATCATCATCCACAGTTGCCAACATGCAGATTTTCCCTTTGCCATTAACACTACTGATGGCTTCATCTTCATCTCTAGATGACTAGACTTGGTGGTCTCTTTTGATATGGGCTACGTATACCCTTGCTTTCTCCTTTTCTTCCATCTCTTGAGCCATTCTAAGGTAGAATTCTCTGTCTTTAACTACATTGCCTTACAATATCTTGCAAAGTGATTCTCTTTGTTGCATTTGTGACAAACTACAACATCAGTCTTGTCTTCTGAGGGAGTACTGGAGTCAGTGGTTTGAGTAGGTTGCGGTGCTTCCTTAGGTTGAGTATTGTGAGATTGCGGTGGTGGATGAGAACTTTTAGGATAATGTGAGTGATTTGTTTGTGGGTTGAAGTTACGATTAAAGGGTGGTTTATTGAATTGTTGATTTTTGCGAAAGGAGTGAGGTGGTAGTCGATTGAATTGTTTACTGTCGAGAGCGATTGCCTTTTGAAATTCTTCCTCATCGTCATACTCTGAATCAGCTTCGTATGACTACAGTGAAGTATCATACGAGGGAGTGTGGAGTGTAAGATTGGTTTTGTGGGGTTTGTGCTATGAGAGCAAGAGGTCCTCCGAAGTCAGAACAGTCTTTGAGTACGGTGGATTCCTGTGCTTGAAGTTCCCCATAGATTTTGTAGAGTGACAAGGAATGAATCTTTCTATCACCTTGGACTAATATTTTGGCCATAGTCCAATTTCTTCCCAAGCCATTAAGGAACTGAAGGTTTGTTTTATGGTTACTGCGGACGGTGCCCGCATTGGATAACTTGGTGACAATCAGGTTGAATCTTTTTAAGGAGTCTTCCAAACTTTCGCCAGTGTGAGCTTTGAAGTTGTTGAACTCATTGAGTGCAATTGTGAGCTTCTTGTCTTGAGCTTGCTCTGAGCCTTCGTACAGGTTCTTGAGAACATCCTAGATCTCTTTTGCTGATTTGCAATTTATGATAATATCGAAGTTGTCAGAAGCAACTCCACAGGAAATTTCATAAAAAGCAACAGCATCATTTTCCATTTTATCAAGATCATCCTTGGTGGGACGGCTCATAGCTGGATGACCTCCTCCTAGTCTTGTTGTAGATCCGTCAGTTTGGACTGGTGTAAGGACTAGAACATGTGGTCCTTCTTCTATGGATCGCCATACATCTCTACCAAGTCTTCTTAAGTATCTTTCCATTATTTGTGACCAATGATGATATTCGTTTGCAACCAGTATTGGGCTCGATTAGAACCACCAACCAGTATTGGATCGCCATGTTTTGAAGTTTTTTGTTTTAGAAATGAGCTTCAGTGGTATAGAAGGCTCTTCGAAAAATCATAGTTCCGATTTTCAAAAAGCAACCACTATGGCTCTGATACTAATTGTTGAGAGAAAAACTTTGAGACACACTTGAACAAACATTAGAACAAGTATATAGCGGAATAGTTAATCTCGAAGGATCTAAAAGCTCAACAATAATATAAAGAGTTAGAAGTTAGAGAGTTATTTGCGGAAAAGTAAAGAAATGTAAATGACAACAATTGTTATATCAAGTATACACATAAGCTGATTCATAACGAGGAATGCATTCAAGCCAAGTTAATAAGTGAGATCAAACTTAGTGATTAAGTCACAAAGGACTTGCTCCGAAGAGAGGTTGTGATTGATTATGAGAGTAAGAAGAGTGAATAAGTAAGAGAGAAAGATAACTTCTGAGATGTGTATTAGAATTAGATGCGATAATATTTGAATACATGAGAATGAGCTCTATTTATAGAGACTCACAAAGATCACAAGTTTAAAACTCTAAGAGTAGCCATGCAAGGCATACTGGACAATAGAGTGTATTACAGAAAAGACAAAGTAAGGTAATCTAGCTAGAGACTGCGGTAGTAGAGACTTCGGTTGATGACTGCTGATGAAGCTGCTTGACTGCGGTGGCTTGGAGGTTGCGGCAGCTGAATTTCAAGAGGGTCACTTTTATGATTCAACAATATCATGAAGTTTTTACTTCAGATCTAGGAACTCAAGAGCTTATGAGGCTTAAAGGTGCCAGCTTTATCAAGCCTTGGCCCTTCCCTACGCCCTAGATCTCTTATATAGCTTAGTTTTGGTGTTTCTAGCTTCATGACACCATGCATGAACATAAAGTTAGCAACTTTACATGGTAACTTAGTCCTAGCGGACCAGATCTATGGTTTGGAAGCATTGAACTCAATTGGAAGTGACTAAATGGATTTAGACTAAGGGGGGACTCGACGAGTTGTTCATCCAACTCGGTGAGTTGGGTCGTGGTCCCTAACCTTTTCTGTTACAGGGCAAACTCGTTGAGTCTAGGATATGACTCAGCGAGTTGGACATGGTTTTTGGGTTTTGAAGATTAAAGAACTCGACGAGTTCAAGGAGGAACTCAGCCAGTTGTGAGTGAAATGTCTCGACTCTGTATGAGGAGGAACTCGACGTTTTCATGAAAGAACTCGACGAGATGGATCGAGTTTTCCAAGGCTTTATGGATCATGGAGCTCGACGAGTTGACGGACCAACTCGGCGAGTTGAATCAACCAGGATGCTGACTTTGACCAGGATGTTGACTTTGACTTTGACCATTGACCATAGTTGAACCTTAAAGGGGTTATGAGTATGAAAGGGTAATTAAAGGAGACTTTTTATGTGTAGGAGTTTGAGAGGACTTGATCCCAAAGCTGAGGACAGTTCAGCTACTACACGACATTTGAGGTGAGATACCTTCCAATAGAAGTAGGTCTAAGGCACCAATGCCAGCCTACTAGTAAGAGTTATAGTAAAGATGATTGTCTTTGTGATAATTATATGGTTTGCCATTATGTTTTATGATTTATGTGCTAGTATGCTATGATATTATGTGATAGTGGTAGGAGGGGTAGGATAGGCCCCGGTACCGGTTGATAGGGCTGAAGGGATAAGCTAGGCAGTATATGACTTATGTGTTTATGTACTAGGATGTTATATGGTAGAAGTAGGGGTAAAATAGTCCCCGGTACCGGTCGAAAGGATCGAAGGGGTAGGCCAGCACCCTGATATGCTAGGCGAGGTACCGGTCAAAAGGACTGAAGGGGTAGGCCAACACCTTGATATGCTAGGCAAGTTATCGGTTGAAAGAGACTGAAGGAGTAGGCCAACACCCTGATATGCTAGGCATTTATCGATTGAAAGAGGTCGAAGGGGTAGTTTAGTACCCGAACATGTTAGAGAGTATGTTATTATATGGTATGTGGTATGATGGGGGAACTCACTAAGCTTCGTGCTTACGGTTTTCAGTTTTTAGAGGTACTTATTTTTCAAAAAGGAAAGGAGTCGGCAGGATAGCATCGCATCACACTATGATTTCTACATTATGATATCTTTGGGAGTTGTACTTTGATAATACTTTTCTATGACATGATTTAGTTATTTGAAATACTGGTTTTTAATTATGAAATGAGTTAACACTATGGATGTTTTAGACTATTGGTTTTTTACTTAATTAATTAAAAATGAAATTTTTGGCTATGAATTTTAGGATGTTACAAGTTAGTATCAGATCTTTGGTTTAAGGGATTCAGGCACACCTTCGGGGGTGTCTGGACTCAAATCGATGGTTTGAAAGATTTTTACAAGAAAATAATTTTTCAAAAAAATTAAAATAAAGAGTTTTGAGAAAGAACAAGGTGTGTGATGCGTGCAATCAGCCGAGCTCAAGTAAGTTTTCCCCAAGATACACATACATGTTTGTTATGATATATGCTATGATTATGATAACTGCATGCTAGATTAGGGCTAAGGATCTAAGAAGGATGCCTTATATGCCTATTGTATACTTGTGAGGATTGCATGCTAGATTAGGGCTAAGGATATAGGAAGATACCTTATAGGCCTACTGGATGTGTGTGATTGAGTTGTATGCTAGTACTGATTAGTCAGTGATATCATAGCTTGAGTAGAATATGTTGTAACGACCCAAAAATCAAGGGTAAAAATTTTATTTTTAATATAGCTAAAACATTGAAACCATTTATTTCAAACGTTTCAAATCATCATTAAGTAAAACATTTATCACTGTTCATCCCAAAATCATTCATTGCGGAAATCATAGGTGTGAGCACTACGATCAATCCGAGCTCTTCATTTCCAAATCGATGATACCTGAAAACAAAACTGTAAACCGTAAGCACAAAGCTTAGTGAGTCCCCCAGAGCATACCCCACACACAATCCACATAAGATGTACCATATTAGCTATAAAAACTACATATATCACATAATACATGCATACAAAAACCTGTAAGAATGCCATGGGCTACCCCACATGGTCTTTACCTAGGAATGTCATGGGCTACCCTACATGCTCTTTATCTAGGAATGCCATGGGCTACCCCACATGGTCTTACATCCAATGTCATGGGCTACCCTACATGGTCTTTACCTAGGAATTCCATGAGCTACCCCACACGGTCTTACATCCAATGCCACGAGCTCCCCCCGGGGTCTTCCATGCAAGTATCACAAAGACAACTAGCATAACACATATCATATAATCCCTAGCATACCACTTAGCATAAAGCTAACTATCATACCACATATCTATACTACATATAGTGTACCACATAACATAAAATGGGCCGGCCTTGGTACCTTAAACCCATTGGTATGGTGAGAAGACTCACCTCGCACTGCAGAAGCTTCTCACATGAATTCCTTAGCTGCTGCCCCGCCAGCTTCCCGAGCTGTCACTACCAATCAATATACCCAATTAGCATTTGGGTCCCATACCATAATCCTTAATCCATCCATGGGGTAAAATGACCATTTTACCCCTGGCTCATCATGATCCAAAACTAAGGCCCAAACCCAAAACAAAAGCCCAACATTATAATGTCCATAAGTCATTTACTGGCCCAATTTCCAATCTGGGCCCAAACCCAATAGTCCATGAGGCCCAATTACAAAAAATTCCCTAAGACCCAATCCATGGCCTCATTTTCCAATTTGGGCTCAAAACCATAATGGGCCTCCATAAATAAATATTAACCCCAAAACCTGAGGGCCCAACAGGGCCCAAAACACAAATTCCAAAGCCATAAAACCCATAAAGGCCCATGAATGGCTGGATTTTCCAAATTAGGCCCACGCTCCTTATTAGGCCTTAACCTCAGATCAAATCCTTCACTTAGTCTAGAACACAACCATTATAATGGTCTGATAGGGCCCAAGAATCTAGGCCCCAAATAGATGGCCCAAACCCAAAGCCCAAAGTCTGAAACCCAACTTGGCTAATACTCAGCAGTACGTTGCGCGTACTCGCTTAATGGCTTGTATGTTGTGCGCATTGGTTTGTATGCCCAGCGTACTACCCTCTAGCCTCACTTCTGCCATTAAGCACTTAATGATTTAAGTCATAAGTCCAAACCACATATCTGAGTCCCACATAATGTCTAAACCCATAAAGTCACTGACTTGGTGACTTTGCATGCCCCCAATAAGACCAAATAACATTCTACTTTCATGGAAATGGCTCAAACTCTAACATAGATGGTCTTAAACTCTAAAAGTACCAACTTTATGGACCTTGAACCTCAGAAACACTAAGAGGGGCAACTCAAAGCTCCTGGAATGAAATCAAGACCAATAGATCTCATACTTGGGACCAAAATGAACAAAAAACTCACAATTGGTAGATCTAGGAGATGAATGATCAATTTTAAAGCTTTATACGTTCATCAAGCTGAGAATGAGTCCCAAATGCCATATCCATAAGCTCCTCCTTGATTCCTATCTTTCCATCAAATTTCATCTTCTTGAAAATGGATCAAACACCCCAAAAATGAACTCCATAAGCTCAAAATGCCACCATGTATGATATAAGACGATTTCTAGGGTTTAGAGGGGTGGAGGCTAAAGATATTAGGGTTAGGTTATGAGATAATGAGTTTAAATAGGGTCTAAGACCCTAAAATAGGGTTCTGATCTAACTGGCGTACGCCCAACGTACATATGGTACGCCCAGCGTACTCTGGGGAACATTCGTGGCCCTCTTGGTTAGTACCCCAACATACTCCAAGGTACGTCCAGCGTACTAACTTCTACGCTAGTTAGCCCCGCGTACACTTTGTGTATGCCCCGTCTACTCGGCTAAGCCTGAAAACCACGAAAATTCCAAAGGCCATAACTTCTTCGTTAACTAACTAGTAAACGAATATGTTAAGTTACATATTGTGAGGACTAAATAGTTTCAGAAGGTTAGCTTTATCTCTATTTTGTAGCTCTCATTTGAGTCTAACCGTTATAGGGTAGGACCTCTCATTCGACGAATTATCTAGTCTTAGTGATATGTAATGGTATTTGCAAGCTAGTTTGGGGAAAATAACAGGGACTTCTTATGCAACTGATGGCGGAGAATGGGTTGGTGATTACCTTAGGGCAAGCCTAGGATGAGATTAGTGTGAGAACAGAAGTAGTAGTAGAAGGGACTTAATGGAGTCAAGGTAGTTCTTGAGGAAAGTACGGTTAGATGTGGAAGGTAGTATGGGACCGTACTACTGAAAGCAGAGGATCCGTACTCGAATCAAGGAAGGATGAGATGAACCCAGGGAACTTGTAGTGTGTGAGATCCTTCAAGTTATGATGAGTATTTTGATGATTGTTATGGTATATTTCTGAGTATGGTGACGCTACGTGGTAGACCAGATGGTAGTTCTGGTGCCGACAAGGGATTAGGCTCGGACTCTGGAGCCGGGAAGCTAGATGGTCAGATGAGGGAGTTCATCTCACCTGAGATTACACGCGGTATCACTAACCAGACTCATGTGATCTTTGGTACGGTCAAGGAAGGCATTTTATAGAATTGTGATGAGAGGCTGGGTGTATTCCGCACCGAAATGGCGGCCATGATGGGGACGCGTACATTGATGTTTTGGGAGTTCAGAGCTTGTGGAACTCTAGATTATCATGGGGCTAGGGAACCTATTGCAAGCAGCAGGTGATTGGCAGATGTCGCCAATGTTTTTGTACCAGCCGTAGTCCCGAAGGGGGACAAGGTACGACTTGCTTCCTGCCTCCTGAAAGACAGGGCACATGATTAATGGGAAGAGTTTGGTAGTGATTTGAGTGATGAAGCGGTTGATGCTATGTCATGGGATGACTTTTCGACCAGATTCCGGGTGACGTTGCCCCGGAAAGTGAGGCACAACAGTTGGCGCAAGAGTTGTTAGATCTCTGCCAAACTATTGAGACTATGGTAAAGATCACTACCAAGTCTCGGGAGAGAGCTTATTTGGTACCGCAGTATGTAGCAGATGAGAGAATGAAGAATGTGAGGTATCATGTAATACTGCATAATGATATCAAAAAGAGTTCGTGAGTATCTCGGGGCGCGAGACCATGAATGATTTGATTTCTAGACCCCGAGAGCGGGAGACTGATATGGAGCACATTGGGAAGAGAGGTTCGTGTCAGGTGCGTATAGTAGAGGGTCCCGGGAAGAGACCCAAGACTTCTGATCATCGGGTGAAAGGCTAGCAGGTTCGGAGTCAGTACAAGTGCGAGAAAGTGCACAAGGGGGTTGTCGTTCCAGGGGTTCAGGCTGCTACAAGTGTGGCGGGGTTGGTCATGTCAGCAGGGATTGTTCTCAGGGGACAAGCCCATTATGTTTTCAATGCGATCAGGTGGATCACAAGAAGGCCAACTGTGTAATGACGAGGGGAGGATCAATGAGCACGCCTGCCCCAGACACTTTGAGGATCACTGACGGATGAGAGGGTAGAGTAGGAGCCCCAGCAGAGAGGAGTTGAATTTTACAGTGACGTGCAGGAGAGATCGGGATTAGAGCAGGCGACGTTGCGGGTATGTACTTGTTGTTCTAATATGTTATATCCATATTTTTTGGTTGTTTTCTTGCATCGGATTTGAGTAAGTGTATCCTACTAGCATTTGGATTATATTTTCAAGAAATTTCATATGCCAATTGCATATCGTGAAATACTAAGTAGTTAGTGAAATGTCGTTTTCCCTGTTTATAGTTCGGGGTGTTCAGTGTTCTCTCGGTTCATAGTAGAAATCGGTCATGGGTATTACATGGAAAGCTTGTAATTAGCTTCATTAGGGTTATCCCCCTACATCGATGGGGGTATAGTGGACGGACCAACTTGGCGAGTTGAGTCAACTAGGATGTTGACTTTGACTTTGACCATTGACCAGAGTTCAGCCTTAAAGGGGTTATGAGTTTGAAAGGGTAATTAAAGGAGATTTTTATGTGTAGGAGTTTGAGAGGAGTTGATCCCAAAGCCGAGGACATTTCAGCTACTACACGAAATTTGAGGTGAGATACCTTCCAGTAGAAGTGGGTCGAAGGCACCAATGTCAGCCCACTAGTAAGAGTTATAGTGGAGATGATTGTCTTTGTGATATTTATCTAGTTTGCCACTGTCTGTTATGCTTTACATGCTAGTATGTTATGATATTATCTGATAGTGGTAGGAGGGGTAGGATAGGCCCCAGTACCGGTCGAAAAGGTCGAAGGGGTATACCAGCACCCTGATAAGCTAGGCAGTATATGACTTATGATTTTATGTACTAGGATGTTATATGGTAGAAGTAGGGGTGAAATAGTCCCTGGTATTGGTTGAAAGGACCGAAGGGGTAGGCCAACACCCTGATATGCTAGACGAGGTATTGGTCGAAAGGACCGAAGGGGTAGGACATCACCCTGATATGCTAGGCAAGTTACCGGTTGAAAGAGACCGAAGGGGTAGGCCAACATCCTGATATGCTAGGCAGTTACCGATTAAAAGAGACCGAAGGGGAAGTTCAGTACCCGGAATTGTTAGACAATATGTTATTATATGGTATGTGGTATGATGGGGGAACTCACTAAGCTTCGCTTGACAGTTTTCATTTTTGGTTTCAAGTACTTCTTTTTCAAAAAGGAAAGGAGCTGACAGGATTGCAGCGCGTCACATTATGATTTCCGCATTATGAGATCTTTGGGAGTTGTACTCTAATAATACTTTTCTATGACATGATTTAGTTATTTGAAATATTGGTTTTTTATTATGAAATGAGTTAACACTATGGATGTTTTAAACTACTGGTTTTATACTTAATTAAAAATGAAATTTTTGGCTATGAAATTTGGGATGTTACATTTATATTTTGAGGATTCTGGGATATGTGACAAACAGTTTTTATGATTGTGTTTGGAAACATTTATAAATTGAGTATTAGAGTTGTTAAACCGTGTTTTGTGTGGAATTAAAAATGAAAAAAATATATATTTGAAAATTTAGAGTGTTACAATTAGGGTTTTCAATCTGCCCCGCGTACCACCTCGTATGTTGGGCGCACGAGGACTCGCACCCCGACCCAACTTCGCTTCTATGTTGCACGTTCTCAACACTACGCCTTGCATAACCAGCTTCACATCAGTACGCCTTGCGTACCTCCCTAGTACGCCCCACGTACTAGAGTTTTTCCCAAACCCTAATTCTTCTGAAAGTCGTAACTCTCTCGATACCTATCCAATTTCGATGATCCTTATGTCCAAATAAAGGGACCGAGATGCTCAATACTAATACCAATTCATACTCACCCTAAGATATCCTGAACGAAAATTCGCTTTCCATAAAAACCCGAGCTGACAAATTACCAAAATGCCCCTTTGATTCCAAAACACAAAACGAATACCCAAAATACCTTAACCACTCCCACTAAGTCCAGAACCCAACCTCTCGAGGGTCCGAAGCCTATTAACACCCAGTCCTTTGATCATCAATTCAAAATGCGAATAATGAGAATAGGATGTTACAACTCTCCCCCACTTAAATTAGATTTCATCATCAAAATCCGTCCTTACCTTTCCCATCACATCCAACAATTTGGTCAATACCACCACCACCCGGGAATACTACAGCCTTCCTAAGGCAGTCGAAACCAACACTAGCAGAACTTACCAAAACTAAAAAGGAACGAACCTTAAACCCCTTGCAGAAAACCACCTCCATCTTTCCCGAAACTCGAAACTTCAAATTAATCTAACTTCCTGACAAACTGCCCACACTGAACCACTATAATACCATGACCTCATGAACACCATATTAAACGAAATTCTCCCAACCATAATTATCTTGATGCTTCCATAGGAACAAAACCAATGATCAAATACATCTGCAGAATAATTACGCTTGACAGAAGGCTTAGATAATCCTTCGAGTAAAAGATTCATCCCTGCAACGGTTAGACTCATACGAGAGCTGCACAACATGGTCCAATCAACCACTCTGAGATTATTTAATCCAACCATGAGAGACTTAATATATATCCTGAAATACAAGCGACTCCTCACACGAAGATCAAAACACTAAAACCATTCTGACTCGTCTTACTGTCACTTATCTACTTCCCAATGGCAGTTGAGACCTCCCTAGTCCCAACTTGTCTGCCATCTAACTAGATCACCTAAATCCTACCCGATTGCCGAGCCAAAAGACATACAAACACACAGTAGCCCTACACGACTTCCGAGAGCAACCTTATCTAGTGATGATACCCCAAATCACATAGACACCAAACCTACTGCTAAAAGAATGTCGCGAGACCAACTGTAGTCTCGTAACATACCCGGTCTCCAACGACCTACCTTCTCCTGATTCCAAACACGATGAGGTCCTCTTGAAGACATAACCAACCCAAGACACAACACAACAGCTCAATTGTTATCAAAACTAAACTCATTCATTGCCCTTGAACCCTACGATTGATGCCCGACTCGAGATCTTACCCAAAATCAATTTAATACTTCAGTCATACCCCAAGATTCACGAATCTACACTTGCATTCCACACCATAATTTTCCGATTACCGATGAACCCTCACTTGACCGAAAAATAATTACCCCCAAACCATTTTTGAGACTACAGACTCACACCTGGTCCAACCACCAGATTCCCCAAGAATCCAAATAGCAAGGCAACCCAGCCTAAAACCCCTCTATGTCACACACTGATCCTCCACATGACCCTATAACTCAAGATCTGATAGCTAGACCCAACGGTCTCTACCAGGACCTGCCTAATCTACCATAATCACATGGGCCTCGCCTATAAGTCATACTCCTTTAGAGCTATACGGCCTGAACCAACCCGGACCCCAACGGTCCTCAACCCAAAACAGAGAATATTCCTTGAAAACCCTGACCGACGTGCCCAAGGCATGAACTGATTCCTCTTCCATGCTCATTATCATCCCTATTAATAGTCTACCTTGAGCTGATTAATACTACGATCCCATCCAATCTCACAACATTTCCAACCAACCATGGTCTTGCACTGGAATGCCATGGGCTCCCCCACATGGTCTGACATCCAAGTGCCATGCATCCTGAGCTAAACCCTACAACCAACCAGAAGTTTGGTTACACATTCAAATCTCACGACCTAAAATAAATAAAAATAGAGATGTCGTCCTGCGCTCGGGAGTTTCCTGAACCCCTCACTAAAACAACCTCAATCTGAACAACCACTTAAATTCCCCCCAATTGGTCTCGACAAGGGTCTCCCACCTTTTAATCCTTATGGATCTCTAAGTCGTCTCCCTTAAATAGCATGAACCACCCTTACCCTACGTTGAACAATACTAGCGTTCCATTTCTAGCCAAACTCATTGATCCCCTAACTCTCGAAATCCTGAAGGATGCTCTTGAAATCTTAACCAATCAGATAGTCCAATTTTCCTCTCATGATACCATAACAGTTCCCCGATCTCTTAAGTTGGCGGCTAAAACTATAACTATTGCCTTAATCCAACGGATCTTATCCCCTTTCCAATTCCAAAGAATTATTGGATTCTAACTGGCTGCAACCCATGCAAATATAAAGCTCTTCTAACACTTCCGATGACCAAATAACTCACGCAGCTAACACCACCATCTCCCTGCTACCGCTCCTTTCCTAGCAACGACAATGCTTGAACCCAAAAGTTCTTCCATAAGCAACTCCGCTCCTACCGCAACAAATACTAGAACCACTGAACCTTGGAATTTACTAATTCTGACCATATACCTTCCACATAATCCCTGAACAAATCTCGACCAAACCCAAAATATCAACTAAACACATTGGAACCCGCTACACAATATATAACCCCTTCGATAGCCCACTAATGATTCATGGCATGCAAAAGATATAACTCAATTCTCGAAAATGTACTACAATGATAATAGAGCAATAAAACGAGGATACGCTTACCCAAATCAATATCAAATCCCAAGCATCATGAAAACTGATAATAACCGAGAAGAAAGCAAAAGATAACATACCCGCAAAATCACCTGACGGAACATGGACCTCCCTTGGAACGAAAACTCCATCGTGTAGTTTCCTGCACGTGTTGCACTACCCCCGGCCTTGCTTGCCTCTCGAACCCTGATCAGAAAGTCTTGGGAATCTTCCAGAGACCCTCCACTGAATGCACTTAACATGAACGTGTTAGCCATAACCGCTAACCACCTCCTGCCGACAACGGGGTCCCTCCCCTCATGGAATGTAGGAGCTCTACAAGCACGAAACTCATGGAAAGAAAGAATGCAAACTCCAACGATAGCCATAACCTCAGCACGGAACGCTCCCAACGCTCATTCAAGATCTTCCAAAAACGCCTCCTTGACCGAACCAAAAATCATAGGAGTTTTCTCCAAAACACCACGGGTAGTCTCGGACAAGATGAATCCCCACATCGGCTTGCTAATTGACTCAGTACCCTTACCTGAGTTGGAACCCAAACCTAACCCTCCTTCCTGGAAGCTCATCACCAAACGAGAATAAAATCATGTAGAAGATCATAGCATACTCAAGAATCCTCTTCCCCAAGCTTCTTAGATTCTCCAAGATATCCCCGATTTGAGTATGGTTCCTGTGTTTTCAGTAGTACGGGCCCAATAATACCTTCCACACCTATCCATACTTTTCTCAAGGATAATCTTGAATCCTCTAAGTCACCTACTCCACTCATGCACTAAATATTCGCTAAACAGCGACACGAAACCCACCAAAGCACCTCCTAGGCTCACCTAGGTTCCCAACCTCACCCTGCCATCAGCTGCTAAAGAAATCCTCATAATTCCAGGCATCCACCTCATGAATACCGACATATTCACTTAGTAGCTAACTCCCATCATCCAAGAGTTCCACAAAGCACAAAGCAAGCAACATTCGTGCAATAACTCTCCAATCCATAAAACTATCATAGAATATTCAACCTACATACCAAAACTCATGCAATCCTTTTCCACCCTCACTGTCGGCTGCCTTATGCATGAAAATTATACACAGAACAGGATCAAACAGACTGTCAAATAATAGACTCTACCCTAAGACCACAACCAGGCAAGGAACAGGAAATAAGGCCAAATCAATTATTCTAGGTCTATAAGATCCTAACCGTATACAATTTGTAAAGCATACACTTAGCAGTTACTAATGCCAATAGATATTTCCATTACATCATAGCATTCAATACTCTCAAGACTACTAGGCACCACACATATCAAGCCCATCTATCACTAACTAATCAGCTCTAGCATACAAGTCCATCAGCGCATACAATAAACATACAAAGGCATCTCTCATAGCATTCTATCATGCGAAAACTGAGCAAATCCATAGCCCTAACTAGCATGCGATTAACCAATTCATAAATCAAATCAGAACAGATAACATGTATGGGTATTTTGGGAAAACTTACTTGAGCTTGGCTGATTGCATGCACCATACCCTTCTCTTATCTTAGAAAACATTTTCCTTAAAAATACTTTTCTTTTTTGAAAACTTTACTAATCCTCAATTTGAGTTCAGACACACCCGAGAGTATGTCTGAATCCCTCAAACCAAGGCTCTGATACCAACTTGTAACTCCCCAAAAATCAAGACATAATTTTTTTGTTTTTAGATTAATAAATCGTTAGAACACGTCCTTCCCATAAAAGCCAGGGTAAATTAATTTCTAACATAACATTAACAAATCAGAGTACTTCACAAAAAATGGAAACATGCGGTGGGTGCTCCGCAATCATCTCGAGCGCTTCCAATTGAAAAATGGAGTACCTGAAACAAAACTAAAAACCGTAAGAACAAAGCTTAGTGACTCCCCCAAAACATAGCACACATGAAATCACATAAGTCCACATAAATCATGCATATATATATATATATATATATATATATATATATATATATATATATATATATATATAAGGATGCCATGGAAACCCTCCACAATCTTATTCCGATGCCATGGGAACCCCCACATGGTCTTAGCCTAGAATGCCATAGGCTCCCCCATGGTCTGATATCCAATTGCCTCGGGCACTCCTGGGGTCTTCTATGCAAGTATCACAAAGACAACTAACATACTACATATCACAAAGACAACTGGCATACCACATAACACATAATGGGTCGGCATTGGTGCCTTCGACCCGTGGATATGGTAAGGAGAAGACTCACCTTGCACCGCTGAAACATATAGAAAACCCTTTGTTGCTAGCTGATAGATCCTCAACTACCAATAACAAAATAATACCCAATTAACAATTGGGTCCTAAACCATAATCATAACTTCAAACCTGAGGTAAAAAGACCATTTTACCCTTAACCTAGCCTTCACCAAAACCATGGCCCAAACTACAATCTGAAAGGCCCAAAAGTCCAATCAACTAATCAAAGGCACGATTTTCCAAATTGGGCCTTAACCTCTACATGGCCTTACCTTAAGGTCCAACCATCTTTTTAGTCCAAAGCACTTGGCATTCTTATGGCCCATTAGCCCATAACCATTCAAAGCCCAAATATGGTCCACTCATGGCCTGATTTTCCAAATTAGGCCTAAACCTCTCCAATGGACCTTATCCTAAAGCCCAATAATTTCCTTGGTCCAAAAACCTATTTTCCAGATGTCCACGAAGGCCCACAATGACTTTGTCCAAGAAATGGCCCAACTCGAGGCCCACATTTGCGAAGTCCAATCTGACTGAGTACACAGGGCGTATTCAGCAGTACGCTTCGCATACTCGCTTAATGGCTTGTACACTGCGCGTACTTGCTTAATGGGTTATACACTCCGCGTACGGGCTTGTACACCCAACGTAATCCCTTTTTAATCCCACATTTACCATTAAGCACTTAATGCTTAGCCCATAAGTCGAAACCATAGATCTGAGTCCCAAATAGCGTCTAGACCCATAAAGTCACCGACTTGATGACTTTGCATGCCCCAAATGAACCCAAACACAAAATATAACACTCTACTACCACGAAAATGGTTATAACTCATGCATGTATGGATTTAAACTCTAAAGGTGCCAACTTTATGGACCTTGAACCTCAGAAACGCTAAGAGGGGCAACTAAAAGCTCCTAGAATAAAATCAAGACCACTAAATCTCATACTTAGGACCACGATGAACCAAAACTCATAAATGGTAGATCTAAGAAATCAATGATCAAGTTCAAAGCTTTATACCTCAAACAAGCTGGAAATGAGTCACATAAGCCAGATCCATAAGCTCTCCCTTGATCCTCATCCTTGCACCAAACTCCATCTTCATAGAAATGGACCAAATACACAAAAAAAAATGGACACCATAAGCTCAAGATGCCACCATAAAGACTTAAGGACGAATTCTAGGGTTTTAGAGGGTGGAGGCTGACTTAGGAAATGAAGAAAGATGCTAACATTATGCTTATATAGGTTATAATTCTAAGATTAGGGTTTTCAATTTGCCCCTTGTACGCCCCACGTACCACCTCGTACGCCCAGCATATGAGGACTCGCACCCCGACACAACTTCACTTCTACGCTGCGCGTTGTCAACGCTACGCCTTGCGTAACTGACTTCACATCAGTACGCCCTGCGTACCTCCCTGGTATGGCCTGCGTACTAGGGTTTTCCCCAAACCCTAATTCTTCCAAAGGTCGTAACTCTCTCAATACCACTCCGATTCCGATGATCCTTATGTGAAAATAAAGGGACCAAGACACTCAATACTGATACCAATTCATACTCACCTTAAGATATTACGAACGAACATTCGCTTTCCATAAAAACCCAAGCTGACAAATTACCAAAATGCCCCTTTGATTCCAAAACACAAACCGAATACCCGAACTACCCGGAATACCTTAACCACTCCCACTAAGTCCAAAACCC
This sequence comes from Lactuca serriola, assembly GCF_051521515.1. Taxonomy (NCBI): domain Eukaryota; kingdom Viridiplantae; phylum Streptophyta; class Magnoliopsida; order Asterales; family Asteraceae; genus Lactuca; species Lactuca serriola. Next base: position 362,073,315 of record NC_136411.1, read on the forward strand.
AACCTCTCGAGGGTCCGAAGCCTATTAATACCCAGTCCTTTGATCATCAATTCAAAATGGGAATAATGAGAACATGATGTTACAAGTTGACATTTACTTCATAGTTGACCGGCTTCACGAGTGTATCTTTCAGCTACTCTTCTCCAGAAAGTATGTGTCTAGATTCCAATGTTGATTGGCTCTTCAGTTACATCGACCCATGAGCGAGCCAATATGCTCTCTTCATCTGTTGACCAAACACGAGTCATTTTTTACAAATGAAGTTTTGAAGATGAAAAATAAAAATGTTAGGAGAGTTGAATTAAGAATGTTTGAATGTGGTGAAGAATGAAGAATCAGTGACACGTTTTTTTATTAGAATAGTCAATGGCCTAATATTTTTTATGCATAATAGGCTTAAATATTTAAAACTTGGCTTATGCCCCTTGTATTGTCTAATAGTCTGACCAGAAGAGCAAAAGTCAAATGAGTCGTTAATTTTTTATCCTCAGTCGCCCCTCTATCGCTCACGCTCTAACCCTTGCCGAGTCGTTGTCACTACAACCTTCGCTGATAATCAATTCATCACGCCCTCCCTCCCTGATCAGGTATGTTCTCAAATAGAGTTTTCAGTTCTATATATATATATATATATATATATATATATATATATATATATATATATATATATATAAGTCATTGGTATACAGTCATCGAGTTTGGCCATTGAATTCGGCATGCCGAGTTGGTGGCCCGGTGTTTCACCAAGCACATGTCGGCAATTGTCGAGTTCCACTGAGATCGGTCCATGTAACCTTATATGTTATCATTTGTTACAACAAAGATAAATTTAATGATAAAATGAGGAAAGTTAAATATTGTATTTTAGTCTTATAATGAATATTGTGACAACCCATCTCTTCATGGCAATGAGCTCGACAACTTTTTGTAACGAGAAAGAAAATGAAAAATCATTAATTGTTTTTTTACCAATATTTCAAAAAATATTATGGCACCTCATCACTTCTAAATGGCATATTCAACATGTAGTGTGAGAAAAATGAGATGAAATGCAAATTAATGATATGACAGGGTAACATATATGACACCATTTTCTCTAGCTTTGTGGTATGATTGTCAAAAAAGTCTTGAAAACAGAAAGTTAAATACAATAAGTTTGTTTATATAGAACCATTTATTAAAAGTAATTGCTTTGAAATATATAAATTATATAAAACGATATGTAAATAATAGATATGTGATTTTTTAGGGAACCTACTAAATTTATTATAATAAATAGATGTTTTTTTTTTCTAAACATCTACTTTTATATTAATACCTTTTATTTTAAAAATAAAAACACTCATAACTTCGAATAATTTTTTTTTTTAAAGTTTTTAAAGGTGTTATTGAATTGCTAGTGTTGTAATAAGTAATAACCATTTAAAGGTGAAGGTTCTCCACCATTTTTCGTCTCTTATAATTTATTTGTTACATCGATTTTTCTTTCTTCTTTTATTTATATCTCTCACATCACACAAAACATGAAAAGTCATCTTTCACATATCTTTCAACTCATTTATTTTGATTATTTTTAAATAAATACAAACTAATCACAACACATGGAAACTCATCTTTCACATCTCTTCCAACCCATTCATTTTTTTAAATCAATACAAGCGAATTTAAATCATAGAAAACTAATTTACAAAATAGTAAAACAAACATATAAAACTAATTCACAAACTAAATAAAAAAAATACAAAACTATTTGGTTACATAACCTGCGATACCATTACTTTGAGGATTCATTTCATCGGCGGTACCACCCTTCGTATACGTCGTCTGCCCACCCACTCCGTCCACCCTACCCACTTACACATCAATGAGTTCCAAGTATTTGCGAATGACTTCATCATATGGACATTTAGTTAGGCCCTACTTGTTATACAAAATACATAACATAATATGTTGTAAACCTGTATAAATTCTCTCAAATTACCAATCTCCCGTTATAAATATGTAGGTCTTTGAAATATATATGTAACGCCCCATTCCTGGTACGTTGCTTCTGTGACATTTATTTAGAAGTTTTTGAGAGGGACTCGGCGAGTCTATGGCCCGACTCGTCGAGTGGGGACGAGATTTCGAGCACGTGTTAGTCGGCGACTCGGCGAGTCCATATTCGGGACTCGGCGAGTCTGGCTGCCAGGTAGAAACCCTAAATCCCCGGGTTTGCACCCTATTTAAACCACCTTATGAGCCCCCAAACTCGTCCCCTTCACCCTCAGAGCATCATTTAGCAAACCCTAATCGTTTTCCTTGGTTTTTTTTGTGCATTTCTTGTGTGAATCTTGAAGTTTTGAAGAGAAGAAGAAGGCTAGATCCAAAGGAAAAGAAGAAGATCCAAGGTCTTGCTCCCATTTCAGAGTTCATTGAGGTATTAGCCGAATTCCTTCTGTTTCTATGATTGATTTCTCTTTAGCAAGCATATTTAGCCTCTTTTAGCCATTTCTTAGCTTGTTCTTGGTAGAGGGATCACATTAGATTGATTAGCCTTCGGATCTAGCCATGTTTTAGTTCCAAAATCGTAGATCTATCACCTTTATGGAGCCATTTTGCATGATAACCCTAGATCTACTCTTCTAAGTGCCTTTTTAGCATTTATCTCCTTTTTCATGTGGATGTACACGTAAAGTTGGAAACTTTACGTGGTAAATCAGCCTTAGGAACTCAGATCTATAATTTGTATGCGGTGGTGTTGAGCAGAATCGAGTTTTTAGGATCTGCATGCATGTGACTCGGCGAGTCGTTCTTCGGACTCGGCGAGTCTGGTCGCGAGTCCCCAATCTTTACCCCCTTTGAGTGATTCCGAGTGGTGGTCAGTGAGCAGTAGGATGGACTTAGTGAGTCGGAGGATGGACTCAGTAATGGTGGGACTCGACGAGTTATTCATACAACTCGGCGAGTCCAAGGCATTCTTCTTAGATCGAAGAACAACTCGTCGAGTTGTTCATATGACTCGGCGAGTCGGATGAAGATTGTCTGAGTTCTTGGATCGAGAGGGTACTCGTCGAGTCGATGCCATACTCGACGAGTAGCCACGAGTAGGGTTGAGAAGTGAGACTAGAGACTCGGCGAGTTGGTGGCCCAACTCGGCGAGTCAGGTCAACTGTGGGTTGACTTTGACCGAGAGAGTTGACTTTGACCAAGGGTAAAAGAGTCATTTTACCCCAGTGCAGTGTTTAGCATTTGATTGAGTGTGTTTATGGACTTGTAGCCGGGGAGATACCGGAGCAGCAGCAGTTAGCTTCCAGAGCCATTCACACAGCAGCCAGTTCACGAGGTGAGTTTCCCTTCAGTAGGAACGGGTCTAAGGCCACAATGCCGGCCCGTTCAGTTAGCCGTAGTTCTGGACTTCGGTCCAATGCAGTAGCTAGTATGTTTGACGCCTCCGTGGCTCAGACAGGATTTATGTGTTTATGCTAGTTGATATGTTTATGCTATGTTCAGTCAGCTTCGGACTTCGGTCCGATGTAGGGGACAGAGGTCCCAGTCAGCTTCGGACTTCGGTCCGATGTAGGGGACGAAGGTCCCAGTCAGCTTCGGACTTCGGTCCGATGTAGGGGACGGAGGCCCCAGTCAACTTCGGACTTCGGTCCGATGTAGGGGACGAAGGTCCCAGTCAGCTTCGGACTTCGGTCCGATGTAGGGGACAGAGGTCCCAGTCAGCTTCAGACTTCGGTCCGATGTAGGGGGCAAGGCCCCAGTTAGCCCGGACTTCGGTCCGATGCAGTGGGCAAGGCCCAGTATGTGCTTATATGTTATTATGTGGTATGTGGTAGTTTGGAGGAGCTCACTAAGCTTCGTGCTTACAGTTTCAGTTTTGGTTTCAGGTACTTCCGCAAGCAAAGGGAAGAGCTTGGGATGATGGCATCGCACACACCACAGCTTCAGTTTTGTCCTGGGAGTTGATTTAGTTTTCTTGATATGTTTGGATACAGTTGTGACACAGTTTTTCTCACAGTATTTTATTATGGTTTTTGAAACACGCAGTATATGGTTTTATTATGTGATACTCAGTCTCATGGGTTTTGTTATAATAAAAATCAAAATTTTTGGGTGGTATTTTTGGGTTGTTTCAATATAAATTATATAAAAATATATGTAAATAATAGATATGTGATTTTTTAGGGAACCTACTAAATTTATTATAATAGATAGATGTTTTTCTTCTAAACATCTACTTTTAGATTAATACTTTTTTATTTTAAAAATTAAAAAAAAAATCATAACTTCAAATAATTTTTTTTTAAAGTTTTTAAAGGTGTTATTGAATTGCTATAGAATTGTATTGTAATAACCATTTAAAGGTGAAGGTTATCCACCATTTTTCGTCTCTTATAATTTATTTGTTATATTGATTTTTCTTTCTTCTTTTATTTATATATCTCACATTACACAAAACATGAAAACTCATCTTTTAAATCTCTTTCAACTCAATTATTTTGGTTATTTTTAGATAAATACAAACTAATCACAAAACATGAAAACTGATCTTTCACAACTTTTCCAACCCATTCATTTTTTTTAAATCAATACAAATGATTTTAAATCATACAAAACTAATTTACAAAACAGTAAAAAATACATATAAAACTAATTCACAAACTAAATAAAAAAAATACAAAACTATTTGGTTACATAACATGCGATACCATTACTTCGAGGATTCATTTCATCGGCGGTAACACCCTCCGTATACCTCGTCTGCCCACCCACTCCGTCCACCATACCCACTTACATATCAATGAGGTCCAAGTATTTGCAAATGACTTAATCATATGGACATTTAGTTAGGCCCTACTTGTTATACAAAATACATAACATAATATGTTGTAAACCTGTATAAATTCTCTCAAATTACCAATCTCCTGTTATAAATAGCCACACATTTTGTTATCTATTTTTTCCACTATTTAATAGAAATTGTTTTCACAAAAAATGTTATTTTAAGTGAGATCTACAACTTTAATTAATCAAACTTGTTACTAACATGACACATATAATCTTTTAGAGTTAAATTTTTTCAAAAAAATTGATAGTTACCCTTTTCCTAATATATGGATGTATATCGATGTACTTGAAGATTATAATCATATAAAATAAAAATTAAAAATTAGATAGTTAATTCTCTTTTTGCACAAAATAAATTCATTTTGTGAAATTCTCTTTTTACACAACATAAATTCATTTTTAAGGCAAAACAAATAAGCATACCGATTAAAACAATTTTCAATTTAGCTGAAGATTATAAATATACAAAATAAAACTTAGATAGCTAATTTATTTGTTCATGACTTGATTTTGTAGACTATTATATTACATTTTGCAAATTATGGTTTACACATCCAAATATAAGTATATTGAAATCAGGATCGATAAACCGAATCGAATAAAAACCGTTATTTAATTTAATTATTGATTATAATTTTGAAAGCGAGTTTTCTATTTTCAATGAAAGGTGAATACTTAGGTTGTATTTAGTTACGAAAAAACAGTTTTCATTTTCTGTTTTTCGTTTTCCCTTTTCAGTTTTCGTTTCTCGTTTTCAGTTTTCATTGGAAATTTAGAAAACGCGTTTACTTAAACTTATTCATTTTTCATTTTCAGTTTTAGAAAATTAGAAAACGTGTTTAGATATGTATATTTTCTATCGGTTTTCAATTTTAGAAAACGGTAGTGGTGGTACGGTGGGGGTGGGGGCAGCGGCGGGAGGCAATGGTGGTGTCGATGATGACGACGCTGGTGGTGGTGGTGGCGGTGGTGATGACAGGCAGTGGTGGTGGCGGCGGCGGCGGTGGTGATGGTGTAATGGTGGTGGTGATGGTGATGGTAGTTCGGTGATTGTGGTAGTGGTGTTAGGTGTGTGCTTGTGTGTGTGTGTGTGTTTATAGGGGTGGGTGTCGGTATAGGTGTATGTTTGTGTGGATGGATGTGGGTGTATGTTTGTGTGTGTGTGTGTTTTTGTGGGGGTGTAGGTGTGAGTGGGGGTTGGGGTAGGTGTAGGGGTCTGTTTATTTTTTATGTGTATGTGTGTGGGGGGGTGGGTAAAGGGGGGCGGGGTTGGGGTAGGTGTGTGTTTGTGGGTGTGTGTGTGTGTGTGTTTGTAGGGGTGAGATTGGGAGTGGGTTGGTATGAGTGTAGTGAGTTGGGGGTAGGTAAGGACGGAAGTAAGTGTCTGTTTATATTTTAGAAAAAAATTGGAATTAAAAAAATATGGAAAAGAACAATTATTGGTTTTCCAAAAATTTTCAATTTTTTTATAATTTTAGAAAACGCAAAATTTTTATTTTCTATGAAAAATTTAGATAAATAGACAAACTAGTTTTCAAAATTCTTATTTTTTTTGGAAAATTTTTTCCGAAAATCAACCTATTTTCCCACAACTAAATGGACATTTGATAAAAAAAACACATTTCTATCGATACCTATACCGCTACAAGCAAATTTTTAATTAGTCTCAATTTTGTTTTAAAATCAAAATGGGTTTTCGAATTCAATATGATATGATCCGGTTTTAACCCAAATACCCGATTTGATCCCCCACATTATCCATCCCATGATCCCAAACACATCTACCATAACAAAGAAGACGACAGTGAAAGGAAAAAAAACAAACCAAAACGCCATCGTATTACATATCCATTTGACGAAATTTGTCCCTTTCTTCCATCACCCCACCCCACCTTCGTCACCATCACTTCTCCAACCACTGATCTCCTCTCACAGCATCAAAGATTCAAGATATATTAAACAAATTCAATCCAATCCCCCCACTCGCCGACCACAACAAAAATATCTCACCCCTTCCCTCGAATTCTTCCCAAAAGCAACCGACTTTAGAGAAATCTGGGCCCTTCTCTCTATCTGTTTCCTGATAATCTTTATTATTATAATCACCCACATAACCGGCATCTTAGGGAAGAAGAAGTGGTTTCCGGGATCTTTTGTTCAAGTTAATCAGCCGCCGGTGATCATATACTGTGGTGGGATTGATTGATTTTTTGTCGTTTGGTTAACTGGAATGTTATTTGGGTTTGACTTTTGACGCCGGAGAATGGATCGGTCGATGGCAGCGGCGAGTTCCGGTATTGATTTACCGATCATGCACGATAGTGACCGGTATGATTTGGTTAAAGATATTGGGTCGGGTAATTTTGGAGTTGCTAGGCTTATGAGAGATAAACAGACTAAAGAGCTTGTCGCTGTTAAGTATATCGAAAGAGGTGAAAAGGTCAGTTGGGGCTTTTTCATTCTTTTGATTTAATCTGTATCTGTTTTTGGTATTTTCTGATTGATTGATGAAATACCACTATTGGATTTTGATCGATCCTTTTTGGGTATTCTTAATTTCACTTCAAACTGTCTAATTTAAGGGAGTTATATTTTGTTTCCATTTATGGATCTTTCACTTTCTTCGCGATTGCTTTAGCAATTACCAATTACCAATTAACAATTAGAATCCATGTTAAAATTAAACAAATAGCGAGGAGCAAAGATTGTAGGATGAACATTTGGGGGAAATTAAAACCATGAAATTTAATTGTTTCCCTAAATTAGCGATAAAATTCACATCAATGAGTTGACAAGACCTCATATTTCTAGGACTGCAGCTTGAAATTGGAGCACAAGCTTCTCCATGTTCTTAGCGTCAAGAGTATAAGTTTTTTCTTTAAAAATTATGTGGGAATTGTGAAGTTCATTGATAACTCGATAATTTGATCATCGTTCTAATTAAATTTGATATTTGTTTTCAGATAGACGAAAATGTTCAAAGGGAAATCATCAATCACAGGTCTTTAAGACATCCTAATATCGTTAGGTTCAGAGAGGTGCAATCATTTTCTCTATTTTCTTACTTAAATTATCATTTTTAATAACAAATTAATTACTAATTTCATTTTTTTTAAAAATATATATATTAGCTCATATTGACCCCAACCCATTTGGCAATTGTGATGGAATATGCTTCTGGTGGGGAACTTTTTGATCGAATTTGCAATGCAGGGAGGTTTAATGAAGATGAGGTTCTTTTCTTTCTTTCTTTCTTTTTCTTTTTTTTTCTTTTTTTCTTTTAAATTTTATATGAAATCTTTTGTTGTTTTTTTCTTGCAAAAAATTTAACTGTGTTGATTATGAACAGGCTCGATTCTTCTTTCAACAACTCATATCTGGTGTCAGCTATTGTCACTCTATGGTAAATTAAACTTTTACATTTGTTCAAATAAGTTTATTAAACTTTTTTCAAGAGATTTAAATTAACTACTCAACTTACAATTTTGTTTCATTGTTATGAAATTTTGTATTTGTTTATTGAATGTGGCAAGTTTATGGAAAAACAAATCATTAAATAGTAACCAAGTTTCAGTTTTATTCCGATTTTGTGAAAATGTCAGAAAACATTAAAGTGATCATGTGGCATGTTTATTGAAACTATATAATGAAATTGTTTCAATAAACCTCCCACATCAAAAAAAAAAAAACGAAAGTTTATAACAATGAAACAAGAAATACCAAATTTCATAATAATAGAAGAGTAAATTACTGAAATCGTCCCTGTGGTTTGGTCAAAATTGCACGTTTGGTCCCTAACATTTTTTTTGCACTCGGATCGTCCATGTTGTTTGATTTTGTTGCGTTTTTCGTCCCTATGGTTTGGTAAAAATTGCATGTTTGGTCCCTAACTTTATGTATGTAAGGGACAGAAAATGCAACAAAATCAAACCACAGGGACGAAAAATGCAACAAAATCAAACCACAGGGACGATCCGAGTGCAAAAAAAAAAGTTAGGGACCAAACGTGCAATTTTGACCAAACCACAGGGACGATTTCAGTAATTTACTCATAATAGAATAAAATTGCAAGTTGGGTGGTTAAAGAAAGCTTTCAAAAATTAGTTTAAGGTAATAGGTGGAACAAGCTTTAAATTTGATTACTATTTAATGAAAATAGTTTTGCTTTTTATTATTATTTAGGTATAGGCTAATCATTTCATTTTTTATTTTTTTTCATCATTGAAGCAAGTTTGTCACCGTGATTTGAAGCTAGAAAATACGTTGTTAGATGGAAGCCCTGCTCCCCGTTTAAAGATTTGTGATTTTGGGTACTCAAAGGTAGCAGATTTTCCCATTCGTTTTATTTGGTTCGTGTGTTTTTGTACTTTTGATAAAAAAAAAATTATAATTTTCTTGATTTTATATTTGCAGTCTTCGGTGTTGCATTCACAACCAAAATCAACCGTTGGTACACCAGCATATATTGCCCCCGAAGTGTTGCTTAGGCAAGAATATGATGGAAAGGTAGGTTGTACTGCATTTGACATGACACAGCAGGAGAAGACATGACAAAACAGGTTGTACTGTTTGTTTGTCAGAGAGGACATGACTTGACTAGACATTTTGTACTCATGATATAACATAACAAATTGTACTTTTTGTGATACGACATGACTAAATATGTTGCACTGCATTTGACATGACATGATAGAACAGTTGTATATGACATAACATGTTGTAAAGCATTTGACATGCATTAGACTGAAACCGAGACTGAATTTTTGATCATTTTTTTTTTATTTCAGATAGCGGATGTTTGGTCATGCGGGGTGACATTATATGTAATGCTAGTTGGTGGCTACCCTTTTGAGGATCCAAACGAACCAAAAGATTTTCGAAAGACAATACATGTATGACATATAAAATATATTTCAACTTCATTGTCACGATATTATGATATATATATATATATATATTTTTTTCACTTATATCAATCTACTTTCGTTATCTACAGAGAATCCTACATGTCCAATATTCAATCCCAGAAAATATTCAACTTTCCCCCGAATGTTGGCACCTCATTTCAAGAATATTTGTTGGAGACCCCACACAGGTCGGTCTTTTTTTTTTGACTTAATACAGAAAGAACAACATAACAGATATTTACGAATTTACCCTTTGTGGAACAGAGAATAACGATGGCGGAGATAAAACAACACAAATGGTTCCTAAAGAACCTTCCGGAAAATCTCATGGATGAAGACAAAATGATGACAAATCAATTTGAAGAACCGGATCAACCGATGCAAAGTGTTGATGTGATTATGCAAATAATATCAGAAGCAACTATTCCACCTGTTGGTCTTTATGATCTTGATATGATGGATGATGATTTGGATGACTTTGATTCTGATCCAGATGAACTTGATATTGACAGCAGTGGTGAGGTGATATATGCAATTTGATGATTAAATTTATACTATATATGACAAGACAAGACAAGGTTTGTGTATGTAGAATCACTTGTGGGTTGTGTTTAGATGTTGTCACGGGAGTTTTTTGTATTTTGGGTCGGGTTTTTTTCCGGGCAGTGTGGGCAAATCCCGGGCAGTTGTAATGTTGCCCGGGATTTTGGTGTTTCTGGTTTAGGAAAGACCCGACCTTTTTTAAATACCAATGGAAATTGACTATGACTTTTTTTTTGTTACAAGATGATGAAATCGAAGCCATGTATAATTTTAATTGCATGGATTATTCATTATTATGTTATTCCACGCCTATTTGGAAGGTTAGTGTCATAACATAAAGGGTAAAAAAAAAATTTCATAAAAAAAAAAGACTATTGATTTAAAAAGGAAAAATTGCTATAGAATGTAAGAAACAAGAAATCAGTTCATAAAATACCATTATTTTAATGGTGTTTTGTGAATTACCTATTTATGATATTTTTCTAGGACATGTACAAAAATACAAATAGTTTGTTATTATTTATGACGCTAACACTTTTGGGAATTTCCATAAATAGGAATGCTGAGTTCTGGGCAATGTGTTGCATTGTTGTTGTATTCATCTTTTTTTGACAAACAAAATCGAAAGTAAATATTTAAGTGAGAGGGGGTGTGTATATTCATATATTAGATAAGATAAATTAAATATCTTCCTGCTTTTTGTTTCTATAAATCTTTATAACCATTTAAATAGTAATATGTGTAATATTTAATATTAATTTAATGATATTTTAATATATTAATATAATAAATGTCATCATTTAATTGGGTAGGAGGATTTGTAGGAACAAAAATAAAAGGATATTTAATTTCCCATTAGATAAACATTTGAATTTAGGGAAAATGTTTTATAAATAATGTTATGAGCTATTTACTTAAATGAACGTATTTTGGAAGCTAAATCTTTTACAATGAAATGATGACCAATGTTTTACAAGGGTCTTCCGATTCGTGAGGATGCATCTTAAAAACGCTCATTTAAATCTCAAGTAAAACCATACCATCAATTCAATCAACTATTAACTCATAATAAATATAAATAGAAAAAATTACAACCCAAATCTCTTTTATTACCTTATAAAAAATGGCAAAAATTTAATGTTTTTCCGAAAATAACCTATGATTTCCTTAGCTGTGATTTCACACACTCTAGCTGTTATTTCCTCTATTTTAGGATACGATTTGACCCCAATTTGTCACAACTAGGAATTCTAATGCTTTTGTAAACATTAATAATGATAACATTTGTGACTAAAACTTGAAAGTATGCATGATGTTTATTGAATAACACCAAAGTTTCATCAATCACTCTATGCAAACACTTTAAATAGTCAACAAAATATTGAAAACCCTAAAAATCCCGGTTTAAGTCCAATATGGACTAGGATTTCCTTATTGGGCCTAATGGACCAATAAGCTTCCAATTTGACTATTTTGGGCTTAAAACCCTTAAATGGGCTCTAATTGGACCCACTCTCATGAGACTTAACCTTTTTGGGTCCTTATAAGTCTAAAATGGATTAGTTTACCTTTAATGGGCCTTATTGGGCCATAACAAATCCAATTAGCCTTAATGGGCCTCAAATCCATTCTTTTATGCAAGAATTGGGCCGTGAACTACTCTAAAGGCCCAATGGGCCGAAAACCATCAAATTGGGCCTCATATTATCGGACTCAAGCACTAAAGGCCCAAGCCATTTCTCTTCCTTCTCTCTCTCGGCCCAAGTAGAAAAAAAAAGAGGTAAAGGGGGAGGGTTGACTTTGGGAGGTGTCACCTCCATATTACACACCATGTATCCATTCGTGGACCAACATGCATCCATAATAGTCACTTCACTTCACTTCTCTCTCTCTCTCTCTCTCTCTTTCCTCTCTTTTCCTCTCGGCCGAGAACCACCAAAAACACACACACACACACACCACAAATTCTCTCAATTTCTCTCAAAGATCACCCTCTTCCTTCCTTCAAATAAATCTCGAAAATTAGTTTGGATTCAAGGATTTTCTTCAAGTGTTGTCAATCTTTGGTAAGTGCTAGCATACACAAACATCTTCTTTCATTTCAACATCTAGAACTCTTTCTTACAAAGCTTTACTCCATGAACACCTTAGAAGCTTTGTAAATTCGAAATCAACTCAAGGAGGCTTGCTAGGACCAAAAATCTTCTTCATTTCTTCTCCAAAACCGAAACCACAAACCAAGGTGAGTTCATACCCCATTGTTTTCAGTTTTTGCTTGTTTTTGGAGGAGAACACAAGTACCATGTGTTGATCTATGTGTGTATGCTGTTATATGTGATTTCTTTGGTTTATGTTGTGAAAATATGATGTTATTTGCTAAATCTTGAAATCTATGGCTAAAGTGTGAAGAATACATAAACAAAGTACATAATAAACAATTTACTTCAAAGATCTAAGGATCTTTAGGCTTAAGAAGTGAAAACAAAGTCAAAGTCCTTTTAAGTGTCATTTTTGCAAAAATAATCAAAGTTTGGGTAAAATATGTAATTTTCGGTTTTATAAAGACAAAATGGTATTATTTACATATAAATCTAACTTTTATGAAAATAACAATTTTCTAGGGGTCAAAAACATAAATTTTAGCTTATTGGGCTTTAACTTGGGCCTCACGAGTTTTTGGGCCCAAAGTTGCGAAAAAATGAAATGTTGAGGGGTTGAATTGGAAAACTTATCAAACTATGAGTCTAAAACATGAATAAACTATTTTTAGGGGCTGAAAATGACTTTGATGCAAAAATTGGACTAAAAATGCAAAGTTTTTGATTTTGGGGTCAAATTGTAAAACTTACGGAATTTGAGCAAAAAATGTAAACTTTTTACAATAAAGGGCTGGAAATGACAAATACAATATTTTTGGGCTGAAATTATTATTTAAATAAAATTTGGGTCTAAAATGTCAAGAAAAACAGTTTAAGGACCAAAAATGTCAATTTTCATAAAAGGGGACTAAAAGTGCAATTTTTATAGATTAAGGGGCTGAATTGGTCAAACTAAAAATTTTTGTGCCAAGTAGACAAATATTAAATTATTGGGCTAAAAATATTAAGTTTATAACACATGGTTTTAAATATATATATATATATATATATATATATATATATATATATATATATATATATATATATATATATATATATATATATATATATGGTTAGGTTATTTTGTTTTCACTATCTATTGTGTGCATGTATAATTGATTCTGGACCAATCATTTTACTTATTTTAAGAAAGTAATTAATGCATATTATATGTTGAAGATATAATGGATATTAATTACATCTTCAGCATTTAATATGCATTAATTACTTTTTTAAAATAACTAAAATGATTGGTCCAGAATTAATCATACATGCACACAATAGATAGTGAAAACATTTGAACCTAAGTCTATATATATATATATATATATATATATATATATATATATATATATATATATATATATATAACCAAACTTCGTTATAAATCAAACGTTAAAACATTTTAACACTTCGAATGAACATCTCACTTACAACAAACAGCTACATTACGAACTTAAGATCAATAAATTATAAATGATTCAATGGTTGGGCTCAAATATCTTCTATTCGTGCTATTGGGCCTTCATGGCCCAATATCCTGATTATTGGGCCCAATATAATCATACGTGTTTATTGGGCTTCCGGTGACCCAATTACATACCCAGTGGGCCTTTATTAGCTTTAACATACTATTGGACCTTAATGGTCCACTTGTATTGCTAATAAGACCTTAAACCTTTATAATATGCTTAATGGGCTATAACGTGTCCGTAGCATACTCGGCAGCCTGTAATAACATACAAAGTTAGTGGGCCTCCGTAGTCCTCTTCTCTTCGTCTGTTAGGCTTACCTTTATTCAAGTAAACATAAATCGGGTCGTGAAACAATGTTATACAATTTCTTTTGGATTAGTGAGAAATAATGGGCGACAACAATGAGTGTCGGTCATAGTCTGTAGTTATAATCAAAGTCTCCTGGAAGGAGAGCGAGAGTTTGTGTATAGATCTATACGGGGGTGACTCCCCCACACCTAAGTTGTTCGCTACAGTTAGACTCGGCCAGTCTAGGGTGACAAAATCTTAATTCAATATCGGCATTCACTAGAATGCCAAGACAGGCGAATTAGTCATTATTTTGCATGTTTATAACGACTCACATAGAGATCCATTACCATCTAAGTAATCATTGAGAAATCATGTTCATGTGCTATGACGATACAATAATACAAAACTATTATACTATTTATATCGGAAAACATCGGGTTTTCCGGGGGAACAACATTATTCACTTTTACTACAACAACTATAATACAAGAAACTATTACGAAAAACATTTCACCTTTGCATGTTTTGAAATCATTTACACGTGTACTTATGGATCATCACACCTTTTTTCGTAAACAATTCAGAAAATATCGGATTTTCTGGGTTTTACAAGCAATACAAAACATTTTCATATCAAAACCTGCTTATGAACTCACCAACATTATATATGTTGACCGTTTTTAAAATAACTCGTATTCTCAGGTAACCGTTAGAATGAAGAATTATCAAGCATGTGTCTGAATGTCTTTTGTGTGATGTCATTTGATAAACAATTTATTTTTGGAATTATGTAATGTAAACAATGTACTAGATGTGAACAATGACGGTTGTAATGTATTAATGCATGGTGATGTTTATGTTATGTTTCATGTATATTCATTGTGATGATATCTCAATTTAAGTCACACGAGCCCTCGGACGTTTCCGCCGTCTGGTTCGGGGTGTGACACAATTTCAGTGGTATAAAAACCTGAAATTTTGGAAAATACTTCTCATTTTCACATTTTCTGATTGGGAGCTTATATCACTGAAATGTTTTATCCTTCCACATGAAATTAGAGTGTATTGACCATTTTGTCTTTCTTTTTAATTTACTAAAGGGTAAATTACACCGTTCGTCCCTCATGCATATGCCAAAATGCAAGTTTAGTCTCTGTTTAAAAAAAAATAACTTGGACCGTCCCTATGTATGTTTTCTTGCACATTTAGTCCCTATTGACATGAAATGACTATTTTGCCCTTAATATTTTTTTTCATGTTCTTTTGTTTATTTATCAGTTTTAAATCAGAAAAAAAAAACAAAACAAATATCCTCACCCCTCCCCCTTTCATTTTCTGCAACAAGATTCTCCCGACCCACCACCAAATATCATCACCAGCTCTTCCAACACCACCACCAATCACCACCAACTCTTCCCTGTTTAGCGCCTTCTCCACAACCCTAATCTCACACAAATGACCACCGATTTCATAGGAAACCACCAATATCGCCATTCACAACCACCGATGTCCATCAAAAACTACCATTGGGACCATCACCTGCCTTACTCTGTCTACTGATCTTCACATGATCAGACTTGTAACTCAAAAGAAAGAAGAATCTGTGATTGAGAGAAAGAGGGGCGGAAGGTGGGGTGATAGAAAAAAATAAACTTGCGATCGATCCACCCATCACCTTCATGCTAGATTCAATTCCAATGGTGGAGCTTGATGGTTTCCAAATCTCAGCCACAATGGATGTAACAACTCAATTTTTCAACGAATTTTTCATTTTTAAATAACCAAAACATTCCCATAAAATATGAAATCTCAATAACAATTCTTTCCAAAATCCATAACATCAAACATTTTATTCAAAATATCAGAGCGTCCCCAAATAAAATGCCGAAGAGAGTGCATGTTGCGCCATCATGACGGGCCCTTACCCTAAGGCTCTGAAGTACCTGAAACAATCAACAAACTGTAAGTTAATGCTTAGTGAGTTCCCTAGAGCATACCCCGCACAATCTACACAATCACAAAAGTCATATAAGCTATAACAACTACATATATCACATAAGCCATGCATACAAAACATATCAGGATGCCATGGGAACCCTCCAAGGTCTTATACCGAATGTCACTGGAACCCCCATGTGGTCTTATCTACCTGCCATGGGAACCCCCACATGGTCTCCACTAACTGCCATGGGAACCCCCCACATGGTCTTTACTAACTGCCAGTTGAATCCCCACGTGGTCTTGACTACCAACCATGGGAACCTCGACATGGTCTTCTCTAACTAAGGAAATATCATACAAGCTACCCATGAAACCATACTAAGATGCCATGAAAACCCTCCAAGGACTTATACTAATGCTATAGGAACCCCCTCATGGTCTTAACTAATGCTATGGAAACCCTCCAAGGACTTATAATAATGCACTAGAAATGACCATACTCTTGCATAAGGGAAGATCTAAGAAATGGAAAGCCAAGGTAAAGACTTTTTACCTCCAAATGGTTGCTAACACTGAGTAGATTTTGGATCTACAACCTCCTCCTCACTCCAATCACTTCAACCTTCAAGTTTCCTTCCAAAGAGCACAGATTCACTCTCTAAAGCTCACACGCTCAAGAAAGCACTAAGGGACGGCTAGGGTTTCTCTCTTTACGGTAAGGGTGATGAGGGAGGCCACAAATAAGCCATAAGTTCTTTAAATAGGGTACAAACCCCAAAAAATAAGGGTTTCCCTTTACAACGTCTATTCGTCGAGTTGGGGCCTTCCAACTCGTCGAGTAGACCTTAAGTCCCGCATCCAATAAGATCTCCACTCGACGAGTTGGAGCTCCCCAACTCGTCGAGTTCCAGTTTAAAACCATAAGAATCTTGAAAAATAATTGATACCAGAAACGAGCGTTACAAATCTCCCCCAATTGAACTAGACTTCGTCCTCGAAGTATGCTGACGCAAACAAATCCGGGTAGTGGTCTCTCATTTCTTCTTTGGGAATCCATGTCCATTCGAAGCCGCTTTGGTGCTGCCATTTCATTTTCCCTAGCCTCACTTCCTTGTTACGAAGGACCTTAGTCTTCCTATCCAGAACCACAACCGGCCTTTGAATGTAGTTCATGCTCTTATCCACCTGAAAGTCGTCCAGAGAAATAACCGTGGCCTTGTCTGTGACACACTTCCGCAGCTGAGACACATGGAAGGTGTTGTGAATCTGGCTAAGCTCGTCTGACAGTTCTATGCAGTATGCTACATTTCCCACTCGGGCAGTAATCCTGAACGAGCCAATATATTGGGGCCCTAACTTGCCCCTCTTCTGAAACCTAATGACACCCTTCCAGGGTGACAATTTCAGCAAAACAAAGTCCCCCAACTGGAACTCGAGGTCTGATCAACACCGGTCAGCATAACTCTTCTGACGGATCTACGCGACTCGCAGCCTGTCGCACACATGCTGAATCAACTGGTAGTCCTGAGCACCACCTCGGTGCTCCCAATGACATGATGCCCTACCTCGCCCCATCACACAGGGGTCCTACACCTCTGACCATACAACATCTCAAACGGTGGTTGGTAGATACTAGCATGATAACTATTGTTATATGAAAACTCTGCTAGTGGGAGGTATGTATACCAACTCCCTCTAAAGTCTAATACGCATGCCTGCAGCATATCCTCGATCGTATGAATCGTCCACTCGCTCTAACCGTATGTATGGGGTGGTACGCAGTGCTGAAATGTAACTGGGTGCCCAGTTCCTCATGGAACTTCCTCCAGAACCTGGAGGTGAATCGAACATCGCGGTCCGAGACCAAGGATATTGGCACTCTGTTCCTGACCACCACCTCCCGCACATAGATATATGCTAATTGCTCAGCAGAGATACTCTCGGATATCAGAATAAAATGGGCACTCTTTGTCAATCTGTCCATGATGACCCATATGGCATCCACACCCTCGCTGTCCTCGGTAACTTCATAATGAAGTTCATGGTAATCTCTTCCAATTTCCACATAGGAATGGGTAACGGCTGAACCTTGTCGTGAGGCCTCTGATGTTCAGCCTTGACCTTTCTGCAGGTCAAGCACCGCTCCACGAACCATGCAACCTCCCGCTTCATGCAGGGCCACCAGTAACTCAACCTCAAATCCCTGTACATCTTCGTGGCCCCCGGATGAATAGAGAACTTGGACTTGTGTGCCTCTTCCAAGATCTTCTGCCTCACACTTCCAGTTTACGGTACCCATACCCGGCCACACTATGTCAGAAGACCTCAACTATCCCGAACGAACAAGGGAAACTGACCCCGAATTCGCTCAATCTTCCATTTCTCTTTCTTCAAACCCTCCACCTGAGCTTTCTTGATCATTTCCAGCAATGGAGAGATCATCGTCATCCTCAAACAAACGTTCTGAATCGGAGCACCTTCCACCTTGCGGCTCAAAGCATCGACCACCACGTTGGCCTTCCCTGGATGGTACAAGATCTCATAATCATAATCTTTCACTACATCCAGCCACCTCCTTTGCCGCGTGTTTAGGTTCTGTTGATCCATCAAATACTTCAAACTTTTGTGGTTAGTAAAGATGGTGCACCGTACTCCATACAAGTAATGCCTCCAAATCTTGAGGGAAAACACCACTGCCCCTAATTCCAGGTCATGAGTGGGGTATTTCACCTCGTGAAGCTTCATTTGCCTCGAGGTGTACGCGATCACATGCCTCCCTCTACATCAGTACAACGCCTAACCCTGTGATTGACGCATCACAATACACCACCAAATCATCCAACCCATCGGGTAGTGCTAAAATCGGGGCCTCACATAACCTTTGTCTCAAGGTATCGAAAGCCAACTGCTGGTCCGGGCCCCACAGAAAAGTCACATTCTTCTTGGTCAAACGGGTCACAGGTACAACGATCTTGGAGAAATCCTGGATGAATCTCCGATAGTACCCTGCTAAACCCAAGAAGCTACAAATCTCTGATGCATTCTTTGGTACTTCCCACCACATCATTGCCTCAATCTTCGCTGGATCAACCAAAATACCCTCTTGGTTGATGATGTGCCCCAAAAACTGCACCTCTCTCAACCAGAAATCACACTTTGAGAACTTGGCATAAATCCTTTCCGTCCTCAGTGCTCCAATA
The DNA here is from genome assembly GCF_051521515.1 of Lactuca serriola. Classification (NCBI taxonomy): domain Eukaryota; kingdom Viridiplantae; phylum Streptophyta; class Magnoliopsida; order Asterales; family Asteraceae; genus Lactuca; species Lactuca serriola. Next base: position 362,092,646 of record NC_136411.1, read on the forward strand.
CCTCCCTCAGATGTTGCTCATGCTGCTCCTTGGTCTCGGAATAAACCAATATATCATCAATAAACATGATCACTGACCGATCCAACATCAACCTACACACCCTGTTCATGAGATCCATGAACATTGATGGGGCATTGGTGACCCCGAATGGCATCACGACAAACTCGTAGTGTCCATACCGAGTCCTGAAAGTTGTCTTCTGTATATCCTCGTCCCTAATCCTCATCTTATGGTACCCCGACCGAAGATCAATCTTGGAAAACCAAGATGCACCCTGCAGCTGATCGAACAAATCATCGATCCTCGGGAGCGGATAATGGTTTTTCACCGTCAGCTTATTCAGCTCTCGATAATCAATACACATCCTGTATGACCCGTCCTTCTTCACAAACAGGATCGGTGCTCCCCATAGGGAACTGCTAGGTCGAATAAACCCTCGGTCTAGTAGCTCCTAAAGCTGTGTAGACAACTCCTGCATCTCGGGCGGAGCTAGTTGGTACGGTGCCTTGGCTATCGGGGCGACACCTAGCACCAAATCAATGTGAAACTCTACTTGCCTTTTCGGAGGCACCCCAAGCAATTCTTCAAGAAAGACATCCCGATAATCCCATACAACCAGCATACTGCCCAGGTCTGTCGTGGTTCCAACCCTCGTATCCGAGATGTATGCCAAAAATACCGAACAACCCTGCTGGAGGAGTCTCCTAGCCCTCACAGCTGAACAAAGGGTGGGCCCATATGAGGCCCTCTCTCCATGAATAACTAGTTCTCCCCCACTTGGGGTTTGAACTCTCACCAGCTAACGCTCGCAATCTATCATGACCCCATTGGCCCCTAACCCGTTCATCCCGATGATCACTTTCAGCCCTCGTAACAGTATAGGGACCAAATCAACACGGAACCTCTCCCCATGCACATTCAGGACACAGTCCCAGTACACTCTCGCAACACTCACAGTGCGATCGTCCACAATCTCAACCTCAAGTGGGGAATCCAAAGTCCCCAGAGCATCCCGAAACTTCTTGCTAAGCGCAAGGGATATAAATGACCAGGTCGCTCCCGAATTAAAAAGAATGTGAGCCGACATACCATTGACCAAAAGGGTCCCTATACAGGAGCACATGTATATATACATAAGCAATATGAATCAATATCGAGAAGGAAAATAGAATACATACCAGCCACATCGTCTGGCATTGCCCGAGCCTTCTCGGTAGTCAACTGAAATGCGCGACTCTTCACTGCATGAGCAGCTGCCTTGGCAGGGTGGCCATCAATGATCCTCATTTTGGTGGGCACAGGCACTGCCACCGCTCCTCCTCCTCCCTGCAACCTCGAACAATCGGCATTTTTATGGCCAGTCTGGTTGCAGTGAAAATAAATCAAGCCCTTCTTGGGGCAGTCCCTGCTCACGTGGCTCGACTAACCACAAGTATAACACACCAGACCTGTCACCCGACAAAGAACACCATGCGATCTCCCACATTTGGCACACCAGCCTAGGCCCTGCTGGCCCCGACTAGAAGAATCTGAAGTCCTAGGCTTCTTCGCTTGACCCCCAGCTGTCTGAACCTGCTCCGACTTTAGCTTAGTGTGAAGCTCCAACTCCATCTCCCGCTCTCAGGCCTTCCCCACCATCTCATTCATGGTTTTGCACCCTGTAAAGCTCACGGATATCATCCCTCAGCATGGCATGATACCTCATCCTCCTCATATCCTCATCCACAGCATACTGTGGGATCAACAATGCTCGCTCCCAAAACTTGGCGGTGATATCCGCCACAGTCTCGGTGGTCTGTTGGAGCTCCTGAGACTCCCTCACTAACCGTTGCACCTCAATAGGTGGTGCAAAATCCATATCAAAGCGCCTGATAAACTTCGCCCATGTCATCTCAACTACACTGGCTGCTCCCACCTGGCTAGTCACCTCCTACTACCAATCCCTGGCTCGGTCCCTAAACATACACGAGGCAACCGCCACCATTTCCGGATCGGGGCAAAAGTTTGTGTGCTGGGCATTCTCCATGTCTACCACCCAACGTCGACTAGCTGTGGGGTCCCTGACCTCGAAGAACTAAGGCGCTCTGCACACCTTGAACTCCCTGAACGAGGGAGTTCGGGCCCGACCTGGCCCACAACAATCTCGGCTCGGAAAGACCTGAGACGCTCCTCCATGATCTTCATCATCCCTTCCTTGAATGTCCCAAAAATCACCGGGGTAGCGTCAAGGATGCCTTACGTAACCTCGGCTGCAATAAGCTCGCGTAGCCTCTCATCAATGGGCTTAGTATCGTATCCTGACCCAGATCCCGATCCTAATCCCCCTACTCCGTGACGCGCCACAACCATCCTGATCCGAAATAACACAACTAACTGATCAACATATCCAAAATGGGGATCCTTCCACACCAGTTCTCCTTAGAGCTTCTAGATCTAATATTAGTTCGGGTACAGGTCATGTGCTTTTAGTAGTACGGGCCCAATACTACCTTCCACACCTACCTGTACCTTCCCCAAAGCTCTACCTGATAACTCTAATTTGTCCCCAAACAAAACATATCTCACAGGCTATTGTATATCTCAAATCCTAGGCTATCCTAAGACTTCCTCAATCCCATCAACCAGAACTTAGATCAAACATAACCGGTTGCCTTATGCATGCGAATTATACAAAGAACATGATCAAATAGACTTTTGAATAACAGACTCTAACCTAGGACCACAAACATACAAGGAACAATAAATAAGGCCAAATCAATTATTCTAAGGCTATAAGATCCTCACCGTATACAATTTTAAAAGCATACACATAGCAAATTTTGTTCGACTATCATAATCCAAATATCAGTATAACATGGCTAACATATTGGGGAACCACTTACTTGACCTCGGCTGATTACGCACATTGCACTCTCCCTTTTCCAGTTTAAGAAATTTCAACTTTGATTTTTGAAAAGAATTTTACCATTTCCTTAGTTTGAGTCCTGACACACCTGAGAGTGTGCCCGAATCCCTCAAACCAAGACACCGATACCAACTTGTAACGACCCAATTTTTCAACGAATTTTTCATTTTAAATAACCAAAACATTCCCATCAAATATGAAATCTCAATAACAATTGTTTCCCAAATCCATAACATCAAATACTAATTAATAATATGATTCCTTGGATAAGACAAGTCTTAAGAAGGTTTATAACATTCATCAAATGTGGAAAGTTGTGATGTCTTGGATAAGACAAAGACCAACTAGGACCAATTTTGTGAAGTGTTTTGTCTTGATAAAAGCTACACTAACTCTTGAATATTTGTTTGTCGAGAAATGTTTATTGACAAGAGAATCTTATATGTCAAGGAATAAGTGGGAGTCTTAATGGTCTTGAAAAGTTCAAGAACTAATCAAGAATAAACCTTATCGATCATCACTAACACACGAATTGAGGTTCACAACCTATCGTGTTGACACTATCTTGTTTATGTGTCGTTCCAATTGAGTTAATTATGCATGTGAGTTCTATGAGTTCTCATTTGAACGCATAAAAGGCAAGCACCTTGATCAATGAAAAGTACATTGATAGGAAAGGATGAGCTGCTTAACTACTTGGAAGACATGGTGGGCACTCGTGTTACCATAAGGCAAGAAATCAAGATTGAGAAAGTTCGGTCCATATGAGTTTGGATTTGCCGCAAACTTTGGTTTTGACAAGTTCGCATGGATAGGAACACATACACCATTAAAATCTAAGTGTCATAAAATTCCCTCCTTCATTAAAATGATTGTGAGGAAATGCTTTCACTAAGAGAGATTTTAAGAAGATAGTGATTGTGAAAATTGTATTCTCGAATTCGATTATGGTTACGGTATCCCTTTCCATGATTCGAATTGTAAGATTTGGCAATTAGTCTGAATTGTTTAGACACACATATGAGCTATCTAAGGCAAAGGTGTATAAGTTTGAGAAGCTTAGATAAAGGATTATCAAAGCATTAGGTATTGGAAATATGAACTTAAGAAATTCAATAGGTATTCTTTTTTGGAAGTTAAGATGTTTTCTGAATACATGTCAAAGCTAGTGGGAGCATAAGTGTTATGCTTATATGATAACAATCATCATGATAGTGGGAGCATAAATGTTATGCTTGTATGAATATTATGGCAAGTATTGCAAGTTAGCAATATTAATTATAGAAAACAAGAGTTATACTTTGCAAAGTCGTAAGGGTTGAAAAGTTGTTTTGCTATAATTAAGGGAGAGAATATTATGCTTCATTTCAAATCTAAAGGCTTAGGTTGTGGAATGTTAACAAATTTAGTCAAGGATACATAGTGCGTTCTCAAAATTTCGATTATGATTATGGCATCCCTCTTCATAATTCGAATTATAAGAACGTGACACATAAAATATTATGGCAGAAGATTGATAAACTATCATATTTTTATGTAAGACATTATGCATCGTGTCCCATACGCTTCGGGTATAGGATCGATTGCAAATGATATAATATTTGACCATTCTAAAATTTTCCAAATGTCTAGCGCATTACGAGGGAAAAAGGACTAGAATCGGTTTTGACTAAAATAATTAAACAACTATCAAAGGACGATCCAAAGTTCGTTGAAGATTGGTTGCTTATGAGTAGTTGGAAGTATGGTATTGGATGGACCATATCGACATTATTATGAATAGATAAGATTCTATTAAGAATGAGTTGTCATATGGCAAATATGAAAATGTTTCCATATTGAGAGTTGGATATTGAGAGTCTATGTCTAGATTAGAAACTTTTATGCAAGAAGGATGTTCAAAGGAATGTACTTTGAGTGAGAGACATCATATCTATAGAATTGTTTCTGATAGAGATTGGCCAAGTCTTGATGATTTTGAGCTATGACTTTACGAAAGGATCATTGCATAAAATGTTAGAATCTAGCATATTCTATAAGTGGCAAGAATTTGATATTCTTATACTTATGATAAGGATTAGGAGTTGTGAAATGAGTATGATTGGAAATGTGTTCATTTGATCTGTTTCACAAAGTAAGGACTATAAGTAAACATTGTGTGCATGCTGAGAGCATGGGACAAGTGTAGTAATAATTCAAGAAAGAAGTTGATTACCCGAAACAACAAATAAAGAGTAATCAATATGGTGATTAAATAAAATGTTTTATTTATACCCATAGTTTAGGGCCATACGGGATTAGTATTATTCTTGTGTTTCACTTTGCATGTTTTGACTTCCTGAATAGTTAATTATTTCAGAATAATCAAATTATTCGAAAGGACCACAGTCGTTCATATGTTGGAAGTAGGTATGAATGAAGACTATCGTGAATTGGTGTGTGGATTGTCTAAAGTATATTAGACATAAGCAAATGTTTGCTGCAACGTTCATGAGTGCTTATGAATATGATTTGAGCATTGGATTAAACCCACGCTCACTTGGATCACTTCATGAATTGTATCATGAGTGATTGGTGAGACGATAACATCTTATATTCTTGAAACCGAGATGTGTGAGTTGTATCTTGCGAGTCGGTTACACATTGATAATATGTAAACGCACCAGTAACTTGGTGTTATAAAACATATTGTTGTGTGTGATTCGGTAAGTGAGTGCAAGCAAGCATTGAATCAAAGTTATCCGTTCCTTTTATCAAAAGTAGGATGAAAGAGATATCTGTGGGCCCCTCGATGATTTAGTGATGGCACATAAGCGCTTGGCCAAGCCGAGACAAATTTGATGTGTTCAATTGTAGTCTGTTGTCAGTCGTCATAAATCAGAAATCGAGAAACAAAACATAGACTGAGAGAATGATCAAAATCCATGTCTCAAGTCTATACTATATCGAGAATGGAGGAATATATGATCCCTTATCTAAAGGACACGCTTCTGATAAGATCAGAGTTGATAGCGGCTTTTGAAAGCTACGATTGCTAATCAGGATCTGAGGTTATACGCAAAATAGTTATTAGACTTATCCAAGTGGGAGATTGTGGGATTAGTGTCTAAGTCCATAACTATTTTGGTATATACTTGACCCGATTGCGCATGGTCCTTTTGGGTTGCCTTCACACTGTTGACTAGACAAGATGATTGTTGAGGAGAGAGGCTGGTTTATTGTTAAGAATAATAAACTAGGATATAAATATGATTTTTAATATATTATATGAATAATATATTAATTTGGAATCATATTATTAATTATTATTTAATCACAAATTAATTTAGAATTAATTTTGGGATTAAAGGAACTGACTGAAAGTGCAGGGGCTATTTTGTAATTATTCAATAGTTGAGGCTTTGGGCCATTGGATCACCTTTATTAAGGCTTGAACGAAAATCCTAGAAGGATCTAGGAGTTTTCTTCCAAGGGCTTAAGGAAAGGAGTCCTTGGACTTGCTTAGGCCCTAAGCTAAGGGATTAGGGTTTACACCTTGAAACCCTAGTTAGCCTTAAGTATAAATAGCACCCTAAGGCACTAAGATTTCGTCCAAGCCTTGGGAAACCCTAAAAGGGACAAAATCTAGGGCAAGATACCCTTCTCTCCTCTCTCCCATATTCATCCTTTCACCTAGTGTGTTTGTGAGCCATTAGAGGTACTACACTTGTGGTACATGCTTTCAAGAGCTAAGGAAATTCAAGGAACTAGTTGTTATTGCTATATAACAACAACAGGTATGTATTCTATTTTTATATATGAATTTCGAAAATAATAGTAGCATGCCAGGTTTCTTTTTGTGTTCATAAAGTTTTATAACTAATAGTGAAAACATAGATCCAACTCTAGGGTTGCATGCACACATAGGATTGTTTGTATAAAACCCATCACAAACTACAGATCCAGTCCCTTAGGACTGAAATATCACGTAAAGTTGCTAACTTTACATGCATGCAAGGCCTCAAGGGGCTAAAACACTAAAACTAGGCTTAATGGAAGGTTTAGGGCATGGAGGATGGCTAAAGCTTGATAAATCTTGAATCTTTAGGTCTAATGAGGCCTAAGCTGTCCAGATCTGAAGTTATGTCCTCATGACAAGCTCAAACCTGAGAGTGACCCCAATTTGCACTAGAAATGACCATACTCTTGCATAAGGGAAGATCTAAGAAATGGAAAGCCAAGGTAAAGACTTTTTACCTCCAAATGGTTGCTAACACTGAGTAGATTTTGGATCTACAGCCTCCTCCTTACTCCAATCACTTCAACCTTCAAGTTTCCTTCCAAAGAGAACAATATTCATTTTTCAAAGCTCACACACACTCAAGAAAGCACCAAGTCACGACTAGGGTTTCTCTCTGTACAGTAAGGGTGATGAGGGAGGCCACAAATAAGCCATAATTTCTTTAAATAGGGTACAAGCCCCTGAAAATTAGGGCTTCCCTTTACAGCATCTAATCATCGAGTTGGGGCCTTCCAACTCGTCGAGTAGACCCTAAGTCCTGCGTACAATAAGATCTCCACTCGATGAGTTGGAGCTCCCCAACTTGTCGAGTTCCAGTCTAAAACCCTAAGAATATTGAAAAGTAATTGATACCTGAAACGAGGGTTACAATGGAGGCAAAGATCGAAACCCGAGCCCCCGTCGATGGCGGTTGTGGAGCTCGATGCATTTATCGAAACCCTAGTCGTCGTTGATGGGATCTGTCAAAACCCTAGTTGTGGATAGTTGTGTTGATTTGGAGACGAGGACTGAACTGGCACTGTCATCTGATGGTGGTCACCGATTGGAGAATTGAAAACGATGGGGGATGAGTACTACATCATCAGTGACCGAAAACAAACAAAAGGAACTTCCTATGCCATTACCGATTCAAACGCTGATGGTGATGAAACAATATGACACAGACGACGGGAGGCTAGTCATCACGAAAGATAAGGTCGAGAGTCCATAATGAAATATTCATCATTTTCAACGATTTTCCATTTTCTGGTGGAGCTGCTCCATTTTACGGTGATGATGCAAGGTGGTGGTCCGGTGGCTAGATTTTTACTTTAAGGGGAGTGGGTTCGTGTGAGGCAGATGGAGATTTGGGAAGGGACAAATGGGGTGGGGTAGGGTAGGCATGCCTTTTTTTTTAAAAAAAAAATTAAAAATAATAATAATAACATTAAATTAAACGGCAAAGAAATACACAAAGCGCATTATGATCATTTTAGACCTGACAGGGACAACATTCGCAACAAAAATGCATATCAGGGACGAAGCGTGCAATCTTTAAGAAAACGAGGGACGGTCCGAGTAAATTTTTTGAAATAGGGACTAAACACGCTTTTTGGCATATGCACGATGGACGATTCGTGTAATTTACCCTAAAAAAAAGGACAACACGTATAATGAGATAAAAGTAACTCATTACAATCCATTCTATGAATTATAAACCAAATCATGTATTTTTTTTACAAGGTCAAACTTAAAAAATAAAAATAAGTCTATTAGGCATTTAAGCAAACAGACAAATTATGGCATAAATTACTCAATAATCATTGTCGGCATTTTCTCTGACGACACCGACAACAACTCCTCTCTTAGAGCTTCTCCAAACACAAACATAAAAATGATGATTATTTAATATCAATTTAGTTATTTCCTTTCAACAAACATCTTAAATGGTGGTTTTCAACGGTTTGGTCTTTATATTTGGTGTTAAAAAAGAGCCAACACAAAAATTATGATTTTTGAAGGTTTACTGGACTAAAAATGGTCTCTAAAGTGGTGTTTTAGAGGTCCATTGTAGTTGGCCTTAGCATCATTTTGATGTCTTCTATGGTGGGTAGTTTCTGCCAACTTTGGTGCAAGTAGATTACACTTGTCATAATCATGCTCGCATCACGTTCGTGACAAACATGCTCATCATTTTTGGGTCAGCTATCGCTACTAGATTATTTTTTTTCGCAAAACAATCAAACCCATTCCATAATGGGCTCTTTGTCCACCAACCGACCTGTCGCAAGTCGCAACCTCCAACACCACCGCATCGAAATTGTATACATTAATTTTAAGTGATGTAGTACTGGAGAATATATACCCGGTGAGTAGTAACCTATCTATCACTTTTGGGTCAACCGTTGCTACTAACTTTTTTTCTCAAAACTCCCAAACCTAATTCTTTAACGGGCTCATTGACCACCGACCGACCTGTCACTACCTCCAACACCACCGCACCAAAATTGTATACATAAGTTTTAGCTAATGAAATATCATAAAATATATACTCCAGTGAGTAGTAACGTGTCATACAAACAGTGAGTAGTAACGTGCTATACAAACAGGGAACTTTGTAGGGATGTCAAAAAAACTCGTGGGACCTCGAACCCGTGGGGCCCCGATCCCGAATGGGGAATATTTGTTTAAAAAATCAGGGATGGGGGCGGGGGTAAGGTTAACCCCCGATTTAGTTTCGGGGGCGGGGACGGGGGTGGGTAGTACCGTCCCGAACCCCCAATGGAGACCCCGTTAATATATTATTTATGTTAATATATATTAATTATAAAAATATAATAAATAATCGCAATGATTTTGAACATCTAAAATTCAATAAAATATCATGTTTTTAAGTTCACAGAATAACGTTTTTGAGATGTTATAATATTTTTATTTTAAATATATAAAATTATGCTATAAATAACTATTTTTATCCAAAATGGTTTCTTTTAGCTCAAAAAATAACTTCTTTTAGTCTAAATAACACATTCGTTCGCCCAAAAAAAAGTCAACCCAAACGGGGGTGGGGAAACGGGGGCAGGGGTAATCTTGGGATTCGGGGGCGGGGGCGGGGATGGGGATGCTAGAGATTTCGGGGGCGGGGGTGGGGGAATAGGAAAATTTCGGGGGTGGGTGCGGGGGATGCAATCCCCGCCCCGTTGACATCCCTAGAACTTTTTGTCGATGTTAAAGGTTTCTGTTAAATGAAAATCAGATATTTGGGCATCTCAAACTTTACGCCACTCAAATGTAAGGCTCATGATGGCATCAATTTTGTGACATCCCCTAATTTCTCGGCCAGAAAAGACCGATTTAATTTATGCTTTTTAAAATAAAATCAGAGAAATCTTTTTAAAAGATGTCGCGGAATTTGTTCCCAAAACAAAACATGATAAAAGTTTATCAAAACCTTCTTTAAGAAATGTATAGTTTCATTTCATATCAAAACCTCGGGATGCCATGTTCCGATACAGATCAAAAGCATAAACAAGACATTATAAGCCTTTCAACAGTTATTTACAACTACTGGCCTATAATCCAAAAATCTCTCATCGTCCTCCAACTATGCTCAGGGTCCACTACCTGTAATCATAAAACTGAGTGGGTCAGGCTTGGGAGCCTGGTGAGCATATAGGGTTTTCAACCCACAATAATAATATACTTATTAAGTTCACCAATCAACAATAACCCTGATTACCCATTCCCGTTGTCCTCACTTTACGTCCCTAAACACCTATCACAAGGGACCTAGCCTAAGGATTATCATCGGGATGGACACTACTGCTAAGGGGTTTCCTCAGCCATACATGTCCTAAAGGCAACCATGAGGGGGATGGAGTACGCCAATGAACATTTAATTCATCAACACCTACAAGTTGCGAACCTGCTAGTGTTCTACTGGACTGTCTAGAAAAGTCTGTGGTCGTCATCTATACTCCGCTAGATGACTACAACAACAACAACAACAACAACAACAACAACATCAAGGCCTCTCACCATTTTAATACACATCAACTATTTCATCTACCCATGTTCTACCCAACATATTTTGTAGATAAAAAGCATATACAGTTTAAAACTTGTATAAAACATCAATTCAATAGTCACCTCAAATAAACAATTAACATATTTACACATAACACGTATTCCAAGGTAAATACTTCATATCTATGTGTAAATTGAAAGTAACTACACACTCACATGATTTGATGATAATCGGACAACAATTCGTTTCCTAAAACGATCGTTTCTAATAAAACCGAGAGTTTTATTGAGAAACCGGGCTTTGAAACCGAAAAGATAAATTTTCCGGGCTTCATGGGCACTTCGTGGAGTATTCCGGGGTTTACAATCGATACCGGGGCTTCGGGGAAGGTTAAGGTGAAGAAAAGATGAAGAAAGAGGTGAAAAATGGCAATTATTCAATTCTGCCCGAGAAGGCTCGCAGGTCCCCTTCTATTTATAGGGTCTGAAGTCGGGTTCGGTGGTGGGGTCCGCAAGCGAGGGTGCGCAGGTGCGAGGGACTCGATGGCAGCTTCTGATTGGACCGCGGACTTGTGACCCAGGTGCGAGGCTCAGAGCTAGGCTATGCGAGGCTCGGAACACGCGGCAGCAGGGCGAAGCTTCGGCCAGAGAGTTGGCTGCTTCGGATTGGGCCTCCTCCTCGGTCGAATAAGGATCCAACGTGTGGTGACTCAGCATGACACGTGGCACTCTTTCAGCGAGGGTGACGTGGCAAAGTGTGACTATGCGAATTTTCTCGATTTTCGCGCCAAAACTTCTAAAATCCATAACTTTCGCATACGAGCTCCGTTTTTGACGTTCTTTATATGCACGCGTAGCTAAAATTACGCTCTACAACTTCCGTTTAGACTTCGTCGGCTAATTTTGAATTTAATTTTTTTATTATTATTTTTAACAGACCGGGACAAGAAATCCGTTAAAAATTCATAACTTCTTTATCCGACGTCCGTTTTCGTTAGACTTTTTACCGTTGTGCTACAAATGAAGAGACCTTCAATTATCGTTTAGGTTGTGTCGGCTAAAAATCGCTTGATCTAAAATTCGAGTTTTTACCTGTCTATTGCTAAGCTGAAACTTCGAAAAATCATAACTTCCTCATACGAAGCCAGATTTAGGCGTTCTTTTTATCGAACTTCTCGGTTTGACGAATACTACAAATTTAGTTTACATCACTAAGGCTAAAAAGTAGTTTATCAAAAACTCACTTTTTACGACATTCAGCACCGTGTCGGTTTTGTCGCGAAACTTCGACAGGTCATAACTTCTTCGTTATAACTCGGATTTTGGTATTCTTTATATCCCCGAAATCCTTGTTTCGACCACTACAACTTTATGTAAAGATATCGGGCTTATCTCACACTTTAATTTTGATGCTTATTTTTATTCTTAATTAATTAAGCCCTAATAATTAAGCATAAAACACATAATTCACATAATATTCACATAATTCCTTTTCATTTATTCAAAATGAGTTACAAAGGTTAACCTAGACTATCACCTCAATATAAATGCCTAGGCTAGAAACACGAGTGTTACAATTCTCTCCCCCTTAGGATGATTCCGTCCCCGGAATCACATATCACCAAAAAACTGCAGGTAGCGACTCATCATGTCACTCTCGGTTTCCCAAGTGAGATTTGGTCCATTCGTATGTTTCCAGCGCACAAGCACTAAATCGACCATTTTGCCTCGCAACTTCATAGTCTTACAGTCAACGATTGCCTCAGGTTCTTCGATCAACCTCTTGTTTTCATCCAACCTTAACTCAGAAATCGGAATTATGTCGGGCACATCTCCTGTGAACTTTCTCAAATAACACACATGAAAGGTGCTATGAATACCTTCCAGTTCTTCCGGTAATTATAGCTTGTAAGCTTGATTCCCGATCCTCTGAAGAACTTTAAATGGTCCAATAAATCTTGGACTCAACTTACCTCTCTTACCAAATCTTATAAGTCCCTTCCACGACGAGAGTTTAAGTAAAACGAATCTCCAACATCGAAGGATATCGGTTGTCTTTTCTTGTCAACATAACTCTTTTTTCGATCTTGAGTAGCTAAAATCCTTTCCCTTATCACTTTCAACTTTTCAGCAGTCTGATGAACTATTTCAGGTCCCATAAACTACTTTTCCCCAGCTTCCAGCCAGCATGATGACGTTCGACACTTCTCCTCATACAAAGCGTGATAAGGTGCCATCTTGATGCTCGAGTGGAAACTATTATTATAGGAGAATTCTACTAGAGGTAAGTGTTCATCCCAGTTACCTTGGAATTATAGGGTACATGCTCTCAGCATATCCTCCAATGTTGGAATCGTTCGTTCGCTCTGACCATCGGTTTGCGGATGGTAAGCTGTACTCAAACACAACTTAGTACCCAATTCCTCTTGTAGACTCCTCCAAAACCTCGAGGTAAAACGGCTGTCACGATCGGATACAATCGTTAGCGGAACACCGTGAAGCCTCACAATTTCCTTCACGTAAGAATTTGCAAGTTTATCCATAGACCATTTCTCTTTGGCTGCTATGAAATGCGCACTCTTAGTGAAGCGATCAACGACCACCCAAATCATGTCGTGATCGTTCCTTGTTCTGGGCAGTTTAGTCACAAAATCCATGGTGATGTCTTCCCATTTACCCATGGGTACGGGTAAAGGTTCTAAACTCCCATACTGTTTCTGATGTTGTGCCTTAACCCTAGCACAAGTTACACACTCGGCCACATACTTAACAACATCGAGCTTCATCGTCGGCCACCAATAATAGGGTTTTAGATCCCTATACATTTTTGTACTGCCGGGATGAATCGAGTACATGGTCTTGTGAGCTTCTTCCATCAGAAGATCTCTTACTCCGCCCGTCTTAGGTACCCAAATCCTATCTTGGAATACCTTCAACCCTTGGTTGTTTGTACCGAACACTAACGTTTTTCCCAAACGTTCTTCCTTTCGGCCACATTTCTCTAATGCTTCCTCTTGAGCTTTCTTTATACTTTCCATTGTCAAGACAACTTCAATTCTCAACGCTCTTGGCCTTTTCTTTTCAAGGTTTACCTTCCGACTGAGAGCATCAGCAACAACATTTGCTTTACCAGGATGGTAATGTATCTCACAGTCGTAGTCCTTGAGTAACTCTAGCTAGCGTCGTTGCCTCATGTTCAATTCCTTCTGATTAAAGAGATATTGAAGACTCTTATGATCAATGAAAATTTTACACTTTGTGCCATAAAGATAATGCCTCCATATCTTTAAGGCAAATACTACCGCTGCCAACTCCAGATCATGAGTGGGGTAGTTCTTTTCATGTTCATTCAATTGCCTCAATGCATACGCTATCAATTTATCCCTTTGGGTCAGAACACAACCTAACCCAACTCCAGACGTATCACTACAAACTGCGAAGTCATCAACTCCTTCAGGCAACGAAAGAATCGGTGCTTCACACAATCTCTTCTTCAACTTCTCAAAGGCTTCCTTATGCTTCTCATTCCAAGCATAAGTAGCTCCTTTGTGGGTCAAAGCTGTTAATGGAGTAGCAATCGAAGAAAAGCCTTGGATAAACCTTCGGTAATATCCAGCTAATCCTAAAAAGCTTCGAATCTCCGTAGGGCTTTTTGGTTGTTCCCACTTCATCACAGCTTCAATCTTTTCTGGATCGACCATTATTCCTTCTTGGTTAACCACATGACCTAAAATTTGGACTTCTTGAATCCAAAATTCACATTTGGAGAACTTTGCATACAACTTCTCCTTTTTCAGGACTTCTAGCACTTCACGAAGATGCTTTTCATGTTCCTGCTTGCTTTTCGAATAAATCAAGATATCGTCTATGAATACTATCACAGATTTATCTAAGAATGGTTTACAAACCCTATTCATCAAATCCATGAAAGATGCTGGAGCATTGGTTAGTCCGAACGACATAACCAAAAATCCATAGTGTCCATATCTCGTTCTAAACACAGTCTTTTCGATATCCTGCTCTCTCACCTTTAATTGATGGTATCCCGACCTAAGATCGATCTTCAAGAAATAGCTCGAACCTTGCAACTTGTCGAACATGTCATCGATCCTTGGCAACGGGTACTTGTTCTTTATCGTCACTTTGTTCAGCTCTCTGTAATCGATGCACATTCTCATGCTCCCGTCTTTCTTCTTTACAAATAACACAGGGGCTCCCCAGGGCGATGAACTAGGCCGAATGAAACCTTTGTCCAATAACTCCTGAAGTTGTGTCATAAGTTCTTTCATCTCTGTTGGTGCTAATCAATACGGTGCTTTTGCTATCGGCGTCGTTCCTGGTAACAAGTCGATACGAAATTCTACTTGTCGATCAGGGGGCAATCCGGGAAGATCTTCGGGAAAGACTTCCGGATAATCACACACCACCGGAATATTCTGCACCTCCTTCTTTTCCATCTTAGCATCGATCACGAACGCTAGATATGATGTACATCCCTTGGCCAAACACTTTCTGGCTTTCATTAAGGAAATGATTCCAGAATTTACTCTGTGTTTCTCTCCGTACACCATAAATGACTCTTTCCCTGGCGGGTTTACTTTTACTATCTTCTTCCTACACATTATTTCAGCATCATTGGCGCTAAGCCAATCCATTCCTAAAACTATGTCGAATCCATTTAACTCGATAGACAATAATTCCTCGTGGAACTTATTCCCATCCAAGTCAATGAGGATGTTTTTCATTCGATGGCTAACAGGTACAAACTTGCCACTAGCAATCTCGACTAATAAGGCATTAACTAGCTTATCTACAGGCAAAGCTAGTTTTCTACCAAATTCATGCGAATTGAAGGAGTAATTGGCTCCAGAATCAAACAAAATTTGCGTAGGCAATTCGTTTACGAGAAAGGTACCTGAAGCAACATCGGCTTCTTCTTTCGTAGCTTCGAGTGTCATCTGAAAGGCTCTCGCCTTCGGATTTGGTGGTAGATTGGGTTTTGCTGCGTCCTTCTTCTTCAGGCAGTCGCTCAAACTATGCCCTTCTTCATTGCACCCAAAACATATGTTCTTATTGAAGGTGCATTCATTGGCATAATGCCCAGGCTTTCCGCATTTGTAACAAGTGACTTCCACGCTGCACTTCCCAACATGTTTCTTCTTACACTTGTCACACCACTTGGCTTCGGCTCCTCCTCCAAATTTTCTCGAACCAGTCTTCGATAATTTGTTCTTTTTATTGGAACCTGAAGTTCCTTCGAACTTTCTCTTTTCGCCAACTTCAATCTTGCTTGCGGCTCTCCCTTTTATCATATCTTCAACAGACTTGGCAGCCCAGATAGCTGCCTCCAAAGTAAGTGCCTGATGTACTGGCACCGCGTACTCCTATGGAAGTCCCTTTGTGTACCTGTCAATTTTTGCCAACTCATCTGGGACAATACGCAAAGCAAACTCCATTTTGTCTGTGAAGTTATTCGTATATTCGTCAACGGTGATACTACCCTTCTGCAACGTTAGAAATTGGTTTTCTAACTCAAGTACGTTTTGGGCCGAGAAGTACTTGCTCTTGAAGTGCACCAAGAATTCTGCCCAAGTTATTCGAAGTGGCTCATTAGGGCTTAGGGTTTTCCCCAAAGTGCTCCACCAACGAGCAACACTACCCCTGAACTGACGTACTGTAAAGGTAGTTTGTAACTTGCCTTGGAAATCACAAGTCATGAAAGCCAACTCCGTTTCCGAGATCCAGTCCATTACTCCGACAGGATCTTCTTTTCCATTGAAGGTCGATGGATTGCAAGTCATAAAGTCCTTATACTTGCACCCATTTCTCTCCGTTCTACCCTCGTGGTTATTCCTCCCAACCACAATTGGTTCACTATGACCAACCGATCTGCTGTTGTTCCCTTCTTCAGATCGATCGTCATTGAGTTCACGTTGTTCAACAGGAACTGAAGGTTCATCCCTGTTGTTTAGAAACATTTGCCTTAATTCCTCCCTCTGTTCAGCCAACATGGTCTGAATCATAGTTCGTACTCCAGCCATGGTGATGGGTTCGGATGCAGCTCCTACTATAGGCACCTGTTCCACCACTTGGGGTTGAGGTTGTTGGTTTCTGTTTGCATTTCCAGCTCCACTCCGAGTTCTTGCCATTACAATCTATATACCGAATAAGGTGAATTTAGGTCTTTATTCTTATTAGACATGTCAATTCCCTTATCACTCCGAAACGTTTACATGTTAGTTCTAATCTCGTATTCATACGCTTAGAATCCTACACACATAAGGTTTCCAGATCCGGTCGGCAACAGACCATAGATCCGAACAAATAATGGCACACATGGCAAACACATATCATTTAGCACATAAGGGCATTTTAGGCATCTTCCCTAAAATAAACTAGTGCTCGTGTCTAAAATATGGTAGACACTCATCTCACAATCATCACTTAGCATTCTAAGTTCAAGTCTAGAAATTCTACAATTTCTTAGTTCGCTTAAACTAATGCTCTGATACCAACTGTGACATCCCCTAATTTCTCGGCCAGAAAAGACCGATTTAATTTATGCTTTTTAAAATAAAATCAGAGAAATCTTTTTAAAAGATGTTGCGGAATTTGTTCCCAAAACAAAACATGATAAAAGTTTATCAAAACCTTCTTTAAGAAATGTATAGTTTCATTTCATATCAAAACCTCGGGATGTCATGTTCCGATACAGATTAAAAGCATAAACAAGACATTATAAGCATTTCAACAGTTATTTACAACTACTGGCCTATAATCCAAAAATCTCTCATCGTCCTCCAACTATGCTCAGGGTCCACTACCTGTAATCATAAAACTGAGTGGGTTAGGCTTGGGAGCCTGGTGAGCATATAGGGTTTTCAACCCACAATAATAATATACTTATTAAGTTCACCAATCAACAATAACCCTGATTACCCATTCCCGTTGTCCTCATTTTACGTCCCTAAACACCTATCACAAGGGGCCTAGCCTAAGGATTATCATCAGGATGGACACTACTGCTAAGGGGTTTCCTCAGCCATACATGTCCTAAAGGCAACCATGAGGGGGATGGAGTACGCCAATGAACATTTAATTCATCAACACCTACAAGTTGCGAACCTGCTAGTGTTCCACTGGACTGTCTAGAAAAGTCTGTGGTCGTCATCTATACTCCGCTAGAAGACAACAACAACAACAACAACAACAACATCGAGGCCTCTCACCATTTTAACACACATCAACTATTTCATCTACCCATGTTCTACCCAACATATTTTGTAGATAAAAGCATATACAGTTTAAAACTTGTATAAAACATCAATTCAACAGTCACCTCAAATAAAAAATTAACATATTTACACATAACACGTATTTCAAGGTTAATACTTCATATATATGTGTAAATTGAAAGTAACTACACACTCACATGATTTGATGATAATCGGGCAGCAATTCGTTTCCTAAAACGATCGTTTCTAACAAAACCGGGAGTTTTATTGAGAAACCGGGCTTTGTAAAAGTCGGGCTTCGAAACCGAAAAGATAAATTTTTCGGGCTTCACGATCACTTCGTGGAGTATTCCGGGGTTTACAATCGATATTGGGGCTTCGGGGAAGGTTAAGGTGAAGAAAAGATGAAGAAAGGGGTGAAAAATGGCAATTATTCAATTCTGCCCGAGAAGGCTCGCAGGTCCCCTTCTATTTATAGGGTCCAAAGTCGGCTTCGGTGGTGGGGTCCGCAGGCGAGGGTGCGCAGGTGCGAGGGACTCGATGGCAGCTTCTAATTGGACCGCGGACTCGTGACCCAGGTGCGAGGCTCGGAGCTAGGCTATGCGAGGCTCGGAACACGCGGCGGCAGGGCGAAGCTTCGGCCGGAGAGCTGGCTGCTTCGGATTGGGCCTCCTCCTCAGTCGAATCAGGATCCGACAGGTGGCTTCGCATGACTCAGCAGGACACGTGGCACTCTTTCAGTGAGGATGACATGGCAAAGTGTGACTATGCGAATTTTCTCGATTTTCGCGCCAAAACTTCTAAAATCCATAACTTTTGCATACGAGCTCCGTTTATGACGTTATTTATATGCACGCGTAGCTAAAATTACGCTCTACAACTTCCGTTTACACTTCGTCGGCTAATTTTGAATTTAATTTTTTTATTATTATTTTTAACAGACCGGGACAAGAAATCCGTTAAAAATTCATAACTTCTTTATCCGACGTCCGTTTTCGTCAGACTTTTTACCGTTGTGCTACGAATGACGAGACCTTCAATTATCGTTTAGGTTGTGTCGTCTAAAAATCGCTCGATCTAAAATTCGAGTTTTTAGTTGTCTACTGCTAAGCTGAAACTTCGAAAAATCATAACTTCCTCATACGAAGTCAGATTTGGGCGTTCTTTTTATCGAACTTCTCGGTTTGACGAATACTACAAATTTAGTTTAGATAGCTAAGGCTAAAAATTAGTTTATCAAAAACTCACTTTTTACGACATTCAGCACCGTGCCGGTTTTGTCGCGAAACTTCGACAGGTCATAACTTCTTCGTTATAACTCGGATTTTGGTATTCTTTATATCCCCGAAATCCTTGTTTCGACCACTAAAACTTTATGTAAATATATCGGGCTTATATCAAACTTTAATTTTGTCGCTTATTTTTATTCTTAATTAATTAAGCCCTAATAATTAAGCATAAAACACATAATTCACATAATATTCACATAATTCCTTTTCATTTCTTCAAAATGAGTTACAAAGGTTAATCTAGACTATCACCTCAATATAAATGCCTAGGCTAGAAACACGAGTGTTACAAATTTGCCGAAACAAAAGCTTGTCAAGTGATCTGAATAGCATCCACTCATGTACCAAATACAAATCTTTATTTAGGAGGGTAATTGATTGATTCACTTTTGTAATCTTGGTTATGCCTGTTAGATAATTATAGGACCACATCATATATATATATATATATATATATATATATATATATATATATATATATATATATATATATATAGGTATATATATATATATATATATATATATATATATATATATAGAGAGAGAGAGAGAGAGAGAGAGAGTTAGGTTCAAATGTTTCTCCTATCTATTGTGTGCATGCAGAATTGATTCTAGACCAATCATTTTAGTTATTTTAAGAAAATAATTAATTCATATTAAATGTTGAAGATTTAATTAATACTCATTATATCTTCAACATGTAATATGTATAAATTAATTTCTTAAAATAACTAAAATGATTGGTTTACAATCAATCCTACATGCACACAATAGATAGTTAGAACACAATAACCATATATATATATATATATATATATATATATATATATATATATATCACTAAATTCAATTATTATGGTAAGAATATAAATTGTTGATGGACCGATTTATAGAATATTTACTTACCTTATGGGTTAAGTTCCCAGTTTGACTCAAGATCCTCAAGATCCCTTCCATCTCTCACATTAGGGTTTATATCCATCAAAAAATGCATGTGATGATTAGCAAATCAACACACACGAAATACACATGAAAATTCGTTTAGGGTTTGCTGAGGTATTTTACAGAGAGCTTTTGAGATCAACTAGAAAACCCAACACTAGTTCTTCAGATCCTCAAGATCCCTTCCATATCTCACATTAGGGTTTATATCCATCAAAAAATGCATGTGATGATTAGCAAATCAACACACACGAAATACACATGAAAATTCGTTTAGGGTTTGCTGAGGTATTTTACAGAGAGCTTTTGAGATCAACTAGAAAACCCAACACTAGTTCTTCAGATCCGAATATCATAATGAAATCGGATGTGAATCCTTCATTCTTGTTTAAGTTTTCTTTTAACTAGATTCGAGATTAATGATCCAAAGTTATGCTTCCGTGTTTTATGTTTTGGTTGTCAAAATAATCAACATTTAATATTAAAGCATACTCGAATTTGTTATTAGATATATTTTTTTAATTTGATCACTAAAATCTTCATGTTTCAAAAGGTTTAAGATCCGTAAAGTTTATTCGAATTTGTTAGAGCATACTCGAATTTGTTATTAGAATTTTTTTTTGGTCGTGATTACATATTTTCTGTTTTAGGGTTACCTTTATTTTTTGACCAGCTCGATTGTGGCTATGTGAAAATGAAGTGCTCTTGGGTTTTGTTCTTTCAAAACGGTTCTTTATCGACGGAACCTTATCTTTTTTATAAACTATGCAATTGGTTAAGTGGAAGTGATGAAAAAAAATCTCATATGTACACTCAAACACATATTTATTTATTTGATTTTGTAATTGACTATAACAAGTCAAGATTTAATAATTTGGTTTAATTTCGGATGATCGGTTGTATTGAAGGATTTATTGTCTGAATAAATAAAGGTTTAATTATTTTTTAGAAAACCTAAGGTTATGTATAGTAAAGCAAATTTGGAAGTCATTTTTTTAACCCCATATATTTTGATTCGACCTTCGTGTGATTTTATTTTTATATAGTAATTTTTTTAATAAAATAATAGATTTTTTTATTGGTTTATATAAGGAATTGATCGAATAGACTTTATGATTTCCTTTAATTTTTCGTGAATTGAACCACTGCATTTCAAATTGTGGGAATTAAATATTTTTGGGTTGACAATGAAATTGAATTTCATTTTGAGTCTAAAATAATGAACTTCAAAATTTTCTATTTTCGTTTGCAATTTAATTTAAGTCTTGCTAGCGTTGTACGGAACCGTTTTTATTAAATTGGTTATTTTAATATGGTCAGCTTGTACGATAATGTTTTTCATTGTATGATCAAATTTTGGTTTTATGAAAACATGTGATAGCGTTTATGGAAATTTATAAACGTATTTTGGGTTATTGATAAATTTCATTTATGACATATTATTTATTTTAAGGGTAAATTAATTGACACAATATATTGCCAAAGTGATGTCTTTTGTGAAAACTAATTTACAAAGGTTTTAAATTTTATGGTTTGTGTTTATTGATGTGGATATTAATCGACCCAAAGGTAGCTTAATATTTAGCCGAATAAACACATGTTTGATGATAAATATGCGACAAATTTTAGGTTACATGTCATAAATTAGTCAATCCAAAGAGGGCTTATTAATTGATATGATATATTGTCAATTCTTATTATTAAGATTTATATTTATGTGTTTATTAATGCGGGTATTAGCCGACCCAAAGGTAAACTGATATTTGGCCGAATAAACATATATGTGCTGATAAACATTTGTCGATTTTTGGTTCCATGTGATTAATAAGTCAATCCAATGAGGAACTTGTTAATTGACATGATTTATTTTCAATGTTTATCTCTAAAACAAGGATATCTCTTGCAAGTTAGTATTACTGTCCAAAGACTTGATATTAATGTTGTGTTGATACCTTGTAAAGATGTCATAAATTGAATTTATTGATTACGGTTTGTGGATTAATGGGCATAAAAATAGATTTGCTTATGTTCTCAAAAGAAACAAAATTTTAAATTATGGTATTATATTTGCTACATTATGATTCATGTACTCAATGTGATTAACTTTATGGAATGGAATGGGGGCATTATGTTAGTTCTCAATTGCATAGATATTGACCTTGCATTTTAGATAGAGCAACATTCTTTGAGGATGTTGAGTTTGGGGGAGAAAAAAGGTTAAAACATTGTCATTAAGGAGGAATCAATCTTGATTCCTATTATTATTTTTGATAGTATGCATATTATGAATCAGTTATCGACAATGTTATTAAATCTCCTATTCAGAATACACAAACTTAACAATCTCAACTTTGGACATCCTGTGTGTGGTACCACATTTTTCATCAATTTATTATCTCTTTTTGTTTTGAGATAAATACAGTAGATGATTTTGTGTATCACAGATTAACTGGGAGTAAATTTATCTTTCTAGTTTTGGGTAAATATCTATACAACCCAAGGTTGGATCATAAGAAAGTAGCCAAATGGATTTTGAGATATCTATACATAACAAAAGGCTATATGCTCAACTATAGGAAATCATATGTTTTGGAGATCATTTTTATTAAGAATATGATGCGAAAATGGTTACCAATCCATATCGATATACTTTTACATTTTAGCATGATGAGCCATTTCATGGATTAGACTTCGCTAGCTTCTTCCATAATGGAAACATAATTTGTATCATGAAATATGGTTGCGGAAATTTGTCACGAGGCTACACATTATTGGTATTGAAAGACCACTAAAGTTGTGATAATAAGTCAGCAATTATATTCCAACAACATAAGTTCTATTAATTCAAAACATATTGCCATCAAGTTTCCTTCTGTTAACACATTAGTGCAAAATGGAAATATATATAACACATACGAACTAACTCCATGAAAGCGGATCCGCTCATAAAAGGATTACCTCCCTAGGTCTTTCATGAGCATACTACACAGGTTGGTGTGATATTTGGTTTTAGTGGAAGTTTTATAGTACTTTATGTGTTGTTTAACAACAATTATGTTTTTTTGTACAAAATTAAGAATTCGGCTAACTCCATTATTAGTTGCACTTATTTGAAGATTGATCTCACTTCAAGTTAAAAAGGAGCTCGTTGGAATTCTATTTAGATTTTAAAACCACACATCATAATTAATCCGTCGTTAGTTATATATGTATATGTGAGCATTGATCGGTTTAGATACGTAAATTGTAACAAATACCGCTTTGATCGTATACTATTATGATTAGTGGACGAGATTCTTTAAGGGTACCGATATTATGATAACATTCACTAAAGCGATTTTACAGTTATATGTACATTTATATCTTTGTGGTCCAGTGGGAGACTTTTAGATAATTATGGGACCACATCATATATAATGTAATGTTATCATTAAATCTAGCTATTATGGTAAGAATGTAAATTGTTGATGAACCGATTTATAAAATATATACTTACCTTGTGGGTTGAGTTCCCAGTTTGACTCAAGATCCTTAAGATCCCTTCCATATCTCACATTAGGGTTTATATCCATCTATAAATACATGTGATGCTGAAAAAATCAACACACACGAAATACACATGAAAATTCGTTTAGGGTTTGCTGAGGGATTTTAGAGAGAGCTCTTGAGATCAACCGGAAAACCCAACCCTAGTTCTTCAGATCCGAAGATCATAATGAAATCAGGTATGAATCCTTCATTCTTATTTAAGTTTTCTTTTAAGCAGATTCGAGATTAAAGATCCAAAGTTATGCTTCCGCATTTTATGTTTTGGGTATCAAAATAACCAACAATGCCAACCTTTCCGTAACCCTAAAGATTTATATTGTAAATTATAAAGTTCAGATTTACATCGATAATTTAGCTTGGATCAACCCCTTTTATTGTTGATTTGATACTTTCTAATCACATGTTATTTGGAAACCAAGAAACCTTTTTCTTTAATCTTCTCTTTATCGAGAATATAAAAAAAGCAATGGAAAAACCAGATATACTTATCTCACCTAACAAACCAAGAAAAGTTATAGCCTGAACTTGTTGAGAATGATGGCTTGTTGAATTTGTTGATGAAATCGAATTCTAGCTGGAATTGGTTGATAAAAACAAGATTATTGAACTCGGAATTTGTTTTAGCATGAAATGATTCAAACATGGAAGAACTTGTGATTCTGCTCCTCTTCCATACCCAAGATACAATGATGGGTTCTTGAAATCAGTTGATTGTAAGGGTGGGGCCGACCCATAGGATGGGGCAAGCTAGACGATGGTCTCGGACCCAACGACGGTTTTAGTGCTCTAATATTTATCAATTTATTTGGATTGATATACTCAGTATATATTAGACACAACCTTTAATTAAAAATCATATTGTAGGCATGACAATGACACAAACTTAATTTTTGGAAGGGTGTGTGATCTTGTAGGCATGACAATGACACAAACTTAATTTTTGGAATGGTGTGTATTCGAAACTGTGTATCAACAGTTTAATATCTAATACTTAGGTGCTAATAATTATTTTATATTTCATAAAATTTATATACCTCTTAACATATATTGAATGACATAAAAATTTATGTCTATGGTTTCGATTACTGTGTCACTTTTTAAATAATACTAAAATACAAAACTAATTTTGTTTAATAGGTTGAGATATTGTTTTTTTTTTAAATTGTTTTTTATAGAACTTCCACAAATTAAATTTTTACATTTAAAATGAATACTAAAGTTTAAAACAACAAAAACAAAGATCATTTAAAAAAATAGAAGACCAGAGTTTAAACTTTAACATTAAATTTACTGAAAAAGATAATCATAAAAATGAGTACACTGGAAGATATACATAAACAACCAAACTTTTAGCTTTACCAAAGACCAACGAATACGAAATGAACATTTCGAATTGTGTTGAAATATAATGTCTTTTTTCTCATTTGCATCAAACATTTTTAAACAATTCTCTTAATCCTTAAATTGGAATGTTCATCCAAATATGAGTTTGTTCTTTTAAAATGCCATTTTTTGTTAATTTTTTATATGAAGGAACCATTTTTTTGTTTTCGCCCCATCCTAAAATATATTTTGGACCAACATGGTGAGGGTGAAAATGGAGATGATGATGATGATATGAATAGAAAGCAAATAATAGTTGAAAACTATTCTTTGTTAAATTATTTTTTGGGAAAACATCAATACTTTTTATTAAAGCCATTAAGAAGAACTTGCATTTTAAAAGACTACTACATTATATTTTCTTAGAGTGTTTCTTGAATGCTTGTATGTTGGATGGTTGGGTGAAAATGAGATACACACCTATTTATAGGTGCTTGTACCTTCTATAAGGAAGGTTTATATACTTACTAGACACATCCACAACGTTCTAGAATCATCCACCATAAGCTATTTTTTGCATTGTTATAAAGAAAATAAGCCAAAAATATTTTATTTTTAATTCTTTTAGTGTTTATTTCCTGCATAAAAAGAGTAAATTACACGATTCGTCCCTCTTTCAAGTGTTAAATTGCACGTTGAGTTCCTATTTTCAAAAATTAACTCGGACCGTCCCTATAATGGTTTTTTCTTACTCGGACCGTCCCGACAAATATAAAATGACTATTTTACCATTTTTATTTATTTTTTGTTTTACTTATACTTTGTTTTCTAATTTATATTAGAAAAATAAAAAAAACGGTCAAACACCTACACACCAATCAAACCCAACCACTCTAATGTTTCAGGAACGACCTTATACTCTCCGGCTAGTCACTGACCACCAGCCACCATCTCCGGCCACCGATCTCCGACTATGAAATGACCTCCGGTTATACCATCTCCAGCCACCTACCACGAAAAAAACCCAACAATCCTAAAAAAAACCCATACACGTCACACTCTGGTTCTCCCTTCCTATCTATCCCTTTCTTCACCATATCTATCCCTTCTTCACCAGACACTTTTTTCCGACACCACCCATCAGTTAACATCGGAGAAGATGAAGAGTTCCGACCAATTCTAGCTACCACCACCCTTTGCCTCCAGCATCCACCACCCTTTACCTCCAACAACCACCTGTAAAGAGCACCAAACCAAACCAAACCTAAAAAAAACTTGAAATTAGTTCCAAAAAACGAAATAAAAAATGGTTTCAGAGACTGAAATCGAAGTCAAAATCCTACATATGGTGGTGGTCTTCTTCTCCAGAACACACTTCCGGAAAAAACAGAGGAGCATTCAAAGAACGTTTCCCGAAAATTTTCTCCTTCCCGTTTTCTATCTTTTTTTTTTTTATCTAAAACAAAATCAGTAAGAAAAAGGAGACTCGGTGCGAAAAAAGGCTCCACTTGAACCCATGTCCTTCCCCTCCCCTTTCATCTTCTCCGACCAATCTACGAGTTGCAGGTATGGCCGTGGCGGCACTGTAGTTCCATTGATGGAGGTGTTCAGATCTGATACAATCTGATACAGGGAGGTGCAAAGATGATGGCGACATCAGAACTTGAGAGAGAGATTGTTTCTGGTGGACTCCAATACACATATGTAGGTGGAGTGAAGCCATACCGACAACCCATCTGAAGAAGATGAACTGATGATGATTGAATGGTCTAGGTAGGATTAGGGTATATGGTAAGTGGTGGTGGTGGCGGGCCCATTTTTTGTTTATCTTTATTTTTAACTAGTTGTGAAACCCGTATATTATACGGTTGATTAAAACAAAGGGTAAATTACACCATTCATCCCTCGTGCAGGTGTCAAAAAGCACGTTTAGTCCCTATTTTCAAAAATTAACTCGGACCGTCCCTATGTTTGTTTTTTCTTGCATGCGTAGTCCCTATTGACATAAAATGACTATTTTACCCTTAATAATTTCTTTTTTCATTTTTTTTATTTCTTTATCAGTTTTTCGATTTTTTTAATAATTAGACTTAATATCAGAGGTTCCACCATCGCAACACCTCTTCCTTTCTCTCAACTTCTGTTGCTCCACTGGAACAAACCTAAATTGTATGGAATAAACCCAAAGCAAACGTTAAATTGCAGCGACATCACCTGGATTAAACCCTAACGAAACCGGTTTCAGGTTAAATCCCCTTGAACAAACCATCCACATCGATGCTCAATTTGTGTATGCCGGTGCGACAGAAATAGAGTCGTCGATGGCGACAATCACCCCCATGAAGGCGACAAATAGTTAGTGTCGATCCCCTTAGGTATATTTTGTGGTTTGGAACTCAGTCTCTCCGATCTCTCCTCTTCTTAGTTCGATTTGTGGTTTGGAAATTTACAATGCTTCAATCATTGTCACTGTGAATAACAAAGCTTAAGGCTATGGCCTTGGAGATTTGGTTCAAAAGAGAGAAGGATAAATAAAAAGGGTGAGACCAAATGTCGGCGGTGATGAAGATGTTATCTCCGGAAAGGGAGAGAGGAGGATGTTTCTGACGGAGATGGAGTTTGTTTCCAACGGCTTCTACAACCACCCAAACCCACCGATGGGGTGGTGGGGTTTGTCTGTAGCTTTAAGTTATAGGGTTTGATTTTGGGAGATAGGATGGTGGATCAGAGAGAGTTTAGGAGGTGACGACGATGTGAGTTGTTCAACGAAGTTGAGGGAGATTGAGAGTCTGTGTGTATGTGCTGGTGTCAATCTTTCAGAGAAGAGAGAAGAGTTTCTTGATGCACACCGGAGGAAGATGAGGTCAGTGAGATGATGTTCGCCGGAGGAAGATGAAGTTTGTGGGTGTTGGTGGCGTTTCGGTGTTCCGATTTGAATCTTTTTTCTTCTTTGGGACATGTGGGTTCTCGATCTTCTTCTCCGGCGACGTTTAGAGCGGTGGTGGTTGGAGGTGAATAAAGCGGTGATGGTGGGAATCTCGGAGGTGAAAAGAGTGGTGGTGGTCCGGTGAATTGTGATTTAAAGGGAATGTAGAAGGAAAAGGGGAAAGAGAAAGGGAAGGGGTGGGGTATTTTATTTTATTTTCTTTTTATTTTAATACAAATTTAATTATAATTTAATTAAAATTAAAATAGTGAGGGCAAAATAGTCTTTTTATGTCTTCCAAAGGATACAACATGCAAATTCAAACTAATGAGGGATGAAGCGTGCAAATTTTAGATATATGAGGGACGGTCCGAGTTAATTTTTGAAAATAGGGACTAAACGTGCTTTTTGGCACCAGCATGAGGGACGGATGGTGTAATTTACCCTAAAACAAAATATTAAATAGAAACGATTAAATGAGAAGTTTATTTAAATTTGAAATTTGAAATAAATAAAAATTATGAGAAAAAAACATGCAAAAAATAAATAAATTAAAATTATTGTTTAGTTATCAGACCCGTATACTAAACAGGTTAATTATAACAAAATGTTAAACACAAAGGTTTAAACTGTAAATTTATTTGAAATTGAAATTGAAATTTAAAATTTAAAATTTGAAATTAATATCATTATGGTAGGTTTAATTTATGGAAACTAATTAATAACATATTAGAAATGGAAAATGAAAGAAATGACAAGTGGAAAATAAATATATCTCTAAATTATGACAAAATGACATGTGACAAATTGAATGAGAGAAAGACATGTGGCAAAATCATTCTTATTTATTAGGGTAGATTTCCTTTTAAATAGTTAATAGCAAAAAATTAAAAAATATATCAAAAAGAAAAAAAAGGGTAAAATAGTCATTTTATGTTCGTCGGGGACGGTCCGAGTGAGAAAAAAACATTATAGGGACGGTCCGAGTTAATTTTTGAAAATAAAGACTTAACGTGCAATTTGACACTCGGACGAGGGACGAATTGTGTAATTTACTCGCATAAAAAATATTAGAAGACCGTACATGATATGAGGAAAATATCTATCCCCGAACGTGCTCTATAAAGATGGATCTTGATAGGGACCGACAATATTAATCTTTATACTGATACGTGTAGTAATAGTTCTCCATAACTAGGAATGTTGTAAAACACAGGAACTTTAAACCAATTATAAACACGTAATAATTGATATATCGAAACACTACATAAGAAAAAATAAATAGTCTTGCAACTAATTTCTTGAAACTTTTAAGTAAGAACCTAGTTTGGTAAGGCTGTGTTTGGTGCGCCACAGCTAGCTTATTTTTCGAGTTTTTTTATGTTGTCGTGTTTGGTAAGCCAAAAAGTAGCTTTTAAGCGAGCTTATAAGCTAGCTTTTTGAAAAGCTACTTAGACTAGCTTTTTAGGAGCATTTTAAAAAATTTCCAAATACACCCCTTAATTAATTATAAAAACACATACTCCTACATGTCCTTTTATGTAATTTTATATATTTCAGCTAGTTTTACCAGACGTTATTTTTTATCAGCTAGCTTTTCAGCTACCAGCTAGCTTTTTATTTAACAACTAGTTTTTCATCTATCAGCTAGCTTTTCAGCTAACAGCTATCTTTTCAGCTAGTACGCCAAACATAGCCTAAGTCTTGACTCCACAAAAATTTGCAGTATTTGTTGACACGCCTTGTTCTTTTGAGTGGATCGAGAGTCTTATAGCGTGCTCATTTAGCCAATAAAAATGAAGAAGTGAGCAACATTGTAAATCTGAGCTTATAGTAGTACCAACTGTCAAATCTTGTACCCAAATCAATTTCCAGTACTTAATCGAAGAAATCTCAAGAAATTTCAAGTTCATTGAAGCTTCCTCGGTGAGAAGTCTGATCATGAAAAAAATAAAGTTAAGTATTTTATTTATTTCAATTTCATGTTTTCAATTTTAAGTCTTTTATGTTTATTTAATTTTTGTTTTGAGTTCCTTGTTATAACATCCACATTTTTCCATATTTTTATAATGTTTAATCAAACCCAAAAGAAGATCTAAACAAAGAGATGACAAGATCAAAGCTTTTTACCTTCAATAGATTGTGTAACGCTTGGTCCAAGTATTATTTATTTCTCAAAAATTTAGGGTTTTGGACTGGAACTCAACGATTTAGGGAGCTCCAACTCCTCGTGTAGGGATCTATGTAGACGCGGATTAAGGACTCAACTCGGCGAGTTGGGGAGCCCCAACTCAACGAGTAGACGCTGGAGAGGAAAACCCTAATTTTTAGGGTTTTCACCCTATTTAAAGGCCTTAAGCCTCATTGTTATCCTCCCTTATCACCCCCTTTGTCCAGAGAAACCCTAGTTCGTGCATTTCTTACCATTTTGAGTGTGTGAGAGCTTAAAGAGTGCTTTTTGGTGTTTGTTTGAAGAAGCTTGAAGTAGGAGGTGCATAGCTGAAGGGAGAGGTTGTAGATCTGATGTTTACTCTATTGTGGTAACCATTTTAAGGTATAAAGTCGATACCTTGGCCTTTTATTTCTTAGATCTTCTCCTATGAAAGTATATGGCCATTTTTAGCTTATTTTGGGGTCATTCTTGGATTTGAGCATGTCATGAAGTTATGACTTCAGATCTGGACATTTCATTGCCTCCTTTGACTTAAAGTTACAATCTTTATTAAGTCTTGGCCTTCCCTCATGCCCTAAATCCCTGTATAAGCTATGATTGAGTGTTTTAGCCCCCTTAATGCCATGCATTGATGTAAAGATAGCAACTTTACGTGATATCTCAGCCCTAGGGGACCAGATCTATAGTTTGGAGCTTTGGACTCGCCTAGAAGTAGCTGAATGAGTTAAGACTAGGGCAAACTCGAACGAGTTGCCTTTCCAACTTGACAAATTGGCCCGAGGTTTCCCCGATCTTCTGGACAATGTTTGAACTCGACGAGTTGTTGTGATAACTCGGCGAGTTGAATAGGGTTTTCTGATTTTGTGAGAACTGAGGGAATTTGACGAGTCGGAAGGTGCAGTCGACGAGTTGGGTCATCATGGACTGTTGACCTTGAATGTTGACTTTGAATCGCACCATGGTTGACCAAGTTTGACTTTAAGGGTATCTTTGGTATTTCAGGATTTTGATGAAGTTAGTCACATGGTGGTTGTAGGCAGTTGAGTTCGGGGCTGTGAGTTGGGATTTGATCTTACCGGTTCAAAATTTCTTGAGAGGTGAGTCTCCTCACCATACCAATGGATCGAAGGCACCAAGGCCTGCCCATTTTATGATATGTGATATGCTAGTTGATTATGTGGTATGCTAGTTGCGATACTTGCATGGAAGACCCCGGGGGGTTCCCGTGGCAGTAGACTAAGACCATGTGGGGGTTCCCATGGAATTTGGTATAAGACATTGGATGGTTTCCTTGACATCCAAGTATGTAGCATGTTTAGCTTGTATGACATTTCTTTTGGTTAGCGAAGACCATGTGGGGGTTCCCATAGCAATTAGTAAAGACCATGTGGGGGTTCCCATGGCAGGTAGCTAAGACCATGTGTGGGGGTTCCCATGTCAGTGGGTTAAGACCATGTGGGGGTTCCCATGGCACCCGATGTAAGACCTTGGAGGGTTTCCATTGCATCTTTATATGTTAGTATGCATGGCTTATGTGATTTATGTAGCTGGTATGGTATATGTGATTATATGGATTGTGTGGGGTATGCTCTGGGGAACTCACTAAGCATTAGCTTACAATTTGTTGAATATTTTAGGTACATAAGAAGATAAGGGCAAGGGCCTGACTTGATGGCGCAACATGCACTCTCTAGCGTTTTCATTGGGGACACATTCCCCACTTGTCCGACTGTTGCTTCTGATATTATGAATAATTTAATTAATGTTATGGATTCTGAAAACAAATGTGATTGGAACTTTATACTTATCGGAAATGATTTCGTTATTTAAAAATGAAAAATTTTATTGGAAATTTGGGCTGTTACAGATTGCAAAAGATGGGAAACTTTTGGATCTACAAGCTCCTTTCGAGGTGGTGATTCTTCAACAAGCTCCAAACTTTTCAAGGTGCACAAAATACTCCAAGATCCTTCACAATGGCTTAAAGGCTCCAAGATAAAGGCTAATGGTCGACTTTTAGGGTTTAGGAGGCTTAGAGGCTGATAAAAGACGAGGCTCATGAAGAAATGAGGTTTAAATAGGGGTCAAACACCAAAAATTAGGATTTTATGGCTGAAGGGAGTACGCCCCGCGTACCCCTTAGTACGCCCGACGTACTCAAAAGAACCCACAACCAATTAGCTCATTACACCCAACGTACTTGGTGAGTATGCCCCGCGTACTCGACTAAGCTCTAAATGCTAAAACATCAGTTGGGCATAACTCGATCTACCTAAGTCCGTTTCTGACGAACTTTATATCCACGGAAAGGTGGCGAGAAGCCATACACTTCTAACAACACACCTTTTCCTTAAAACTTCCCAACCAAAAACCCAAAATTCATATAGGACTGAGTTATCAATTTACGATTATACCTTTGGGCTCCGAAACACCATCGAACACTCAGATCACTTAGACTATGACACACACATCCAAGAGGGCCAAATCCTTTCTCCCCCAAGGCCCTAAGCCTTATGATAAGTGATGATCGGGCTACAGCCCCAAATAACGAAGCGATTCGAAACCGAGTGTTACAGTTCTCATTACAAAACCTTATGAACTCACCAACATAATGTTGACACTTTCTGTGACATCCCAAAGTTTAGGTCAAAGACTGTGCACGGTAAAGTTCACAGTAGATCTTTTAGTAATTTGACTCATTGCATTTTAGTGTATCTTATGTGAAATAAATGAGTTCATTTCAACTATTGTAAGATGTCAGATGGTATACTGCCTCCAAATGTGTAAACTGGCAAACGAATCAAACAGCTCAAACTGCAACTTAGGAATACGTATGAAAAACTGAAATTTCATATTAAGTAGTCGTGAGAAATTCAAACACTCTAGCCTCATAGCACGTGTTTCCTAGATTCCGGAAATATAAAGAACGTCCAAAATGGAGTTCGTATGCAGAAGTTACGACCATTTTAAGAATCCAAACCAGTATAATAATGATTTTCTTAAAACCGCTAAAACTACTTCTATCCGTTGAAGGACGTGCACACCTCAAAGGGAAATTCTGAGAGCATTTTTGGACTCAGGCTATAGCCTAATATTTAATTCACATTTGAAATATTTTTAGTAAAAATATTTATAAAAGTTGAAAAATCAGACGTTTTTTGAAAGACCCCAACTATCGTATTTATGAAAGACCCAAACTTTCATACTATTCTAAAATTTTTCTTAAGTTATTCCTCAAAACATGCTACATGCATATTTATAAAAACAATATTTTATATTGATAAAGTGATTACAAAAGATTGGATACAAACCGGCTAAGTTTTATTACATTTCATGTCTACCCAGGAATCTACTATTCATATACATGCATGAACATTAAAATACAGAGAAATAGTATTAACTATTCTAAATCTTTCAGCAGTATAAAACTATATTGGATACTCATCACCTGCAATTGTTAAATATTGAGAAAGATAAGCGATAACGCTTAGTGAATTCAATAAATAGATACAATATCTTATGCCTTATATATATCAATATGACAGAAGCAAAAGGGAACAATAGCAACAATAGCATATGCGTATCATATGTCAGGCTTTCAATATCAACACAAGATTTGATTCAAAGATTTACAATCAATGAGACATAACGATTTCAATACTTGATATGCATCAATAAAGCTTTGGCCCAAATGGCACAGAAGACATATAATTTATGATTAACATTTTGGTAGATTCCAGGCTTATAGCTCTGTCTAACCATTTGCCAATACCATAGAATAAAGTTCATTCTCTTACGGAGTCATGCTCTACATGGTCAGAGGCTACATACCATTCCTATCTAACCTTCTGCCAATACCATAGAATAGAAGTTATTCTCTTACGAGACATGTTCTACATGGCCAGAGGCTACATACTAGTACCACCGTGAATCTAAGTCCTTTCACTGATCACATGGTCAAAGGTATAATGTTGCTATTAAAAATAGCGAATAAAAATAACACGGGAAAATAACTCAGAATAATAACACTGAAAAGCACATAGCACAAATAACACATAACATACAATTGTTCCTATATATTGAACTCACCTTGAAATAATCCGGGGGTCAAAATAGTAATTTGTGCAGCATTTCGGCTCTAAATATGACTTTATTCGTTGAAAACCGGGAGAATTAGCTAAAAATCGGGCTCTAAAAAGGTAAAGCTTCAAAACCGAAAAGATAAATTTTTTGGGCTTTCCGGGCACTTCAGGACATATTCCGGGCTTTAAAAATAATATCGGGGCTTTGGGGAAAGTGGAAATAGTCAAAATATGGAAAAAGGGGTGAAATATGCCAAAATTCCAAAGTTTCTCGGGAAGGCTCGCAGCCTTGTATTTATAGGGCGAGATGCAAGGGGTCTTCGGCCGAGAAGGAGGAATCAGCGAGGCACGTGGCTGCTGGAGCGAAGGACACGAAACGGGAAAGGAGAGCTGGCGCGCATGCAAGGCTCAGACAGGTGGACCGGGATTGGGCCGCGCCTCGGATGCGAGGGGTAGGCGACACGAGGCGGAGTCAGCTGTGAGGCACGCGTCGGAAGACTACTGGTCGCGACATCGATCGAATCTGGAAGTGTCACGCGTGGCGCGCATGACTCATCGACGCCGGATACGTGGCTGATCTCGGTGGCCGACACTGTTCATGCGAAGTTTCTCGGAAATGGGCCAAAATCTTCTAAATCCATAACTTTCACATACGAGCTTCGTTTTTGACGTTCTTTATATGCATGCGTAGCTAAAATTACGCTCTACAACTTTAGTTTAGACTTCGTTGGCTAGTTTTGACTTCATTTTTAATATTATTATTTTTAACAGACCGGGACAGGAAAATCCGTTAAAAATTCATAACTTCTTCATCCGACATCCGTTTTTGTCAGACTTTTTACCGTTGTACTACTAATGACAAGACCTTCAATTCTCGTTTAGATTGTGTCGGCTAAAAATCACTTGATCTAAAATTCGAGTTTTTAGTTGTCTACTGCTAAGCTGAAACGTCGAAAAATCATAACTTCCTCATACGAAGTCAGATTTTGGCGTTCTTTTTATCGAACTTCTCAGTTTAACGAATACTACGACTTTCATTTAGATTACTAAGGATAAAAAGTAGTTTATCAAAAACTCACTTTTTACGTCATTCGGCGTTGTGCCATTTTGTCGCGGATCTTCGATTAGTCATAACTTCTTCGTTATAACTCGGATTTCGACGAGGTTTTCGCCTTAACACTTCTAACGAGATTCTCTACAACATCAAATAATAAAATTTTACTTATTTTAAATTTTATATTTTCGCTAAATTTTCATTATTTGGCTATTAATTTGAATCTCATAAGACTTGCAATATTTTATGAGTGATTCTAAACATTATTTTACTTCCTTTCCAGTAAAACTATCTGTTAGAACTCAACACTCAATTTTATTCACTTTTAATAATAACAATACACAATTTCAGAACGTGTATTTTACATTTTTATATTTATTAATCGTGAAACCTTAAACTATTTATTTCGACATGATTTCTATTATTGGACATTGGTTATGTATTTCGGAATAATATATAAATCTAAATCCGGTTGATGTGGATTTTAATGTTGGAAATAGTCTAACGCTCATAAATTCGTGAACAACTATATATATGTATGTATATACGGGTATGAGATATGTTTTATGGTCAAACACAAAACGTATTTACTAGAGTTTTTATAAAATATACAATATGAGACAATCATGTAAATACAAGTCATATATGTTATATAATTAATATTTTATAAAAAACACTAAATATATAAATATCTATATATAAGTCATATTATTTTTCCAAATAGCAATTGCTAGCATATATGACAACTTTATACATCAAAACTAAAATTCAACCAAAATCATAAGAATACCTATGATTGCTTCAATATATGTCTTACAAGTTTAAAATCCATACCCACCTACTACCTAAACATAGAAAATCACATTATACAAAACTACACACAATTATTTTATACAAAACTACATATAATTTTTTTTATACAAAGTCACACACTAAATGTTATACAAAAACACACTTAAAACAATAATATTATAAACTCTTCAATGGAAGCTGTGAAAATAAAAAACCCAAACACATCTATATTCTTATCTTTTTGCATCGATCCCAGCCAAAAACACAATAACATTCTAGTTCTTGATCTCGTGTCTACCTGCACAGCCAGGGGGGCCATGGCCCCCCTGCTTTTTAATCTTCTAATACCTGTTTGTAAACATGCTAATGTATTTAGTTTGCTTATAAGTAGAGAAACACTTTATATTACCAAGGGAAATACAAAAAAAAAAAACTAGAACTTTTTTACAAAAAGTAAAATTCTTATTTTGAAGAAAAACTGATATTCAATAAACTTTATTAGTACCTAAGCTTCCTAATTTGAAGGAAAACTACCCACAAAGAATAGATGTTTTCAAAATAATTTTTAATCTTCTCCAGTTTGAACATCTTCTTGAATCGTTGAATGCCGACGTCGTTGTGGGTCTTATATCTCCAACCGCCTGTGAACTCTAAGGTTCACCTCTTCCGCCTTGTTATTTGTAAATCCGGATAACTTCTTTCTTTTTGTATGATATGATATCGTATAATAAAGAAGAGTCTATGATAGTGTGATATCGTGATGGTCAATGTATTTATTGCTTTTAGTACACTATGTTGCAGACTGTATACTAGACTGTATACTGACTTTTGACTTTTTTACTAGATAATACCATATAAAAATAAGTGCTTATATATTTGTTATTAGGAGACAACCTTTTATTTTTATTTTTGTCGTAGATATTTTAATGCGCCTACTTACTTTAGTAGTATAAAATTAGGTTTTGAGAAGACAAATAGTACGTTGGTAAAATTATATTTGGAAAAATAAGACAAAAACCGTACATTTTTTTTCCAAAAAGAAAATATGAAAAATACCTTTAGATCAAACATAGTTCTTCATTACAGTTAATTTAGATTTATGGGGTGTTTGGATAGGAAAAAAAGATGTACTTATTGCTTATTCTCACAATAAGCTAAATTTGAGTGTTTGGATAAAATTCGACTTATTAAGCTAAATAAGCTAATTTTAATAAGCATCTTTCCTCAAGCTTATTGCTTATTCCTACCACAAATAAACTAATAAGCAATAAGCTAATCCAAACACCCCTTTAGATTTCGTAATAAACGTAAAAAAAAATCTACTCATAAACCAAAAGTATAAATGTTATGTTATCGAAATCTAGTTTTTTTTTTCCAAAAAGATA
Source organism: Lactuca serriola (assembly GCF_051521515.1). NCBI lineage: Eukaryota > Viridiplantae > Streptophyta > Magnoliopsida > Asterales > Asteraceae > Lactuca > Lactuca serriola. The sequence goes on from NC_136411.1 coordinate 362,130,087, forward strand.
CCCCTTAACACACTTTCTTCCTTCTTCTTCGTGGCAGCCTCAAACGCTCTTTCTACCTGTCAAAAAAAAAAACCAAACCAAACACATACAAAAACCCCATTGATTTCAATCAAAACAAAAAAGAAAAAAAGAATTTTCGTTGTTTCTTCTCTTCTCCCTTCTTCCTCATCTCGTTGCTGCCAAGAACAACCCTCTCATCTTCTTTCAGATTTCTGATCAACCACAGCATCCCCGATCGTGCTCATCTTCCCTCGTCGAACATCTAACCGTAGAAACCTCCACCCCTTTGTGTAAACTGCTCGAGTAGAAGAAGAGCAGTTTTCTGGTTGACTGGTTCCGTTCCTTCTGTTAGCTTTTTGCAAGAGTGATAGTGACTTTACACCAAATTAAGAAACAGGGGACAGAAAAGCAAAACTTAACAGTGGACAAATATGTGACTATGACAGGGAAGGGTAAAACATGTATAATTGCAGAGTAGTAATCAGACCAACGAACAAAGAAACAATCTGGGAAAATGGTTATACCTTTATTCACATTTAAAGTAAAACAAAACAGAATTGGGGACTTCAACCATCAACGTACACCATGCCCTTTTTAAACTAGACTATTGCAGAAAATAAGGAACTGACTCCACACTATCACTCAGTCCACATTGGTATTAACTTATTCCATTCTAGTACTACTAAATAAAACAAAATAAAACGTGCAGAGACCAAAACTATTACCACAACTCTGACATGTTTCACTTTTGCCATTGCTTTGGTGAGAATGTGAGCCTTTTGGTTCTTGCTGCATACATGCTTCACTATTATTTCACCATTCTCCACACATTCTCTAATAAAATGAAACCTTATGTCTATACGCTTACTTAGTCTATGAAACACTGGGTTCTTCATGAGGTCAAGGGCTGATTGATTATCAACATACAAGACTGCAGGTGGTATGTCTTGACTAGTTAAGGTAGTGAGGAGGCGACGCAACCAAATGCCTTGACACACTGCCGTTGTGGCTGCTATGAATTCTGCCTTATAAGAGGATAGTGCCATGACTCGTTGTTTTTGTGATGCCCAAGTGACGAGATTGCCATTCACATAAAAGGCCATCCCTCCTGTGCTTCTTCTATCACTCTCATCATTTCCCGTATCACTATAAGAATATCCATTGATAGTGATTTTTCTTTCTCCTTTAGTGTAGACTATCCCATAATTTAAAGTTCCCTTCACATAACTTAGTATCCCCTTCACTGCTTGGAGGTGTTTCATGGTTGGTCTCTCCATAAATCGACTGACTACACCAACTGCAAAGCTTGTATCCGGGCGAGTGTGAGTTAGATACCTGAGGCCTCCCACTATACTCCTGTATTATGTGGGGTTTACAAGTTCCCCATCTTCATTCTTGTTCAACTTCACCTTGTGTTCCATTGAACTTTTAGTGGGGTTGCACTCCAGCATACGGGTCTTGGCAAGAATGGTTCCGGCATATGCTTCTTGCTTTAAAGTGATACCTGATTAGGGATGAGCTTTAGAACCAGACCGGTTCGGAACCGGAACCGGTTTTCTTATATTATAAGAACCGGGAATCAAACCATCGGTTCTAGCTCCGGTTTCGGTTCCGGTCGTGGTTTTTCGGTTATTTTTCAAAGTAGAGCTGGTTGAAATACAATAGATTATATGCTATCTTCCGGAGCTTGTAAATGATTCAATATTTAACCAAATTATGACTTTTTACATTCTAAATTGAAGTACAAACACTAAATTACATGATGAAAAAAGAATCAAGTAATTCCTATATGAGTGAGTTATGCGCATTTTAAAAGCGGAGACAGATTCCAAAAAAAATAAAAAAGGGTAAACGGCAATAAAATCCCTACATATTGGCCTCATAGTCGATTTAGTTCCTATATATTTTTTTATTCAATTAAGTACCAAAACCGGTAATAATATTCAATTTAACCCATTTGACCCGGTCAACAGGTCATCAAACTTTCAAAAATTATATTTTTGGCCCAGATTTCAAAATTTATTACAAATTCGGTCCATAATTTATACTTTTTGCCCAGATTTTAAATTTTGTTACAAATTTGATCCAAACTTTACCCTTTTTGCCTAAATTTTAGAATTTTATTATGAATTTATCCAAACCTTAGTTTTTTTTTACAAATTTCTTTCTCAAAAAATTGTTTCTAATATGTTTTTTTTCTTTATAGAATCATATTTATAAAAAAAACATATTTTCACATAAAAGTCTTATATTTTCTATATAAAAACGTTTTTTAAGAACTTTTTGTATATGAAATATCTAGTTTTAAAAATATGTATTTATTAAGTATATAAATATATACAAATCCGTTTTTATAAAAAATGTATACAAAAACGTATTTTACAAAAAAAAACTATTCAAATCCGTTTTTATATAATACGTGTTCGTATACATTTTTTTTTTGTAAAATACATTTTTGTATACATTTTTTTTTATAAAAACAGATTTGTATATATTTATATACTTAATAAATACCTATTTTTATAATTAGATATTTCATATACAAAAAACTTTTTATATATAAAATATAAGATTTCTATGTGAAAATACGTTTTTTTTGTATAAATATGATTTTATGCAAATCCGTTTTAAAAAAAATGTATACAAAAACGTATTTTACAAAAAAAAATGTATACATATCTGTTTTTTTATAATATGTGTTTGTATACATTTTTTTATAAAATCGGATTTGTATATATTTATATACTTAATAAATACCTATTTTGTAACTAGATATTTCATATACAAACTTTTTTTTATATAGAAAATATAAGATTTTTATGTGAAAATACTTTTTTTGTATACATATGATTTTATACAAATCCGTTTTTATAAAAAAATGCATAGAAAAACATATTTTACAAAACAAATGTATACAAATCAGTTTTTATATAATACGTGTTTGTATATATATATATATATATATATATATATATATATATATATATATATATATATATATATATATATATATATATATTTGTAAAATATGTTTTTGTATACATTTTTTTTATAAAAACGGATTTGTATATATTTATATACTTAATAAATATCGATTTTTATAACTAGATATTTCATATACAAACAACTTTTTATATAGAAAATATAAAATTTTTATGTGAAAATACGTTTTTTTTTGTAAAATTTTGATTTTATAAAGAAAAAACATATTAAAAAAAATCCGTTTTCATAAAAAAAATGTATAAAGTATTTTACGAAAAAATATATATACAAATCCGTTTTTATATAATACGTGTTTGTATATATATATTTTTTGTAAATATGTTTTTGTATACATTTTTTTTATAAAAACGGATTTGTATATATTTATATACTTAATAAATACCTATTTTTATAACTAGATATTTCATATACAAAAAAATTTTATATTGAAAATATAAGATTTTTATGTGAAAATACGTTTTTTTTTTGCTGAAATATGATTTTATAAAGAAAAAACATATTAAAAACAATTATTTGAGAAAAAAGTTGTAAAAAAAACTAAACTTAGGATGAATTTATAATAAAATTCTAAAATTTAGGCAAAAAGGGTAAACTTTGGACGAAATTTGTAACAAAATTTAAAATCTAGGCCAAAAGTGTAAATTATGGACCGAATTTGTAATAAACTTTGAAAACTGGGCCAAAAATGTAATTTTTGAAAGTTTGATGACCTGTTGACCGGGTCAAAGAGTTAAATTGAATACGATTACCGGTATTTGGGACTTAATTGAATAAAAAAATATATAGGGACTAAATCGATTATGAGACCTATATGTAGGGACTTTATTGTGGTTTTCCCAATAAAACATGCTGAAACAGAAAAAACGCAACGTTGATATGTTGTCTTCCGGGGTCTATAACTGATTCAATATCTAACTAAAATATGTGTTTTTATTGTCTAAAATGAACTACAAACACCAAATTACATGCTGGAAAAAAAATTAAGTAATTCCGACGTCATATTAATGGGTTATACACATTTAAAAAATAGGACAGATTCAAAAAAACAAAAAAATAATGCTGAAATTAAAAATAAAACGTAGCATTGATATGTTTTCTTTCGGGGCATGTGTTTGATTCAATATCTAACCAAAACATATGTTTGTACCGTCAAAAATGAATTACAAAATCCAAATTACACATTGGAAAAAATCAAATAATTCCGACTTCATATGAGTGAGTTATGAGCATTTTAAAAAATGAAAAAATATCAAACCAGTTCCGGTTTTTAGAACCGGGATCGGTTTTCAAAAAAATGGAGAACCGGTAACCGGACCTATTACCAATTCCGGTTCCAGTTCCGGTTCTGGAGGTTTTAATGATCATCCCTATATCCGATTCATGTTGACTTACCTCAATTCCAAGATAGTAAGTCAACAGTCCAAGATCACTCATCTCAAATTTGGCACTCATCTCCAGTTTAAACCTTCTCATGTCTTCTTGGCAGCTTCATATGACCAGTAGGTCATCTACATACACTCCAACTATTAGGGTATCTCCTTCCTTTTTTCTAGTGTACACAGAGCATTCTTGAAGACACCTTGTGAATCCCAGGCTCTTCAAGTATTTATCTAAACAAGCATTCCAAGCCCTAGGTTCTTGTTTCAACCCGTAGAGGGCTTTTGACAACTCGTACACTTTGTTCGTGTCACCCTTCTTCTAGTAACCTTCAGGTTGTGTAACATAGACTTCCTCTTCCAACTTCCCATTCAAGAAGGCTGATTTCACATCAAGATGATGCACATGCCAACCATTAGAACCTGCAAGGGCTAGGATGACATGTACCATTTCAACTCTCGCCACCGGTGCAAATACTTCATCGTAGTATATTCCCTGTTTTTGAACATACCCTTTTGCCACAATTCTTGCCTTGTATTTCACGACCTTCCCACTTGGATCTTGTTTTACTTTGAACACCCACTTCAAGCCAATTGCTCTTCGTCCCTTTGGAAGATCAACCAGGGTCCAGGTTTTGTTTTTCTCGATCGAGGCTAGTTCCAAATTCATAGCATTGACCCATTCCTTACGTTTTCGTGCTTATGTATACGTGGCTGGCTCTTCATCGTCATGAATCATCATCAATTGCTAGGTATTCTCGTACAAGTATGTAAGTAGTCGATAGCGCTTTGGAGCGCCCCCACTTGTCGAACTCAAAGTGGTACTAACAGAGTCGACTTGCGACACTGGTGATATTGGCGTAACTGGGGTACTTGGGGAATTAGGTGTCGACAATGGTTTGAGTGCATACCAGGTGGGCTCATTTGTGAGTCCAAGTGTGAGTCAATGGGCTGAGACTCATCTTTAGTCCAGTCCACATCACCTTGGGATATTTCTTGACCCATTGGAGTGTGAGGGATAGATCCGACTTCACTTTCATTGACCTGGTCAAACTCAAATCCCTCCACAATAAAGCTTATCCCCGGTGTCGACTTTATCTTCTTTGTCGTTTCCTAACTCCACTTTCGATTTTCTTCAAACACGACATCCCTACTCATAAACATTGACCCCGTATTAGGGTCTAAGAGTCTATACGCCTTCGATCCTTTTTCAATTCCAAGATGAACAACTTGTTTGCTTCTATCTTCCAACTTCTTTAGTGATTCTTTGCAACTAGCATATGCGTAACACACCTGAAAACTCTGAGATGTCCTACCTGTGGTTTCCTCCCATTCCATATCTCAAATGGTGTAGTTTCTATTCACTAAATACACAACATGATTCACGACTTCACCCCATAATATATCAGGGACATTCATCGACTTCAAGCTGCTTCTTACCATCTCCACAACTTCGTTATGTTGTGGGGAGTATGGAGAGGTATAATGTCACATCCCAAATTTTGAGGCCAAAAATTTCATTTTCAAATTTAACATGTAATAAAGCGTGTTACTAAAACATTGTTAAAGTTACATTAATTATAAAACATAAGGTTATGCCTCAAAAAAATATCATCCGAAACAAAGAAAATCAGAGTACGATCCCAGAAAATCCAGTGCGGAAACCATGTGTATGATGCGCCGCTACGCCGCCGGCTCTTTCCCCTTTGACTAAGAGGTACCTGAAACCACAACTAAAACTTTAAGCACGAAGCTTAGTGAGTCCCCCCATCATACCACATAACATATAATATCATCAGTATCTTTCAACCGGTAACAGCCATCGGTATCTTTCAACCGGTAATCTTAATCGGTATCTTCCTGTTGGAATAGTGTCTAAGTCCATAACTATTTTGGTATGTACTTGACCCGATGGTGCATGGTCCTTTTGGGTTGCCTTCACCAAAGCAACTTGATAGGATGAATTATGGAGAGAAAGGATTAAATATGATTTATTAATATATATTAAAGGAGAAATCATATTGTTTAATTAATATTAGTCAATAATTAATTGGTAATTAGTTTTGTGACTAAAAGAGATTAATTAAAATTAAGGGATTGGAATTGTAATTATAAGATAATTGCAATTTGGGCCATGGATTGTCCTATATTAAGGAGTGGACGAATTCTATGGGGAAACCCATAAGGAAATCGTCCAAGGCCCTAATTAAAGGAGTCCATGGGTTGCTTAGGGCTTAAGCATCCAAATTAGGGTTTCCTTGTTAGATAACCCTAATAGCCTCACTATATATAAGACCCTTATGACCCAAAAACGTGGTGAAGCTTTCTTCTAGGGTTAGAACACGTTTTGGGCAGCCTCCATCCTCTCTCCTCTTCATCCTCTTGCTTATGGTGTTTGTGAGCCATTAGAGGAGTGACATTTGTGACTCTATGCTTTCTAAAGTCAATACAAGGAGATTTGGGATTGTTATTGCTACATAACAATCAAGGTAACATCTTAAACCCATTCTTATGTTAATATGATTACTTAAATGCTAGAATTAGGGTTTATAGTCTTGGATAACTTGCATGTACAATAGAGAACCTAGATCCAAGCATTAGGGTTTGTATGAGCACATGGGATGTTCTTAGGACCAAAACCCATCAGTGGTATCAGAGCCTTGACTGGTTTCTATTGTATTGATGCTTGATATGTTGGAAAAATTCAATTTTTTGGTTTCTGGAGGCTGGAATCGCCGAGTCCATAGCTGAACTCGCCGAGTCCATAGCTGAACTCGCCGAGTCCCTGCTGACTCGACGAGTCCATGCCTGACTCGGCGAGTCGGCTCGTCAGATGGAGGGAAAACCGGGATTTCTTGTTGTTTTTGCTTAAGGATAGTTGCCTTATCATATTAAATCAATATAAATCCGATTTTATGATATATTTGACTATATTCTTGATCTAATTGAAGATGTTTATCAATTAATAAAATATTTGTTTCCTTATGTGATAATTGATTAATTATTTTGATTAAATTGGTAAATTGTTTTGCAAGAAATCATTAAATAAATCAAATATGGATAATTATGTGATTAAATGTTAATTTAGATTATTTGTTATTTGATCCTTGTGCTTTGAAAAGTTTCATGTTTTCCCCTTTAGGTTTTATAGTTTAAATTTGAACCCAAAAGTTTTGTTGTTTTGAAATTTAAATAGTTAAAACCCTAATGTTTTGAAAAAGGTTTCAAAACTTGCCCTCAAGTTTTGGAATTTAAATTTTGATTAATTGTTTAATTTTGATGTATATTTAAATTCTAAACCCTAATGTTTTGAAATGTTTCAAAACTTGCCCTCAAGTTTTGGAATTTAAAAGTTGATTAAAAGTTTAATTTAGGAATGTTAAATTCTAAAACCCTAGTTTTGTTTTGAAAAGTTCAAATCACACCCTTATGGTTTTATTAATTAGTTAAGGTGTATAATTAAAAGATGCTTAATAAATCCATAAAGTTTTGGTTTAAAATTTAATTGAATTAAAAGTATAATTGTTAAATTTGACCACATAATATTTTAAAAGTGTAAAATACACCCTATACTATATATAACATTAAAAGTATAACATTATATATATGTATGAGTAAAAGTCAGTCTTACCGTTAGTAGGCCTCATTCACGAAACTGGTCTATAAGGGGTGTTTAAGGAAATTGCCTATAAAATGGCGATTGAATGGGTATCCACTCTTACCCACCGCACTCTTGACTAGTGGAGGGTCGTTAGCCGAACGGGTAGGATAGGACAAAACCTTCCATTATAAGTATAATGAAGTACAAAAGTAACTAAATGTTTTACAAATTCCCAATCTTAGTTACTTAGGCAAAAGTGAATTGATGCAATTCCGTAATTTGATGCAATTTCATTTAGGTGATTTACTAAGGACTCAATCAATCAACTATCTTGAATTCGTTTTCTTCCGTTTTGTAGATGTCAAATTTCGACAACTATGGTCTTCCCAAATCCTGTGGAACAAGCATTCCACATGAAGATGATATTCCACAATTCGATCGAGGAATAAGAGATCATGCTTCACTTCCTCCACCTCCTCCAATTGTTCTCCCTAACCCACAAGTTCAAAGGCTTGAAAAATTCAAGATCACTCAAGCCCTTTTGGCAAGTAAACATAAAGAAGGAAAGCCGGTGTGTGCACACGTCCTAGGGATGAAGTCACACATTGATAGGTTAAGAATGTTGGGATCTGTCGTCTGTGAGGAAATGGCTGTTGATTGGGTTCTTCAGTCACTTCATAACTCATATAGTGAGTTCGTAAGAGAGTACTATATGATGAACTGCGACGTGACCCTTATAGATCTCACCTATATGCTTATTGCTGCTGAATCAGCAATAGTTTGACGCAATAGAAAAGCAAAGTTGATTGGTGAATCTGCTTTCAAGACCTCTATGGATATAGACAATGGCAACGAAAGACATGCTATGATCGAAAGGTTTGATCATAAGAGAAAGGCAATGTCTAAAGTAGTTCCATGTCATGTTCCAAAAGAGTCAATTTGCTTTTATTGCCAAGAGAAAGGGCATTGGAGACGAAGCTGCCCCATTTACCTAAGAGATCTAAGAGATGGGAGAGTCAAAACGTGGCTCTAATATAGGTAAAATCCATTAACTAACTCTTTTAAGCTTCTATTCTAGATTCTTAATACATAATGTGATAAGATTACAATTGATGTTTTGTAGGATCGAAGAAAAGAAAGGAAGCTTAAGGGAAGAAGTGAGCAGAATCTAACCGTGAAGGAATGGATTTCGATCGCATTTCTCGAAGATTAGATTCTTGAGCTACTACTTAGAGTTAAAATTAGATTGCTAAGAAAGATGTATTAGCATAGTTTTTCAATGAATTGCATTGTAAGGACAAATTTTTTCGCAATAAAATAAATTTTGATTTTATAATATTTATTTATCCTTGCAATGGCGTGTATAAAAAATCGATGTTTGAATATTAGCAATAATGGATTTGGTTCTTATTATGTTATTTATGGAAAGTCGAGAATTTACCAAATAGGGAGAGTTTCTCATCACCCAAAGTTTCAATTGGACAGAAATTTGGAATCATGTAACTTGGTTGCACGATGAATGAAAAATCTCATATTTGATAATTAGACTAATTCATTGACAAAGTGTCAAGTGAAGGACTAGGAGATCGAGTACACAAAGTTATGTGTTGATCAAGTCCACCATAAGAGTAACAAAGATATTCGTCATGATTTACTAAAGGTTTAGTAAATGTGATTATACTTACAAGATTAAGTGTAATTCTAGATTGACTGAAAAAGGTTTAAATCAATAGTAGAACGAATAAGAAGAATCAAGTAGGCAGAAAGATAAAAGTTTCTCCATTCTAAGAAGAAGGGAGAGTACCTTTTATGCTTTATGATGGGTCTTAATGATTAAAAACCATATCTTAATTGATCCTCTAAGTGAGTCTTAGTACAATTGTATGTCTAAGAAGAGGAATCAAGAATTGAAGAAATGGTTAAATCAAGAAGTCAATCATACTTCGTTCCAAAAACAAGTCTTAGAGTTAAGATTGTGAAATTGAGTGATAAGTATTAACAAGGTTTATAACATTCATCAAATGTGGAAAGTTGTGATGTCTTGGATAAGACAAAGACCAACTAGGACCAATTTATGAAGTGTTTGATAAAAGCCACACTAACTCTTGAATATTTGTTTGTCAAGAAATGGTTGTTGACAAGAGAATCTTATATGTCAAGGAGTCAGTGGGAGTCTTATTGGTCTTGAAAGGTTTCAAGAACAAATCAAATAGACCTTATCGATCATCACTAGCACACGAGTTGAGGTTTACAACCTATCGTGTTGACATTATTTTGTTTCTGTGCCGTTCCACTTGAGTTAATTATGCATACGAGTCCTATGAGTTCTCATTTGAATGCATAAAAGGCAAGGACCTTGATCAATGGAAAGTACATTGATAAGAAAAGGTGAGCTGCTTAACTACTTGGAAGACATGGTGGGCAGCTGTGCTACCATAAGGCAAGAAATCAAGATTAAGAAAGTTCGATCCATATGAGTTTGAATTCGTCGTAAACTTTGGTTTTGACAAATTCACATGGATAGGAACAAATACACCATTTAAATCTAAGTGTCATAAGATTTCCTCCTTCATGAAAATGATTGTGAGGAAATGATTTCACTAAGAAATATTTTAAGAAGATAGTGATTGTAAAATTGCATTCTCGAATTCGATTATGGTTACGGTATCCCTTTCCATAATTTGAATTGTGAGGTTTGGCAATTAGTCTTAATTGTTTAGACACACATATGAACTACCTAAGGCAAAGGTGTATAAAGAGGCCTTGATAAAAGATTATCAAAGCATTAAGTATTAAAAACATGGACTTAAGAAATTCAATAGGTATTGTTTTTCTGGAAGTTAAGTTGTTTCTAAATACATGTCAAAGCTAGTGGGAGCATAAGTGTTATGTTTATAATAATCATCATGATAGTGGGAGCATAAATGTTATGATTGTATGATTATTAAGGCACGTATTGAAAGTTGGCAATATTAATTATAGAAAACAAGAGTTATACCTTGCAAGGTCGTAAGGTTTGTAAAGTTGTTTTGCTATAATTAAGGGAGAGAATATTATGCTTCATTTCAAATCTAAAGGATTAGGTTGAGAAATGTTAATAAATTTAGCCAAAGGTACATAGTGTGTTCTTAAAATTTCGATTATGAGTACGACATTCCTCTTCACAATTCGAATTTTGAGAACATAGCAAATAAAACATTGTGCGTCGTGTCCCATACGCTTCGGGTATAGGATCGATTGCAAATGCTTTAATGTTTGACCATTCTAAAATTTTCCAAATGTAGAGCGCATTTAGAGGGAAAAGGGAATAGAATTGGTTTTGACTAACATAATTAAACAACTATCAAAGGACAATCCAAAGTTTGACGAGGATTGGTCGCTTGTGAGTAGTTGGAAACATGGTATTGGATGGACGATATCGACATTATTATGATTAGAAAAGATTCTATTAAGAATGAGTTGTCATATGGAAATTATGGAAATGTTTCCATATTGGATGGATCATATCAACATCATTACGAATAAATAAGATTCTATTAAGAATGAGTTGTCACATGGAAAATATGGAAGCGTGTCCATATTGGGAATTGAATGTTGAAAATCTATGTCTAGATTAGAAACTTTTATGCAAAAGGATGCTCAAAGGAATGTACTTTGAGTGAGAGACATCATATCTAAGGAATTGTCTTGTAACAATCTCCGATAGAGGACTTTGTAATATCATTGGCAATAGTCTTTGTGACTTTGGTGCAATGACATTACAAAAGGACCATTGCATAGAATGTTAGAATCTAGCATATTTTATAAGTAACAAGAATTTGATATTCTCACACTTATGAAAAAGGATTTGGAGTTGTGAAATGAGAATGATTGGAAATGTGTTCAATGTGATCTATTTCACAAAGTAAGAACCATAGGTAAACATTGTGTGCATGCTAAGAGCATGGGACAAGTGTAATAATTCAAGTAAGAAGTTGATTACCCGAAACGACAAATAATGAGTAATCTATATGGTGATACATAAAAGGAGTTTTATTTATACTCAAAGGTTTGAGGCCATATGGGATTAGTATTATTCTTGTGTTTCACATTTGCATGTTTTGACTTCCAGAATAATTGAATTTATTAAGAATAATCGAATTGTTCGAACGGGCCACAGTCGTTCATATGTTAGAAGTAGATATGAATGAAGATTGTCGTGAATTGGTGTGTAGATTGTCTAAGAGAGTATTAGACATAAGCAAATGTTTGCTGCAACGTTCATGAGTGCTTATGAATATGAATTTGAGCATTGGATTAAACCCAGGCTCACTTGGATCACTCCATGAATTGTATCACGAGTGATTGGTGAGACGATAACATCTTATATTCTTGAAACTGAGATGTGTGAGTTGTATCTTGCAAATCGGTTGCACATTGATAATATGTAAACGCACTAGTAACTTGGTGTTATAAAACATATTTTTGTGTGTGATTTGGTGAGTAAGTGCAAGCAAGCATTGTATCAAAGTTTATCCGTTCCTTTTATCCAAAGTAGGATAAAGCGATATCTTTGGGCCCCTCGATGATTTAGTGATGACAAACGTAAATGCTCGGCCGGGCTAGGGCTAATTTGATTTGTTCAATTAGTCAGTCGTCATAAATCGGGAATCGAGATATAGTACAAAGAGAATGATTTGAAATCATATCTCATATGATATCTAGAATGGAGGAATATATGATCCCTTATCTAAGGACACGCGTATCTGATATGATCAGAGTTGACAGCGGCTTTGGAAAGCTACGATTGCAGATCAGGATCTGAAGTTACACGCATAATAGTTATTAGACTTATCCAAGTGGGAGACTGTTGGATTAGTGTCTAAGTCCATAACTATTTTGGTATGTACTTGACCCGATGGTGCATGGTCCTTTTGGGTTGCCTTCACCAAAGCAACTTGATAGGATGAATTATGGAGAGAAAGGATTAAATATGATTTATTAATATATATTAAAGGAGAAATCATATTGTTTAATTAATATTAGTCAATAATTAATTGGTAATTAGTTTTGTGACTAAAAGAGATTAATTAAACTTAAGGGACTGAAATTGTAATTATAAGATAATTGCAATTTGGGCCATGGATTGTCTTATATTAAGGAGTGGACGAATTCTATGGGGAAACCCATAAGGAAATCGCCCAAGGCCCTAATTAAAGGAGTCCATGGGTTGCTTAGGGCTTAAGCATCCAAATTAGGGTTTCCTTGTTAGATAACCCTAATAGCCTCACTATATATAAGACCCTTATGACCCAAAAACGTGGTGAAGCTTTCTTCTAGGGTTAGAACACGTTTTGGGCAGCCTCCATCCTCTCTCCTCTTCATCCTCTTGCTTATGGTGTTTGTGAACCATTAGAGGAGTGACATTTGTGACTCTATGCTTTCTAAAGTCAATACAAGGAGATTTGGGATTGTTATTGCTACATAACAATCAAGGTAACATCTTAAACCCATTCTTATGTTAATATGATTACTTAAATGCTAGAATTAGGGTTTATAGTCTTGGATAACTTGCATGTACAATAGATAACCTAGATCCAAGCATTAGGGTTTGTATGAGCACATAGGATGTTCTTAGGACCAAAACCCATCGCTTTCAACCGGTACTCATCATCGGTATCTTTCAACCGGTACTGGGGACTATCTCACCCCCTATCGCTAGCATACAATAACGAGATATGAAGATATAGTATGGCATAACTGGGTACTAACCTACCCTACTGTCCTAGAGACCAATGTTAGGGAAAACTAATTCCTACTACACACAACATATCATAAAGGCATATCTCACAACCAAAGCACAAAACCAATCCAAGATAATTATCACGAAGACAATCATCTACTAGATACTCCTTTTTGGTGGGCCAGCATTGTGGCCTTAGACCCACCCCTACTGGAAGGTAACTCACCTCGAAAGGCTGGCTGCTGAAAAGCTGATCAGCAAATGTCTGACTGCTGCTCCGGTGATCCTCCGACTATATTTCCATAAAACACTTAATCAGAAATTGATACCATTCCCAGGGTAAAATGACTATTTTTCCCCTGACTGATTCCAAACCAAAATCAAGCCAAATTCAAAGTCAACTTCCAGTTGACCCGGCTCGCCGAGTTGGCTTGCCAACTCGTTGAGTCCATATCCAGTCGATTGTCCTTACTCTCGTCTCTACTCGTCGAGTTAGGCATTGACTCGTCGAGTTCTCTTCCTAACTGATACTCAATGGTCCTTCATCCGACTCGCCGAGTTGTATGAATAACTCGTCGAGTTGATCTTCACCCGATGAACACTCTTGACTGTGACTCGCCGAGTTGTATGAACAACTCGTCGAGTCTGTTCTTGAGACAAGAAGATTGCCTTGGACCTGCCGATTCAGGGCATTGACTCGCCGAGTCCCTCCATTGTTGAGTTTGGCTTCCGACTCACTGAGTCCACCTATGGCTCACTGCTCTACTCACATACTTGAAAGGGGAAAAATTTGGGACTCGCTACTCGACTCGCCGAGTCCGAAGAACAACTCGCCGAGTCGCATACATGCAATCTCTATATACTCGATTCTGCTTGAATCCAGTGCATTCCATTCATAGATCTGGGTTTCTAGGGCTCGATTAACACGTAAACTTTCCAACTTTACGTGTATATAATCATCAATGGGGATTTTAAGGCTCAAATCACACTAAAAGGGGTAGATCTAGGGCTTTCATGCAATATGGCCCCATAAAGGTATTATATCTAGGCTCCTGGAACTCGAACATAGCCATATCTAGTGGCTATTCAACCCATTATGAACCCTATACTACTATCAAGCATGGAAATGGTTCAAAGATAGCTTTAATGGTGTTCTAATGGGGATTTGAGCATAGAAACAAAATAGATCCGAATTGTACCTCAATGAACTCTGGATTAGGTCCTAGATCCTTGCTCTTCACCTTCTCTTTTGGTCTTTCCTTCTTTCTTTTCTTCAATCTTCAAGGAACAAGCACAAAAACACTTCAAATCACAAGGAGAGGGTTAGGGTTCAGTATAGGATGCTCTGAGGGTGAAGGAGACTAACTTGGGGCGCATAAGGGGGTTTAAATAGGGTGCAAACCCCTGAAATTAGGGTTTCTTCTAGACTAGTGGACTCGCCGAGTCGCCAACTTAAATGTGCTCAATATCCTGTCCCTACTCGGCGAGTCGGGCCTACGACTCGCCGAGTCCAAGGCTAAAAATGTAAAATACTTAGATAAATCATACATACCAGGAACCAGGTGCTACAAATCTCCCCCGCTTATTTTAGACTTCGTCCTCGAAGTCTGTTGTTCGATCCTGAAACAGCTCGGGGTAATGCTCCATCATTTCCTTCACCGGCTCCTAAGTCCACTCCAAACCCTTCCGGTGTTGCCATTGCACTTTCACAAGTTCCACCCTCTTGTTCCTCAAATCCCTCGAATTCCGGTCGAGGATTGCCACTGGTCGCTCAATGTAATTCAGGCTGCCATCGACCTGAATATCCTCCAGGGGTACCACTACTGAGTTGTCCAACAGGCACTTTCGCAACTGAGAAAAATGGAAAGTGCTGTGTATCTGACTGAGCTCGGCTGGCAGATCCAGTCTATACGCCACCTTGCCCACCCGGGCCAGAATCCTGAAGGGTCCAATGTACCTGGGGCCCAACTTTCCCCGTTTCTTGAATCGGATGACGCCCTTCCATGGCGACACCTTCAGGAGAACCATATCCCCGACTTGGAACTCCAGGTCTGATCGGCGCTTGTCGGCGTAACTCTTCTGCCGACTCTGAGCAGTCTGAAGCCTGCTCCGAACCTGCTGAATCCTCTCGGTCGTCTTGAGCACCACTTCGGTGCTCCCCATGACCCTCTGGCCAACCTCACCCCCAACATATCGGAGTCCTGCACCTCATTCCGTACAACATCTCAAAAGGAGGATAGTCAATAATCGCGTGGTAGCTGTTGTTGTATGAGAACTCAGCCAAAGGAAGATAGGTATCCCAGCTACCACCAAAATCTAGCATGCATGCCCACAACATATCCTCCAGAGTCTGGATGGTCCACTCACTCTGACCATCTTTCTGCGGGTGAAAAGCAGTGCTAAAATGCAGACGAGTACCCTACTCATCATGGAACTTCTTCTAAAACTTGGAAGTAAACCGTACATCTCTGTCTGAAATCATGGAGACTGGCACTCCGTGCCGCACCACCACCTCTCGGATGTAGATATCGGCCAACTTCTCAGTCGGGATACTCTCCTGGATCGGTATGAAGTGGGCGCTCTTGGTCAACCGATCCACGATGACCCATATAGAATCCACTCCCCGTGCGGTCCTGGGAAGCTTGGTGATGAAATCCATCATGATGTCCTCCTATTTCCACAACATGATCTCCAACGGCTGCATCTTGCCATGGGGCCTCTGGTGCTCGGCCTTGACCTTCCTGCAGGTCAAGCACCGCTCCACGTACCAAGCTATATCCCGCTTCATGCAGGGCCACCAATAGTCTAGACGAAGATCCCTATACATCTCCGTCGCCTCCGGATGAATGGAGAATCGAGATTTGTGTGCCTCCTCCATCAGCACCTGGCGCACACCCCCGAGATATGGCACCCACACCCTACGGTGTAGTGTCAGCAATCCTCTACTGTCATAGTCGAAGGAGGAAACCTGTCCCACAATCCGCTCGCTTTTCCGATGTTCCTCCTTCATGACCTCCTGTTGGGCCTCCCGAATTCGCTTCAACAGCGGAGTCACCACTGTCATCCTTAGGCAGATATCTCAGATCGGCGTTGCCTTGCGGCTAACCGTGTCAGCCACCAAATTGGCTTTCCCTGGATGGTAAAGGATCTCACAATCATAACCCTTTACCACGTCAAGCCACCGACGTTGTCTCATGTTCAGATTCGGCTGGTCCATAAGATACCTTAGGATCTTGTGGTCCGTGTAGATGGTACGACGAACCCCATAAAGGTAATGACGCCAAATATTGAGGGCGAACACAACAACCCCTAGCTCCAAATCATGCGTCGGGTAGTTCGCCTCGTGAGGCTTCAACTGCCTCGAAGCGTAAGCAATAACGTGCCCTCTCTGCATCAACACTGCACCCAAACCCGAGATGGACGCATCGTAGTACACAACAAAATCCTCCATGCCCTCTGGCAGGGCTAAAATTGGCGCCTCGCACAATCTCTGTCTCAACGTCTCGAATGCGGCCTGCTGCTCGGGCCCCCAATGAAAAACCACGGCTTTCCTCGTCATCCTGGTCAGGGGTACGACTATCTTGGAGAAGTCCTGAATAAATCTCCAATAGTAGCCTGCCAATCCTAGGAAGCTCCGAATCTCGGATGGAGACCTCGGGACCTCCCATCTCATCACGGTCTCTACCTTGGCCAGATCCACTGATATCCCGTCCTGGTTGACAAGGTGCCCCAGAAATTGCACCTCGCACAACCAGAACTCACACTTGGAGAACTTAGCATATAAGCTCTCCCTCCTCAAAGTACTCAGAACCTCACGCAAGTGCTCCTCATGCTGCTCTCGCGTCTTGGAATAAACCAAGATACCGTCAATGAAAACAATCACGGACCGATCCAACATCGACCGGCACACGCGATTCATGAGATCCATGAACGCGGCAGGAGCATTGGTGAGCCCGAAAGGCATCACAACAAACTCATAATGACCATAGCGTGTCCGAAAAGCAATCTTCTGCACATCCTCCTCTCTGACCCTCATCTGATGATACCCTGATTGCAAATCAATCTTGGAGAACCAAGATGCTCCCTGTAGCTGGTCGAAGAGGTCATCGATCCTCGGGAGTGGGTAACGGTTCTTCACCGTTACCTTATTCAGCTCCCGATAGTCTATACACATCCGATGCGACCCGTCTTTCTTCTTCACAAACAGAATCGGGGCTCCCCAAGGTGAACTGCCCGGTCTAATGAATCCCTTGTCTAACAGCTCCTAGAACTCGAAAATTGTGTAAAATCGGAAATATTTTTCTTTCAACTTGGCGGATGATTTTTAGTAAGCATTTCACTCCTTAAGAACTCGAAAATTGTGTTAACAATTGGAATTTGAGGGGGTGTTTGGCTTAGCTTTTTAGAGGCCAAAAGATCTTTTTGGAAAAGTTACAAAAAGTCAGGTTTTCCTTCTTTGTAAAATCCAAAAGTAGCTTTTAGAAGTCTTTTACCAAACATCTTTTGCCTATGATCTTTTAGAAAAAGGACTTTTGGCCATTAAAAAGCTAAGCCAAACACCCCCTGAATGTCAACTTTTATTTTGCAGGGTCAGAGTCTACACGACCCTGAGATCCATAATTCCAACAATGGAGTAAAGGGCAGAATCCGAGAACAAGGCGGCTACTTAGTCCGGAATTTACTTTTTCCGGTGTACCTCTTTTATGTATCCGGGAAGCAGTTGTGAGTTCCATGGATTTTAAAGGTGAATTGCTAGCATCACCATAAGAACTTTGGAGATCTAGAAGATGGCTTTTGACCCGATTTTGGCGTCAATAGGTGTTATGAGTGATCAAGATGACACACGATGTTAGTGTTGCTATTAAAATGAGCTTGAGCTCGTAACTAGGCTTGAAATCGGCCATGGGCAGCTCGAGCTTAAGCGTGAACGTATTAGATTCAAATCGCTATCTGAATCCACCAAACCGGTAATCAATCTCATCTTTACTTCCCGCAATAAGCCCTAAAGAACTGAATTACGTCAAAATCGCCAACCTTTTGCATTCAAATCGCTAATTACGTAAGTGGGTTTTCATAGATTAAAACACCAAGTATAAAACATGGATCAGTGCAATTGCAACTGATGGGAGTTCAAGACAACGGTGTAAATGACTTTGAAACCCTAGATTTTGACACAGGTGTGTGAATTTGAAACCCTAGATTTTGTTAAATTTTGTTTGAATGGAAAATTTGGGACTCACACCGAATGTTGATAAAGATTTGGGGTTTTCTTTTGGAAGATTCAGTTTCCAAGCTGGGGGTTGGTGTTGAGGTCTAGGAGAAATAATTGAGAAGATAAGTTGGAAGGAGAGTGTTGGGTCAAAATTATGGTTTATACTTTGCTTTTCTGGGCAATTGTATTTTTATGTAATATTTTATGAGTTTACCGTCAGGTTTACGACCAGGTGGGTGTTTATGGCCGTAAACAAGTTTATGGCCGTAAACCCTGTTTTCCGGCCCAAGTCTCCTATAAATAGAGGTTGTGTAGGTCATTATCGGTTGTTGATCCTAGAGAGTTCACGGTCACTGTAAACAAGTTGTACCCGACGTTTTTCAGTTATAAAGTGTGTGCAAGCTTGTTTCTATTCTACTTATACTCCAATTCTTGTTCTCTTTGATTGTTTGATTGTTTGATCACTAGTAATATCCGTTTCAGGACCTTACAATTGGTATCAGAGCGAAACCGATGTCAAAGCATCATTCAATCGAGTTTTCGGACCGTTTAAACTAATATTCATCATTGTTCGAGATTGGGTTTGGTACTTTCACTGCTAAACGAGATTGAATCTGATAAAAATTTGTGTTTACGTAAATTTTTGAGAGTTTACTGCCAAGAGATTACGGCCGTAAACTCAGTTTACAGCCGTAAACTCAAGAATCTTCAAAGACCGTAAACTTTGTTCTTGGACTGTAAACAGAGCGTCTTTAATAACCGAAAACTCATCTTCAAAGACCATAATCAGTGCATCTTTATTGACCGTAAACTACTGGACCGTAAACTCTTGGATCGGAAATCCGACCGTAAACTCAGTTTACGGCCGTAAACTATCCGACCGGAAACTCATTTTTGACATTCTTCTTATTTTAATTTTCGATTTAAAATTTAATAATCAATGGATTATGAAATTCAAGCACATCATCATGAACTGGATTCTGTCATGGGCACAACCACACGTATTCCAAGACTACTGTCTGCAGATGGTTTTCCTAAATGCAAATAACGGATTGAGAAGTATATTAAAATGAAAGATTTCAAAGTTTGGAGAAGCATCATCAAGGATCCTGTCCGAATTACCACCACTGTTGCAGGACAACTGGTCGACAATGCAGTTGAGAACTATACAGATGAAGATTTTGAGAAAGTTGAAGAACATGAAAGGGCTTTGGCCACTCTGATCATGGCTTTATCTCCTGATATAGCTCAAGGTTTCAGAGAGTATACTTCAGCTAAAGCTTTGTGGGAAGCCTTGATTGAGGGGTATGAAGGAAAAGAAGACATGAAGGAAAGCCGCCAGGAGATGTTGCAACAGAAAAATCAACATGTTTAACTACATTCCCGGAGAAACCCTGGAGGCACAACTGCAGCGATTCACAACTTTCACTACTAAGATGAACATATCTGGGATCTTCTTGACCAAGTCCGAGATAAATGAAAAACTACTGAATGCTCTTCCAAAGTCATGGGACATGAATGTAGTTGTTATTAAGAAGACCAAGGATCTGAATCGCATCACTCTTGTTGAAACAATGGCGATCATCAAAGCTTGTGATATTGATGATAAACAACGAGAGATTAACCATGTGAACTCGTATTCGACTGCAAATCTCGTAATTTCTTCTAACAATGCCCTTTCATCAATCATTTCTTCCTCAGGTCAAGCATTTGCTGTTCAACAACCTCAGATTCAAACCTTTACTACTGCATCATCCATGCCTTATTCTCAAAGCCAGTCGTTTGTCACTCCACAAGCTGTTCCCTCCTCCAATGTGCCAGTTGTAGCCTCTTCCTCAAACACAAAGGAAAGTGATGACAATCTTGCTCTCGCCATAGGACTTGTTAACTACTATAATGCTTTTGTAGCTGGAGAGCTTCCACCTCAGTTGTCATTTGTTGATCTGGATCAGATTCATCCAGAAGATGTGGAAGAGATGGATATTACGTGGCAAATTGCTATGGCAATATTCAAGGCGAAGCAGTTTGCTAAAACGACAGGGGATAATAATTGGGGGATGAATGCTGATAAAAAGGTAGGGTTCAACAAGGGGAAGCTTCGATGTTTCAATTGTCACGAGTCAGGTCATTTTGCTCGTGAGTGCCCGAAACCGGATCGAAGGTTGAACAATGACAGGACGATGGTTGTGGTGGGAAACAATCGTGGAGGTGTTGCTGTAACACCCAAAGTTTTGAAGGCCAAGAAAGGAAAGAAAACCTTAATGTTAAGGGGCAACTTGGCGAGTCCAAGGAGGAACTCGGCGAGTCTGAGCGGGATCCGGGTCGAGGAGTAAGTGACCGACTCGGCGAGTCGGCCAAGGTGACTCGGCGAGTCTGGTCTGTGCGTGGAAAACCCTAAATTCGGGACTTGGAGCCTATATAAACGTCTTAATCTCCTTCCTAGGGTTCCTTACTGCCTCTTAAGCCCTGGATATCAAACCCTAGCCGCCATATCCTCTATTTGAGCCATTTATTGCCTTCAAGTGTGCATTAAGCTTGGAGAAAGAAAAAGAATCTTGAGAGTGCAAGAAGGGGGCTATAGATCCGGGATTGGGAAGACATTTTCTGGGCTTTTGGAGGTATAAACTAGTTCCTGGACCCTTTTTGCATCTAGATTTATGTGTGGTTGTTGGCTCTTTAGCCATAATAATATTATCTTGAGTTAGGAGCCGGATCTGGAGTTGCTACTTTAGATCCAAGTGTGTTAAGGACTGGAGAAGCATAAAGTATCAACCCTTGAGTCGATTTTGAAGCCCCTTGGCCTTAAACCCTAGTTTATGGTGCTTTTTGCCTAGATCTCCCTCTCTACACGTAAAGTTTGCAACTTTACGTGGGGGATAGGCTTGGGAAGGGTAGATCTACAGTTTGGAGTCCTCTGCATGTATGTAGATCTGAATGGACTCGGCGAGTCCTTCGAGTGGACTCGGCGAGTAGCTTGAAGATGAGGAGGAACTCGCCGAGTGGGATGAACAGCTCGTCGAGTCGGATGAAGATGGGCATGAACTCGACGAGTTGGATGAACAACTCGGCGAGTTGGATGAAGATTGCCTAGCACTCGGCGAGTCTGTTCTTGGACTCGGCGAGTCAGGTCGCGAAGCCCCAAACCCTTCGAGTTGAGACTCGAATCAGTGAGTCGGGTGGAGACTCAGCGAGTTGGTCAGGTCAGGACTCGGTGATCATTGGGCTCGGCGAGTCATGGACTGACTCGGCGAGTCATGTCGCGAATAGAAGGACCCTGAGTATGTGAACTCGGCGAGTCAGTAAGTGGACTCGGCGAGTAGGGTTGACCTGGAAAGGTTGACTTTGACCAGGACTTTGTCTTAGACCATAATTGTCTTGGTTAACTGTCGAGGGTCGGTTATACTAAGTGTTGCATTGATATTGATAGCTCGGGAAGCTAGTAGCGCAGGAGTTCAAGTGGTCGGGCAGCAGCTAGTGGGTTCATCAGCCAGTTCAGCCAGTGCAGGTGTAACAGCCCGAAATCTCAGGTATTATTAAATTATGTTTTTTTGGGTGGTTTAAGAGGGGACTCGGCGAGTTGGAGCCTAGACTCGCCGAGTAGGATCGCAGACTTGGTCGCGGGATCGCGACTGGACTCGACGAGTCCAGGTATGGACTCGGCGAGTCGACGCTGTTTAGCGGAAACCCTAACCGTTCAGGTTTGGGACGTATAAAAGGGACCCATTGGCCGTCATGGTTCGTTTTAGCCTTCTGAGAAAAACCCTAAATCGATTTAGTGCAGCTGGAGCAAGGATCTTAGGCCATTGTTGGTTATAGAAGAGTGGTTGTGCAAGGAAGAGGAAGGATTGACTAAAAGAGCAGCAAGGGGTCACATTCTGAGGATTGGGAATACAGAGAATACATCATCCAGGTAAGAATTCGTGTATGCTCTGCTATATTGATGTATTTATGAAATTAGGGTTTATAGAACCCATTTAGTGATTTGATGAAGTAGTGCCTTGTTACCCCACGACTATAATCTTGTAGTAGGACCTTTAGAGGTCCAGAAGGTCCCATGCATGTGTATTTCGGGACGAGACCTATCTCAGGAAGCAGTTACTCGTCTGCATGGCATGGACTCGCCGAGTTGTTCTTCAGACTCGGCGAGTAGCTTGAAGATTTGCTGGGACTCGCCGAGTTGTTCATCAGACTCGGCGAGTGGAGTCGGGGTGGCCCCGCGATTCTTCCAGGAGTAACTCGTCGGGTCGAGGAGGGTACTCGACGAGTAGATAAGGAATCTCAGTAAGTTGGAGGACGACTAGACTCGCCGAGTCGCCATGGTACTCGCCGAGTCCAGTCGAGTTGACCGTTGACCGTTGACCAGAGTTGACCTAAGTCTGACTTCTTAGGGATAGTCACACTTAGGTGATATGGGTGCTAATGAGTTATGTAATGTTATAGGAGGGTTGTAGCTCATTGGTTTGTGCACGAGTGATTTCAGGAGTTGCTAGCTTTCAGCATTTACGAGGTGAGTCTTCTCACTATACTGTACCCGGAAGGGTTTGACTGTGTGACCGGAAGGTCGGATATGATATGTGATATGTATGCTATATGTGGTATGTTATATGTTATATGTGCTATGTATGTTATGGGCCGGAAGGCGATTATATTATGGGCCGGAAGGCGATTATATTATGGGCCGGAAGGCATTATGTTATGGGCCGGAAGGCGATATGATGTGTGATGGACCGGAAGGTCGGCGTGGGTAAGGCCGGAAGGTTTACCCAGCAGGGACGGAAGTCCCCTGAGACACATGGACCGGAAGGTCGGGCCTGGAAAGGCGTATGTGCGTAAGTTGTATATTGGGGAACTCACTAAGCATTTATGCTTACAGTTGTTGTGCATGTATTTCAGGTACTAGCGAGGACCGTGGGAAGGCGCCGGCGTGATCGATACACACTGAAGATGGTTTTTAGGATCTTGGGATTTTGAATATATATGTATTTGACAGAATACTTAACTACTTATGCCTTGTTTTAAATGGAATTAATTATGTTTTAAAAATGAAAAATTTGTTCGAAAAATTTGAGTTGTTACAATTGGTATCAGAGCCTTGGTTTGAGGGATTCGGGTGCACCTTCGGGGGTAACTGAACTCAAACCGAGGATTTGAGGAAACTTTTCAAATAAAGGCATAAACTTTTGTAAATGGTTTTGTGGTAAGCAAGAAAGAAGCAGTGTGTACGATCAGTCAGTGCCCGAACGGTAAAGATCCCCAAAATACCTTACAATATTATATGATGTGAATTGTTATGCATGCTAGAAGACTAGGTATTCATGATAGGACTAGAGTGGCCTGATTTGTGATGCCTTAGTCTAGGGAAGTTTGCTTATATGAGATGCTTTGCTAGTATGCGGGTAGATAGTGCATATCAGAAGTAGAGTACTCACTATCCGAAGTTTGGGGAGGAGGACTTGGGATGAACACTGATGCGGTGTGATCGGTAGTATTGGGCCCATACTACCGAGGACACCGGGTCAGTGGGAGACCCAAGTAAGAATCCCTGGATGTCGGGGACGGGGTAGGGTTGTGTTATCAAGTGCAATTACACTTGATGGAGTCTCTGATAGTTTTATGTTGTATTTCAGAGACATCATGGTTAGACCACGCCACGGAGTGAGTACGAGCGGTGTGAGTGACGAGGATATTCGTCAAATGATTCATGAGGAGGTGGCGGCGGCGATCCGGGCCGAGATCCCGGAGATGTTTGGGTCTATCAAGACCACCCTGATGGAGACGTTCGACGAGCGGTACGCCGCATTGACTGAGGCTGCAACCGCTGCAGCTACCGCAGCTGTGGCCGCTGCTAGGCCACAGGGGGGCGACTCATTGCTGTTCCGAGAGTTCAGCAACACGAAGCCACCAGAGTTTGATGGGACGCAGGATCCGATTGCTGCGATGAGGTGGATCGCGGATATAGAGGGGTGCTTCTATACTTGTTCATGCCCGGAGCACCTGAGGGTACGGTTCGCTTTGAACCAGCTCCGTCTGGGAGCGAAGGACTGGTGGAAGTTCGTGACAGCGAATTTCACTTTGGCAGAGACTACAGCGGTGACATGGGAGGGGTTTACTGCCATGTTCAGGGATGAGTACGTTCCCCCGGTGGAGAGGGAACGATTGGTGCAGGAGTTCTTAACCCTCAAGCAGGGTACCGATTCTGTTGCGGTGATTACACGGAAGTTTCATGAGAGGGCGATGTTTTGCCCTGAGCTGGTGTCCTCAGAGCAGGCTCGGATGAGCCGATACTTGGGTGTCTTGAGGAGGGATATTCGTGAGTTTGTGTCAAACTCCACTTACCATACTTTTGCTGAGCTTCAGGCGAATGCCAGGAAGCGCGAGATCGAGTTGGAGACCCAGGCTAGGGAGGAGGCCGAGTCTCGGCGGGTGGATCGGCGACCGGCTCAGTTCCAGCCGGCAGCCAAGCGGACCAAGTCCGCTGATTCGAGGACAGGAGGTTCGAAGGGTCGCACTTGCGGGAAGTGCGGCAAGAGTCATGATGGAGCATGTCGATCTGGTGCTTGCTACAAGTGTGGCAAGGAGGGGCACATTGCTAGGGAGTGCCCCAAGGGATTTACGGTTTGCTTTCATTGCAACCAGACTGGCCATAGGAAGGCCGAGTGCCCTCAGCTTCTTCAGGGATCTGCACCTGCTGCCGGAGTTACTGCGACTCGACCGGTGAAGGCCGAGGCCCCGAGGGCTCGGGGAAGAGCCTTTCAGCTGACAGCGGAAGAGGTCCGCGCTGCGCCCGATGTTGTGGCAGGTATGTTGTAATTCATGTAATTATTTTAATGTCGATATGTTATGCTTATGTTATTATGCGCGTAGGTACTTTCCTTGTGAACTCTGTGCCTGCCTTAGTGTTATTTGACTCGGGTGCGAGTAGGTCCTTTGTGTCCTTGGCCTTTAGTCAGCATATTGGCGTTAGTCGTGAGTCGTTGAGTCGACCTTTGAGAGTCTCTATAGCTGACGAGAAGGTGATTTGTGCTACGGAGGTTCTTCGGGGATGTGTACTAGAGATTTTCGGGGTTGGATTCCCGATTGACCTGATTCCTATCGCGATGGGGGATGTCTGTGTCATCGTGGGCATGGACTGGCTGAGCCGGTTCGGCGCTGTCATCGACTGTGAGCGTCAGTTGGTGACTATACGAGACCCTAGAGGGGGAGTTCTTTCGGTATACGGCGAGGGTACCCGTTCATGATCAGCTTTTTGTTCGGCCGCTAGGGCGAGACAGTGTCTACGGCAGGGCTGTAAGGGTTTCGTGGCGTATGTGATGGATACGCGGGAGGTTTCTGAGAAACCGAAGTCAGTTGAGGAAGTTCCGGTGGTGCGCGAGTTTCCAGATGTCTTTCCCGAGGAGTTGCCGGGAGTACCATCTGTGAGGCAACTAGAGTTTAGTATCGATCTGGTTCCGGGGGCAGCGCCTATTGCCAAAGTGCCCTATCGTCTTGCACCTCCAGAGATGCAAGAGTTGTCCTCGCAACTCCAGGAGTTGCTGGGGAAGGGATTCATTCGGCCGAGCAGCTCGCCATGGGGAGCACCTATTCTGTTCGTTAAAAAGAAGGATGGTTCACACCGGATGTGCATTGATTACCGGGAGTTGAACAAGCTAACGGTCAAGAACCGTTACCCGTTGCCGAGGATCGATGATCTATTTGATCAGTTGCAGGGAGCATCTTGGTTTTCCAAGATCGATCTGAGGTCAGGATACCATCAGGTGAGAGTACGGGAGGAAGACGTCCAGAAGACAGCGTTTAGGACGCGATATGGACATTATGAGTTTGTGGTGATGCCTTTTGGACTCACCAATGCCCCGGCTGTGTTCATGGATCTCATGAACCGGGTATGCAGGCCGATGTTGGACCGGTCAGTGATCGTATTTATCGACGACATTCTGGTGTATTCGAAATCTAGAGAGCAGCATGAGGAGCATTTGAGGGAGGTCCTGGAGGTATTGAGGTCGGAGAAGCTTTATGCAAAGTTCTCCAAATGTGACTTCTGGTTGCGGGAAGTCCAGTTTCTAGGACATGTGGTTAATCAGAAAGGGATATTGGTCGATCCGGCCAAGGTTGAGGCGGTGATGAGTTGGGAGGTGCCGAAGTCACCCTCTGAGATCAGAAGTTTCCTTGGGTTGGCAGGGTATTATCAGAGATTTATCAAGGATTTCTCCAAGATCGCAGTGCCACTCACCAGATTGACCCGGAAGGGTGTTACATTCTCATGGGGGCCCGAGCAGCAGACCTCCTTTGAGACACTTCGCCAGAGATTGTGCGAAGCCCCGGTATTAGCTCTCCCAGAAGGGATGGAAGACTTCGTGGTATATTGCGACGCATCGATTTCGGGATTGGGTGCAGTGTTGATGCAGAGGGGTCATGTGATAGCTTATGCGTCAAGGCAGCTGAAGCCTCATGAGACGAGATATCCCACGCATGATTTAGAGTTGGGGGCAGTAGTGTTCGCTCTCAAAATTTGGCGTCACTACTTGTATGGGGTTCGATGTACGATATACACGGACCATAAGAGTTTGAAGTATTTGATGGATCAACCCAACCTAAATATGCGTCAGAGGAGGTGGTTGGATGTGGTCAAGGATTATGATTGTGAGATCCTGTACCACCCAGGCAAGGCTAATGTGGTAGCCGATGCATTGAGCCGCAGGGCAGAGAGCACTCCATTGCGAGATGTATGCTTGAGATTGACTGTGATGACTCCAGTATTGGACGCTATTCGTGGGGCCCAGGCAGAGGCTGTGCGACCAGAAATGCAGAAGAAAGAGCGGGTTGTGGGGTTAATCTCAGAGTTTGTTAAGGATAGTCGAGGCCTTATGACGTTTCAGGGTCGGATTTGGGTACCGTTCGTGGGCGGTACGCGTATTACGTTGATGGAAGAGGCTCATAGATCGAAATTCTCGATCCATCCCGGTGCTACAAAGATGTATTTGGATTTAAGGAAGGAATATTGGTGGCCCTGTATGAAGAGGGACGTGGCATGGTTCGTTGAGAGGTGCTTGACCTGCCGTAGGGTTAAGGCTGAGCACCAGAGACCGCATGGCAAGTTACAGCCATTGGAGATCCTCGAGTGGAAGTGGGAACAGATTACTATGGATTTTATCACCAAATTGCCGAGGACTGCTAGGGGAGTTGACGCAATTTGGGTGATCGTGGATAGGTTGACAAAGAGTGCACACTTCCTTGCCATCAGTGAGAGTTCTTCGGCGGAGAAATTGGCGGAGATATACGTGAGAGAGGTGGTATCTCGGCACGGGGTGCCGATCTCGATTGTGTCAGACCGTGATGTGCGCTTTACTTCCAGATTCTGGAAGAAATTCCATGAGGAGCTGGGTACTAAATTGCATTTTAGTACCGCATACCATCCCCAGACAGACGGTCAGAGCGAGCGGACAATTCAGACGCTGGAGGACATGCTCCGAGCGTGTGTGTTAGACTTCGGGGGTAGTTGGGATGCGTATTTACCATTGGCAGAGTTCTCCTACAACAACAGCCATCATTCGAGCATTGGTATGCCACCTTTCGAGCTGTTGTATGGTAGGAGGTGTCGGACCCCCATTTGCTGGGGAGAGGTGGGACAGAGAGTGATGGGCAGCACGGAGATCGTGCTCCAGACGACAGAGCAGATTCAGCGAGTGAGACAAAGGTTATTGACTGCCCAGAGCCGACAGAAGAGTTATGCAGACAGGCGCCGATCCGAGCTTGAATTTCAGGTCGGCGACTTCGTTCTCCTGAAGGTTTCTCCTTGGAAAGGAGTGATTCGGTTCAGGAAGAGAGGCAAGTTGGGGCCCCGGTATATTGGACCATTTCGTGTGATTGCAAGGATAGGCCGGGTAGCCTATCGGTTGGAATTTCCAGCGGAGTTGGGTCAGATCCATGACACTTTTCATGTGTCGCAGCTGAGGAAGTGCATAGCCGATGAGTCGGCAGTGGTTCCATTGGAGGATATTCAGGTGGATGCGAGCCTGAATTACGCGGAGAGACCAGTGGCTATCAGGGATCGGAAGATCAAGGTTCTGAGGAACAAGGAGGTACCTCTGGTGTTGGTTCAATGGCAACACCGTAAGGGATCAGAAATGACTTGGGAACCGGAGCGCGAAATGCGGGAGCAACACCCGGAACTATTTGCAGAGCGAGACTTCGAGGGCGAAGTCTAATCCAAGTGGGGGAGAGTTGTAACAGCCCGAAATCTCAGGTATTATTAAATTATGTTTTTTTGGGTGGTTTAAGAGGGGACTCGGCGAGTTGGAGCCTAGACTCGCCGAGTAGGATCGCAGACTTGGTCGCGGGATCGCGACTGGACTCGACGAGTCCAGGTATGGACTCGGCGAGTCGACGCTGTTTAGCGGAAACCCTAACCGTTCAGGTTTGGGACGTATAAAAGGGACCCATTGGCCGTCATGGTTCGTTTTAGCCTTCTGAGAAAAACCCTAAATCGATTTAGTGCAGCTGGAGCAAGGATCTTAGGCCATTGTTGGTTATAGAAGAGTGGTTGTGCAAGGAAGAGGAAGGATTGACTAAAAGAGCAGCAAGGGGTCACATTCTGAGGATTGGGAATACAGAGAATACATCATCCAGGTAAGAATTCGTGTATGCTCTGCTATATTGATGTATTTATGAAATTAGGGTTTATAGAACCCATTTAGTGATTTGATGAAGTAGTGCCTTGTTACCCCACGACTATAATCTTGTAGTAGGACCTTTAGAGGTCCAGAAGGTCCCATGCATGTGTATTTCGGGACGAGACCTATCTCAGGAAGCAGTTACTCGTCTGCATGGCATGGACTCGCCGAGTTGTTCTTCAGACTCGGCGAGTAGCTTGAAGATTTGCTGGGACTCGCCGAGTTGTTCATCAGACTCGGCGAGTGGAGTCGGGGTGGCCCCGCGATTCTTCCAGGAGTAACTCGTCGGGTCGAGGAGGGTACTCGACGAGTAGATAAGGAATCTCAGTAAGTTGG
The DNA here is from genome assembly GCF_051521515.1 of Lactuca serriola. Taxonomy (NCBI): domain Eukaryota; kingdom Viridiplantae; phylum Streptophyta; class Magnoliopsida; order Asterales; family Asteraceae; genus Lactuca; species Lactuca serriola. Next base: position 362,160,004 of record NC_136411.1, read on the forward strand.
AGGACGACTAGACTCGCCGAGTCGCCATGGTACTCGCCGAGTCCAGTCGAGTTGACCGTTGACCGTTGACCAGAGTTGACCTAAGTCTGACTTCTTAGGGATAGTCACACTTAGGTGATATGGGTGCTAATGAGTTATGTAATGTTATAGGAGGGTTGTAGCTTATTGGTTTGTGCACGAGTGATTTCAGGAGTTGCTAGCTTTCAGCATTTACGAGGTGAGTCTTCTCACTATACTGTACCCGGAAGGGTTTGACTGTGTGACCGGAAGGTCGGATATGATATGTGATATGTATGCTATATGTGGTATGTTATATGTTATATGTGCTATGTATGTTATGGGCCGGAAGGCGATTATATTATGGGCCGGAAGGCGATTATATTATGGGCCGGAAGGCATTATGTTATGGGCCGGAAGGCGATATGATGTGTGATGGACCGGAAGGTCGGCGTGGGTAAGGCCGGAAGGTTTACCCAGCAGGGACGGAAGTCCCCTGAGACACATGGACCGGAAGGTCGGGCCTGGAAAGGCGTATGTGCGTAAGTTGTATATTGGGGAACTCACTAAGCATTTATGCTTACAGTTGTTGTGCATGTATTTCAGGTACTAGCGAGGACCGTGGGAAGGCGCCGGCGTGATCGGTACACACTGAAGATGGTTTTTAGGATCTTGGGATTTTGAATATATATGTATTTGACAGAATACTTAACTACTTATGCCTTGTTTTAAATGGAATTAATTATGTTTTAAAAATGAAAAATTTGTTCGAAAAATTTGAGTTGTTACAGCAGGTGAGTTTCCCTTTGTATGAATGGGTCTACGGCCATAATGCCGGCCCATGTAGTTATGAATAGAAGACCCGGGGGTTAGCCCTAGGCACAGTATGCTAGTATGATATTCGGGATGAGGTCTAATGATAAAGGGCGGGTGCCCAAGGAATGGTTTATGTGGTTTTTATACTTGTTGTCTGTGTGATACTTGTATGTGCCTGGTAGGGCGGTGAGTGTAGGCGAGGACCCGTATCTCACCAATAGCAGAGTGTGGATGGTGTTCCACATCTTAGTAGTAGCAGAGTAGGGGCGAGGCCCAAGTTAGGGAAGGAGTGAGGGTGGGCTGGGCCCGTACCTCACTATCATCAGGAGTACGAACGAGGTTCCATGACTCATCAGTAGCAGGACAAGGGCGGGGCCCAGAGATAGGCAAGGCCTTAGAGTAAGAGTCGTTAGTATATGTTTAGCTTATGTGATGTTATGTGATATGTGTATGTGCCATTATATGTTAGTGGGCGGGGCCCTGTGACAGGCGAGGCCTAAGTGAAACAGATTTGTATCCGAGCGGGGCTCGAAGCCAGGCGGGGCCTGGGGCGGCGGGCCGTTGTAGCGGGCGAGGCCCAGGATAGCGGGCGTGGCTCGGTATGTGCAGTATGTGGTTATGCATGGTATGTGGTAGGGTGGGGAACTCACTAAGCTTCGTGGTTACGGTTTTCAGTTTTGTTTTCAGGTACTTCTGGTAGCGGAGGGAAGAACTCGGGGTGATCGCATGGCACACACCATAGTTTAGACAGCCTGGGAATGTTTACTCTGATAACGAATATGTATTTTGGAAAATAATACTTTGTTTATGTTTTGAAATGATGAATTTGCTTAACGTAATGTTTTAATTAAAAGAAATTTTTAGTCTTGAATTTTGGGACGTTACAGTTGCGGTCAACGGTGAGACTGCTATGGTTGCTCAGTCATTTGATTGGGAGGACCAGATTCAGGCTCTGAATATTTCAAGACCTGAAAATTTTCACCTAGTCCAAATCAATGATGATGCTCCCGTGAAGAATGTTGCAGCTGATCCTGAAGAAAAGATGGAGCTGCAGTTTACACTGATGGTATCTTCTACTTCCGAACCCAAGAAAAGTGAGGTAAGTTTACCTTCTTGTTCTTAGGCATGTATTGATTATGTTAAAATTCTTCATGACGAAATAGAATCATTACGTAGAGAAATAGAGGATCTTAGATATGAGGGCTATCAACTTAGAAGAGTACAAAAACCCCTAAAGGCCCAGTTAGAAACAAAAATAAAGGACTTTAGGAGACTTCAGGAAGACTACAATAACAAATGTGAAAATTATGATTATATGAAGAGACAAAATGCTGAGTTAATTACTGAGCTTGATACATTAAAAGGGCAATTTGAAACTGCAAATTTTGATTTTAAAAAGTTTGATGTATCAAGCGAGGTAGTTTCCAACATGATTGACCATTGCCTGCAGTTCAAACAAAACCAACAAAAGGGTTTAGGATACGGTAATGCACCTCCTCCTTTTAATAATACATATCAGTATCACCCTTTGACTAAAGAGGAGATTGTCAACGAACCATTCATGGTTTATGGAAAACCATCTAGTTTTGTTTGAGGAGGTTTTATTAATGTTGAAAGTACTAACATTTCTACTTCCCCTGCAGATCAATCCTTAGATTAGTCAAAGCACGAAGTTGAAGGATTTGTTTCTGATAACAAAACTGAGTCTGAACCTGATGTTTTTGTTTCCAATGAAAAAACTTTTGTTTCTGATGTTAAGAATGACAATGCTTTTTGTGATACTTTCGCATATGTTCCTGCTTAATTAAAATTTTTTGAAGTGTTTGATGAATTATTTGATAATCCTGATGTTTGTGATGCTTCTAATGAAAAAACACCAATTCCACAAGTCACACCATCTGATGCACCCTCACTTATCTCACAACCTGTTTCTTACACATGTTTTTGTGGGAAAAGTAAGGGTGTCAGTAAAGAAAATAAATATGAGAAAGGCAGTACCAGTTTTAATAATTATAACCATATTTGTTTTAATTGTGGTATTGGTGGTCATATAGCTAGGAATTGTCAAAATATGATTTTTGTACATTATATGTCACCAAGAGGAGAGAACGAATCTAGAGGAAGGTCTTTAACTAGAAAGTATTCAAGAACTCGTTCTCGGAATGATGATTGGAAGGATGATCAAAGTAGAAAAAGGGCGGTTTTTCAAAAGAATAAAATGGTTTTTCATAACAAAGTCCCAAATAGTTTGCCAAAACCGAACAAGGCTCCACCAATCGGTTTAGTCAAAGAACAGTTCTGGATCTTCAACCACTTCTAGTAGAACATCCAGATCCTCAATGCAAACTGATAAGAAACATATTTCAAAACCACCTATGACTGTTAGGAAACCTAAATATCATTGGATGCGCAAATTAACTTCCAATCAATCATCAGCATCCTCTAAAAAGATTAGAAATGATGATTCAGAATTGAAGATTTTGAAAGATCAATCAGAGAAAGTGAAGAGCCAACCCAGGACAGTGATGACCTGGGTTCCCAAATCTAAATGATTCGCTCTGTGTCAGAGCAGCTATGGAGGCATATCATCAGACTTTGGTTTGTTGATAGTGGCTGTTCCAGGCACATGATAGGGGACATCTCTCAACTGTACAACATTCAGACCTTTGTTTGAGAGTATGTGTCCTTTTACGGGAAAGGAGGAAAGGAAGAGATCACAAATGGGGTTAGTGCTTAATGACATGAAGAATTTTCGGATATGTTCTGAGATTGTGTGTGTTGTTCTCAAACCTTCTGGATGCAAATTCAATCGGTGAATTACGGTTTGCGTTTTCTTCTTTATACTCCTGAGTTTATCTTAATCTGATTCGTTTTAAAGACAATCTTTTATAGTTTTTCTTTAGTAGGTGTCTGTTGGGAAGTGATATCAAGAATGTGATAACGGGCAGTCTAAAATATGTGTAAAGGACTGAATCTGAATTGTCTAGACTCTGTGTTCAATGTGCTGGTAGGCACGAAGGATTTGACAGTGTGGATTTAGTTAGGATTGTTTAGACTGAACATATGACGCTCGGGTAGATTGAGCAATGAGATAAACACAGGAACCCACGTGACACACTAAATTAGTACGCATCTAGAAACTGTGGCTTAACTTTTCCTTGATGTACGGACTTGTGTCCTTAATTCTGGTTCTGATAGGGCGAATGGGGGGTTCTGATAAAGTAGGTCTATAGGAAATTATTTTTTTGCTTTCTATCTGTTAGTCATATGTTGCTTCCTCTGCGTGATCGGAAGATCCGACCTGGAATACAACATATGCGAATCTATTTCTACACACCTTCTTATCTATGAAACTATTTCTATCTGTTAGCCATATGTTGTCCCCTCTGCGTGATCGGAAGATCCGACCTGGGACACAACATATGCGATATTCTACCTCTTAATCCCTCTATCCTAGTTAGCCATATGTTGTCCCCTCTACGTGATTGAAATATATCCGACCTGGGACACAACATATGCATCTATTTCTAAATCTTTCTTCCCCCTTAATAATTGTTTACTCACCTAAAGTAAGGAGTCCGTAGGAAGTTCTTGATAACCAGGGTATATCGGGAAGTGGGGAACACATTCTAGTGCAACTAAAATTGAACCATTTAAGAGGTTGCCTGTAGATCTCGTTGCTTAATTTAAGTTGACAACAATACCCGTGGTCGTTGTCAGCTAAATGGTATATTTTGAAAATTTTGTCAATATCCTTCGTGTTTAAGTGGACCACAATACCGACAATTGACCGGATCTACTCATGAAGGTGAAGGTACTGATAAACAAAGTTAAGACTGTCTCACAACTTTGATCCCAAATATTTTTTGTTTTGTTAAATTTGTTCATAGTTTTCCTCTATGCACAAATTTAGGGGGAGAATTAAAAAAATTCAAAAATCAAACAAAAATCAGAAAAATTCAAAAAACAAACAAAAATCAGAAAATTCAAAATTAAAAAAAATAGTGTTATATTCTGTTTTATTTCTTGTTCAAGAAAATCAAAAATCCAAAAATATTTTGTTTTTGTTTTATTTTTTTCAGAAAATATGAGAAACCCAAAAAATATTGTGTGCTAAGTTTTCTTTTAGTTTTGTTTTGTTTTGAAAAGTGAATTCAAGTGAAGATGAAACTCATGGAGTTTGTGTCGAAGATTTCTGAGTCAAAGCTTCTTCCGTGATCATCGAAGAATTCTCATTCGAAGGAGAAATAAATGAAGATTATTCTTTCGACATTCAATCTTTCAACCCCAGAAGCAAGGTGAAGCTGAAATTGAAGATTATGTGATGGATTGCATTGAAGCCTCCTCAATCAGTCTGCTGCTATCTTGAACCTGCTGAAGTGATCTAGAAGATTTGTTCTCTTTGATGTTCTCTCTGAAGATTCTCAAGCTGAAAGCGCTATCTTTCAAGAATCAGTACAAGAAATCTCCTCACCCAATGTGCGTTCAATGTCAAATTCTGAAGAAAAGCCCATCTGCTCAAGATAAAGTCATTCATTGAAGATTCATCAAGTTCATCTTGAAGTTGTGAAGAATTTGAAGATTAATGTTGAAGCCAAGCTCTCAATGAAGATTGACAAGAAAAGCCAGCTACTTTTTAGGGGAGCTTGTTGGGTCAATTAAGAAAAGAAAGCTATAAACCAAGGGGGAGATTTTTGGGTCAAAATTATGGTTTATACTTTGCTTTTCTGGGCAATTGTATTTTTATGTAATATTTTATGAGTTTACGGTCAGGTTTACGACCAGGTGGGTGTTTACGGCCGTAAACCCTGTTTCCGGCCCAAGTCTCCTTTAAATAGAGGTTGTGTAGGTCATTATCGGTTGTTGATCCTAGAGAGTTCACGATCACTGTAAACAAGTTGTACTCGACGTTTTCAGTTATAAAGCATGTGTAAGCTTGTTTCTATTCTACTTCTACTCCAATTCTTGTTCTCTTTGATTGTTTGATTGTTTGATCATTGGTAAGATCCGTTTTCAGGACCTTACAGAGAGAAGATTTGGTTACACCCAAATGCTCATAGCACACACATAGTTTTTGGAAACTTGTCAAAATATGCAGATCTTTTATCCAATCCGTATTCCGACATGAACGTATATCAATGCATATAGATGTTCATAGCTTATATACACACTTCACTCGCATAGTTCTCTCGATTTCTCTCATTTCTCCGTCTAGATTTTAGGTTCAAAGAAATCTAATATTTTTCGATCAGCATAGGCATGGAATTACCTCCGGATCTTCTTTCATAAGATGATTATATGTTGTTGGCAGTGACGCCAGAATGCAATGACATATGGTTTCGGTTGTAGTCGTGGATCTGGATGAAGACCTAAGATTTAATTAAGTTCCTATAATCATGACAACCCAATTACGGAAGATTTCTTAAAGATTTGTCATCAATCATCGAAATTGTTCCAATCAATCAATCAGTGAAGATGGTTCCTTGGAATTTAAATACTCTTTGACGGTATTGGTTAAACATAGAGGGCTTCATCATACCACTGTTATGTTAAACTCTAACACAAAAGTAGACGTTGAGATTTGACAACTCCAAAAGAAATCAAAAATGGGAAACATTATGATGAATCAGTCATGGTATTCAATGATGTTTAGAGTTGTCCCCTTAGGATAGGTTTATAAAATGAGACAGTGTATGTACAACTCCAAACATCATTTAATATCATTACCAATTTGTTATAGTCTTTCCCATGTTTGATTTCTTTTGGAGTTGTCTAATGTCAACAAGGTCCAATCTGTGTGCTAAAGTTTAACCTGAAAGTGTTTCTATTAAGACCCAATGTATTTGAATTTCAAGGAAACGTCTTTACCGATTGATTGGAACAACTTCGATGATTGATTACAAGTCTGGAAGAATTCTTACACAATTGGATTGTTGTGATTCCCAAGAACTTCCTTAAACCTTAGGTCTTCATCCAGATCCACAACAACCGAAACCATATGTCCTTCCATTTTGGTGTCATTGCCAATGACAAAGTATCTATTTTCTTTTGAAATAAGAATCGGGGGGTAATTCCATACCTACACTGATCGAAAATGTCAGATTTCTTTGAACCCTAAAACCTAGACAGAGAAATAAGAGAAAAATCAAGAGAACTGTATGAGGGAAGTGTGTGTATGTTATGAGCATTTTTGTGCATTGAAAACAAGATATTGCCTGTGTTGGAATATGAGTTGCATAAAAGATCCACATGTTTTGAGAAGATTCTAGGAACTGTATGTGTGCTATTATAAGCATTTTCAGTGTGGCCCCTCCCTTGTTAGAATGCAACAGTTAGCTGCCTCACTTGTCTCTCACATGAGGGCATTTCAAGATTTCTATTTTCGGGATTTGATTTCACATATGAACTAACCTTGTTAAACAATCAAGATACAACGACCCTTTTTTTTTCTATTCTGCATTACATAACATGAACTCTGTTACAATGTATTTTGTATCATATAACATGAATTCTGTTAAAGTGTCGGATGATCTTGTAAACATGGTAGAATTTTTCAAAAACATTTCCGTAATCTTTTAGAATAAGCTGATATATATGATTACAATGATATTGAACTTTTTGTTTTGGTTTTTAGTTAGATGGTTAAATTTAAATACTGCAAGAGGTTACCATTGTCGTTTACTATGATTGGTGCATCATTATGTGGTCAAATAGAGATCAACTTTGAAGAAATGGTCAGAAAGTCAATCTATTTTTCATTCAAGCAGCCGATTGTTGCTTAGTCTTCAATAAATTGTTGATGCACTTGAAGATTTGCCAATATTAAGAGACTGTTTTCTAGATTTGGGTTTGTTTCCTGAAGATGAAAAAAATCGAAGCCTGCTTTAATGGTATGTGGGTAGAATTATACAATTTAGACGATGAAGGAATGTATACCATTGAATACCTTCTTGAACTCTCTTCAAGAAACCTTTCTAATCTTGTTCTCACAAGGTAAATTTTGTTACATCAAATAGTCATAATAGTATATATAAAGATTAATTTTGCTATTTCTTGAGTTATTAACCGATTTTTGTTTGATTTTTTTCAGGAAAGATGCTAGTGAACTCGAAGGGTATTGTAATGATCATTAGGTCACAAAACATGATTTGTTAAAATCCTTTTCGAAAAAAAAACTTGATTTGTTAAGAGAATTAGCCATCCATCTAAGCAGCCAAGAACTGATAGCAGCAAGATAAACAATTGTTGATTGACATTTACAAGCATCAAATACCTATTCTCTTTTTCTTTACGTGCAAGGAATAACAACATACTTTCCTTTATTTGTGTATCACAACATCCTACATACATTTCTCTCTATTATGACAGTTTATTTCCATCTATTTTCTTTATTCCCAAAACCCACCCAATTGTAGCATTATACTTTTGGTTTTTTTTTCTTACTAGGATATCATACTTTGAAAAATGTAGTCAAAATTGCAAAGTATTTTGATGACATTGCTATAATGAGGTAGATTTTTCAAAGTACATTGTTACATTAGGAACAAATAGAAGTAAAAAAAGAGTAAATTACACGAATGGTTTGTATGGTTTGGGGTAATTTGCGCGCTTGGTCCCTAACTTATTTTTTTAACTCGGAAGGTCCATATGGTTTGTTTTTGTTACGCGCTTGGTCCCTGTCCTACCTAAAAAGTTAGGGACCAAGCGACACTAACTGTGAGCATTCCTTTAGCAACTGTGCACCTTGACAACTAGATTCCAATTCTAGTACATTATCACCCTTTCCGTCACATTACATATACAAAACTTTATGGAAGAAAAATAAAGAAATGACCCCTCCAATGTAATAAATTTTATGAAGAGTGATGAAACATTTAGACATCTTAATGTATTAAACTATAGATTTTAATGGATTTATACATCATCATTCTATTTTTTTTTTAAACTTAACAATTTTCGTTGTTGGTATTATTGACCAATGAATTTGCATACTATTTCAGATAGAAAACTATATTGCATTAATAAACAAGACGTTTGATAAAAAAAAAAAGCCCTTAAGAACATGTGTATTCCAATTGAACTTCTCAACAAATTGTAATATTTTATAACTATTTGTACGTACGAAATTTGAATCCACGTGTTAACACATTTAACGTGCAACATACATTTTATGCACATTATCACTTTAAACAAAAGCGTCGATATTCTATACGTCTTATTGTCATTGCAACGAAATTAACGACAACGAAATACCTGATGGCTGATACCATCTTAAAATAAATGTTGAAAAGATGCGAGGGCTACTCTTGTATTTGATAGTCATACATAATTATTATTTTTTTAAAAATTAGAAATCATGGAAATGTTAGGATATTAAAATATTATTTTATCGGTTTGAAATAATGAAAATGAGAATAAATTTCTATGACAATATTAGAAAAGAACTAGTCTCATAAATAAATAAAGGTATTTTCTATCATAGTATAAATCGATATAACTTAATAGCAATGTTGTAAAAATCCCGATTAATCTGCGATTAATCTATATGCGCTACTCGACCGACTGGAGGACGCTAACGATTAATTCATGTATACACGATGAGAGAAACAGTAGAAAATGATGAAATTTTAACACTTTGAAGAAAATATAACTCAATAAAAAAAACTATTTGATGAATGATTAGTTTTGTATTAATCATACTAATCTATTTTGTTATGAGATTAATAGTATTTATGAACTTTGTTATGATATTAGTTATATATTTTTTTAAATTCAACAAATTAGCAATTAATGGTCCCCGATTAATCCCTACCTAGTCGATTAATCATTTAACTTCAGTTCACCGAATATAAATGTTTTTTACAACTTTGTTTAATAGTAATTCAATCTTGTATTTCTTTTTTTTTCACTGTTGTTTCTTGTCTCTTGTATGTGGTAGCACCACAATTATGGCCTTTTAGATTTTAGCTTGTTTGAACTTATTTTAATGAAATTAATTTTATTATGATTACTTAGACGCCATGTTACTTGATCTCGCATTTAGGTATGCACAAATCCTAATTACTAATGATTTATGTAACAATTTCAACATATCACTATAAATTAGTTCAAATGTATTTATTAGAAAACAACATTCTAAACCCCTTTAAAATTTTAATTATATTCTAAAATAATTGCTTTATTACAATTTTTTTTTTTTGAGATCTTATGCAATCGGTTGACAGTTGACTTGTCCATTTGACAATGATCAAATGACAACGTCTAAACATAACACGCAATTAACAGAAAAGATTATGGAGATTTAGATTTCTCATTGATCATGTAAGTACATGCAATGTGAATAGGCATCATGAAGGTAATAAATGATTTATGTTCGGTAATTCCCACATAAAAAAGTCCACATAAATTAGTGTGGTATTACTTGCCCTTTATGCAACAAGGAGAATGAATCAACAGATCATTTGCTCATTACTTGTGATTATACTCGGGAGGTACAATATTGGATCCTTAAATGGTGGGGAGTATAAAGGAGAAGATTCTTGAATGTTAAAGGATTCATTAATTATGCAACTATTTGGGGAAACTAACCTAGAAAAAAAAAAGATTTTAAACTTGGTGTCCTATTGTCTTCTGTGGAATATTTGATTGGCCAGGAATGACAAAAATGTTAAGAAAATTGTTGCACCACCGACAAGAACTGCGGACAACATTATTTCCTCACCTATGTCTCGTATAAGTATAGAAGCAATTGTGGATGTGGAGCATGGACCGATTGGTGTATTTCACATTTCTTTCATTTTTTTCGTAGTTATGTTCCTTTGTCAGATACTTATTATCTTTACTTTTCTATTTGCATTTGTATTCATACCTCGTTTTAGCTTCTTGCTTGCGAGTGCTTGTTTTATTTTTTATTTTTTTCTTGTTTTAATATATTTGTCGTTTAAAAAAAATCATTTTTTTATAGATACATTTAACACACGTCTCAAAATCTGACAAATCAAGAGTTGGTAAGGCTGCATCTCTCACGAGCGTTAACATTCGGTCCCATGATATATTACCTAAACATTAATGTCATAACATTGACATGTTTCAAAATCTCGATTTCATTTATTAAAATTTCATTCACATCATATGAAAACAATAATTTTGAGAAATGAATATTTAAGTAAAATTTATAGAGATTTCCCTTCAAGTACCATAACCAATAATGTTTGAATTAAGCTAATAGTTACTTTACCATCACCAAATGTTACCTCGTATACATAATTGTCTAACTTTTTACAAAACTAGATTCTGAGTCATGATAGGTACATAAAAAGGATCATATGAGTTAATACAATATCCACCTTCCATAACTAATTATAACATCAACATTTAGTTTGTAATCATTTTGAACATTTAGTTTGTAATCATTTCTACAGATATCAAAGTAGGTATTCATATTTTTTTGTTATCGATATGGAGTTCTTAATGATCATGAGTGACATACGAAACTTCTCATTCAATTAATTCACAGATCATACACGTATAAATGCAAGGTGTTGAATCACATTCACACCCACATATCACAATCTTTCTCCACTAAATAAGGAGTAAAGTAAAATACAAGAGACTAGGAAAAATGAAACAAACGTTGGCTAATTCAAATTGATAAGGTTTATGAATATAAACATTATCACCCCTTCAGCCACTTTACACGTACATTATTACCTTTTCCTTCACTTTACCTATATAAGGCCTTATGGACGAAAAATAAACAAACAACTCCTAGATGTAATAACTCATACGAAGAGTGTTGAAAACATTTAGGCATCTCGATTTTAATGGATGTGCACATTATCACTCTACTTTTCATAAAACTTGACAAAAAAAAGTTTCCTACATTACACTGAACTCTACAAGATTTCAATGAAACAATACTTTTATAATAATGATTTATCTATAATAATTTTATATCAAAAAGTTTCATTTTTCTCATTGAATAATTCAATGGTCACTAAACTCCAAATTCATTTAACGCCAACGTGTCAATATAGTACACTATGATTGAGTTTAACCAATAGAATGCCAACCAAAAACTCTATACCGTTCAACTATTCCATTAAACTATGCATTATGTATACTCTTAGTGTTTGTTTGTATCAAAGTGAACTTGTTTTGGATGATCAAACATTAGACGACCATCAAAAGTTTCCATGAATATTTTATATGTTCTGTATCACTATATGTCATACACGATTTACTATTTATAACAACCCAAACTTCATTAACACCAAAATAAAAGTAAAACATGTCTTATTGGTATATAAACATAAAACATTACAACTTACATAATATACAATACATTTATTGATACAAATTTATTATTTATAAAGCATATAGTAGAATTATACTCAAAAGGGATTTTAAAACCATCATGTTTTGATTAATTGGGCTTGGGCTCGAGAGGCTTTGCGGCCTAGAGTCACCATGCTTGGTACTCTGGTTGAACACTCAACCAGAGACGAGGCTAGGCTAGCCCAGGCACAAGGTCTGCTCCAAATAAGAGCACACCAACTCCAACCAAGAGCGGGCCATCAGCCAACCACCCATTAATGTGCAACTATTTTCATGAAGTTTGCAAAACGGTCATCTTCAACTGTATTTATCTTTAAATCACAAAGATCATCTTCATAATAGCTCCATAAATATGAAGTCTCTTCGTCACAAATCACATCTTCCAACAAACTCAAATCAATCACCGAATCGGGTAACTCTTCTAATCCCCGACAACCACTCATCTTAATCACTCTAAGACCATTCAACTCCCCAAGCTCATAAGGCAACATATTTATACTCAAACAATCCGATATATCAAGGAACACCAAATTACCAAGGAACCTAATCGAATCCGGCAATCGAACTAACCTCGTACAAGAATGAATCCTTAAAATCTCCAAATTCGACAAACTCCCCAATCCCTTAGGAAGAGAGTGAAGCTCATGGCAATTTGTAATGCTTAGTTTCTTGACATTTTTAAGACTACAAAATTCTAAGGGTATTTCCGTCAAATCATAACAACGATCGATTTCAAGCTCTAAGAGATTCGGAAGCGTAACATTTGTACAACTCGCTAATGCACTACCGATCTCACACATGATAAGTGAAAGTTTCTTTAATTCGTACAACTCCAAAATGGATTGGATTGAGTGAGAAAGCGTGAGATGTTCGAGTCTTATTCGTTTTAGATTTGATAGCGAACTAACGAATTGAAGTTCATGTAACTCGCAAGGACACGTCCCATAACTTGTGATGATTAAAACTTTTAATTTATTCATTTTTTTGATGAATGAGGGGATTTCGTATTTTCGGCTTCGAATGTTTAATACCAAAACCTCAACGTTTGGCGCGTTTAGATCGTACCAAATCGACGCGAATGATTCGTCTGCAGAAAGAAAATGGACATTTTACATTTGGTTTTGTTAAAGAAATGGTTAATTACAAGAAATAGCAACATAATTTTGTTGCTTTGTTTATTATTGCATCATACTTGAATTACAGTTGGAGCCTAGTGGTTGATGTGCACAGTTCCAAAAGGAAGACCCACGGTTTTTGAACATGGTGCTCCGCAATTTACCCACATGATGGATCCATCGATAGGGCACAAATTTTTTATGCATTCCCATTATAACAATTTACTTTGAAAATTCTACCCATTTAAGAAAAATAATCAAAAGTATAATGGTATGATTGGGTTGGTTTTTTGGGATAAAGAAAATGGAAAAGAGTACAGTGTCATAATAGAAAGAAATGAAAGTAGGATGTTGTGATACAAAAATATACAAAAGTAAGTTGTGCTATTTTTTGCACATAAAAAAGTTGAATGGGAAGAAATGAAACCTGTTGTGATAGACAAGAGACGTGCAGTGATTGGTTCTTGCTTTTGTTGAATCCACCAAGTGGGTATTTGATTCTTGTAAATTTCAACCATCAATCTTGTTCTTTGAGATATTGGATCTTGGCTACTCAAATGGATGCCTAAATCTCTTAACAAATCATGTTGTGTGACATAATGCTCGTTGCAATACCCTTCAAGTTCACTACCATCTTTCCTGAAAAAACCAAACAAAAATCGATTAATCACTGGAGAAATAACAAAATTAATCTTTATGTAACAAATTTTTACCTAGTGAGAACAAGATTGAGAAGGTTTCTTGAAGAGAGTTCAAGAAGATATTCACTTGTATACATTCCTTCATCATCTAAATTGTATGATTCTACCCACATGTCCATTAAAGCAGAGGCTGTGATTTTTTCATCTTCTGGAAACAAACCCAAATCTAGAAAACAGTCTCTCAGTATTGGCAAATCTTCAAGTGCATCAACACTTGACTGAAGACTAAGCAACAATCGGCTGCTTGAATGAAAGATAGATTGACCTTCTGACCATTTCTTCAAAGTTGACCTCCATTTGACTAAATTTTGACCACTTAATGATGCACCAATCACAGTAAGTGCCAATGGAAATCCCTTGCAGTATTTAACCATCTAGATCAAAAACCAAAACAAAAAAGTTCAATTCCAGTGTAATCATATGTAAAAAAAGGTCTTATTCTAAATGATTAAGAAAAAATTTACCTTGTTCACAAGATCATCTGGAACATTTATGGAATTCATGTTATGAAATGCAGAAGAGCAAAAAAGGGTCTTTGCATCTTGATCGTTTAACAAAGTTAGTTCATATGTGGAACCGAATCTTGAAAACAAGAATCTTGATGTCACCAAGATTTTGTATCCTGATATTGGAAACTTCAGATCTTCAATAAGTGATTCAGATTCTGACCAAACGTCATCCAGCACTAACAATATGTTCTTTGATCCCATTTGTCTCATAAAGTTCTCTAATTGGTTCTTTGCCTCTTCATCAGTTTGTAACTCACAATGATTCACATGGAAATGTGCAAATAGTTTCTGGATGAGTGTCTTAATGGAGGTTGTTCTAGAAACAGTAACATAAAAGATGTTGTCCCCAAAAATGCCTGTACAAAACAAAACAGTTAAGAATGAGATGAAGAATAGATACAAAGAAGAAAAGTTTTGAATAGTTTATGTACCTTTGATTTCATTATCATGACAAAGCATCTTTACTAATGTGGTCTTCCCACATCCTCCAGGAGCTGAAACTGTTACAACTTGGGTTTCATCTTTCAGAAGCATTCGTTTCAATTCTTGAAGATGAAAATCCAACCCAATGATCACATCTGGAAGTCCTGGAACACTGCAGGAATCTGAAAATCCATCTGTCTGTTTGGTAACAGCTGCAAGGACTTGATCCAATTTGTCTCCCAAAGCATAAATCTCAAACAGACTCCTCCTGCTTGAACTCAAATTATCCTGCAATTCACTCTGAAAGAATCTCAAAAGCATGTTGTCCAATCCAATCAGCTTGTTGGCGTGAAGAAATTTCTTGTATACATTCCAGCATTTGATCTCTGAGCACTCAAGAACTACTTCTTTTCCATTTGCCACATAATATATGAACATTTTGGTCTCGTGTTCAGGTCGATACAACGCTTTTCTCAACCTCTCATATCCATAAAAAATCGGCTCAATGTTCTTTAATGTTCTCTCGATGCGCTTGAGTAGAGTTCTAAATTTGGCAGTTCTTTTGGTTTCCAAAACCACAGTATTCAGTAACTCCACCATTACTGCTCGTAGAGCTGCTTCATTTGCGTTTGGCGCAATCATCTGTAGACATGACAATTAAAGTAGATAAAAATCATCATAAGACACAGGAAAGTAAAATCAAAACCCTAGCAATACGCCTAAGACTTAAACTTCAAATTCAATAACGTGAAAGCGACAATAACTTACGATAATTCATGGGTTTGTAATTCGAATACAGGGAAATACATTTATATCTTCGATTGTAAAAGCGAGAATTTGTACTGTTGGGAATCGAAGAACATACTCAATTACAATGAAGATACTCCGACACTTCAAATTTATGAGATTACGAATCAATTTCCGAGACAAAGTAAGCATTAAAGCGTGTAAACAGCCGATGAAGGTCAGAAGGTAGATGGAAAGCAGCGGGAGCTCTCGACGAACGGCTCCGTCAACGGTTTTTTGATTTGGTTGGTAAATGGAACGAGTTAACAAATTGGATACTGTTTCGTCCATGTATATAAATAATTTAGAGTAAATTACATATTTGGTCCCTGTGTTTTTCCCCAGTTCCTACTATTAGTCCTAAGTGATGATTTTATAACATGACCGGTCTCACTGGTTTGTTTTTTCTTTACTTTTTAGTTATTTCTGTATTTAAATAATAATAAATAATTAAAAACCCTATCCACTCTCTCTCTTTTTCTTTTTATACCAAAATTGTTAAAATCTTCGTCCTAATCATAGGATCGTATGATCCAACAGTCCCACCTAAACAAATCAATACTAATATTACTTGGAGCGTTTTTATATAAAATCATAATAGAATTGTATGATTGCATTGTAAAATTATAGAATGCATAGGATCAGTAGGATCATTACTATTTTTTATAAAAAAAATATCAAATATTTTTCTTTCATTAAGTACGTAGAATATCCATTTTGAATTGTTTCTCGTTAAATGATATGTTAGAATGAAAAGGAAAACGTATTAAAAAGGTAAGATAGTATTGGAACAAATACAAACCATAGGGATCGGTAAGTAACAAAATCAATACTATAACCAATAGTATGAATTTGGGCAAACCACACGGACTAATTGTATAATTTACTACACTTTTCATGAAAGACGAATTAATATGTGAAGGAATATATTTTGACAATTTATTTATCTACTCCCACTTTATCTCTAAATATAACACTTTATAAACCATAAGATTTCTTGATATTTTATATAAGTTAAAGGACCAAATTGAAAATCAAGATAAAGTTGGTTGTAATTTTTTTTAGTCGTATCCATTTGTATTTTATGACAAATTGTTTAGACTAATGTAATATATAACCGATAAACCGATATAATTGTTTAGAATGTTGTGATTGTATGACATGTATACAACTCACTTGAACAAGATAAGATTTTATATTATAGAATCCATGTGATGAGCACACATAAACAAAGACAATTCGTACCAATTTCTCCACTCTTGAAGGCATTGTGTAGGCACAACTTCAGCTTGTAACTTTTACGCACAAATCGTGAGCAGAACTACCGTGGTTTGTCTCAAAAAGAATATGATTTAGGATTTTGGGTTATGTATTATGAGACCTCTTATATAGATGAAGAATTCTTATTTATTTTCATTGACTAGATCTTCCATATTATTATATGAAACCGTAATTGACTTAACCTTTATGACCAAATTATAATTACTCATTAGTTAAAACTAAAAATCAAAATCCAATTTAACATTTGAATATGAACTAAATTATTAGGTAATAATCTATGGTACTGAAAAAATAATTGAAATTATAATACATGAGTTGTTACGCATTCTTTCCAATGACTATAATCGATGCATTATTGATTTTGAGATTTGTTATTAAACTTTTATATTTTGTTGGTTTTAAGGGGTTTGATATTGACTGAGGGCACTTGGTTCGAGTATATGGAGCTCTTATTTCTAGTTATGACTCACGCTCATAAAACACTTTGTCTGATTTGAATATGAGTAGCAATGGATCCAAATATGAGACTTAATTGGCTAATAGTTTGAAACATTGATTACAAAAATAAAACCACAATCATAATCAAGCATCGTTAGCTAAGTTTATGGCATGTCACATGTGAGATTTTTCTTAAGATCATATATATATATATATATATATATATATATATATATATATATATATATATATATATATATATATATATATATATATATATATATATATATATATTGTGTAGTGCCCAAATATTATGCAATTTGTTACCAAAACAAGATGGATGAATTTGTATCTATATATGATATAAATACATGTGGTAATTATGTATTATAATTTGCCCCTCCCCTTATTATCATAAAAATGTATATACCAAAAAAAATTCATCTTTATCTTTCTCTTGTAACACCTAATCAAATAAAGAATCAATAGTTATGGAACAACCAAATGTTAGGCAAACTATTTTAGCATAACTTTACCTAAAAGATAAGCATAGAAACAAATAGTTTTGATTTCTCTTGATGTTTGGTTTGACAAGTAACTTCAGAGAGATTATTTTATTCCACATGCTAGAATAGTTTATGAGTAGCATACATGTTGCATTTCTTATCCAATCACATTGAAAGTATCCATGTTTACATTGAAATTTCCTATATATTACTATAGAGAAGACATAAATGCAAAATACATTTATATTTAATCTAGTCTTATTAAATTCGAAACAAAGACTTGTTATAAAGCCTTACGAATATTTAAGTATCGTAACATTGTTTTCTACACTTGCAAGAAATGAAACATAAAAGATGTTTTTATGTGAAAATGGAACTCAAAGACAATTTATTCTATATTCGAGATTTGTTTTAACTTAGGTATTGGTACGCATAATATATATATATATATATATATATATATATATATATATATATATATATATATATATAGAGAGAGAGAGAGAGAGAGAGAGAGAGAGAGAGCTAGATTCAAGTATTCTAAATAATTACTGTACATCTATCGTATGCTATGAGAATGATAAAGAAAATATGTTGTTTGATAATATAAATACGTTCAATCTTATATAACTATTGTCATTAACACACATTCTCACTAATTAAATCGTCTATAAGGTTATTATACACTTATTAGTATTATTCTTATTTCTGTCAGAATGTTTTATTAGGTTGTATTCTGTCATAATAAAAATAAGTGAAAAACGATTTGTGAGAACAAAAAAAAATAGTTAACGAGAATGCATAAAAATCACGATATTCTTGTAAGGTTAAAACAATCACATAGAAAATATACATGTTTACTGAAAGACCCCAACTTTCGTAATTCTAAAAGACTCAAACTTTCATATTTCACAATATTATTACTCCAAAACATGCTACATGCATATTCATAAAAGCTATTACATTGATAGAGAGGTTACAAACTACTAAATACAAACCGACTATTACAAAGTGTTACATAATACATAACTACCCATGATATTGTAATTTATACAAACATAAACTGAAATACAAAAGTATTATTACAAACTAATCTAATTCTTTCAAAAATATATGATTATACTAGTTACTTATCACCTGCAATTGTTAAACATTAATAAGGTAAACGGTGACGCTTAGTGAGTTCAATAATAGATACAATATAACGTTATGTCATATATATACTTCAATATGGAAGAAGCAAAGAGAAACAAGGAGCAACAAAGGCATATGTGAATTCACGTGGCAAGCT
Source organism: Lactuca serriola (assembly GCF_051521515.1). NCBI lineage: Eukaryota > Viridiplantae > Streptophyta > Magnoliopsida > Asterales > Asteraceae > Lactuca > Lactuca serriola. Next base: position 362,179,204 of record NC_136411.1, read on the forward strand.
TTTCATATCAATCAATGACTTGATTTAAAGATATACAATCAATGAGACATACCAATTTTCATACTTGATAAACATCAATAAAATTTCGGCCCAAATGGCACATAATTCATAAGATTTCTGATTAATATCTTGGTAGATTACAGGCTTATAGCCCTGTCTAACCATTTGCCAATGCCATAGAATAGAAGTCATTCTTTTACAGAGACATGCTCTACATGACCAGAGGATACGTACCAATACCAATGTGAATCTAAGTCCTTTCATTGATCACATGGTCAAAGATATTACTTTTGCTATAGAAATAGCGAATAAAATATCACGGGAAAATAACTCGGAATAAGAACACTGAAAAGCACAAAGCACATATAAAACATAACATACAATTGTTCCTATATATGGAACTCACCTTGAAATAACCGGGGTTAAAATAATAATTTGGGCAGCACTTCGGCTCCAAATATGACTTTCTGGGGCGAAACCGGGATTTTTAGTTGAAAACCGGACTTTACTCGGGCAGAGTTTCGACTTGAAAATAAGATTTTCTCGGGAACTTCGGGGCGTCGGGGCTTGCTTCAGATGTCGGGGATGATAACGAGACTTCTGGGGGTTAAAAGTGGCTAAAAATGGGAGTAGAGGGTGTAAAAGAGTGAAAATGAGCAAACATTTCCGGAGACCTTCGCATCCCTTATATAGGGTGCGAAGCACCTTACTACGCGGGGCGTAGATCCTCGGTACGTTGGGCGTACACGAGGTGTCGCATGCTCGGTTCCCGGGTCTCGGACGTGGCTTCTATGTGGCGACCATGCTAAGACGGTAGATGTGGCTGATTCCGGACCGGATACGTGCGAGGTACGTTGGGCGTAGCCTCGTGTATGCGGGGCGTATGGCCTCGGATAAGATTGTGATTTTTCATTTATTTTTATTTAATAACTTCAAAAATTCATATCTTTTGCGTACGAACTCCGTTTTTGACGTTCTTTATATACACGCGTAGGTGAGAATATATTCTACAACTTTCGTTTAGACTCCATTGGCTAATTTTTACTTTAATTTTAATATTATTATTTTTAACAGACTGGGACAGGAAAATCCGTTAAAAATTCATAACTTCTTCATCCGACATCCGTTTTCGTCAGACTTTTTACCGTTGTACTATTAATGACGAGACCTTCAATTCTCGTTTAGGTTGTGTCGGGTAAAAAGCACTCGATCTAAAATTCGGGTTTTTAGCTGTCTACTGCTAAGCTGAAACTTGTAAAAATCATAACTTCCTCGTACGAAGTCAGATTTTGGCGTTCTTTTTATCGAACTTCTCGGTTTAACGAATACTATGACTTTTATTTAGATCACTAAGGCTAAAATGTAGTTTATCAAAAACTCACTTTTTACGTCATTCGGTGTCGTGTCGGTTTTGTCGTGAATCTTCGATTGGTCATAACTTCTTCGTTATAGCTCGGATTTCGACGAGGTTTTCGCCTACAAGTTTCTAACAAGATTATTTACAACTTTCAGTAATAAAATTTTACTTATTTCAAATTTTATATTTTCGCTAAATTTCACTATTTGGTTTTTAATTGGAATCTCATAAGACTTCCAATATTTTATGAGTGATTCTAAACATAGTTTTACTTCATTTCTAGTAAAAACCATCTGTTAGAACTCAACACTCAATTTCACATAATATTTCACATTTTTATTCATTACAAAACATGATTTCAAAACATGTATGTTACAAATACCTCCTCCTTTTGAGGATTTCGTCCCCAAAATTACATCGATTTAAAATAATTGGGGATATTTTGCTCTTATCTCATTCTTATTTTCCCAAGTATAATTTGGGCCTCGATGGTGTTTCCACTCGAAAAGCACCAATTCTACTTCTTTATTACGTAGCTTAGCTGTTCTTTCATTCACGATCTCTTCAGGCTCTTCAACATATCTTAACTTATTATCCAATTTCACCTCGGATAATGGTACTGTCTCATCGTAGATGCTCAAGCATTTGCACAGATAACTCACATAAAACACATCATGAATACTTGCTAAATCTTCAGGAAATTCTAAGCGGTATGCTTGCTTTCCAATTCTCTGGATGATTTTGAAAGGACCAACAAATCTAGGACTCAACTTTCCTTTCTTCCCAAACCGCATAAGGCCTTTCCATGGGGATACCTTCAGCATCACGAAATCACCCACTTGGAATTCTATTGGTCGTCTTCTCTTTTCTGTATAGGATTTCTGTCGATCCTGGGCCGCTTTCATTCTTTCTCGTACAATTTGAATCTTGTCGGTGGTGTCTTTAATCATTTATCCCAGTTACCACCGAACTCCAAGACACATGCACGAAGCATATCTTCTACTGTTTGGATTGTTCTCTCTGTCTAACCGTCTGTCTGGGGATGATAAGTTGTGCTGAGGGCAACTCGAGATCCCAATTCACGTTGCATACTTGCCCAAAAATGAGAAGTGAAACGAGTATCGAGATCGGAAATGATCTTTAGTGGCACACCATGTCTTGCAACAATTTCATCTAAGTATACTTGTGTGTATTTCTCCATTGGAGCCGTTTCACGCATGGCGAGAAAATGTGCACTCTTAGTCAGGCGGTCGAAGATTACCCAAATGCTATCATGCTGTCTAGCAGTCTTTGGCAATTTGGTAATAAAATCCATGGACAGCTCTTCCCATTTCCATACAGGAACACTAAGACTTTCTGGGTTCCGTATGGTTTTTGGTGCTCTGTTTTAACTTGTAAGCATACTAAGCATTCCTGCACATATCGTCCAATGTCTCTCTTTAATCCAGGCCACCAATAATCAGCTCTTACATCATAGTACATTTTACTTGTTCCAGGATGTATTAACAGCTTAGACTTATGAGCTTCATCTAAAATCTTCTGTCTTAATCCACCAATCTTTGGAATCCATAGCCGATTCTTAAATACTTTTAATCCTCGTGGATCATCAACTAAAACATCAGCATGATGTACCATCCCTTCCTTCTTCACATTTTCTGGCTTTAAGGCCTTAACTTGTCACTTCTCTAGTTCATCAAGAATAGTGAACTTCACCGTAGTGTGAGTAATAGTATAACACATACTATTACGATAAACCTTCCTGCTAAGTGCATCTGCAACCACATTAGCCTTTCCAGGATGGTAAAGGATTTCACAGTCATAGTCTTTGATCAGCTCCATGGCTCGTTGCTGTCTCATATTCAGAATTTGCTAACTGAATATATACTTGAGACTCTTGTGGTTGGTAAACAATTGGCATTTCGTACCAAAAGATAATGTCTCCAAAGTTTTAGGGCAAATACTACTGCAGAGAGTTCGAGATCATGGGTGGGATAATTCTTTTCATAATCTTTCAGTTGTCTTGAGGCATATGCTATCACTATACCACGTTGCATCAACACACAACCGAGTCCCAATCTTGAAGCATCGCTATATACGGAGAAATCATCATCACCTTCTGGAAGTGATAAGATGGGAGCATGAGTCAAAAGATCTTTTAAAGTCGAGAAAGCTTTTTCTTGGGCTTCACCCCATTCGAACTTTGCTTCCTTTCGAGTAAGACTAGTGAGAGGTACAGCTATACGAGAAAAGTCTTTAATGAATCTTCGGTAATAACCCGCAAGACCCATGAAACTACGAATTTCGGAAGCATTACGGGGCACTTCCCAATTTTGAATGGCTTCGATTTTGGTAGGATCTACGGATACACCGTCACCAGAAATAACATGGCCGAGAAATTGAACTTGGCGAAGCCAAAATTCACATTTCGAGAATTTAGCATAAAGTTTCTCTTTTCTAAGAAGTTCTAAGATTTCATGAATATGAATGGCATGATCAACTTCAGACTTGGAATAGATTAGAATATCGTCAATGAATACGATGACAGACTTATCGAGCATTAGACGGCATACTCGATTCATCATATCCATGAATACAGCAGGAGCATTTGTCAAACCGAATGGCATGAAAAGGAATTTGAAATGCCAATAACGAGTACGGAAAGCAGTCTTTGGTACATCTTGCTCTTGTACTTTCAACTGATGATAGCCAGATCTCAAATCAATCTTTGAGAAATAGCTAACACCCTGAAGTTGATCGAACAAATCGTCGATGCGAGGTAGTGGGTACTTGTTCTTGATAGTCACCTTATTCAACTCACGATAATCAATGCACATTCGCATCGATCCATCTTTCTTTTTGAAAAATAGTACTGGAGCACCCCAGGGAGAGGTACTCGGTCGAATAAAGCCTTTGTCAAGTAATTCCTGCAGTTGGATCATCATTTCTTTCATCTCGGCTGGCGCAAGAAGATAAGGAGTCTTTGCAATCGGAGCAGCACCAGGCACAAGGACAATTCAGAATTCTACTTGCCTGTTCGGAGGAAGTCCAGGCAGATCATCAGGGAAAACATCAGGATATTCGTTAACAATGGGAGCATCATTTACAGTTTTATTCTCCTTTCTTGAGATGTTAATTGTATAGGCTAGATAGATAGGGCAACCCTTCGATATAAATTTACGAGTTTTGAGGAAAGAAATTATTTTTAAGATCTTTTGTTCACCGTATACATGAATAGGATCTTCCCCTTCAATAGGAATGCGTACTATTTTTTCGTAACACAAGAGCTCTGCGTGGTTCTTTGACAACCAGTCCATGCCGAGAATAATATAGAAGTTGGGCAAGGAGATAGGGATTAGGTTAGCAAGAAAATTATAGCCTTTAATTTCTATGACACAATCTCTATAGATTTTATCAGCAAGTAATGATATACTTCCCGCAGTATCTACGTGAAATGGTTGCGCGAGTGCATAGCAAGTAGTTTGAAAAGAATGCGCAAATTCATAAGATACAAAAGAATCTGAGGAACCAGAATCAAATAAGATGTGAGCAGGTCTAGAGTTGACAAGAAATGTACCCGTCACAACATTCGGGTCCTCGCGTGCTTCCTCAGTGGTAATCTGGAATGCACGACCCTTAGCTTTTGGCACCTCCTCCTTTTTAGCTGGAGTATTCTTTGGTTGTTGGACAGGGACTTGACTTCTCACCGGTTGTTGAACAGAAGCTTGACTTTCCGTCACTTGGTTGGTAAGATTAGGGCAAAAACGCTTCTTGTGGCCAGTAATACCACATGCATAGCAAGTCACATCCTTCCTTAGGCAAGCTGGCTTTATATGACTAGTTTCAACACACCCATAACAAACAATGGATTCCTTGTCTATTTTGCATTGACCCGGATGATTCCTTCCACAAACACGACATGAAGGCGATTGATTAGAAAAAGATTGTGACCTGTCGCGGCCACGAAAAGCACTCTGAGATTGTACTTGCTTGCTAGGATCAGTTCGAACAGATTGAGCTGGGGGAATAGTGGAAACAGGAGTAGTTCTTTCAGTACGTGGATGCTTTGGAACAGTAAGAGTGGCACCACGTATCTCTAAGTCATGCTCATGTCTTCGAGCATACTCAACGGCTTTATTGAATGACAGAACTTCTCGATTGGCAACGAAATCATGGATTTCTTGTCGTAGTCCCTCCATGAATAATTGAATTTTCTCGTCTTCAGTTGGAATATACTTTGTAGCAAACCTTGCTCTTTGATTAAACTGAGTTTCATACTCATTCACAGTCATTCCTCCCTGTTTAAGCTCGAGGAATTCCTTCTCCAATCTCCTCCTCATGTCTAGAGGACAATACTTCTCTAGCAAACGAGTTTTAAACATTTCCCAGGCTAAATTCTTCTGGTCAAACCCGTTGAGAGCTTCATATGTTGCTTCCCACCAGACCAAGGCTTCTCCGATGAGCATTGCGGAACCATAATTAGCCTTGTCTTCATTATCCACATGAGAAATACGAAACACTTTCTCTGTGTTCTGGATCCAAGTAAGAACAATAATGGGATTGAGAACACCGGAAAACTCTGTAGCACCACTACTCTTGAAATCTTTGAACGAGGGACGCTTCACCTCTCCTTTTGAAGATTCTCCAGTGGCTTTCTCTTTTCCCTTATCCCCATTCCTTTTGTGTTCTTCAAGAGTCTGTCGAATAACACCGGTAAGTTTACCCAAGAGTCGCTCCTCACGAGGAGATACTGGAGTATTCACTTCCTCGGGTTGAGGACCTCCACCGACCTCAGGTGTATAGCTACTTGCTTGTTCAACCATCGTTCTGAAATTTAGGAGTAATATAGAATTTTAGAATATTAGGATTTATTAAAGCCTAATACTTCACTCAAGTCTTTCCTATGGTTTATATCTGTATACTTATAATGATTCAGTTCATATATTGAACTTCCAATAGTTTAAGTCTAAATTCCAATCTGTGGCATTTAGTTCGCTTAAACTACTGCTCTGATACCATGATTGAAAGACCCCAACTTTCGTAATTCTGAAAGACTCAAACTTTCATACTTCACAATGTTATTACTCCAAAACATGCTACATGCATATTCATAAAAGCAATATATTACATTGATAGAGAGGTTACAAACTACTGGTTACAAACCGACTATTACAAAGTGTTATATAATACATAACTACCCATGATATTGTAATTTATACAAACATAAACTGAAGTACAAAAGTATTATTACAAACTAATCTAATTCTTTCAAAAATATATGATTATACTGGTTACTTATCACCTGCAATTGTTAAACATTAATAGGGTAAACGGTGACGCTTAGTGAGTTCAATAATAGATACAATATAACGTTATGTCATATATATATATATATATATATATATATATATATATATATATATATATATATATACACTTCAATATGGAAGAAGCAAAGAGAAACAAGGAACAACAAAGGCATATGTGAATTCATGTGACAAGCTTTTCATATCAATCAATGACTTGATTTAAAGATATACAATCAATAAGACATAACAATTTTCATACTTGATAAACATCAATAAAACTTCGGCCCAAATGGCACAGAAGACATAAGATTTCTGATTAATATCTTGGTAGATTTCAGGCTTATAACCCTGTCTAACCATTTGTCAATGCCATAGAATAGAAGTCATTCTCTTACGGAGACATGCTCTACATGACCAGAGGCTACGTACCAGTACCAATGTGAATCTAAGTCCTTTCAATGATCACATGGTCAAAGATATTACTTTTGCTATAGAAATAGCGAATAAAATATCATGGGAAAATAACTCGGAATAAGAACACTGAAAAGCACATAGCACATATAAAACATAACATACAATTGTTCATATATATGGAACTCACCTTGAAATAAACGGGGTTAAAATAATAATTTGGGCAGCACTTCGGCTCCAAATATGACTTTCTGGGGTGAAACCGGGGTTTTTAGTTGAAAACTGGACTTTACTCGGGCAGAGTTTCGACTTGAAAATAAGATTTTCTCGGGAACTTTGGGGCGTCGGGGCTTGCTACAGATTTCGGGGATGATAACGGGACTTCTGGGGGTTAAAAGTGGCTAAAAATGGGAGTAGAGGGTGTAAAAGAGTGAAAATGAGCAAACATTTCCGGAGACCTTCGCATCCCTTATATAGGGTGCGAAGCACCTTACTATGCAGGGCGTAGATCCTCGGTAGGCTGGGCGTACGCGAGGTGTCGCATGCTCGGTTCCCGGGTCTCGGACGTGGCTTCTATGTGGCGACCATGCGAAGACGGTAGACGTGGCTGATTCCGGACCGGATACGTGCGAGGTACGCTGGGCGTAGCCTCCTGTACGCGGGGCGTACGGCCTCGGATAAGATTGTGATTTTTCATTTATTTTTATTTAATAACTTCAAAAATTCATATCTTTTGCGTACGAACTCCGTTTTTGACGTTCTTTATATGCACGCGTAGGTGAGAATATACTCTACAACTTTCGTTTATACTCCATCGGCTAATTTTGAATTTAATTGTAATATTATTATTTTTAACAGACCGGGACAGGAAAATCCGTTAAAAATTCATAACTTCTTCATCCGACATCCGTTTTCGTCAGACTTTTTACCGTTGTACTACTAATGACAAGACCTTCAATTCTCGTTTAGGTTGTGTCGGGTAAAAACCACTCGATCTAAAGTTCGAGTTTTTAGTTGTCTACTGCTAAGCTGAAACTTGTAAAAATCATAACTTCCTCATACAAAGTCAGATTTTGGCGTTCTTTTTATCGAACTTCTCGGTTTAACGACTACTATGACTTTTATTTAGATCAATAAGGCTAAAAAGTAGTTTATCAAAAACTCACTTTTTACGTCATTCGGCGCCGTGTCGGTTTTGTCGTAAATCTTCGATTGGTCATAACTTCTTCGTTATAACTCGGATTTCGACGAGGTTTTCGCCTACAAGTTTCTAACGAGATTATTTACAAATTTCAATAATAAAATTTTACTTATTTCAAATTTTATATTTTCAATAAATTTCACTATTTGGCTTTTAATTGGAATCTCATAAGACTTCCAATATTTTATGAGTGATTCTAAACATAGTTTACTTCATTTCTAGTAAAAACCATCTGTTAGAACTCAACACTCAATTTCACATAATATTTCACAATTATATTCATTACAAAACATGATTTCAAAACATATATGTTACATTTACATTGAAATTTCCGATGTAGTAACAATATATTACTATAGAGTAGACTTAAAACCAAAACACACTTCTATTTAATCTAGTCTTATTAATTTCGAAACAAAGACTTGTTATGAAATCGTTTGAAAAGTGTCAATATTTGATATGTCAATACATTACATAAGAAAAGGTTGAAAACATGTCAGTGTTACTCTTTTATTTGAGTGTCATAAATATATTTATTTTTTAAATTAGAAATCATGGAAATGTTAAAATATTATTTTTTTGATCTGAAATTAATGAAAATTAGAATAAATTTACGTGATAATATTAGAAAAGAACTAGTCTCCTAACAAAATAAAGATACTTTCTAATTTCTATCATAGTATAAACCGATATACGGTGTAACTTAATAGTAATTCTATTCATATTTTTTTTTCTTTGTTTCTTGTAAGTGGTAGAACCAGAATTATGGCCTTGTAGATTTTTAGCTTGTTAGAACTTATTTTAATGAAATTAATTATATTATGATGATTACTTAGAAGCCATGTTACTTGATCTCGCATTTAGGAATGCACAACTAATCAATAATGATTAATGTAGCAATTTCAACATATATCACTATATATTAGTCCAAAGTGTTCATATTAGAAAACAACATTATAAACCCCTTTAAAATTTTAATTAACTTTTAGTATAATTTTTATATTTGACAATGATCAAATGTCAACGATGTCTAAACATTACATACAATTGACAGAAAAGGTTCTATCTGCATTGGTTTTAATCGATTTGCTTCATAATTTCTGAATAATAATAATCATACGAAAAGGTTCTATCTGCATTGGTTTTAATCGATTTGCTTCATAGTTTCTGAATAATAATAATCATACGTATCATCCCTACAAGTTAATTAAATTCAGGCATCTTCTAAGGGTAACAGGTTAGGGATTTGCTTTGGGTTTCTGCATTTTACTCTTAAGCATGTAAATTTTAGATAAATAAATTCGTGCAATTAATTCAAAGTATGAAATCTTTTACAGAATAACCCCTAATGAGCACGGACATACATGGTATCTGGATATTAAGAATCATGGCGCCCTCTTTAAGTTTTACAATTCCAAATAGATCCAACTGATAAAGAATTATTCTCTGTAATCATATATAACAACTTATTCTAAAAGATTAAGAAAATGATTTTGAAAAACTTTACCTCATGATCATTTAACAAGGTTTGTTCGTATGTGGAACCGAATCTTGATAACAGAAATCTTGATGTGAACAAAGGCATTTGATCTCTGAGCACTCCAGAAATACGTGTTTTCCATTTGCCACTTAAATGAATCACAGGGTAGTAAACTTCCTCATCACATTCACCTTTCCTTCTCATACAGCGTCCTCTTGAGATTGCTTCTTAAGTCTTCATTCTACTAATTGCCTTCATTAGCACTAATGCTACACAAAGCAAAGGTTATAATTGATGTTGTAAACTCCTTTGTTTTCTCTAACAATGTGGCCTCCTCCTGAAACGTGGACTCCAACACTCTGATTAACTCAAGAGTTAAAAAGCTGGAATCCGTCTTCAACAACTTGCATGCTTTGTGTAGCATTAATGCTAATGAAGGAAATTAGCAGAGAATGAAGACTTAAGAAACAATCTCAAGAAGGCATTGCAAGAGTATTCATCTTATGAAAAAACAGATCTTTTATCCAACCTAGGTAATATGTTGTGTTCTTGGTTTTAAAAAGCTCGATGTGCTAAGGATCTAGGAGACTAATGTGCAATGCGCGATACGGATGTGAGGGCATCACGCACGCAAGGCACACAAGATAAAATAATAATTAATAAAACACCATATATAGAATTAGAAATAAGAATGTAGGATATGAATATCAAATACTAATCATCCAACATAAGTGTAAAATCTGAAAACGAAATTAATAGTCGGATAAGAAGAAGAAAAACAGGAAAATTACAAGAAGAAAAACAGAAAAGCAATGGTTTTGAAGAAGAAAATCAAAGATAGAAGAAGAATAAGAAGAAGCCTCCTTTTCTTTTGAAGAAAACATGTGTACGAAAGATAGAAGAAGAATAAGAAGAAGCCTCCTTTTCATTTGAAGAAAACACGTGTACTAAAGATAGAAGAAGAATAAGAAGAAGCCTCCTTTTCTTTTGAAGAAAACATGTGTACGAAAGATAGAAGAAGAATAAGAAGAAGCGTCCTTTTCTTTTGGAAGAAAACGTATCAGAATTATTGGTGCAAACGAGCCGAGCCGAGCACGAGCTTGGCTAGGATCGGCTCGGGCTCGTTTAAGTTATACTCGGCTCGATTCAAGCTTTCTTGTACTGAGCTCGAGCTCGTAAAGAATTATACAAGCTCAGCATGGGGTCAAGCTCGGCTTGGTTTTTGTCTAGCATGCAGAAATAAGCTTAAGCTCAGTTTGAGCTCGTTAAGAAGCTCGTTTACTAATACCTTAAATCCCTAATTCCCTAAATATTTTTTTATTTTAATATATAAAAGTAATAATAAATTATATAATAGATAGGCTCGGTTAGGCTCGTGAGCCTAATCAAGCTTAATGACATAGGCTCAAGCTCGTTTAATAAACGAGCTTAATTGTAAGCTCGAGCTCGACTTGGACTCGTTTATAATCTGTTTCGATTTGAGCTTTTATCGAGCCGATCCTGAATAACTCACGAATAGTTTGGCTCGTTTGCACCCATATTCAAAATTATATAAGTACAAGGAAAGATTGAGATAGGCTTTTTTATTAATTATTATTATGTACAAATTAAGGACAATAAGGGGATGAACTATTAAATTAATTATTGCAAATCTTTTTTAACTGACCCAACAACTTTAAGATATGGATTTTCCTCGTCTAAACCCAAATATGTGTTCGATGTACATAAATGCTCATAAGACACACCCACCCATACATATACACTTCATTCATACAATTCTCTTGATTCTACATCTCGGTTTTAAGGTTCAAATAAATCTAACATTTTTGATCAACGTAGGGCATGGAATTACCCTGGTTCTTATTTCAGAAGAGGATGGGCTTTTTTCGTTGTTTGTAACACCAAAATGCGACGACAAATGGCTTCATTTATTGTGGATCTAGATGACTACCTAAGGTTTAAGGAAGTACTTGATGACAATCTAATTGCGGACGAATTTTTAAAGAATCGTCATCGGCCATCAATCATCTAAGTTGTTCCGATCAAGGTTGTCAAAATTAAGATCCAACATATGATCGTTTTGGGTTTGCAAGATTAGGATCATAAGATCAGGATTGGGATCCTAATATTCTACAAAATTAAACATAACTGTAACTTATAATTTTAAAACATTAAAAATATCTCAAACATTCACTTTTCTATTCAAAAGCTATAAAACCTTCAAAACATTAGTCACAACTTGCAACATAGATGATAAACGATAAACCAGTAAAGGGAAAAAGATATAAAGTGGTAAACACATTTTTTGTTCATTTTCAAAAATATATCAAGGGAAGGTATGATCGGATCCCGATTCTACGAACCGAACCTACGATCTTACAATCTCACATGCGATCCTATCCAAATTGGATCTGTATACAACCCGAATCATCAGTGGCAGATCCTAATAGGGGCCGGAAGGGGCCATGGCCTCCCCGGTTTTAAGCCTCATACCTTACATATATACCTTTTATTTTTAAATTAAATCCAATGGTCATTATAATTGCTAATTTGGCCCCCCTCTTTAGAATTACATATTTAGTTATGAACCAACAAAATCATCCGAAAATCATTGATGAAATTAAAAATAAAATCATTGATAAAATAAAATAATAGAATCAAAAGAATCGGTATTACGTTAGGAAACTCATAAAACTAAGACATTGTCTTTTAAAATCTATAAAACAAAATCAAATCTACAAAATTATTAACTAAAATATTTGAGTTTAAGAAAACAAGATCCATAAATTTCGAAGTCGAAACATCCAAAAGTTCACCGGAATAACACCGTTGACCGCCGACCAGCTGCATCTCTCCCATAGGTCTTTGTCGCCAGCCGGACCACCAGTTCTCCATCGTCGGCTTGTCGCTTCTCCGAATTTCTCTCTTTTCTCTTTCGTTCTCTATTCCTGCTGCCGCCAACGACCAATCTTCCTTTTCGATCTTCTCTCCAGAATCCACAAGAGGACCATACCGGTATTTTTTCTTTCTCTCTCTAAGTCTGATGAGTGTTTCCCTTTCTCTTGTTTTATGTCTATGAGTATCACTTCGTGCTGTATTAAGATGATAGTACAGGGCATATAGGCATATAGCAAAGCTGCAAAAGTACTTTATCTGAAAAGCCTTTACCATTAATTTTTAATTTATTGATATTATGGATTGGTTTTTTATTAATAAAACCTTTATAAACACTAAAAAAGAATATGTATAGTGTAAATTGATTAAAATCACAACATATTATTTAGTTATACTTTGACGTCATCAATAAACAAACATTTAATAACTTATATTTTATTACAAAAGATGGATGTTTGATATAATATATTTGTTGGTTGTTATTTTATTTTTCATTATATTTTGTTATTTAGCGATTGATAGTTAATTGTTTTATGTAGTATATATATATCAATATGAAAAAACAATCCACCGTTAATGTCTTATTTAAAATAAACATGTCATTTCTACTTCAAAACCCTACAAACCATGAGATATTTTTTTGAATGAAAATACCCGATGACTAGTATGTCATTTGAAAGAGAAGTTGAAAAGATTAATCTACAAACAATTGTGCAATACTTAATAATGCAAATTTGAATAGCGATATAAAAATATTTATTTCGAATTTTGATATGTTATAATTTTGAAACATTTTTTTTTGTCTATATGGTTTTGTTTTGAAATTTTAATTTTGCCCCTACTTATTGTACTTGTGTTCTGCCCCTGCACATCATTTTTCATAGCTAAGATCGTAGGATTGTACGATCTTACGATCAAGATCATGATTTTGACAACCTTGGTTCCAATCAATAGGTGAATACATTTCTTTATAATTCAAATGCATCATACCATCAACTTTATTCATTGAACTTAGAGGGCTTCATTGGATCACTTCCAGGTTAAACTCTAGCACAAAACTAGACCTTGTTGAGATTGGACAACTCCAAAAGAAATCAATCATGGGAAAGACTGTGACAATTTGGTCATTGTATTCAATAATGTTTAGAGTTGCACCATCATTGTCTCATATAAACCTAGCCTAAGGATCGCTAAAATAGGGAAAAACACGCTTTTACTTAACCATTCTTCCCTAGTTCATGGTCCAACTGGTTCGATTAGACAGGTCAACATGAGTTTTAAAACATTGTGCAAAACAAGGCAAGACATCTTCCATATCTTCACCAAATGATTTGGGCCACCTTTGGCAGAGCCTGTTCAATAACTATAGTCTCATTTGCCCCCGATAACCTTCAACATCATGCATAATTCAACTAGATGGACATATCCACTACTAACATTCAACATTTATAACTACTCCCATTGTGATATAATACTTATGTCAATTTCAATTCTCGATGCTTCTGTGTGTCTTAGAACCCAAAGGTATTTACATGTCGATATGCTATTTTGACTACCATCGATTATGTAGCAATATCCAAATTCCTAACTTGCATTTAATCTTTATGCTAACAACATTATATTACAAAATCCATAGCTTCAACCAACATTCATAACGATAATAGTCCATATCACAACTTTAAAATTCACTTTACCCCGCTTAAGGTTTCATGCCACATATTCGAATACCATGGATTTAACTCATCCCATAGAGTTTAAGGAATCATTTACACTTCATTACATTGTAAAACATGTATTGAGACCATTTGTAAACAAGGGTTGGTCATACTTGATTAGGCCCTTCATATATGTCAAACCCTAACTTTCAATTTTACCAACTTTTGATGTATGTTGTTAATTTACTCAATATCATGATTGTTAAGTTTAAGACCTATAACAAGTAAGCTCATCTTCCACCAAAAGTTAGTGTTTTATCTACAAAAGAGTTACAAACTCTAATCCCAAAAAAGCCTTATACATACATACATATATATATATATATATATATATATATATATATATATATATATATATATTGGCACCACAAGTGAATAATTACATAAGAAATCAAGGAATTAGCTTTAGGAATTGAATTATTCATACAACACTCTAATCCCTCTTAAATTGAGCATAATAATCCTTTTTCCCCTTCAAAATTCGATTTCAAGTCTTCCCTTCTGAAATAGGATGATACATATTTAGAATGAAAAAGGCCTAAAAAAACCATGTCATGTGTAAGACACGTGAGGTTGCCAGCCCCAATCATAATGCTTCGCTTCCTTAAGGAGTGCTCCGATAGGCATGGTGAGCCTTTCACACAATATAAGAGTGTTTAGCCGCCCTATAAAAGCTTAGATCTTCAACCTAGGTCATAAAAGGGACCAAAATGAGCTCATTGTCTTGCATGGTTTCAGATGCAAGACAATTCTCCATATTTTCAAACCAAAAAGGTTCACAAACCACCATAAACAACCTCTTTAGGTCTCAAGTTTTTCAAACTCTACCCAAACCACAAGAAGAGACCAAAAACTAAGCCATAAACCTTGATCTAACACGCCATAAACATAAAGCAATGAATTAATTTGGATACTCAAAGAGGTCCAAAGAACAAAAAATAAGGTTGCTAGCCGTTGGAAATGACTAGAACAACACCTTCTTGCAATCAAATGACTCCTTCAAGCTAAAAAAGGGAGAAAACTCTTTGAATCAAAATATGGGGCTAGGGTTTTGCATTAGAGAGGCTCTTAAAGATGGATGAGATGAAATGACAAAATCCTAGGAGTTAGAGCCATTAAATAGGCTCAAATATCGAGGCATTCAGGGTTTAGCCAAGCAGACCCTTCATGCCGCACACTTCATTAGAAGTGGCATCGTGAGTTGGTAGCTGAGACTCTTAACGAGTCACGCCGCCCCATCCCCCCCTCCCACCCACACACACAAAATAAATAAATAAACAACTTTCAAATATCAAATAATTAAAATTACTAACCGGAAAAATGGGTGTTACAATCTATCTCCACTAAATAAGGAGTAAAGTAAAATACAAGAGACTAGGAAAAAATGAAACAAACTTTGACTAATTTAAGCCAATAACATTTATCAATATAAACATTGTTACCCCTTCAGTCACTTTACATATACATTATTACCTTTTCGTTCACTTTACCAATATAAGACCTTATGGAAGAAAAATAAAGAAATAACCCTTAGATGTAATAACTCGTATGAAGAGTG
This sequence comes from Lactuca serriola, assembly GCF_051521515.1. Taxonomy (NCBI): domain Eukaryota; kingdom Viridiplantae; phylum Streptophyta; class Magnoliopsida; order Asterales; family Asteraceae; genus Lactuca; species Lactuca serriola. The sequence continues at coordinate 362,195,127 of NC_136411.1, forward strand.
ATGAAACATTTAGGCATCCTAATGTATTAAACTTTATAGATTATAATGTATGTGTACATTATCATTCTACTTCTTATAAAACGTGACAATAAAAAATATCCTACAATACACTGATCTCTACAAGATTGTGAAACATATTTTTATTATAATGATTTATCTGTATTCATTTTATATCAAAAAGTTTCATTTTTTCCCATTGAATTTTTCAATGGTTATTGAACTTCATATCCATTTAATGCCAACATGACATCACACTATGATTGAGTTTAACCAATAAAATTCCAACTAAAAACTCTATATCGTTCAACTATTCCATTAAACTATGCATTATGTATACTCTTAGTGTTTGTCTACATCAAAGTGAACTTGTTTTGGATGATCAAACATTAGACGACCATCAAAAGCTTCCATTTATATTTTATATGTTCTTTATCGCTATGTCATACACAATTTACTATTTATGACAACCCAAACTTCAAAAACACCAAAATAAAAGTAAAACGAGTCTTATTGGTATATAGACATAAAACATTACAACTTACACAATATGCAATACATTTATTGATACAAATTTACTATTTATACATCATGGAGTAGAATTATATTTTAAAAAGGATTTTGAAACCATCATAATCGTCCCTATCAATTGGGCTTGGGCTAGAAAGGCTTTGAGGCCTGGAGTTACAACACTTGGTACTCTGGTTGATCATTCAACCAGGGAAAGAGAGAAAGAGGCTGGGCTAGCCCAAGCAGAAAGGCCCGCTCCAAATAAGAGCAGACCAACTCCAACCAAGAGCGGGCCATCAGCCTGGTACCCACTAACGTGCAACTATTTTCATGAAGTTTGCAAATCGGTCATCTTCAACTGTATTTATCTTTAAATCACAAAGATCATCTTCATAATAGCTCCATAAATATGAAGTCTCTTCGTCACAAATCACGTCCTCCAACAAACACAAATCAATCACTGAATCCGGTAACTCTTCTAATCCCCTACAACCACTCATCTTAATCACTCTAAGACCATTCAACTTCCCAAGCTCATAAGGCAACATATTTATACTCAAACAATCCGATATATCAAGGAACACCAAATTACCAAGGAACCTAATCGAATCCGGCAATCGAACTAACCTCGTACAAGAATGAATCCTTAAAATCTCCAAATTCGACAAACTCCCCAATCCCTTAGGAAGAGAGTGAAGCTCATGGCAATTAGTAATGCTTAGTTTCTTGAGATGATCAAGACTACAAAATTCCGAGGGTATTTCCGTCAAATCATAACAACGGTCGATTTCAAGCTCTAAGAGATTCGGAAGCGTAACATTTGTACAACTTGCTAATGCACTACCGATCTCACACATGATAACTGAAAGCTTCTTTAATTCGTACAATTCCAAAATGGATTGGATTGAGTGAGAAAGCGTGAGATGTTCGAGTCTTATTCTTTTTAGATTTGATAGAGAACTAACAAATTGAAGTTCATGTAACTCGCAAGGACACATCCCATAACTTGTGATGATTAAAACTTTTAATTTGTTCATTTTTTTGATGAATGGGGGGAGTTTGTATTTTCGGCTTCGTATGTTTAGTACCAAAACTTCAACGTTTGGTGTGTTTAGATCGTACCAAATCGACGAGAATGATTCGTCTGCAGAAAGAAAATGGTCATTTCACATGCATTTTGTTACAAAAAAAATGATTAATTGCAAGAAATAGCAACATATGTTTGTTGCTTTGTTTATTATAGCATCATACTTGAATTACAGTTGGAGCCTAGTGGTTGATGTGCACAGTTCCCAAAGGAAGACCCACGGTTTTTGAACATGGTGCTCCGCAGTTTACCCACATGATGGATCCATCGATAGGGCATGATTTTTTTTTTAATCTTTTATGTATTCCCATTAAAACAATGTACTTTGAAAAATCTACCCAATTAAGAAAATAATCAAACGGATAATGCTACGATTGGGTGGATTTTTTGGAATAAAGAAAATGGATGAGAGTACACTGTCATAATAGAAAGAAATGAAAGTAGGATGCTGTGATACACAAATATACAAAAGTAAGGTTGTGCTATTTTTTGCACATAAAGAAACAGAAAATGGGAAGAAGTGAAACCTGTTGCGATAGACAAGAGACGTGCAGCCATAGGTTCTTGCTTTTGTTGAATCCACCATGTGGGTATTTGATTCTTGTAAATTTCAACCAACAATCGTGTTCTTTGAGCTATTGGATCTTGGCTACTCAAATGGATGGCTAAATCTCTTAATAAATCATGTTGTGTGACATAATGCTCATTGCAATACCCTTCAAGTTCACTACCATCTTTCCTGAAAAAATCAAACAAAAATCAATTAATCACCATAGAAATAACAAAACTTTATATATTATTATGAGCATTTGATATAACAAACTTTTACCTGGTGAGAACAAGATTGAGAAGGTTTCTTGAAGAGAGTTCAAGAAGGTATTCACTTGTATACATTCCTTCATCATCTAAATTGTATGATTCTACCCACATGTCCATTAAAGCAGAGGCTGTGATTTTTTCATCTTCTGGAAACAAACCCAAATCTAGAAAACAGTCTCTCAGTATTGGCAAATCTTCAAGTGCATCAACACTTGACTGAAGACTAAGCAACAATCGGCTGCTTGAATGAAAGATTGATTGACCTTCTGACCATTTCTTCAAAGTTGACCTCCATTTGACCACATTTTGACCACATAATGATGCACCAATCACAGTAAGTGCCAATGGAAACCCCTTGCAGTATTTAACCATCTAAATCGAAAACCAAAACCAAAAAGTTGAATTCCAATGTAATCATATGTAAAAAAGGTCTTACTCTAAAAGATTAAGAAAAATTTTACCTTGTTCACAAGATCATCTGGAACATTTATGGAATTCATGTTATGAAATGCAGAAGAGCAAAAAAGGGTCTTTGCATCTTGATCGTTTAACAAAGTTAGTTCATATGTGGAACCGAATCTTGAAAACAAGAATCTTGATGTCACCAAGATTTTGTATCCTGATATTGGAAACTTAAGATCTTCAATAAGTGATTCGGATTCTGACCACACGTCATCCAACACCAGCAATATGTTCTTTGATCCCATTTGTCTCATAAAGTTCTCTAATTGGTTCTTTGCCTCTTCATCAGTTTGTAACTCACAATGATTCACATGGAAATGTGCAAATAGTTTCTGGATGAGTGTCTTAAGGGAGGTTGTTCTAGAAACTGTAACATAAAAGATATTGTCCCCAAAAATGCCTGTACAAAACAGTTAAGAATGAGATCAAGAATAAATGGATAGAAGAAAAGCTCAATAGTTTATGTACCTTTGATTTCATTATCATGACAGAGCATCTTTACTAATGTGGTCTTCCCACATCCTCCAGGAGCTGAAACTGTTACAACTTGGGTGTCATCTTTGAGCACCATTCTTTTCAGTTCTTGAAGATGAAAATCCAACCCAATGATGACATCTGGAAGCCCTGGAACACTGCAGGACTCTGAAAATCCATCTGTCTGTTTGGTAACAGCTGCAAGTACTTGATCCAATTTGTCTCCCAAAGCATAAATCTCAAACAGACTCCTCCTGCTTGAACTCAAATTATCCTGCAATTCACTCTGAAAGAATCTCAAAAGCATGTTGTCCAATCCAATTAGCTTGTTGGCGTGAAGAAATTTCTTGTAAACATTCCAACACTTGATCTCCGAGCACTCAAGAACTACTTCTTTTCCATTTGCCACATAATATATGAACATTTTGGTCTCACTTTCAGGTCGATACAACACTTTTCTCAACCTCTCATATCCATAAAAAATCGGCTCAATGTTCTTTAATGTTCTCTGGATGCGCTTGAGCAGAGTTCTAAATTTGGCAGTTCTTTTGGTTTCGAATACCACAGTATTCAGTAACTCCACCATTACTGTTCGCAGAGCTGCTTCATTAGCGTTTGGCGCAATCATCTGTAAAAACCACAATTACAAATTTACAATTTACACAACGAAGTAAAATAAAAACCCTAGCAATCAGATTTCGACTTAAATTCAAATTCAATAATGTAAAGGCGGCAAAAACTCATGATCCTCTGCGGGTTTGTAATTCCAAGGAGAAGAATATTTATTGATTAGAACATCGAGTACACAGTACAGGAACAAATTCACAAAAATGAAAATACCTCGACACTTCGGAATTGATAAAATTTAAGAATCAATTAGCGCGTAAGCGTGTGGATTCACCACTAGCTTGTAATCGATGTAAGAACATGACGTCTTCCTCTGTAACATCGATAGAGGTGGAGGGAACGTTGCTGAGCCGGGGAGGATGATGGGAGGACGGTTCCGTTCAACCGCTTTTTAATTTGTTGCGAAGTGAAAAGGAATCGTTAACAATTTGAAGAATAACTCTTCTATATATATAATCTTTTTTTAAATGACAAAAAATATCTTTTATTTCGATTTTTTTTATTATGTAAAGCACATTTTAAAGTTAGTGGTCTGAGTCATAATTCATAAAATTGTAATTATAAAAAATAGCTATCAGAAAAGTAAAATGGCTACGGATCCTTATATTGATATAAACATGTACTCAAATTCATTAAACATCTATTTTAAAATATCTATAAACCTAAACAAAACCCGATTGAAAGAAAAACTTTAGTTCAAATATGTTGTATGGCTTTGAGTGTTCTAATAAAATAAAAGTATGAATGAATAATGAAAGTTGGGATAACAAGAATGCTTCGGTAAACATACGATAGAACAATGTTGGACATGATATTGCATGTAGTATAAAGAAAGAAGTTAGGAGTTGCATGGATCACCACAAATTTGAAGGAAAAGGGATTAATTGCAATGGTTAGGATATACCTAAAAGAGACAAGTAACATCGAACAATAATGAAGGTGTAATCTGATATGATTAACAAAGCAAATTGTGAGAGGTCGATCTGTCCAAGGTGGAAGTGGGAGCGAGGGCAGATGCAGACGCAATAATAAATACTAGGTGTTGCCGATGTTGAAGTAGGTGTTGCTGGTGTAAGAAAAATAAGTAAAAAAAAATTGAAAAATTTTCCACTGTGAACTAACAGAGTAGGTGTTGTCGATGCCACTATAGACACCAATAAAAAACCTCCATTGAGTGTTGTAGAGAGGGCGCAACATAGAATTAGGGTCATTGATATGTTCATTTTGCCTTTTATTGTGTAGGAATTTATACATAATAAATATATTCCAATATGATTAATGTTGGGATCAAATAGCATATATACATCACATTGGAACAATATATGATTCATATTCAAAATCTATGTGATGAACATATTATAAATACAATCCATACCATTTGCTGGACTCCTGCAGGCATTGTATAGATACAACTTCAATCGATAACCTTTAGATTTAACTTGAGGTAGAAAACCAATGTGGTTTGCCTCTGTTGTTAATCACCCAAACAAGAACCAGTCAAAATACCAAAAGGTTTCCCTTCTCACGATACAAATGCTTGTTCACACTTGGAATGTTATGGAGAATTCGCTATTATATGCATTATGAATATGAAGCCATGTCACATTCTATTTATAGACGCGGAGCATTTCATTACCTGGACAACCTAGCAATCATTATTATAATAAAATAAAATTACACAAATGGTCCCTATAGGATGCGGAGATGGTACTTTTCAAACACGATGTCAAAAAATTTCAGTTAATTTTCTGTAAATTGCATTTTTACCTTTTTTTCTCCATATTTTCCATACTATATTATTATTTCCCTAAGGTACAATGATCATTTATGTAACTTACCTTAAGAATTTGTGGAAAAAAAAAGTTCAACCTTATTTGAAGATTTGTTGGTGGATCCGAGGAAACGGAAATCAATCCATAAAGAATTAGCAAAAAATAAAATCACCCAATTTAAGAAAAAATTCAACATCTTCTTCACTGGTGGCTCTTCATTACTGAAAAACCATAGTAACCCACGTACCATCTGACAAACATTTTCAACCCTAATTAAAGATTTGTTGTCGGTTTATACCCAAATGCCTTTCGAAAAAATTGATATTCGCGTGGGAGAATTGAACATCATCGATACTGCTCCAAAATGCTCACAAGATCGGATACTGGAATCGACGATGTATTCCTGAGGTTAAAACCCCATAGTTATGTAGGCTACCGCTTTTTACCTCTGCTTTTGGTGCACTTTTCTCCAATATCCAGCACACCTAGATAAAACCCTTTACGATATCATCCATGTAGGTTGAATCATGAGCTACGATACCATGATTTGTAGCTTTGAATCAAGCACATGAAGATGGAGAAGTCTGACGACGGTTCAACGACGGAAGAGATGAAGAAGGTCAGTAATGTCTGTGCTTAATTTTTTCGATGAAAGCGTAGCCGGTGATTATGTATTTTGTATGTTGCCATAAAGACACAAAAACATGCAATGGTGATTTGGTATTTTGTATGTTAACATAAATGGTCACTAAAGTAATAATAAAATATAAAAATATAAAAATAAAGAAAAAAATAGTAAAAATGTCATTTTATAGAAATAAGGTTCAAATACCAACAATGTCTAAAGATAAGGGACCAAAAAAAAACTGTAATTGGGAGGTGGACCACCGCATTCTGCGTTGGTATTTGATCCATTTGCTTCGTAATTTCTGAATTTCGAAACCCAATGCGACGCACATGATGAAATGCATCTTCATCGATAATGATCATGAGATTAATCATCAGTATCATCCCTGCAAGCTGAATTCAGAAATCTTATAAGGCAATGTTGTCTTGCATGCATGCTACTCATAAGCATGCAAATTTTAAATGATTGAGCTTGTGATCATCATTCATCAAAATATATTTCGTAGTATATGAATTTTCGTAAATCTTTTAAAGAATGTATAACCACTAATGTAGAACATATGCTAAGAAAATAACCCACGCTAAAAAAAATGAGCAGGGATATGAACGCTAATTAAGTTGTTCGGTGATATTTAAGCAAAAAAAATACTCGGTCTTGTAGCATTATGATATCTGGGCGTTAAAAATCATGGCGATTCTATTGAGGCGACAACCTGTTCGATGAAATGCCACAATGAAACAATGTTCTCGAAGGTGATAATTTCGATGACTTTTAGCTGTGTAACTGTGTTTCAATGTTTGAAATATTACATTAAAATTTTTAAAACTGAAAATTATTTACGGTTTTCTCTATGTGGCGATTGGGAACCCAAATTTTATTGCATTTTGGGTGGACCTTAATCACTTTATGTTTAAAAAATCATGTAATTTGGTTGACATAGGTGTTTTAAGAATTTGAGTTATTTGGTAAAACTATTTACAGTTTACTTTATAGCGTACACATTATGTCCCTTGTAGTCTTTACACTCTATATGTGTACTTGATATTACTATTATGAATAATCCAAGAAGTGTATCATGTGGTTTAAGTTGTCATTTAACTGTAATTTCAGTGTTTATATTTCACACAAGATCCGTTGTAATTTAACTGTAATTTCAGTTGCATCTGTCTCTCGACTCTATCCATTGCTTGTATTATAATCATTCTATATTGAGAGATAAGTATATGTACTAAAAGACTAACTTAACATATATGACACGTCGACACCAAATCAAAAGAAGTGAATGTTAGACCAACTACTTTAAGATAACTTTACAAGTAAGATAAAGATAAAACAAAGTGTTAATGTTATAAATGAATAATGAACTATATGTTTTTTTTAAGAAGTATCACCACAAGGAAAACAAGGAGAACATTTTGTTCACAATATACCATAAAAACCACTAAAATAAAGGTAAACAAAAAGTTGAAGTTGATTTCCTTATGATAATACTTTGATAAAATGGTATTTTGTGAACATAAAAATACAGATTTTGATTTGACGAGTAAGTCATAAAAGATTATTTGATTCCACACGTTAAAATAGTTCACGTCTACTTGCTTCACTCCTTACTGAAGTCATTGGAATATATCCATGTTTAGATTGAAATTTACGATACATTACTTCAAAGGAATAACTTAAAACCGAAAGACACTTCAATTTCATCTAGTCTTTTTAAATTTCTTAAAAGTACTTGTCATAATTTAGTACAAATATTTAAATATCAGTTCCCATTATTTTCTTAAATTTGCAAGCACTTAATTAAATATAGAAGAAAATTCATGTGAAAATGTCAAGAAATTGTAATTAATTATGGAATGGTTGGATTTAGGCAAAAGGTTGACATAAAGGAAATATATGAAATGATAATAAGTATGAGGGTCTTTTTAAACATAAAACATGAGTCAATGCCAACCTCGATAAAAACACCATAACCAAACTCGTTTAAGATATTGGAAAATCACATTCGGGATGAAAAAGAACGAGTCATTTGAGATTTCTTGGTTATAAACTACTAATAATTCCATTGATATATCAAAGATACATTTGATGAGTGCTCTAATTTATTTATTGTATAATAAGTTCACGAATTTATATAAGTATTATAAATGGAAGATTATATAACATTTATATATATAAACAAGAACAATTCTTCAAGATGATGTGTAGTTCGGTTGAACTTCTCACCATATCGCCTTATCGGAGATATTTCTGATACTTTAAATTATCTTTATGCATATTTGAATTCACGTGTTAACCCGATTTAATTGTAACATACATTTATGGCACCTTATCACTTCACGCGATAAGTGTCGCTATTTTATATGTATGCTTGTTATTACTAAGAAATATACGAGACATTACTCGAAAGGAAAAGACAAAGTTGTGATGGTTACTCTTCTATTTGATATATCATACAAAATTCAAATAAAGACTAATAAAAGTCTTGAAAATATTAAATACGAAATATTATTTTTAAACTGCGACCAATGGAAAATTAAATTAAAACTCCATAGTCAAAATAGAAAAGAACGATCTATGAAGAACATTGAAAATGTACTATCAATATGTGTGTTAATATTGGACTTTCGTTATTTCCATTCATATGTTCTTTTGGATTGTTTCTTGCTTGTGTTTTGCATTGCAAGTATGATGTATTACCTTGTTTTAGCTTAATTATTCAAATGAAAGAAACTTATTTATGATTGCTTTGAAGCAAAGTTATTAGATCCCACCTTTAGGTAAACAAAGTTAATTACAAGAAATATGACATGATAATTAAATTTATCGAGTTATGTTTTATTATTAACAAATAAGATATAATACATGCAACATCCTAGATCTTTTAATTAGAAATTCTATAGTATTATTTTAATAATTTAGTCTTTTATTATATTAAACACAATTATTAATAAAAATATATATATAATAGACAAGAAAATATTCAAGTACATTTTGTCGTTAAAAAGTTGTTACAAGGGTCAAATGGCAATAATGTCAAAACATAAATGGCCAAAATGGACAAATAGAAAATTGCAAATAAGACCTACTCGTTAACGCGGACTCACATCTGTAGGTTGTATCTGTCTATCTGCATTGGAGTTTCTGTCGATTTGCTTCGTAATTTCTGAAACCGAATCCCACTCACATGCATCTTCGCGAATAATATCACGAGCTTTTCATCATTCCCAACAACTTAAATCCAGGCATCTTCTGAGTTCTGAGGTAAGAATCATGACGTTTGCTTGGTTAGGGATTTAAATTAACATTGGGAATTTGCATTGGGTTTCTGCATACTACTCAAAAATATGTAGCGAATTCTGAGTAAAAATGTGATTTTTTCAATTAATTATGTAGTATGAATTTCCGCGAATCTTTAAAAGAATATCCCATAATGTAGGACATATTTGAACTAAAACACTCATTCATAGATGAAAAAGTGAGCACGTGCATGTCTGCATAAGTTCCTTGGTGAGATTCAAGCCAAAAAGACTCGATCTTGCGATATAATGATATCTGGGTGTGAAAATCATGGCTGCTTCTGTTGAGTAGACAACCTGTTCGATGAAATGCCTCAATGACATAAAACGTTTCTCGGTGATTGTTTAATTCTTTTTTAGCAATTTTAATATTAAATTAAACTTTCAAAACTTGAATTGGTTTTCTTTATGTGGCGACTGGCGACAGTTTGTTATTTACACGCCTCTGTTTCTCCAGTTAACCAAATATTAGTGCATTTTGGGTGAACTTTGGATTTTCTAGAAACGTTGAAGTTGAAGATAACTAAGCTAGAATATTCATTGCCACATCATGCATTGAAATATTCTATTCAGCTGCATTGACTACTTCAATTTGTATACCATTTCATATATACTATTATTTCGTATAAAATCATATAGTGTGTTTGACATATGTTACTTTTAGGATTTGAGTTATAAGATAACATAGTTTACTTGTAGCGTACAAATATGGTTGAGACTTTCTTATGTTTACTCGTAAACATGTTTACACAAGCAATGTAGTGGTTTTAATAAGTCTTTAGAGGCTTCTTTGGTTCGTCATTATGTACCACTATTTTGTTTTAAATGTCAATCCTTTTCACTATACGATAGTTTGAATTAATGCAAGAAACAAATAAGGGGGATGATTTGGAGAGCTTTGCATGGTGCACGGGTCAGATGACAACATTTGCTAAACATAAAGGATCAAAAATGAACAAAAAAATAGATAAAAGTAGAAAGACAAAATTGCACGAATGGTCCCTGTGGTTAGCCGAAAATTGTCACTTTGGTCCAAAAAGGTTGGGACTAGCATTAGAGATCCAAACTTTTCATATTGTTGCGAGTTTGATCCAATTTTCTTTGAACTTTTTTATAACGGCGGTTTTGCCCTTAAGTTTTTTGGTTTTTTTTATTTATTTAAATACTTTTTTAATTAAAAGAAAAATAAAATACATCTCTCTCCACCTGCAAATTCACACACATATACCTACACTTATGTTTCCCCATTTCCTCATCTATTCTCTTCTCTCCTTTTATTCGATCGAAGTTAGCATTTGTGGTAACAAGCAATAATGACAGGAAAGTGAATTCGAAGAAGCATACGACCAACAAAGACGACGATTCTTCTTTGAATTTATATGTGGACTTTTCTTTCTTCCAACTGGGTTTTCGATAAAGAACAAACCTAGATTCTTAATGATCGTCATGATTTTCAGACTCTTGATGGGTTTTCGATTTCTAGTTTTGAAGTGAAATGATTTACAAGTTCTGCGATTTATCTTTTTCATCAGATTCTTCATCAAATCACATTTTCCGCCCACCATCATCGGTGATACCTTTAGATTGTCGGAAACCACCAAGGTTATGTCGCACATGTTCGCCATCCTCCTTCTTCGGCGACCCTACACATCTTCAATTCCCACAATAGCCAAATCTTCGCCTCTCATCTCTTTCACCCCTCTCTATTGTCTTTCTCCCTCTGAAACGTTGAGGTTCCAACGAAAACCATATCAAGGATAGTGGAAATAGAGGTAGCGATGATGAGGGTGGTTTATGGACAAATTTGAGCAAGTTTAGCTTTAGGTTTCAAATTTCTACGTGTTTGTGATTGGTACCCCGTAAACTTCCGAAAGGAATTTTCATATCATAAATTATTTCTAATCAAGTTTAGTTTAGGTTTTAAATCGGAAATCAATTCAGATTAGGGTTAGGTTTCAAAAATCAGTTTTCAATCGGTTGTTGTGAAGGAGGATGAAGGGACGATCAAAATGAAATTTGATTCAAGTAATGTCAGTGGCAAAAAAACAATCGATCAAAATGAGGTTTAATTCAAAATGAGGTTTGATTCAGGTTTAGGTTTCTGATCCGAAATCACACCTCAGAAGTAATGGTGGCGTTGATAATTGTGTGTGCATTTAATTTCTAGAATAGTAGCTCTATCAAGAAGACAATATGTGTATGTATGTCCAACACATACAGTGAGGTATTTTCTTTTTATTTTTTTTAATAATTTCTATAATAAAAAACAACTGAGAAAATAAATTATCAAGGACAAAATCGTCATTATAAAAAGACTAAACTGCACAAATGGTCCCTGTGGTTTGTCGAAAATTGTCACTTTGGTCCAAAAAGGTTTGGACTAGCACCAGTTGTCCAAAAGTTTGATTTTGTTGCGACTTTGGTTCAATTTGCTTTGAATTTTTTTTAAGATGATAGATTTACCCTTACTTTTTTCATTTTCTATTTTTTTTTATTAATTTTACAATTATCATTATTAAAAGTAAAACAAAAAAGAAAATATAAAACCTAAACTATACCCCCTCATCCCTTCAATCTTCAATCTCGCTCTCTGTTATTCACTATAACCACCGGTGCTATGGCCAGAAACCGGTGTCACCGACGAAAACCACTGTCATCCAACATCATTGTCGACGCCACCACCGTCTTCGTCGTCGGCGCCACTGCCCTTAGCCCCACCTTCAACCCCCATCGTCTCTGCCACCACCAACCTCCGACAAATCTGAAAGTCGCCATCACGTATAATAAATCCTAATCGGTTCCCACCACTAGAGACCCTTTTGTCACTTTCTTGGTTTGTTTTCTACATCGGAAACCATATCCGTAACCTAGATTTTTGATAAAAACCATCACCAACTTCAGAAACCCTAGCGTCGCCACCTTATCTCATATGGATTAGGGTTTTCAGTGAAGAAGAAGGACGTCAGCGATCTGAAACCTTAACTTGTCGGATCTTAAAACCCTAACTAGTCATCGGATCTAAGAGAGACGAGACTCGCCGGAGGAGCGAGAGACGGAGGTGATGTTTGTTGCTCAAGTTTCCAGACGAAGCTATCATCAAGTTGTGAAGACAACGACGTTTACAGATCTTGAACGTCGACGATCTTGAGGGTTTCCAGACGAAGCCACCTCCGAGAATCTGAAATGCATCCTTACAAAGCCTGAATCGACATATCTGGTGATTCAAATCCTCTTCCGCCTAGATCCTCCTCTGTCCAGATCTGGAAGTTGGTTTGTGGGATACCACCGTCAGAAGCAAACCTATCGCCTCTCGCCGCCCTTCATCTTCTCCTTCCTCAGCAAAACCTAGCTCGAAGCAAACCCTCATTTGCAAATCTGTTTCCATCGCTGGAGAAGAAACAAAAGGCATGCTTGTGAGGGTTCAGATCGCAGGTGTTCCAACGCGCGCGAGAGAGAGGAGATGGTGATCGGTGGTGGTGGTGGTGGTGGTGGTGTTGTTTACCGAAGGGAGGACTAAAAACATATTTCTTTTTCTTTTTTTCTTTTTTGTTTAATTTAAATCAGAAATATAACAAAATAAAAAAAAATAAAAAATGAAATTAATAAATGGCAAATCTATCATTTTAAAAAAAAATTAAAGTAAATTGGACAAAACTCGCATCAAAATCAAACTTTTGGACTACTGGTGCTAGTCCAAACCTTTTTGGACCAAAGTGGCAATTTTTGACAAACCACAGGGACCATTTGTGAAATTTAGTCTTATAAAAAAGTTAAAACCAAATTGGACCAAACTCACAAGAAAATGAAAATTTTGGACCTTTGGTGCTAGTCCAAACTTTTTTAGACCAAAGTGGATATTTTCAGCTAACCACATGGACCATTCATGCAATTTTGTCTATTATAAATAAAGGTTAGGTTTAAAAGAATCCGTTCATTTTCCAATTGTCAATTAGGGTGGTAGGTATCCATCCCTTCCATGTTGTTACATAAGTTTTTTCACTCTTCTCATTCGTTCTCTAACTTCGGTAAACATATGGAAATACTTTTCCTTAACATCCTTCATATTTTGGTACAAATAATGAGACACGAGGTACAAGATGAAAGAAGAAAAATGAGCGAGAAGCTCGGGGAGTTTTAGCTGAAAATCTTTATCTCTTTCTTTCCCTAAACACATAGGGTTATGTTCCCTCCCTTCCCGTGCTACTTTTCTAGAGCTTCAATGCTCCATATCGTCTACCTTTATATAGTTCACATGTGTTCCCTACTTAAAAAAATGTTTATTGTTCATGTGTACTAATATTTATCTTTTTGTAAACACATGCTTATGATATAATAATATGATATCAAATAATATTACATTTACATAAACATAACATATTATAATTTATGACATAATCTTAAAATAAATCCTAATGAAAGCATATCAATCTACCACAATGGCAATGACAACGGTACCTATAATCCTATAAGGTAAGGCATAGATATACGTCAAGTATGGTAGTCGATGGTAGAGTAACTATGTCACATAAATGACCTCTTTCATATAAATGCGAACCTCTAAACTTGGTGAACATGTATAAAGGGGACATACAAAGAGGTGAGTAAGCATATGCAAACATAAGAACAGATACAAGAAAAAGCACATACACGCTCAACAAAGAATAGAAAATGCCAACAATCAAGCTTGGAAAACTAATAAAATCAAGGAGATAAAAAAAAAGAACTAATATGATACGAAAAAATGGACATGTTAGGGAAAAAAGGGTATATGCTACTATGATACCCTAATACTCAAAGTCCATACCATATCCTCAAAGAGAGCCAATTCGCTCATATATAATCTTAGGTTATCTTTTTGTGTGGCATCCTAGAATCAAGCATATGTGTGTGTGTGTTTGATAAAATCACAGTACGGATAATAAAAAGAGATTCCATCCATAACACCATCAATCATAATGCATTAAAAGTCATCATCAAAAGTGGAAGCTAATACTTGTTTTGAAAACAAAGTCAACAAAAGACAAACATAAAATGGATGTTATGCCCTCGGTGAATGTCCAGATCACCCAATCACGTCAGCTCTTTACTCTTCGAACCTGAAGGACCTACAACTAAAGAAATAAAGTATTAACTGTAAGCCTAAGACTTAGTGAGTAATCACAACACTTGCTCATTAGACATATCATATACAATAACACATCAACATATAACATCAAGTAATAAATGACATATTATTTATATTCTACCACATAACATATGCTAGCATACTCCTAACCACCGTGTCTAGAACTTCCCTCCGAGAGGCTATTCTCTAGAATATAGATCATACGATCACACTTCCCTCTGAGAGGTTGTTTGTGATCAACATATTGTCATGGTACAACCAAAACTTCCCTCCGAGAGGTTATTCTCTAGTTGTCCGATCGTCCCGCCACACTTCCCTCCGAGTGCTTGTTTGTGGTCGTACATAACATAATTGCACGGTCCATATAATGAGGAAATTCATGAGAACTCACTTAAATGACTAATAAGCTAAATCCACATAGTAAGCTAAGTACCTTTTACCACGACACAATAATTAATCCTAATTTTGCAATTTGGCATAATACTTCACTTTCCTCTCTAGACAAGTCTTTCTCTTTCTAATCATCATCTTGGGGAAAAAGACCATTTTGCCCTTAATCGATAGTCTGAAACACACTTTTACTAACATTTGACCAAAACTCAAACTGTTCAAAAAGTCAACGGTCAACGGTCCATTGCATCGTGGTCTAATCTCGACAAAATAGACCCGACATTCACGACCACCGCTCTGTGGTCAATCCTTGAACGCATCGCGATTCGTCTGACAGAACAACCCCTACATTAAGCTCTTAATCTGTCAAGTCCAAGCCTCAAACTTTCCAAGAGGCCTCCATACTCACAAATGACTCATAAAAATCGTAACTTTATGGATATGCATGTCTGACACCATCTTAGGTCAAAAATAGTGAAAATTAGGTCAAAACCCCATGCATGACACTAAAAGGAGATATAAGTCCAGATCCACTACACCAAAAACACTTATGGGACCTTGGAGAGCAATAAAGTTGCAAACTTATTCTAGCTTTTCTTTCAAAACTCTCCAAATGGACAAATCTAGCTAAACATTCAAGATCTAAAAAGTTCTAGCCATAAAGGTTGAGCCTTGAAGACTTACAAAAGTCCAAAAGTGTACATGGTTGATGCTTCCTTGCTCCACAAACGCACCCCTTCTTCCTTTAAAGGGCAAAATAACCCAAGAATGGATCAAAAAGCATAAGATGGGGGATTAGGGTTTCGATAGGGCTTTCTAGGGTGATGGAGGCTGGGGTGGATGAAACCCTAGCCCTTACATCCTTAAATAGGGCTCAAGGTCTGAAACCTAGGGTTTTGTGTGAATTTGGTGTTATATCTTGCCTCCTTCTAGGATGCATTCTAGTCTTCGTACTATCCATAGTTACCGAGTCCACCCTTTTAAGTGTTGTCATTTGTAGTCTTCCTTGTCTAAACCACGACAATTTCCTTTCACCTCAATCTTTGGGAGATTTACCACTCCTAACGTTTTCCTAAAATTCATATTTATAATGATATCCAACAAGTTCAACACATGACTACCATAACATCCTAATTTCTGCTACTTTTATATTCCTTTCATGCTCATTTTTACTCGACCAACATTTAGATCCATTAATATAGTTTGCCCCACATTATAAAAAATTCCGTTCAGTTTCAATTAGACCTCCCTTTCATATAAGACACATGAGGCCATCCTTCACTTTATCCAACTGGCTTTACATGATAAGGAACATCTATGTTCACACCCGATCCATATAGATCATAGATTCCAGGTACTTGAAACTCTCCTCCATGATGTAGAACTTTCTCATATATCCTTACATTTACTCCTTTGTTATTTCGCTCCCTATTGAAATTACACCAAATATACCATCCTAGCAATATTGAGTTCAAATCCATTCTCTCCCAATATCGTCCTCCATATGTCCAAACTATAATTCAAGTTTGACTTGGTCTCAGTCATTAACTCTTTGTCATCGAAAAATAATCATATACCAAGGAATACACTTCCCCTTGAATCTCGTGAGACATATTGTCTAATATCTATGTAAATATATATGATCTGAGACCCCAAGCCATGATGAATCCTAATTTTTATCAGGAACAATTATGTATCTCTGATACGTCAATATGATATGGACCGACAATACATTTGATGAATAGTTGTGTCATATCTATTTGGGACCCACCTAATATCCGAGGTCCTTTATATTGTATCTCGAGGTATACAATTATATGCCTTTTCTAGGGAGATGAACACGATACAGAGATCCATGTTTCTTTCTCTATATTTCTCTATAATGAATTTATGGAGGTGGAATGCCTTAGTCGCCGACCTCCCTTACATGAAACTAAAGTAGTTTTTTGAATCATATGTGACACGATGCAACTTCGACTCATGAACTCTGTCCTAAAGTTTAATGTTATGACTAAGTAACTTAATAACTCCATAATTTCCACATATTTGGTAATCACTGTTCTTATATATCATAATCATAGTAGTAAATCTTCACTTACATACTTTTTGTCTGTCTCTAAGATAATGTTAAAGAAGATCGCCAACCACCTTACTTCCCGTTCCTTGAGGCTTTGTTAAGGCACTAACATGTACTAATATGAATATGATATGGTCTTACAACTTTGTGTATCCTCATCCTCTTCAAAAATATCTTCACTTCCTCACTATAATCATACAGCTTGAACACTCATAAGGTTGGAGACTCCATGCACATACCTCTCCATTCATACCCCTCACAAGCATGGAATCATCATTAAACAAATAAAGAAAATAACCTTCATCATGTCTTAATATCATCATCATTTACTTAAACATGACTATTTTCATTCGTTATATATTTAACATCTCCTATGACCCTTTGTCGTCACTGGATTTTTCTAGCTTGTAGATTTTAATATCACATTCTTTGGTAGCCAATCTGCTATACATCAATTTCAAAAAAGTTTGTATGGATTAAAGCAAGTTTCAAGATAAATGTACCTTTTTTTTGGAACAATGGAGATTTTATCTATTCTAGCAAGAAGTTAGACAAAACAAAAATACACAGAGGAAATAGCCAAAACTGGATCCTACAGCCAGGCAACCCAATTCATATTTGTTTTCTGACACCTATATTAGCCCAAATACAACTTTGAGAAACCACCTTATCAAACAACAAGCACTTTTTAGGCTTAACTCTACCAAATAAAGAGGAATTGCGATAGCACCAAATAGACCACCATAAGATATAAAACACCGCCTCCAAAAACTACTTACGCACGTTAGCCATGTGCATCGAAGCAAACCAATCAATCAGTCCCGAAGAGTAGGTAGGGGTGTGATAAAAAACCAAAACCGAAAAACCAAACCGAACCAAATGATATTTGGTTTTTGGTTGATTCTGTTTGGTTCAAATGTTTCTCGCTTTTGTGAAAGAACAAATATAATATGTTATATTATATCTTATACTTGACCTTATTTCTCACATCTATTGTGTGTTACAATGCATCGTGAAAGACCAAATATACGATGTTATATATCAGTGTATTTTATTTATTTGTTAAAATGTTTAGTGAGTTTTTTTTCCCTTTTGGTTTGATATTTATATTTATATGCGGAATTTTATTCAGTTTAACTGGTAAACCTAACCGAATGAACTGTAACCAATTAAACCGAAACTGATTAAACCAAACCTTATTTGCTTTGGTTATTGTTAGATTTAAAAAATATATTTAAAAAAATCTGATAAAACTGAACCGGTTAACCGAAAACCTAAAAACTGAACCAAATAACTTCTCTAAAAGTCAGGATGGAAAACTTCCACCATCTACCCATTAAACACGATGAAGAAGCAGCTTTTCAAAGAGTTCAGAATGAAGAAGTTCGGAGTTGCTAAGATGATTCTTGACATGAGCCTAGTTTAAGTGAAGGTTGTGGGGACTTTTAAACTTTCCTAACAAAATCACATGCAAAAAATATTTAAAGAAGTTTAGAATGATAGATGTTAAGGCTAGAAACACACCTCCGGTGAATCACTTTAGACTCTCAAAGATACAACCCCCAAAGATTGAAGAAAATATAGAAATAGAATTCCCTACCCCACGACAATTGGTATACGAATGTATGTGATGATACGCACTCGACCATACATTGTTATTCATATAGTGGTAGTTAGCAGATTTATGTCAAAATTTATGTCAAATCTAGGGAATGAGGATTGGGAAGGAGTCAATTAGTTGTTAATTACTCTTTTTGAAAGGAACTTCGGACGTAGCATTGTGTTTCACAAAAGAAGAAGGTTGCCTAGAAGGTTTCATCGATGTAGACTTGGGGGTTGTGTGTATTCGAGTAAGAGCACAACAAGTTATGTATTCGCAACAAATAAAATTTTCTTGATCAGACATTTGGTTAACACTTAACACAAAGATAAAGGAAAACATGTCCATGACAGACCACGTGAATGAATTTAATTCGATGCTATAGAGGCTAGTATTCAATTCGCTGACATTAAATTCGATGATGAAGTCCACGCAATACTGTCACGTCTAATACCACCATGCACATGAGGTAAAATACGACTTCCAAGTCGCTCCCAAATTCACTTTTTTTTGTGACACTTTTCCTAAGTGTTGCAGCAGTATCATCACCAAGCTCACTTTACAATCCAATATTGCACTAATCAACCCGAACTTATATTGAAGATTTTAATTGGAAACTAAAGCATCGTTGTGACGTGTACATCACTACTTAATTTATAGGTGCATTACTTAGTTATATATACATTAATTTCATCATAGAACTTTTATATTTTAGAAGTTTTGCCATCCCAATGTACATGCAACTCCACAAAGCCAAAGTACATTTTAAAATCTTGTACAACATATCGTTTATATTCCTTACTTCACCATCAAAATATACAAGTTCAAGTCACTAATCTGGTTTGACCTAATCTTATATTAAAAAGGCTGTGGCAAGTCTCTCGCAACATGATCATTAAATGATGGAATAGAATTTTCATAAGATTCCACCTGCATGCATGCAAAGCCTACATCTTCTTGGACACGAAGGTTGGCTTTTGTTTTTCCTGTTTGCATAAAACATTCAAACAATAACACATGTTATTCATCAACTTGACACTAATAATATTAGTACACAACATTTTTTAACTACATAATAATAATAGTAAATACTAAAGTTTAAATAAACATTATCATTTTGCTTCCCACACCAAGACCAAATCCACTAAATATTAAAATGTTAACGAATACGACTTTAGGTTGTAACAAAATATTTCATCTAACACTCCCTGTTAATCAAATATTAAATATAATCGTTATAAAAGCAATAGAGAGATGCCTTCACGTAGTTAAGTTGTTTGATGAAATTTGAGAGAAAAAACTCTATAATTAATAACAAATGGATGTGATCTCATCAGAATGACAGAATATATCTATCTCCAAAGCAATGTAATATCGTTTTCTTTTCATAAAAGAAAGTAATAAATAATAATAAAAGACTGATATGATCTTATGTGATTTGGTGGAACTAGTCATCAATTTTAGACTATTTATCTTATCTCCAAAGCAATGTAAGATCGTTTTCTTTTCATAAAAGAAAGTAATATATAATAATAAAAGACTGATATGATCTTATGTGATTTGGTGGAACTGGTCATCAACTTTAGACTATTTAGGGCGTGTTCGGCACGGAGTGTTTGTGAGCGTTTGAGAGTTTTTAGCTTCTAGCGTTTGACAAAACTTTTCGTTTTAAACAAAAAACTTTGTTTGGCACTACACGCTTCTAGCTTTAAGTTTAAACAAAACACTCTAAATCCAAATGCTACTTCATGTAACGTTTAACAAAACGCTACAAGCTACCCGCTATTAACTAATTTTTCCGAACACGTACTTAATTAGACTATTTGTGAGAATTAGAATTATGTAAGTTTTAAATACCGTGTCATATGGTTTTTAAAAGGAGCTGATTCGTACACATCAGGTTTTTGCCATACACAACGATTTTTTACAAATAGACAAATTTATCTTTTTTTATTTACATTTTACCCCCTCCAACTAATAGTGTAAAACCCTTCCCTCAAAGTCAAACAATGCAGTGTCTCTTCGATTCCCACGCCTATTCGTTTCTTCCATATCTGAATTGATCCACCGCCATCTTCATTTGCTTCACCGTCGTCTCATTCATCTACCGACATCACCGTGTGATCCAACACCATCCTTGGCATGCTCTATCGACTACCATCGCTGCTATTGAGAAAGTATTTCCACCACCATCGTCGGCTTGCTTAATCTTGTTTACAATTGAAAATTTCCCTCAAGTTGTTTGCGATTGTAATTGTTGATTGTTGTCTGATTTATGTAACTTTTGATTGTAAATATAACAAAGCAAGTAACAAATCAAGTTTTAATGATTGTATCGGCTACTATCGCTGCTATTGAGAAAGTATTTCCTCCACAATCATCGACTTGCTTCATCAGGTTTGCAATTGAAAATTTCCCTTAATTTGTTTGCGATTGTAATTGTTGATTGTTGTTTGATTTATGTAACTTTTGATTGAAAATATAACAGAGAGCAAGTAACAAAGCATGTTTTATTGGTTGTATCGACTACCATTGCTGCTATCGCTGCTATTGAGAAAGTATTTCATCCACCATCGTCGACTTGCTTCGTCTGGTTTGCAATTGAAAATTTCCCTTAAGTTCGTGATTATAATTGTTAATTGTGTCTGATTTATGTAACTTTTGCATGTGAATATAATAGAGCAAGTAACAAAGCAAGTTTTAATGGTTGTATAATTCCTAGTTCCAAACTTTGGCACAATATTTTCTAATTTATTACAACTGAGTGTGTTGGGATGATAACAAAACAAGTTAAACACTTTCAGACAAGTGTCAAGCAAACTTCGGTGAAACTTGCAGAATAAAATTTCTGAAAAACTTAAATCAAAAGTGAACACAATATTTAACGTGGTTCGGTTAAGGTGACCTACATCGACGGGCGAACGAGAGAGAGAGAAGATTTTATTAAACTTCCAAGAACAATTACAATCACACACAAAGGTTGCACCTCACTTGAGTTCTCAAAACAAAAGAAACTCTCTTGCTTATTAGCTTCTTCAAAGGATGTGCAATTAACCTCACAATGATTGCTCTCTTGAAATTACTGTGTACACGCACTCGCAAGGATTAATGAATGGGGATAAGAGCCTATTTATAGGCAAGCATGGGAAAACCTAATTCTGATGGGTCAGGTCATTCATAATTAGCCCATAAAAGGGATGCCCTAATTTCCAATCAATCATGGAATGTCATGCAGATGCTTCTAGAACCTTCATCCTTTAGAGACATTGTATTGGCACCATCAATACACCACTGGCACATCAGGTATCATTGAGTGGCACCCCTTGTCACTTAGTGGCCCCTCCTGCGTCACTTGGTGGCCCCTCCTGCGTCACTTGGTGGCATCTCTTGTGCATGACACTTCGTCGAGGTGCCAAATGGCACATTAAGTGATATCGTGGCACATCAGGAACACATGTAGCATATCAGGAACATATGTGGCACATCAAGCCACCTAATGACACATCCTCCATCACTATGGCACATACTCCTTCTAAATGGCACATCTGCTTTCTAGATGGAGCATCTAACATTCTAAGATGCTCTATTCCTTTCCTAGGTGCTCCATACCCCCTTTAAGATGACCTGTTCCTTTGTCACATGAACCATTCCCTTCTCAGATGATTCGTTCCTTTGTCACATACTCCATTGAACTCCAATTGCTCCATTGAGTTCCAAGTGCTCCAAATGTTGGACAAGACTTCATACCCTAATAGAGTGTTGATCCCCAAAAAAAAACTATCGAGTGTGAGTGGCTTTTGTGGGGATGTTTTCAATATTGCGTTTAATGCCTTGAGATTATTCCCCTCCCTTATAAGGATGGAAATGACTTACAAGGATCTAATAGACAAAATCTCTTTTAAGGTTTGTGCTTTGTTGATTAAAATTGTAGTAATAAGGACACATTGTCACATTATCTGTAAAACAGTTAAATTGTATTTTTGTTAATGTGACGTTGGTTTGTATCAGGAATATGATGTTGATGTTAGAGATATAGCCATAATATAAAATAGATCTCTCTATGTCGATTTCACATTGCCCTTCACTGATCTAGGAATTGGCACAATAGCCCAAAACCTGTAGAAAAACGTGTGGATCTTTTTAGATCTTCTCAGTGTAGATCTTAGGATCACAAGTTCTTGTTTCTTTCTCTTTTTGTGGTTTGCATTTTGTTTAACGAACATCATAGAAACCAAGAGTTCCAAGGTTTCATAGGTTAGCAAATCGGAACAACTCAGACCCTTGTTTATTCTCACAGTAAGTTCTCAAACACTTTTCTCTTAGCTCAATTTACTAAAAGATTTTATCTTTTTAGCATTAATATCATTCTTCAGCTTTCTAACAAACACCTATAGAAACTTGGTAATTTGAAACTGCAGGGGAGAAGTTGCAAAGTAATCTTTCCAGTTTCAAGATTTATAATCACAGTTTGGTTGTTTGTGGTGCTTGTGCTCATGTCAATTTACACTGCAACATTGAGATCACTTTTAATTGTACAACTGATTGGAATGGAGGAGAGTGGCCTCTATTGGATTCTTGGGTCTTTCTTTAGGAGGAGGAGTTGTCTTTAACAAAGGCCATGGATTAAGTTAAACAAAAGAAATTTCGGTAGAATTTTTTTTAGAGGGAGGGGTAAAATGTAAAGTTTGATAAAATAGAGGTTTAAATGGTAAAATTGAAATTTTGCAAAAAAAGTTTTATGAGACAAAAATATTTTTTTAGTTGTAAAGCTTATTAAAATAGAAAATATGGTAAAATTGTCTATTTAGAAAAAAAATCTTTGTATATGATAAAAAGTTGTTGTGCACGAATCAACTCCCGTTTTTAAATACAACGAAAATATGAAAGGGAAATGAATTATAAGCTCAACAAAGTTTCCAAACCGTTCAAAAAGCCTCAATTATGTTTTGTCTGTTCAAGAAAACCCAACGAACTTAACCTTTTGTTTAAAAAACCCCAACTAACTTAGACTTCTCATTTTGGGTCAACCGACTAATGAAAGTCAACGAATGACATGTCTTATGACGTGTAATTAAATATTAGAAAATGGCTTGTAAGACCAACGAAGTTTCAAAATTGTTCAAAAAACCCCAATCACGTTTTGTTTGTTGAAAAAAAACCCAACGAACTTACGCTTTTGTTCAATTCTCATTAGAGGCAACCAGGTTCATTAGGTATACAACTAGTTGGCAAATGACATGGCATTATATTTAATGACATGGAATAAACAGATTAAAATTGCCCTTTTATATCGATTCAGGGCTTGGAGAAGAGAAAAACAAATGGCGTCTATGTTCAATCTCTTGTAATAACTATTTCTTCTTCTTCCTCTCAATCGTTGATGTCCAACTCAAGATCTACAAAGAAGATATTTGATGATGCCAACTCTTGTGATGTAGACGCCCTTCTCGAATTTGGACATTTAGAATGGAGGATCATCCAAAGATAATGTTTAGAGCTTGTTCGAACAGATGGGTAAGTGTAATTGAAAGCTTTATCATGTCCATTTTAACAAGTTTTTGTTTTGGAAAGAAACCAAACAAATAGATAGAATATGGACATGATAAAGCTTTCAATTACACTTACCCATCTGTTCGAACAAGGCCTGAACTTTTTTTCTAGATGATCCTCCATTCTAGATGTCCAAATCCAAGAAGGGCGTCCACATCCACAAGGGTTTTCATCATCAAATATCTTCTTTGTAGATCTTGAGTTGGACATCAACGGTTGAGAGGAAGAATAAGAAGTAGCTATTACAAGAGATCGAACACAAACGTCGTTCATTTTTCTCTTCTCCAAGCCCTATATCGATATATAAACGACAATTTTAATCTGTTTATTTCATGTCATTAAATATAATGTCATGTCATTTGTCAACTAGTTGTATACCTAATGAACCTGGTTGCCTCTAATGAGAATTGAACAAAAACGTAAGTTCGTTGGGTTTTTTTTCAAAAAAACAAAACATGATTGGGGTTTTTTGAACGAGTTTGAAACTTCGTTGGTCTTACAAGTCATTTCCCGATATTTAATTATACGTCATAAGCAATTTCAGTCGTTGCTTTCATTAGTCGGTTGACCCTAAATGAGAAGTGAATGAAAGTGTAAGTTAGTTGGCCTTTTTTGGACAAAAGGTTAAGTTCATTGGGTTTTCTTGAATAGATAAAACATAATTGGGTTTTTTGAACGGTTTAAAAATTTAATTGGGGTTATAAGTCATTTTCCAAATATGAAATGTCAATCAAGAAAAAAGTGGAAAGCTGGAGAATGTTTTACACATTCAATTGATAATATCATTTATAATATGAAATAGATCAAGTCAAAAACCATACAAAATTACAAATGTTTAAAATCTTAATACATGTTTTTAGATTTGTCAAAATTGAAAATTAGAAGAAATTTCTGTTAAATGTTAAACAAATATAAAGGATAGACATAATCATAAACCTCTTAATCGCACGATATAGATATCGTAAGACTTGGTTTTCATTCTATGATGATTAATTATGACGTGTTCTTAAAGAGATCATTATCTCTTGTAACAACTTTTTTGACCCAACGGAACATAAATGTAATTTGATCTTTGTTCGATATTGTGGATGAAACCGTATTTTTGTGATTTTTTCTTAAAATATTATAAAAATATTTAACATTTTACAAATATTTGTCGTGCATTCGTGTTGTTTATATTTATAATTTTGAAGATGTTTTATTTGTTTACTCCATGGGTGGACCTACTATGTAGTATGAGCAACTCCTTAAATTTTCCCGTCAAGTATAAATTTAGTGTAAATCCATCGGAAACTGCCACAAATCCGTTGGAATCCATCACAAATCCATCAGAATCTTTCACGAATCCGTCAGAAATCCGATAAGTGTAAATTTAGTATAAATCCATTGGTAAAACACTTTAGTGTAGTTGGAATGAGTTTTTCCCCTCTCTGGTAGGTAATGCAACATCTATAAAATTTATGCAACCCCTAATTTTTCTTTCTATGTCTGCCACTAGTTAGTATAATACAAAAAGGACTTATAAAGAGTTCAATATTTCAATTTATTGTCGAGCACTTCGCTTGGGTTTAGCCCCCCCCCCCCCCCCCCTCCTCTCTATTTGAGTTGTTTTCAAAACATGGTACTCACCACATCTGACATCTTGAAGTAGTATTTAAGACGGTCTTGTTGTTGACACAAATGACTTTTGATGGTGAAGAGCTTGTGGTGTTGTGGATAAGAAAATGGAGACTTCTTGTTAGCTATTAAGATCATGATGTGGGCAATTCCTTAGTAGACCCTTGTATCTCTCCCATGCCTCATAAAGGGACTCTCCGGCTTGTTGTTCAAAATTGGCAATGGCTTTCTTCAATTTGACTATCTTTGAGGGAGGACAAAATTAATCAATGAATTCTTCCTTCATTTTAGCCCATGTAGTGATGGATCCGGGAGGGAGTGACTTGAGCAAATCCTTTGCAGCACCTTTGAATGTAACTGGAAGCATACAAAGCAGTTGGGTTTCGCGAGGCACATTTGGAACATTAAAATAATCAGTTACATCGTTGACCTCATCCAAGTGTTTATAGGCATCTTCGTGATCTTTACCGTAGAAGGGGGTCTCCTTTAGTTGAGCTAGTATGTGGCCCTTTAGTTCGAAAGTGGCGGTAGCGGGAAATACGGGTTGCACAAGTCCCGGACTGGTATCCTCACATATTCTCTTCTTCCATTCTCCCATGGGAACTTCATCGATGTTAGCCATGGGATTAGCTAGTTCACCTTCAAAGTCACTTTCTTCTTCGTATTCAGATTCGTAGTCGTATTCGAACTCGACTTCTTTTGGATTATCTTCAATATTCTCTAACTTGCTTTCTTTGCTCTTTTGACTGTTGGTCTCTCCTGGCTTCTTGTTCTTTTTCTTCCCAAAAACCGTTTTCAAGATCGTCAAAGGTGACTTCTTAGGTGTATTAGAGCTTTCAACCTCCCTGCCTTTGTTTTTCCTTAAAGCGGGATTTTGAGTCTTCAAGTGGAGGAACCAGGGGTGTGTTGGATCCTCTGTTCATGTATTGCCTGCACACAAAACAAGCAAAACGCGTAAAACGAACAAAAATAAAATAAAATACGAAATTGTGTAACAGCGACAAACTCGCCGAGTCGCTTCGATTGCACTCGGCGAGTTCAGCGCAGAAACAGAAAAATTACTTACTAACTTCTAAAAACAGAAAATTATTTAAGCTTATCGTAATTACTAAATTACCTAAGAAATAACTTTGTGCAAGATAAATCTTACACAAAGGATCGATAAAACTAGAAATTAGAATTAATTTTTGAACCGTTCGCCGGCAACGGCGCCAAAAACTTGATGTGTGTGAACTCAACTAGTTTTAATCCTACTTTTAATTATAAAATTAAGACACAAAGACAGTAAACCTGTCAATTTTGTGTAGCTAGATAAGTAGGGTATCGAACTCGGGGAACGAAAAATTTAAACTAATAACTAATTTTATCTAAAACAAGTAATAAAAGGAAAGGTTTTCTCTCGTTTTGGAAGACTAGAAAACTTAACTAAACTAACTAACACGCCATTTAACTAATTTAACAGCTAAAACAAGTTATTACCACTAAATTCAATAATTAAGAGGACTTCTATTTAGGTTCGACTCAATTGATCCTATGGTTGATTTAATGGTAATAGTGCAATGGATTAACCTTTCATTGGCTACCGATTCATGTGATTAGGTTCACATTCACTAACTCTAATCCTTAGAAAATAAACTAATTCAAGCAGTGGCCAGTTGTCTAAATTAATTAATTCTCTAGGTTATTTATTCGGGTTAAATAAGACTTGTAATGGTTAATCAAATTAATAATTCAATTTGCCTCTTGTTGTTGGTTTATCAAACAAGCTACTCATTAACTTACCCATTCTCTAATTAATCCTAGTTTCACATTCACTAATCCTAGGCACATAATAAAGTGTTCACATAAATCACATGAGGTAAACAATTAAGAGATGTTCATGCAACCTAATTGCCTTCCTATTAACAGACAATAGTTATGGTTAATGCATAAGGATCTCTAACAATCTTAATTTGACAAAACCACCAATTTAAAGTTAATCATACCATTAATCAAACCATATTCTCAAATCTGTCTTACCCAAACAGAAGAATAAGGGTTTAGTTCATAATTGCAGTAAACTTAAGCTCAAAAACGAATTCAAAGAGTTTAAACATGATTCAAATCAAAAGATTACTAAGAATAAACTAAAGTTGCCTTAATTCTCTTCAAGATTGAATGTAGGGTTGATTCCTCTGCTTCTCACGACCTAAAAGCACCTTCAATCGCAATTTTTGCCTCATAGTGTTCCATAGAGGTCTCCCGTCTCGATCTCCAAGTCCCTATTTATATTATTCTGGAAACAGAGGTGACTCGTCGAGTCCAGTGACTGACTCGACGAGTCCGTCACTTAAAATCCGTGTACGACAAGGACTTCTAGAGGGTCTCGAATCTTCGACACGACTCGTCGAGTAGTCGTCCCTACTCGCCGAGTCCATCTTGTTTTTGGCATTTTTCTTCTTTGTTTCGTTCCCGAGCTTCCAATCGTATCTCCTGCTTCCTTTTGCTTCTGAGCTTCTCTTTTGGACTAAAAATATAAATTTGAACAATATTAAGTATCTTTTGTCCATAAAATGTAAATAATTAGCCGAATAATGATAAGAATCTATACTAAATATAGGGCTAAACATGCACATATTAAAATACCCCACACTTGACTTTTGCTTGCCCCCAAGCAAAACTGAATTTTAAACATACTAGCATCACATAAGACAATCCCAATTGAACCCAGCCATTATGCCAAGACCGCAACGCATGCATTTGTATCTAAAATTTTTCCTAAGGACCCCCCCTAATTCTAAATAATCACAATCCTCATAAACACTCACCCACTTTTTCCGAACAATGTTCATTTTATGCATCCCTCCGAATCCATCCGCAGAAAACCTTCAAAGCTGAAGGTATTTTTGGTTGAGCAACCCAAGCACACATAATCTAGAAAATTACAATTTTTTTTTCCGATACCACTATGGAGCTCTTTGGAATTCTTCACTTCTTTGATAATTTGTCTTTCATTTCTTTGAATTCACCAACTTTTTGATTTTTGGTATCTTCAACGTTTATCTTCTTTAGAATTTTGATCTTTTGATCTTTACTTTAACTGCTCCAAAATTCTTATAACTTTTCTTGTAATTTTCTCTCTCTTTTTTTTTACATGTACTCACTTTTTTTTTTCACTTAAAGCCCTACATGCTTAAGCAGGGGCGCTCAACTTCAACCTTTATTGGCTAAACATAATAATTTTCCTAGATACATTTCAAGTACACAATGCTAAACTTATTGCATCCTTCAAACTAAGCGATGTTGTGTTTTTGTCCCATGATTTCACTAGAATAAAGGGGGCCACAAATGCATTATAACGTGTATAGGCTCAACTAAACATTTGGGTTTTCATAAAATCATCAAACATAATACTAGCATGAACCCTAGTTGCTTTTACCATGATTTTCTAATTTAGCCCTAGCAATTTTAATGCAAAAATTTCAAAATTTTCAAAATTTAACTAAAATTTTAACTATTCTAACCAACCCCCTACCCCACACTTAATTTATGCAATGTCCCCTTTTCATATTATGCATGATAAAGAACAATAAAATAAAAAGGGAATTGGAACAAACTCCCCTGGGATAGTAGTTGCGATGTTGATCTTCTTCATTTAAAACTCCATCTTCAGCTGACTTTAGACATGGGAACAACTCATCCATGTCTTGGGTGTCATTCGTCTCGTGTGGCAACAGCTCCAAAAATGCAAGAAAAACTCTCGAAAATCTCCATAACTAATCTTCTTAATAAAAACCAATTGTCGTGGGAATATAATCGTCAAGCCTGAAGCTAAGAGGTGAAATTCGTAGAGACTCGACGAGTAAGTGATCAGACTCGCCGAGTTGTGTCGTGAATGTGCAGAATTCGTGTTTTCACTCTTGGACTCGTCGAGTCAGTATATGCACTCGGCGAGTCAGTCACTGGGTGAAAATTTTCTGTTTTCTGCTCTAAGTCATTTTGATAAATCCTAACCACTTCATAATTATATTAGATCTAATATTTTTCTTCAGTAATTAAACTCAATTGAATGCTCCTCATGATCGGACACAATACTTTAACTTCATTCTCTCTTCCGCTTAGACTCGAAACTCCTATTACTCTCGAGACTCTTTGTAGGCAACCCTTTTCCAAATTTTGAAAAGACACTAAACAACCCATGAGAAAATAAACTACTAAAATCCTAATTACTAGAAGTTCCATCAAACAAAATAAAAATAAAAACAAACTGTTCAACACAAAACACAAATAAAAACAAATCAATCTTCATCTTCTTCTTCATCATCATCATGCATTGCTTCGCTCCGACCCGCTCCACTTTGCCTTGCGTTCATCCTCTCCTCCCAAGTTGGTATATAAGGAAATTAGCCTCCGTCCAAATGTTGGATCTTGAAGTGGTTAAACATTTGGATGAAGGACCAGTTGCCAAAATCCACACCTCTTACCAAATCGTCTTGATATTGTCTTCCTTCAACATTAAACCATTCCGGGGGTATTTCATCTTCCACCGGAATAACCGGTGAATCGGGAGGTGCTTGCCCGCGTCTTTGCCTTACTCTCCTACTCGGCTCCTCGGGTCCAATTAGGGCATCATCACGTGGAATATCATAGTGTCCTCCTCCATAATCCTCAATAATTCTAGCCCCTTCGAAAAAGAATAGGATTAAAGGGAGGGGTCGGGACCATTGTCCTTAAGTTCCAAGCACTACGAGCCATCAACCCATAAGAGTGGGTTAAACGCGTCACAAACATGCCACCATTAATTTTAGAAGTTTTGCAGTCCTTGACCGCCCCTTCAGCTAAATATGAAGCTACGCACCATGGAAGATTGCAAAAGGTGTTGGGTATAATAATGCTCCAAAGATAAAAAAACATCAAGGTTAGAAACCTTGTCATCCTCTTTTCTTTGGTTGATGGTGTTTGAAATAAGGCGGTGGATAAGGCGGTGCGTAGGTGATCGTATGATCCCCTCTTGAGCCTATTTGGGAATGTAAACCTTGTTGGTAATGGTGTTCCACCAACTTGTGCTTATGAAACCATCCAGGAATACTTTATGGCAATGCTCCAAAAAGGTACCAAATTCAGTTGTGTGAATCAATTGTTGGTCATAAATTCCCAACCTCCTAGCTAATTCCACCATAGAACAATTGTGAACCTCGCCCCCAAGAAAAAAAAGTAATATTCCCGGGGTTATAGTAATCGTCCCCACCCTGTAAATGTATTGTGGAGAAACAATCCAAGCACAACTCTCGATAGACCAGCTCCTGGATACGAAAGATGCGACTCCATCCATCACACGTGACGGACACCCCATTATGCACAAACGTCTTGACTATATAAGGAACCAACTCCTCTTCGTAACGAACTCTCCCCAGCCATTCCCAATCAATCGCATTGGAGACACAAACCTCCTTTTTCCATATTTTTTCAAGCTTCTTCTTCCACCTAGTCATCGTAGAATTGGACTCGATTTGTGGAAAATTCAACGAAGGGAAAACCGCTTGGCTTCATCTTGAGCTCTGACCCAGTGAAGACATGTTCCTGCAAAAATACGTACAACAAACAACCAGAAACGAACAGAGAAATTAGAAAATAAAATCTAAACTGATTCAGACATGACTCGCCGAGTATGTAGACTGACTCGACGAGTCAGACAAACTGCGCGAGTCTGCTGCCGAGTCTATCAAATGTCATCCATAAAAATCAAAATTGATTGCAAGGGTTTGTCGAGGGATGTATTTCAAGCATAATAGTATAAGGATATTCATCCATATCATTTTAATTAGGTCAAAGTCTAAACCCTAGAAATTCTAAAACTCCAAAAACGGGTTTTCTTCCAAATTAACACTTCCAACCTTCTAAAAATCAAAGCTTTAACAAAATAGAGAAGAAATTGAGGGCGCACGTCGAGTGTCAGTTGGTTGAATGAGAAATGGTTACCAATTAGGGTAAAAAACCCTAATTTAATTGATATGTAAAAATTATTATTTATTAGTTTTTCAGTAAAATAAACGGACTTGTCGAGTAAAGGTCTGACTCGGCGAGTCTGGTCGCGATTTTGAGATTCCAAATTACGAGTTAACTCGTCGAGTATGTCATCCAATTCGCCGAGTCACTCGTTGGGTTTGAAAATTATATATATATATATATATATATATATATATATATATATATATATATATATATATATATATATATATATATATATATATATATATATATATATATATATAGTGAGGTTCAATAGAGAACCATAACTAACCAAGGAACCAGTCTTTTTTTCAACTTTTAGAACTTATTTTTTATCAAAAAAAATACAGAAATTCATAAATTTTTATCCTTTTTCTAATGATATAAAATTTGATTTTTTTTTACGTCAAATTTACAATGTGAATCTTCGTAAAATCACAACGTGAATCCGGATTCACACGGTGAATCCGAAAAATACTTTTCACATTCACAATGTTAATATATGAATTTAGATATGTTTAGATTTTTTTTTTCGATAAAGAATAACCTATAGAAATTGAAAAAAATATTTGGTTCCTTGAAGAACCCATAATTATGGTTCTCTATTGAACTTTTCCCTATATATATATATATATATATATATATATATATATATATATATATATATATATATATATATATATATATATATAAAATATAAATTTGATATAATAAATTTTTCTTATTCCTTTATATATCCAACCCACCCCACACTCAGACCATGCTTACCCTCAAGGAGTCATTTTGGACAATTAAGAAGATGAAAATAAATAAATCCTAAAAATGAAAAAATAAAATTAAAGAAAAGGTAAAATAAAGTAAACTTTAGTAACGGGTTGCCTTTCGTTAAGCGCTTCTTTTTGAGGAGTCATTAGTTGGACTCCTTCCCGCTCTAAGTTTCTTCGTTTTCCTTCATGAAGCTCTCATTCTTCAACCTTTGTACTTTGTATTTCGTCTTGTAAAAATGGATTTTCCTTTTATAAGCTTTCCTCAAGTATTCCATTCTCTTTTTTTCAGCACTCTCTTCAGCTTTATGCTTCACCCCCTTACCATGCTTGTTCCTCTCCATTCCTTCCTTGCTTGTCTTTTTGTTCATTAAAGGATCCGGTGTTATGAAAGTTAACACTTCGAACATAGTAGAGACAATGGCATGAGACTTGGTCCTTTTTCTTTTTGTCAAAACTTCTTCTTGATCTAGCATTTGTGATTCAGTTGGATGGTGGTTTTCATCTTCTGAACTTCCCTCATTCTTCTCTTGGACAATCTCATCACCTCCCATGATTGCTTCAAGAAATGCCAAATATGCATTCCCAACATCTTCAATATCCTTATTTTCCTCAAGAAGGTTCTCAAAGGGATCAAGCATCAGTTGCGCATCTGATTCAGCAAGGGCACTAATTGGCTGTAGAGTCAAAAGTTTGCCAGATTTAGAATTTTCGACTGGACTCGTCAAGTCAGCAGACACAACTCGGCGAGTCGGGGAACCTTGAAAACTTCTTATGCTTTCTTGATAATCAACTTCCCTGATCAGCCTTTCTATTTCTTCTACATCTCCCTTAGCATCAGAAGTATCCTCCAAAGATAAAAAGAATTTATTTGGATTACTTTCTTCCAAATATGCAAGCTCATTTTCTAACAATCCATCATCCAAATCTAGTGATGAAACCTTTTCTTCTCCCGACCCATCTTACGTATCTTTTTGCTCAGCTTTAAAAATTACCGATTCATCACCTACTCTTAATGTTAGCGTAGATTCACTCATATCTATCAAAGCACAAGCGGTATTCAAAAATGGTTGTCTAAGAATGATTGGTACTTTAAGATCCTCCTCCATATCCAATATTATGAAGTCAACCGGAAACATTAGCTTATCCACCTTAATAAGAAGGTATTCACACACTCCCATTGGATGTATTATTCTCTTGTCGGCCAAGTGGATCTTCAAATGAACAGGTTTCAGAATCGGGAGGTTCAACTTTTGGAAGAAAGAATATGGCATGATGTTAATACTTGCCCCCGAATCAGTTAATGCTCGTGTAGTCATGATGTTCCAAAATTGGCAAGGCATGGTTATGCTTCCCACATCACCTCTCTTTTCTGGCAGCTCATTCAGTAATACTTCAACAACTTCTTCCATATTTTGTCTAAGTGAAAAGGCTCTTAAGAAAAGTTGCATACTTGGGTGTATGAAGTATCATTTCAACAAATGGAAGGTTCACTTGGAGGGTCCTCACTTGCTCCATAAATCTTCTATACCATCGGATCTGCTCATCTGGTATGGCTAGGATCGGAAATGGCAAAGGGGGTCTGTAAGGTTTCAAAAGAAAACAAGTTTTCTCATAAGCTCTCGGACTCGTCGAGTCCACGGTTCGGACTCGTCGAGTCCACGGTGCCGACTCGGCGAGTCGAGTCGGGTTTGCTCGAATTCCTTTCAATTTCCTCTTCTATTTGCACCTTACTGAGTTTCTTCTAAATAGAGGTCAAAGGAGTGAAATTTTTGTCAGAATTAGTGGTTATCACATTTAGATGCACCATTTTTGGATTTTGTTCGGTATTGCTAGGAAGTTCACCAAGTGTTCTTTGATTGATTTGTTGTGCAAGTTGTCCTATCTGCTTTTCAATGTTATGAATGGAGGCTTGCTGATTCCTAAGCAAATTTTGTTGATGTTTCATCATAGCTTGATGATCTTTAAGCATTATCCGTTGCTCCTTCAATTCATTGTTGGTATCATTGTGCCTCTTCTCGGACGCAACTACAAACCTTGTGAAAATTTCCTCCCAATCAGCTTTCTTTCCCATAACCGGCTCATCCTTTTGATAGAAACCCCTTTCTTTTTGCTTACATTTATCCTCCTTTGCCTTTTTGTACTCATCATAAGGGAGCCATTCCTTCTTGGATTTTCTCTAATTATCATCAAATCTATCACCACTTGAATAGCAAACTTGTGCCTTCCAGTTCCCATTTTCGTCCAAATCACAATCTTTAGTGAGGTGAGGTCCTCTACAATTCTTACACCCTACCCGGATAGCGTGGATGGATTGGTCCATCTTAGTCATTCTCCGATCTAAACTTTCTAGTTTAGCCATCATTTCCGCCATGCTATCGTTAACAGTGTTTACCTCCCCCCCTCCCCCCCACCCACTTACTTCATGCCTTGGATTATCATATTCTCTAGAGTGTTTAGAGAATTCTTCAATTAGTTCTTTCATCACTGGGGGTGCCTTCTTTGTGAGGGGTCCTTGCGAGTCAAGGAGCTACCTAGTTGTTACATCGACTCCATCATAGAAAATGGAGACTTCTTGTTAGCTATTAAGATCATGATGTGGGCAATTCCTTAGTAGACCCTTGTATCTCTCCCATACCTCATAAAAGGACTCTCCAGCTTGTTGTTCAAAATTGGCAATGGTTTTCTTCAATTTGGCTATCTTTGAGGGAGGAAAAAATTGATCAATGAATTCTTCCTTCATTTTAGCCCATGTAGTGATGGATCCGGGAGGGAGTGACTTGAGCCAATCCTTTGCAGCACCTTTGAATGTAACTGGAAGCATAAGA
Source organism: Lactuca serriola (assembly GCF_051521515.1). Lineage (NCBI taxonomy): Eukaryota > Viridiplantae > Streptophyta > Magnoliopsida > Asterales > Asteraceae > Lactuca > Lactuca serriola. Next base: position 362,230,741 of record NC_136411.1, read on the forward strand.
AGCAGTTGGGTTTCGTGAGGCACATTTGGAACATTAAAATAATCAGTTACATCGTTGACCTCATCCAAGTGTTTATAGGCATCTTTATGATCTTTACCGTAGAAGGGGGTCTCCTTTAGTTGAGCTAGTATGTGGCCCTTTAGTTCGAAAGTGGCAGTAGTGGGAATTGCGGGTTGCACAAGTCCTAGGTTGGTATTGTCACGTATTCTCTTCTTCCATTCTCCCATGGGAACTTCATCGACGTTAGCCATGGGATTAGCTAGTTCGCCTTCAAAGTCGCTTTCTTCTTCGTATTCGGATTCGTAGTCATATTCGAACTCGGCTTCTTTTGGATTATCTTCAATATTCTCTAACTTTCTTTCTTTGCTCTTTTGACTGTTGGTCTCTCTTGGCTTCTTGTTCTTTTTCTTCCCAAAAACCGTTTTCAAGATCGTCAAAGGTGACTTCTTAGGTGTATTAGAGCTTTCAACCTCCCTGCCTTTGTTTTTCCTTAAAGCGGGATTTTGGGTCTTCAAGTGGAGGAACCAGGGGTGTGTTGGATCCTCTGTTCATGTATTGCCTGCACACAAAACAAGCAAAACGCGTAAAACGAACAAAAATAAAATAAAATACGAAATTGTGTAACAGCGACAAACTCGCCGAGTCGCTTCGATTGCACTCGGCGAGTTCAGCGCAGAAACAGAAAAATTACTTACTAACTTCTAAAAACAGAAAATTATTTAAGCTTATCGTAATTACTAAATTACCTAAGAAATAACTTTGTGCAAGACTCATTTCAAAATAACTTGTATTTTCAGGTCATCGTTAGATAGGTACAGTCGACTAGGTTTTGAGAAGATGGAGCTCATTCAAGACTCATCTCTTATTTTGATTTACATTTTTGAGTGTATATAAACCTCGCAGAAAACACTTGTACAAAAATTATATTATTAATGCAATGGATGGTGTTGTTGCTTGTTTACTATTATTCTGTGTTGTGATATTGTACATGACGTCCTCCACCCCAGAACGTTTCCGCCGTTCCGGTTTTGGGGTGTGATAGTGACTCACTCGACGAGTCCGTCACTTAAAATCCGTGTACGACAAGGACTTCTAGAGGGTTTCGAATCTTCGACACGACTCGTCGAGTAGTCGTCCCTACTCGCCGAGTCCATCTTGTTTTTGGCATTTTTCTTCTTTGTTTTGTTCCCGAGCTTCCAATCGTATCTCCTGCTTCCTTTTGCTTCTGAGCTTCTCTTTTGGACTGAAAATATAAATTTGAACAATATTAAGTATCTTTTGTCTATAAAATGTAAATAATTAGCCGAATAATGATAAGAATCTATACTAAATATAGCGCTAAACATGCACATATCACCTAGCATTTGCCACACTATAAATAAACCCCCTAGAGCCAAAATAGGTTGCGACTTATAGTCTTGAAGAGTGATATTGATTTTGTGCAAGTAACTTATTCTCTCAAGCCTCCTCTTGCATATTGGTGTTTGTGAATCATTAGAGGAATCACAATTGAGGTGCTCAAGCTTTCAAAGGTCAAGAACTACAAGTCTTCTAAAAGGTAAGTCATCTAACTAGTTGTATTGTTCATTTGACAATTTGTATGCTTGTTAGGACAACGCTTTGGAAATTGTAAATATGCATGTATACTTAGAGAAAACATAGATCCAAAGCATTTAGGGTTGCATGTGCACCATAGGAGTGTTATAGAGCTCAAAACCCAACATGTAGACCTTCCATGCATGATTTGGTAGTTATTTGATGAAGTTTGGGGACTTAGGGTTTTAATTTGGGTCCCATTGAGTTATCCTAAGTAATAAAGTTGGAAACTTTATGACTTGAGAAATCCCTTTGAATCAGATCTGGAAGTTTGGACTAAGTTCTTAAGGAAAAATCTTGCATCTTAGCCTCTTTATGGAGTTAGAAGGCTTGAAATCATGATTGCGTCCTTTTGGACCATGCAAAGGTTCCAAGTTGACAACTTTATGGATTAAGTCATTGATATGAAACTATTTTGAGGATTTAAACGTTGGACTTAAGGTATTAAGACGTTTGAGGTAATTTTGGACAAAGGACGGGAACACCGTGCGTTCATCTCGAGAACGCGACGTGTTTAGGAAAAGGGTCCCAATTGGTGGTCTGGCAACGATCCCCCTGTGCTCCACCAGGGAACGCAACGCGTTCCGTTCATCAGTGGGCTTTTTGGGCTTTTGGTTATGGATTTGTCTTGGGGTTTCGGGTTTGTTTCTTTGGACTATGAATTATATAATTTTGGGCTCTGGTTGGGCCTCAGGACTTTGTGCGGACCTTAGGTTTGGTTTTAGCCTCGAGTTGTGTTGTTAGGCCATTAGTGGGCCATGGGCCAAGTTTAGGTTGGACCCATTAAGGAAAGGGTAAAGTGGTCTTTTACCCTAGGATTCGGGACTTATGAGTTAAGGCCGCGGTTAATGGGTTATGGCATTTATTTGTTGTTAGTGTGGAATTTCCGATTTGACATCCGAGTGTTGTCAGATTGCAGCGGATCGAGGTGAGCTACCTTCCTGTATAAGTGGGTAGAAGGCACCAATGTTGGCCCACTAGTAGTTGTTTGTAGTAAAGCTGATTGTATTTGTGATAATTGTCTAGTATGCCACTATATGTTATGTTTTATATGCTTATTTTCTACGATATTATGTGGTAGTGGTAGGGGTGAAATAGACCTAGTATCCGGTTGAAATAGACCGAATGGGAGGCCAGCACCCAGATATGCTCGGCAATATCCGGTTGAAATAGACCGAAGGGGAGGCCATCACCCAGATATGCTCGACAATATCTGGTTGAAATAGACCGAAGGGGGGGGGGGGGGGGCAACACCCATATATGCTCGGTAGTATCCGGTTGAAATAGAACGAAGGGGAGGAAGGCACCCAAATATGCTTGGCAATGTATTTGTTGTATGGTATGTGGTATGATGGGGGAACTCACTAAGATTCATGCTTATGGTTTTCAGTTTTGGTTTCAGGTACTTCTTCTTCTAAAGGAAAGGAGTCATCATGATCGCAATGCATCATATTATGGCTTTCCGCATTATGGGATCTTTGGGTGTTGTATTTTGATATTTTTTTCCTTATGACATGTTGCGGTTATTGACGTATTGGTCTTGATTATGATATGGGATGACACTATCGATGTTTTCAGACTACTGGTTGTTATAAATACTTATTTCAAAACGAAATTTTTGGTTCTAAATTTTAGGATGTTACATGGAGACTGAATATAATAGGGTTTTAACATAAGCTAAGGCCTTTAAATATCGTCCAAGACCCTAAATTAGGGTTTTCACCTAACTGGAGAACACCCTACATACTCCTGGTACGCCCAACATATGCCATGCTTCACCCGTGGTCACCCAACCTAGTACGCCTGACGTACTCCCTGTACGCCCAACGTACTAGACTTAGCCTTAAATCCTCCAAACTTCCGAAGGCCATAACTTCTTCGTTCTGAGTCCGATTTTGATGACCTTATATCCACGTAAAGATAATGAGAAGCTCTACAATCCTACCAACTCTGATTTTCCTTAAAATCGTAACATCTGATTACCAAGTATTATCATTTCTGGCTCTTAATGTTATCAAAGTTGCATAATTGGTCCCTTGTGGTAATAGCTTCGCATTTTAGCCGTATATTGGGCGTACTTGAGGGTATGCATAGCATACTCGTGTGATGCAGGATCGTATATGTCATGCTAGTATGTTGGGTGTACATGTGGTAAGCCGAGCGTATTAGCCCAGTCACTAAACCCTAATTTTAAGGGTTGATCCATGTTTAAGAAACCTTATACCTCCCTTAGACTATCCTTATCAACCACCATTCCCTCCTCAAGCCCTAATCTCGAGTCTAAGCTTGTTAGTGAGACTTTGGGAGCTTATTAAGTGATTTTGGTGCATGATTGGTGAAGAAGAAGGCTAGAGAAGAAGGAGATGTTGCTTGAAAGCTTGAAGATCCAAAAACCACTCCTCATTGTTCATTTTTTTCAGGTATAAAGTTTAGACCTTGATGAGTTTCCTATTTGATCTCCATGGATGAGTTTTATGAGCTTTTTGTCGCCAAGTTTGGAACTTTATGTGTTTGGAGCACTCCAGAGAATATTAGTTGTCCTTTCATGAATTTTAGGACTTGTAGATCTAGAAAAATGGTTGCTTGAGCATTTCCTATGGCCCATGCAGACTTAGAGTGTGATGGAAGTTAGAGTTTGTTGCATTGGGACCTTTCTAGCCTGAAAAGGCTTAAAGTTGATGACTTTAAGGATTAAGACACCCTAGGGTGGTCAGATCTAAAGTTGGGTTAGATGTATTATTGAATTAAGACACAAAAGTTGGTGAAAGTTAATTAGACTGAGTACGTCGGGCGTACTCTTAGATACGCCCTACGTAGCCGGTTTCGTCTTCGATTGGTTTATATTCGAGTAGTAGACCTCGCGTAATAAAGAGTACACCCAACGTACGCGCCAGGTAGTTGACTTTCGTTGACTTTTGAATTTTGGTCAAGATTTAGGGTTTTGGACCATGGGAAGGGAAAAATGGTCTTTTTTCCCTTAAAGGACTTAGTTCTAGGTTTTGGACTCACGAGTTTAGTTATAGACCTCTATTATTAATTAGGGTTAACTATTTAGTTGATTAGGCGGAGTCTAGTTCCGGCAGTTCGGGTGTGAGATTTAGTATTAGGATATTATGTGTGACTGAGACTGCGGATAGTCTCCGGGATTGATGATAACCCATAGGGCGTGTTGTTGCGCAATGGGACTGCTGATAGTCTATGGGGTTGCTGATAACCCATAACTATTTATTTATGTTGTGCTATATATGGTATCTTAGGGAAATCACTAAGCTTCGTGTTTACAGTTGTTGATTTATGTGTTTCAGGTACTTCTGAGGACCGTGGGAAGGCAAAGGTCTTATTGTACACACTCGTTGGGAGATTTGTTGTTGGGATGGTTTGAGATACTCTAATATTTTGTGATGATGTTTGTTTTAGACACTTATGTTTTTGGATGAATTAGTTTGTGAAACTTTATTTTTGGAAATTGAAGGTATCATAACTGCTCGAAACTCGAGATGCTACCCGCTCGTAGTACCTTGAACCATTTTCCGGCGTTTCCTAATAATGTAACAGGGAAATACGTGCAAATGAATCGCTTGTCCATCCTCAACGATGTCATCGTCCACTCATAGGTGTCGATATGCTCGACAGGTTCGGTTGTACCATCATACTTAGGGATGCTTGGTATCATCGTCGAGTGTGGGATCTCATACTACAAGAGCTCATCGCAAAAAGAAGAGTTGGTGCTTCTCACCGGGGTTTCCATGCATGGATATGGAAAACCACCATAAATCATAAATTGTTGAGTATATTACAGGTTCTCATACACTTGGTTATACATCATTGCTTACGAGATGTATGGTTGCTACTGGGAGCTCGATTACGTGCTTTGCTGCAGTTGTGAGCCTGGTTTCGGTTGCTGGAGCATGTTCGGATTCGACCCCTGAGGCTGTTGAGCATAGGTATTGAGTTGTTGCGCCAATGAAAAGTGGGAGTTGGATTCTTGTGATGGCAGTGTTCAGGGTATGGATCTCTACAACTGCTGGAAATAGGGGTTGAACATCGGAGGTTTTTGAGAGAAAAGTGGTATGTGCAACATTCCTAATACTGGAGAGAAATGATAGATTAAAATTGGGTATTGTGTGGAGGACAATATGGTACTTGGGGACCAAGTGTTCATCCCCGCTTGCTGCAGTAGTGATTGTGGGATGAGAAACCACTGGCTGCGACTGTTGGGTTGGTGGTTGCGATTGTTGCGTTGCTGTCGAATGAGGCACTTGCTGCCACTGCGGTTCCCGTTATCGGACCTGATTTTTGTGTAGTTGGCGTGTGGGTGGAGGCTTGTCCATCTGACGCAGATGGCTATGTGCCATCGAGCGACGACATTGATCCTATTAGACTTGTTTCTCCTCCTTCAGATGTCGTAGGTTCCTTTCCCGTCATCGTCGGCGTCTAGGGTCGTATCAAGGTTGTGTAACTCTTAGTACACGCCTAGATAGCACCAAATGTTGTGATATGTGCTCCAAGATTAACGTTGTCATGAAATGGTTTCGCCTGGGTTAAGCCTGAGAAGCACAACAAAGAAAGAACCAATGTCAGTCGTCATCCGGGAGGTGGTCCCGGAGCGAAACTTCGACGGTCTAGTTAGTTTTGGTATGAGAGAGTTAGGTTTAGGTATGGAATATAGAGTGAGGCAATCCTTTCTCCTGCAGGAGAAGGGTTCCTTTTATAGCTGTCATTTTCAGCGCGTGATCCCGACAAGATCTTCTATCCCGTCTATCCTGAAACGATGTGGAGGAATTCCTATTAGTGGATCGTGCACCACTAGTGGTTATCTGCTATTGGTTTCGAACTAGAATAGGACATCGCCTTGGGGAGCTACACTTGTTACCATGGGGAGTGGCCAATATTATTTTGGCTTATTCTAGAACGAAGTTTCTTGTCCTGAATTGGACCTTAGCACTGGAGCGCCAGGGTCTGAATGTGAGGCCGCAAGGGCCAGGGCCCGGGCCTAATCAATCATGTTGAGTGGAGACCATTAGCCAAGTCGTCCTTTAGATAATCATTCCGTTATGTTTGACGTATTCCTAGGAGGATACGTTAATATGTAGTGACTTAGACTTTGAGGCAACTCTTAGGACGCATACTGATAAGTGTGGGAGGTAATATGAGCCCATACTAATGGAAACACAGGATCCGTATGGGGATCAGGAAGGGTCAAAAGGATTCTAAGGAGCTAGTATAGGGTAGATAATGTAGTATTGCATTGGCGTTAATTGCAGTCGTCCCCATCATCGTCGTCCTATCGGCTATGATTGTGCAAAATGAGACCGATAATCATTTAGGCCTTAGTATATGTGGCATCTTGGGCCTGGTTGGTGCATACCTATGAAGGTTAGCTGATTTAGAGGCCTTGATGACCTTTCTCGAAGTAGTGTCAGTCTGAGTCACGGGACTCAAGAAGGAAGTCCTTGTGATGATTGACTTGAGGATTACAACCTAAGGCTGAGTGGTCAACCAATGGAAAGGGAAGTTACTTTCTGTATCGAGTTTGTGTTTTCCTGACTCCTAAGCTCGAGAGAGGAGAGACTGGATGTCAGTCAGTTGATGGTTAAGATAGGAGGTGGTGATCTTCTCATTAGTTCTGCTGTAAGAACATGTAGTTTGGTTGGGAATAAATCGTCCATGTGTTGCAGCGAATGGATGTTTAAGTCTCGATTGTTCTTGTGGTTCGATGGCCAACGTAAAGGACGTGTCGTAAGTGGAATATGTATAGCAGATTCTAGAAGATTAGGCATATTCGAGGGGGGCACCGATTGGTTCCTGTTTGAGGACATGAGAAGGTTCTATAGATATTTTGAGCTTGTTGGGGCTATGTTTAGAGTATCTGTAAGGGATTATTGAAGTTTAAATAGGAGGATGAGGTGGTCGATCAACTCTCCAAGTGTAAGGTTCTTTGTGTGGAAGATGCTTAGTTTATCCAATGGTGTCCTAATCATTTTCACTAAGTTTATTTGACAATGTTTAGGGAAAGGTCTCCGAAGTCTCCATCTGAGATTCAGATTTTTCTTTTCCAAAGGATCATCTTGTGTTGTTTCATGCATTCGAAGAGTCAAGCCGGGTATGTTCATGGTTAAGCCGGCATGAGGCTTTAGTATTGCAGACGTCAGTCGATAATGATTTGAACCCTAAGTGGAGGAGAACTTAGTATTCTACTTAGCGAATCATCAGTTAGTCTGATTTTATGTTTCTTCGCGATGGGACAAAGAAATCTACAGTTCAAGGATGTTGGATTTTATTTCATGGTTTATAGTTGCATGGGGGAAAGAAGTAGGACATTGTCAAAGTGTTTGTGATTTGGAAGTTTCTCATTGCGGTCCTTAGGGATCCGTCGAAGTCCTCCATGAATGTGGAGAATTCATTGTTTGGTTAGATCGTGGGTGCAGAGCAAGTTGTCGCTAGGTGTGTGTGTGTGTGTGTTGTCCTCGCTGCGAGAATCTGATAAGTGAGCAATTTGTTGTAGAGGCGCCAAGGATCTTGAAATGGGAGTGTTGAACCGCTCGATTTGTGCATTAGATTTAGAGATCATGGTTAACTCGCAGTATAGGTCGGTTATTTATGGTCAAGAAGGGCAGTCATTGATGTGTCGAGCAACTTCAAAGTTTGATAAGAGTATTTTTACAGAGGTTTTTTTCGATATGTGTGGGTTCATTGGGTGTAGTTCTCAATCTATTCTTGATTTTTGGTTGCTTCATTATCGGTAGTAGTTGAGGTTATTCGAAGAATTCAAGTTATGCCACTTAACGGTGCGACTGCTGAGTCAACCCTTAGTCAATTTCAGTAAATTTTGTATCTTGGTCTCTATGTAGTTTTCCTCTCGATTTATTAGTCATCGAATTGTTATTCCTAGTAGGTTTAAGATGGCAGTTGGCCTTAGATATTAGAAGATCGAATATCGGAGCAACATTGTTCAATTTTTCAGGTATTATCGTGGGTACGTAAGGTTCGGTTTTGGTATGTTGCATCAGCTGGGTTGGTATTTGGATTGATTCGACCAGGATTTTGGAAACATGTCTGGATAATTTTGGAATCCTTTCCGAAATTGATGGTTTTATTGATCTTTTTCTTATTGGTGAGATATATTTAGCTTCTTCAAGGTGTGGTATCTTGTTGTGGTTTTTATAAGAATGTGTTTAATAGCAGTTGAGGTTCGTCATTTTGATTGATTGTTGGTACGTCACCTTTTGGGTAAGGCCGCGATTAAGAAGAAACAACATTGTTCAGTTTTTCAGGTATTATCGTAGGTACGCAAGGTTCAGTTTTGGCATGTCGCGTCAGCTGGGTTGGTATTTGGATTTATTCGACCAAGATTTTGGCAACATGTCTGGATAATTTTGGAATTCTTTTCAAAATTGATGGTTTTATTGATCTTTTTCGCATTGGTGAGATTTGTTTAGCTTCTTCAAGGTGTGAGATCTTGTTGTGGTTGTTAGAAGAATGTGTTTAATAGGATTGAGGTTCTTCATTTTGATTGATTGTTAGTACGTCACCTTCTCACCTTCTGGGTAAGGCCGCGATTAAGAAGAAACATAGTTGGCATGGTGGGGAGGAGGGGTGTTCTCTCTTGGGGAGTGCGTCATGTTAGGTTTTCAAGTTGGAGTAGGTACGTAGTTGTCTATTTCATTTCCTGAGTGTATGTGATCATGTTTAGTCTCACGATGTATCGGTGACAATTGGACTGTGGAAAAGTGTGGGTTACAGAATGATATGGCTCATGTAGTTTGGCAGAGTGCTGAGTAAGATGTAATTGGATTCATATCGGCCAGTAGGACGATGACAATGTGTCTTTAGGACCATTATATGGTTGTCGGGAGTCCTCATGTTTTGGTTGGGTGATAGCAAGAACGGCGAGGAACTGTTAGCTTCTATTCTCAATGGCTGGATGACGTCTCGACGTGCCGTAAGTGGCCATGGATTTCACTCTTGTGAGTGGGGCTGACAGTTTTGGAGCAGAGAATCGTGTGGCATTAGCGGGTGTTTGAGAAGTATAGTGTTTCCACTGGTGCCTCACTGACTGACATGATGATTTAAGCAGTTGCAGAGTGTTGACTTGCTGGAAAGTCATTATAGTATGTTGGCAACTCATTCTTGGGAGCCTTCCTATCGGATTCGTTTCGTTTTATGATGAGACATTGTGTGAATTCTCTCCTTATATTACCTATGTCATGGTAGGCTACCTGATAAACTAGTCGAGTCTTAATAGATGATGGTTGTTATGAGTATTTTCTGAGTTGCTGAAAACTCCAGGACTGCTGATAGTCCTAGGGTTGCTGATAACCCATAGTTGTTAGATTGACATAAGGGTAGAGGTATGTTGGTTGGATTACTAGGAGTCTGGTAATGCATGTGGTTTTAATTTTGTTGGGAATTTTGTTAGATGATGGTGCACCTATGCTGATCTGGGAGCCTAGGTATCGTTCAAGTCTTGATATCACCTATGGTTGCACTCATGGGAGCAGTTGGTTGGCTACAACTTGTCATGAAGTCGGATGCAGGGTTGTTGGACCAAAGGGATGTGTGGGCTAGTTTATCTCTCACTTGTTTTTTCGCTCGGATGTCAATAAGCAAGGTTGTCAGTTTCGGTAAATAGTAGTGTTTCCTATCTACTGCTGTCAGTGGGACGACGCTAAGACGGGGAAGTTCAGTTATGGTTAGACCTTTGAGTTTGGTCGACACGGTTAATGCTAAGGGAGGCCTTGTCTGCCGATGAGATTGACATGTTTGTGGAGTTTTAAGTTAAGGGCAGGGGAGCCAACTTTTCTCAATTAGGTTGGTTATGATGTATTAATCTTCATCCTATGTCAGTGGACATGATTTTTAGGTAACTCTCCACTCAGGTTTGGTGTACGCGCCTAGTTTTGGAAACCATTGGGTTTTTAGTCGCTGATTTGGGCATCCGGGATGGCGCTGGCTCGAGTAAGAAGTAGTTAGTCTAGGAAGATTCCTCAAGGGGATTTAAGAGGGGGTTGACTCAGAATGATTGGTAAGGGCAGATTTTGAGGGCAAAATCTAATTTAAGTGGGGGAGAATTGTGACATCCAATTTCCAGGATGGATCAGTGTGGGGCTTTAAGGAGTCAAAAGCTTGGTTTTTGGGGAAAACTGAGTGTCACGACGTGACCTTAGGTTGGTCACGACGTTACAAGCCAAAATCAAAGAACGTGTATCGGGACAGTTCTCACGACGTGACACATAGGTGGTCAGGACGTGTGGAAGGCTGTAACCCAAGCCTATGATCATTTAGGATTTCGTTCGTATTTAAACCTCATTATCTTGAATTTAGGGTTTATTATCAGCCTCCATCACCCTCAAACCTCAAAAAACCCTAACCCTAATCTCTCTTGGTGAATCTTGGCCTTATGGTGCACTTGGTATCTTGAAGAAGAAGAAGAAGGAGAAGAAGGGGAAGTTGTTCTAGTAATGGACCTAGCAAGTAAACCTCAATAACATCATTTTGTGCTCATTATTGACCTTTGTATGTGTCCAAGATCCAAAATTTATCACCTTATGTTGTCAGATTTGGGTTTTTGTTCCATTTTTTCATGTTGAGCAAGATTGAATGAAAGGGATCCATAAAGTTAGCAACTTTATGGATTCTAAGTGCCCCTTGAGTAATATAAGTTTCGAATCTAGAAGTTGGTTGAGTATTGGATCCATGCATATGAGTTTTGGTGTTATCTTTTCACTTTTGACCTAGAATGTATTGAGGACATGCATGGAGCATGCATGTCCATAAAGTAATCATTTTTTATGGACCTTTTGAGTGCCCTTAAGCTTCTGGAAATGTTAGAGTTGGAGACTTAATGGTTTAGGGACTCAAATCATTAAGTGGATGTTTCAGACTGAAGTCACAACGTGACACTGAGGGTATCACAACGTGACCAAGGAAGGATCTCGCGTCTGAGTTATGTTGTTATGCTCACGACGTAACCAAGGAGGGTTCATGCCGTGATGCGTGTTAAGTGGGTTGTCCGTGACCAAGTTGGAGCGAGTTGAGGGGAATCAGGTTGAGTGAATTCTCATGACATGACCAAGGGCTGGTCACGACGTGAGGCTCAATGTTTGGTTTTGTTGGCTGTTGACTTTGACTTTGGCATGAGTTGACTTTTGGTCAAACTAAGGATTTTGGAGTATAGACTGCAAGGGTACTCTTTATTGTTGTTAGGTGCCATGTAGGATCAGTCTTTTCCTGGTGAGAGCTATGGTGTTTAGCCGCTACTTGCAATATGAGTTTTCTCACTATACTTTCATGTGTAATAATATATGCTTGTTGACCAACTGGGTCTTATTTTGTTAAATATTGTTATATGTGAACCGAGTTGTTGATAACTCCTAGACTATTGTGAGTCTATGGGACTGTTAATCAGTATTCATTATCTCATATTCAAGATTGGTCTTCTCTCCGGATCGTCCATCATGTGGGGGCATATCAAGATATAACTCGGTTATATCTATATTCTATTTAACCCACAACCCACATGTATTTACTCCGTCAAATATTGTTCCATATATATCTCATTAGGTAGTTGTAACACTATATATACCTAGAGGTATTCCTCTGTAATTAATTGAATAAGATACACAACACAGTTTCACGTATCTTCCCTTCTCATCATGTTCTTTATATCTTTTTCAATAATATAACGGTGGAATGGGATACTCCATAAGATTTATAAACCTCTAAAGTCTAAACCCACATAAAGATTAACAAACCAGAATATGTTAGTCTGAAATCTCAATCCAGAATAAATGCAAGTATGGAATGTATAATATTCGGTTCGGACTGTACTAGATAATTCTCGAATGTATTTATATATGCTATGTTATATCCGATCAACCTTTATATCATGTCATATAAAGAAATTTAAAATTCAAAATAGCCTAACGTGGAGTTCCTGACAATATCCTTTTTCAAAACTGAATTATTTTTTGGTTGTGCTGACTAACCCATTTGGAAAATGGTTAGTTGTGCAGGTATATATTTGGTGAATTTACACTCGATGGAACCATTTTAGTGGATAAGATTTTTCTATTGAATAAGCATTTTATAAACTATATTCTTTCATGCATTATCTGAAAAAAGTTGTGGAAGATACTCCAAATCTATATTTGGATATAAAATATAAGTAAATAAATATTGTGGACAGCGACGAAATATATAATCTAGTAATCTTTATGATGTGACCTTTAAAAGTTAAAACTATATAAAAGAATTCTGGGATGAAAGTGATACTCTAAAATAATAATAAAAAGCTTATGTCGTTATTTTATGAAGGGCAAATCTTAGAATTATTGTTAATATTTTTATTTTTATCTAAAAATTCATTACAAATTCTTTTTATAGTAAAATAATAAATTGATTTGGATTATATCCATTTGATTGGACTTGAACGTTTCCATATAAATATTTATATTTATTAGATAAGAACTTATTTTAATAAGTAAATAAAAACTAAAATAATAAAAGTAGTTATTAAATAGTTTTAAAATATTTATAATATATATATGATATATATACACATTAAATACATTTTTTTTTCCAAAATTTGACATTTTCCAAATGGATACTTGCAAGAGAAAACAAAATTCTGAAATTTGACATTTTCTAAATGGAGACTATTTTTTTCCTAAAATTTGACATTATCTATTTTACTTAATGCAACTTTTTAATTTATATTTATTTTTTTAACAAATTTTTATATTTTCCTAAAGTGAAACTCCCAAAATTATTGTTACGTTTGTAGAATTTTTACAATTTATCATAGGTATTTTTTTTTTCATTTTTACCCCATAATTTTCATGTAACTTTGGGTAATTAACACTATATATATATATATATATATATATATATATATATATATATATATATATATATATATATATATATATATTATAACTACGATGTATATAATAAAAACTTAACAATTGTCAAAACTAATGCAACATATATGTCTATATGATTGACATTATTTAGGTGTTGTTTGTTTTTTTGGAAAAAAAAAAAACTTTTCACACCTTTTATTGTTACGCGGCGCAGCACACACACAACAATTTTCATCTCGTAGGTGTTTGTTTTTTAGAAGTCTACGGATTAAAAAAACTTTTGCACATGTTCTTCTTGACGCAACACTTGTTTTGCCTATTCCTACTTCTTCCAACCTCTTATTCTTCTTTTTTTCTTGCTAAAATATTGATTATATATTGCTGAAATCTTATTTCACATTTTTTTTGTTTATTCCTGTTGAATTTTTTTTTTTCCTTTTTTTAATATTGAATAACATTAATTTGTTAATGAAATATCATTATTTTATGCTAAAATATCTTTAATTTTAGTTAAAATATCATTAGCTTTTGCTGAAATATCATAAATTCTAGCCGAAATGTCATACATTATTAAATTTTCGGTATTAAAAAACTATTTTTGGATTATAAAATCAATTTATTTTAATTTTTTAATATCTGCAGTAGCATCACTACAAGAAAAAGATCCTTTTACGACGCGCAAACCACGACACTCATTGGTTTATGTTACGCAAAAGAGAGTGACATTAAAAAAATATCATCTCTTCAAAAAAATTAAGGATTTACGTCACGCACTATTGTGCGCCCTTAAATTAGTGTCTCAAGAAAAGAAATTAAAAACATGGATGACGCTTTATTTTAATGGCACGTCCTCTATACGTGTCGCTTTATAATTTTAATGAAAACGCGCGTTTAGTAGAGGGGGAAAGAAATCCCCAAATTTTTGAAAACCCATCTTCTACCTTCTTTCTATCTTTCATCTTCTCCCCTTTCCCTCCTTCTCTCTCCTCTCCGATCCGCTTCTCCGCCACTCCTGACCTCCTTATCGGTCTCATCAAACATCTTGTCCCCTCCTTAATACCTTGCGGGAATCTAAAAATTAGAAAACCCCGTCCTCACAAAGTCTAAGAAACTAGGGTTTTTTTCATCCCTCAAAGAACGACCCACATCCTCCATAGATTGATCTCCATCTCTTCATTTCTCACAAGAAATCAAACACTTTACATTCATAGGGACACAATTGCAAGGATCCTCACTCAAATTTCTTGATAATACCTTCTCATATATAACACGATCATCTTCACGAAAATGGTTGCCACCATTGCTTCAGTCGGCTCAAGCTACGATCGACAATCGGAGCTCAAAGCATTCGACCAAACAAAAACCGACGTCAAAGGCCTCGTCTATGCCGGAATCTAGAAAATCCCTCCCATCTTCTTCCACCCACGGGACACCACTCCCAAAATATCCACCACTGTTTTCAAGATTCCGGTCATAGACCTTCAACCGACCCATAGAGCATCGATGGTGGAGATGATTCGTGAAGCCTCCGCGAACCTAGGTATTTTTCAGGTGGTGAATCATGGGATTCCTGTGAGTGTTATGGATGAGGCGGTTCAAAGAGTTCGTAGATTTCACGAACAAGATGACGAAGTGAAGAAAGGGTTTTACACGAGGGATCTTTCGAGTACATTAGCGTATAACAACAATTATGATATGTATAGTTCCCCCACCTTGAACTGGAGAGACACCTTCTTTTCATTTAGGGCTCCGTCACCTCCACCGCCTGAGGAATCATCGGAGATTTGCAGAGACATTTAAATCGAGTACTCAAATCAAGTCATGAAATTCTGAGGCATACTTTTCAGATTATTCTCAGAGGCATTGGGTTGAACGTGAATCACCTTGGAAATCTCGATTGTGGCAAGGGGCTTTTATTCTCTGGCCATTATTACCCTGCTTGTCCACAACCAGAGCTAACCATGGGCACAAGCAATCATACAGACGACGGATTCCTAGTTGTGCTTTTACAAGAACAAACCAAAGGTCTGCAAATCCGCCATCAAAATCCAAAGTGTAAGTAAAATCTTGAATCTTTGTTGTTAAATTCAAATTTTCAATTCCATCTTTTTTTTCTAACTTTTTATACTTTTTGGGTTTTGCTTTGAAGTAAAATCTTGAATTCGTGTTAGAAATTGAGGGAATCAGGTCAAAATCTTGAGGACAATCGAATTTACTGTCTATTTGTTAATCTACTCCATCCTGGAAGTCATTTCTTATAGATTGTTGTCTCACTTCATGCAACCAGGTCAAAATATGTTCTTGAGTACAGCAAGGAAATAAATTCCCTTTTAGGAAACAGGAAGTCCAGCCCTAGCTCGTTAATTGAAGATCCAAAGACAGTATTAAAGGTATTTGTTTTCGTGAATTGTTTCTTTTTATCATATTGTTAATCTTTATGTTTTCTTTATAAAATCTTCACAATAGATTGATGAGGAGCCAAGCTCTCTGAAAGTTGCATGGGAGCTCCTTGAAATATTCTATGCCGACAAACAATCTCAGTCTTGGATCCCTGAACAACTTGTTGATTGGTTAACTGTAAGCATACTTGTCTAAAGTTTAAACTTTTATGTGAATTTAATCGTCTTTTTATTTATTATGAATAATACATTAATACTTCTCTGATTCTCTCAAAGGTCGATTGACGACGAACAGGAATCGAATGCCACTGTTTGCATCTGGGAAGTGAAGTATGTGATTTTGAGTATTCGATTTGGGTTGATGACTGAAAAACAAAGAATTCGATTTTGGTGGTCTTATGTGTTCGATTTTGGGTTATTCAATGTCAATGGTTTGTAAATGCGAAGGTTATGGCTGGTTGAATGAAAAGAGAAGGACTGTAGTCGATGGTCAAATGGTTATTGGTAATTAACAATCAACACTTGATGATCTAATTTGAGTCTTTACATCTAGCATAAACGATTTTGGTGTCTTACTGTTTTAATGTCGAAGGGTTGATATAGAAGAATTCGTTAGCAACGGGATGGAATGAGACGTCGACTTGATGTCGAGTAGCGAAGGAAAGGACTCGAGATTCCTTAGCTTTGATATTGATGAACGGAGGCTTGGTATTGAATAGCGGAGGGTTGGAGATGTTTCGATTTTGACTTTGATTTGGTCAAATCTTCCCATTCATGTTCAGTGTAACGAAGTGAAGAAGAAAAGGAATAGTTTGGAATTACACCCTTGTTGTACATTGGGTTCCATTTGTTCACTTTCTAAATTATCTATGAAGACTCAAAGATATACACTTCATGGACATTGGCTCCAAACTTCAACAGCAACAGGAAGGTTATCCATGGAAGATCCCAATCTTCAGGTTAATATCTTCTCTTTTTCTTATTTTCATCCTTTTTCTTTTTTGGTTTTCTTATAAATATTTCTTCTAGTGGGTCAAGCATATGGTTGAATTCAAGATAGATAGCAATGAAAAAGAAGGCGATGATTCAGACATGGAACTCTACAAAGTAAATCCTCGTGATTTCTTCATTCCAACCCAGGTGTGTGAATTATTCTAATGAATAGAATATATTCAATTCGTTAATGTATAATATATATATATATATATATATATATATATATATATATATATTTTCATGCAAGAAAACTGGTTATTAGTAAGTGCAGATTATTCTCAGATAGAACTGAGATTAACGACTCATTTTTCTAAAGACCAATCACCGATTGATCTTCTAACAAAGCCTCTTGGTGATGTGTTCAATATGATCACTGCAAAATGGTCAGGAAAAGAAGAGTCTTTAGTGGGCCCCAAAGAGCGAGATCAAACTAAAAGATTGATTTATGGGATTTTATATGGAATGGGTGCAAATTCACTTACTGAACAGCTGGAATGGAGTTCAGATGATGCTAGAGACAAAATTCAGAGTTTCAAAAGATCTTTTCCTGGTGTTGCTTCATTGCTTAAAGAAGCTGTTGCAGATTGATCCAAAGTGGAGTTGAAAGTGGAGCTAAACTACTGCTTGATGGAAGAGATATTGTGGTTTTTTTTTCAACTTCATATAATTCTTTTTGATATAAGGGCAAAATGGTCATTTAGTCCCATTCAACAGACTTAAGTAAACATACATTTTGTTGTTTTTATGTTGAATAGGTTCCATGATATGAAGAAGGAAACTTTGTTGGGCCCATAATCTTGTCTGGTGTTACTGAAGTTATGGAGTGTTACAAGGTATAAGCTTTC
The DNA here is from genome assembly GCF_051521515.1 of Lactuca serriola. NCBI lineage: Eukaryota > Viridiplantae > Streptophyta > Magnoliopsida > Asterales > Asteraceae > Lactuca > Lactuca serriola. Next base: position 362,248,441 of record NC_136411.1, read on the forward strand.
TAGTGCTATTTTCAGTTATAAGGATGATGAAGGGCATTTACGTCTTTTGCACAAAGTATGTTACAAGATTTAAACTTTTATCTAAATGCAGGAGGAAATCTTTGGTCCAGTTCTTATTTGCATGCAGGTCTGTTAATACTTTCTATATATAATACTTATTTAGCTGATCATGTTCATAATTCATTCTCTTGAAGGCTAATTTTGTAATTTCACCTTTTTATTTTTCAGGCCGACAGCTTAGAAGAAGCCATAAAAATTTCCAACAGAAATAAGTAAAGTTTATTCCTCTCTTTATGAAAAAACAAACTCCCATCTTCATTATTTTTCAAGTTTTGGAGAAAGCCCACAAACACATTTTGGGATGCGTGGTTCTGTACCTTATAATTTATCTTCCAGAAATGCCCCTAGGCGTCCAAATAGACAAACCTTGATTACTGACTTTCAGGGAACTCGCAAAGACGGTTACTCCGGCACGATCCTACTGTTGGAACAGGGCTTGTGGGTGCGTCAGCTTGCAGTCATAAGTTGTTATTTTCACAATTCATATCATTTGCAGTATAATCGACGACACTTCAATCCAATGCTCACATGGGAAAGTACCAGTTTCGAAGATTTGCTCCATGAAAAGGTTATCAGCCATAGCTTGGCATAAAATATCTTCCAAGGTATGTAATATGTTTAGGTTTAATAAAACATGAGAAATTTCTGTATTTGACCCTGACTTTGACTTTTTTGTTTGCTTCTGAATCAATCAAGTATGGAGGTTGAGTCAATGGATAAGAAGAAAAAACATTTGGTATAACAATTTAAATTTTGTTTGCTGGAAAATCCCTTGATGGACCTTTGTACTACATATCTAACGCATAGTATGTTATTACTTATTATTTATTAATTACATTTGGGACAACCATTTAAAATTTACATTTCTTTTATTTATTTATTTAACCCTTATTGGGTGTTTTGACTTTTAGGTTGAGTCAATGGATAAGAAGAAAAAACATTGACTCTCCATGTGATTCTGATACTGGGCCAACAGCTTCAATCAGGTGTGAAAATGATCAACATATGCCTGAAGAAGCTCCCGGAGCCAAAAAACCAAATTTTTAATCACATGACTTTGTAACTATTTAGAGTAGATGGTGACCTGTCACTGAATTCGTTTCCTTTTTGGAACTTAAGACTGTATTCCATTATCACCTTTTTCTCTTTCAGTAGCTTTCCTTTACCACGTGAGCAAGAGAAAGAGTGCAGTAGGCTAGGCATTATTTTTTTTTTGGACCTTCACTACCATCCCCATGAGATTTTGTATGATAATAGAAATATTTACTTTCTTTTATCTAGGCTTGTAGCTATCCACAGAAACAACACACCAGCTGCACATCATTAATGCAATGAAAAAATTAGCCTTGAAAGCTTTTTATCTGGGCCTGTAGCTATGCGAGCCATTCTGTTCTGTTTTATTTCCAGACCATCTTTAGATGGTAAGTTTTATCTTGAAAATGAGATGTTTCCCCATCCCTACTTTAGTTTTTTTTTCGATTTCAGCTGCTTGTAGTGTTTTACCATCAAGTGTCAGTTGGGGGCAGGGTTATTGTTAGTATTTTGTAAATTAATTGTTTTTTTGATTTCACTACGATGACAAGTTGTTAAACTAAAATTTCTGGTAGGCCTACTACCATCCTAGCTTTTGTTACTGTAAGTGTAAACCGAGTTCAATTTCATGTATTAAAGCTTGATTTTGGATGGATATTGCAGGGTCATCAATGTTTATGGAGGCATTGTGGTATGATTGGTAGGATCTCATGGAGGCAATGAAAAGCCCTGCCATGTAATTTTAATGGGGATTATTAAGTTGTATCTTAATGAAACTCCATGAGGAAGAGAGGGAACATCGATGGATTTTGTGCCTGTTGAATCTGATCGAAGCTAATAAGAAGACCATTGATAAGTTTGTTGCCTTCAGATGGGTGACCTGACCGGAGTGTGAAGGTGGCAGTTGAGCTAATTCAATATTTCAGTAAACATCTTTCATCAATTTTTTACTTCTGATTTAAAGTAAATTTATTTTGTTTTTTTATTTGGTAGGTGCAAAATATGCTAATGTTCATTAATCTAATTTCACAGGTTTGAAATATGTGAATTTCTTATCGATTTGTTTATTCTTAATGAAGAAGTTGAAGTTTCCCAGGTTAGAATTTTACAGATATTTTCATGTTCCTTGTTTTTATATGTGAAGGTTTTCAGATTAAGTTATATTTTGCAAAAATGATGTACAAAATCTATAGTGATTTGCATTTTTGTGCTTTGATTTTCAGGTTTTGAGAGGTGGTGGACGAGGCTATCAGAAAGATGGGACTGATTTTGGCTTCTTCTTTAAATGTGTACAACACAAATTATAAAAGAACCTGTCTGCACCTAACAAGTTCAGCAAGGTAAACTATCAAGTTTAAATGAGTCATTTTTTGTTGTCTATTTGTGGTTTTAAACTTAAACTGTTGAGCATTCTTGTTTTTATGAGTAGTTTCGTATTATGTTATGTACTTGTTAATCTTGAATCCTATTCTGTAATTATTATATGTGTTAATTAAATGCTTTTGTACATTTGTAGATACCTCCCTGGACCAGATGACATGTCAGTTTTGGACATTGCATACACAATCTACACAAAGTTTGAAGAATGTCGAAGTGTAATGTCCTGATTTGTAAAAATTTGTAAGTGTAATGCTATACAATGTCATGATATTATCAATGTAGCCCTACACTACACTTTTCTGAGGAAGTTGATCCTCAATTACTTTTTTACCACTGGCATATTCTCAAGTCACTAGAAAACAACCTCTTTATTCTCAACTGCAGGTAAACCACATTTTACATGTCATATTTTAATTAATAGGATATACTATTAAGTGTGATGTGTTAATCTCCTATATAATGTTTTAATGCAGTTTTGAAACTTTATGGAACTTGGATCTGTCATATGGTATCATTAAAGAAGTGGTCAAAGGTTTGACTTATATTATCTAGATGATGATCTTTATGTTTTCATGCTCCTTTTTATTCCTTCTTTCCTCCATAGCCCTCCTTGCAGATTTCTGTAAACCCTAGAGGAATTCTGTCACCACTTCCTTCACAATCCTTCTACGATTTCCAAAATCGTTATCCTTCTGATTCAAAATACACTGACATGGATCTTCCAAGTCTAGCTGTTGTTCTACAAACAACACTTAGTCCCAATCCTGCTAAAAGAAAAGCCGTTGAAGAGAGCCTCAATAAGGTATTACTTCTCATTTGGATCGAAGTTACATTGGAAATCGTATTCAATCATGGATCTGATGGGTTTTGGTCATAAGACATCCTATGTGCTCATACAAACCCTAAAGCTCGGATCTAGGTTTCTCTATTGTACATACTTTGAATCCAAGACTTTGAACCCTAATACTAGCATATGGAAATCAGAATTCACATGTAAATAGGTTTAAGAACATACCTTGATTGTTATATAGCAATAACAATCCAATTCCTCCTTAAATTGACCTTGGAAAGCAGAGAGTCACAAGTGTCACTCCTCTAATGGCTTACAAACACCATAAGCAAGTGGAGAAGGTATAAAGAGAGAGGAGGGAGGTTAGAATTCGTCCTTAGGACCTCTTGGGAAGGGTTACACGAATTCATGACCCTAGGGGTGTTTATATAGGTATAGAGATAGGGTTTCAGTCATTATCCTTATCTAGTTGCTTATCCACCAAGCAACCAATAAGATAATCCTTGAATCCTTATCACACTCGAATTCTAAGGCTTTCCAACCTTAAATTCGTTCACCATACTTATAAGATAATTCTTACCTTATTTTGTAACTATCACATAATTACAAATCAGCCCCTATAGTTTAATTAATTACACTTGATCACAAAATTAATTTCTTAATTAATTATTGACCAATATTAATTAAACAAATATGATTTCTCCTTTAATATATTATTCTTATATCATAATAACCTCTCTCTCTCTCTATTTATTTCTCCAATCAAGTTGCTTTGGTGAAGGCAACCCAAAAGGACCATGCACCATCGGGTCAAGTACATACCAAAATAGTTATGGACTTAGACACTAATCCAACAGTCTCCCACTTGGATAAGTCTAACAACTATTCTGCGTATGACTTCGGATCCCGATCTGCAATCGTAGCTTTCCAAAGCCGCTGTCAACTCTGATCATATCAGATACGCGTGTCCTTAAGATAAGGGATCATATATTCCTCCATTCTAGATATCATATGAGATATGATTTCAAATCATTCTCTTTGTACTACTTCTCGATTTCTGATTTATGACGACTGACTAATTGAACAAATCAAATTAGCCCTAGCCCGGCCGAGCATTTACGTTTGTCATCACTAAACCATCGAGGGGCCCAAAGATATCGCTTTTATTCTACTTTGAATAAAAGGAACGGATAAACTTTGATACAATGCTTGCTTGTACTCACGCACCGAATCACACACAACAATATGTTTTATAACACCAAGTTACTGGTGCGTTTACATATTATCAATGTGCAACCGATTTGCAAGATACAACTCACACATCTCGGTTTCAAGAATATAAGATGTTATCGTCTCACCAATCACTCGTGATACAATTCATGGAGTGATCCAAGTGAGCGTGGGTTTAATCCAATGCTCAAATCATATTCGTAAGCACTCATGAACGTTGCAGCAAACATTTGCTTATGTCTAATACTTTTCTAGACAATCCACACACCAATTCACGACAGTCTTCATTCATATCTACTTCCAACATATGAACGACTGTGGCCCGTTTGTATAATTCGATTATTCTTAATAAACTCAATTATTCTGGAAGTCAAAACATGCAAATGTGAAACACAAGAATAATACTAATCCCATATGGCCTCAACTCTTTGAGCATAAATAAAACACCTTTTATTTATCACCATATTGATTACTCATTATTTGTAGTTCCGGGTAATCAACTTCTTACTTGAATTACAACACTTGTCCCATGCTCCTAGCATGCACACAATGTTTACCTATGGTTCTTACTTTGTGAAATAGATCATATTGAACACATTTCTAATCATTCTCATTTCTCAACTCCAAATCCTTTTTCCATAAGTTAAAGAATATCAAATTCTTGCTACTTATAGAATATGCTAGATTCTAACATTCTATGCAACTTATCCTTTCGTAATGTCACTACACCAAAGTCACAAAGACTATTGCCAATGATATTACAAAGTCCTCTATCAGAGATTGTTACAAGACAATTCCATAGACGTGATGTCTCTCACTCAAAGTACATCCTTTGAACATCCTTTTGCGTAGAAGTTTCTAATCTAATCATAGATTTCTCAATATTCAATTCCCAATATGGACACACTTCCATATGTTCCATATGACAACTCATTCTTAATAGAATCTTATCTATTCGTAATGATGTCGATATGGTCCATCAAATATGGAAACATTTCCATATTTTCCAATACTATACTTCCCACTACTCACAAGCGACCAATCCTCGTCGAACTTGGATCGTCCTTTGATAGTTATTTAATTATTTTAGTCAAAACCAATTCTAGTCCCTTTTCCCTCTAAATGCGCTCGACATTTGGAAAATTTTAGAATGGTCAAACATTAAAGCATTTGCAATCGATCCTATACCCGAAGCATATGGGACACGACGCATAATGTTTTATTTGCTATGTTCTCAAAATTCGAATTGTGAAGAGGGATGCCGTAATCATAATCAAAATTTTAAGAACACACTTTGTACCTTTGACTAAATTTATTAACATTTCTCAACCTAATCCTTTAGATTTGAAATGAAGCATAATATTCTCTCCCTTAATTATAGCAAAACAACCTTTCAACTCTTACAACTTTGCAAAGTATGACTCTTGTTTTCTATAATTAATATTGCTAACCTTGCAATACTTTCCTTAATAATCATACAATCATAACATTTATGCTCCCACTATCATGATGATTATTATAAAAGATAACACTTATGCTCCTACTAGCTTCGACATGTATTCATAAACATCTTAACTTTCAGAAAACAATACTTATTGAGTTTCTTAAGTTCATGTTTCTAATACTTAGTGCTTTGATAATATTTTATCAAGGCCTATTAAACTTATACACCTTTGCCTTAGATAGTGCATTTGTGTGTCTAAACAATTAAGACTAATTGCCAAACTTCATAATTCAAATTATGGAAAGGGATACCGTAACCATAATCGAATTCGAGAATGCAATTTTACAATCACTATCTTCTTAAACCTTTCTTAGTGAAAGCATTTCCTCACAATCATTTTCATGAAGGAGGAAATCTTATGACACTTAGATTTCAACGGTGTATGTGTTCCTATCCATGTGAATTTGTCAAAACCAAAGTTTACGACAAATTCAAACTTTTATGGATCGAACTTTCTTGATCTCGATTTCTTGCCTTATGGTAGCACAGCTGCCCACCATGTCTTCCAAGTAGTTAAGCAGCTCACCTTTTTCTTATCAATGTACCTTTCATTGATTAAGGTGCTTTGCCTTTTATGCGTTCAAAATGAGAACTCATAGAACTCACATGCATAATTAACTCGATTGGATTGGCACAGAATCAAAATAATGTCAACACGATAGGTTGTAAACCTCAACTCGTGTGCTAGTGATGATCGATAAGGTTTATTTGATTTGTTCTTGAAACCTTTCAAGACCATTAAGACTCCCACTGACTCCTTGACATATAAGATTCTCTTGTCAAAACCATTTCTTGACAAACAAATATTCAAGAGTTAGTGTAGCTTTTATCAAAACACTTCATAAATTGGTCCTAGTTGGTCTTTGTCTTATCCAAGACATCACAACTTTCCACATTTAATGAAAGTTACAAACCTTCTTAATACCTTTCACTCACAATCTTAACTTTAAGATTTGTTATTGGAACGAAGTATGATTGACTTATTGATTTAACCATTTCTTCAATTCTTGATTCCTCTTCTTAGACATACAATTGTACTAAGACTCACTTAGAGGATCAATTGAGATATGATTCTTAATCATTAAGACCTATCATAAAGCATAAAAGGTACTCTCCCTTCATCTTAGAATGGAGTAACTTTTATCTTTCTGCCTACTTGATTCTTCTTATTCGTTATGCTATTGATCTAAACCCTTTAATCAATTCAGAATTACACTTAATCTTGTAAGTATAATCATATTTACTAAACCTTTAGTAAATCATGACGAATATCTTTGTTACTCTTATGGTGGACTTGATCAACACGCAACTTTGTGTGCTCGGTCTCTTAGTCCTTCACTTGACACTTTGTCAACGAATTGGTCTAATTTCCAAATATGAAATTTCTCATTCATCGTGCAACCAAGTTGCATGATTCCAAATTTCTGTCCAATTGAAACTTGGGCGATGAGAAACTCTCCCTATTTGGTAAATTCTCGACTTTTCCATAAACACCATAAATAAGAATCATATCCATTTGTTGTAGAAATATGCAAACACTAATTTTTCATAACGATTTCATTGCAAGGAAATAAATAAATAAATAAGTAAGTCAAACGAAAATTTATTTTATAAAAGCAGCGGAAAACATATGTCCTTACAATGCAAAATCCATTGAAAACTATGTATAAAATTTCTAACAACTCTATCATAACTATCTAAGATCAAAATCTAATCTTCAAGTCCATGCGATCAAGATCCATTCCTTGTGATTAGATTCATCTTGCTCTTTCACCAAGCTTCCTTTCTTTTCACCGATCCTGTAAAACATTCAAATGCAATCTTATTACATTATGTATTAATAATTAATGAATAGGAACTTAATGGAGTTAGATAGTGGATTTTACCTGAAGCGCAGCCATACTCTTTGACTCTCCCATCTTCTGGACTCTTCAGGCTCTTTGGGCAGACTTGTATCCAACGCCCTTTCTTTTGGCAGCAAACGCAAGTTGGTTCTCCTAGAACGTCCTCGGAAGTATGGTCGGTTGACTCTCCCAACAAATACGCTCCATTGCTTCGCCAAATCATTTCTGATTTAGTAGCAACGAACATGTAAGTTAGGTCAATGAGGTTGTCGTCATGATCCATCATATAATACTTTCTTTTGAACTCATTATATGATTTAGGAAGTGACTGCAAAACCCAATTTACAGCCAACTCATCTGGGAATGACACACCCAACATTATCAACCTATCAATGTGTGATTTCATTCCTAGAACGTGGGCACACATGGGTTTACCATCTTCATGTTTCATTTCCAATAGGGCCTTAGTGATATTGAACCTTTCAATTCTTCGATCTTATGGGTTGGGGAGAACAATAGGAGGAGAAGGAGGAAGTGAAGCATGATTTCTCGTTCCTCGATTGAATCGTGGAATACCATCTTCATGTGGAATGCTTGTTCCACGGGATTTGGGAAGACCATAGTTGTCGAACTTTGACATCTACAAAACGGGAGAAAAAACAAATTCAAGTTAGTTGATTGATTGAGTCCTTAGTAAATCACCCAAATGAAATACTAAGGCTAGGACCCAACACAATATGCTACAACCTAGAAAAGGGATGCCGTAATCTAGTTGCAGAATATTTGAAGGTAAGTGAATGACGATTCACTAATTTCCACCATGAAAAACGAAAAAGAAATTTATGTTTTAAATCTATGAAAACTCCTAGATCCTTTGAGATTCATTGAACATTTCAATGGCATGTTTAAATCTCGATATGCCCCTCTTGTTTGTGACTGGGATGCCGAGGACCTGTCACTGAATTCGTTTCCTTTTTGGAACTTAAGACTGTATTCCATTATCACCTTTTTCTCTTTCAGTAGCTTTCCTTTACCACGTGAGCAAGAGAAAGAGTGCAGTAGGCTAGGCATTATTTTTTTTTTGGACCTTCACTACCATCCCCATGAGATTTTGTATGATAATAGAAATATTTACTTTCTTTTATCTAGGCTTGTAGCTATCCACAGAAACAACACACCAGCTGCACATCATTAATGCAATGAAAAAATTAGCCTTGAAAGCTTTTTATCTGGGCCTGTAGCTATGCGAGCCATTCTGTTCTGTTTTATTTCCAGACCATCTTTAGATGGTAAGTTTTATCTTGAAAATGAGATGTTTCCCCATCCCTACTTTAGTTTTTTTTTTCGATTTCAGCTGCTTGTAGTGTTTTACCATCAAGTGTCAGTTGGGGGCAGGGTTATTGTTAGTATTTTGTAAATTAATTGTTTTTTTGATTTCACTACGATGACAAGTTGTTAAACTAAAATTTCTGGTAGGCCTACTACCATCCTAGCTTTTGTTACTGTAAGTGTAAACCGAGTTATATTTCATGTATTAAAGCTTGATTTTGGATGGATATTGCAGGGTCATCAATGTTTATGGAGGCATTGTGGTATGATTGGTAGGATCTCATGGAGGCAATGAAAAGCCCTGCCATGTAATTTTAATGGGGATTATTAAGTTGTATCTTAATGAAACTCCATGAGGAAGAGAGGGAACATCGATGGATTTTGTGCCTGTTGAATCTGATCGAAGCTAATAAGAAGACCATTGATAAATTTGTTGCCTTCAGATGGGTGACCTGACCGGAGTGTGAAGGTGGCAGTTGAGCTAATTCAATATTTCAGTAAACATCTTTCATCAATTTTTTACTTCTGATTTAAAGTAAATTTATTTTGTTTTTTTATTTGGTAGGTGCAAAATATGCTAATGTTCATTAATCTAATTTCACAGGTTTGAAATATGTGAATTTCTTATCGATTTGTTTATTCTTAATGAAGAAGTTGAAGTTTCCCAGGTTAGAATTTTACAGATTTTTTCATGTTCCTTATTTTTATATGTGAAGGTTTTCAGATTAAGTTATATTTTGCAAAAATGATGTACAAAATCTATAGTGATTTGCATTTTTGTGCTTTGATTTTCAGGTTTTGAGAGGTGGTGGACGAGGCTATCAGAAAGATGGGACTGATTTTGGCTTCTTCTTTAAATGTGTACAACACAAATTATAAAAGAACCTGTCTGCACCTAACAAGTTCAGCAAGGTAAACTATCAAGTTTAAATGAGTCATTTTTTGTTGTCTATTTGTGGTTTTAAACTTAAACTGTTGAGCATTCTTGTTTTTATGAGTAGTTTCGTATTATGTTATGTACTTGTTAATCTTGAATCCTATTCTGTAATTATTATATGTGTTAATTAAATGCTTTTGTACATTTGTAGATACCTCCCTGGACCAGATGACATGTCAGTTTTGGACATTGCATACACAATCTACACAAAGTTTGAAGAATGTCGAAGTGTAATGTCCTGATTTGTAAAAATTTGTAAGTGTAATGCTATACAATGTCATGAGATTATCAATGTAGCCCTACACTACACTTTTCTGAGGAAGTTGATCCTCAATTACTTTTTTACCACTGGCATATTCTCAAGTCACTAGAAAACAACCTCTTTATTCTCAACTGCAGGTAAACCACATTTTACATGTCATATTTTAATTAATAGGATATACTATTAAGTGTGATGTGTTAATCTCCTATATAATGTTTTAATGCAGTTTTGAAACTTTATGGAACTTGGATCTGTCATATGGTATCATTAAAGAAGTGGTCAAAGGTTTGACTTATATTATCTAGATGATGATCTTTATGTTTTCATGCTCCTTTTTATTCCTTCTTTCCTCCATAGCCCTCCTTGCAGATTTCTGTAAACCCTAGAGGAATTCTGTCACCACTTCCTTCACAATCCTTCTACGATTTCCAAAATCGTTATCCTTCTGATTCAAAATACACTGACATGGATCTTCCAAGTCTAGCTGTTGTTCTACAAACAACACTTAGTCCCAATCCTGCTAAAAGAAAAGCCGTTGAAGAGAGCCTCAATAAGGTATTACTTCTCATTTGGATCGAAGTTACATTGGAAATCGTATTCAATCATGGATCTGATGGGTTTTGGTCATAAGACATCCTATGTGCTCATACAAACCCTAAAGCTCGGATCTAGGTTTCTCTATTGTACATACTTTGAATCCAAGACTTTGAACCCTAATACTAGCATATGGAAATCAGAATTCACATGTAAATAGGTTTAAGAACATACCTTGATTGTTATATAGCAATAACAATCCAATTCCTCCTTAAATTGACCTTGGAAAGCAGAGAGTCACAAGTGTCACTCCTCTAATGGCTTACAAACACCATAAGCAAGTGGAGAAGGTATAAAGAGAGAGGAGGGAGGTTAGAATTCGTCCTTAGGACCTCTTGGGAAGGGTTACACGAATTCATGACCCTAGGGGTGTTTATATAGGTGTAGAGATAGGGTTTCAGTCATTATCCTTATCTAGTTGCTTATCCACCAAGCAACCAATAAGATAATCCTTGAATCCTTATCACACTCGAATTCTAAGGCTTTCCAACCTTAAATTCGTTCACCATACTTATAAGATAATTCTTACCTTATTTTGTAACTATCACATAATTACAAATCAGCCCCTATAGTTTAATTAATTACACTTGATCACAAAATTAATTTCTTAATTAATTATTGACCAATATTAATTAAACAAATATGATTTCTCCTTTAATATATTATTCTTATATCATAATAACCTCTCTCTCTATTTATTTCTCCAATCAAGTTGCTTTGGTGAAGGCAACCCAAAAGGACCATGCACCATCGGGTCAAGTACATACCAAAATAGTTATGGACTTAGACACTAATCCAACAGGATCATCCAAGTCTAGCTGTAGGTGTATATTTTTTTAATGAATAATGTAATCATATGTATGAATATGAAATAAAGTTTGTTATTTAGTATGTAATAATCATGTATAGGGAGAAAACAACTTCTATTGATTTGTTTTATCTTTCCATGGATCGATTATTTGTTTGATATTAAATTTTATGCAACGGATTTTATTTTTTATATATAGTATTTTATTTTTTGTTATGAGACATTAAATGTAAATTTAATTTGAAAATTAGTAAACCTATAAATAATATTTTTTTAACATTTAAAATTACGATACGCAAAAATGTGTGTCATCTTCATTTATGACATGACCTTTCTTGACAGCGGCTTCCTTGATACGCATTACGTGTCATTGACACGCGCGTCGTAAGGTTACGACGCGCGAATGCGTGTCGTCTTCCTTTATGACATGGCCTTCCTTGATACGCATTGCGTGTCGTAATTGCATGTCATAAATGAGCGTCGTAAATGCGCGTCGTCTCTCTTTATGACATGGCATTCCTTGACGTGCATTTGCGCGTCGTCTGAGCCGTTTACGACGCGCAATGAGCATCATAAAAGGTTGTTTTCTAGTAGTGCATGCAGATGTTAAAAAAAACAAACACCTTTTTATTACTATGACAACCCGAAATTTCTAGCTTACATTCTTCACTTTTATCAAAGTTAGCTTCGTTTTGCTCTTTTATAATGAAGTTTTGGGTCTAAAAGAGTGCTTAAAGCTTAGTATAATTAAGTTACGTATCAGAGGATGGGTTAAATTGGGTGTAGCATCGAAAATTAGGGCCAAACACACCAAACCAGGTGTGTGCTGCTGCACACTAGAGTGTGCGGCCAGCCAACCACACACACCTCTAGCCGCACTCACCCTCCTATATACATTATCCTTGGTCATTTTGATCATTTCTTAGACTTCTACAAAGCAAGGACCCGAAAATCCTCTCAAGTATCATCCGGAAAGGTAACATCTTTCACCAAGAACACCATGTTTTCTGGCAGCACACGCCTTCTGGCCGCACACATGGCCGCACACACATGCTGGCAACACACCTGGCCGCACTCCTGGCCGCACACACACATATAGTGTGTATTTTGGCCATACACTTTCTTGTATAGCCATAAAACCCTTCATACGATCATATATGGTTGTAACACTTCAATTTAAGTGTTTACTAGTCCCTAAGGTGGTCCCAATTCAATAGTCAGTTGTTTTAAACACTAATTGGATTCATATATGTGATATTATATGTTAACTAGGATCCGCGTGTGTGTTCAAGTCTCAGCTTGACCCTTAGCAGCCTATCCGACACTTTCATCCAAAACACTCACTACAAGTGAGTTCATACCCCTTAATCAATGTTTTAACTGTTTTTAAATGTTTGATGGGGGGATACAAGTAGAATCATGCTAGTTATTATATCAATCATATGTGATTGATAAGCAGCATTCAAATGATTGGCTACTCATTAGTCATTTTACCAAACAGTTTCCTTCAAATGATTTTTATAAACACTTCATATGTTTAAAACTCCTTATTAAACTGTACATTTTACTCTGTATGTTCCATTTCAAACTCATTTACAATTGTGTTTCAAATAAATGTTTATTTATACTTAAACTGTTTTATCAAACCCATGCTTTCAAACCGTTTTATAGATTGACATCAAGTCGATCTTTTCTTAGATAATAATTATGATCAAAGGTTTTACAAAACTTATTTTATGCTTTTATATTATCAATTTCATGCCTCTATATGTATAGTTAAATAAGAAATATTTAAAAGACTTAGGAAGGCTATCCACCCTATTTCCTTTTCGCGCGTGAGATGTGGTCTGGTGGGACATCGGGTATCCGTCCGAAGGTTGTTTAAATATTAGTTACATATCATATGTACATATATAGTCATAAAGGTCCTGCCAGTTCATCCAATGCCCTTGGGCAGCAAGGGTATACATCCATGTTCATACGTAACAGTTACATTACTAGTAAGCTACCATATGGGTAGTTTAGGAAGATACTAGAACTATTACTAAAACACGATATCATACAATGAGTCAGTTCATTCATGAGTCAATACTTGCTAGATAGAGAGAGAACAAACATTACAGCTAGTACACACAGTACATTACTATACATGCTAGATAGAGAGAGAACACACGTTATAGCTAGTGCACACAGTACATTACTATACTAATACATAGATACATCTACATGAGTACGTCTTCATGAGTACATTTACATGATTACACTTACATGAGTACGCTTACATATACGATGATAGGACAGACATCACTAGGTGCTATAGCATGGAACGAGTTCAGGATCTAACTATACCGATGAATCACAACGCAATTGTGATAGTTATATCGGGTATACATTATCATAGTAATGTGGATGTGTCACGACGTGCATATATGCATGGGCGTGTAAAGGTCTCAAAATCCCTTTGACAGGGGAGCGTCTAGCCTGGGATCTAGCCATCACATTATGCCTTATCCCTCAAATAAGGCAATAGGAGTACATAAGTAGTCACATATTACAAATACTACAGTACTCACAAAATTACCCTAGACTTAAGGTAATTAGTACGGTTGTAGTTCGACACTACACCATAGTACTATTTCATTTTCCCATTACATTCACTCCGTGAATTTTCACACGACGCACGGTAATGTAAAAACTATATTTTTGGTTAATGATAGTCAGATTTGGGAAAATACACACTCTTACAAGAGACACACACAGACACTAGATGCCTTGGTAGAAGGATACGATTAGTAGGAAACATAGGGCTTCCTAGGATCATTCAAAACATTTTCATACTTACAATTCATATACATTTTCAATACTTACAGTTCATATACATACAAATACTTACATATAAATTAAGACACTAAAATACTTATGATCTCACCAGCTTTAAAGCTGATACTCTCTTTCAAAATAACTTGTATCCTCAGGTCAACCATAGACAGGTACCGATGCAAGGTTCAGAGAAAATGGTGCTCGTTCAAGATGCATCTTTCATTTTGATTTATTCTTTAGTGTCTATTATATATTGACAGAACACACTTGTATTAAAATTATATTATTAATGCAATGGATGATGTTGCTTCTTGTTTACTACTTTTCATTGTTGTGATATTGTACATGACGTCCTCCGCCCCAGAACGTTTCCGCCGTTCTTGGTTTTGGGGTGTGACAATTACAGTCTGCAGCCATTTTGTCCACCTCTTCTACTGCAGAGGGTTGTAGAGGTGGTCTGCAGATTTTATGGATTTTTACTTCAAAAAAATAAACAGCACCTTAAAATAAAACATGTGTCTTACACCCGATATGGTCCCTATAAGAAAGAAGATTCTCACTGAAAGTAATTTGATACCATTGCTAGATGGTCAAATACTAAATAAACAATTATCTCATTTAGATGGTATAATTTTGTAAAGTAATTTGGTAATATGTGTCGGAGCTCGGGAAATTCCCAAAAGTCCTATAGGCCTGGCAATTGGGTTGGGTTCGGGTTGGCGGGTTGAAATTCAGAAATGCAACCCAACACATATAATATATGGGTTGACGGGTTGGAAACATCAACCCAACCCAACCCATATAACCTGTATAAATATATGGGTTGGCGGGTTCACGTGTCAGTGGGTCGAACCCAACCCGTATAACCCATTTAATAAGAAACACATTTTAAGATGAAATTGAAAATCCATATAAAATGAAGTCTAAAAGTCATAAACATTAAACATAAAGTCATAAACATCCAAAATAAACATTAAACATAAAGTCATAAACATCCAAAATAAACATTAAACATAAAGTCATAAACATCCAAATAAAACTCTAAAAATCAAAACATTCATGAAAAGTGCAATTGTTCAAACATACTGTAGAGTTTAGATTGTTACTTACCGTAGAGGGAAAGGAAGGTAGGTCAAAAACGTCGAAGCTGACAAGAGTGAGTGCGAACAACGATGAGCGGATGAGGAGCGGTTGAGGATCGGCCCGATGAGTGATTAAATCGTGAGTTCTTGATGTGGCTTCCTTCGAAGATCAGTCCTTAACTCCTTAATCTTTATCCTTCGTTCAATCGTTCGTGAATGTGGAGACTGGAGCAGGTGAGGAACAAAAGTATGTCACTAGTACAACTATTATTATTCCTAAATCCTAATATGTCACTAAAAATAAGAATAAACATCCATATAATTTTATAGACCTCTATGCGATTGAAATACTCGAGATTGGTTTTGTATGCTTATTCTTATTTTTATTCATGTATAATGAATATAATGTACACAACAGTATTTTTCATACACAACAATTTATGTTTTAAAGTGTTATATTATATCATTTTCTCCTTTTTTATGTTCTCAATCACTAGAAAATGAAATGTCATTGTAACTTGAAATGGGTAATAATCTTTGACCATTCGACTTTTTTAGTTAATTGGAGTTATGTTTTTGCTACATAGTTTATATGCAAAATTTCGTATATGTCCTTATTAAATGGTAAAGTATCATATTTACCCGGCCTAACATCTAAATATCATATTTGTCCTTTCTAATGTTATAAAATATCATATTTACTCAAATCTTTTTTTTAATGATTTTCAATAATTTATAATCCTTTTTTATGACCTTAAATCATTATAATTGAATAAAAACAATAAATTGACCATAATGCCCTTACTTCTAATAAATGGCAGGGCATATCAAAATTTCACACGTTTGGATTTACCTTCCCTCTTCCTCATGATCGTTGATATCTTCCTCATTCTTCCCTATCGCACATTCTTGCAATAAGACGCATCAGTTCCTTCTTGCTATAAGACACACCAGGTAGTTGTACTTTTGCTTTATTCCTATTTTCCCGCTCCATCTTCGTTAATAATTTGACCGATTTGTTCACATGAATTTGTTGAGATTTATCTTTGTGTTGCTTGATCATAAACCCCTAGTAACTTGATTTTTCAAGCTAGTGTAGTTACACTGAGATTCTTAAACTACAATTGTATTGAATGTTTGATGGGCTCAGGTAACAACAAATCATGAGATATGGGGATCCAATAAGTATAGAATCTTGCATTGCCCTCACGGCTGCTAGTTCCATCTCCAAGCTTTAAATTGTTTTATCTAGTGTTCTGCATAATTGATATCAAACAAGAAAAAAGAATTCAGCTTTCAAAAGTCAAACATATTTATTGTCCCATCCAAAAAGATGGAACATTGTGTGCAATGGACTAGAATTGGTGTCAATAGGAAAAAAAAGGTTGCAACTTTTTGTCCCGCCATTACGAATAAGAACTATGTGATGTTTGATTTGTAAAATGTAAAGTTTTGGGGGGAAAGAGCTAAAACATGTTTGATTTATTGGTGATTTTAGTGTCACCATGTCATTTTAAGTAACTAGAACTAACATGTGAGCTAAGGGGCTTCATAATTTGCACTCTAATATATGTATGGAGTAATGCGGAGTGCACGCATGTATAAGATCGAATTAGAACCCGGTTCGACGACTAGTCGGGGGTCCGGGGGCAGCGCCCCTGGGTTCGGGGTTTCCAAAGGGGCAGCGCCCCTTTGGCGGGGTCTAGGGGCAGCTCCCGTAGCGGGGTCCAAGGGGCAGTGCCCCAAAGCCTCACCGAATTTTGCATGTGGGAACATAATGGAAAACTCAATTTCTTGAGGGTGATTATGGTAAAACTAACGAAACTCGTTAGTTTTGGTAACCCTAATCCGGATTAATATTACTTGCTTCCAATGCAACTAATGACGGCCCAACCCTAATCTTGTTTAATATATAAAGGGCTCCTTTTATACAGAAGGGGTTACATTCTTTAGCTCTCGTTTTCATCACACATTCATAGAACCGTTTAGCATATTGGCTTACGTTTTCTGTGCCTAGAAACATAAGTGTCCACTTGCATTATCCTAGGCTGAATTTCTTGTAACCCAGACATAGGGTAGAAATATCAGTTCGGAAAGTGATATCACGATCCAAGGTTATATCCAGATCTTCGCCAAAAACCCTATCCTTCCTACATGATTTCTGGTAATAAAGATGGTGTTTTTGTTGGAATTGGGAAAAGAGATGATAGTAGAAGTATTGGAGATGATGATGGGGTTGAAACTAGTGGCGTGGAAGGTGATGTGGTAGATGGAGACAATGATATAGATGAAACTGGAACCATTAGGTGAAAGATTGTTGCAATTTATAAAGAAGCGTATTATGGTCCATTTAGTAGTTGTTTTTTAGTTTTAATGATCTAAAGTTATAAAAAATATTATTAAATAATAAAAACTAGAAAAAATAAAATTTGGGTAAGAATTAGAGTTTCTTGGTTAATAGAACCAAATGGTTGAAAACTTGATTCTTTGTATATTTTCTTTAAATGGTTCGACTTAATTTGTAGAGCAATTGATTTTTAATGGAGTTGTAACATATATATATATATATATATATATATATATATATATATATATATATATATATATATATATATATATATATCAAAAGAAACTTGAACACAAGAAATCACAACATCAACAGTTCTTATTTATTAAGAACCAGAAGGTTTTCGAGTATACTTACATAAGAAAACCTCTCTACAAATCACTCCTCTCATTACAGATAAACCTCACTACATATTCTCTCATCTAATCTACTCTCATACAACTACATGAATCAAAACAAGAATCGAAGTAAGAACAAGACTCTATGAATAGATGAAGACGATATGAACAGAGAAGAGGATAGACTCGTATATCTTTCACACTCTCATACATAATCAAATATATATGATATACAGACTATACGGGTCATCAAGTATCCAAATAGATCCGCGTGTTACACCATTTTAATATACTACTATTTCAGTCCAATAGATTCACAAAATGTTCAAGATATATCCTCTTGCACAAAACATTAATATATACAAGCAATATATATAAACAAATGAATAATAAATTATTAACAAAAGGATACTTAGAAAGGATATAATTATAAGTTTGTAATATTAACACTTATAATTCAACACCCCTCCTCAAACTTATAATTCAAATAAGTTCAATACTTATTCTGGAATGGATCAACAAGACCCAACCCTTTACAAATCCATTCATGCTGAGCAACCCCCAAAGGTTTAGTAAAAATGTATGCCAGATTAAAATCTGAACTCACCTTATGAACTTCAATTACTCCTTTTGATACCTTATCTCTTATAAAATGAGTATCAACATCAAAATGTTTTGTTTTCTCATGAAAAACTGGATTATGTACAAGTTTTATTGCTGACTCATTGTCACAGAAAATTGAAACAGGAGTTAAATCTTTTAACCCAACATCAAACAGTATTTTTAAAATCCACATAATTTCACAAGAAATAACACCAAGTGCCCTATATTCTGATTCAGTAGAAGATCTAGAAACAGTTTCTTGTTTCTTACTTTTCCAAGAAACAATTGTATTTCCAAGAAATACAACATACCCTGTAACTGACCTTCTAGATACTAAGCACTTAGCCCAATCAGCATCAACAAAACTTTTTAAATTTAGATTTCCTTTTGTAATTAAAAAACCCCTTCCAGGATTTAACTTCAAATATCTAAGTAATCTTACAACAACATTAAAATGAGATTTTCTTGGAGAATGCATAAACTGACTCAAAACTTGAACAACATATGAAATATCTGGACGAGTAATAGTCAAATAAATGAGTTTTCCAACCAACTTTTGAAAAAGAACAATATTTTGTACCAATGTATCATTAGCATCAATTCCTTCTCCTCTAACTACAACATTATAGTCTAGAGGAGTCTTCATAGGTTTACAACCTAACATACCAAATTCATGTAATAATTCCATACAATATTTTCTCTGACTTAAACAAACACCTTTATTAATATCTATTACTTCAATTCCCAAAAAATACTTTAATTTTCCCAAATCTTTGATTAAAAATTCATATTTTAAAAAGTCTTTGACTTTATTTATTTCTTTATCACAATTACCACTCAAAATTATGTCATCAACATATACAAGTAATATAACAATATCACCATTAGAAGCCTTTATAAATAATGAGAAATCATTCACACTCTGAACAAAACCAAATTCAAGTAAAAACCACATAATTTTTCATTCCACTTCCTAGGAGCCTGCTTTAACCCATATAATGATTTCAACAACTTACAAACTTTGTTACTATTATTTTTATTATTGTAACCAAGTGGCAATGTCATATAAACATCCTCATCCAATTCACCATAAAGAAAAGCATTATTTATGTCTAGTTGAAACAAATTCCAATCAAAATTAATTGCAAGAGAAATAACAATTCTGATAGAAACCATTTTTGCAACAGGTGAAAATGTCTCATCAAAATCTATACCTTCTCTTTGATTATATCCCTTAGCTACAAGCCTTGCCTTAAATCTCTCTATTTCACCATTAGATTTGTACATTATTTTATATACCCATTTACAACCAATAGGTTTCCTATCAGCAGGTAAATCACAAATTTCCCAAGTATTATTTCTATACAAAGCTTCAATTTCTTCATTCATAGCATTTATCCAATTAGGATCCAAAGATGCTTGATAATAAGAATGTGGTTCAACAGATTTATTTAAGCGTGTTGCAAAACATTTATTATCTTGACTAAGAAAAGAATAATTGACAGATCTTTCAATCCCATATTTATACTTTCCTTCTATGACAAAATCATTAAATTTTTGAGGAAATCTAGACTCACGATTAGATTTTCTAATACCTAGCAACTGAGAATCAGAAGTTACAACATTATTATCTAAATTTTCCTCAGAACTATTAGTAGGAATGGATACAACAATCTCTGGTTGCGAACCAAATGTTTCCCAACCATGAGTACCCTCCTGATTAGATGTTGTTGCATCTAAACTAGAACTACCATCCACATCAAAATCAGTTGCACCAGATGGTTGATCAACAACTGTATCACCATCCTGATTGTTACTCCCTAATCACCACTAGTTTGATTTTTATCAAATTTTTCAGAAAATAATAGCTCATCATTAGAAAATGGATCATTATTATTAAAAACAGTTTCCTCAAGAAATTGAGAATCTTCATTTGATTTAGAAGCCAACTTAAAAGGAAAGACAGATTCATAAAATTTTACATCCCTGGAAAAGAAACAAAAACCATTATCAAGACTAAATAATTTGTAACCTTTTTTAACATTCGAATACCCAATAAGAATACATTTCTCAGAACGTTCAGAAAATTTATCAGTATTGTTTAACTTGGTTGCAAAGGCTAAACATCCAAACACACGAATTTTGTCATAAACTGGAACACGATTATAGATTAATTCAAAAGGAGTTTTACCATTTAAAACAGATGAAGGTGTTCTATTTATTAAAAAAACTGCAGTTAAAATAGAATCTCCCCAAAAATTTTTAGGCAAGCCAGCTTGAAATAACATGCAAAGACCTAGCAACATTCAATAAATGCATATGCTTCCACTCTACCACTCCATTTTGTTGTGGAGTGTGAACACAAGAAGTCTGATGAACAACTCCTTTGGCTTTAAGAAAACTATTCATTTTTTGATTAACAAATTCTGTTCCATTATCAGATCTAATAACTTTTAGACTAGCATTAAATTGATTTTCCAATATCATAACAAACTCATGAAAACAACCAAATACTTCATACTTAGATTTCATCAAATAAACCCATGTAGCTCTAGTGAAATCATCTACAATAGTAAGAAAGAATTTAAAACCACCAATAGCAGCAACTTTATACGGACCCCAAACATCTAAATGAACAAGTTCTCCCAGACAAAAGGACTTATGTTCACTCAAAGGAAAAGGTTCCCTAGTTTGTTTAGCCTTATGGAAAACCTCACATGGCATAACTGATTCATTATCAAAATTTAAAACTGATTTTAAAGTACTTAGAGCTTTATCAGCAGGATGTCCCATCCTATTATGCCATGTTAATTTTGATATAAAACATTTATGAAAATTAACAACAGAATTTGACCTACCTAACAATTGATTTTCCAAATAATAAAGACCTCCAGATTCTTTACCAGTCATCACAGTCTCCATTGACAGTGAATCCTGAACATAACAATTATTTTCATCAAAAACAACTCTACACTTATTTTCTTTACATATCTTGTGAACAGACAATAGATTAACATGAAAATCAGGTATAACAAAGACATCTGACATACTAATAGAATCAGAAAGAATAATGTTTCCAATCTTATCTATTTTAGCAGTTGAACCATTAGGATGATCAACTCTTAGATTAAGTTTGGAAACATCCACAACATCTGAAAATTGTGAATCAGTAGCAGTCATATGTTGACTAGCTCCTGAATCAACAACCCATTTTATTTTATTTAAAAAAAACATTATTACAAGATATACCAAATTAGCATTAGCAGATACACCTTCTGATAACTCTTTTTCATGAAGAAGAGACATCAACTTTGAGTATTGATCATTTGTTAAAAAATGATGACCAGACTTATCAGAAGAAACAACTGAAGCATTAGCATTTGTACTTTCAATAACATGAGAAGAAATACCAGTCACAGCTGGTGACTTATTAAACTCAGACTTGGGTTTAAAATCCTTAGGATACCCAATAAGCTTATAACATTTCTCAATAGTATGACCCTTTATTCCACAATTTTTACATATTAAATTATGATTTCTTCCTTTAAATTTCTTGTTATCAGTAATTTTACCAGCAAAAGCAGAAGAATTTTGAATTTTAGTGGATAACACAGAAACACTTCCATGCTTCTGATTAGACTCTTCTCTAGAAACAATTGAAAAAGCAATTTTAACATCAGGTAAAGGTTCCATTATGAGAATATGACTTTTAACTGTGTTATATGAATCATCAAGACCATTGAGAAATTGTTTTGAATGATTTTTAGTATGAGTAGCAGCTTCACAAGTGCAATCTGGACACTTTGTTAAGCCATCAAACTCTTTCCATAAACCATCCAACTTATTAGAATAATCTGAAACAGACATGCTCCCTTGTGTGAGCCCATTAATTTGTTGATGAATGTTAAAAACAACAGAACCATCGGCCTTAAAATAAGTTTCACAAAGTTCATTCCAAACATCTAAAGCAAACTCAGAGCAAGCATGCCCAATGTAAATAGATTCAGAAAGTGAGTTAAGAATCCAAGAACATACAATAGCATTAACTCTGTCCCACTTTAGAGATTTAATAGCATCCTTATTATCTTTTAATTCAGTACCTTCTATAAAACCTTGTTTGTTCCTGGCTTTAAGAGCCCTAGTCATTGAACTTTTCCAAACCCTAAAGCTTTCAGTACCAAGCAATTTGAAACTTATAATAGTTGTTACAGAATGATCTGATGGATGTAAAAAAAGAGGATCATCAAAATCAACAACATCAGTTTTACTAGATGATTCTGGTGGTGTATCACCCATGATCAAACAAATAACCAATCAAGAAATCAAATATGTTCAGAAAACCAAACCAAAAAAAGAACAATCACACTTTCTACAACAATTTCTAGAATCCCAGATAAGAACACTAAGATCAGAAGGAAAGAAACTGATCTATCAAGAGTTAAAGACTAGAAAGCGTGCGAAACTTACAGTGATCCTCAAAAAACAAGCTCAGCAAGCAGCAATGTAGTTCCGATGAATCTGAAACACAGATTCACCGCTGAACACCGAAACGGGCATTCAAATGCCAGAACCAACCTGATTTAGTACCTTGTTTGCACAGTCTTAATGTTGACCGTCAAGATAATGTTGACCGTTAAGATTAACACAATGTTAACCCTAAACGTTTACTACTATCTTGATCGTTTACTCTTAAGACGTGACAAGAGAACAATCAGGTTGACGATTTCTTCACAATTTTATGATCTAAACAGATCTAAACAAACCCTAGATCTGTTTAGATCTAACGAACACCAAATGAAGAATAAACCAAATCAGAACCAGATATAGATCGAAGATCTGAAACCCTAAATCGATCTAAGCTAAACGACCTGAAACCCTAACTCGATCTAAACCCTAACTTGATCTAGATGACAACAGATCACGAACCAACGTAACCACGCTCTGATACCATCAAAAGAAACTTGAACACAAGAAATCACAGCATCAACAGTTCTTATTTATTAAGAACCAGAAGGTTTTCAAGTATACTTACATAACAAAACCTCTTTACAAATCACTCCTCTCATTACAGATAAACCTCACTACAGATTCTCTCATCTAATCTACTCTCATACAACTACATGAATCAAAACAAGAATCGAAGTAAGAACAAGACTCTATGAATAGATGAAGACGATATGAACAGAGAAGAGGATAGACTCGTATATCTTTCACACTCTCATACATAATCAAATATATATGATATACAAACTATAAGGGTCATCAAGTATCCAAATAGATTCGCGTGTTACACCATTTTAATATACTACTATTTCAGTCAAATAGATTCACAAAATGTTCAAGATATATCCTCCTACACAAAACATTAATACATACAAGCAATATATATAAACAAATGAATAATCAATTATTAACAAAAGGATACTTAGAAAGGATATAATTATAAGTTTTTAATATTAACACTTATAATTCAACAATATATATATATATATATATATATATATATATATATATATATATATATATTAATATACTACTATTTCAGTCAAATAGATTCACAAAATGTTCAAGATATATCCTCCTACACAAAACATTAATATATACAAGCAATATATATAAACAAATGAATAATCAATTATTAACAAAAGGATACTTAGAAAGGATATAATTATAAGTTTGTAATATTAACACTTATAATTCAACAATATATATATATATATATATATATATATATATATATATATATATATATATATATATATATATATATATAGAGAGAGAGAGAGAGAGAGAGAGAGCAAGAGAGAGAGAGAGTGGCAAGCCTAGAATGTAAAACCACTAAGTTTACTATTTTAATAAAACTGATAGAAAATTTAAATAAAAATCAAAAATACTAGTCGTGGATTTGAATCGAGTCGAAATGTATCAAAAAACAAAAATCTTACAATTGTACCCAACAATGTCTTATATCTTGATATATCGTCAAACTTATATCATTAGTAATACTTTATAACATTGAAAGTTTGAAACAATAAAAATCTTATTGTGGAATCATGGAACAATAAGAAAAGTGAAAAAAATAGTATTACCCAACATTCAATAGCTTTGATGTTTATGAAATAAATATTAACAAACAATAATTTAAACAAAAAAAACAACAGTAATAGAATGCAATTAAACCTAGGGCCTACATTGAACTTTATTACTATCATTAATTCATGATTGTGGCCCACAATGAATTTAATGTTCATGGAATTGAAAATAGAAATTCCACATATTTTATTTAATGCACATAAAGTTAACAATGTAGAATAATTTATCGGCGGTTGCAACAACCCATAGGCAAAATTGGATCAACGACTGTGAAGGGTCGAAGTGTCATGTGCTGTGAAACAACCTTGCTGATTTGTGGTTCATGTTTATTATTATTGTTATTTTTTAGTTTAACTTGTATTGGGCGATGAATATTAGATTATAGTTTAAAAAATATTGAGTTATTAAAGTACAACATGTGAGCTTTAAAAATCTGAATTATATATTTTTTTTTTATCAAAAATATTAAGGTGGTTCATTTAAATTTTAGGTATGTCACAAATTTTAAATTTTATATATATATATATATATATATATATATATATATATATATATATATATATATAATTTAAGTTTATAAAATAGTCAATTATCAGAAATCAAATGAATTTGTGACATTATATACACTTATATAGAATTGGAATTTAATTAGAGAATACTTTATAAATAAAAATATCATGTAGTAAATATTACTATTACTATATTATATTAATAGACATGGTTGTTACAGTATACTTGTTGGTCATTCATATTAGCCACCAATATTTTATTGCTTGTGCTATTTAGTCCTTTGCTTTCCTTTTTTTTTTTTATAGTTTTTTTTTTCTCAACTATTTTGTTTGTTATATTTAATCCTTGACATTATTTTTGGTTTTCTTTTGTCTCTCTGTCTCTTTTTAGTTCCGTTTTTATGTGAATCACATTTTCTTTTTCTTTCCCTCTTCGTTCCTTTGTGCTGGCTTTAGGTGGGGTCAATTGTGACATAGGGATGTTAAAAATTTTTTGTGGGACACCGATCCTATATGGGGGTATTTGTTAAAAAAATCAGGGACAGAAGAAAGGTTGACCTCCGTTTTAATTTCGAAAGCAGGGACGGGGGTAGGCAGTCTCATTCTGAACACCTAATGGGGGCCCCGTGTGTGTGTGTGTGTATATATATATATATATATATATATATATATATATATATATATATATATATATATATATATAATGATTTTGAACTTCCAAAAATCAATAAAAATACACGTTTTTAAATTGTCAGTATAACGTTTTTGAGATGTGATAACATATTTGTTTTTACATGTAAAATTATGTTATAAATAAGTAGGGGTGAACATATGGATCGAGGAACTGGCCAGAACCCGATGAAACCGGCCGGGCCGGAACCGGGACAATATTTTTGTGGAGTTTTGGAACCGGGAACCAGGAGAACCGGAAAAAACCGGTAAACCGACAAAAACTAGAATTATATGTTGCTATATATCGATGACTGTTTCCAACATTGAAGACACGGCAAAAAGTACCGGTAGGAACCGAAAGCTATAGAACTAGCGGTTCGGTTCCTATTTTCCATCAAGTTCGGTTCCCAGGTCAGTTCATTTGCTCATCCCGGTAAATAAGTATTTTTAACTCAAAAAATAGTTTCTTTAAACCAAAAAAAATAACTTCTTTTAGCCAAATAAAAAAAATCACAATCAATTAGGGCGGGAGCGGGGGTGGCGAGGCTGGAAATTACGGGGGTGGGTGGGGGATTGTCCCGTTTGCCCCTGTTGACATCCTTATTAGGACATGTGTCTATCGTTCTTCGTGTGTGCCACATGTCTTATAATATTTATCACTTTAAGTTTCTTTTGTTCATTTTTGCCTTCCTTTTGTCCATTTTTTCATCTTACTACTTATTTTTTATTATAGACGGTCACACTTCTTTTAATATTTTCCACTTTCAGTCCCGTTGACCATTTTGATCTTCCTTATGTCTCTTTTCCATCTACCGATATGTGTTTCCATTTGGGTTTCGTTTTGTCATCATCATCCTTTGTGAATAAAACAAGACGCATTTTAGTTATATTGGTCCTTTGTGAATAAAAGGAGACGCATTTCAGTTATATCGGTTCAAGTACAAGAACAGTCACATTAAAAAATACAATTTTTATTTTTATTTGGTAAAAAAAAGTCTCCTCTTTCTAAACATATAAAAATCAAAACAAAAATGATTATCAATGAAGTTGAAACTGAACTCCATTTTAACGCGCACACACGCTAGTCTACTCGTTAGGGACTCTGGTTTTTCAATCAGTTTACTTCGCAAATTCTAAAACAGAAACGCTTTCACACATGCATCTTCCTGGATTAATCATCACAAGATTCGTCAATAGTGTTCTTCGAGATGCAGCGACTTTGAGTTCGAGCAATTTCTGATATAATAATCCTGAACTTTGCTCGAATTTCGTGTGTATATAACAACAGAATCCAACACAACTAGTTAGAAATCGGAGATCTGATCGAGATTCGTTTTCTTGGTGTGAAGAAAGTCTCAAAGACGCAAGCAACCTGTTCGATGAAATGCCTCAATGACAAAGGTACATAATCTTTAATACACCTCAAATTCATAAACGTGAATAAAACATGTAATCTAGTTTTGCCAATGAAAATAGATATGGACCCTTATAAAGAACTATATATATTTACATCAACATTATTTCAAAACATCGACACCTTAACATACTAGACAAATACAATCGTCATAAATCATGATAGTTCTATTCAACTTTCTTCTCCTTCATCTCCTTTGTTGGTGAGTTGACTTTGTCTTTGACTTTATCCATTAGATTCTGCACATTCTTCTTCATCGTACTGTAGAATTTCATACTCTGCATCTGCAACCTCTCCCCATGCTCCCTTATCTTATCATCATATTTCATCCAAATCACAGGCGCACTCATACCCACCATAGTTCCTGCACACAACTCCAACTCATATCATCATTATCCCACGACAATAAATCAAACAGTTGGTGGGCATAAGGTAAATCGCTACATACCTATGTATAGAAGAGTAAGTAGGTCTGAACAACTGCCAATGACGGAAAGTAGCCACAGTCCAACAACCGCCGCAGCAAAAACATACCACTCGCTTTGAGCACCAACTTTAAACACCCACCTCATCGCCTCTTCGCCGGAAACCCTTATCCAGTTTGCAATTCCGGTGACTGTCTTCTCTGATATCCCTAGCCCCGACATACTCGGCTCCTCTCTGTGGAATAACCAATAGAATTATAAGTGGAAAATCCATGAACGCCAAGTGTTCGATGAAATGACTTACTTGTAAATGAGCTTATAAATATTAGCCCAAGTGAAAAGAGATGAAACAAGAAAGATGCCGATCCATGAAGCGACGGTGATGAAATTGAAGCCGTAAACTTCCATCACCACCCATAACACCGTCGCGGTGGCCACCACCCCTAAACTAACTCGCTTTTTCCTCCACATTATTACGTCTTTCATGGAGTAATTACCATGATCTTGATGCAATTCGTCTGTATTAATTAATTGATTAAATACGTGCGTGGAGAGAGAGAGAGAGAGAGAGAGAGAGAGAGAGAGAGAGAGAGAGAGAGAGAGACCTGTTGATGAATGAGAATGAGGGTGTGTTGTTGTTTCAGACATTTCCGATGATGAAGGAGGATCGTGTGTTGGTTCTGCCATTTTCGTAGATTGTTGGAGCGATTTCTGAGTTGTGTATCGTGGAGAAGGTAGAAGCTTTCTTCGGTTGTATTCTGAATGGAAGAGAGGCAGATGAAAAGGGAAGAACTAGAGTGCCTAGGTGTCATAGGAAGATAACACGTGGCAGACATAGGGTAATACGTGGAGGACATTCATGCACACCAACGATACTTCTTCTGATGATTTTATTCTTTTTCGTTCTTATCTTTCAAAATCGACGGGGCTCGCCGAGGTTTCATAGTGTAAACGGTTGGTTGGATTTGGAAAATTCACAAATCATAGCTAAAGAGTTATATACATATAAATGAAAAGAAAAAAAAAACATAATTTAACTAAGGTCTATTAAGGTTACATTTTCATGAACCAAGTATTTTAATATTTGAGTTTTGATCAATAATATATTCGAATAGTTTGAGCGCAAGCTAAGCTCGACTTGAAATAGATTAAATCGATTTCGAGTATTGAATGGATTCGATTCAAGTATCTAACGAGTCTATTACATTTAAATTGTTTGAACGATTATAAAGTTAAACTATGCGAGAAAATGCACATTACTTTACCCTAGTAAGGCTGGAAGGAGCCAGTGCGGGAAGGAGGCCCGGGGCGTTCCGCTCCGCCGAACACCGCATTGTGGCTGCGGGTAGCGTTGCGCGGGAAGAAGCCAAGGGGAAGGGTTGCCGCATTCTAGCTCCACCGGTGATTGGATGAGAAGATTTAATTTATCATTATTATTATTATTTTGAATACAACCGTTAAAAAACAATAATTTTTTTTCCAACGGCTGTATCATTGAAAATTTAATTTCTTTTACCCCTCTACAACCTCTATAAATACCTATATCCATTTGCCTCCAATTAATTTCTCTCTATTTTCTTCAAAAAAAAAAAATCCCGACAATCAAACCGATAAAAGAAAAAAAAAACTCATGTTTAGAGTTCAAGTACCCCTACTCGAAACATTTTTGATATCGATTCATCATCACAAGGAGTTTATCGTCCCCAACTTAATACTCACATTCAATCTCCACTACAATTTTAATATCAAAATGTTAGATAATATTACCTGGTCCAAGTTCCAAATGTTACTCCGCAAATGTTTTCAAACTTTGGTGTTTATATCGATCAACATTCACCAAATCAACCTCAAATCCAAACCTAACCCCAAACCCAAACCCAAACTCAAACTCAAACTCAAACCCAATAACAATTCCAACTTGTCGATGAGTTGGATGACTAGGAAGAAGAGATGGTTCGCGAAACTCAACCCACACCATCCCCACAACGACGCAAAGGAAAACAACAAACGCACGAGGGTGTCACACAACCAGGAAGACAAAGGCCGATACTGTAACACCTGTAAAATTCAAGCCAATTTAACACTTTTTCAAACATCCAAAAGCCATTAGTTATTACATACGTTTTCAAAATAATTTAATATTAGAGTATTCCAGAAACCATAAGTCCAAAACACAGGGATGTGTACGGTCACACCTTCGCCTTGCCAAGTCATCTGAAGCACCTGAAACAATAAACTAAAACATAAGCACAAAGCTTAGTGAGTTCCCCCAAAATATCCATACCCACAACAATACACATATAATCATAAACAGCATACTAAGGGTCCAGTCAACCATCGGGTTGGAATACCCCCGACCCACAACCAACAGGTTGGAATGCCAACATATTATGGGTCCAATCATCCTCGGGATGGAATGCCCTAGGCCCACAACCAACAGGTTGGAATGCCCACATACTATGAGTCCAATCATCATCGGGATGGAATACTCACGGCCCACAACCAACAGGTTAGAATGCCTAGGTCTATTGGCCTTCGCACAAAGCAGATAAGCCTCAACCGCCAAACAAATATGTGCACATATATATAACAGATAATCACATAACAGTCTATAGACAACAACCGATCTATCGGATCATACCACATAGCACATAATACTATCCTATCTACCAGGATACTGATCTAACAGATCATACCACATATTATATTATATAATATTATCCTACCCTTTAGGATACCGATCTAACAGATCATAGCACATACCACATAATATTATCCTACCCTCTAGGATACCGATCTAACAGATCATACCAGCATAACATAACCAGATAACAATCCAAAGGGCCGACCTTGGTGTCTTAGACCCTTGAGTATAGTGATGATAACTCACATGGTACTGCTGAAGTCTCGCAGATGAAACTCCAGCTGCTGGTTGACAGATTTCCGAACTGCCAACATCAAACAACACCCAATTAATAATTGGGTTCCAAGCCCAAGGTCCAACTCACACTCTAAAGGCCCAAAAGTCAAGTAATGGGCCAAAGCCCAACATGTGGCCCGATTTTCCAAATTGGGCCCAGACCTCCACATGGTCTTTCCTTAAGGCCCATTCAATTATTCTAGTCCAAACTCTTGGTATTCCTATGGCCCAATATCAAATAATTATAAAGGCCTCGACTATGGCCCATCTATGGAAAATTGGGCCTAACTACTCATATGGGCCTTACCCTAAAGCCCATCAACATATTCTAGTCCATATGATCATTCTGGGATGGTCCATTAATAATCCAATTACCAAAGCCCAATGGAAAGGCCCAACACAAAGCCCAAGTGAAATTAAGGTTTCACACAAAATGACAATTAGAGTTAAGTGTTTCTCACTTAACCCATTAAGGCCTTAATCCATTAAGTCCCTCACTTTACTAAATAAGTCATATGGTGTGATTGGGCTGAATACACGATTCCATTCCGATGGCCCAAATATGAGTCCCGATAAGTCCAAGCCCATAATCCTAAAATTAGGGTTTTCACATGAAATTTGTCAATGATTATTATTTAATATTTCAAGTTTATTAAATAATTCCCGTGTGTGTGCCCGATCAATTTCCACAAGTTAGGGTTTTCCAACCCAATATTAGTTCATTAGTCCATTGGTTGGGCTTTTAGGTCACATTGGGCCTTATTAGCCCATTAGGGTTCCATTGGGCCCACTAGAGTTTCGTTGGGCCCATTAGGGTTCCATTGGTCCCACATTGTCCAAACATCCCCCAAACGAGGTTCAAACGCAATCAAAGCACACCGCCACCCGACACGACGACCGGTGGCGGCAGCCACCACCTTACGGTGGTGGTTTCAAGTTTTCTATTGATTACCGACACTATTACACTTTTACAAAAATACACAAATACACACACACACTCACGTAAATAACACACACATACAACGTCGCACTGAGGCGGCATGTGGTGGTCGGAGGTGGCAGTGGATTTTTTTTCTTCGGATCTCCGGCCAATGGATACTCCGGCAGCCTTATACCATCACAGCACCCGAACACGAGCAACACAACCCGCACACTCATCCTATTTGCTCAAGAAAAATAAATCCAACTCCCACCTGCGGTGGGTGGCGACGACAGCAGCCCAAGAAAACGGCAGCAGCAGTGGCCATTAGCGGCGGATGACGTCGGGACGCAACAACACTAGTAGCAACCGTAGCGGCTAGAGGTGATAACAACAGCGGCAAAACGAAATAAGAGAGGAGAGAGAGAGATGGTGGCATCAGCTACGAGTCGGAAAAGAAATGAGAATGTTGGTTTCGCCGTCCGTGGTTTCACCGATCAACAGAGCAGCAGCACAATCGGCGGTCTTGGTCTTTGACTGTGGTGGTCGCACCTCCACCGAAAACGACCATAGCAGCTTCGTTCCCGGTTCACCCATCGGCCTTCGGTATCTCCGGTCATGGCAGACGTCGTTGGGGGTCTTAGTTGGTCGGAGCAGCAAGCTAGTCGGGGGGAAAGGATGGTGGCGGCCGGTTGAAGATGAGAGGGAGGTATAAGGGTGATGGCTCCTATAGAGATTAGGGTTAAGGTTTAGAAAGTGACGGATGAAGAGGTTAAATACTTGATCCCTTGAACAAGTTTCCATAATAACGCATTTGGTCCCTTCTTGTAATATTCTTTTCAAAATGAATCCAAAATTTACCAGTCACACCCCACCTTCTTAAAATCTTATAATCCAAGTCCAAAACTTAGCCTTTAGTCCCTGCTTCCATGAATCTTTACATATTTAGCCCAAATAATACCAAACACTCCTTGACTTATGAAAATCTTTACAAATTAAGTCCCAAAATTACACTTTAACCCCTGGAGATTCAATTCTTGCCATTTGACTTCCTAAAACCAACACCCCACTAACCATTTAATTATTCTATTTAAAACGGGGTGTTACAGATACCATGGCTTGCACAAGAAGAGCTAGTTTTGGTAAAAGCTTGGGTTGACATTTATGAGGATTCGAAGACGGGAAATGCACACCTGGGAGATCATTTTTGGCTTTGCATTTTAGACCGGTTTCGGGAGGAGCAAGGAGAAGGTGGCGACTAACGTACGAAACACCAAATGAATTCGAAGTTTCGAGAAATAGCAAGGGTGGTTTCAAAAATAAACGTGTTGTATAACAACCTAAAAACCCAAAGAAGAAGCGGCCAAGACGACGAATAAATACTTCAAGAAGCTTTGCAATTTTACCTTAAGGAAGTCAGAAAACCATTCAAGTGGCACGATTGTTGGAAAATATTGGTTAAAAGTCCTAGGTGGAAAAAATATGAGCAAAAATTTATTTTTTGAATACAACAATCAAAGCGAACGAAAACGGGCTCTTGTGGTGGTTACACAACATCCTCCGATGCTCGGGTCGGTCTATATTTAAATGAGGACGAACTCGAGCTAGAAGAAATTGTCCGACCGATGGGTAAGGACAAAACAAAGAGGAAGGGAAAAGAGATTTCTTCGGGTGCATCGGATTTCAGCATGAACTTTGATGAAATGTGGAAAATAACAGCGTCGTTTGATCGATATAATCTTAATTTCGCTGAACGTTTGACGTTCGACAAAGAAAAAGAAGAAGGAGCATGCGGAGAGACAAGAAATGGAGGATATGAAGTTCTTGATGGAGAACACCGACCATCTCTCGGGACCGGCTCTCGAGCTCTTGATGAAGAAAAGATAAAAAATTATGAAAAAATATTTTCCAGAGGTGGTTGTTGGTTTGTTTGTGTTTTCTTTTTTAATATTCTACTTTTTTAAATCTTAGGTTTATTGTAACTTTTTATTTTAATTAATGAAATGCATTTTCTTTTCAATTAAAATTTATGTTTATTATTAATTTAAAAATTATAAATGATAAAAATGTATTAACTTTATTTAAAAAAATAAAGAAACAAATAGTAAGGAAAGCTTTCCATCCATTTCTTGGGTTTAGGTGAGGGAAAGAAAAATAAGGAAAAAAATGACATGGCAGAAAAAAGTGAGGGAAACTCATCACCCACAACCTACCGTCTAATAATAATACTATACTTTTTTATACACCTTTAAGTTCTGCACAATCATTTTGTTTGACAATTCTTCTATTTTTCTTATATATGATTTGAAACCTTTATTTTTTCGAAGTTAATGACTTATTTATAAAAATGAGTGTTTTCATTTAATTATACAATCGAAAGTGGATCATTTAACGACTTATGCATACATGCTTGAATTTGTTACAAAAAAAATATCAGTTAATATATGTATAAATTAGTAAGAAACCCATTTAATTATATAAAATTTACAAATAAATTGATATCCAAGTTCCAACCAAAACATAACTTCAGAAATTGATCATAGCGGCTCTATCTTCTTCTAGAGCTTCTGTTCTAGTCAACAGTCGACGAGTTTGTTGTTGAACAAGGTCTTTGCCAAGGCGATCTGCTACCTCCTTTTTCGTTTATTATAGCCATGGAAGGGTTGAACGTAGTATTCAAGATGCTACTTTAGGTAATGCTTTTCATGGGATTCATATAAGAGATTCTAATTTGGAAATCTCTCAATTTTTTACGCTGATGATTTTATTACACTTTGTGATTAGAATTTGGAGAATGCGGGACGAATCCTACGTATTCAAATATGTTTTCATTCGGTGTAAGGGCTGAAAATTAACTTACAAAAAGTAAGTTATTTAGGTTAGGGGTCAGTTTAGGTTTGTAAACGAACTGAACGTTCAACGGACTGTTCGTGAACCGTTCGACGGGAGTTCATTTATGTTTGTTTATTTAACAAATAAACGAACATGAATACAAATTTCCATTCGTTTATTCAAACGAACGAATATGAATAATGATTTCGTTCATTAATTTATGTTCGTGAACATTCGTTTATGTTGTTCGTTTACGTTCGTTTGTTTAAGTTTATGTTCAATTTTTTTTTATGACGTTACTATATTATATGTTTATTTATGACATTTGTTTACGTTCGTTCGTTTAAGTTTATTTATATTCATATATGCTAAATTGTTTTTTATGACATTACTATAGTATATGTTCGTTTATGTTCGTTTACGTTCGTTCGTTTAAGTTTATTTATGTTCGTATATGTTCAATTGTTTTTTATGACATTGCTATTTTATATGTTTATTTATGTTCGTGTATGTTCAATTGTGTTTGTTTGTCTGTGTTCGTTTATGTTTGTTTAGTATGTTTATGAACATAAACGAACAAACACGAACAATATAATTTGTTAAACGTACGAACAGTAACAAGAAAACTTGTTCGTTTGTTTCGTTAACTTAAACGAACAAACATAAACAAGTCATTGTTCGTGTTCCTTTGGTTCGTCTACAACCCTAAATCATTGTTCGTGTTCCTTTGGTTCGTGTTCCTTTGGTACGCGACTCCCTTTATCTACCTTGGAGTTATGGTGGGTAAAAACATGAATCATATTGCTTCATGGAAACCGGTTGTGGACAAATTTGTTTTGAATTGTTAGAAAGAAAAAAGATGCTTTCAGTACGTGGGAGACTTACCTTATTGAAAGAGATGCTGGGAAGTTTTAGTATTTACCACATGTCTAGTTTTAAGGTGCCAAACTCGGTTTTGAAGTTGTTAGAGTGTTTAAGGGCTCGATTTCACTAGGTTAACCGGAAAACGATTATGTCGAGTAAGAAGTGGATGGTTTTGGAGTGGGAGTTTTTTTTTTTTTTTTTTTTTTTTTTTTTTTTTTTTTTTTTTCCTTCAATAGAGCTCTTTTGTTTACATGAAGGTGGACATTATTTTAGTAGAATAAACTCTTTGGGTTTGTGTGATCAAAAGCTATACATGGCCCAAATGCATACCTTCATCAAGTTGAAGCTGCTTTGCATTCTCAAGGGCTTTGTTCAAGCCATTAGACAACTCCACTCAAAAGGGGTAAACCTACAAGATTTATATAACATCAAAGTTGGCAATGGAAAGAATGTTAAGTTCTGTATGGATCTAGCTTGGAAATGTTCCACTTAAAGACAAACTTTCGAGAATCTATGCCCTAGATTTGGATAAAGGCGTCATCGTTGTAGATTGGTTCCATATTGCAAAAAATACAACACCAATAGTACCGGAAAGGACAGTTTCAATATTGCCCATACACAATCCTTTGTATAGACATTGGGGCTGGAGGACGCTAAGATGGAATATGTCTGCTAAAAAGGTTATCGATAGCGATAGCGAGGAAATAGCGACAACCCATCTATATGCTACGTAGCGATAGCGATGAAATAGCGACACCTATTTCATGTTTTGTGATTTCTTATAAAATTAAACACTATATTTACTTGCACCTATGCAGCAATCAAAAATAACATAGAACTAACAAGTACTAGTTCTATTAAGCTAACATTAAGTTGCAAAAGATGTTTACCACAAAAGATTGGTTAGTTTTAGACTCTAAAGTCTAAAATTAAGTTCTAATACCACAAAAGAATGGTTATTTTTAGACTCTAAAGTCTAAAATTAAGTTCTAATACCACAAAAGAATGGTTATTTTTAGACTCTAAAGTCTAAAACTATGTTTCAATACCACAAATCGATTTTGGTGAGGTGTGTTATTGTCGCTACTGTCGTAATAGTGAGAAATAACCCGCCAAAATCGATTTTGGTGATTTTGGCGTCGATCGTACAATCTTAGTCGATTAGAGGGGAAAACATGAAATTGACTGTACGATTGCCTGCCTAAACCTATTCCGAGCCTAATTGCTACGTCTCTTACCGATTTAAACAAAAAAAAAATTTGTCGAACATCACTACACACGTTATTGCCTCGCTATAGGCATCGCAGCGACCCATCACAGCTATGTTACACTATTCGCTATAGCGAGTGTAACGATCACTATTAACAACCTTGTCTGCTAATATGCCCAAAGTCCGCGTCACAATGTCACAATCTGATGAGAGGTTATTCCTCTTGGAACAAAAGGATCATGACTTGCTTTTTTGGGTTGTTGAGGAGAGAGCCAAGAGGAGGTTTATAGGTAACCTAGTGGAAAGTATTTGTTGCCCAAAATTGTGATTACAATGCTTCAATAGAGCAGTACAGTTGGTTTAGGACTTGGACACTTCAGTTGTTTTTTACGTGATGCTTTTTCCTGGATGGTGATACTTTGACCACTAAGGGATGCGAGAGTCATTCCCATCAAACCCACTAACACAACAGTTATTATTATTATTATTATTATTATTATTATTATTATTATTATTATTATTATTATTATTATTATTATTATTATTAATCTCTCTTTTCTATCTTTCCCGACTCACAACACATGGAAATCTTATATTTCAGAACCCACTCAACCTACTTTCCAGATCATTCTTTTTTATTTAATTACATTAGAAAATATAAAATAAAATAAAACATCACATTTTTTCATTTAAAAATAAATTTTTGCTAATTTAAAACAAAAAAAAATCTAAAATAATATTAAAAATAACATTTGACTAAAAAGCCACACTACAAATTAAAAAAAATACACGGTAATTAAAAAAATACACTTAAAAAAGACTAATTTAAATCCTAAAACGACAATTAAAATTAACTAATTATTATCCAGAGTTGGAATATAGACATGTTCAATATGATCAGTAAGATCGAATTGAAGTTGGTGATGGGTTTCAACATATCAGAATTCATGTACTATTTCTTGTTGTGTGATTGTTGCACTGGGAAATATTGTTGGTAGTTTTAATATTGTTGATAGTTTGGATTTTGAAAATCTGGAGAAAAAAATTAAATATCTTGACTTCAACCGCCTTTTTGTGAATTTGCGTTTTTGGCTAGAACCAGTTTTTTTAGCTTTACCCTGGGAATCCATTGAATGTAACTATATATATATATATATATATATATATATATATATATATATATATATATATATATATATATATATATATATATATATATATATATATATATATATATATATATATATATATAATTTGCTCAATTTCTTCAGTTACATTCAATGGATTCCTAGGGTAAAGCTAAAAAAACTGGTTCTAGCCAACTAAAACTGAGTGAGTGAAATATTTATGTATATTTTCCCTTTTTGTTATTTTTCACTTTTATCGGGTACTTTCTAGTATTTTGAGCTTAATTACAGGATTTACTGAAGACTTTTTCATCATTGGAGGTAGGGATGTGCGCGATGCAGTTTAGAGTCAAAACCGCAAACCGCACCGCATATGCAGTTTGAATATTTTAGAAACCGCCAACTGCACCATAGATGTTCAAAATCACGTTATGTGGTGCGGTTTGATGCGGACGGTTTATGCGGTTTGGTTGTTGTTTGTGCGGTTTGATGAGTTGTTCAACATTAAATCTATCAAAAAACCAAAAAACTGACCAGGTTAAAAAATTTGATTGCTTTTATTTTATAAAAACAAATACAATTTTCGAGTTAAATCGTTTTTAATAAATTGTGATTCATGCTACTATAGTTTTGCAAGTATCATTGTTATTGTTTTATATTGCCGTTATAGTTGCTATATTCTTGTAAACCGTGGGATCTTGATCTAGTAGTGATTTAATGTTACGTTATAGATATTTGGTTATTGTAAGAAATATATTTATATACATCGTTTCTAAATCGTGATTTGAAGTTATAACAAAGTAAAGAAAAACAAGTATATATATAACATGCGGTGCGGTGCGGTTTGAACCACAATTTTATAAATACAAACCGCAAACCACACCGCATAGTGCGATTTGATAAAATGATGAACTGCAAATCACACCACGAAATTTTAAACCGCATTATGCGGTGCGGTTTGGTGCGGTGCGGGCGGTTTGTGCGGTTTTTTGCACAACCCTAGTTGGAGGTAGGAGAGGAGTGTTGGACTTTTAGAGGCTTGCGATTTGCTTGTGGACTTGAAGTGCTGCAATTGGGCTTGGTGTCAACATAAACAAGAAAGCGAGTTGGACTTAATTTTTTGACGAATATGATGACGAGACGACTAGGACTCGAGCTATGGAAGATTAAAGGAGCATTAGAGCACCTTTGAAGGCTTTGTGAGGGAGGGGGGATAATTGGGCCCTCAAGAGTTTGTGCATATGGGCTGGATCATTTATGAGAAGAATGAGCTGGTATACTAATTAAATGGGCCAAAGGACCCATTCAACTATACCTACGCGGTCCGCGTGGATCCACAAACGGTCCGCATGGATCGTGCTGTGAAGGACTCAGATTTTTGACATGAACCTCTACTTTGGGAAGGTTGGTGGAGTGCTTTTGGCCATCTTTTGAATCCGGAAATTGACCTCTTTTTAATAGAGATTTTGAATAGAACTAAAAGAGAACACATTGAACAACAACACTTTTTGCTCTCGAAGGGGTTTTTTTTGGAGGAATTTGAAGATTTTGAAGATTAGAGTAATTTTATTTTATTTTGCAACTTGAATCATGTTTGGTACGTCTAAACTGTATTGTATTTCTTTTATTTTAGTCATGCTTTGCTAGACTTATATTTGGTTGATTAGGGTTTAGCCCATGGATGAATGGTTGTTTTAAAGACTTGATGCTATCTTGTGTTTGAAGTTTATGGAAATTTTTTCTAGCCAAATATCTTATTGTGTTTGTTTATCTTTCATCATGAGCTTGGATGAATTAATACTTATTTTGTTGACTAGTTTCTTGGTTAAGTAATGGACCTTCAAATTAGTAAGCAACAAATGGTTTATATGTTTGTTTTCATTTCATTTAAATCATGAAATGTAAGCATTTGATTATCTTTTGAGCTTGGTAACTCTTAAATCTTAAAGCTAAATGATTTTCACAAGATTATATGCTCCATTGGTTTTATGATTTTAATTAATGAAATGTGTTAAGAGCTCCTCTAATCATTTTAATAACAAAGAAGAGTTGAGGTAATTTGTGTTTATGAATTGCTATGGCCAAGCTAAATTGATTTACAAGTGTTGTCCCATGTAGTCTAATGATAAGTCAACTATATCATCCATGTGGTGTATTTCAAAATCAACCAACTTTACTTCATTGAATTTAATCAAATCATCTACTTGTCATATCAACTTCTAGCTTAAGTCTAATTTTCTTAAACAATCAAAAAGATTTAACCCCCCCCCCCCCCCCCCCCCCCCCAAAAAAAAAAAAAAAATTAGTTTTACTCTTATTTTACAAGTACCTGAACAAGTAATATACATAGAGATTTAAATTGAACCAATCTTCGTGGATACGATCATTTTACCACTATATACTATTTTAGTGTGTAATATTTAGGGTCTTTATTTTGTTGGTTTTGACAACCACCACTTATATTGTCAATAAATTTGAATGCAAACTTATATTCAAGTTTCCTTGAAATTTCAATGCAACATACTGTACATGCATTCAATTTCACATGTATTTAATTTCAATTGTCAATAAATTTAGTCAAAAGTAAGTGGGTTCGTGAACTCGGTTCCATGCTTTAAACCAATGAATCCGTTGAATCCTCTCAAGATGGAACAGTTAACCGGTGGTACATTCAGCACCACCCTTTCAAGCTGCCACGGTACCCTCCTCCTTAATGGAGTTCCTACTAGATGGAACAGTTTCGTTCCCACTGGAGTAAATGTCCTACTTTGGTGCATTTCTTTAAATCGGATTATATTCGGTTAAACCTTCTCAATAAAGGTATTGATGCAGAACCAAAGCAAGAATAGGGAATACTCAAAGTATGTTTTTATCACCGGAAATCAAGATATCTCTATAGGTTTACAATTAGGCCCTGTATATAGGGTGAGCTAACTTTGACAGGTATGGCCAAATTCGGAATATCGAAATTAACAACAATTCTTAAAATTAAACATTTAAATAAATAAGGAAAATTTAAAGAAAAACAAGAAATGACATTATGTCATTAAAACGGGATCACCAAAATTTTGGAATATGAGTTGGGGAAATTGTGATTTAGAGGTCTAAACAGAGGGATCGACAATCGACCTGTCGAGACCTCCGTCGATATATCGCATGTCCCCAAATTCTTTACAGATCAAAAGTTACATTTGTTTTAAGTTTGACCTCTTTTAGCCCAGTTTGTCATTCTTTCATTTCTTCATGTAGGCTTCTACTAGGTCTTCAATATGCTTTGCATCATGTATTGATATTCCTTATATTCTTTGCCCTTTTATTAGGGAACATGGGAGAGTATAAATCATGCAATCATGTCTTTATGGAGTAATATTGGCGATTGGTGGAATGTCTCGTGCCCTGTCCCGTGGTGCACTCGGTTTCTAGCTTGTCTCTTGGTCCAAAAATGACTTCTCTTGATGCTTTGCAAAAAAAGTGTTTTGATGTGGTAGTTATCAAGACATTTTAGACTCTATTGGAAATATTGAAACACCTTGCTCTTTGAAATATTGTGATTTAAAAAAAAAAGAAAAAAAACTATTTGTTGTGAGTCTTTGAGAGGCACCCCGTTTTTCATCAATAGACAACAAACTAGCATTTGGATTTAATGTTGTGCGTATTTTCTTTTGTTGATGGGTTATTCTCATGTTGTATATTTAATTGTTTAATAAATATAAGCCTTTTAACATTTCGAGCTCATTGTTAGAGATCCAGTGAGTTTTCATAGGAGGTAGAACATAAACCGTCGAGAATGAGAGGATGAGCAATAGAAGTCTGAGAAGAAATAAGAGATGATCAATTGAAATTGGAGAAGGTGGGCGGAGGACAAT
Organism: Lactuca serriola; assembly: GCF_051521515.1. NCBI lineage: Eukaryota > Viridiplantae > Streptophyta > Magnoliopsida > Asterales > Asteraceae > Lactuca > Lactuca serriola. Next base: position 362,290,252 of record NC_136411.1, read on the forward strand.
GGTATGGGTCAATGGGCTTTCCATTGATTTAAAGGGAAAAAGGGTGGTTATTTATTTGTTTTTTTTTCAATAAAAGTTGGGATCCTCTATTTTTATTATCATTTGGTATATACATTTTACAATCACTATCCTGTGGTAAAAAAAACTCATGTTTTATAAGACATTGTTAACATGGTAATATGATTGTGATCCCACATTCAATGAAGATAAAATTATTGAATAAAAAAAAGCGGTTATCTTTAAAGTATAAGGATACCCCTTCAGTTTTTTAATGATATTTAGAGTATATTTCACGGTATATGATTCTTTTTAGATGAAATATTGTTAATCTTCGTAGTCATTTAAAAAAAAATTGATCTAGTCATTAACGATTTGAAAATGATAATAAATTTATAAAGAGTTTAATTTAAGGTAATATTATCTTATTCTAATTAGATACAAAGAAGATAAATATTTTTTATCCAATCCGCAAGTGGCATTAATTACCAAATATGTTCGTATTTGTATCTATTTCATTTTAGGGATATTTTAGGGATATCTCAAGAAAAATCCTAATATTTTGGGCATATTTTTAATAAAATCTTAAATTTTATTTTTTGAATAAAAAAGTCATTAATTTTTTACTTTTTGAATAGAAAAATGTCCAAAAAACCGGCTAATTTATTCATTTTAGCCCTTTTTGACCTGTTCAGTAGGTCATGGAACTAAATTGTTAATTTTTCGAAAATAATGAGACTATTTTGCAAAACTTCGTCAAAATTTTTATTTATTGTATAAACATATTTTTTTTACATATCTATATCAACTTTTACGTATTTTTGTATTTTTTTTTATGTTTTTATGTGTATAAATTTACGTATTTTTATGTATTTTAAATGTATAAACGTATATTTTTACTTATTTATATGTATTTTTAACCATTTTACATATTTTTTTTAATGTATTTTTATGTGTTATTTTTTATGTATTATGTATTTATATGTACTTTTATATATTTTGACATATTTATGTATTTTTTTTAAAGCTTTTTATATAGATGTTTATGTATTTTAAGTGTATAAACGTATTTTTTTTATGTATTTATATCTATTTTTAAGTATTTTACATACTTTTTATGTATTACGTATTTATGTATTTTTTTTAAAAGTTTTTTATATAGATGTTTTTGTATATTTATGTACTTTAAATGTATAAACATATTTTTTTTACGTATTTATATGTATTTTTTTTAAGTATTTTACATATTTTTTTGTGTGTGTTTTATGTGTTTTTTTATGTATTATGTATTTATATATATTTTTGCGTATTTATGTATTTTTTTAGTTTTCTTATATAGATGTTTATGTATTCTTATGTATATTAAATATTTAATTGTATTATTTTTACGTAAAAAATATATAAACACGTAAAAATAATACAAATAAACATTTGTTATAGATAAAAATACGTAAAAATCTATATAAGAAAACTAAAAAAATACATAAATACATAAAAATATATATAAATACATAATACATAAAAAAAACACATAAAAACACATAAAAATATGTAAAATACTTAAAACAAATACATATAAATACGTAAAACAATATGTCTATATATTTAAAATACATTAATATATACAAAAACATCTATATAAAACACTTAAATATATATATATATATATATATATATATATATATATATATATATATATATATACACGTAATACATAAAAAATATGTAAAATACTTAAAAATAGATATAAATACGTAAAAAAATACGTTACATATTTACAATACATAAACATCTATATAAAAAGCTTTAAAAAATACATTAATACGTAAAAATACATAGAAATACATATAAATACATAATACATAAAAAAATAAAATATAAAAATACATAAAAAAATATGTAAAATGGTTAAAAATACATATAAATAAGTAAAAAACGTTTATACATTTAAAATACATAAAAATACGTAAATATATACGTATAAAAGCATAAACAATACACAAATACGTAAAAATAGATATAGATATCTAAAAAATATGTTTATAGATTATATAAAATTTTTGACGAATTCTGCAAAATAGTCTCATTGTTTTCGAAAAATTAACAATTGGGTCTCATGACCTGCTGAACAGGTCAAACAGGGCAAAAGTGAATAAATTAGTGGTTTCTTGGGCTTTTCTATTCAAAAGGTTTAAAAGTCAAGACTTTTTTATTCAAAAAATAAATTTTATGACTTTATTAAAAAGTTTGCCCAAAATATTGAGACTTTTCTGGAGATATCCCTTCATTTTAGGGTAAATTTCACAAAAGTCCCTATATTTTAGATAACTATTACAAAAATAATTATATTTTAGTTTTTTATATATAACTTTGACATTTAGACCGGATGAGTGGAAGGGAAGCTTCCCTCACTTTTCGTGGGACATACCACCATTTCCCTCACCTAAAACCTAATGAATGATTGGGATAGGCTTCCCTCACTATTTTTTTAAAATAAAATTAATTGATTTTTATGATTTATAATTTTTACAATAAAAATAACCAAAATATTTAATTAAAAAGAGAATGCATTTCATTAATTAAAATAAAAATTACAATAAACCTAAAATTTTAAAAACTAGAAAATTAAAAAGAAAATGCATTTCATCACTAGGTCGATAGCCGGTCCCGAGAGATTATCAATGTTTTCAATCAAAAACTTCACATCCTCAATTTCTTGTCTCTCTGCCCGCTCCTTATTCCTTGCTTCTTCTTTTTCTTTGTCGAACGCCAAACGTTCGGAGAAATTAAGATTATATCGATCAAACGACGCTGTTATTTTTCACATTTCGCCAAGGTCCATGCTGAAATCCGATGCACTCGAAGAAGTCCCTTTTCCCTTCCTCTTTGCTTTGTCCCTACCCATCCGTCGGACAATTTCTTTCTGATAACCCAAAACTTTATCTTGTACACTTAGCCAATTCTATCAATGATAAACTCGTTTCAGCTATCATTTAGCATTGTTTTAAGCCTGTTTGGATGATCTAAAGCCTTGTACAACCAAAGTTTGAATTAGGGATTGGTTGGTTTAAGATTTAGGGTTGCAAATAGGCCAAACACTCCATCAAAAGGAGAGTGTGGCCACACACTTGAGTGTGTGGCCGCACACCCGAGTGTATGGCTGCACACATGAGTGTGTGGCCGCACACCCGAGTGTATGGCTGCACACATGAGTGTGTGGCCGCATACTCGAGTGTATGGCTATACACATGAGCATGTGGCCGCACACCCGTGTGTATGGCCGCACACATGAGTGTGTGGCCGCACACCCGAGTGTATGGCCGCACACCCATCCTCCTGTCGCACACTCATCCCTATTTATATAGGGTGACCCCTTCACTCATTCCTTTCATTTCGCTGCACTCTACTTTCTCTCTCTACTTTCTCTCTTTAAAAACTTCATCCAAGAACGCTCTCAAGGCCTCAAAAACATGAGTTTTCCATCACCTAGCTTATCATACATGAAGGACCCATTGATCTAAGCGCTTAACCATCAAAGTTCATAATGTTCTTCATCACATGAAGGTGTACGGCCGCACACATTCATAAGGTGGACGTACACACCTTAAAAGCTCTCCAAAGTGAAGAGTTTGGCGGCCTTCATTCACTAGTAAGACCTGGTATTTTCACTAAAACATCTAAAAATCGACATTTCGGGCACAAATGAGGAGTGTACGGCCGCACACACCCTCTGTACGGCCGCACACTCCTGTGTGCAACCGCACACACAGCCTGGCCGCACACCCTGGTCGCACACACACCCTAATGACCATACACCTCCTTTGTTTGATCACATAAGGTCCCGACAAACATTTCCAAGTCTTTAGGGTGGTTTCCCGTCATGTTTTGTCATGGAATACCTAAATCTAATACATATATGTGCTATTATATGTTACTAGGATCCACGTGAGTGCGAATCCTCAATTGACACTCAACACTCGTAACCGATCATCCGCTCGAATCGTCCGCCAAATGTTGAGTTCATACCCCTACGCTTTTTCCGAGTTTTTCATGTTTTCATGGGGGGGGGGGGATATAGGCAAAAGTACAAGGGAACTTGTGCTCAAAATATAGTATTTGTTTAAGATACTTATATTTTCAGTATGCTTTTAACACAGAAAACAGTTTTACCAAGTGATTAAGAAATCAACACGTAGAAATAGTTTTCAAAACTAGAACAATGAACTTGTGAATCCTGTAGTAAAATGTATTATTTTGTAAAGGATTCATTCAAATCATAAACATGATTTTCTATATTATTACTTGTAAATTTGTTAGGCAAAGTTTGAGACACGTCCTTGGTAACACTCCCACTGAATCAGAGTGTAGGACTAGCACTTGTGACCAGAGTCTCTTGTAGGGAGAGCGTGAATGTTGTGTATAGATCTATACGGGAGTGACAATCCCGCACCTCACTACTAGCTACAGTCAGACCGGCAGGTCTGTAGGTGACAAAGTCATTATGGATACAGGCCGTTGCGGGCTATATCCAGTCAGTTATGGTCATGAAACTCAAAACCTAGGTAGCAGAGATTTACTTTTGTAATAATGAATCAAGTGAACTAACCTCAAAGTAATAACCGATTTAATTACTGGAGGGTATTAATAATAATATCTTTAGGACTTAGTTCATCACAGTTTTCTTTTATTTAGTTTTTAAAGTTAATATACCTCTCTGGGTGTAACCAGGGTTTTTAAAAGAAAACTGCTTTTATCAACATGAGTATGGTAGATACTTGCAAACCTCAGTTTAAAATGGATAATCAACCATCAACCTTTAGAGAAAATATAGGATTTTCTCGGGATAAATCGAATATTCAAAACGAATTGTTTTACAATCAACGGATATTCATATTCATTCCACAACTCCTTGGAATGTACATATCTTGTACGAACCTAGAAGTCTTGGAAGGAACGGGCTTTCAAAAACGCTTTTCATAAGAAAATATAGGATTTTCTTGAGGAACAGTTTTCAAAAGGATCAAAGAACATTTTTTCACCAAAAACTAAACGCTTATGAACTCATCAGCTTTATGTTGATATTCTTCAAAACCGCTTGTATTCTTAGGGAATTAGTAGACAGGTACTTCCAGGAGTTCGGAGAAGTCGGAGCCTTAGAGTTGCGTCTTTACTATTTTACTTTTGATATGAACAAAACTATGTATTAAACAATATAAACCTTTTTCATATATGTATTCAATGTCTGGTTGTGTTTACTATGCTTGCTATGATACAATTGATGTGATACTACGCATGACGTCAGCCACCCCCGAACGTTTCCGTAGTTCCGGTTTGGGGGTGTGACATTCTTCTAGCTCGAGTTCGTCGTCCTGATTTAAATCTAGACCGACCCGGGCATCGGAGGAAGTTGTGTAACCACTAGAGCATGTTTTCGTTCGCTTTGATTGTTGGACTCCAAAAATAAAATCTTGCTTGTATTTTTCCACCTAGGACATCAGATCAATAATTTCCAAAAATCGTGCCACTTGAATGGTTTTCCGATTTCCTCAAGGTAAAACTGAAAAGCTTCTTGAAGTATCTCTTTGTCTCCTTGGCCGCTTTTTCGTTGGGTTTTTAGGTTGTTGTACAACCCGTTTATTTTTGAAACCCCCATTTCAATTTCTCGAAACTTTGAATTCAATTGGTATTTCGTACGGTAGTCGTCACCTTTTCCTAGCTCCTCCCGAAACCGTTCTAAAATGTGAAACCAATAATGACCTCCCAGCTGTGCATTTCCTTGAATCGAATCCTACGAAATGTCAGCCCAGGCTTTGACCAAAACAAGCTCTTCTTGTAGAAGCCATGCTGTTGGTTTTTGTCTTCCCGGTTGTGCGACATCCTCGTGCGCTTGTTTTTTCCTTTTACCTCTTTGTGGGGGTGGTGTGGGTTGAGTTTCAGGAACCATCTCTTCTTCTTCCGAGTCATCCAACTCATCGACAAGTTGGCGTTGTTGTTGTTGGGTTTGGGTTTGAGTTTGGGGTTGAGGTTGATTTGGCGATTGTTGATCCGGAAAAACAACAAAGTTTGAAAACATTTGTGGCGTAACATTTGGATCTTGGATCGGGTAATATTGCCCAACATTTTAGTATTGAAATTGTAGTGGGGATTGAATGGGAGCATTGAGTTGGGGGCGATAAACTCATTGTGGTGATTAATCGATAGAAAAAATGTTTTGAATATGGATGTTTAAACTCGAACCATGGCTTTTTTTTCCTCCGATCGGAAATTGGGGTTTGATTGTCTGGATTCATTTTTTTTGAGAAGACAATAGAGAGAATATAGGGTTAGTTTGAATGTTGATTGAAGGTAAATAGTTGGGTATTTATAGGTGTTTAAAAAGGTAAAAAAAACAAAAACAAAAACAAAAAAATTTGGGTTTAAATTTATATATCCGTTGGTATCTTCCCCTCTCCGGTTCCCGCACCTCCGCTTCCCGCAGCGACAGTCCGGTGTTCCGTCGTACGGGAAGGCTCCTGCTCTCTCTTCCTGTTATGATTCCCTCCAGCCTTAGAATGTGGTGTCACAAAAAAATATCACATCAACATGTCCTATTAATTGTCACGTCAGTTGGCACCAAGATGACCAGGTAAATGGTCTACATTGAAAGAAATTGAAAAATAGAGTGTTTGTAACATCCGGATTTCCAGGTATCATATTTTAATTATTTATTTTAAGTTAAGGAAGAAGGACTCAACAAGTGATGCCTAAACTCGCCGAGTAGGATCGCGATTGATGACTCAGATTAATGAGTGGACTCGACGAGTCCGCGTTGTGGACAGAAACCCTAAATCTTTGGGACTATGCCCTATTTAAGGGTCCTTATGGCCTTCATTGGCGGCCACCTTCACCCTTGAGAGATCCCTACGAACCAGAGAGCATAGAGAGTGAGAGAAGAGCTATCTTGAGTTTTATTTGTGTGATTTTGCAAAGGAAAAGAAGGGTTTCAGCAAGAAGGACCAAAGGAGATTGTCATTCCGAGATTTTGGAGCAAGGAGCTTCACTTTGAGGTAACAAATCGGCCCTCTCTTTCTGTATGGTGTAGATTGCATGAATCTAGGGTTTCTTGACCCTTGTCTTCAAAGGATTATAGAGTATATGAAGTCCCAATGTGGAATAAGCATTAGATCTGGACCTTAAGAGGTCCAGAGAGTCCCAATCTTCCAGCTTTATGCAGTCTCTTTGGAGTTGTGGACCTTGGTTGCCATTTTAGGAGCTATTTCATCAAATAAGGACACATGAGTGTTGCATGAGCTTAAAGATTGAACCTTTACGTGATTCTTGGGTGTTAGGAGGTCAGATCTATAAGTTAGAGAAGCAGATCTGACCTCAGAAGGTCATTTGAGTGTTGCCATGTAGGGAACTCGCCGAGCTCATAAGGGGACTCGACGAGTAGAGTCGGGTTGCCCCACGATTCGTGACCAGTGGTAACCCAACGAGTGAAAAGCTAACTCGACGAGTCGAGTGAGACCTTAGGAGGATTTTGAGAACACGCATAGACTCGCCGAGTCACCCGAGTGCACTCGACGATTATGGTCAAAGTTTGACCGTTGACTAGAGTTGACTTCAGTTGACCTTAGGGTTTTGGTCAGGCTAATCCAAGATAGGTCAGGGAAGGGTAGAACGGTCTTCTACCCATTCTTTAGAGATAAGAGCAAGTGAAAGTATTGATTAGAGGTGTGATCATTTTGATAGGAGGAGGCTAGGTCGGGTTATCGAGCACGAGAGGCTATCCGACATCATACGAGGTGAGTCTTCTCACTATACTTTACCTAGAGTGGTAATTATGTGTGACCGGAAGGTCTTATGTGCTATGATGAGTATGTGATGTATGCCGTTATATGATATGTATGTGCTATGTTATGTTATGAGTATTATGATATGGACCGGAAGGTCAACAGTGTATGGGCCGAAAGGTCAAGATGATACGGACCAGAAGGTCAGAGAAGTGGGACCAGAAGGTCTACCAGGATTATGGGACGGAAGTCCCCTGAGACACTGTTAACAAGCAGTCGCGCACGTATTAAGCAAATAAATTATCATTGCTGGTTGTACTAAAAATATAACATAGGGAAGCAGGGTCGAATCCTCAAGGACACATCCTAATGGTCAATGCCTTTTTGCATCAGGCACAATCTAGTCAATACAAATATTATTAAAAGGGGGATTTGAATTAAACTAAAAACTAAAACTGCAGTGATATTAAACTAAACAAAAATCAATATAAAAAACGATTTCAGTTCTGCTACGACTTTCCTAATCATGTAACTGATCCAGATCTGATTATTAGAGATGCGTTCTATCTAAGCTGGTACTGAGAGAAACTAACAAGCTCTAGTAATTTCCCTTTTACCTAAATTAGTTAATCAAAATAGGCTCTTCAATTAACCCTAACTTTTTACTGTTCAATTAAACAAGGTCTTAATTAAATCAGAAAAACAACTTTATGATCTGTGTAAAATTCCCAGCAATACCCAATGCTTCTCACAAGCTCGGAAGCGTAAAGGTATGATTTTTCAGTTTATAATAAAGTCAAATCCCAAACACGGAACCGATTTATTACTTGTTACTTATTACCAGTTGACAAGAACAATTACGTATTCTATAACTGATTAACTGGAATGATAAAACCCTAGCTAGGTGATCAAACTAACAAGAATCAAAATCAAACATTCATTAAGAACAAAACGGAAGAATCTAGATAGAAACACAAATCAAAAATCAAATCTAATGATCAATCACATGAAAAGTACTTGTTTTATGCAAAACTGAAAACTAGGGTTTAGCCAGACATGGCCAAAATCTGATAAAAATAGATGAAAAGAGACATCAAACAACTAATCTTACTAATCTACTTGAAGGAGATGATCCACAGTCTTCAGTCTTTAGAAATTGATGAAATCAGAGAAGAAACACCTCCAAAATCGTATTTTCGTCGTCTGATACCTCTGGAATCATCCACTTAGGTTACTGGAAGGCTATCAGGATCTTTTTATACGTCCACAGCAAAAAATGACGCACCTGCGATCACAAGGAGACAACCTGCGATTGCAGGTTTTGAAATAAATGCATCTGATGCCGTTTTAATGAAGTAGAATGCTATTTTGACACTTTTTATCGAACCTACGATCGCAAGGAGACAACCTGCGATCGTAGATTTTGAGTTTTCACTTATGGATAAATTTTGGGCACAAAAGAACCTCGAAGGCAACCTGCGATCAAACTTGCGATCGCAAAAAGGTCACCTGCGATCGCAAGTAGACAACCTGCGATCGAGGTTGTGCCTATGACGTCCGAAATTTCGTTTACTTTTCAGATCATTTTGAATTGCGTCAATCGGATTTACGGTTCTCGAGATATGGTCAAAACACTGACAGGGGGTCAAAGCTGCCAGCAACATCCTTTAACTTTGATATTGTATATGTTGGATTAGTGTCTAAGACTATAACTACATTTGGTAAGTACTTGACTCGGTTGTGCATGGTCCTTTTGGGTTGCCTTCACGATAGCAACTTGACATGATGATTTGTTAAGAGAGAAGAGATATTATTGTTAATATATTATGAGAATAATATATTAAATGAATAATAATGTTATTTGATTAATATAAGTCATATATTAATTGAGAATTAATTTGGCGACTTAAAGAGATTAAGTGAATAAAGGGGCATAAACTGTCAAATGTGTGATAGTTGTGTTTTGGCTATGTATCCTTATGGATATAAGGGTGGACGGATTTTAGGGTTGGGAGACCATAAAATCGTCCAAGCCTAATATCTAGGAGGATCTTGGATTGCTTAGGGCCTAAGTTATTCAATTAGGGTTAAAGGTGAAACCCTAGTGGCTCATAGTATAAATAGATCCCTTGGGTGAGGGAAATCAGCACTCATGCAAGGCAAGGAACCCTAGAGCCGATTTCTCACCCTCCTCCTCTCTCTCTCAAGATCATCCTCTTGCTAGTTGGTGTTTGTAAGCCATTAGAGGAGTAACAACTGTGACTCTAAGCTCCAAGAAGAAGAAGTATCAAGCAAGTAATTCAAGGTATTGCTCTAGATCCGATTTCATATGATTAGATTCAATTGTTTTCATCAGATCTAGAATTGTAAGTCTTGGATACAATGCATGTTCAATTAGAGAAACCTAGATCCAAGCATTAGGGTTTGCATGTGCACATAGGAAAGTTCTTATGGCTCAAACCCATCAATGGTATCAGAGCTTTGATTGATTTCTATTGAATTGATGCATTGGTTGATTGCTTGTTGCTTGAAAAATTCGATTTTTGTGATTCTGCCTGATGAACTCGGCGAGTTCCACTGTGGACTCGGCGAGCAGCTCCAACTCGGCGAGTCCATAGAGGAACTCGGCGAGTTCGAGCGTTAGAATGAGGTAGTTTCGGGATTTCTTGTTGTTTTACTTGAGGATACTTACCTTAACTGTTTTGGGTCATTAAAATCCGATTTTAATCAAATATATGAGTATATTCTTGACCTAACAAAAGATAATTACCAATTAGTTGAATAATAATTTCCTTATATGATAATAATTGATTATTTAAGTTGAATTGGTGAATTGTCTTGCAAGTAATATTAAATAAGATCAAATTGAGATAATCTAATTAGTTGATTTATATTATTTGCTATTTGATCCTCATGTTTTGAAAAGTTTAAAACTTGTCCTCAAGTTTTGAAATTTAAGTTTTGTGATTAAAAGTTTAATTTGAATAATTTTAATTTCAAACCCTAGGATTTTACAAGTTTAAAATTCAACACTATACTAATATATTATTACAAGCTTAATATATATATATATATATATATATATATATATATATATATATATATATATGTATGTATGTATGTATGTATGTATGTATGATTAAAATGCTAGTCTTACCGTTAGTAGGCCTCATTCACGAAGCCGGTCTATAAGGTGGGTATAAGGTTGCTGCCTATAAAATGGCGCTTAATGGGTGTACACTCACAGCCACCGCTTGCTTGACTGGTGGAGGGTCGTTAGCCGAACGGGTAGGATAGGGCAAACCTCTTCTCATTAATAAGTATAATGAATCTATTTAAAGTAACTAAACTGTTTTATAAAATTCTCAATCTTAGTTACTTTAGGAAAAGTGAATTGATGCAATCCCATGAAATTACACTTTGCACCCTTGTTTAGATGTTAGTGGAGCGTGTGTGGTTAACCGGTACACTAGTTAGTTCTAAGCAAAGGTGGCAAAGGGTGATTCATTGTTTGTTATAGTTCGGTGGAGCGTTTGTGGTTTACCGGCACATCGAATAGGTGATTGTAACAATGAATGCACCATGTAGATTTGCATGGTTATTCACACCTGCTTTGTGATCCTCAGTATCCCAGTCACGAACTAGAGGGGCATATCGAGATTTAAACATGCCATTGAAAAGTTCAATGAATCTCAAAGAAATCTAGGAATTCTCAATACATTTAAAACTTATGCTTATGTTTTTTCATGGTGAAGAATTAGTGAATCGTCATTCACTTACCTCCAAATTATTTGTATGTTGGATCACGGCATCCCTTTTCTAATGTGTAAATAATGTTGTTGGGTCCTAGCCCTAAATTTTCATTTCGGGTGTTAATTAGGGACTTAATTTTAATCAACTTTGTTCTTTTCTACTTGAAGATGTCTCATGCAAACAACACTGCTGCTAGCTCATTCACGCTAATGAGCCTTTGTCAAAAAGTGACTTTCGATGGATTGAACTATGGCAAATGGATAAGATACATTCGCACGATCGCGCATTACGAGGACAAAGAGTATGTTCTCGATGAGAAGCTCGAGAAGATCAATCGAGAAACTGCTACTCCCGAAGAAATGGCGGTCTTTGAGACCCATGAGCGTGATGCAACGAAAGTCCATTGCATCATGATAGCCACAATGAACTCTGAATTCCAAAAGTCCTATGAGGACATGTATCCTTATGAGATGCATCTAGACTTGATGGAGAGATATCACCAAAGCGCGAGGCAAGAGCGCTATGAGATCATAACGAATATGATCACTGCTAAAATGGGAAGTGGAGAGTCTCTGACCGTGCACTTGCAAAAGATGCAAAGGTATGTTGATCATCTTCGCAAGTTGAATGTCAACTTTGGGGAAGATTTGGCTATCGAAATTGTTTTTCACTCCATGCCCTCATGCTACAACCAATTTAGGATGACCTACCATATGAACAAGGAAGAGGTCACCCTAAGCAAACTCCAAGGGCTCCTAAGGACTGCTGAGAGCAACCTCAAGGACAAGTCTGTTGTACCAACTCCCAATCCATCCGCTGCTCCTGTTTTGGCTATTGGGCAGGGAAGGGGCAAGAAAAGGAAGGCTTCTTCAAAGAACCACCGCAAGGGAAAGTCCCAAGATGGTTCCTCTTCTAGTGGGACCAAGGTTGATCCTGCTAAGCCCAACCCAAACCCAAAGGAGGCAGAGTGCCATCATTGCCACAAAATAGGGCATTGGAAGAGAAGCTGCTCGGAATATCTGCAAGCCATCAAGGATGGGAAGATCAAGCCATCTTTTGCAGGGACTAGCAAGAAATAGGGATGTGGAGCTTGGAAGAATAAATCTAATCATGGGGAACAGAAGATCGTCGCCTGTTACCAAGATTGGAGTGTATTCTTTAGTGCTCAGTAATGGATTGAATTTAGATTTAAATAATTTTTGCTACTCGCCAGATATGGCAAGAAACATCATTTCTTTTCATGGTTTATTTAGACAAGGATTTAGATATTCATTTAATAATGGGAATGGTTCGATTTATGCTTATCTAAATGGTGTTTTATATTTTGAAGCAATGCCTCGTAATGGAATTTATGAAACTGTTATGGTTGTAGATAACCTATGAAATGATGTGTTGTGTATGGATTCTTCCAATAGTATGGATAAAGCATCTTTGTGGCATTGTCGTCTTGGACATGCCAACAAGAAGCGCATAGCCTAACTCCAAAAGGATGGAGTGTTGGAGTCATTTGACCTTAGGGAAGATGACACGTGTGAATCTTGTTTACTTGGAAAGATGACCAAGTCACCCTTCACTGGCACTTGTGAGAGGGGTGAGGGTTTATTGGATCTCATACACACCGACGTGTGTGGGCCTTTTAGATCCATCATAAAGGATGGGAACCGCTTCTACATGACTTTCACCGATGATTATAGTAGATATGGGTATATTTACTTAATCAAGCACAAGTCAGAAACGTTTGAAAAGTTCAAAGAGTTCAAGCATGAAGTGGAGAATAAATTGGGCAGGAAAATCAAGATGCTTCGATCCGATCGAGGATGAGAGTACCTAAGTCTTGAATTCCATGACTATCTCAAGGAATCCGGAATAGTTTCGCAATTAACGCCACCTAGGACACCGCAGTTGAATGGTGTGGCAGAAAGGCGTAATCGAACCCTGTTAGACATGCTCCGTTCTATGATGAGTCGTGCTTTACTACCTATCTCATTTTGGGGGTATGTGTGACAACCCAAAATTTCCATTTTGTACGAACATTATCTATTCAATAGAAGCTAGATCAGTTTCAATGAATTTCAGACTTTTCCGAATAAGTTTGTGTACATTAGGGTTTACGTTTAAGGAGATATCAGGAGAGTGGATGCTCATGGGCTTGTGAAACTTGAGTATTTCAAAACTTTATAATATTAGAGTTCAATTCCAGAATAAAAATATTTTCTGCCAAAAATATCTCAGGACTATAAATAGATTTCTGAACTAAATTCATTCATTATTAACATTTCCAACTAGAGAAAAGCCATTTTCTCTCTCACGGATCTTCGGGTTTTCATCCCAAATAGTGAGTACACTTCTCTAGTTGTTTTATAATGCTTGTTATATGCTTAATAACATAGATTACATGTCAAATATGTGAGATTCGGGAGTTTACCGCCCAAGAACGTTCTTGGGGAGTAAACTCCAAAATGAGGCTTAAAGGCTATCTAGTCCCATTTCCTTGTTAAGTAACTAGCTTAGGATTATATGTATGTATATTTGAGACTAGAAAACAATAAAAAACACCTAGCTTAGGGTGTTCACGGCCCAAGAACTTCTTGGATCGTGAACTCCAAATTCAAGGGCCAAAATGTGCCCTAATCACTCCTAAGGCTTTAGACATTAATACCCATTTACTCCTAGCTAATTTGTGGACTTTAAAACATCAAAAGCACCCCTTAAAGGGATTTTAGGGCCAAGGAAATACTCTTAGGCGGTAAACACCAAATAAGGGCACCAAAGTGTGCCTAGGGTCCTCATTAGCCTTAAACAAATGCCTAGAAATTATCCTACTTGTGCTTGGGACTTGAAAGAATAAAAATACCCATCCCTTGAGAGTTTACGGTTGTAAACTCCAAAAGAAATGGTCTTTTGGCCGAAAACTCCTTAAAGGAGTGTATTAAGGCCCTAAACTACCCAAAGGATTAAACAACCAAGTTAGGCTTATTCTAGAAATCAAATAAAACTTCAAAACACCATTTACCACCAAGATTGGAGTTCACGGCCGTAAAATCAAGAGTTTACAACCGTAAACTCCTTGTGTGGGGTTTATTGAGGATTAAACACTTATATAAGGCCCTTTGGTACATTAAACCCTTTTAGCCTTGTCCCATAACAACTTAGATGCAACCATTAGGACCTATAACACTTATACAAAGTGTTTACATGTTCCTGAGTGTCCCAACTTATTTCATTAGTTATTATTTGGCTAATTAGTTATATATATGCTCATTATATGATAACTAGGCTCGTGTGTGTGAACAAGTCTCCGTTTGCCACCTAGCACGGTATCCGACACTTCAATCCAATCCACTCACCGCAAGTGAGTTCATACCCCTTTAATTAACCTTTGAAATACTTTTAAATGTTTTAAATACTTTTATGGGGGGGGGGAATACAAGTTAAATACTTATAGTTATTACATCAATCACATGTGATTAATAACTAGAAAACCAATGATTTTATCACTGTTCAAACTGTTTATCAAACTGCTTTACTTCAAAATGTTTTACAAACTCTTTTACTTATCAAATACTTTTATTTAAACTTTGTTATACTTCTTATAAATTGCATGCCCATATATGTATAGATATATAAGCAATGTTTAAAGGGCTTAGGAAGGCCATCCGCCCTATTTCCTTTTTCTCGATTTGGATGTGGTCTGGTGGGATTTCGGGTAACCGTCCGAAGGTCGTTTCAATATTAATTATATATCAAATGTACATATATAGACATAAAAGTACTTCCATATTCATGCGTATTAGTCACATCATTAGTAAGTTACCATCGGGGTAACACAGGATCATACTACTACAATTTCTAGATCAATGAGTCAGTTCATTCATGAGTCAATACTTATTACTATGAGTACATATACAACTATACTAGAAAGAGAACATATACAACTATACTAGAAAGAGAACATATACAACGATACTAGAACAAGTAACATTACATTACATATACATGAATACGTTAACAATTGTGATCCACTGTATCGGAGCATGCCTTAAATGTCATGGCCCGAGTTGTAGCCAGAATTCTCTTGGAGGGAGAGCGTGAGTTTGCGTATAGATCTATACTGGATTGACTATCCTACACCTTGCTGCTAGCTACAGCCGGACCTGCAGGTCTGCGGGTGCCAAACGTCATTCCGTTATTACGACCATTCGTATGTCGTTGTTACCAGTCGATAGTATGGTGCAATTTATCACATGATACCTTAATATAAATCCGGTTTAAGGTAGTTAGTACAGCAGTAGTTCCTATAATACGACACTACAATACTACAATAATTTACCCATTACATATATTTAGTGATTATTTCACTTAAACATTAATGTACAAACTATATTTTATTAAATGATAGTTACACTTGGGAAATTACACACTTTTACAACAAACGAGCATACAAAACAGTTAAGCCTTGGTAGAAGGCTACTTTAATAGAAAATATAGGTTTTTCTGAGAGATTCAAACTTTTACAAACACTTACAAACATTTACTTACATTTTACAAACTTACACTTGAGACATGTTCAAACGTTTTTGATAACAAACATCGACACTAAAATACTTATGAACTCACCAGCTTAATGCTGATAAAATCTTTCAAAATAACTTGTATTCTCAGGTCATTAGTAGATAGGTACCGAGGCCAGCTTTTGAGAAGATGGAGCACATCCAAGACTCATCTTATTATTTTGATTTACATTATATTTTTGGTGTCTAAAAACTGTACAGAACACGCTTATATTAAACTTATATATTTAATGTAATGGATGATGTTGTTTGCTTATTTACTTTTACTATGTTGTGACACTTTACATGACGTCCTTTGCCCCAGAACGTTTTCGCCGTTCTTGGTTTTGGGGTGTGACAGATTGGTATCAGAGCATTGTTTATAGTGAATCAAGTATATCAACCCATAAAAGATATACTAAACTATAAACCCATTAGGGATTAAAGCACTCTGACCCAGAGTCTATACTTTAAATATTAAAACATTTAATTAAGTATACTAGTTTGCATTCATACTAAAATCAGTGTCACAATGACAAGAACAAAAGTATTACGATTGTTAAATATCACAAGTGAGCTCGGGGATGTATGGTCAGTCCTAGGAATGGCATAGCCTGATCAACTATGCTGGTCCGAGGAGTGATTAGCATATGCCCTAGAATGGTTGTGATGTATTAACAAGTCTAACAACTTACCAACAATACCACAAGAAGATCAGTAGAACTTAAACTTAAAATACTATAGGTGTATTTTGTACTACTAGCTACATGTATACTATATTCTTATACCTCTCTTCTCGCGTAGATTTAAATGGCTGGATTCCATCACGGCGACCCGTACTTTCCAAATGAAGGCAATTCCGGGTGGATCGAAGAAGAGCCCGAAGATGAGCATCCAATCCCTTTGGATGATCACCTCGCAAAAGGCTTTTCTGATGGATCTGACTCCGAGCCCGAAGTCAACAACCTACCGCTAGTAGGTTAAGCCCCGAAAAACAACCCCCGACCAGCTGTTCCAGGTCCTACTCCCTTGTGGGCAACCAACTTGAATCGCTGGAGTGCTGAACAGGGTCAACCCTTACCTTACTTTGGGGACCGAAGCTTTTACAACGTCAACGAAGGTGGTTCTGCTGACCGAGCTCTGCCAGTCATTATCCGCAGAATAGCTCGTAATGTTGAGCAAGGTCGAGCAGCCATCGACCGGGTCATGGAGATTGATGCCAAATCAGGTGTCAACACAGTCCGCATCCGCCGTCTTGAAGAAGACATGGAATAGACCCGAAGAACCAATGAAACCCTGCAGCAACAACTGGATGCCTCCTGAGCTGAAGTCTTGGAACTTCGAGCCCGCCAGAGGGCTCAGGAACGACACCTTCAAGAGGTGTTTCGTCAAGTGTCAGACCTCAGGGCTAGCCTGAGGAATTTCCATCACCGTTAGATGATGTCTAGTACATCTCTGTCTTTTGGTTAATGAGTAGCCTTTAACATCTGTGCTCTAAGTAGCACTTGTCTGTAAAATATTCCTAACTTTCAGTACTCTAATTAGGAATCTAAGAACTGTCAAACGTTTCTGTATGGTATGATGTAAGTGTTGGATTAATGTCTAAGTCCATAACTATATTTGGTATGTACTTGACCCGACCCGGCATGGTCCATTTGGGTTGCACTTCACCGACACAATTTATATGGATAATCTTTTGAGAATAGTATGTTTATGATTAATATTAATATATTATAAGTTCTAATATATTAATATGGAATCATATTATTTAATTAGTATTGATCAAGAATTAATTTATAATTAATTAAGTGATCAAAAGGAACTAATTAAATATGGACTCTTATATATATGGAATGGGCCAAGTTCATTTAGGTTGGGCTAAGCTTTCATGGATAGTCCATGGAGTGTTTAACCCATGTATCCTAGGAAATGAAAGGTCATGGGTATTAGGGTTTAACCCTAATCCTCCACATTATATAAAGATGTCCTTGGTTGGTGAAATTGGCACTAGTGTGGTAACACTAAGAAGGGCTAGCCAATTTCACTAGAGAGAACCAAGTATCCATATTCTCTAAAGTCTTCCAAGGTGTTTTGGTGCTTTGTGATTCCATTTGAGGCTTCCACACTATTGGGGCTAAGCTCTTAAAGCTTGAAGACATCAAGCTACATCAAAAGGTATGTCATCTAACTAGTACTTTGTAGTATAAGAACTTCATAATATGCTAGTTAGGATTAAAGCCTTGGAAAGTTCTTATTTGCATGTATTATAGAGAAAACATAGATCCAAGGTTTCTAGGGTTGCGTGTACACCATAGGAGTGTTAGAATGCTCAAAACCCAACAGTGGTATTAGAGCCTAGGCTTGTTTTCTTGCTATACTTGCAAAACTGCTTAAAAAAATCGAAATTGTTGCTATCTGATCATCAAACTCGGCGAGTCCATCAGGAGACTCGGCGAGTCCATGCCTAAAAAGTGATCAAATCGGTCAACTCGCCGAGTTGGTTCATGCACTCGACGAGTTGGACCCCCAGACAGCATAAATTCGACTTTTTTGGCTGGAATTGGACTAGGAACATTACCCTAAGATGTTTTTGGACTTATAAACTTGTTTTTGATGTGGTAATGTTCATGCTAATCCAATTTCAAAGATAATTGTCAATAGATTCATGTTTTGTATTAGTTTAAGGTTTAGACTAATTACATGAAAAAGTTTGATTTGAATTATCTTGTTCTTATGAGTTGCTTAGATTAATAGAAAAGTTGAGTGAAATGGTTGTTTTCAATCCAAATTAATCTAAGAGTTGATTCCAAATTGTGTTTTTGTAACTTGTCCTCAAGTTATATGAAAAGTCACATTTAAGTTTCATAAAACTCATAAAAGTTGGCAAAGGTTACAAAAATGAAGAGTCTAGTTCTAATTAAATGGTTTTATGACTCCATAATTTGTCCTCAAGTTATGGAGGACCAAGAGTCTCTTCATTAAATAATAAATTAAAAAAAGTGTAACCTTAATTAATTCCATAAGTTATAAAATAAAGAAAAGTTAATTCTTTTATTAGTTTAAAGTCTTTCATAACTTGTCCTTAAGTTATGGAACTTGAAGAGTTTTTGTATTAAAACTACTTTAAACACATAAGTTATGGAATTAATTAGTTTTGAATAGTTTCAAAACTTGCCCTCAAGTTTTGGAATTTGAAAAGTTTTCACTTATGAATACTTTAATTCCAAGTTAGCCCTTAGAATTTTAAAAAGTTAAAATTCAACCCTTATACTTTTTAATATTATAAGTTAATAATATATATATATATATATATATATATATATATATATATATATATATATATATATGTATAAGAGTAAAGTCAGTCTTACCGCTAGTACGCCTCATTCACGAAGCCGGTCTATAAGGTGGGTATAAGGTTGTTGCCTATAAAATGACAACTTAATGGGTGTCCACTCTCACCCACCGCTTGCTTGACTGGTGGAGGGTCGTTAGCCGAACGGGTTTGACAGGACTACAATTCTCCCTTCATTAAAAGTATTAATGATAAATACTAAGTAACTAAACTCTTAGTAATACCCAATCTTAGTTACTTAGGAAAATGTGAATAAGGTGCTAATCCATGAAATTACACTTTGCACTTTGTTTAAGTCGGTTAGTGGAGCGTGTGTGGTTAACCGGCACACTAACTCGTATTTAACAAGGTAGGCAAAGGGTAACTTAATGTTTATCATAGTATCGATGGAGCGTGTGTGGTTAACCGGCACATCGATTGAGGGGTAAACACTTAAGGGTACCAAGTAATTTGCATGGTTACTTCACACCTTGTTTTGTGATCCTCGGCATCCCAGTCACAAAACCTGAAGGGCACACTTGAGATTGAAATATGCCATTGAACAGTTCAATGAATCTCAAAAGATCTAGGAGTTTCAAAACCAATTAAAACCTAATAATACATTTCGTTTATCTTGGTGGAAATTGGTGAATCGACATTCACCTACCTTCAAATATTTTATAGCTTGGATTACGGCATCCCTCTTCTAGGTTATAAAATAGTTTGTTGGGTCCTAGCCTTAATATTTCATATTGGGTGTCATATTAAGGACTTAAGATCAACTATCTTGAATATCTCCCAAAAGATGTCTGGTTTAGAAATTTATGATCTTCCCAAATCTCTTGAAACAAGCTTTCCTAAATGAAGATGATGTCCCTTGGAAATCATACTTCATTCACCTCCTCCAATTATTCTCCCCAACCCACAAGTTCATGAAAAGTTTAAGGTCACTCAAGCCCAATTGGCAATGCAAGGTCTAGGTGTGGTCACGTCTTGGAGATGTAGTCACATATTGACAAGCCGGGAGAGTTGGGTGTCAAAGTCTTGAGAAAGTTGGTGGTTCAATCACTTTCTAAGTCACATAGTGAGTTCCTTTGGGACACCTATGAAACAGACTTTGACAAGACCCTTAATGATCTTATCTATTTTTTAAGATCAACTTCCTTAACACTTGATGGACATTGACAATAGTGACACAGGAAATCCAGGAAAGCATTCTCTTCCTAATGGAAAGGGATCGGCCATAGTCAACTCGGTTGACCAAATGGTAAAGAGAAAAGCTAAGTCTAGGATAGTCTTGTGTACCATTATCAAAGGGTCCATATGTTTATATTTCCAAAGAAAGGGGCACTGGTTGCGAAGCTGGCAAATTTACCTAAGGATGTTAAAGTCAATAAGTTTGACTCTACTTCAGGTAAAGTCCACTATCTAACTCTGTTAAGTTTCTATTATGAGATTCTTGATACATGATGTGACTGGGTCACATGGTGATGTTTTAAGAATCAAAGAAAAAGTGAAGGAACTTAAAGAAAGAATATGTTGAATATGATCGCGTAGATGGATTTCTATCACGTAGTTTAAAGATCGGATTCTTGAGCTACTTCTTAGGAGTTATGAGATATTGCTTAGGAATAGATAACAACAAGTTTTCATATGGATTGTAAGGATAAGTTTTCCGCAAAGTTTTTTAAAATAAAAGAAAATTTTTGATTTTATTTATTTTAAAATATCCTTACAATGGCATTTGAGGAAAAATTGTTGCTTATATGATTCCATTAATAGCAAGAGTGGAAATATGAAATTTATTCTTTCATTTGTGGTAATATTTAAATTTACCAAATAAGGAAAGATTCTCATCACCCAAGTTTCAATTGGGCCGGAACTTGGAATCATGCAAGTTGTATAGCATGATGAATGAGAACTTTCAAGTATTGGAAAAATAAGACTAATTACTTGTTCACATGGATGTGTGAGTCAAGTGAAGGACTAGGGGATCGAGTACACATTCTTGTGCACTGATTAAGTCCACCACAAAATTCGTCATAGTTTACTAAAGCTCAGTAAACATGATTATACTTACAAACTTAAGTGTAACTCTGAGACATTGGAAAAGGTTCCAATGTATGACAGAGCGAATAAGAAGAATCAAATTAGGCAGAAGGATAAAAGTTTCTCAAATCTGAAAAGATGGGAGAGAGTACTTTCGTAGCAGTTTTGTGATCATCTTAATGATTTAGAGACCTTATCACAATTCATCCTCTAAGAGCCTTCTTATAGCTAAGAAGAGGAACTTGAATTGTTGAAGTGGTTAAACCAATAAGATGATTCATACTTCATTCCAAAAACAATTCTTAGAGTTATACTCTAAGATTGTAACTTGAGTGACATGTCTTAAAGAAGGTTTAAAACTCTTGTACATTTAAAATTGGTAAGTTGTGATGTTTTGGATAAAACAAAGACCAACTAAGGCCAATTGTGTGAAGTGTTTGTCTTGATTCGAATCCACACTATCTCTTGGATGTTTGACAAGGGAGTCTTATATGTCAAGAGGACAGTGGGAGTCTTAAAGGTCTTGAAAGTCTCAAGAACTAATCAAGAATAAACCTGAAGTTCTTCACTAGCACACGACTTGAGGTTTATAACCTATCGTGTTGACATATTTTGTGCCCATTCCAGTTAAAGTTGGCTTTGCATATGAGTTCTTAGAGTTCTCAATTTGTTGCAAAACTACTTGGAAGCAATGGCAGGCCCTTAAGCTGCCAGGTGGCAAGAAATTAAGATTGAGTTTAGTCCATATAAGTTTGGATTTGTCATTATCCTTGTCTTGCGACTATCGTTTTGATAATTCACATGGATAAGAACACATACACCATTAAATCTAAGTGTCATAAGGTTTCTCTCCGATTCATGAAAATGATGGTGAGGAAACACTTTCACTAAGTAGATTTTAGCTGAGATAGCAATTGTGATATTTGCATTCTCAAAGTCGTTAGTGGAGCGTGTGTGGTTTACCGGCACACTAACTTGGACTTGTGAGAAGTGGCAAAAAGGTCTAACCATTATGATTACGGCATCCCTCTTCATAATTGTTTAGACACACAAGTGTGCTATCTAAGGGAAGGTGTATGATTTTGATAAAGTTTTATCAAAACAATCTAGTATCAGAAATCTGAACTTTGGTAAGAAAGTCAATGAAGTATTGATTTCTAGAAGTCCAGCTGATTTCTGAGTACATGTCAAAGCTAGTGGGAGCATAAGTGTTATGCCAATAATCATCATGTTAGTGGGAGCATGATAATTATGATAAATTATTGCAAGTTAGCAATGTTAATTATAGAAAACAAAAGGTTTCAATTGGGAAAGAGTTGTTTTGCTATAATTAAGGGAGAGGAAATTATACTTCATCTCAAATCTATAAGCTTAGATCATGAGGTTTTAATCATTTAGTCAAGGATATATATATGAATTTCATGTTGGAATGGCTCAACATAAGGAAATTCTGTATATGGGTCCATTATTTGCGTTCTAAAATTCGATTATGATTACGACATCCCTTTTCATAATCTGAATTATGAGAACTTGGCAAATTGAAATGGTAATAGTATAGCAAAAGACTGGTTCAGTCTTTATATGAGACATCATGAATCGTTTCCCATATGCCTCGGATATAGGATCGATTATATGTGCTATATTTATCATTAAGAAGGGAAAAGGTTTAGAACTGGATATGACTAAAAGGATTAAACAATTGTCGAAGACAATCTAAGGTTTACCAAAGATTGGGTGCTCAAGGACAGTTGGAAGTATAGTGATAATTCTGGAAGGACCATATTGACATAATCTGGATGGAGGCAACTCTTGTTCAGAAGTGATAGTCAAAATGGAATCTGGAAATGTTTCGAAGTTAGAATTTTCAATCTGTTTAAGATTAGGAAACTTAACGCAAGAAGGATGTTTCCAAGGAGCTGATCTCCTTTGGAATACTCTGTAATGATTGTTGTCAAGTCTTTCTGACTTTGTGCATAATCATTACAAGAGGATCAATGCATATAAGTTTAGAATCTAACAGATTTCAGTAAATGGCATGAATTTAGAATTCTTGCATTTGCAGTAAGGATTTGGGAGTGTGAAAAGAGAATCATTGGAGTTATGTTCAATTGATTTTTTTCACAAAGTAAAGATCATAGACAAACATAGTATGCATACTTGGTGTGTGGCATGACTAGTGTTTAGAAAACATAGTGTACATGCTTGGAGCAAGGGACTACTATTGTTTTAAATTCAAGAATAAAGTTGATAGCTGAAACAGTATACAATGAATAATGTGTAATCATATGGTGATAAATAAAAGGTGTTTTATTTATGTTCATAGGTTTTGATACCATATTGGATTCAATTATTCTTGTGTTTCATTTTGCATGTTTTGACTTCCCGAATAAACTAGGTTATTCTTCCGGAATGACTAAGTTATTCAAACCATCCACAGTCGGTCATATGTTGGAAGTAGATATGAATTAAGACTAGCATGGGTTGGCTTGTAGAGGTCTAAGGTGTTGGACAAAGGGCTACAACACTCATGAGTGCTCATAAGTTCTGAGTATTGGATTCAACCCGCGCTCATTGGAATCACTTCATGGATTTTATCACGAGTGATCATGAGACGATAATATCTTATATTCTTCAAACCTAGAGATATGAGTTGTTACTATGAGTTGATAGTACATTGATTGCACGGAAACGCATTTGGTAACTCGGTGCTATAAAACGTGTCTTTGTGTATGATTCAACAAGTAGTAGAACAAGCCATATGAGTTGAAGTTTATCCATTCCTTTTACCTTCGGGATAAAAGCGATATATGTGGGCCCCTCGATGATTTGATGATGACAAATGGAAGTGCTCGGCCGGGCCAAGACTGATTTGATTTGTTCAATTAGTCAGTCATCATAAATCGGAAATCGGGAAACAACAAATGGATAGAGAGAATGATTATAATCCATGTCTCAGTCCATATGATATCTAGAATGGAGGAATATATGATCCCTTATCTAATGGACAAGTTCGTTGACAAGATCAGAGTTCGACAGCGGCTTTAAGAGCTACGATTTCCAGTTAGGTTTGAAGTCATACGCAATAATAGTTTTAGACTTATCCAAGTGGGAGACTGTTGGATTAATTTCTTAGTCCATAACTATATTTGGTATGTACTTGACCCGACCCGGCATGTTCCATTTGGGTTGCACTTCACCGACACAATTTATATGGATAATCTTTTGAGAATAGTATGTTTATGATTAATATTAATATATTATAAGTTCTAATATATTAATATGGAATCATATTATTTAATTTGTATTGATCAAGAATTAATTTATAATTAATTAAGTGATCAAAAGGAACTAATTAAATATGGACTCTTATATATATATATATATATATATATATATATATATATATATATATATATATATATATATATATATATATATATATATATATATATGGAATGGGCCAAGTTCATTTAGGTTGGGCTAAGCTTTCATGGATAGTCCATGGAGTGTTTAACCCATGGATCCTAGGAAATAAAAGGTCATGGGTATTAAGGTTTAACCCTAATCCTCCACACTATATAAAGATGTCCTTGGTTGGTGAAATTGGCACTAGTATGGTACACTAAGAAGGGCTAGCCAATTTCACTAGAGAGAACCAAGTATCCATATTCTCTAAAGTCTTCCAAGGTGTTTTGGTGATTTGTGATTCCATTTGAGGCTTCCACACTATTGGGGCTAAGCTCTTAAAGCTTGAAGACATCAAGCTACATCAAAAGGTATGTGATCTAACTAGTACTTTGTAGTATAAGAACTTCATAATATGCTAGTTAGGATTAAAGCCTTGGAAAGTTCTTATTTGCATGTATTATAGAGAAAACATAGATCCAAGGTTTATAGGGTTGCTTGTACACCATAGGAGTGATAGAATGCAACAGTCTGACCTACTGTTAGGTCGATTTTCCCTGAACTTATTACATCGGTAATACCAGTATTATTGACGTCTATATAATATGTGGGAAAAATCTGTACACTTGTGTTTTCCTACTAATATTCTTTGTTGTGATCTCAAAAACTCGTTCGACTGTTGGGATATGGTTAGTTAGTCCATGTGTCACTCTCACCTTACTTACAAATTGATTCTTACCATTTTTCTTATCTTTATAAACTTATAGCTGAAAGATGCCTCCTCGCAAATCTCCCCGGAATAACCCTGCGCCTCCTCCGCCTCCGGTCATCGATACTGCAGCCCTGAATTATGCCGTAGCTGCAGCAGTGGCAACTGCCATGGCTCAGTATCACTCATCTGGTGCCAGCAGAGGTGGAACCCATATTGAATCAATTCTGGTTGAAACCCCTGTGCGCTCGAGAGAGTGCTCCTACAAGGATTTCACCAATTGCAAGCCGAAGTCTTTCCATGGCACCGGCAGAGTCATTTCCCTCTCGCAATGGTTCGAGAAGACTGAATCAGTCTTCGAAATCTGTTCATGCCCTGCTGCGAGCAAAGTCAAATATGTCGCATGCACCTTTGAGGGAAAGGCCCTAACGTGGTGGAACGGCCACGTTAAAACTCTAACCCTCGTCGTAGCCAACGACATGGGCTGGGAAACGATGAAGGACCTCATGATTGAGGAATACTGCCCGAGGGGCGAAATCCAGAAATTAGAGCAGGAACTTTGGAACCTAACTATGAAGGGCACCAACGTGGTCTCTTATACCGCCCGATTCAGCGAACTGGTGGCCCTCTGCCCCAATATGGTTCCCACTAAGGGGAAAAAGATCGAAATGTACATATGGGGGCTAGTACCTCCGTATCAGGGGAATGTCCTATCATCAAACCCCGCTACCTTTGACAGTGCCAAGCGACTGGCACAACGACTCACTGACCATGGAGTCAAAACCCTTACAACAACAACCCTAGCCATCCCGGAACCTTCCAAACCCGCTGACACTAAGCGGAAGCTCTGGGACGAAAAGAAGAAGCAGCGAGCTGCCAAAAAGCAGCAAATTATGGCAGTGCATGCCGCGGTAACCCCTGCTGCTGCTACTGCTCCGATGAAGCAGTATGTTGGAAGTTTGCCTAAGTGCAACAAATGAAACTTCCACCACAATGGCCCCTGTCGTGAAATGCAGTGCTCTAACTGCAGAAGGAAAGGACACACAGTCCGTTTCTGTAAATTCTCGGCACAACCGATCACCCAAATCCCCGGCTCTAGCGCGAGACCGACCTGCTATGGATGTGGCGAAGCAGGCCACTATAAGAGGGACTGCCCCAAAGCAAAGAATGCTGGTGGAACAGGAAGGGTACTAGCTATAGGCCACGGGGAAGCAGTTGCTGACCCGATAGTGGTGACTGGTACGTTCCTCCTCGATAACTCCTATGCATGCATTCTGTTTGATAGTGGTGCGGAGCGAAGCTTCGTAAACCATAAATTTGCTCGCATGCTTAAGCAACAACCATACACACTTAAGGAACAATTCACAGTAGAAATGGCTAATGGAAAAACTGAAAGTACGAATAGCATATACTTAGGTTTTACCCTAACTCTAGATAACCATTCATTCCCAATCGACCTCATGCCGGTCTCAATAAAAAGCTTCGACGTTATCATTGGCATGGACTGGTTAAGTCTTCATCGCGCCGACATCATGTGCTACGAGAAAGCAGTCCGTCTAAACCTCCCATCTAACGAAACTCTTATCGTCTACGGCGACAAACCCGGTGCGAGTCTTCGTATAATATCAAGTATTCAAGCACAAAAGTCTCTTCGTAAAGAATACCATGCATTCCTTGCTCACGTCATCGATACGAGCCTCGGAACGAAAGAACTAAAGAACATCCCAGTAGTGAGCGACTTCCCCGACATTTTCCCAAAAGAGCTACCTGGATTACCTCCGCAACGACAGGTCGAGTTCCGAATTGACTTAGTCCCAGGAGCTACCCCAGTAGCCAAGTCGCCCTACCGTTTAGCACCAGCTGAGATGCAGGAACTCTCTGGTCAACTTAACGAATTGCTCAGCAAGGGCTTTATAAGACCAAGTTTCTCACCTTGGGGAGCACCGGTCTTCTTCGTTAAGAAGAAAGACGGATCATTCCGTATGTGTATCGACTACAGAGAACTCAACAAACTGACGGTCAAGAATCGTTACCCTCTGCCTCACATAGACGATCTATTTGACCAACTGCAAGGGGCGAATTATTTTTCCAAAATTGATCTGAGATCCGGATATCACCAGTTACGAGTACTAGAGGAGGATGTGCCGAAGACAGCCTTCCGAACTCGTTACGGACACTACGAGTTGTGATGCCATTCGGATTAACCAATGCGCCTGCAGTCTTCATGGATCTGATGAATAGAGTATGCCGACCTTACTTGGATCAGTTCATCATTGTATTCATTGATGACATCCTGATCTACTCCAGAAGTAAGGAAGAGCATGGCGATCACCTACGACAAGTTCTAGGAACCTTACGAGCGGAGAAGCTCTATGCGAAGTTCTCTAAATGTGAATTTTGGATCCAAAGAGTCGAACACTTAGGACACGTGGTAAGAGAAGAGGGAATCCACGTGGACCCATCCAAAATTAAAGCCATTGAGAACTAGTCAGCACCGAAGACGCCTATCGAAATTTGTCAATTTCTAGGTCTCGCTGGCTACTACCGCATGTTCATACAGAACTTCTCTCGAATAGTGAAACCCCTTACAACCTTGACCTAGAAAGGCGTGGCCTTTGACTGGGAAGAGAAACAAGAGAGAGCGTTCCAAACGCTCAAGCGAGCCTTATGCACCGCACCAATACTATCCCTCCCCGAAGGAATAGAAGACTTCATAGTCTATTGCGATGCATCGAATCAAGGGCTCGGGTGTGTTCTGATGCAGCGATGTAAGGTCATCGCCTACGCCTCGAGACAGTTGAAGACACACGAAGTTCACTACACGACCCACAATCTTGAACTAGGAGCAGTGGTGTTTGCTCTGAAGATCTGGAGACATTTCTTGTACGGAACGAAAAGCACTATCTTTACCGACCACAAGAGTTTACAACACATTTTCGATCAGAAGGAGCTCAACATGAGACAACGACGGTGGGTCGAGCTACTCAGTGACTACGAATGCGATGTTCGTTATCATCCGGGTAAAGCCAACGTAGTAGCAGATGCCCTAAGTCGGAAGGAATATTCTGGTCGCAGAGTCAAGTCATGGTCAATAACCATCCATTCACACTTGTCTAAGCAAATTCAGGAGGCCCAACTGGAAGCCATGAAACCTGAAAATGTGACGAGTGAATCCCTTAGAGGAATGGACAAGAATTTAGAAGCCAAGGGTGATGGAGCCTTATTTTTCATGAACCGGATCTGGACACCGAAACATGGTGGTTTCCGAGACTTGGTCATGACCGAGGCGCACAACACTCGGTATTCCGTCCACCCAGGTTCAGAGAAGATGTATTTGGATCTTAAAAAGCTATACTGGTGGCCTAATATGAAAGCAGAGATTGCTACCTTTGTAAGTAAATGCCTTACGCAAAGGTTAAGGTCGAGTACCAGAAGCCCTCCAGTTTACTACAACAACCAGAGATTCCAGAATGGAAGTGGGAGCGGATCACTATGGATTTCATAACCAAGTTGCCCAAGACAACGGGTGGACTTGATACCATATGGGTCATCGTCGATAGATTGACCAAGTCTGCACACTTCCTGCCTATCAAAGAAACTGACAAGATGGAGAAACTTACGAGAACATACATTAGGGAAATCGTACGACTACATAGTGTACATATGTCCATTATCTCCGATAGAGATAGTAGGTTCACCTCAAGATTCTGGCAATCAATACAGCATTCCCTAGGAGCAAGGCTGGACATGAGCACAGCCTACCATCCACAGACCGACGGACAGAGTGAGAGGACCATCCAAACACAGGAAGATATGTTGAGAGCCTGTGTGATTGACATCGGAAAGGCATGGGATACTCATTTACCCCTGGCGCAAGAGCTTAAAATGGGCGAATCATCAAGTTGTTTTGTTTACAAGTCTGTATATGTGTATATTTGTTGAACGACTTGTAATGTTATCGTTTATGCTTTATGATCTATATCGGAACATGACATCCCGACTTTTGATTATGAAATGAAATTATATTTCTATATGAAATGTTTTGATAAATATCTATTTTATCATGTTTTGTTTTTGGGAACAAATTCTGCATCTCTTTTAAAATCAAACGGATTTACTCTGAAAATGTTTAAAAAGCATAAATGAAATCGGTCTTTTCTGGCCGAGATTTTGGGGATGTCACAGTTGGTATAGTTTTCCTATAATAACAGTTATCACATGAGCATCAAGGCTGCTCCATTTGAAGCTCTCTACGGCCGAAAGTGCAAATCTCCTCTGTGCTAGGCTGAGGTGGGTGATACCCAATTAGCTAGGGGGCAAACTTCCGACAGTACTCTCACCGGTCCAGAGATCATTCGGGAAACGACAGAGAAAATCGTTCAGATTCGTGAACGATTGAAAGCCTCTAGAGACCGACAGAAGAGCTACGCTGATAAGCGAAGAAAACCTTTGGAATTTCAGGTGGGAGACCGAGTCCTTCTCAAAGTCTCACCCTGGAAGGGCTTGATACGCTTCGGAAAGCGTTGGAAGCTTAATCTAAGGTACATAGGGCCTTTTGAGATTCTTGCTTCGATCAATTGGGCAGGAAAATCAAGATGCTTCGATCCGATCGAGGATGAGAGTACCTAAGTCTTGAATTCCATGACTATCTCAAGGAATCCGGAATAGTTTCGCAATTGACGCCACCTAGGACACCGCAGTTGAATGGTGTGGCAGAAAGGCGTAATCGAACCATGTTAGACATGCTCCGTTCTATGATGAGTCGTGCTTTACTACCTATCTCATTTTGGGGGTATGTGTGACAACCCGAAATTTCCATTTTGTACGAACATTATCTATTCAATAGAAGCTAGATCAGTTTCAATGAATTTCAGACTTTTCCGAATAAGTTTGTGTACATTAGGGTTTACGTTTAAGGAGATATCAGGAGAGTGGATGCTCATGGGTTTGTGAAACTTGAGTATTTCAAAACTTTATAATATTAGAGTTCAATTCCAGAATAAAAATATTTTCTGCCAAAAATATCTCAGGACTATAAATAGATTTCTGAACTAAATTCATTCATTATTAACATTTCCAACTAGAGAAAAGCCATTTTCTCTCTCACGGATCTTCGGGTTTTCATCCCAAATCGTGAGTACACTTCTCTAGTTGTTTTATAATGCTTGTTATATGCTTAATAACATAGATTACATGTCAAATATGTGAGATTCGGGAGTTTACCGCCCAAGAACGTTCTTGGGGAGTAAACTCCAAAATGAGGCTTAAAGGCTATCTAGTCCCATTTCCTTGTTAAGTAACTAGCTTAGGATTATATGTATGTATATTTGAGACTAGAAAACAATAAAAAACACCTAGCTTAGGGTGTTCACGGCCCAAGAACTTCTTGGATCGTGAACTCCAAATTCAAGGGCCAAAATGTGCCCTAATCACTCCTAAGGCTTTAGACATTAATACCCATTTACTCCTAGCTAATTTGTGGACTTTAAAACATCAAAAGCACCCCTTAAAGGGATTTTAGGGCCAAGGAAATACTCTTAGGTGGTAAACACCAAATAAGGGCACCAAAGTGTGCCTAGGGTCCTCATTAGCCTTAAACAAATGCCTAGAAATTATCCTACTTGTGCTTGGGACTTGAAAGAATAAAAATACCCATCCCTTGAGAGTTTACGGTTGTAAACTCCAAAAGAAATGGTCTTTTGGCCGAAAACTCCTTAAAGGAGTGTATTAAGGCCCTAAACTACCCAAAGGATTAAACAACCAAGTTAGGCTTATTCTAGAAATCAAATAACACTTCAAAACACCATTTACCACCAAGATTGGAGTTCATGGCCGTAAAATCAAGAGTTTACAACCGTAAACTCCTTGTGTGGGGTTTATTGAGGAGTAAACACTTATATAAGGCCCTTTGGTACATTAAACCCCTTTAGCCTTGTCCCATAACAACTTAGATGCAACCATTAGGACCTATAACACTTATACAAAGTGTTTACATGTTCCTGAGTGTCCTAACTTATTTCATTAGTTATTATTTGGCTAATTAGTTATATATATGCTCATTATATGATAACTAGGCTCGTGTGTGTGAACAAGTCTCCGTTTTCCACCTAGCACGGTATCCGACACTTCAATCCAATCCACTCACCGCAAGTGAGTTCATACCCCTTTAATTAACCTTTGAAATACTTTTAAATGTTTTAAATACTTTTATGGGGGGGGGGAATACAAGTTAAATACTTATAGTTATTACATCAATCACATGTGATTAATAACTAGAAAACCAATGATTTTATCACTGTTCAAACTGTTTATCAAACTGCTTTACTTCAAAATGTTTTACAAACTCTTTTACTTATCAAATACTTTTATTTAAACTTTGTTATACTTCTTATAAATTGCATGCCCATATATGTATAGATATATAAGCAATGTTTAAAGGGCTTAGGAAGGCCATCCGCCCTATTTCCTTTTTCTCGATTTGGATGTGGTCTGGTGGGATTTCGGGTAACCGTCCGAAGGTCGTTTCAATATTAATTATATATCAAATGTACATATATAGACATAAAAGTACTTCCATATTCATGCGTATTAGTCACATCATTAGTAAGTTACCATCGGGGTAACACAGGATCATACTACTACAATTTCTAGATCAATGAGTCAGTTCATTCATGAGTCAATACTTATTACTATGAGTACATATACAACTATACTAGAAAGAGAACATATACAACTATACTAGAAAGAGAACATATACAACTATACTAGAAAGAGAACATATACAACGATACTAGAACAAGTAACATTACATTACATATACATGAATACGTTAACAATTGTGATCCACTGTATCAGAGCATGCCTTAAATGTCATGGCCCGAGTTGTAGCCAGAATTCTCTTGGAGGGAGAGCGTGAGTTTGCGTATAGATCTATACTGGATTGACTATCCTACACCTTGCTGCTAGCTACAGCCGGACCTGCAGGTCTGCGGGTGCCAAACATCATTCCGTTATTACGACCATTCGTATGTCGTTGTTACCAGTCGATAGTATGGTGCAATTTATCACATGATACCTTAATATAAATCCGGTTTAAGGTAGTTAGTACAGCAGTAGTTCCTATAATACGACACTACAGTACTACAATAATTTACCGATTACATATATTTAGTGACTATTTCACTTAAACATTAATGTACAAACTATATTTTATTAAATGATAGTTACACTTGGGAAATTACACACTTTTACAACAAACGAGCATACAAAACAGTTAAGCCTTGGTAGAAGGCTACTTTAATAGAAAATATAGGTTTTTCTGAGAGATTCAAACTCTTACAAACACTTACAAACATTTACTTACATTTTACAAACTTACACTTGAGACATGTTCAAACGTTTTTGATAACAAACATCGACACTAAAATACTTATGAACTCACCAGCTTAATGCTGATAAACTCTTTCAAAATAACTTGTATTCTCAGGTCATCAGTAGATAGGTACCGAGGCCAGCTTTTGAGAAGATGGAGTGCATCCAAGACTCATCTTATTATTTTGATTTACATTATATTTTTGGTTTCTAAAAACTGTACAGAACACGCTTGTATTAAAATTATATATTTAATGCAATGGATGATGTATTTTGCTTATTTACTTTTACTGTGTTGTGATACTTTACATGACGTCCTCCGCCCCAGAACGTTTTCGCCGTTCTTGGTTTTGGGGTGTGACAGTATGCCTTAGAGACTGCTGCCCATATCCTTAACCGAGTCCCTACAAAGAAGGTTGCCAAAACACCTCACGAGATGTGGACAGGGAAAGCTCCCTCGTTGGCACATATCAAGGTTTGGAGCTGTGAAGTTTTCGTAAGACGAGAAACTCACGACAAGCTCGAGCCTCGTAGTGAGCGATGCATTTTCATCGGCTACCTGCAGAGATCCTTTGGATATCTCTTTTATAGACCAAGTGACAATGTTGTCTTCGTTGCGAGGAGAGGGGTTTTCCGAGAGCGAGAACTCATAAGCCAAGGGGAAAGTGGGAGGAAAATCGATCTTGAAGAGATTCAAGAGTCGAGCGATGAAGTAACCTCTAACGCTAGCGCTCAACCCAAGGAGGAAACTCCGGTTGAACCGATTGACGAGTCCTTACCTCTTAGGCGTTCCGAAAGAGTTAGAGTTCAACCCCAGTTTTATGGTTTTCATATTACTACTAAAGGTGACACGTATATTAGTGATGGTACACTAATAAATCTAGATGAACCTAATAGCTATAAGGAAGCCATGGCAGGCCCAAAGACTGTAAAATGGAAAGAGGCGATGGACAACGAGATTCAGTCCATGTATGACAACCAAGTTTGGAATTTGGTTGATAATGTGCCCAGACGTAAGACGGTTAGGTGCAAATGGATCTTCAAGAAGAAGACCGACTTGGATGGGAATGTGCACACGTATAAGGCACGATTGGTAGCGAAGGGCTTTACTCAAACTCCCGAAGTTGACTATGATGAGACCTTCTCACCAGTTGCTAAGATAAAGTCTATTAGGGTGATCCTTACCATTGCTGCTTTTCATGATTATTAGATATGACAGATGGATGTTAAGATCGTTTTCCTTAATGGGAAGTTGGCTGAGGATGTTTACATGGCTCATCCAGAAGGTTTTGTCGATTCGAAGCATCCCAATAGAGTGTGCAAGCTTGAGAAGTCCATTTATGGACTTAAGCAAGCATCTCGCAGATGGAATCTTTACTTCGATGAGAAAGTCAAAGAGTTTGGATTTGTACAAAGTGAAGATGAATCATGTGTATATGTCAAGGCCAGTGGGAGTATAGTTAGCTTCCTTGTTTTGTATGTCGATGACATACTGCTCATAGGAAATGACGTCCCGACTTTGCAGGAGGTTAAGTCTGGCTCGGGAAGTGCTTCGCTATGAAGGACCTCAGAGAGGCTTCCTATATTTTGGGAATAAGGATAGTGAGAGAACGAAGTAAGAGACTAATAGGACTTAGTCAGAATACTTACTTGGATAAAGTACTAAAACGTTTTTGTATGCAAAACTCGAAGAAGGGAGAACTACCAATACAGAGTAATGTCAAATTGAGTAAGACTCAAAGTCTGAGTACAAAAGTCGAGATAGCTGAGATGAGCCGAGTACCCTACGCTTCCGCAGTTGGCTCAATCATGTACGCTATGACTTGTACTCACCCTGATGTGGCCTTTGCTTTGAGCATGG
Organism: Lactuca serriola; assembly: GCF_051521515.1. Taxonomy (NCBI): domain Eukaryota; kingdom Viridiplantae; phylum Streptophyta; class Magnoliopsida; order Asterales; family Asteraceae; genus Lactuca; species Lactuca serriola. The sequence continues at coordinate 362,325,053 of NC_136411.1, forward strand.
TCAGTAGATATCAAGGGAACCCTGGTAGAGCTCATTGGATTGCGGTCAAGAATATACTTAAGTACCTTCGGAGAACCAAGGAATGGTTTTTAGTCCTCAGAGGGAGTGATGACTTAAAGGTGCGAGGGTATAGTGACGCCAGCTTCCAGACCGACAGGGACAACTACCGTTCGCAGTTGGGCTGGGTCTTTACCCTTAACGGAGGAGCAGTGACTTGGAAAAGTTCCAAACAAGAAATCGTAGCTGATTCAACGTGTGAATCAGAGTACATTGCAGCGAGCGAAGTGTCAAAGGAGGCGATGTGGTTAAAGAACTTCATTGGTGGTCTTCGAGTTGTGCCTACCATAAAGGAGCCTATGCAAATTTTCTGTGATAATGAAGGGGCGATTGTCTTGACCAAGGAACCGAGGGATCATGGTAGATCTCGACATATCGACAGAAAATATCACTTTATTAGACATCGAGTAGAAGGACACCTCGTAGTAAAGAGGGTATCATCAGAGGATAACCCAGCAGATCCGCTTACGAAGGGACTGAGTAGGGTTAAGCATTTGCAGCACGCTAGGAGCATTGGGCTGAAAGACGATATTAGTTTAGATTAGATAGTTTTTAAACATGTAATAGATAAATGTAATTGACATTTGATGATTAAATAAAGGAGTATTATTTATAAGTAAAGCTACTATCTTATGTTAATTGTTTAACTATTGTTTCACTTTGCATGTTTTGACTTCCTGAATAATTGAGTTATTAAGAATAATCTAATTATTCGAATGGTCCAGAATCGTTCATATGTTGGAAGTAGGTATGAATCAAGATTGTCATGAATTGGTGTGTAGATTGTCTAAAAGGTATTAGACATAGCAAAGGTTTGCTGCAACTTTCATGAGTGCTTATGAACAAGTTTTGAGCATTAGAATAAACCCGCGCTTGCTGGAATCAGTTTATGGAATGTGACGCAAGTGATCGCAAGACGATAATATCATATGGTCTTAAAACCTAGATATATGGTTTATTGTTTATTAATTGGTTGTGCATTGACAATGCGAAACCGCATCAGTAAATTGATGTCATAAAACGCATTGTTGTGTATGATTGATTAGTAAATAATAAATGCATATAAGTCGAAGTTTATCTGTTACTTTTATCCTAAGAGGGTAAAAGCGATATTAGGGTCGCTCGATGATTTGATTTGACTTATGTGCCGGGCCCGGTCAGGACTGAATTGATGTGTTCAATTAAGTTCTATGTCAAATGAATCTAAGATCGAGAAACCAACTGCTGGACAATAAGTTCCATGAGATTATCCGCACAATATCTAAACAGAGCACTGTACGATCCCTTATCTAAAGGACAGGATACTGATAAGATCAGAGTTTGACAGCGTCTTTGAGAGCTACGATTGCTAATCGGATAATGTTTGCATATATAGTTACTAGACTTATCCAAGTGGGAGACTGTTGGATTAGTGTCTAAGGCTATAACTATATTTGGTAAGTACTTGAGCCGGTTGTGCATGGTCCTTTTGGGTTGCCTTCACCATAGCAACTTGATAGGATGATTTGTTAAGAGAGAAGAGATATTATTGTTAATATATTATGAGAATAATATATTAAAGTAATAATAATGTTATTTGATTAATATAAGTCATCTATTAATTGAGAATTAATTTGGTGACTTAAAGAGATTAATTGAATAAAGGGGCATAAACTGTCAAATGTGTGATAGTTGTATTTTGGGCTATGTATCCTTATGGATATAAGGGTGGACGGATTTTAGGGTTAGGAGACCATAAAATCGTCCAAGCCTGATATCTAGGAGGATCTTGGATTGCTTAGGGCCTAAGTTATTCAATTAGGGTTAAAGGTGAAACCCTAGTGGCTCATAGTATAAATAGATCCCTTGGGTGAGGGAAATCGGCACTCATGCAAGGCAAGGAACCCTAGAGCCAATTTCTCACCCTCCTCTCTCTCTCTCTCTCTCTCTCTCTCTATCTCAATATCATCCTCTTGCTAGTTGGTGTTTGTAAGCCATTAGAGGAGTGACAATTGTGACTCTAAGCTCCAAGAAGAAGAAGTATCAAGCAAGTAATTCAAGGTATTGCTCTAGATCTGATTTCATATGATTAGATTCAATTGTTTTCATTAGATCTAGAATTGTAAGTCTTGGATACAATGCATGTTCAATTAGAGAAACCTAGATCCAAGCATTAGGGTTTGCATGTGCACATAGGAAAGTTCTTATGGCTCAAACCCATCAGTATGTTTTATCTTCATGTGATTAATTCAATTGAATGTTTCTTGACCAAAGCATCTACCTGTTGGATATAGTTTCTAAGTCCATAACTATATTTGGTATGTAGTTGACCCGACCCGGCATGGTCCATTTGGGTTGCACTTCACCCGAACAACTTATGGATAATATTTGAGAATAGTACAGGTTATGATTTATTAATATATTGTAAGTTCTAATATAGTAATATAAGATCATATTATTTAATTAGTATTGATCTATAATTAATCTAGGATTAATTTAGAGATCAAAGATATTACTAATTAAATATGGGCTTCTATATTTATATAGTGTGGGCTAATGCTTATTTGGAATGGGCTAGGCTTGTATGGGAAAGTCCATGGATACTCCATGGAGCTTTAACCCATGGATCTCATGGAAATGAAGAGACATGGGTATTAGGGTTTACATGGTTGTAACCCTAATCCATCACACTATATAAAGGAGGCTTTGGTTCTTGAAATCACACTAGTTGACACTTGTTGAGGTGAGGGCCGATTTCAAGATAGTAGTGACTATTCTCTCAAAGTTCCAAGTTTGTGGTGATTTGTGATTTCCATTTGAGGCATCCACACTATTGGTGCTAGGCTCTAAAACTCCAAGGAATCAACTACAACTACAAGGTAAGTGTTTCTACTAGCTTTATTTGATTTAAGTTCCCCATGCCATGCTAGTTAGGATATGAACCTTGGAAAAATAATTATTTGCATGTACCTTAGACAAACACAGATCCAAGGTTTATTAGGGTTGCATGTACACTTAGGAAGTGTTAGAATGCTCAAAACCTATCAGTGGTATCAGAGACTAGGCTTGTTTGTTTGATACATGATGCAAAATAGTTGAAAAATTCGAAAAACTTGTTGTCTGCCTGATGAACTCGCCGAGTCCATGCGGGGACTCGCCGAGTTCATGTGTATCTTCAACCTACTCGCCGAGTAGGTTCATTCACTCGACGAGTAGGAGCCACAGAGTGTAGTTTTTCGACTTTAATTGCTGGAAATGGGCTAGAAACATTACCCTAAACTGTTTTGGTACTTGAAAACTTGATTTAGATGGTGTAATGTCTTTGCTAATCCATTTACAACAACTTGTTATCAAAATTACAAAGTTTTAAGTGTAATTTTTGATTCATGAAAGTGTTCATATTCATGTTCTTGATCTTATGATGTTTAGATGATCATAAGAATTATTTGTAACCTATGTGTTAGTTTAATTCTTGATCATAATGTGTTTTAATGGAGTCCATAACTTGTCCTCAAGTTATGGAAAACCAAAAGTCACTTGAATTAAAAAAAAACCATTAAAAGAACACAAGAGTTAGAAAAATGAAGAGTCTTCATTTTATTACTCTAATAAACTCATAAGTTACAAGAAGTGAAAAGTTTTGAAAGTTTACAAAACTTGCCCTCAAGTTTTGGAACAAGTAAAGTCATATTAAAAACTTTAGTTCCAACCCTTAGAATTTTAGAAGTTAAAATTCAGCCCTTATACTTATATTATTATGATTTAATAATTATATATATATATATATATATATATATATATATATATATGTATGTATAAGAACAAAGTCGTCTTACCGCTAGTACGCCTCATTCACGAAGCCGGTCTATAAGGTGGGTATAAGGTTGTTGCCTATAAAATGGCAACTTAATGGGTGTCCACTCTCACCCACCGCTTGCTTGACTGGTGGAGGGTCGTTAGCCGAACGGGTAAGACAAGGACTTGTAAATTCTCATTAAAAGTATGATGAATATTATAAAGTAACTAAATGTTTTATTAAATTCCCAATCTTAGTTACTTTAGGAAAAATGTGAATAAGGTGCTAATCCATGAAATTACACTTTACACTTTGTCTAAGTCGTTAGTGGAGCGTGTGTGGTTAACCGGCACACTAATTTGGACTTAACAAGGTAGGTAAAGGGTGACTTAATATTTATCATAGTATCGATGGAGCGTGTGTGGTTAACCGGCACATCGATTGAGGGGTAATTTATTAAGGGTACCAAGTAATTTGCATGGTTACTTCACACCTCATTTTGTGATCCTCGGCATCCCAATCACAAAACTTGGAGGGCACACTCGAGATTGAAACATGCCTTTGAAAAGTTCATTGAATCTCAAAAGAATCTAGGAATTTCTAAGTACCAAATCAAAAACTTAATATTTAATATTTCGTTTTTTGGTGGAAATTGGTGAATCGTCATTCACCTACCTTACAAATATGTTATTACTTAGATTACGGCATACCTCTTCTAAGTATAATAAATTGTGATTGGATCCTAGCCTTAATACTACATTTGGGTGTTTTATTAAGGACTATCTATATATCTAAACTAAAACCTTCTTTCTTCTTTTTAGATGTCTGCAAACACTACTGCTTCTGGCTCTAATCCCAATGGCTCCTTTACCCTTATGAACTTATGTGGGAAAGTCACTTTTGATGGATCCAACTTTAATGAATGGATCAGAAACATCAGAATGATTACTCGCTACGAGGACAAGGAATATGTCCTTGATAAGGAACTTAAGGAGATTGATGATTCAGTTTCTACTCCTCAAGAGATCGCTGAGTTTAGGGCACATGAAAGAGATGCCACCAAAGTGGCATGCATCATGATGGCCACAATGACCGCGGATCTCCAAAAATCCTATGAAGATTTCTACCCCTATGAGATGCACCAAGACTTGATGGAAAGATACCATCAAAGTGCTCGTCAAGAGAGGTATGAAATCATCTCCTCCATGATAACAACTCGCATGAAGGATGGTGAACCCATCACTGGCCACATGCAGAAAATGCAAAGATTTGTGGACCGTTTGCTGAAGCTTAATGTGAACTTCCTCGAGGAGCTTGCAATAGATATCATTTTGCACTCCTTACCTTCATGTTATGATCAATTCCGCATGACATACCACATGAACAAGGAAGAGGTCACACTCAGCAAACTTCAAGGACTCTTAAAGACCGCGGAAAGTGGTCTTAAGGGTAAGGCGGTTGTTACTACTTCTACTCCTACAAACTTTGCCCCTGTCTTGGCAATCGGGAAAGGACGAGGGAAGAAGAGAAAGAGTTCTTCGAAGGGTACCAAGGTTAGGACCCTTGATGGCTCTTCTTCAAGTGGAACCAAGAAAGGTTTCATCACTCCTTCTTCTGACTTAAAAGAGGTTGAATGCTTCTATTACCATGAAAAGGCACATTGGAAGTGGAACTGCCCAAAGTACCAGCAAGATGTGAAGGATGGGAAAGTTAAACCCAACCATGCAGGTATTTACACTATCATTTCTAATAACTCACCCCATTCTAAATCTTGGGTCCTTGATACCGGTTGTGGTATTCATATTTGTTGTGACTTGCAGGGACTAAGAAGAAGTGAGAATGTGGAGCAAGGAAGAATAAACTTAATCATGGGGAATAGGAAAGTTACACCTGTCACCAAGATTGGGGTTTATACTTTATCGCTAAGTAGTGGGTTTAGTTTAGATTTGAATAAGTGTTGTTATTCTCCAGAAATGGAAAGAAATATTATTTCCTTTCATGCATTGTATAAACAAGGTTTTACCTTTTCATTTAATAATGAAGTTGGTTCTATTGATGCTTTCTTTAATAATGTGCTTTATTTTAAAGCATTACCTTGTGATGGCGTGTATGAAACAATATTTGTGGTTGATAACTTAGGAAATAATGTGATGTGTATTGATTCTATTAATAATAATAACTTGGATAAAGCATCATTATGGCATTGTCGACTTGGACATATAAGCAAGAAGCGCATAGGCCAACTCCAAAAGGATGGAGTCTTGGAATCATTTGACCTAAAGTCAGATGATAGTTGTGAATTGTGCTTACTTGGAAAAATGACAAAGTCACCCTTCACAGGTTCTTATGAGAGGGGTGAAGGTTTGTTGGACCTAGTACACACGGATGTGTGTGGACCTTTCAAACATGCCACAAGGGATGCTAATCGTTATTATTTGACTTTTACTGATGATTACAGTAGATATGGATATGTCTATTTAATCAAGCATAAGTCAGATACTTTCGAAAGGTTTAAGGAATTTAAACAGGAAGTCGAGAATCAATTGGGCAGGAACATTAAGATGCTTCGATCTGATCGTGGTGGTGAGTATCTTAGTTCAGAGTTCCTCGACTATCTAAGGGAATGTGGGATAGTCTCACAATTGACACCTCCCAGGACACCACAGTTGAATGGTGTAGCTGAGAGGCGTAATCGAACCTTGTTGGATATGGTTCGTTCCATGATGAGTCGAGCTTCGCTACCAATATCATTTTGGGGGGTATGCCTTAGAGACTGTCGCCCATATCCTTAATCTAGTCCCTACAAAGAAAGTTGCCAAAACTCCTCACGAGATGTGGACTGGTAAAGTACCCAAACTAGACCACATAAAGATTTCGGGTTGCAAAGCTTTTGTGAGGCGCGAGTCTCATGATAAGCTAGAACCCCGAAGCGAGAGGTGTATTTTCATCGGCTACCCACAAAGATCCTTTGGTTACCTCTTTTATAGACCTAGTGATAATGTGGTCTTTGTAGTAAGAAGAGGAGTCTTTCGTGAGAGAGAATTTATAAGCCAAGGAGACAGTGGGATGCAAATTGACCTTGAAGAACTTCAAGAGTCAAGTGGTGAAGGAACTTCAAACCCTAGCCCTCAACTTGAGGAGGAAACTCCTGTTGAGCCAATTGACGATTCTGTACCTCTGAGACGTTCCACGAGAGTTAGGAATGCACCTGAGCACTACTATGGTTTTCATATTACTGCGGAAGGTGAGACACTTATTAGTGATGAGACACTAGTAGGTCTGGATGAACCTAATAGTTACGTGGAAGCCATGGCAGGCCCCGAGTCTGCGAAATGGAAAGAGGCTATGGATAGCGAGATACAATCCATGTACGACAATCAAGTTTGGAACTTGGTTGAGAATGTACCAGGTCGTAAGACTGTAGGGTGCAAATGGGTCTTCAAGAAGAAGACCGACATGGATGGTAAAGTACACACTTATAAGGCTAGACTGGTTGCAAAGGGCTTCTCTTAAATTCCTGGAGTGGACTATGATGAGACCTTTTCTCCAGTAGCCAAGATTAAGTATATTCGGGTTCTGTTAGCCATAGCTGCATTTCATGACTATGAAATATGGAAAATGGATGTCAAAACCGCTTTCCTTAATGGAAAGTTGGCTGAAGATGTTTACATGAGTCAGCCAGAGGGTTTTGTCAGCAACGAGTAACCTAATAGAGTGTGTAAGCTTGAGAAATCCATTTATGGATTGAAGCAAGCACCTCGCAGATGGAATCTTTGCTTTGATGAAAAGGTCAGGGAATTTGGCTTTTCTAGGAGTGAAGATGAATCTTGTGTTTATGTCAAGGCTAGTGGGAGTATAGTCAGCTTCTTGGTATTGTATGTGGATGACATAATACTCATAGGAAATGACATCCCAACTTTGCAGGAAGTTAAGTCCTGGCTTGGGAAGTGTTTCTCTATGAAGGACCTAGGAGAAGCTGCCTATATTCTAGGGATAAGGATTTTGAGAGACCGGAGTAAAAGACTAATTGGACTTAGTCAAAGTACCTACTTGGACAAAGTGTTGAAAAGATTCAACATGCATAATTCCAAGAAAGGTGAGTTACCCATTCAGAGTAACGCCAGATTGAGTAAGACACAAAGCCCTAGTACTGAGGCTACGATAGCAGAAATGAGTCGACTTCCTTATGCTTCAGCTGTAGGATCGATCATGTATGCTATGACGTGTACTCAACCTGATGTAGCCTTTGCTTTGAGCATGGTTAGCAGGTATCAGGGGAACCCTGGCAAGGAACACTGGACTGCGGTAAAGAATATCCTCAAGTACCTACGAAGGACTAAGGACTGGGTCCTTACCTTCGGTGGGAGTGATGAATTGAGATTTGTAGGGTATAGTGATGCTAGCTTCCAGACTGATAGGGATAATTTCCGCTCTCAGTCGGGCTGGGTCTTTACCTTAAACGGAGGAGCAATCACTTGGAAGAGTTCCAAGCAGGAGACAATGGCTGATTCCACTTGTGAATCAGAGTATATAGCAGTAAGCGAGGCATCAAAGGAGGCTATATGGCTAAAGAACTTCATCGGAGACCTTGGAGTTGTACCTGCTATAAAAGAGCCAATGGAGATTTTCTGTGACAGCAATAGTGCGGTTGCCTTAGCCAAGGAACCAAGAGATCATGGGAGATCTAGACACATTGACAGAAAATATCACTTCATCAGACATCGAATAGAAGAAGGAATTCTCGTGGCTAAGAGGGTATCATCGGATGAGAACCCAGCAGATCCCCTCACGAAGGGACTGAGTTGGGTTAAGCATCTCCAGCATGCTCGGAGCATAGGGCTGAAGGATGATATGAGTTTTAGTAGTTAGATAAATTATGAAATTTGTAAAGTGTAATTGACATTAGATGATGAATAAAAGTGTTTTATTTATGAGTAAAGTGTTGCTATCTCTTGTCAATCGTTTACTATATTTCTTTTGCATGTTTTGACTTCCAGAATAATTATGTTTGGTAGATCATATTATTCAAACCTCCATAGTCGGTCATATGTCGGAAGTAGGTATGAATCAAGACTATCATGATTGGTTGCAGAGGTCTAAGGAGTTGGACATGGCTACAACAATCATGAGTGCTCATAAGTTCTGAGCATTGGACTCAACCCACGCTCACTGGAATCACTTCATGGAATTTTATCTCGAGTGATCGTGAGATGGTAATATCATATAAGTCTTCAAACCTAGAGATATGATTTGTTACTTATGAGTTGATTATGCATTAATTGTATGAAAACGCATTGGTAACTCGATGCTATAAAACGTGCCTTTGTGTATAATTCAATGAGTGGTAGAACAAACATATGAGTCAAAGTTTATCTGTTCCTTCTTGGATTAGAAGCTGGTATCTGGGCCCCTCGATGATTGTGTTTTGACCTATGTACCGGGCCCGGTCAGAACTAAGTTGATGTGTTCAATTAAGTTCTTTGTCAAACAAATCGGAAATCAGGAAACAAACTGCTGGACAATAAGTAAGACATTGTTCCATGTATTTGTCTAGCTGATATCTAGAACAGAGGATTATATGATCACTTATCTAAATGGCGCATTCTAGTTCAACAGAGTTTAAAGAGCTACGATTGTTGATCGGTTCCTGAAGTCATCCTTGCAACTATAGTTATTAGACTTATCCAAGTGGGAGACTGTTGGATATAGTGTCTAAGTCCATAACTATATTTGGTATGTACTTGACCCGACCCGGCATGGTCCATTTGGGTTGCACTTCACCCGAACAATTTATGGATAATATTCGAGAATAGTACAGGTTATGATTTATTAATATATTATAAGTTCTAATATATTAATATAAGATCATATTATTTAATTAGTATTGATCTATAATTAATCTAGGATTAATTTAGAGATCAAAGATATTACTAATTAAATATGGACTTCTATATTTATATAGTGTGGGCTAATGCTTATTTGGAATGGGCTAGGCTTGTATAGGAAAGTCCATGGATACTCCATGGAGCTTTAACCCATGGATCTCATGGAAACGAAGAGACATGGGTATTAGGGTTTACATGGATGTAACCCTAATCCATCACACTATATAAAGGAGGCTTTGGTTCTTGAAATCACACTAGTTGACACTTGTTGAGGTGAGGGCCGATTTCAAGATAGTAGTGACTATTCTCTCAAAGTTCCAAGTTTGTGGTGATTTGTGATTTACATTTGAGGCATCCACACTATTGGTGCTAGGCTCTAAAACTCCAAGGAATCAACTACAACTACAAGGTAAGTGTTTCTACTAGCTTTATTTGATTTAAGTTCCCCATGCCATGCTAGTTAGGATATGAACCTTGGAAAAATAATTATTTGCATGTATCTTAGACAAACATAGATCCAAGGTTTATTAGGGTTGCATGTACACTTAGGAAGTGTTAGAATGCTCAAAACCCATCACTACCAAACATTCCTCAACATACTCCATAAGTTCCAAGCTCCATTTTAAGCTCCAAACGCGCATCTAACTACACCCAAAGCACTACTCCACTTGAACTATCTGAAATCAACATAAAACATGAGCAGTACGGGAATTCTAACGAAATACATGAGCTGAACATTATTTAAATAAATGACATGCAAATGTACAAAATATGATGCTAAAATGATGATAAAAACTACCCTATAAGACGCATAAAATGGCATCTAAAAAATCTCCCCAAGCTTAAACCTTACTTGCCCTCAAGTAAGAAAAAGATATAACATTATAAACAAATGGAAAGATGTGGATGACCTAAAAGTAACTTAAAATAAAATAAAATGAAAACTTAAACTAATGTACTTCACTCTTTTTTTTGTCACATGATCAGATTTCACAACGAGGAAGCTCCAATGAAATCACTACCTAGACAACAGTCTCAATATCTTATATTAACGATTGACAGTTATTTTTCATAAGTTAAACCAAACTTAAACAAATAATTCTTACGCCGAATTTAATTTGTGAAAATAGTGTAATTTTAAAAACAATTTTATGAAAATTCGTTTATAAAAACTTAGCATGACCAACCCCTCCTTTTTTTCCGAACTCGTCTAGTAAACGCGGTAAGCTCCATTATCGACAGAAAATCCAAGCTTACCCCTATGATTCCACTATCGAGGGATCAATCTCATTATACCACATGTCTTCTTTGTCTTGATCAACTATTTAGATTTAACTTGTTTGCTTCTTGATTTCGACTTGAACTTGATTTGGATTTGACTTTGAATTACAGATTTCTTCAAGTTTCTTGATGTACTATTTCTAACATATATACATTGACTGGGCGTGAATTTTACTTTGAGGCCCTCCATATCTTAAATACTTCAAAAATGATAATAAATTGTGGGTATAACAAGAGTTCCCTCCCAACCTCAAAAGGCGTAGAAACTATAGGGTTCGGTACTTCAAGGAATGATAAGGGTTATCCAATCTAGGTTCTTTTTAAGGCATTCAAGGAAATTATTTTCAAAACACTGTTCGTTTTTCCATCCCACACTTTCATTGTAAAAATTATCTGGCTCTTATGTTGGTTCATATTGAAAACATTTAAAGCACTTGAAAAGATAATTCTTAAAATTGATTGTAATGAGACTATTATTTTCAGTAACTATCACACTTCATCTTAACAGAGCCATCGAATGTAAATAGATATCCTCATCTCATGTAAAAGAAATTCATTTTTAAATTTGATTTTTTATATGCAGAAAATAAAAAATAACTAGAAATAAAATCTTTTTGGGTTTTTCTTTGTTATTAATGCAGAAAAATAAAAATGAAAATATTTTAACTAAATGCAAATGCAAAAAGAAAATAAAATGCAAAAAGAAAACTTTGAAAATTTTAACCAAAAATACTAAAAAATTAAAATTTTAACAAAAAATGCAAATTTTTACACTAACCCCCTCCCCAAGCTTAAAATGATGCATTGTTCTCAATTCTTAGAGAGGAATGAACAGCTCAATAAAACAAATAAAAACAAAAATATGCAGCTAAGAATGAATGTACCTGATAGATTGTAGAAATTCTGATTTTGACGATGAATGTTGACGAAAAATTTGAATTTCAGCAACTCTGTCGATCCTCTGATTTCCCCAAGATCGCTTGGAACTGCGATCATCTCTTTATTGAAAGCATAAAAAACTAAAAACTACTCATCGGGTTCCTCCCGGAAAGCCACCCTTTTTTAAGGTCTTTGGCTCGACTTTGTCCAACCAGATTTATGAACCCGTGGTTGGGACTTCCTTGAAGCTCAACTATTTTCCTTGTAACTCCAGATCCCTTCAAATATGGCAATATGGGTGGATCTGGGACTTGTTCAACAATCGGGAAAAACTCTAAATTTTTATCAAATGACTCAAATTTTAGATTTTTGAGCCGTTTTCTTTTTCCATTCTTCTTGACAGCACCCAACTTCTTCTTTTTCTTCTTTTTCTTTTTTAGCTTCATGTCATAAATCACCTTTTTCTCATCTTCCTCAAGCTTAGCTTTTTCCATCAGCTTTGTACCAGCTCCTCCAACAGAATTTACATGAGCTTTCATCTCCCCAAGCTTATCTATGTTCAGCTCCTTTAATGTATAATTATCTAGTTTCCTGTCCAAAAATAAATCTTGCACAAAACCATTAGAAAAATCACAACAGTCCTCAGAAAAGGATTGCTGATACCTAGATAATTAATAGAAAATTTATCAATTGGAATTTCAGCATCATTTATTTTAAAGTTCACAATATCACCATCAAACTCCATAGAAAGAGTACCAGCAAAAACATCAATCTTGGTTTTAGCAGTTTTCAAAAAAAGTCTTCCCAAAATAATTGAGTTTGCATCTGAAGTGTCCAAGTTTCCCATGTCCAAAATGTAAAAATCAGTGGGAAAAAGCAAATTATCCACTTGAACAAGAACATCCTCCAGTACACCTTTTGGGTGTACTGTTAAGTGGTCAGCCAACTGTATAATTGTCCCGGTCTTTTTTAAAGTTTCCATTTTTAATTTTTCAAAAACAGAATTGGGAAGAACATTGACTGAAGCTCCTAAATCAAGCATGGCTTTTGGAAAATCAAGGTTCCCCAATTTACAAGGAACTGAGAAAATCCCCGGATCCGTGCACTTTGGAGGCAAACTTTTTTGTAAAATAGAGGAGATATTTTTGCCAGCTTTTAAAATCTCATTAAATTTCATTTTTTTTCTTTGATTTGCACAAATTTTTAAGAAACTTAACATAGTGAGGGATATGTTGGATAATATCTAAAAGTGGGATATTTACCTCAACCTTGCGAAGAATTTCCATAATATCTTCATCATCTCTTTCGCGCTTCGTACTCTTCAGTCTTGATGGGAATGGAGGTAATGGCATGTACTCCTTCAGAATTGGCTTGGGTAGTGTTGGAGTTTCTTTTTCTTCCAGTTTTTCAGATTCTTCTTCAACCAACACCTCTTCAAACTCTTCAGCTTCAGCTTCTTTTTCTATCCCTTCCACATCTCCTTCTTTTATCAGAACCTCTTCAAACTCTTCTTCATCTTTGTTTTCTGGTTCAGATGAGCTTGGGCCTTCATATGTATTTCTGCTTCTCAAGGAAATAGCAGTCACATTGTGCTTTGGATTAATTTCTGTATGCCCTGGTAACTTTCCTTGAGACTCCAGACGGCCCACAGAAGTGGCAAGTTGAGACACATGTTGCTCCAGATTCTTGATACTAGCTCTAGTTTCGGTCTGGAATGATTGGGTGCTCGTGGCAAGACTCTTCACTATATCTTCTAAGGCCATGTTGGAACTACTGGGTTGCTGATGGGTGTTCTGATTCTGGTAATTCTGATTCTAGAAATTTTGCTGCTGAAACTTTTGCTGAAAGCCTGGCTGCTGAAAATTTCGCTGCTGCGAAAATCTGGGTGGAGGCTAAAATTGTTGTTTCTGCTGGTAATTATTTTGAAAATTCTGTTGGTAGCCCCCGACAGCTTTGACTGCAACTATATCCTCTTGCAATATTGGGCATATATCTGTAAGGTGATCAGTCTTTAAGCAAATCCCACATTGTTTCTTTGCAGCTGCTTTTTCTTTAATCAAGAGCAGAACAACTTTTGTCAATTCAGATATCTGAGCTTCCAGATGAACATTGCTGACTTCCTTGACCCCTCTTGGCTGATCTGGATACCACTCGTCTTCATTCCCGGAATGTTTAGACTCGATCGCCAACTTCTCAATCAGCTCCCTGATTTCAGTTGGGGTCATGTCACCCAAAGAACCACCACCGGAAGCATTTATAAGCCGTCTTTCCATGGGTGTTAGACCTTCACAGAAACAGTTATAGAGCTGGTAATCACTAATTCCATGTTGGGGGCAACGGACCAACAACTTCTTGAATCTCTCCCAGTAGGTATGTAAAGCTTCTCTTTTTCCTTGTTTGATACCAAGGATTTCTCTTCTGAGACTGGAGACTCGCGTTTCTGGAAAGTATTTCTCTAAAAAACAGTTTTGCAAGTTCTGTCCAAGTGGTGATGGAACCTGATGGGAGTTCATACAACCATTCTCTTGCAGAATCTTGATGCGAAAAGGGGAATGCCCTTAACTTTATCTGGTCTTCTGTGACAGCATGAGGCTTCATTCCTGAACAAACCACATGAAATTCCTTGAGGAATTTATGTGGGTCTTCATTTTCCAATCCTCCGAAAGTGGGAAGAAGGTGAATCATCCCAGATTTAAGTTCGAAGTTCTGGGCTTCTGGAAATATTATGCAAAGGGGCTATTGGTTGACCTCTTGAGTGGCCCACTCTCTAAGGGTCTTTTCTGCTTCGTCTCCACTCATAACTAAGACTTCAGATTCGGTTTCTGAAGAGTCTAAGGTTTCAGTTTTAACGGAAGGGGTGGGGAGTAAGTTTTATATGGGCTGTTTTGAGGAGAAGATAGGGGTACTTTTGGAAAAAACGGATCTGATTTGTTCCATAAGGGAGTGCCTTGCGGTGTGGAGGTTTCTGGGGGTATGGAAGATGATGAACCAAAGAGACCAGCTGATTGTTTTTTTCTTGCTACTTCTTTCTTCAGTTTCGTTGCAGTTCGCTCGATTTCTGGATCAAAAACTAAAGGTGTACTTGAACGAAAAATTCTTGGCATAAAACTATTAGAAAGCATCGTGTCCCCGGCAACGGCGCCAATTTGTTAACACGTTGTCGCGCACGTATTAAGCAAATAAATTATCACTGCTGGTTGCACTAAAAATATAGCACAGGGAAGCAGGGTTGAATCCTCAAGGACACATCCTAATGGTCAATGCCTTTTTGCATCAGGCACAATCTAGTCAAGACAGAAATTATTAAAAGGTTGATTTGAATTAAACTAAAAACTAAAACTGCAGTGATATTAAACTAAACGAAAATCAATATAAAAAACGATTTCAGTTCTGCTGCGACTTTCCTAATCATGTAACTGATCCAGATCTGATTATTAGAGATGCGTTCTATCTAAGCTAGTACTGAGAAAAATTAACAAGCTCTAGTAATTTCTCTTTTACCTTAGTTAATCAAAACAGGCTCTTCAATTAACCCTAACTTTTTACTGTTCAATTAAACAAGCTCTTAATTAAATCAGAAAAGCAGCTTTATGATCTGTGTAAAATTCCCAGCAATACCCAGTACTTCTCACAAGCTCGGAAGCGTAAAGGTATGATTTTTCAGTTTATAATAAAGTCAAATCCCAAACATGGAACCATTTATTACTTGTTACTTATTACCAGTTGACAAGAACAATTACGTATTCTATAACTGATTAACTGGAATGATAAAACCCTATCTAGGTGATCAAACTAACAAGAATCAAAATCAAACATTCATTAAGAACAAAACGGAAGAATCTAGATAGAAACACAAATCAAAAATCAGATCTAATGATCAATCACATGAAAAGTACTTGTTTTATGCAAAACTGAAAACTAGGGTTTAGCCAGACATGGCCAAAATCTGATAAAAATAGATGAAAAGAGACATCAAATAACTAATCTTACTAATCTACTTGAAGGAGATGATCCACAGTCTTCAGATCTTCATAAATTGATGAAATCAGAGAAAAAACGCCTCCAAAATCGTATTTTCATCGTCTGATACCTTCTGGAATCGTCCACTTAGGTTACTGGAAGGCTATCAGGGTCTTTTTATACGTCCAACAGCAAAAACGACGCACCTGCGATCGCAAGGAGACAACCTGCGATCGCAGGTTTTGCAATAAAGGCATCTGATTTCGTTTTAATGAAGTAGGATGCTATTTTGACACTTTTTGGCCAACCTACGATCGCAAGGAGACAGCCTGCGAAAGCAGGTTTTGAGTTTTCACTTCCGGATAAATTTTAGGCACAAAAGAACCTCGAAGGCAACCTGCGATCAAACTTACGACCGCAAAAAGGTCACCTGCGATCTCAAGGAGACAACCGGCGATCACAGGTTGTGCCTATGACGTCCGAAATTTCGTGTAATTTTCAGATCATTTTGAATCACGTCAATCGGAGTTACGGTTCTCGAGATATGGTCAAAACACTGACAGGGGGTCAAAGCTGCCAACAACATCCTTTAACTTTGATATTGTATATTCTATCTTCGTGTGATCAATTCAATTGAATGTTTCTTGACCAAAGCATCTACCAAACATTCCTCAACATACCCCATAAGTTCCAAGCTCCATTTTAAGCACCAAACGCGCATCCAACTGCTCCCAAAGCACTGCTCCACTTGAACTATCTGAAATCAACATAAAACATGAGCAGTACTGTAATTCTAACGAAATACATGAGCTGAACATTATTTAAATAAATGACATGAAAATGTACAAAATATGATGCTAAAATGATGAAAAAACTACCCTATAAGACGCATAAAATGGCATCTAACAGACACATTAACCGGAAGGTTTTGTAGAGTGTTAGCCTTGAGTGGCGTACGTGTTGTATCTGATATTTTGGGGAACTCACTAACCATTTATGCTTACTGTGTTGTGTGATATGTGTTTCAGGTACCAGCGAGGATCGCAGGAAGGCGCCAACATGATCTGTACACACTGATAGAGATTTATGTGTTTCATATTCAGGGACATGTTTTCTGAAATAACATTTGGAAGTGAAAAATTGTTTTGAGAATTTACGTCGTTACAGTGTCCAAATTGAAACAAAAAAAGAACATAACGTCAAATCAAATTTTCATATAACTTAATGACTCTTATGGAATTTGCAATTTTTTCTCCTTTTTATTATTATTATTTTAAAAAAGACAAATCCACCCAATTCCCACACCATGTCTACATCATGAAGGTGTAGAAGCCCTTAAGAGCAAAGCCAATCACATCCTTCTTCACTAGATTTAGTTAAATATTTTCATCATCAAGAGCTTCTAGCACGCCAACAATAATTCGACGAAGAGCGAATCCATATCGAACCTAGTCATTAGATCAATTTTGCTTTAGAATGATATCAAAAGCTTTGAAAGCTGTAGATTATAATGGTTTACATCTTCATAAGTTAGGTGAATCCAAAATCAAATATTATACAACAGATCCTGACATAAATCCATTTTTACGACAAAAGCCCCGACATAAACTCAAATTCTGTTAGGAATTTGAGGTACATAAAGTCTAGGAAATTCTAATAATTGTGTTTAACACTTTTCAGATTAAAGTATTTGGATGGTACTCCCAATATTTTTTAATCAGATAAGACTTAGAGAGACAATAACAAAGAATGTTTTGATGATAGTTTCTGTTAGGGTGCAAAGTCATGCTTGGATGTAATGTTTTAGGCTTTCCTCTTTGTATGTGTAAATGGGTTGAGTCTTTCCTATAAATAGGAAGTGAGTGACTCCCATTATAAAGAGAGTCCATTTTTGGAGTGTTAGACTAGAGAGAGAATTTGTATACAAACCCATTTGTATATCCTTTCTAGATCTAATAAGAGCTTAAAAAGATTTATTTACTCCTTGTGTTCTTGAATTTGTATGATGAATTACTAGATCTTTCTAATTCCGCACATGCCATCAAAATCAACACCACTACAATTGGTATCAGAGCGGGTGTTCTTGAATCTCATCAAGAATTGATCCTTGATGGCTATTTTGATTTGGTGATTCTTTTTCTTCATTGATCTTCATGTTTAGAGAGTGTTTTTGTGTTCTAGAAGTCGAATTTTTCTTTGATTTGATCCATAATTCGACTTTCTCTCTCTAGAATACTTGTTTGTATCACTTTATCTCTCTAGAAAACCCATTCAAAATCACTTTCTCTCTCTAGAATTCTTCAAGTTTTTGTGATCATGGTGGGTTTGCCATATGATTCTTGGATTGTGATCGTTAAAGATGTGAAATACAAAGTCAATGAAGATCAATTTTATGGGTTGTTGTTAAGCAAATTGATTTCATGGGGTAATTTGGTTTCTTATGGAGGTTTGAAGGATGATCATGGAAGCTTGGTATTTCAACCAATTTGTAAGATTGCATGGTTGAATAAAATTGCCTTGTCCATATTAGTTCGTAGTAGAAATCAAAAGGAAGGAGAAGAACGAGATTTGTTCAATAAGAAATATGTTTCTCTTATTGAAGACCCAAATGATCTTCGTGCTCTTAAATTTCTTGAAGTTCTTGACAATGGAGTTCAATGTGATGTTCTTGATGTTCTTGAAGTTCATGATAAGAAGATTCAAGTTGATGTTCATGATGAAAAAGTTTTTTGCTCAATTGGAGTTCAAACCGATGATATTTTGTGTTCTTGTAATTCGTTTGAAGGAATGATTCCTTATCGGAAGCCGGTGGTTCAAGAAATTCACAAATATCAAACTCCAAAAGATTTGATTCAAACTCAAAATGTTCATGTTGTTGAAAGTGGGTTTGTTCATGAAGTCAAGTCTTCAAGATGCAAAAAGATGAGAAAGAAAAAGAAGAAGAAGATGAATCGAAAGAACAAGCGGGTTTACTCACAAAAATCGTCATATGTTGTGAAGCCAAAATTCGTGAAGCAAATTTGGGTTCCAAAGCAACAATCTCCAAGTGTTGAATTGAATTTGAAGTCAAAATCCAAAAGTGTTGGTGGTTCTTTTGAAGATGTTCTTGGATCGACGAAGAACACGAAGAACGAGTTGTACATCTCGCATGGTGGGTGGTACAATGTTCGATTTGGAGATTTTCTCATTCCGACAAAAGAACCAAGATCTTCCAAATTTGATTCGTTCGTTGAAAATGGATCTCGATTCGTCAAAAAGGTATCACAAATTCTCAAATGGATTCCAAAACGTTCATGATTTCGATTCGTATTTTGCGTTTTTCAATTTTTGATCGATTTGCCTCATTGGATCTAATCTGTTTCAAACCCCATTGATTGATCCAATAATTTTTGTTTAGATCAAAATCCTCAAAATCAATATCATCTTCTAACATTTTTTAATTTCAAAATGTTAATAATCATTCGAATAAAACGAGTTGAGCACTGTTCATATGATGTATATTTCGAAGCCCAGCCCAAACAAGAATTGTTTACTGTTCATCATTCAATTTCTTATTTGAAACCCAATCAAATCATTTGATCAAGCCCTGCCAAACTCAAATGTCTAATACTGTTCGTGTCCGATTTCTTTGAGCCCAAATTCAGAATTATCTACTGTTCATGAATCCTAAAATATCATTCAATCGTAATCGGAAATACTTCGTTCGTTTTTTATCTTCATTCGTTTCCAGATTGTGTATTCACGATTGTTCCTGACAGCATTCACATGAATGAGATTTCACCTTGTCGTTCTTAACAATCGATGAGTTATCCTTTATCTTGTGAATCGATTTTATATAGAATCGATTATGATCAAGCAGCCGATATTTGATTCTATTGAAAGTCAACATAATCTCTGAAAGTCAAAATCGGGTTATTAATGTTTCTGGAATCGATTTGAAATTTGTGTTTAAAGTCAAAACTGGATTTGTAATTAATAGTCAAATGATTTTGTTCAACATTGATTTCGATCTCGATTTGTGATAAGTTTTGATTCTAAGTCGATCTGTATCTCTTGGAGTCAAGAAATCGATTCTTGATGACTGGAAACGACGAGTGTTTTATGTTCTTGGAATTGATTATGATCTTGATGTCGAACACTTTTTATTTGGAATCGAAGGTTTGAACGATTGAAGAACTGTGAGTTTAACAGATGAAGTCGATGATTAAAGGTTGATATTGGATTTGGTTATGTTGATATTTGGGTTATTGAATCGAAGGGTATAAAGAATTTAATGTCGATGATTACTGCTTGGGAAGATGTATTTGATTTTGACATACGAAGGGTTTATGTGGAGTCATTGATTTTGTTTTGGAACTGGAAAACGAAGGTTTTTGGAATTGGTTTGATGTTCGAAGGAGGTATTGAGGGTGATAGTGTAATCAATGTTCGAAGGGTTTAAGGAAATCGATTTTGGGGTCTCTGTAATGTAAGGAACGAAGAACTGTTGTTGAACAAAAGAATCCTTGGTTTTCTTTTAATCGATGATTTGGGATGAACTGTAAGGAACGGAGAGTTGTAAGAAACGGGTGATGTTGATTAACGAAGTCTGTGTTTGTGAATGATTCGAAGGGGTGTTTGTTTGGGGTTAATGAACGAAGGGTTAAGCATCGATTTGGGAACAAAGACTGTAAGAACAGATGATCGACTGGGTTTGATATTCAAATGATCGAAGGACTGATATTTTGATTCAGAGTGATGAAAAACGAAGGGTATATGGATGAATGGAAAAACGAAGAGTTTAGAGTCCAGATTCGAAGGGTACAAAGGTGTTAGGCATTTGAACGGATGGTTACTGGGTTTTTATTTTCGAAGGGGTCTTTGTACGTGTTCAAGTCTTCGTATGTTTGTTACTTGGTTACTGATTGAAGAAGAAAATCAAAAGTTTCGAATATTACCCCTGAAGTTTCGAAGACATGGCACAAATGATCCAATTTCGAAATGGTGACAAAAGTTGTGAAAAATGACAGAATTTTTCTATTAGCCCCTACAGTTTTGAAATATTGGCAGAAAATACCCAACTTCGAAATTGGGAAAATTTTCTGAGAAATTGAAGAATGTTCATTTCTGGTCCCTGCAGTTTGTGCAAATTGATGCTTTCTACCCAGCTTTGAAAAAGGGGGAGAGTTTTGCATATTTGCCTGTTTTGGACGCAACGGGTCCTTGCAAGTTTCAGAAAGTGACAATTTCTACCCGGATTTTGAAAAATCTTGCAACTTTCACCCAAAAAGTCAAAATTTTTCATAAATTGAAAATTTTTTGTGGCTTTTTCGTGATTGTTTTTCCGTGCAAGATTTTTGGTGATTCATTTTTGGTACACATCAAGGGGGAGTTTTGTGAAGACTATTCCTCGAGCGCTTCTCATCCTTAGTGGGTTTTATAATCATTTTTTGATTATAAAAAGGGAGAGAATGATGGGTATTCGAAGCTTCTCGAGTTTGTCGAATATCCATTTGCGGATTTGAAGACCGGTGTTACTTCGAGGGGGAGTTTGGTCTTGATCGCGCTAGCTCGTTGGAGATTAAAGCCGGACATCCAATCCTAACTTTGAGGGGGAGAATGTTAGACTACCATTATAAAGAGAGTCCATTTTTGGAGTGTTAGACTAGAGAGAGAATTTGTATACAAACCCATTTGCATATCCTTTCTAGATCTAATAAGAGCTTAAAAAGATTTATTTACTCCTTGTGTTCTTGAATTTGTATGATGAATTACTAGATCTTTCTAATTCCGCACATGCCATCAAAATCAACACCACTACAGTTACGTATGTACCAGAAAATAGAGACCAAAATCAACTTTTAGATCTTTGTCTGAAAAATGTCATATGACAGTATCAAACTATCATAAAACCATAAAAACTGACATAAAAACGAAAGTTTGGATAACGGTCAAACCAATGGTCAATTCTCTTAAAATCTGATTTTCTGATACATTTTTAATCTAAGGGTCAAGCTAGGGGCTCTGCCCCTTGGACCCTGCTCCCAGGGACGCTGCCCCCTGACCCCTGTTCATTTAGGGGTTTCGTCCCTAAAAGACATTGTACTTTAAGACTTGATCAAACTTAAACAAGTGTGTACTCCACACATTGCTTACTTGTTTAATATTTATCAATATCATTTTTGGTCAACAAAGTAATCCTATTACATTTAAATAATATTTATGATAACAAAATCACTAATATAAATTAACCTAAATTCTACAATATAAGCCTAGATTCTACATTTGCACAAGGATATTAAAATTTTGTTCATCATTAGCACAAGGATATTACATCGACATCCCACGAAAAAATCGTCAGTATAAACCTTGAGTAGATTGGAAAGGGTTCACATCGAATATTCTACTGATAATTCGTATAACGAGGAAGCTTAGAGCAAAGCAGTGCCTTTTTTTGCCTTAACTAATAATAATAATATTATTACCCAAATAATGATAATTTGTCATTTTATATTGTTTTAATGTCTGATTTTTTAGCAAACTTTACGAAAAAAAACTTGAAAAATAAACCTTATTATTATTATTATTATTATTATTATTATTATTATTATTATTATATATATATATATATATATATATATATATATATATATATATATTAAAATTAAGTGGCTAAGGGATTGACATAAATGGTCCATCAATTATTAATATATATTCATTAAAAATGTCTGGCAGAAATGGTCTCTTTATTATGAATATGGTTGCAATTGTGTCTCCTTTCTTTTAGGGGTAGTTTATGTCATTTTTTTATTTATATACACGTGTTGTTATGATCTAACTTTACCGTACCCACCGCTTTCTCATCCAATGAGGTTCAGATTTGTGTACATGGTCACTGCCCCTACCTTCTTTCATCCAACAACGCAGACCGACCGCCTTTGTCTCAATCTTTTGTTAACCTTCTCTGAGTAGATGATAATGAATAACCAGTCTTCCAAGAAAACCTTACTCCTCCACTTTCTCTCTTCACCGCCTCATCTCAACACCGTTACCACCACTAACGCCACCCTCTTTCAAGGCTTTCTTCTACCGATTAAGAATTGAGGTTAAATAGATGATTCAGCTATTCAATTTTGGGGTTTTATTGAAGCATCTGGGATGAAGATAACACATCGACACTAGTGAGAAAAAGATCGAGAAATCAGCCCTACTCTATCCCTTGTAGAAATCAATCTTTGACCAAAATTGCAGGTTAATTTATTCAATTTATTTTATTTTTCTTGTGATGAAACCCTACTCTACCCTCATTTTGTTCGATTCTTGCTAACGAAGAAGGTAGATGAAGAAAGGGATCGAGAAATAGAGATAAAGAGGTGTTGTTTCGAGTTCCAAGCTGACCTCACTTCCAGATTTTGGTTATGTATAGATATGTTGCGCTTCCCCAATCCATTTGCTTCCCTCTCAATGCTTTGCTCAAGTTCTCCTTTGCCCTACATCACGTCTCTTCGACTACTCCAGGCAGACTAATTAAAGGAGGTCGATATCACTTTTGTTTTTGGAATCGGAATTGGTATAGGTAAGGCTCCAGTGATAAGTTTACATTTATCAAGTAAAATTTAGGTTTTTTTTTTAAACTTATCTAATTTTGATCTGCTACCATCCCCAGCTTGCTTCTCCTCCGTGAATCTGCTCCAACATCGGTTCTTCGTTTCAACCTTCACTGTGAAAAAAATGGCATCTATACCTTGAATTCACGTCTCCGGTGAAGCCCTCAATTTCTACGGCAAAAGGGCCATCTTTGGTTTCATTTGTCCCACATATGAACTCAGATTCGCCTAACCAAAGCTTGAAGAGTAAAAACACCGATGATTCTGCATATCAATATGGATAGGTATAAAAATACAAAACTCTTTGAAAAAAATCAATTTTAAATTGTTTGGATTCATTTAGGAAGTATAATTAAAACAATATGGACACAAAAGTCATGTTATTTTAATTTGTCATTTCTTGATTTTTAACAGGAAAATCAAGAAGAAGAATGTAGGACTGAAGGTGAAATAGTTCGTTCTCAATCAAACCGAAACTTTACCCGACAATGGATCATGTAAGGCGGTGGAATTGGTTAATAATGTTAAACAACTTCATCAAGGGTAAATTGGTCATTTCATGGATAGGTTCTTGGTTTCATGGGAGTTTGTTTCCGGTGGTTGTTGTGGTTGTGTGTTTGGTCAATATTAGGTCATGGAGGTGTACCACATGGTTGACGATGATTGGTTATATCTTTCTAAATTAAGTAAGAGTGAAAATTTGTGCTCTGATTTTTTTAAAGTATCCGCACGAGAAGCTCTGAGGGTATTAAAGTCAATTCATGTTGCTGCAAGAAGAAGCCTTCCAGTTTTAGTTAACCCTAAAAGGCAGATTTTAAGCATTCCAGTAAGCTTAACCCTTTAAATAGCTTTATTTATTGACTTTACTTTAATAGTAACTATTTGCTTTTTTTTTCTTTTAGAAAACTTCATTGTTTCATATAACCACATAATCTAAAAAAATTTGCTATTTGGTTACAGAATATTGGCTTTAGAATTTGCCCATGTTTGAAGGTATCTGCCAAATTTAATCCAAGAGTACCTCTTGGTGGTGGATACAGTTTGTTTTTATGAGTTTTGGCTAACGTGAGCCAAATGTGTTTTTGTAGTTCATTTTGTAAAATTATAATTCTAAAAAATAAAGAAAATATAAAGAAAACCATATTCATAACCATTCTTATTGGAGATGAAAATCAATTACCTACAATGGTTATAAGCAATGTAAGTCTATATTGCTTTTATGTTTTCAAAGTTTTGTTATATATCATTTTAGTTTTAGTTTTATGTAATACTCAAAGTGATTGTTTGCGGACAGGTTTTCGGTGCATCGGGTTTTGGAAGAAGCTTATTTTACATATTGAGTTCTTTTTTAAGTCATACTTCATGCAGTTCAATTTAAGAGTTGCAAAGTAAGATTTCTAATTCTGATAACGAAACTGTACTGATACTGTGATTTTTTATATTGTTATTGTCAGTTGTCTTTTTGAAGATAATATAAAAATTTGTTAATCATTCATTATATCATTCTACTATCAAGGCAAAAATTAAATCCAAATCATCTGGGTAATTTTTGAAGAAATCATATCTTCCTATTATGACTTTATTATTCCAACAGAAACCAGCTTTAACATCACATATCATTAGGAAAACCAAACCTGGATTGTAGATAAAAGAAACTAGAAAGAGACAAAAATGCCCTTGATGGAACATCATTAACCTCTACAGTCGAGAACTATTTAAAAAACTTTTATTTTTTCTCCTTCTTAGTAGATGTTAAGTTGATTGATATAGTAATATCCTTCTTTAAACCAAAAAAAGACCAAATTGCCCTTTATAAATTTTACTGCATCAATCTCATCAATTTTACTGCACAAATCTCAAGTAAAACCAAACCACAATCTTACAGTTTCAATTCCAGCATTATTTTCAGCCTCCAGAAGAATCAAGATAAAATCACAGATCAAAAAACACACAAAAAAACCAAAATACCCATCTTTTCTTAACTTGTACGAGAACTCCTTATAAACCATGCAATTCTATATTTTTCTTTTATATATGCTGAAAAATAATGCATCAGTGAAGTTTTTTTTTGCATAGGAAATACCATTTGATAGTAGCTGTGGTATTAAGCTAGGTAAAGGTCGAAATGTGTGTCATTATTGTTACATTATGAGGATTAACAAGGTCAATATGCAGGATTAGGGTGGCCAATATAGTTGGTGTAGATGAGTTCAGCTTAAAATGTTACCAGGGGCATTGTATTAATTAGTTTGTTACTTTGAAGTCAGATGTACGATTTAGCTTTTTTAGAAAAAAAAAAAGATTAAAGATTTGAAAAAAAAATGTGCAATCAGCTTCCCGAATCCCAAATCTTCTATTGAGTACATAGTTGATTATATTTTTTATTTTTTGCTTATATGTATATATTACTGTGACGTCCCAAAATTTAGGTCCAAAAATTTCATTTTTAATTAAATTGTTCATAAGACATTCACTAGAAAATATTGAATCAACACGTCATCTCATAAAATCAAGTATCATGTTTCAAACCCACAACATAAGCAAATAACATATCAGAGTACAATCCCAGAAAACACCGTGCGGAAAATCAAATGTGTGTGTGATGCCATGCTACGCCGCCGACTCCTTCCCCTTAGATGAAGAGGTACCTGAAACCAAAAACTGAAACCGTAAGCACAAAGCTTAGTGAGTTCACCCATCATACCACATACCATACAATAGCATCGGTATCTTTCAACCAGTAATCATCATCGGTATCTTTCAACAGGTAATCGTCATCGGTATCTTTCAACCGGTAACTGGGGACTATTCCACCCCCTACCACTAGCATACAATAGCAAGATATAAGCACACAATTAGGCATATCCGGGTACTGACTTACCCCTTGGTCCTAAGGACCCCTATCAGGGAAACTATCTCTATCATGTAACATATCATATAGATATAACTCATAACCAAACGTATACCAGACCAAGGTAAATTATCACAAAGACAATTTGTTATAACGTAGTTCTTTCAGGATCGATTGATTCTAAACATGCAAACAATTAAGTATGTAAAAGTAAACACAAATATGGCTTGAATAAGGTGAATGATTAATGCTTCAACACCTCAGAAGAGCTCTATTAAGAACTTCGATTGTAAAGGTGTTTTAGGGTTACAAAACTCAAGCGTAAAATCAAAGACGTATTCACGTAATGCATACATGCATGCATATATATATAGTCTAACCCTAAGAGATAATCACGGATGGGCAGGCCCAATCCGGATATATACAAAAAGCCCTAAGACACACCACAATAAGCCCCAACAATCTCCCCCTTTGTGTCTTTGGGACTGAGACTTCAACCCTGTTTAGCAACATAGGGCTTCTTCATCGTCTTGAACACTCTTATGGAATTTGCAATTTTTTCTCCTTTTTATTATTATTATTTTAAAAAAGACAAATCCAACCAATTCCCGCACTATGTCTACATCATGAAGGTGTAGAAGCCCCTAAGAGCAAAGCCAATTACATCCTTCTTCACTAGATTTAGTTAAATATTTTCATCATCAAGAGCTTCTAGCACGCCAACAATAATTCGACGAAGAGCGAATCCATATCGAACCTAGTCATTAGATCAATTTTGCTTTAGAATGATATCAAAAGCTTTGAAATATGTAGATTATAATGGTTTACATCTTCATAAGTTAGGTGAATCCAAAATCAAATATTATACAACAGATCCTGACATAAATCCATTTTTTACGACAAAAGCCCCGACATAAACTCAGATTATGTTAGGAATTTGGGGTACATAAAGTCTAGGAAATTCTAATAATTGTGTTTAACACTTTTCAGATTAAAGTATTTTGATGGTACTCCCAATATTTTTTAATCAGATAAGACTTAGAGAGACAATAACAAAGAATGTTTTGATGATAGTTTCGTATGTACCAGAAAATAGAGACCAAAATCGACTTTTAGATCTTTGTCTGAAAAATGTCATATGACAGTATCAAACTATCATAAAACCATAA
The DNA here is from genome assembly GCF_051521515.1 of Lactuca serriola. Lineage (NCBI taxonomy): Eukaryota > Viridiplantae > Streptophyta > Magnoliopsida > Asterales > Asteraceae > Lactuca > Lactuca serriola. The sequence continues at coordinate 362,352,496 of NC_136411.1, forward strand.
AAACTGACATAAAAACGAAAGTTTGGATAACAGTCAAACCAATGGTCAATTCTCTTAAAATCTTATTTTCTGATACATTTTTAATATAAGGGTCAAGCTAGGGGCTCTGCCCCTTGGACCCTGCTCCTAGGGACGCTGCCCCCTGACCCCTGTTCATTTAGGGGTTTCGTCCCTAAAAGACAGTGTACTTTAAGACTTGATCAAACTTAAACAAGTGTGTACTCCACACATTGCTTACTTGTTTAATATTTATCAATATCACTTTTGGTCAACAAAATAATCCTATTACATTTAAATAATATTTATGATAACAAAATCACTAATATAAATTAACCTAAATTCTACAATATAAGCCTAGATTCTACATTTGCACAAGGATATTAAAATTTTGTTCATCATTAGCACAAGGATATTACATCGACATCCCACGACAAAATCGTCAGTATAAACCTTGAGTAGATGGGAAAGTGTTCACATCGAATATTCTACTGATAATTCGTATAACGAGGAAGCTTAGAGCAAAGCAGTGCCTTTTTTGTCTTAACTAATAATAATAATATTATTACCCAAATAATGATAATTTGTCATTTTATATTGTTTTAATGTCTGATTTTTTAGCAAACTTTACGGAAAAAAAAAACTTGAAAAATAAACCTTATTATTATTATTATTATTATTATTATTATTATTATTATTATTATTAAAATTAAAAGTATATCTCTAATATTCAAATGTTGGTGCACGTATGCTTATAAATTTCGCATCCCCAACAATATCCTCACCCTCATCAATAGCATCACCCACAATCCAAATTGCGCATAGCTTAAACCGTGATTTCTCTTGCACTTTTTAGATCCACCTTGTATATATTTATGTTGTGTCCATGTCTTTTGGATGAAAACAATGATAGTACAAACTACCATCAATGCACTTTAATGTTCATGGTTTGAGATTTAAATACTCTAAGATATGTATCTCTCAATAGTATCATGTGTATGTGGAAAACTAAAAATATGTCCCTCACCTAAAGATTGAGGATCCAAGTCTTCGTGGAGACGAAATAAATATCATATGGAGGATGTTGTGTTTGCTGTTCTAAAAAAATAATTTAAAATATAGTAGGTTTTAATTTTGAATTTCACAGGTTTCAACTTTAAGTGATGTTAAAAAATTAAATCTCTTAAATGTTGAAGGTTTGGTAATGAGTTTTGAGACTTTTTAAAGTCCTTTAAAAAAATCTGTTTCAAGAAAAATTGTTCGAAGAGTATGAACTTAAAGAAAAGTTACTACAAATAGTTTTATTTATTTATTTATTTATTTTTATTTTATTTTATTTTAGTCATACTATGCCGAACATTTCTACACAAATAAAATAATAAAATCTACGCCTTGCAACATAAAGTTTTCTATTTACAGCTACCGACTGACTTTTAAACATTATAAGATACATGAAGGTCTAGATTCCTAATCGTTTCTTATTTTCTTATGCAATTTTGAAATTATGGATAACAAAACCTTTATGGACAACTTTTGCATTGTTTGAAAGTAAATCACATCCAAATTTGGTACCATCGAAAAGATTTCATGAAGAGGAAACCCACCCATATATTGGCTCAAAATTCCATAAATTCATGTGGAATTTTGATATTACCAAAACCCCATCAGAATAAGAAATAAAACGAATATAATTTAATATCATAATCAGAATTACTACATATTACATTCAATAAGAGCTATCACAAAGACTTTCGTAAGTTAAAACCAAGTTTCCAATTCCAACTCATTAGTCGTTTTTTACGCAATACTCAACTGTGTATCTTGGTATCATCGTTTTTCTTATTTTTTTAACATTAAGACACGTAAAGTCACTTAAAGTCAACCTTGCATCCTTGCATTCATAATCATAGCCCCCCAACAACCACCTCACATGGTTTGTAACATTATTACCCCTTCACTTTTTTATTTTTTAGAAATTATTCCTCCAACCACCACTTCCTTGTATTAAGAAGATTTTCAACGACCATGCACAGTTACACACATTTAAAAAAAACATTTTCAGACAAGTTTACATAAATGGTCCTTGTGGTTTATGAAAGATACCAATTTTCATTCTTTCTTGAATTTTGTTTATACGGATGGTTCTTTTGGTTCCGTTTTGTTGTATGCTTGATTCTACGACTAACTATGTTAGATATCTATATCTGTGCTAAACATTACAAAATGATCGTTTTGCCTTTATTTTGTCTTTCTCTTGCTTTTATTTATTATAAACTTTATATTTATTTATCTATTATAATAAACACTTGACCCGGCATATGAATAATAATAAACAAAAAATAAATTATAAACACAATAAAATCAGACTAGAGATAAAACTCAAAATCAAATTTAAAATCTATTTATGACTAAAGTTAAATAAGATAACATGTGCTAAAGCATTGTCACATCATATTTTTTTATAAACTACTAAGCATAGTTTGGTGATATGGAATGATAATATGTTTAAAAGATAAACACTTTTTTTCTTAAATCAAATAAATGTTTATTAATTTTAATATTTAATTAACATAAACTTTAACAAGGTATAAATTGTTAATACGAAGTTATAACTATTTAAAGCTGAAACAATAAAATGGTCAGATGGGACTCCGTGTGTTCATTTTCATCTTCTCTTTTATCTCGCCAAACACTTGGCACATGAGCTTTGCGGCTGGGTAAGGAGTGGTTCTGATGAAGTCACGTAAACATAATGAGGGAGATGACAAGGCCACTCGAGCCTTAATGAATTTCTTATGTTTAATATTTTTAGTTAGTTGTTTTTTGAAAATACATTATATTTTAATAAATACTATCACTAGACATTAATATTTAAATAATTAAAATTACAATATATTGTTTTAAAATCAAATATTATGTTATAATCACAAAGATAAAATAAAAATATTGAATAATTAGTTAATTATATTATCTTTATAAAAGTTATATTTTATAAATGAATTTCTAAAAATAACTTATTATTATAAAATAAAAAATATTTAAAACTGAAACATAATTAATGGAGTAAAATGAAATACTGTATGATTAAAAAGAAAGTGTGAGATTTACGAAAGATAAAAACAATCGTTCAATATATATTGTATATACTCTATATATAATATAGTTTTTGAGAATCAGTAAAATACAATGTTTTAAAAACCGATTTTTTTAGTTGAACCGGTATGGTGACCGGTTCTCGGTTCAACTGGTTTAACCGGTTCGACCACCGAGTGAACTGGTTTCTATATTTTTCATGTTTGTTTTATTTTCCTACACATATATACATATATAAATTATGAATTTGATGTTTATAAGTTCAAACATTAAAAATACATATAAAAATAAGTTGTAAATAAATTCAAATACATTAAAATAACACATAACCAGAGGTTTTAATGTTTTACATCAATCCATATATGCCAAAAAAAACTTTATAACATTTAGTATATGTTTTTATTTAGTGAAACTAAATATATTTGGAAAAAAAATCATCAAATATAATGTAAATGGTTTTTTTCATGTGTTTTTATTCGGTTTAACCGGTTAAACCGGTTTATTTTGACCGGTTCAACCGAGTTTTTCTAAAAACCGGCAGGTTCAATCCGGTTCAGAAATCAATATAAAACCGGTGATAGTTGAACCGTTCTCTCCACCGGTTCCCGGTTCGACCGGCCGGTTCAAACTGGTTTTTAAAACATTGGTAAAATATGAAGTTGGTTAGGGAGATGGAAAAAGGACTCAAATCAAGTCATGTAGCACGAGTTCTAAATTCGTTGCGAGTACTGCTGTTTTTTTAGATAAAATTGCAAAAGTGGTCCCTGTGGTATGCATTTTTTTGGGGTTTTAATTCAAACCATGACTTTTTTGGTTTTGTGGTCCTTTTGGGCTACTTTCATTATAGAATTGGTCTCCGATAAAATTAAAAAGACTACTTTTCCCTTTTAATTTGTTTTTTCTATTTACTTAAATATTAATTTTCTTTTATTTAATTATAAATGTTAAACAAACCAAGAATGGGACCCACCTGCCCTCTCTCTCTCTCTCTCCCTCTCTCTCTCAAAAAAAAAAAAAAAAAAAAAAAAAAAAACGCCACTTACCCACCCCTTCTTCTTCTTCTTCCTTACCTACACCACCATTCTCAATCATTCTCTCTGTTTCTTCCTTACCTGCACCACCATTCTCCAACTCGTGATTTACCACCAATATAGCCCCAAATTGCATCATCTTAATCTCCCATAACTATAATGTGACCAGAACACAAATCCTCAAAAATTAATGTAACATTAGATCTAAACAATTACCGTAGCAGACCATTGAAACCATATATATCTTTGGAAGAACTTGCAATAATCAGATAAATGAATCCATCAGATTGCTCAAACTATTATGGTTCTTTTTTTTTTCCTAATTTTCATGTCGACTGGAAAGAGAAAGGACTTCTCCTACCTACAAAAAATGAAAAGCTTTATGATATATATCGAATAGTAGATAGTTTCTATAAAACAATATCCAAAACTCGAAAAGCTTCTTGTGGGGAATCCTCTTGCCTCCCCTATAAAAACATGTCCGGGAGATATAAATCCACACGTGAATCCCTTAAGAACCTTAGTTGTTGATTGATTTTACAATCACGTTAGCTTAATCTACATTTGATAAACCTCCACCCCTACATCACTAACCTCTTCCGCACCACACCATCATCTCCACCATCTGCAATCCAAATTGAAAGAGAGAAACCATGGATTTATGTTGTAAAATCATCTGAAGCCACTGAAATTGTTGATGTAGAAGATGATGAATAGTACTCGATTTTGATTTGTAGATTTTTGGATTTGGAGGGTAAAATAAAGTTCATTAAAGCCAAAAATCACCACCAGAGCAAGGAAAGAACGAGTAAGACCACAAATTCGCACAAGGATTTAGATACAGTGGAGCAAGATGATAAATTCGCACATGGTTTTAGATACAGTGGAACATGACCACAAAAAACTTGGATAAAAAAATTAGACCAATTTGGGTCTGCAACTAGGTGTTTGGTTTGAGAAGATAAATTGGGGGGTGGTTTGCTGTGAGAGAGAGAGAGAGACCCCTTTTTCTTTTTTTAATTATTAAAATAAATAAATTAGTATTAGATTTAAGAAGAAATGAAAGAAAAAAAAAATAGCCCAAGGGTATTATAGTCATTTTACTATTCAGATGGACCAAAAACACAACAAAACTAACTCAAAAGGACCATGAAGCCAAAAAAGTCGGGATTTGAACTAAAACCCCAAAAAACTACATACCACATGGACCATTTTTGCAATTTTGTCTTTTTTTTATTACGCTATTCCATCATCCGCCTATTCCTTAAATTAAAGCGTAGGAAACACACATCACACACCAATTCATTAAAGGGAAAACAATTTAAAAATGTATCATTTTTAATACATTGAGTAATCATTGTTTTTTCTTTTCCGGGCAAAGTAGGTCTATAAACTTATCGTTTTTGTATATATTTAGTCATTATAACAGACTATTCCATGTTAAATTCTCAGTTTGTACATATTTAGTCCTTAATAATTTTTTTTCGTAAAATAAGTCTTTGTTATTTTTGTACACATTTAATCCTTATGATGAATTTTGTCAGGTTTTTTTTTACATGGCATCCTACATGATACAATCATTAATGAGGTGTTCTCATATACGGCTCATCTGAGTACTGGAATCATGTGTTACATGTCTTGGTTTTGGTAATAGCATTGTACTTTTGAAATTAGTAGCTATTATTGTACAATATCAACTATATTTAATATCATACAAACTTCATTCAATAGGAATATTTAGGGTTGTTAATTGGGTCAATCCGACCAGTTTCGGGTTAGGCGGAATTTTTTCAAATATATATATATATATATATATATATATATATATATATATATATATATATATATATATATATATATATATATATATATATCACACGAAACCCGGCCCTATTAAGGTTCGGTTTAGTCGGATTAAAGTGAATCGGGTTTCGGGTATGTTAGATTGAAATATAACTATGTACGATAAATTTAAGTCGTACCATTTTAATACATAACCCTTGTGTATAGGGAATTAAGATGTAAAGTGGTATAAAAGAAATCAATTGGTTGTGTCTTTTTTACCACATACACATACATATTTTACCACATACACATACATAGTAACTTTTTGCAAAATCAATATGCTCATTTCTTATTTTGTATTAAACTTTATGTAAACAGTAAATTTTAACAAGATTTGGTATATTTTTTTCATTATATCTAATTGCAATGTACTATGTTACGCTGGAAGAAACTTGACATACTTTTAAAAACAGTTATGACTGTGAAATGCTTCAAGGAACACGATTGAGGTTTTATGATTTAGTGGCTTTCATTGTTGTAAATTTCTAATTTTCGTTGGCAAAAATGATAACTACATGTATTTATAAAGGATGTTGGAACTACTAACATTGGCTAAGGTTATTATATTCAAAGTAATTAGTGTGTTATTGTATGAATAAATGTGGGCCAATCATTTTACTTATTTTAAGAAAATGATTAATATATATTATTGAATTAAATATAATTGAAAAATATCATCTAATTTAACTAGAAATGTATTTTAGTCAATTAATATAGATTTAATAAAGGAAATTTGCATATTTTAAGGTATCATAGATTTTATTAATTTTAAAAATCCGATTTTATGAATTATAAGGTTTTTAATTCGGACATTCTGACAAAATATGTTTGAGTATGTTCAAAAATAAAAATATTCTAGAACCATAAAATAATAAAAATATTCTTGAACATATTTCTTGATCATGACTTTAAAAATTTCTTGTAGAATAACAAATTTTCGAACCAGTAATTGAAGAATTAAAACAAAAATTACATTAATTCTTATACAATACATGTAACAATTGCTAAGAATTACATTTATTGTTAAAAAATAAAACTAAAAACTTTCAAATTGGGAAAAAAAACATCAAAATCTAACAAAGACACTAATACATTCTAAAAGAATTATGTTGCTAAGAGGTGTCGTTCAAATTTCGTGGTCCGTTCTTCAAGCATCAGCTTCTGTGGAAACAAATCCAATGAATAAATTAGTGAGAAAATATCCATATTCCATTCCAACATAATTGGAATTCGTGATTCCATTCTGATAGAATTGGGATTCATTTACCAATAATTATATTAATTCAGGGCATTCTAACATAATATGTTCATGATTATCATAGAAAACATTCTTTGCTGATAGAATACTATAAATGAAGAAATACCATTCAGTTGAAGCATTTTAGCGAGCGTTTGGTGTGCATCAAAACAACTTTCAATTTCCTGTAAAAATTAGACAAACAGAACAAGTTCCCAATTCACAGAGGACATTTTGATGTTGGTGTTGTTGCCTTCAGTCCATCTACAACTGCTACTGATCCAGATTTGCAAGCACACATGAAGCAGAATATGTGTCCACAACTCAAATACACAGGATCAAATACAATATCCTGATCATTCAACAAATACAAACGACAGATTATTCAATAGCAGATACTATATATATGATTTTTAATTAATCAAGGTATGCATTATTATAACAAAAAGTTTACAAGGCATTATCAAGGGCTGACCAAGCATATGGAACAAGTCAAATTTATCTCAAGCTTCACAGCATTAGACAACTTACACGAAAGTGATGGTTTTCCATAATTAAATATAAGAGAGTAGTCTTCTAATATTTCAGATGCTTTCCTTATAACTTTCTTTGATTCCCTTAAGTTAATATGGAAGTCAATAAGCTCACAAAGCCATGGAGACTGAAGGAGTTCCATGTGCATGCTCTGGACTTGTGACCTGAATGCTTGCCCTTGTTTAGAGTCATGTATCTGCAGTAAAAAGTTATGAGTGCTCAACTGCTCATGTTTTATTATGAAGAATCTAAAAGCACTTTGATAATTAAGTGACAAATAAAAACCTTATCATATTTTTTAATAATTTTGCACATAGCAATGGCATTGATAACTGCATAAGCAACAAGGTCCTTTCCTTCTTGTATTAAAGAATGATGGTTTCCATGTAACTTGCCTTTGCACCACATGAAGTACTTGTGGAAGCCTGTTGCCAGATGAACATCAAGCACCTTTTATGCACGCTCATTAAAACATCCAACCACCACAGACATCTCCTTCATAAAGGAAGGAAAAAAGCTTCCATGATAGAGGACATGGGTTGAAGTGGCAAAGATATTTGCATATTATGGCGTCAATTAAATTTAAACACATACTTGACCAGTCCCTTGGGGCAATCGAAGGCCACCGCCGCTGAGAATGTTAGCACGTGGATTGGAACGGCAAGGCTTATTCCCCTTATTGGCGCTTTCATTGCTGATGCTTTTCTCGGTCGATACCTAATGATTATAATTGCTTCGCTCTTTAATAAATCATTAACTGGATGCTCTGTGCCTCTGTTGAAATCACATCGATAATGTCTGATCACAAATTCATAATTGACAGGCGCTTGGGTGTGAGGTTGATGGTAAGGGTGTGAGGCAATTTATGAAGGGGATAAATTTAGGGTTAGAAAAAGTCAATTAGATAACGAGGGATTATAGAGATTATTTTTGGAAATTATTAATTATATTACTAAATTACCCTTCTTTATTTATTTAAATATTTAATTTTGATTGGCTCACATTTATGCATACAATAACACAATAAATACTTTAAACACCTGAACCTATCTCTACTAACATTAACAACATGTATAGGGATAACCCGAAACCAACCTTGGATCTACTGCATTTTTTTCCAGCCTTACCCAAAGGATGATGTACTAGTAGATCTAATGAAATGACTGTTGGATTAGTGTCTAAGTCCATAACTATTTTGGTATGTACTTGACCCGATGGTGCATGGTCCTTTTGGGTTGCCTTCACCAAAGCAACTTGATTGGAGAAATATATAGATAGAGAGGATAATATGATTTATTAATATGTTATAAGAATAATATATTAAAGGAGAAATCATATTTGTTTAATTAATATTGGTCGATAATTAGTTTTGTGATCAAATGTAATTAATTAAACTAGAGGGGCTGATTTGTAATTATATGATAGTTACAAATAAGGTAAGGATTATCTTATAAGTGTGGTGAACGAATTTAAGGTTGGAAAGCCTTAGAATTTGAGTATGATAAGGATTCAAGGATTATCTTATTGGTTGCTTAATGGATAATCAACTAGATAAGGATAATGACTGAAACCCTATCTCTACACCTATATAAACAACCCCAAGGCCATGAATTCGGGTATCCCTTCCCAAGAGGTCCCAAATATGAATTCTAACCTCTCTCCTCTCTCTATATACCTTCTCCACTTGCTTATGGTGTTTGTAAGCCATTAGAGGAGTGACACTTGTGACTCTCTGCTTTCCAAGGTCAATTCAAGGAGGAATTGGATTGTTATTGCTATATAACAATCAAGGTATGTTCTTAAACCTATTTACATGTGAATTCTGATTTCCATATACTAGAATTAGGGTTCAAAGTCTTGGATTCAAAGTATGTACAATAGAGAAACCTAGATCCGAGCTTTAGGGTTTGTATGAGCACATAGGATGTCTTATGACCAAAACCCATCAATGACGAACCTCATTTATTAACATAACATCCTCATGAACGAACGAAACATATCCCATAATACATAACTAGCACGATAAAAGTTTTAAAGTTAACCAGAAATGTTGCTAAAACCATGGTCGGATCCATCCAATTATCAACCTTGCTAGCACGACATGCCAAAAAGTAGATTCTACACAAAATCAAATGTCGCGTCCGGAAGATTAAGTAACACTATCCCAAATTCTAGACTCCCAATAACCAAGGACATCTTCCATACTCGAGTCGAACTTGATGATATGTTGATGAATCCATTGAACTTCAACAGATATAACTCAAAACTTCACAAAAGAATTTCCACATTAATGATGAATGAATGACCAATGATCGAAAATTCATTGACACGTAAACCCATGAACTAGTACCCTACTGGACAAAGCCCAAGAGGGACTAAACATACCAAACTCTGAAATCGATTGACCGATTTGCAACTGCCTAATCTAGACTATAAATAGCAATCTATACAACGAGATGACAAATCCCTCAACAACCGATACTCAACCTGAGCGACCCTAGTGCCTCCTTGTATATTCATTGGTATCCTAAAAGGAAACAATGGCTACAACGAGCTCCTTGACCAACTACTTCCTGCTGCGAGACAACTCGAGTATTTTCTGAACTCATACTTTTGATAGCCACTTGCTCTTCACCCTTGACATGACCAAATCTTGAATTGAAGTCTCATATACCCGCACCGCAGATCCCTATGAACCATTCTTCTAACACCACCAACTCAAACAGATCGATGGTCCTCCAAGCAGAATACCTAATTCTTCCATACTTAGGGTTCAAACTACCACCCACTGACGTTTCAACCAAACCATATCTCATACCGGCTCAACTAGGTGTAAACCATCCCTGACTCTTGGAATGTATAACACACGCAAGATGATGTTCCTGAAAAGTGATGGGTTTTGAGCACTACATCAATCCTATGGTGTACATGCAAACCCTAAAGCTTTGGATCTAGTTTGTCTAATGAACATGCAATAATCATCCAAAGCTCATAAACCCTAATTCTAGCATACAATAATCGAAATTGACAAAAGAATAGAGTTTAGATCTTACCTTGATTATTATGTTACAATAACAATCCGAATCCTTCTTGTAATTGACTTCTGAAAGCCTAGTGCCTCAAATGTTGCACCTCTAATGGAGTCACAAACACCATATGCAACAAGATGAACATGGAGAGAGGGAGGAGGAACCAAAAACGTCCAAGAACCCTTAGGGATTACTTCACCACGTTTTGGGGGCCTTAGGGGTTCCTTATATAGGTAGGCTATTAGGGTTTTCAACTAGGAAACCCTAATTTGACTGCTTAGGCTCTAAGCAACCCATGGACTCCCTCTTTAGAGTCCTTGGATGAATTCTTATGGGTTTCCCCATAGATTTCGTCCACTCCAACTTCTATGGAGTCCATTAGCCCATTTATGCAGCTATCTTATAATTACACAATCAGTCTGCTTTATTTAATTAATCTCTTTTAGCCACAAAATTAATTAGTATTAATTCTTGACTAATATTAATTAAACAATATGTTTTCTCTTTTAATATATTATTCATATAATATATTAATAAATCATAATTAATCCTTTTTCTCCTTAGTTCATCCTATCAGTTGCTATGGTGAAGGCAACCCAAAAGGACCATGCTCACAATCGAGTCAAGTAGATACCAAAACAGTTAAGGGCTTAGAAACCTAATCCAACAGTCTCCCACTTGGATAAGTCTAATAACTATATTGTGTGTGACTTCAGAACCTGATCAACAATCGTAGCTTTCAAAAGCCGTTGTCAAACTCTAATCATATCAGAAACGTGTCCTTTAGATAAGGGATCATATATTCCTCCATTCTAGATATTGTATGAACTGAGACATGTATTTTAATCATACTCTCTGTTCATGTGTTGTTTCTTGATTTTCAATTTATGACAAGTGACAACAGACTACAATTTAACACATCAACTTAGTCCAGGCTTGGCCAAACTCTTAGGGTGTCATCACTAAATCATCGAGGGGCCCACGGATATCGCTTTTAACCCACTTTGGGTAAAATGAACGCATAAACTTTGACTCAATGCTCGCTTGTACCTACTCATCAAATCACACACAACAGTATGTTTTATAACACCAAGTTACAGGTGCGTTTACATATTATCAATGTGAAATCGAATTGCAGAATACAACTCACACATCTCTGTTTTAAAAATATAAGATATTATCATCTCACCAATCACTCGTGATAAAATCCATGAAGCGATCCAAGTGAGCGTGGGTTTAATCCAATGCTCTAATCTTATAGGAGCACTCATGAACCCTGCAATAAACTTTTGCTATGTCTAAAACACTTTAGACAATCTACAGTCAGATTCATGACAGTCTTCTTTCATACCTACTTCCAAAGTATGATTGACTGTGGATGGTTTGAATAATCTTATTATTCGGGAAGTCAAACATGCAAAGTGAAACACAAGAATAATCGAATCCAATATGGCCCCAAACTTTTGAGTATAAATAAAACTCCTTTTATTTAGTCACCATATTGATTACACATTATTCATTGTATAATGTTTCAAATAATCAACTTATTACTTGAATTATAACAACAGTTGTCCCATACACCAAGCATGCATACTCTGTTTACCTATGATCCATTCTTTGTGAAATAGATCAACTTAACACATTTCTAATGATACTCATTTCACAACTCCTAATCCTTATCATTAGTGTAAGAATACCAAATTCTTGCCACTACCAGAATATGTTAGATTCTAACATTTTATGCAATGATCCTTTTGTAATCTTATTGCACAAAAGTCTCCAAGACTTTGCCAATGAAATTACTAAGTTCTCTATTGGCGATTGTTACAAGACAATTCCATATATGTGAAGTCTCGCATTCAAAGTACATTCCTTTGAACATCCTTCTTGCATAAAAGTTTCTAATCTAGACATAGATTCTCGATATCCAACTCCCAATATGGAAACATTTCCATATTTGCCATACAACAACTCATTATTAATAGAATCATATCTAATCATAATAATGCTTTTATGGTCCATTCATTACTATACTTCCAACTACCCACAAGTGACCAATCATCGGCGAACCTTAGATTGTACTTGACAGTTGTTTAATTATTTTAGTTAAATCTGGTTCTAGTCCCTTTTCCCTCTTAATGCCCTAGGCATTTGGAAAACATTTTAAAACGGTCGAATATTACAACATATGCAATCAATCTTATACCCGAAGCGTATGGGACACGATTCATAATGAAATACGTGATACTTTACCAGTTCCTTGCTATAATATTGCCATATATAGAATCCTTTCAAGTTGTATCTTTTCAACATAACATCCATATATGTCCTTTGACTAAATTTGATTAAAATTTCTCGATCCAAGCTTTTAGATTTCGAAACGAAGTATAATATTCTCTCCCTTAATTATAGCAAAACAACTATTCAACCTTTTCAAGTTCACTACTAGAAAACAGACCTTTAATGACGCGCTTTTTACGACACGCACTGATTAATGATACGCAAAAGGACGTGCCCTTAAAATAGTGTTATCTCTCCAAAAAAATTAAGGATTTACGTCACGCATTATTGCGTGCCCCTAATTTAGTGTCTCAAGAAAAAAAATTAAAAACACGGAGGGCACTTTATCTTAAACGCGTGTCGTCTGTACCTGTCGCTTTATAATTTTAATGGAACGCGCTTTTAGTAGACAAGGGGGGAAACGAAATCCCCAAAATTTTGAAAACCCGCCTTGTTTTTTCTATCTTTTATCTATCTTTCATCCTTGCAATCCACTCCCCCCTCTCTGATAATCTCTCCTCTAGATCTCTCTTATATCTATCTTTCATCCTTATTTTTTCTATCTTCTATCTATCTTTCAATATTTATCCATTTCGTATTTTTGGAGCTCAGCACCAGCCAGGCACCACCCAAGCACCAGCCATACAGAGGTCAACGGTGGCAAATATTCTCTTTTCTCCCTCTCAAACGTCTTTATTTCCGTAATTGTTATCGTAAGTGTGAAAATCTCTAACTTATAGCTTTAATTTAAACTTTAAGTTGTTCTAGGGTTATATTGAACCATAGTAAGAACGCATACTGGATATGGGATACAATTTCATACCTTTATTTGTGTATCTAGAACATAGGAACGATGATTTGGATCTTCGATTGAAGTTTTGGAACACCGATTAAAGTATTGGAATGCCGACTTGAACATCATTTGTGTGTTGGGTGCGTCGACTCAATATATGGTAACAAAATCTCACATTTTCCAGTAGTTAATTGTGTATAGCTTAATTGTAAGGGGTAGCGATCACTTTATAGAACCATATACACGATTTCAGTTCATTAATTTTAGTCAATTTTATTATATTAATTTGGTTCTAAACTTCTAACATCGTGCATTAGGTACATCTTACTGAATTAACCTCGTACCTCTATGTATTCTGTATAAATTTTACTACTCTTCAATATGAATTGAAGAATTTTTTTTGTTAAACTCAGACTATGGAAAAGCTTTGGAAAGCAAATGAAGCAGTTAAAGTTGCTCCTGCCCTAATTGCTTGCAGTTCCAAATATTGAAAAGTTTGCTTATCTCATTAGTGAACAGAGGAAGGTTTCCATCTTTCTGAATTTATCTTTCATAAACATATCTCAAAAATGCTAATCTTTTTATCTATTTTCAACCAGATATATCAACCAAAAGAAGTTGAAGAGGTGAAGGTAGTTCCAAAGACCGAAGAAGACACCATAAAAGAATACATAACAACAAATAGACGACATGAAAATGCTAAACTGGTTTGTAAATTGCAATTCAATTCTCCATCTTCCATGTTTACATTTTTTTGATCAGGTTTAACACTTATAGGTTTGTAAATTTCAATTCAATTATCCATCTTCCATTTTCCATGTTGGACATTTTTTGATGTTTACTCGATGTAGTTCTAGGTATAGAGATGAATACAGGGGCTACAAGAGGAGAAGTCGCAACAGAAGCAGGGACAAATATTATGGAAGGGACAGAGAAAGTAGGACCCACAGTAGGAGTAGGAACCTTGATTATCATAAAAGACATAGGTGGGGGGGGTATGATGGTGAGAGAAGCCTAAGTAGATCTCCTATAAGGTAAAAAGACATAAATGCCCTTATCATTGAAAATAGCCCTAGAAAGTTTTTTTTTCAGTTTTTGTTTAAAGTTGATCTTTTGTTTTAAATACATGAAAGTGAGAATCATAATTATTTATCGATCATAAAAGCTTTGAACCATTTGAACGGATAGAATGTTGTAGCTTTGAACCACTTGAGTGCCACAATTCACTTATAATCTGTCATTACAACATATCGCTTAATCCATAGACATTGGCTCTAAAAGATGTACAAATATCCCTTTACTTTCGCCCCAGTCCCAAAAGTGCGAATTTTTCTCTCTTATTTCAGTTTAAATTTACATCTTAACTCATGTGCAATCTTGAGAAGAGATCTATTACATTTATTTCGTCCCACAAAGTCTCTTATTCAACCGTGTGTACACCTTGTAATAATGTGGCTTAATATCTGACAGTCAACTCCTATTTGTTTCTTCAATGATATTATTTTCCAAGATATGTGGATGGTCTATGTCCATTTCTGTTATTCTATTTGACACTCAAGATAACCTTGTTCATGAAGCTACTAACAGCAGGGGTGCTTCTGTGACATGCCAATATTTCTCATCTTACTTCTCTGTTGTCTTATTTGCTAGTATGTATATTCTTATACATTTTTTTGCAGGTTATAAGCCCCGAGCTTATATTCTATAATTCATCAAAATATGTAGGAGAGTCTTCTCTCTTCACAAATAAGTTTTTGCATGCAAGATTGGATGCCTTCTGCAGGTCTCTCTTTCTTGCCTTCATGAATTTTATTGATTAAATTTCACGGGTGCCTTAAATTTGTATTTGGTCCTTTTCATACTAAAGCTAGTGTTGCATGTTACTGGATGATTAGGGTATTGGAAAAAATGCTTATAAATTTGTTCCTTTCTCTGACATATAGGTACAGGAACTCAAACATGATTTTGCGACAATCCATTTATGATTTTTCTTATTGTTTTCTATCCCTAAATGAATGTCTGTCTTCTAAATACGTTTAAACATAAATCTTCTCTTGTTGATAATTTTCTCATTCCATTTTGTGTGTGTTAGTTTGTATGTGGTGGATGGGTCCAAAACCTAGCTCCCTAGAAACCTATATCCAATATATTCTAAACTGAAGGAAAGAGGCCAGTACTTTTTGAGAGAAATCTGAAAGGAGTAGGTTGAATTAACTGATTAGCATTCTTTATTTTATAAATTTAAGCTCGATTCAGAACTGATAAATTGGACAAATCGTATCTAATCAATTCACATATTACTGTGTGCATATCTTGCAATGGAATTGGAATCAGATACAGAACACAACCACAACATGATGATCGATCACAAGATTCCAACACATAACATGCAAATTGATCCATCAAGATTGATGTGTGTAAACTCACTTAGTTTTAAACCTACTTATAATTATCAAATAACACACAAAAGGCAGTGAACCTATCAATTGTGGTATAGCTAAATAAGCAGGGTATCGATCACAGGGAACGACAAATTAAATTAAAAACTAATTTTATCTAAGTTAATTAAGAAGTAGGGGTTTTCTCTAGTTTTACAAGACTAGAAACTTACTAACTATTACTAATTTAAGACTAGAAAATAACGACTTAACTAGATTCAATAATTCGAAAGGAACTTCTGTTTAGTTCAACTTGGTTAACTCTATGGTTGATTTCAAGGTAATGGTGCAATGGATTAATTCTTTCGTTGGTTACCGATTCAAGTGATTAGATTCGTGTTCACTACCCTAATCCTTAGCAAATAAACTAACTTAAACAGTGGCCAATTGTCTAATTTAATTATATTCACTAGATTAATTATTCGGGTTAAGTTAGACTTGCAATAGTTAACTAATTTATTCTTTTAATTAACTCCTTGTTTGATGGTCATCTTACAAGCTTGCACATGAATTTACTCAATTTTCTTATTAATTCTAGTAACATGCAACAGAAAATTAATTATTATTCGCACACAAGGTTCTTTAGCAAGCTAAAATAACAAAAGTTCACCAACTTGGAATTAATCCTACCAATCAATCAAACCATATTGTCAACTTTGTATCCCCAAACAGAAGTCTAAAGGTTTTAGCTCATAATTGAAGTAAGTAACAGCAAACAAACAAAGTCAAATTGCTTAATCATAATGATAAAACAAAAGAATAAATGGAATGATGAAATTTTGCCTCAATTACTCTCCGGAATTGAATTCTAGCTCCTTTCGTCGTCTTCTAGGGTTTCTCTGGCTTCTCAATCGTAGCAAAGTACTTTTGAATCGTCCCCGAACTCTCTTCTATCGATCTGTGGAATTATCTTTAAATATACGAATCGACTTGTCGAGTCATGTGGTGACTCGTCGAGTCCCTCTCACATTCCACGTATTGTGATAACTCTCTGGGATCCCGAGTCATTATCTTCTCGATTCTTCGATTGGACTCGCCGAGTAGTCGATCTGACTCGCCGAGTAGGTGCCATTTTTAATGTTTTTCTTCTTGATTCCATTCTCGATCTTCTAACAGTTTCTCCCGCTTCCTTTCGCTTCCGAGCTTCATCTTTGGACTGAAAAACATAATTTAACACTTTTAAGTACCTTTTGTCCATAATATGCAATAATTTAGCTAATAAATGAGTAAAAATGTATACTTAATATGAACTAATTATGCACATATCAAAATATCCCACACTTGTCTTTTGCTTGCCCCCAAGCAAAACTGAATTTTAAACATATTAGAATCATATATAACAACTCCAATCTAACCCAGCCATTAGGCCAAGACCGCAACGCATGCATTTGTGTCTAAAATTTTTCCTAAAGACCTCCCATACTCTAAATACTCACAATCCTCATAAACATTTGCCCACTCATCCCGAACTATGCTCATTTTATGCAACCCTCCGAATCCATCCGCAGAAAACCTCGTACCCTCAAGGTGTTTTTAACTGAGCAACCCTAGCATACATAATCTAAAATTACAAGTTTTTGATACCACTATGGAGCTCTTTTGAATTCATCTCTTCTTTGATATTTGCTTTGATCTCTTTGAATTCACCACCTTTATTGTTTGATTTTCGGGTATCTTCGATTTTTTGGATTTCTTGGAATTTTGATCTTTTGATCTTCACTTTAATTGCTCCAAAATTCATACAATTTCTCTTGTAGTTCTCTCTCTTCTTTTCTTTTTAACATGTACCTCTTTTTTTTCACTCAAATCCCTACATGCTTAAGCAGGGGCGCTCAACCTCAACCTTTATTGGCTAATGATAACAATCTTCCTGGATACATTTCAAGTTTAGGCTGCTAAACATATTGCATCCCTCGGGCCGAGCAGGGTCGTGTTTTTGTCCCATGATTTCACTAGAATAAGGAAGCCACAAATGCACTAGAACGTATATCGGCTCAACTAAACATTTGGGTTTTCATGCAATCATCAACACAACTCTAACATGGAGTCCTAATTTTACTTTTACCAAAATTTTCTAATTTAGATCCTAAGTAATACTTTTGGTATGCAAAATTTTAAAATTAGCCTAAATTAAGACTCTAAATTTTCTAATATGTAACCAACCCCCTACCCCACACTTATTTGATGCAATGCCCTCATTGCATATTATGTATGACAAAAACATAAAAAAAAAACTAAAGAGGGAATTGGAACAAACTCCCCTGGGATAGCAGTGGATAGGTTGATCACTTCCTTTTCAGCTCCAACTTCAATTGACTTTAGACATGGTATCCATGCCTTGGGTGTCTCGTCTCGTGTGGGTCACTCCAAATACGCGGATAACAGTGTAAGATCTTCAAGAATAAATATGGAAAGAATATATAGTCAAGTGGTACTCTAATCAGCATCAAATCAGCAGCCCCTTCAACATGAAACCAAACGAATCGTCGAGTATATACCAAACTCGTCGAGTTACTTCGGGAAATCTTCGGATTGTTGAGAATTAAGGGCGACTCGTCGAGTCAGTTTAGTGCACTCGACGAGTTGGTCACTGAATGAAAATAATATAATTCTGCATCTGATCCAGCTTCCAATAAACTCTCTATACTTTCTATTCACTTCTAGACTCCCTTGCCAACATCTCTAAGGACCGGACTCAATACTTTAACTCTAACGCTCCTCCTTTCTTGACTCTCTTTCTCACTTTGATTCTATAACTCTAAACCCTTTTGAAGCTAGCACTCCTAATTCAATTCTGAAAAATTGTCAAAGCGTCAAACATCAATTACACATCAAAAGCAAGTTTTAAAAACATCAAACAAACCAAAAAGAACAAACACAAAATTAAAAATTGTTCAATAAAAATGCATAAAAAAAATCAATCCTCCTCCTCATCATCATCAAGCCCTACTCCACTTCCTCCAGCACCACTCCTTCTTGCACTTATCACTTCTTCCCATGTTGGAATATATGGAAAGTTACCACCATCTATGTGTGGAATGTTAAAGTGTTCAAAAAGTCGGATATGAGATTGGTTGCTAAAATTCAAGCCCCTCGCCATTTGATCCTGTAGTCGCCTCATCTCCACATTGTACCAATCCATTGGTACATCTTCATTCTCAACCGGAATCACCGGCGGCTCCTCCTCTTTAAATTTAATCACTTCATATTTTGTAATGGTTCGTGATTTAGGTTTAGTAGTGAATGGTCGATCAGCTTCCACCCTTCTTCCCTTTATGTCTTCATCCTTTTCTGTGTTCAACCCTTCTCCAAATGGAATTGTATCAAGGCATGCCACCTCGGCGTCTTGGACTTCCATTCCTTTTCCTTCTTCTGCTGTTTGTTCTTCCAAAGAATCATAAATAGTAACTAAATCCAGGGTATGTGAAGAACTATCAACAAACAGATCAACATTGGCCAAGTTTTTATCAAATTCGACCGGACTCGTCGAGTCCATCAAGGTGACTCGGCGAGTCTGATCGGGTTCCATCAATTCTGGAGTGTTTTCTGAGTTGGCTCCTTCCAGTAACTTTTCTAACTCCTCCAAGTCTTTGCTAGCATCTCCACCTTCTTCAGAGTGTAGCAAAAACTTGCTTGGATCTTCTTTTAGCAAAATTTCAAGCTCTTTTTGTAATATCTCATCATCCAATTGGATATATGAGATTTCTTCTCTCTTTTCTTCTTCTTGCTTGGCTTCTGGAATAGCTTTAAACATCACCGACTCATCACCCACTCTCAATGTCAATGTAGACTCACTTATATCAATTAGAGCACACGCGGTGTTTAAGAATGATCTTCCCAAAATAATTGATATTTCGGGGTCTTCTTCCATATCCACCACCACGAAGTCTACTGGAAAAATAAACTTGTCCACTTTGATAAGGAGATCCTCACAAACGCCTTGTGGATGAATTATCGTTTTGTCCGCCAAATGGATCCTCATATTTACTGGCCTTGGTGCTGGTAAATTCAGCTTCTTAAAGAATGACAAAGGCATCAAATTGATGCTTGCCCCCGAATCAGCTAATGCTCGGGTGGAAACTTCATTACCAAATTGGCACGGGATCACAATATTTCCCGGATCACTCTTCTTTTCAGGAAGCTCATTCATCAATATTTCCGCGACTTCATCCAAATCTTTCCTAGCAGCAAAAAGGCTTTTAAGCAAGTTGAAGTATTTAGGTGTTTGGAGCATTGTTTCCATAAATGGCATATTGACTTGTAAAGCTTTAACATGCTCCATGAAGGTTCTGTATGCTTTTACTTTTTCTGCAGGCATGGCTTTGATTGGGTATGGCAGAGGAGGATTATAAGGCTTCAAAGTGCTGGCAGTTTTATTATTTACGTATGGACTTGTCGAGTCGGATCGGGTTTTTCTAGATCCGATTCTTCTTCCTTTTCTGCCTTCTTCTTGGAGATTTTCAGTGCTTCTGTGAATGTTTCTTCACTGCTGGAGGTTATTACACTTACATTCTCCATTCTTGGATTGGGTTCGGTGTTACTCAGAAGTTGACCCGGTCTTCTATCATTCACTTGATGCGCAAGCTGCCCCAGCTGTTTCTCAATGTTGAGAATTGATGCTTGCTGATTCCTAAGCATGTTTCTGGTCTCGTGTATGGCAGCATCGTGATCACTGTGTCTTTTTTCGGGCGCGACTATGAATCTAGTGAATAACTCTTCTAAATCGGCTTTCTTTTCTACCGGTTCTTCCTTTTGGTAAAGTCCCCTCTCCTTCTGCTTGTATTTCTCCTCCTTTGCCTTCTTATACTCCTCGAATGGTAGCCAATCCTTCTTAGGTTTCCGCAAATTATCATCATATCGATCACCACTCGAATAGAAAACTTGAGCTTTCTTATTTCCATTTTCATCCAAATCACAATCCTTTGTGAGATGGGGCCCTCTACAATTTTCGCATCCTACTCTAATAGCATGGATTGTTTGATCCATTTTAGTCATTCTTTGATCTAGACTATCAAGCTTAGCTATCACCGCCGCCATGCTATCATTTGCTGCGTTTACTACTCCCCGACTTACTTTGTTTCTCGGATTGTGGTATTCTCTAGAGTGCTTAGAGAATTCTTCAATTAATTCTTTAATTAACGGGGGCGCCTTCTTTGTGAGCAGGCCTTGAGAATCAAGCAATTGCCTTGTGGTGACATTGACTCCATCATAGAAGATGGAGACCTCTTGTTGGCTATTAAGGTCATGGTGTGGGCAATTTCTAAGTAGGCTCTTGTATCTTTCCCAAGCTTCATAAAGAGATTCTCCGGGTTGTTGCTCGAAGTTGGCAATGGCTTTCTTAAGCTTGGCTATCTTGGAGGGCGGGCAGAAATGGTCTATGAATTCTTCTTTCATTCTGGCCCATGTGGTGACCGATCCGGGAGGAAGTGACTTTAACCAATCTTTTGCAGCCCCCTTAAATATGACAGGAAGCATGCGAAGAAGCTGGGTCTCACGTGGAACATTAGGCACGTTGAAGTAGTCGGCCACATCATTCACTTCATCCAAGTGCTTGTAAGCGTCTTCATGATCCTTCCTGTAGAAAGGAATCTCCTTGAGTTGGGCGAGAATATGGCCTTTTAGTTCGAAGGTAGCGGTTGCGGGAATTGTGGGTTGCACAAGTCCCGGCCCGGTGTCATCACACATCCTTTTCTTCCACTCCCCCATGGGGACTTCATCGATGTTAGCCATCATGATAGCTAACTCTTCTTCGGAATCGATTTCGTGCTCGTAAGTATGCTCTTCTTCTTCCTCGGTCTCGTACTCGATATCTTCTTCAATTGGTTCTTCAATTGTTAACGAGGCACTGGATGCTCCTGATTTGCTGCTCCTTTTCTTGCTGAAAACGGACTTTAAATTCTTGAGTGGTGAGTTCTTTGAAGTTGCGGTTTCTCCAACGGCATTTCCTTTGCTCCTTCTTAGTGCGGATTCCGGGTCTTCCAAAGGAGAGACCAGAGGTGTATCAGATCCTCGGGTCATGAAACAACTGTAAACAAACAAAACAAAAGAAACAGAATGTGTAAAAAGAACAAAAACGAAATAAAAAAATAAAGACTGAAACAGCGATGTACTCGCGGAGTCGGCACGAGTGCACTCGGTGAGTTCAAGGCAAAAACAGAAAAGAAAATTTCTAGTTATTCTAAAAAAAACGAATTTTTTTATAAACTAATTCTACTTACTGGATTACTTTGTAAATAACTTTGTGTAAGATAAATCCCACACAAAGGATCGATTAAACTAGAATTTAATATTAATTTTAGAACCGTTCCCCGGCAACGGCGCCAAAAACTTGATGTGTGTAAACTCACTTAGTTTTAAACCTACTTTTAATTATCAAATAACACACAAAAGGCAGTGAACCTATCAATTGTGGTATAGCTAAATAAGCAGGGTATCGATCACAGGGAACGACAAATTAAATTAAAAACTAATTTTATCTAAGTTAATTAAGAAGTAGGGGTTTTCTCTAGTTTTACAAGACTAGAAACTTACTAACTATTACTAATTTAAGACTAGAAAATAACGACTTAACTAGATTCAATAATTCGAAAGGAACTTCTGTTTAGCTCAACTTGGTTAACTCTATGGTTGATTTCAAGGTAATGGTGCAATGGATTAATTCTTTCGTTGGTTACCGATTCAAGTGATTAGATTCGTGTTCACTACCCTAATCCTTAGCAAATAAACTAACTTAAACAGTGGCCAATTGTCTAATTTAATTATATTCACTAGATTAATTATTCGGGTTAAGTTAGACTTGCAATAGTTAACTAATTTATTCTTTTAATTAACTCCTTGTTTGATGGTCATCTTACAAGCTTGCACATGAATTTACTCAATTTTCTTATTAATTCTAGTTTCATGTTCATTAATCCTAGACATATAGCATAGTGATCACATAGCATATGAGGTCAATAATCAATAGATGTTCATGCTAATCAATTATCTTCCTATTAACAGAAAATTAATTATTATTCGCACACAAGGTTCTTTAGCAAGCTAAAATAACAAAAATTCACCAACTTGGAATTAATCCTACCAATCAATCAAACCATATTGTCAACTTTGTATCCCCAAACAGAAGTCTAAAGGTTTTAGCTCATAATTGAAGTAAGTAACAGCAAACAAACAAAGTCAAATTGCTTAATCATAATGATAAAACAAAAGAATAAATGGAATGATGAAATTTTGCCTCAATTACTCTCCGGAATTGAATTCTAGCTCCTTTCGTCGTCTTCTAGGGTTTCTCTAGCTTCTCAATCGTAGCAAAGTACTTTTGAATCGTCCCCGAACTCTCTTCTATCGATCTGTGGAATTATCTTTAAATATACGAATCGACTCGTCGAGTCCCTCTCACATTCCCCGTATTGTGATAACTCTCTGGGATCCTGAGTCATTATCTTCTCGATTCTTCGATTGGACTAGCCGAGTAGTCGATCTGACTCGCCGAGTAGGTGCCATTTTTAATGTTTTTCTTCTTGATTCCATTCTCGATCTTCGAACAGTTTCTCCCGCTTCCTTTCGCTTCCGAGCTTCATCTTTGGACTAAAAAACATAATTTAACACTTTTAAGTACCTTTTGTCCATAATATGCAATAATTTAGCTAATAAATGAGTAAAAATGTATACTTAATATGAACTAATTATGCACATATCAAAGATCTTGTTTTCCATGTTGCATTGTATGGACACCTCTTCCTGTTGTTTCATGGCTTCTTCCTTTTGTTGGTCATATTGGTATAGGCAGAGAAGATGGAGTCATTCTAGACTTTGCAGGACCTAACTTTATGTGTGTAGATAACTTCACTTTTGGAGCTGTTACTCGTTACATTCAAATAAGTAAAGATAAGGTACGCTCACTTCTAATTTGATCAAAACTAAATGAGGGCAAATTTGTAAAACATCATTTATATAAGAAACTTAATGAGAAAGAATACATAAAAAAAAAACTC
This sequence comes from Lactuca serriola, assembly GCF_051521515.1. NCBI lineage: Eukaryota > Viridiplantae > Streptophyta > Magnoliopsida > Asterales > Asteraceae > Lactuca > Lactuca serriola. The sequence goes on from NC_136411.1 coordinate 362,376,764, forward strand.
AGACATAACTTAATGATGTATGGAGCACTTAAAAGTGGTATGCACAAAGTTTGTTTCTTCTTTGAACATCTGAATAACATTAAATGACCATTTTACCCTTCTTCTAGAAGTTAAAGAAGTAAACATACATTGACTACATTTCTCCATTTTACCCTTCATCTTCTAATGTAACATCCCGAAATATCAAGAGTAGAGTTGAAGGGCTAAAAGAGTATATTGGGAAAGAGTGACTCGGCGAGACCATGGATGGACTCAGCGAGTAGAGTCGCGATTTGGTCGCGTGTTAAGTAGCCGACTCGGCAAGTCAATGAGATGGACTCGATGAGTAGGTGCTGAGTGGAGAAAACCCTAATTCTCGGGGTTGAGCCCTATATAAAGAACATTATGTTTCCTTCCCAGCCTCTTTATCACCCCTTGAGTCCCAGAAACCCTAAATTCGTGGAGAAGCACCATTGTTGAGCAAATTAGAGCTTGGAGAGGTGGTTATTGAAGAGGTCTTAGAGAAGGAGAGGCTTGGAGCAAGGGTCTTTGCTTGGATTCAAGTTTCTTTGCAGTTGGGGCGTTCTTTTGAGGTAATATCTCGTCTTTGAGCTGCCATTTCCTTGATGCATCATTTTGGGGGTATTAGAGATTATATATTTGGATGTGTTGGAGTTTAGAGGTTAGATCTGAGGTTGCTACCTCAGAACTGGAATGGAGAAGAGTTGGAATGCATGAAAGTCCCTGTGTTGAGTGTTGGATGAAGCTATCATGTCCCAAACCTTAGCCCTAATGTGCAAAATGCATAGATCTCTTTGGATTCACGTAAAGTTTGCCACTTTACGTGATGGATGAGTTGTAGGAGGCTAGATCTATGTTTTGGAGCAGTTGCATGGCCTGGAATGCTTCTGAATGGATTCAGACCGGTGGTACTCGGCGAGTCACATGGGTGTACTCGACGAGTTGCTTGAAGATGAGCTGGAACTCGACGAGTTGGAAGAAAAACTCGGCGAGTTGGATGAAGATGGCCTGGAACTCGGCGAGTTGTATGAACAACTCGGCGAGTAGGTTGAAGATAGCCTTAGACTCGGCAAGTCTGTTCTTGGACTCGACGAGTCTTGTCGAAGAGTCCCAAATATTTTCTGGTCGAGTCGAGAATTGGCGAGTCAAGGGATGACTTGGTGAGTTGTGTGCGAGTAGACTCAGAGTTGTTGGACTCGACGAGTCTCGGGGTGACTCGGCGAGTTAGGTCGCGGATTGAGGGAAGTTCTGAGTATGGGGACTCGGCGAGTCATCGGGTTGACTCGGCGAGTAGAGTCAGTCAGGGGTTGACTTGGACCTTGTCCAAGGGTTGACCAGTTGTTTTTCAGGGGTTATTTGGTAATTAAGGGTATTTATTGAGTGAGTGTGTTGGTGTTTAGTGGAGGAGTTCGTGTCGGAGCTTGGAGCAGCGGGATCTTATCCTTTAGTCGGCAGTTTCGAGGTGAGTTATCCTCACTATATCAACGGGGTTTAAGGCACCAAGGCCGACCCTTTATCGGATGGAAATCCGGGTAGTTGTCTGTTGTTATGATATTGCGGGATATGGGCCAGAAGGCATTATGTTATGGGCCGGAAGGCATTATATGTTGTGGGCCGGAAGGCATTATATGTTGTGGGCCGGAAGGCATTGTGATGTGGACCGGAAGGTCATGGCCTAGAAAGGCGTATGTGCGTAAATAGTATGTTGGCTGAGTCGTAGGGTGTTGTTATGCTAGTGATCGGCTAGGTCGGTATCCTGGTTAGGGTGATCATATGTTATGTGATCTATTTGATCGATGTGCTGACTGTGAACTATTATATGATTATGTGTTATGTGCACACGGTTGCTTAGACTGGAGTTTGACCCGATATGCATGGCTGTTCTATGTTCTGTTATGTTATGTATGCTTTTTATGTTATGGGCCGGAAGGCAATACGATTTGGACCGGAAGGTCGTGGCCTGGAAGGGCGTATTTGTGGTTGATATTTTGGGAATATCTCACTAAGCTTTCGGGCTTACAGTTGTGGTTTTATGTTTCAGGTTCTTCAGGAGACTGTGGCAAAGCAAAGGCGTGATCGTACCGCTCCTCATGATTTTGTAGTAATGTGATTCTGGGAATACGTTAAGTGTTTTGTATTAAAAACCTTTTTGTAAGGATTTAATGAAATCGAGCCATTTTTGAAAAATTTAAAATTGGTTGTATTTTTCGGTCGTTACAAGTTGGTATCGGATCCTTGGTTTGAGTGAATTGGAGGAACATTCGTGTGACTCCAGTCTCAAATCGAGGAGAGTTTTCAAAAGAGTATTTAAAATGGTTTTCAAAATGAGTAAGGGAGGACGCGGAGGTACGATCAGCTAGAGCCAGTAAGTAACCCCAAGATATCATGCATGTTATTTGTTTTTGAGCTTTGATAGAACAGCATGCTAGTGATAGGCTAGGGATCTTCAGGATATCATGATATGTTGCCTGATTTGTGATGCCTGTAGCCTAGGGTTCCTTATGGGATATTTTCAGTGTTCCTCTAGTGGTGAGGGTTGAGCGTTGTTATGCATGTTTCTCTAGGGCGTTGTGGTAGTACTTCATACAAATATGGGTAGGTGTGGAAGGTAGTATGGGCCCGTACTACTGAAAGCACAGGACCCATACGCGTATCAGGGAAACCATGATCTCTAGGGTTGGGTTGAGAGAGTTGAATCCCAGGTTGTGGGGAGACTCTGAGATTTTGTGTGGTGTTTTTCAGTATGGAGATTCCGAGGCATGATGAGAGTGGATCCGGATCAGGATCGGGAGCTGGAGAGAGAGTTCCGGGCGGATCGGTGCCGCCCGAGGTTATCGGTCAGATGAGCACGAGCGAGTTGGATGCGAGGATTCGTGAGATCCTGCGTGATGAGATTGCTGAGTTGTTCCAGGCTAAGTTGTCGGAGCTGTTTGGGTCAATTAAGACTGCCATGGTTGAGTATTTTGATGAGCGCTATGCGGCTCTCGCAGAGACGGCTGCCGCGGCGGCTACAGCGGCTGTAGCGGCGGCAGGGGGAGCAGCTGGTCGGGGTTTTCAGTATCGGGACTTCGCTAATACGAAGCCTCCCACCTTCGATGGAGCTCAGGACCCGATTGTTGCTATGAGGTGGTTATCGGACGTGGAGGGGTGTTTCTTCACGTGTTCATGCCCTGCTGATCAGAGGGTGAGGTGTGCTCTGAACTTGTTGAGGCTCGGGGAGAAGGATTGGTGGAGATTGACCACGGGGTCATATTCAGATGCGCAGAGGGTTGCGTTATCATGGGATCAGTTCAAAGAGATGTTCAGCACTCGTTATATTCCGCAGGTGGAGAGGGAGAGATTGGCTCAGGAGTTCCTTGAGCTGAAGCAGGATTCGGAGTCGGTGACTGAGATCACCAAGATGTTCACTGAGACGGAAATGTTTTGCCCAGAGTTCGCTTGGGAGCAGGCTCAGATGTCTCGATATCTGAGCATGCTCAAGAGGGACATCAGCCAGTTTGTGTCTGCGCAGAGGTGCGAGACTTTATTGGAGTTGCAGGGCCGCTAGGCGGCGTGAGTTAGAGATTGAGTTGCAGTTGCGTGAGCTGAGGCAGGTTCCGGTGCAGTCGCAGCCGACGCCGAAACGGTCCAAGACCGTTGATGTTAGAGTGGGGGATCTGAGCAGCCACACTTGTGGGAAGTGTGGGAGGGGTCACACCGGGGTTTGTAGGTCCGGTGGTGCATGCCGCAAGTGCGGAAAGGAGGGGCACTATGCGAGGGATTGTCGGCAGTCAGCGCCAGTTCGGGATTTGAGGATTTGCTATCATTGTCATCAGGTTGGGCATTTGAAGGTCAACTGTCCACAGCTTGCTGCAGGATCGGTGCAGGCTCCAGCACCGGCCACTTTGAGGATCACAGGTGGAGGTCAGGGTGGAGTAGAGGCCCCAAGGGCTCAGGGTCGTGCTTTTCAGCTTGTAGCAGGGGAGGTCAGGGCAGTGCCGGATGCAGCTGCGGGTATGTTTCTTTCTTGATATCTTGTTATCTTGTGATTATTGTGGTTTAATGTTTATGAGCTGGTATTTGGTTTGGTTTTCGTTGTGGTATTCGTCATTTTGCGGGTTGTGGTTTTGGTTATGGGTTATTGTTTTGGGAATTCCGTTGGTTATCATTTATGAGGGTTATTAGTGGAAACCCGACATTGGGTTGAAAGCCGGGTAGCATCTGCTTTCTGAGGAGTGGTTAGATGCAGATTGAGTTTCTTTCGAGCAGGTTGATCGGTGTTGATGTGAGGTCTTGTTAAGGTTGTTTATGCTTGTGGGAAGCAGTCCGCGTGTAAGTGTTTTCTTTGTGCAAGAGTTGTTCTGGGAAGTCAGTAATGGCGACTAGTGGTTGATAGTTAGTGCCCAAGTGGGGGAGAATTGGAGAATTCTACGGGAGATCGACGAGTATTCGAGAGTGCTTAGCTGTTGGGATTCAGCAAGTGTTCTGTCAGCCCAGAGTATAGACTGATAAGAGTAAGTGTCGGGCATGCGGGGCGGGATACAGAACTAGGGCATTTAATTGAGGAGGGCTTGGGAGCAGGCCGGGATCGAGTATGTATGATGGAGTTAGAGTTCGGAACCCCCTTGAGGGCTAGAACGGTATGCATGGGAGGACTTCCGGGGGGATAGCTCGGAATGTTGAATGCTAGTTGAGCGGTCCGGATAGACTGAAAGCCGGAAGGCATACCAGTCAGGCTGAAGGCTCGGAAAACGGTCCAACCAAACTGAAGGCACTGAGAGCGGTCCAGATTGGCTGAAGGTTCTGAGAGTGGTCCAGATGGACTGAAGGCCTGGTGAGGCGGTCCAGTCATGCTGAAGACTCTGCAGGTATTGTTGGATCAGTTTGAGGATATGGATAGTGTATGTTGCGGTGTGATTGCATTAGAAGCTCTGGCCCCGGGTAGTGATCTTGATTAGTGGAGATAGTGCAGGGGTTTGAGAGTCCCTGCGATGAGAGTCAGAGTATGTGTGTTGGATGGATAGCGGATACACTAAAAAGGGTAGTGTAGCGTTGGGTGAGCACCGTGGCACTTGTTGGAGTGGCAATATGGCCAAGTGGATTCCTTGGAAAAGGAAGTGAGAGAGGTGTGTAACTCCAAGAGGGAGTGCAAGTTCACGGAAGTGAAAGCGGCAGAGCAGAGTTATGAATAGAGTAATTCGAGTATGGTTATTGAGCAGCATGTTTGCGGCAGTGGAATAAAAGCTCATTCGGTTTGGGATGTTTGCTGAGATCGTGGAGGGAATTTCACAGATGTAGAGCCAAGAGACTCGGAAGGTGTCACACCCCAAAACCAAGAACGGCGGAAACATTCTGGGGCGGAGGACGTCATGTATAGTATCACAACACAGTAAATGTAAATCAGCAAACAACATCATCCATTGCATTAAATATATAAATTTTAATACAAGTGTGTTCTGTACAGTAATAGACACCAAAAATAATGTAACACAAAATAATATGAGAGGAGTCTTGAATGCACTCCATCTTCTCAAAAGCTGGCCTCGGTACCTGTCTACTGACGACCTGAGAATACAAGTTATTTTGAAAGAGTTTATCAGCATTAAGCTGGTGAGTTCATAAGTATTTTAGTGTCAATGTTTGTTGTCAAAAACGTTTGAACCTGTCTCAATGTATAAGTTTGTAAAAGTGTAAGTAAATGTTTGAAAGTGTTTGTAAAAGTTTGAATCTCTCAGAAAATCCTATATTTTCTATAAAAGTAACTTTCTACCAAGGCTAAACTGTTTTGTAAGCTCGTCTGTTGTAAAAGTGTGTAATTACCCAAGTTAAACTATTATTGGATAAAATATAGTTTGTACATTAATGCTTAAGTGAGATTATCACTAAAATATGTAATGGGTAAATCACTGTAGTACTGTAGTTTTGTATAATAAGAACTACTGTTGTACTAATTACTACTACCTTAAACCGGATTTATATTAAGGTATAATGTGATAAATTGCACCATGCTATCGACTGGTAACAACGACATAATGAATGGTCGTAATAAAATAATGACGTTTGGCACCCGCAGACCTGCAGGTCCGGCTGTAGCTAGCAGCAAGGTGTAGGATAGTCAATCCAGTATAGATCTATACGCAAACTCACGCTCTCCCTCCAAGAGAATTCTGGCTACAACTCGGGCCATGACATTTAAGGCATGCTCCGACACAGTGGATCACAATTGTTACGTATTCATGTATATGTAATGTTTCTCGTTCTAGTATACCTGTATATGTACTTGTTTCTAGTATAGCTGTATATGTACTTGTTTCTAGTATAGCTGTATATGTACTTGTTTCTAGTATAACTGTATATGTACTTGTTTCTAGTATATCTATATATGTACTTGTTTCTAGTATATCTGTATATGTACTTGTTTCTAGTATATCTGTATATGTACTTGTTTCTAGTATATCTGTATATGTATGATCCTGTGTTACCCCGATGGTAACTAACTATTGATGTACTGATAAGTATGAATATGGAAGTACTTTTATGTCTATACATGTATATAAGATATATAAGTAATATGGAAATGACCTTCGGATGGTCACCCGAAATCCCACCAGACCACATCCAAATCGAGAAAAAGGAAATAGGGCGGATGGCCTTCCTAAGCCCTTTAAACATTATTTATATATCTATACATATATGGGCATGCAATTGAATATATAAAAGCATAAATAAGTTTTCATAAGACATTTGAAGCATAAATGTAATTTCAAGAGAAGATCGACTTGATGTCGATCTATAAAACAATTTGAAAGCATAAGTTGATAAAACAGTTTAAGTATAAGAAGCATTTGTTTGAATCACAGTCTATAAATAAGTTTGGATAGTAAAAGAGTTTGTAAAACATTTCAAAGTAAAGCAGTTTGATAAACAGTTTGAACAGTGGTAAAAATCGTTGTTTTCCTAGTTATTAATCACATGTGATTAAATGCAATCACATGTGATTGAAACAATAACTATAAGTATTTGACTTGTATTCCCCCCCCCCCCCCCATAAAGTGTTTAAAACATTTAAAATCATTTCAAAGGTTTATTCAAGGGGTATGAACTCACTTGTGGTGAGTCGTTTGAATTGCAGTGTCGGATACCGTGCTAGGTGGCAAACGGAGACTTGTTTACACGCACGAGCCTAGTTATCATATAATAAGCATATATATAACTAATTAGACAAATAATAACTTAAATAAATAAGTTAAGACACTTAGGAAACATGTAAACACTTTTATAAGTGTTTAAGGTCCAAATGGTTGCATCTAAGTTGCTACGGGACAAGGCAAAAGGGTTTGAAACATCAAATGGCCTTGCATAAGAGTTCACCACCCAACAAACCCCACCCTTTGGAGTTTACGGCCGTAAACTCATGGGTTTATGGCCGTGAACTCCTCACATGGTGGTTTTGGGTGTTTTAAAGTGTTATCTTGATCCTAGTATACTCCTAGCTTTGTTGGAATAACACATGAAGTAGTTTAAGGCCCTAGAATGCTCCATAAGGGAGTTTACGGCCGTAAACTCCTATGGGGTGATGGCTTTTAATTGTTTTGAGGCACTTACACATCAAGGATGGCTTCCATGATTTTATCTAAGGCTAATGGGGACAAGAGGCACACTTTTGTGCCTTCACTTGGAGTTTACGGCCCAAGATATGTTCCTTGGCCGTAAACTCCTTTTAAGGAGTGATTATGATGTGTTTTGTTCTCCATTCAAGACCCATGTGTTCAAGGTAAATTGTCTTAAGGCCTAAGGTGTGTTTGGAATGCTTTTTACCCTAGAAAAAGGGGTTTACGGCCCAAGAGGGGTTCTTGGCCGTAAACTCCTAAAAACTTATGATTTTGAAGGGTTTTGATGTCTAAAATAGGCACAAGCATTTGAGGGTAAAGTTCCTTAAGCATTAGGGGAAGTTTAGGGCACTAATTGCCCTTGAAAAGGGGTTTACGGCCCAAGGAAGTTCCTTGGCCGTAAACTCCAATGACTTGTGTTTCTTGGTTGCTTTTTTTTTCTAGTCCCAAATGATTATACACTAACCCCTAAACAAGTTGTCTAACAAGGACTCGGGACTAGGAAGCCTTTAGGCTCCGTTTTGGAGTTTACTCCCCAAGAACGTTCTTGGGCGGTAAACTCCCGGATCTTGCAATCTAAACATGTTATTGATGTTAATAAGCATCTAACAAGTATTGAAACACATTTAGTAAAGTAGACTCACAATATGGGATGAAAACCCGAAGATCCGTCAGAGAGAATATGGCTTTTCTCTATTTGAAATTGTGAATAATGAATTAATTTAATTCAGAAAACTATTTATAGTCCTGGACTATTTTGGCAGAAAATATCTTTATTCCTGATATTGAACTGTAACATTATGAAACTTGAAATGCTCAAATTTCACAAAACCAGGAGCATCCACTCTCCTGATATCTCCTTAAACATAAACCCTAATGTACACAAACTTGCTCGGAAAAATATGAAAATCACTGAAGCTGAACTAGCTTCTATTGAATAGATGATGTTCGTACAAATGGAAATTTCGGGTTGTCACAGAAGGGATGCATGGAGAGAGTCTTGGGCTCTCAGTGTGATTCTGATTAGGGTATTGGATATGTATTAGTGGTTCATCCTGGGGGGTGTTGGAGGATATCATCAGTGTATCAGGTTTTCCCAACCTGAGGGTGCTGGAGAAAGTTCAGCATGTGTATGTGATTGCAAGAGGAGAACTCGTAGGAGTTGCTCTGAGATTGAGAATGGGTCTTTCCGTCGTCACGGAATGGATAGAGTGGGATTCGGATCAGGGATCCGATGGTTCATGGCTTTCTAGCCCTTATGGGTCGAGTGATTGTTGGGAGTTGGGGCAGCGATGCTTCATGGGTAATTCTCGGTTGTTGAGTGTGATTATCAGAGGGTACAGCTGGTGCCCGGCTCGAGACGGTGATCAAGACACCGTAAGGAAAGAGAAAGTGTGTTTGAGTTTCGATGGGTATGCCTTGAGGGACTTGGCCCGGTTAAGGCCAGGTGGCGCGTTGTGGGAGTATCTTTGGGATTGAATTGTTGTAGGCTTCGAGGACGAAACCTAATTTAAGTGGGGGAGAATTGTAACATCCCGAAATATCAAGAGTAGAGTTGAAGGGCTAAAAGAGTATATTGGGAAAGAGTGACTCGGCGAGTCCATGGATGGACTCGGCGAGTAGAGTTGCGATTTGGTCGCGTGTTAAGTAGCCGACTCGGCGAGACAATGAGATGGACTTGACGAGTAGGCGCTGAGTGGAGAAAACCCTAATTCTCGGGGTTGAGCCCTATATAAAGAACATTATGTTTCCTTCCCAGCCTCTTTATAACCCCTTGAGTCCCAGAAACCCTAAATTCGTGGAGAAGCACCATTGTTGAGCAAATTAGAGCTTGGAGAGTGGTTATTGAAGAGGTCTTAGAGAAGGAGAGGCTTGGAGCAAGGGGCTTTGCTTGGATTCAAGTTTCTTTGCAGTTGGGGCGTTCTTTTGAGGTAATATCTCGTCTTTGAGCTGCCATTTCCTTGATGCATCATTTTGGGGGTATTAGAGATTATATATTTGGATGTGTTGGAGTTTAGAGGTTAGATCTGAGGTTGCTACCTCAGAACTGGAATGGAGAAGAGTTGGAATGCATGAAAGTCCCTGTGTTGAGTGTTGGATGAAGCTATCATGTCCCAAACCTTAGCCCTAATGTGCAAAATGCATAGATCTCTTTGGATTCACGTAAAGTTTGCCACTTTACGTGATGGATGAGTTGTAGGAGGCTAGATCTATGTTTTGGAGCAGTTGCATGGCCTGGAATGCTTCTGAATGGATTCAGACCGGTGGTACTCGGCGAGTCACATGGGTGTACTCGACGAGTTGCTTGAAGATGAGCTGGAACTCGACGAGTTGGAAGAAAAACTCGGCGAGTTGGATGAAGATGGCCTGGAACTCGGCGAGTTGTATGAACAACTCGGCGAGTAGGTTGAAGATAGCCTTAGACTCGGCAAGTCTGTTCTTGGACTCGACGAGTCTTGTCGAAGAGTCCCAAATATTTTCTGGTCGAGTCGAGAATTGGCGAGTCAAGGGATGACTTGGTGAGTTGTGTGCGAGTAGACTCAGAGTTGTTGGACTCGACGAGTCTCGGGGTGACTCGGCGAGTTAGGTCGCGGATTGAGGGAAGTTCTGAGTATGGGGACTCGGCGAGTCATCGGGTTGACTCGGCGAGTAGAGTCAGTCAGGGGTTGACTTGGACCTTGTCCAAGGGTTGACCAGTTGTTTTTCAGGGGTTATTTGGTAATTAAGGGTATTTATTGAGTGAGTGTGTTGGTGTTTAGTGGAGGAGTTCGTGTCGGAGCTTGGAGCAGCGGGATCTTATCCTTTAGTCGGCAGTTTCGAGGTGAGTTATCCTCACTATATCAACGGGGTTTAAGGCACCAAGGCCGACCCTTTATCGGATGGAATCCGGGTAGTTGTCTGTTGTTATGATATTGCGGGATATGGGCCGGAAGGCATTATGTTATGGGCCGGAAGGCATTATATGTTGTGGGCCGGAAGGCATTATATGTTGTGGGCCGGAAGGCATTGTGATGTGGACCGGAAGGTCATGGCCTAGAAAGGCGTATGTGCGTAAATAGTATGTTGGCTGAGTCGTAGGGTGATGTTATGCTAGTGATCAGCTAGGTCGGTATCCTGGTTAGGGTGATCATATGTTATGTGATCTGTTTGATCGATGTGCTGACTGTGAACTGTTATATGATTACGTGTTATGTGCACACAGTTGCTTAGACTGGAGTTTGACCCGATATGCATGGATGTTCTATGTTCTGTTATGTTATGTATGCTTTTTATGTTATGGGCCGGAAGGCAATATGTTATGGGCTGGAAGGCAATGCGATTTGGATCGGAAGGTCATGGCCTGGAAAGGCGTATTTGTGGTTGGTATTTTGGGAATATCTCACTAAGCTTTCGGGCTTACAGTTGTGGTTTTATGTTTCAGGTTCTTCAGGAGACTGTGGCAAAGCGAAGGCGTGATCGTACCGTTCCTCATGATTTTGTAGTAATGTGATTCTGGGAATACGTTAAGTGTTTTGTATTGAAAACCTTTTTATAAAGATTTAATGAAATCGAGCCGTTTTTGAAAAATTTAAAATTGGTTGTATTTTTCGGTCGTTACATCTACACCATCTAAATAACAAAGCTTGATTCTTTTTTGAATGTTATGACTAAATGACCATTTTACCCTTCATATTCTGCAAACAGGACTAAATGACCATTTTAACCTACATCTTCTTTTTTGAATAACAAAGCTTGCTTCTTTTTTTAAATTTACTTTTGCGCATTGATTCCTCATTACAACGTGTTTTGTCATGATGGTATGATTTTATCTTTTTTCAAACTTTGATATAACAATTTATATTGGGATGTGTCTAAATACTTCAAATTTTATAATGTGAAGGATTTGTAAGGACAACATGGATAAAAGCTTTGGGGATTGTTCAATTCCACAAGAAAAGTTGAATGCTGATATAACGAGGAGTTGGAGTTATCTAAAGCAACTGGTGAGGAAGATGCTTCTAATATACAGTTGAATTCCAGTCAATCAGGACAAAAGCAGCTAATAGGTACTTGTTGACCTGAAAATCTTTTGTTGCAGATCCTCCATAACTCTCTTGTAAGCTTATAAAGATAAACATGTTTCTACATTGCAATCGTAAAAATCAGACTATTGATGAGGTTATTTGTTTTATTATTTATTAGATCTAACATGTAGTGTGTTTGCTAAAATGTGTGTTCTGGAAATGACTATTAGATCATGGTTTGCCAGTGTAATCCTTCATTAGATGGGTGCATGGGATGTCAGGATGAATGTCTTATTAGGATGCTGAATATAGAATGTGTAAAGGGAACATGCCCCTATTGAAATTTTTTTTCAAATCAACAGGTTATTTATAATTTTAATTTTGAGTGTAAACACAATTTCATTTTTTTTACATATTTTTGTAGGTGCTTGATATGCCTGCTTATGAGGCTTGACAAAAAGAATATGCTAGAAAGGGTCATAAGCATTTTTATTTCATGACATTGAATGGCAGTGAGGTTAGTATGCCCTTTAAATACACCTTTTGGATGAGATAAACAACATTTTATTTCAGATTTTAGACTATCATTATACATAGTTTTTGTACTTATTCTTATTCAAATGTTGATAAACAACATTTTATTTCAGGTTATTTTGTCTCTGAGAAACTTGTAATTGGTGTGGGCTATGACTGCAATCCCATGGTTTTTGCAGCAGACAGAATAAGATCATACAAAGTAGGAAGGTAGATCTGATCATAATATACATGGAGGCTGATGAAGGAGACAATTACACACATATTCCAATAAGAAACAGAGTTGGATGATTATTTGTTAGTTTTATAGGAATAGCAATGTATTATTTTTGTTTAACATTTGAATGATTATTTGTATGACATTTTGTGCAATTTATTTTATTTTTTGTGTATGAAATTTTATTTTATATTATGCAATGGATTGTATTTTTTGTATATGGTATTTTGTTTTCTATTATGAGACATTAAATACAAATTTAATTTGAAAATAAATAAATCTATAAATAATATTTTTTTTTAACATTTAAAATTATGATACGCAAAAATGTGTGTCATCTTCATTTATGCATGGCCTTTCTTGACAAGGGCTTTCTTGATACGCATTGCGTGTCATTAACACGCGCGTCGTAAGGTTACGACACGCGAATGCGTGTCGTCTTCCTTTATGACAGGGCCTTTCTTGATACGCATTGTGTGTCGTAAACGCGCGTCGTAATTGCACATCGTAAATGAGCGTCGTAAATGCGCGTCGTCTCTCTTTATGACAGGGCCTTCCTTGACACGCATTTGCGCGTCGTCTGAGCCTTTTACGACACGCAATGAGCGTCGTAAAAGGCTGTTTTTCTAGTAGTGGTTGAAACTTTGTTTTCTATAATTAATATTGCTAACTTGCAATACTTAAAATAACAATCATGCTTCCACTAACATGATAATTATCTCCATACCAGCATAACATTTATGCTCCCACTAGCCTTGACACGTATTCAGAAAACCTTTGGACTTCTAGAAAGCAATACTTATTGAATTCTAAAGTTAATATTTCTAATACGATATGCTTCGATAAGCCTTTATCTAAGCTTCTCAACCTCATACACCTTTCCTTAGATAGCTTATATATGTGTCTAAACAATTTCAACATTTATAGCACCTAACATGCCAATATCCCAAGAAGCATACCCTTGGTCTCACCGCAAGGCATCTATAGCACAAAATTCCTCCTGTGCATTCCCACACTACCATACTGCTGCCAAAAATTACAGCTAACTAGTCTCATGTTGGGTTTACATCCCAACTCTGTAAGTCACATGCCTGCTTACTCTGTCCTCCGAACTTGGAAAAATGGAAGGACATAACCCTTGCCATAGATAGTGACATTCCAATCCATCTGCCAATCACTCATCCTTCGACCGAAATCCTCGATCTGATCACAATGACCGCTTCCTTCTTGAGTCCCACGACTCAACTGGCACTACTTTGAGCAAGGTCCTCAGGACCTCAAAATCAACTAACTCACCTAGGTTCGCACCATTCAAACCCAACTGACATGGCCAATAAAGTCCAAATAATCACCATACTCATCCTCATCCAGAACAACCATAACCAAAAGATCGACAGATACAACAACACTGTCACGAATCATGGTATCAACCGTGTCATCTACCCCGAACCATCCCTTGGGATCCTCATGAATTCTCTCGATTCGATTATGGATCATGTACTTCCAGTAGTACGTGTCCAATACTACCTTCCATACATATCCACACTTTCCTCAAGATTCATCCTAATTCCTCTAAGTTACCTGCTTATAATAGTACTTCTAACACCCACTAAACAGCGTAGCAACTGCACTAAAGCACTTCCTAGGCTTTCCTAAGTTTCCCCACCTCCCCTGCCATCAACTTCTGAAGTATCCCTATTAATATCAGCTAACCACTTCATGAATACAATTACATGCAACAAAACTTAAATAATCTTTCAACTAAAAGACTCAGCCCTACAATGGTTAGACTCAGACAAGAGTTGTGAAATAGGATCAAATCCTTCACTCTAATATGTTTTAACCTTTTTAGCATGTAATTTAACATATTCATTTGATAGTTAACTCACATCGATATGAATCCCAAAAAGCACAAAGCAAGCAACATTCGAGCAATGGAGTCGAATGGAACTAGGACATAATAAAATTAGGTAGATCCTCATACTAAATTCTCGACCTCTAAGCCCAAGCATCAAGGATACACATTCATATTGTCCTTACTCTCTCAAGAGTGGCTAACCATTCCTCATTCTTACATGCTATGAACTGCACCCACTCATGAAACTTCCACCAACCCTTCAGCCACTCGTGCATGCTAATCATACATAACACTGGATCTCATAGACAGTCGAATACTTGACTCAACCTTAAGCCCTTAATCAGACAAGAACAGGAAATAAAGCTAAATCAAACATTCTTAGGCTATAGAATCTTTGTTATGTACAACTATAATGCACACACTAAGCAACTACATTAATGATGTCAATTTCATCTAACATATAAAAAATTCTCCTAGGCTACCATGCATCATACATCAGGCAATCCTATCATGCAATTCATGAAGATCCCTAGCATAATACTAGCATGCACTTCTATAATAATCATTATAAGCAAAAACCAGTATGGTAACTTAGGGTATACTTTCTTGCTCCGGCTGACCGCACATATCTCATCCTTCTTGGGTTACTTTTGAAAACAATTTAAATTTAATTTGAAAATGATTTGAAAATAATTTGAAGCATTCATAGATCCTTAGTTTAAGTCTGGATTCACACGAATGTTCATCCAATTCTATCAAACGAGGGCTCTGATACCAACTTGTAACATCCCAAAATCTGAGTAAAATTTTTCGTTTTTCAAAAACAACCCAATGACCATAAGTGTATACAAAACATTGTTTCAAAAGTGATGATCAATAATCATAGTGTCCCAAAATCCAATTAACATAAAATCTATAAGGATGTGCACGATCATGCCTTCACCATGGCACGATCATCTGAAGTACTTGAAACATTAAACTAAAAGTGTAAACCAAAGCTTAGTGAGTTTCCCTAAGATACTGTTGGGTTTTGAGAATTCTAACACTCCTATGGTGTACATCCAACCCTAGAAACCTTGGATCTATGTTTTATCTATGATACATGCAAAATTGATTTTACAAGGTTCTTAACCCATCTAGCATACAAGGGAACTTTTAATCATAAAAGATAGTAAGAAAACATACCTTGTAGTACTTTGGATTCCTTGAGAACCTTGTGAGCTTAGCACCCCAAGTGTGATGCCTCAAATGTCTCACACAACACCAAATGCACTTGGAAAAACCTTGAGAGAAATGGAACACTACTAAAATCGGCTAAGCCCTCTTCTACTTGCTTTTTTGTCTGATTTTGGTGAGCATATGGATCCTTATATAGTGTGGTACAATTAGGGTTACACCATGTAAACCCTAATGACCTTTCATTTCCATGACCCATTGGTTCTATAAACACCATGAAGCATACATGGAGCATCCTATCGGTTTTAGCCCAACTTGATAATCCATGGAGCATTAGCCCACTATACAAGTATGGATGATTTACACAATCAACCCATATATTTAATTAGTCTTCTTTTGATCACTTAATTAATTCCAAATTAATTCTTGATCAATACTAACTAAATAACCCTATCAATATATTAGAACTTATAATATATTAATAAACCATAAGTGTTATTTCTCTCATTTTGGTCTATCCAAATGCAGGATGCCATGCAACCCAAATGGACCATGCTGATCGGGTCAAGTACATCCCAGAATAGTTATGAACTTATAAGACACCTAATCCAACAGATACCACCACACAACATAACATATAAAAACAAGCATGATGGATCCAATCGATCATCAGACCAGAATACCCACAAGTCTACAGCCATCAGGTGGGATTACCCACGACCCTATCAGTCATCAGACTAGAATGCCTCGGCCCAATCAGTCATCAAACTGAAATGCCAATTTACCATGGGTCCACTCAGTCATCAGACTAGAATACCCTTGAGATCACTCAGTCATCGAATTGGAATACCCCCAGTCTATTGGCTCACACTCATAAAAGTAAAGGCTCAACCCAAAACCATAACATGTAGACATATACATAACAAATAACATCATTCAAGCAACAAATAATCATAAAACCAGTCAGTATACAAATAGGAAGATCTACAAATCAATACAGCATAACAACATCCTATATACCAGGATAACAATCTAACATATCACTACAACATAACAACATCATATATATCAGGATACAGATATAACAGATCACTAAAACATAACAACATCCTATATACCACGATACACAATCCATCGGGCCGACATTGGTGCCTTCAACCCACGAGTACAATGGGGAAAACTCACATGAATCGAAGAATTCTGAAACACTGTGGTACGATCCCTTTTTAGCACTGCTTGCGCCCGTGAATTTGCTAATAACAAAAACCAAGTAAAGTCTTAATAAATAGCCCAAAATGCTCAAGTTTGACCCAAAGTCAAACTTTGTAAAAAAGTCAATGGTCAATGAAAGTCAACAAAAGTCAATAATCAACATCCCCTCATGACGTGGCCATCTATGGCTCAAGTCGTGAGCCACTATAGGACAAAGTAGGCAGGTATCATAATCCTCACGACGTAACAGGCATAACCTCATGTCGTGAGATCAGTTTTAATGTCATCTTGATCCAAAAACTTAATAACCCATTAAGCCACTAATCCATCTTTCCAAGAGGCTTCCTAACACTCCAATGATCATAAAAATCGATGCTTTAAGGTCTTTTATGTCCAATACATGGTTTGAGCTCAAACTAGGTCATTCATGGAGAAGAAGGAGATCAAATCTCAAACATTAACTCAAACATCATCCAAACTTTAGATTTATAACATATAAGCACCAGGGACCATAAAGACCCATAAAGTTGCTAGCTTTATGGAATCCCACTATAACACCCAGTTCTGAAAGTACCCGGTTGTAGTCTCGGAGGCCAAGGGTATAGGCGATTCGGTCTTTTATGGGTGTCGAGTCTTATTCGGAAGGTTTTAGGCTTGGGGTGTGGCTAGGAGCGTAGGGTTTCCTCGCTACCTTTTTTTGGATATAAAGTTCGTCGGAAACAGACTTAGAATAAAGGAGTTATAGCACTTTTAAGTTATTGTCAATTTTAGTCCCTAATGGAGTTTTGTGACAAGGCAACCCCATGCATGCATGGAAAGCATGCGTGTGTTTAGCTGAGTACGCCCAGCGTATAAGGTCATATGGACGTGGGTACGGAGAGGCGTATGCCCATCGGACGTTCAGAGTCCCCAAACCCTAATTTTAGGGTTAAGCCCTATATAAAGAACCTTATGTCTCGAAGGCCAGCCTCCATTTCCACCCTAAAAGAGCTATTACGAAACCCTAATCCATATTTGAGTGTTCTTGGAGCTTAGAAGGCCACTAGAGAGCATTTTGGTGTTGTGGATCCATCTTCCAAACAAGAAAGGAGAAGTAAGGTGGTGGTTCAAAGGAGAGGTTGTAGATCTGAGATTGTTGCTTCATTTCAAATCATCTTGAGGTATAAGGCCTTGAACTTTCCTTAAGTATGCTTAGATCTGGTGTAGTTTGGTTTTGGAGTCATTTTGGTCCCAAGTATAGAGCTTTATGGTTCAAATCCGACTCCTAGGCTTAGAGTTGCTACTCTAAGTTCTAAATGAGTCCATAAGGCAGAAAGTTGCCAACTTGGATGTCTTATTGGGTTAATGCATGATTTAAGATCATTTTATGAGAATAGAATGCAATTTTGGAGTTTGGGCTTATTAGGGTCAAGTTAGGTCACCAAGTCAGTGAATTTATTGATTAAGACGTTGAAGAGGACCTGGATATATGTTTATGGCCGGTGGAATGGAGTATTAAGCACTTAATGGGAAAAGTGACTTAACAGTGGAGTACGTTGGGTGTACATGCATGTACGCGCAGCGTACACACCATACAACTTGTACGCTTAGTATATAGAGGAGTACACCCTGCGTACTCATCAGATATGGGTTTGACGTGTTTTGGGCCTCGGGTTGGGCCTTGCATTGGATCTTAGTTCTTTAGGCCTTAGTGGGCCATCAGAAGTCAGATAATTTAGGCTAAGAATATGTTTGGGCTTAAGGTAAGGCCCATTAGAGGGATTTGGCCCAATTTAGCAAATTGGGCCATTAGTGAGCAACTAGTGTGTTTGGTAAGCCTACTTAGTGTTGGGCCATTTTAGATCATGGTTTGGGTCAGAGATATGGAGCAAGTTGGACTAGGGTTTAAATGGTCATTTTACCATAAGGAGAATTAATGGTTTGGACTAATTTTTATTTTGGGTAATGGTAGCTCGGGAGCCAAGGGAGCAACAGTTTAGGGAATTGCCAGTTAGCAGCCAGCGAAGTATCAGCAGCACTTCAGCAGTACAAGGTGAGTTCTCCTTACTATATCAACAGGGTCTAAGGCACCAATGTCTGCCCTTGACGGATATGTATCCGGGTTATTGCATGATATGATTATTGATTTACATCTTGGTAATTAGGATGGTGATATGCTTAGTGACCTGGTTAGGTCAGTATCCTGGTATATAGGATGATGCTATGTTAGTGATCGGTTAGGTCTGTATCCTGGTTATAGGATGTTGCTATGTTTAGCGATCTGTTAGATCGGTTTGACTGTTATATATGCTAGCGTATAATATTTATGTGCACATGTTTGTTTGATTGGGGGTTGAGTTGAGGCGGTCCTGATTTGTGCTGAAAGCCAACATACCCAGGGCGGTCCGGATAAACTGAAGGCCCTGCAAAGGGGTTCAGTCAGGCCGAAGGCCCGACGAGTAGTCCGGATAGGCTGTAGGCCCTACGGGGCGGTCCAGACGTAACGAAGGCTCGAAGAGCGGTCCAGATAGGCTGAAGGCCTGCGAGGAAGTCCAGTCAGGCTGAAGGCTCATTATGCATGTTGTTTGCTTATATGTTCATATGATATGGTTATATATGTATGGCGTTGGTATTTTGGGGGGTAACTCACTAAGCCTTCGATCTTACATTTATCAGTTATTGGTTCAGGTACTTCTGATGATCGCGAGAAGGCGAATGCGTGATCGTATAGCTCCTGATATTTCATGATTTTATGATTTGATTATGGGGATACTCTGATGTTTAAACTATTTTGAAAACAAACTATAATAACTTAATGGTTTTAAATGTTTTAAAAAGTTTTAAATTGGCTTGAATTTTTATGGATGTTACAAGTTGGTATCAGAGCCTTGGTTTGAGTGAATTGGAGGAAACACTCGCGTGTCTCTAGTCTCAAACTAAGGACAAGATTTTTAAACTATTTTCTTAAAATATTTTCAAAATAAGAAAGGAGTATGCAAGTGTACGATCAGCCGGAGCCAGTAAGTAGACCCCAAAATACCATGCAGTTATCTGATATTGAGATATGTTATAACAACATGCTAGTACCATGTTAGGGATCTTCAGGAATTGCATGATAGAATTTCCTGATTATATGATGCCTGGTAGCTTAGGGTTTTCCTTATATGAAATTGACATCATTATTGTAGTTGCTTGGTGTATGCATCACGACTATACATAATTAAGATCTTATAGCCTGAGAATGTTTGGTTTAGCTTTATTTCTTGTCCCTTGTCTGGTTGTGGGCTTAGAGTAGGATCGAGTATTCGAAAGTCTATAGGGTCTAGCATTATGTACGGTTAGCATACACGAGTGCTGAGGGGTTGGTGGAAGTTTCATGGGTGGGTTGTGAGGGGTCGGGAGGCTAGTTATGAGATATTTAACATTCCTCTAGGAGTGAGGATTGAGTGCTCGCTATGTTTATGTATATTGTTAGGTGTTGTGGTGATACTTGAGACAAATATGGGTAGGTGTGGAAGGTAGTATGGGCCCGTACTACTGAAAGCACACGATTCATACGCGTAGCAAGGAAGTCACAACCCCCGTGGTTTAGTTGGGAGTTGGTTCCCTATCATTATATGGATTATTCGAGATCTATCTTTGGTGTATTATCCGAATGGTGGTTACGAGGCGTCTTGAGACCAGATCCGAGTCAGGATCGGGACCTGGCAGCCAGGATGGGCCAGTATTGTCAGAGGATCGTGTCAGGGATATCATCCGAGATGAGGTGGTCGAGATTGTCTGGGGTTAGATAATGGATATGTTTAGGACTATTAAAATCGCCATGGTTGAGCATTTCGACGAGCGTTATGCAGGCTTTGCTAAGACGGCTGCCACAACAACTACATCAGCTGTAACGGCGGAAGGGGGAGGAGCTGGTTGAGCTTTCCAGTACTGGGACTTGTTACTGGGACATATTCTGATGATTAGGGGGTTGTAGTTACTTGGTATCAGGGAGATGTTTTGTACTCGTTACATTTTGCGGGTTGAGCGGGAGAGGCTAGCACAGAAGTTTCTGGATTTGAGGCTTCGGGGGTTTTGCTCGAGGCCGGAATGTGAGTCGTGGGGACTCCGGAAGGGAGTGATGATTATGTTTAGCCAGGGTTTTGCAGCTGGAAGTAGAATGGTTAATTGATGGACCGAAATGTTATTTTCTAGGGCAAGGATTGTGCCTTTCCAGTTTTTCGAGCTCGAAGGAGTGAGCAGGCTTGTGACCCCAGGATCAAGTTGTATTCCAGCTCGGGGTCAGTTAGTCGCAGGGTTTGGCGACATTATTTCAGCATAGGTTGGTCTATGTGGCATAAGTATCTTGTGAGGCGTACGCGATTACCATCCCTACCCATAGGAGCTAAGATCCGATTCGCCTTGGATCTGTTGTATCGGGCGGTAAGGATTGATTGTGCGATCTATTGCACTTTTGGGATTGGAGACTATGTATTGGCAGTAGTTTATAGCCCGGTTTAGGGAAGAGGTTGCTTCATCCACAACAGTTCGGTTGTGGACAATTGAACTGAGACCTTGAATGATCTGATTTCTAGAGCCCGGGAGTGAGAGATTTGTTTAGAGCACTTTGGGAAGAAGGGTATTATGTGGGAGGTTTGCGGATAGGGTCTCACATGATGGTTATTCAGCATTGTCAGGATTTAGTGGTTTGAGTAACCATTATTGATTGGCGGATGAAAGCACCAAGGGAAGAAGCTCGTTGCTGAGGTATTAGTTGGAGCATCTATCTTGTGGCCTTCAAGATTTGAGTTTGGGATCATTCCAGCATTAAGGACTGTTGGTTTCCCTGGGATTCAGGAAGTGTTCATCTAGTTCTTAGAAGCGTGTGATCATTTGGGATTGGTTGGTAATGGAGTACTAGTTGGGAAGAGATGGTTGCCATCATATCGATCGTTGGAAAGTGAGAACGATTGGGAATTCTCCAACTCTCATGTATTATGGAGACTTAGTCGAATCTAAGTGGGGAAGAATCATCCAGGAATGCAGAAGCAATATCAGTTTTGAAATTGGGATAATTTTCGCGTTTCCGCCAGGGAGAAAAGGAGGCCAAGTGGTTGTTTGGTTTGAAGGTTGTGTGAGTTTAGAGTTCGGTAAAAACTCCCCAACATGTGAATCGCGTCTTCTCGGTGCTTGATAGCAGAATTTAGGAATTAGGTTGGGGTTTTAGTCATGAATTGAGTTCAGTTCGGGTCTTCGATCAAGTGTGTGCTCGGCTCTGCGAGTTTTTGGATTGATAGATTCAGAATATGGTATCAGGCTACGGTTGTGTTAGGCCGAAAGTGTTGTAAGACTGCGGGGGTAGCCGTAGCATTCACTAGTGGTCAGATAGTTTGGGAAGTGTTGTGAGACTGCGGGATGATTCATAGCATTCAAGGATTCTTTCAGATGATTAGGCCAGGGTGGGCCAGTTCGCAAGATTGTGGATAGACCACAACATTATTAAAATTAGGAAACGGTAGGTCGTTGGAGACCGGGCATGATGTCCGACTACAGTTATTCTGGTAGCGTTCACTTTTAGTACTTGATTCAATGGAGAAAGATTGTCAGGTCATTATGGTAAGATGGATCAGAAGGATTGATGGAGACATGAGTGGCGATATAACTAGGGCAGTTATTGCTAGTCAATGTTTCCTTCGGAGGTCGCGTGGAGCGACTGTAAGATTGCTCGTTGGTTCAGCAACCGGGCAGGAATCTGGTATTCCAGATGGGTTTTCTGTCACGTATAAGTGTATTGTGGGGGAATTTGGTCTGTGACTCTGTCTTCTAGTAGAAACCCCAGATTATCAGAAGATGAGTAACAATTGGGAGATAAGTGCAATGAATTCAACAATGATTCAGTGTGGGCGGTCTGTCAGGGAGCCAGACCATCTTGAGACTTCAGAATTTCGGATTGAGTGAATGTGATCATATTGTTAGGAACTCGTTTACCATCAGGTTTCAGAACCCTGCGAGGGTTGGGTACGGTTGCCTTGGAAAGGTTGGAGTATGCTTGTAGTTTTGGCCATGTTGCTCAAGTTCAGTGACCGTATCTCCTAGTTAGCGGAGTGTGGTCGGGGGCTCGTATCTCCTAGATAGTGGAGTGTGGGCAGGGGCCCATAACTCCTAGTTAGTGGAATGTGGGTGGGGACCCGTATCTCCTAATCAGCAGAGGGTGGGCGAGGCCCGCACCTCCTAGTTAGCGTGATCAGAATCAGGAAAGGATAGGTAGATAGGATTCGAGGTGAAGTGGTACTTACGTAGCCCTAGACAGGTGAGACCTAGGAGCAAGGTCACTCCGCAGTATGGTTTAGGTGAGACCCGTGGCTGAGGCCCGTGTAATCATAACAAGGCAGGTGGGACCCGGCGGAGACCGTGGGGTCGAGATATAGGATCGGGGATTCTAGGATTTATCTAGCCAAGAGTGGCAATGTGGACAACGCAGTTTTGGTACCCGAAGTTTTATACGGGAGTCGCTAGGAGCGACTAAGAGGGTGATCAGTGGTTCTGTAACCGGGTGGAATCCAGTGTTACAGTTAGTGGACATATGAGTTTGGACCTGGGAGGTCCCGTTTTTCTTTGGAAGATAGATAAGAGATAGCATGATGTTCAGACAGAAGTAGTGATTATGAGGGTTTTTGTGTTGGGTAGCTTGCGGATTAGAAGGGGCAAAGACACTTATAGTTGGATTGGATAATCTTAGAGTAATGGACTTGAACCTGTTGCACAGCTCTCGTATGAGTCTAACCGTTCCAGGGATGAACCTTCTACTCGAAAGATTATCTGAACCTTCTGTCAAGAATAATTGTCCTAAAGATGGTTACACAGGGATAGTCTGTCAGGGAGACAGACCCGCATGGATTTGATATCTGGAAAGGCGGAAGTAAGTTGTTGAATCTTGAAGTTCGTCTTCTTCGGGAAGGAAGTTTGGCTGGTTCTTGGTTGTCTTGAGAAGAATGGATTACACGTAGAACCATCAGTTACGTTCCGCATATCGTTAGTTGGATTTGGGTGTGAGTAAGGAGCGATTTTGAGAACGAAATCCAGTATAAGTCGGGGAGAGTTGTAACACCCAGTTCTGAAAGTACTCGGTTGTGGTCTCAAAGGCCAAGGGTATAGGCGATTCGGTCTTTTATGGGTCTTGGGTCGTATTCGGAAGGTTTTAGGCTTGGGGTGTGGCTAGGAGCATAGGGTTTCCCCGCCACCTTTTTGTGGATATAAAGTTCGTCAGAAACGGGCTTAGAATAAAAGGAGTTATAGCACTTTGAAGTTATTGTCAATTTTAGTCCCTAATGGACTTTTGTGACAAGGCAGTCCCATGCATGCATGGAATGCATGCGTGTGTTTAGTTGAGTACGCCCAACGTAAGATGGGTTACGCCAACATATAAGGTTATACATACGCAGGTGCGGAGAGGCGTACGCCCATCGTACGTTCAGAGTCCCCAAACCCTAATTTTAGGGTTAAGCCATATATACAGAACCTTATGTATCGAAGGCCAACCTCCATTTCAACCTTAAAAGAGCTACTACGAAACCCTAATCCATATTTGAGTGTTCTTGGAGCTTAAAAGGCCACTAGATAGCATTTTGATGTTGTGGATCCATTTTCCAAACAAGAAAGGAGCAAAGCAAGGTGGTGGTTCAAAGGAGAGGTTGTAGATCTGAGATTGTTGCTTCATTTCAGATCATCTTTAGGTATAAAGCCTTGAACTTTCCTCAAGTATGCTTAGATCTAGTGTAGTTTGGTTTTGGAGTCATTTTGGTCCAAGATATAAAGCTTTATGGTTCAAATCTGACTCCTAGGCTTAGAGTTGCTACTCTTAGTTCTAAATGAGTCCCTAAGGCAGAAAGTTGCCATCTTGGATGTCTTATTGGGTTCATGAATGAGTTAAGATCATATTTATGAGAATAGAATGCCATTTTGGATTTTGGGCCTATTAGGGTCATGTTTAGTCACCAAGTCACTGACTTTATTGTTTAAGACGTTGAAGAGGACCTGGATCTATGTTTATGGCCGGTGGAATGGAGTACTAAGCACTTAATGGGAAAAGTGACTTAACAGTGGAGTACATTGGGCATACATGCGTGTACGCGCAGCGTACACACTATACAGCTAGTACACTTAGCGTACAGAGGAGTACGCCCCACGTACTCATCAGATATGGGTTTGACGTGTTTTGGGCCTCGGGTTAGGCCATGCATTGGATCTTAGTTCTTTGGGACTTAGTGAGCCATCAGAAATCAGATAATTTGGGCTAAGAATATGTTTGGGCTTAGGGTAAGGCCCATTAGAGGGATTTGGCCCAATTTAGCAAATTGGGCCATTAGTGGGCAACTAGTGTGTTTGGTAAGCCTACCTAGTGTTGGGCCATTTTAGATCATGGTTTGGGTCAGAGATATGGAGCAAGTTGGACTAGGGGTTAAATGGTCATTTTATCATAAGGAGAATTAATGGTTTGGACTAATTTTATTTTGGGTAATGGTAGCTCGGGAGCCGAGGGAGAAACAGTTTGGGGAATTGCCAGTTAGCAGCCAGCGAAGTATCAGCAGCATTTCAGCGGTACAAGGTGAGTTTTCCTTACTATATCAATTAGGTCTAAGGCACCAATGTCGGCCCTTGACGGATATGTATCCGGGTTATTGCATGATATGATTATTGATTTACATCTTGGTAATTAGGATGGTGATATGCTTAGCGACCTGGTTAGGTCTGTATCCTGGTATTTATGTGCACATGTTTCTTTGATTGGGGGTTGGGTTGAGGTGGTCCTGCTTTGTGCTGAAGGCCAACATACCTAGGGCAGTCCGGATAAACTGAAGGCTCTGCAAAGGGGTTCAGTCAGGCCGAAGGCTTGACGAGCGGTCCGGATAGGCTGTAGGCCTTGCGAGGCAGTCTAGACGTGTTGAAGGCGTGCAGAGCGGTCCAGATAGGCTGAAGGCTCATTATGCATGCCGTTTGCTTATATGTTTATATGATATGGGTATATCTGTATGGCGTTGGTATTTTGGGGGTAACTCACTAAGCCTTCGAGCTTACAATTATCGATTCTTATTTCAGGTACTTCTGATGATCGCGGGAAGGCGTAGGCATGATTGTACAGCTCCTCAAATTTCATGATTTTATTATTTGATTATAGGGATACTCTGATGTTTAAACTATTTTGAAAACAAACTGTAATAACTTAATGGTTTTAAATGTTTTAAAATTTTTTAAATCGGCTTGAATTTTGTTACACCCAACACTCTAACTCTTAAGCTATGGATAAATATGCATAAAATCTTAGATCTAGCAACAAGGAAACATAAAGCTTGGATCTTGGTTACTCACAATGGTTCAAAGGTGTTTCTAGAGGTTGCAAATGGAACTTCCAAGTTGAATCTATGCTTCAATGGTGACCCCTTCTTCTCCAAACCACCAAAACTCCACAAAAAACTCAAGAATCACAAGGAGAGGCTAGGGTTAGGGTTTTACTGATCTTAGGGACGAAGGAGGTTATTTTGGAACCCTAAAATGAAGTTTTTTAGGTTTAAATATGAAGGAAACCATAAAAGATCATGGGCTTGGGCTACGACGCATCTCATGTCGTGAGATCCTAATGCTCACGTCGTGATGAGCTAAGTTTAAATCCAAACTTTTATTTGATCACTACTCACGTCGTGACCTCTCCATGGTCATATCGTGAGGCTTGGTTTTACCAAAAACCATGCCTTGACTCCTCGAAGCCCTAAGTAGATCCGATCTAGAAACCGGGTGTTACAAGGAATGATTATAAACTTTTTTTTTCAGGGTGTTATTTTTTCTTGGAATTATAAATGCGAGTTGAGAGAAATAATCACAAAAAATCATGTTCCCTTTTATTGAGATAGATGAAACTGAAGTCGAGTACATCTTGTTCTTTGAGAAAACTAAGGCAACAACATTATTTGACCGATTTTTGAACTAGGTTACTAATATAAATGAAGGTCAAGTCACGTATGAGAACACCTCGTTAATGATTGTCCTAAATATGATGATGTGTAAGCAAAACCTAAAGAAAAAAACTGGTCATAAGGACTGAATGTGTATAAAAACAACAATGACTTCTTTTTCCAAGAAAAAAACAACAATGATTTATTTTGCAACAAAAAAACCTTAAAGACTAAATGTGTATTAGAACTTAACCGGAAGGAGCTCGTCATAAGTACTAAATATATACAAAACAACAAGTTAAATGACTTATTTTACAAGAAAAAAAGCAATAAAGACTAAATATCTACACCATAAAAATTATATTACCTTTTTAGATGGTTTTCTCTTCATTAAATTAGTACCATTAAAGCCCATTGACATATTAGCAATGTTTTAAAAATCGGTATTTTAGTTGAATCGGTATGGTGATCGGTTCTCAGTAACCGGTTCAACCGCCGTTTCAATCGTTTTCTATAATTTTGATCTATTTTCCTATTTTTCTACTCACACATAGATATACACAAGTTTAAACATTAAAAATAAACATAAATACAAGTTGTAGACCAATCCAATTACATTAAAAAACATAAGCATAAGTTTTATATCAATCCACGTACATCAAAAAGAAACAAAAGTATAATACAAAAACAAAATATAGTATTAGATGAATACAAACACATTAAAAAACTTCATAACATTTGTCATGTGTTTTTATTCACAGAAATCTAAATATATGTGAAAAAGCACCAAAGTTTATTTATGCAAAATGATTCATTTCCATATGTTTTGTTTAATTTAACTGGTTTAATTTAATCGGTTTAATTGGGTTTCTGTAGAAATCGGTCAATTCATCCCCGCTCAGAAATAGACATAAAGTCGGTGCTAGTTGAACCACACATTTTTCTGGTTCTCGGTCCAACCATTCGACCACCCAGTTCAAACCGATTTTTAAAACATTACATATTAGTCTCATACATATTTAATATTTGAATTTATATCTTTGACTTCTCGACACCTCGACAAAAGAACCATGTTTGCTTGTAATCATCTTATTTACAATTCATAATTTTTTGTACTTATTTTTTTTTTCAGTCGTTAGTTTATTTTGTTTCTTATTTTGATTTTGATGCATATTGTTATTGGCATCGTTCTTTCTTAATTTTGAATTTTGATTTAATCAATTAGATTTTATAGAATTTTATTTTTATAATTTAAATTTTCATTGAGTATTTGACTGATTATTATTATCTTATTTTCAGAGATTATGCACATTACGTATCTTTACCATTTATTGATTTATTTTTGCCAAATGTCTAACTATATATTAAATTTGACAAATGTCATTTTATTAACATTTTATTTTTTCTTCACTTGTCACTTTTATATTATCTATTTATTTATTTAAATTCTACCTATTAACTGTCACATCATATTAATTAATAATTTAGTTATATATTAATTCATGTGTATTAATATGCATACTAACTAGGGATGAGAGTGGGTCTAAACCCGGGAACCGGTTAACGAGATTTTGTAGGATCGAAAACCAGGCCGGTATATAGGAACCGATTCTGGGTAAAGTGGGTTTATAACCGGAAAAACTGAAAACATCAAAGTAGGCCAGGTGGAACCAGGTAAAGTGGGTCTAGAATCGGAAAACCCAAAAAACCGGAATTTTTTAGTAATTACTTAGTGGTTGAACTTTGAAGGTTTTCAACTTTGACATCCCAACTTTGGGGACTGTAAGTCAATGAATATTAAACTAAAAATGACAAAATTATAGTATAAAATTATGCACAAACTCTAAACTACATCTTGCAAAAAACCTCATGATAATCCAGTTTCAAACGAATTAGATATACATGTTTTAAAATTTCACAGAATACAAAAATAAAGCTGAAAAACAAAAAATTTGCAGCTTTAATACACCGAATTTGGGGGACTGCAAGTCAATTAATATGAAACAAAAAATGACAAAATTATAGTGTAAAGTCATTTAGAAACTCTAGACTACACTTTGGAAAAAACAGAATGTTATTCCGACTTCAAACGAATTAGATGTACATGTTTAAAACATTCATAGAAAAAAAACTGAAAAACATATACTTTACAGCTTTAATATCCTAACTTTGAGGGACTGTAAGTCTATGAATATGAACCAAAAAATGATAAAATTATAGTCTAAAATCATATATAGACTATAAACTACACTCTATAAAAACTTTATGCCAATATGATTTCAACCGAATAAGATATGCATATTTTAAACTTTTCACAGAAACTGGTTCCGACCCCTAAAACCGGTTCCGGTTCCTAACACGGTTCCGATTTTTACACCCGGTTACTCGGACTCGAAAGACCAAAACCCGGATAAATTCATTCTTTAAACCCAGGACCCAGACCGATTCTACATATTCCAATTCTAACGGTTTCGGTTCCGATCCGGTTTTCCGGTTCTAAATCTCACCCGTAATATTAACATCCTATTTCTGAATTCCTATTCTATTAATATAATAATTAACATATATTAGTGTTAGAACCTAAATTTTCATTTTTTTAATTTATATTAGTTAGTTTTAAATTAATTTTATTATATAAATTCATAAAGACAAAATTACATAAATGATCCTTATCGTTTAACAAATGTTACAAACTTAGTCCATGTTAATTTTTTTTTTTTTTTTGATGAAAATTGTCTTTGTGGTTTCCAAAACATGAGTGAATGCTCTTTTTTCTCACATCGTTACTTTTGGTCTTTTTAGGTAGGAGATACTGAGTTTGTAACCATGAGTAAATCATAGGAACCATTTATTCAATTTTGTCTATATTTTATGTTTATAAGTTTGTGACTTTTCCACCAATTTATTTTTTAAAATGTCACTTTAACCCATTCATTTTTATCTTTGTAAAATATTACATTCACTCTGTGTTTTCTAGTGTATCCTATGTGGTATTTATAATTTGATTTTCTTTAATAACTTTCGTTTTTTAATCAAAAAATTATTTTTACGTGCTTTTTTATATTTGTATATATTCAAGCTAATCAACATTTAGATGTGAATTTAAGACTTTCGTTCCGTAATTCTCTTTTAAAAGAACTTACTTGCTTTTTCTTTATGTATATGTTGATTTAAATTTGAGTTTGTCTTCATTTCGACATAATTTTTTTTTCGGTTTTCGTGTTTAATTTTATATATGTTTCCTATGTATGAGTCGGGTCACATATAATACTTTCATTCGTTAACTTATATATATATATATATATATATATATATATATATATATATATATATATATATATATATATATTTGACTTTGTCTACGTTTCAACGTAATTTGTTTTTTTTTATGTTTTCGTGCTTAATTTTATGTACGTTGCCTACTTATGAGTCGAGTCACATATAATAATTTTCGTTCGTTAACTTAAAAAAAAAAAAAAAAAAACTAATTTTTTATATGTTTATTTTTATGTATGTGTTGGTATAAACTCAAGATGATCAATATTGCAACATAAAGTTAGAAGTTTCGTTCATTAATTTTACAAAAAAAAACTAGCTTTATATATATATATATATATATATATATATATATATATATATATATATATATATATATATATATATATATATATAAATTTGAGTACGTCTACGTTTCGACATATTTTTTTTATGATTTCATGCTTATTTTTATGTATATGTTTATTTTTTTTGTTCTGTGTTTTTTAAAAACGTTTCGACGATTGCATTGACATAAGTTACATCGAAACATAAAAAAATAATCATGAACAAAAAATAACAAGGCTACGGGTTATAACATCGATAAGCGTGTTATACAAGCAGAGATAATTCTCGAAAAAAAATATATGAAAACGTACGTTTATTTCATTAATGTCTTTGATGCCTTCGAATAAAATGATTCCTTTCACATTTCAAAGAACACAATTTTCACTAACTATATATTTTGTGATAACAATAAATAATAGTCAATGGCAGTCACCATCGAATGTGGGATAGCTTTTAAGACAACCTGTAACAACGTAATTTTCAAACAAAATTTTTATTTTAAAATCATATAGTTCTCGTAGCACATTTCACAAAATATCATTGATTTAATTTTACAAAACACAACTCCATAATTGTTTGATTCGTACTTCAGGATCCTCAAAACATAACTTCTGCTCTGGTGTGTACAATCAAGTCGGTGCCTTCTCGCGATCCTGAGAAAACCTGAAACACATATCACATAACACGGAAAGCACAGAGCTTAGTGAGTTCTCCAAAATACCACATACAACACATTAGCCACTCGAGGCTATAACTCTGTAAGACCCTCCAGTCTATGTGTCTCAGTGGGACCCTCCAGTCTCATGGCTCGTTGGACCCTCTGGTCCGGTCTAAGTGAGGACCCTCCGGTCTCACAGCTCGTTGGACCCTTCGGTCCAGTCTCAGTAACACATAATATAGCATATATATCACACAGAAATATGCATAACTCAAGTAAGCACATACGACCCTCTTGTCACACATAAATACCACTCTAGGTAAAGTATTGTGAGAAGATTCACCTCAATTGATGAACAACCCCTAAAAACGTTGCTGTTGCGCACCAGCCTCTATCTCTGAGCCAAACCCACAATTCACCCAATTAGGAACTAAGTCCAAACTCTCACTCATTAGGTATAAAGGTAGCCCACTAACTAGCCCATCAATAATCTAAACCCATTGGTCTCACCACGGCCCAATAATAAATGGACTCTCCCGAGGCCCAAATTCTAAAATCTAAATGCCAAGCCCACTCAAGGGCCCAAATCAGACACACACACACACATACACACACACATACACACACACACACACATATATATATATACACACACACACACACATATTCCTTTGGTCCAAAACTTTATTGCAACCGGTCCAAAACTCTATTGCAACCAGTCCAAACTCCAGGATTGTTATCTCCACTCAAGGCCTAAAATGAGACTTAGCCCAAAAGTCCACATTGAGGTTACGCGGGGCGTACCTCCCTTGGTACGCTCAGCGTACTCATGAATTCATATTGGCCATCGGGGACACTTGCTCAGTACGCGAGGTGTACTGGAAGTACGCTCAACGTATGTCGAGGATTGTTATCTCCACTCCCTTGGTCTTAATATGTTCAGACCATATCTATACTCTTAAATCTGGTCTCCATAAAGGCCCATACATAATAAAGCTTGTGACTTTAAGCCTTTGCATGGTAGATCAATTCCCAAACACAAAAACTCTTACTCTTTACTCCGACAAATGCTCATATCTTATGCATGAGGTGATTCCAACGACCAAGGCCTCATTTTTATGAATCTTCTCCACTAGAAACACTTAAAGGGACATATATTAGGCTCTGGAGTTCAACAACTCATAAAGCTTCAAGCTTTGGAACCAAAAACCCTAAAATGGACCCAAAACGAAAAATGGCACAACAATAAGCAAGTTTCAATATTGATACCTCTGGAAGATGCACCAACAAGAGAAGAACATAGATCCAAAAGCTAGATGCTCAAGCTATTCTCTTTCAAAGCTCCTTCTTCTTCAAAAGCCAAACATAACAAGTCATCGCCCCACTAGATCCACATGAGAAAGTCACCAAGATTCAAACTTTATGCTTTCTATAGCTAGATCAACCTGATTAGGGCTTGGATCCACAAGCTCCAAGCCAAGTAATGCTTCCTCAAGGAACTCCTTATTCCACAATATGCACCAAAAACTCACTAAATCACCAAAATGCTCAAGAATCACTCAAATGGAGGCTTAGGGTCGATTTTAGAGGGATGGAGGCAGAAGATATTAGGGTTAGGTTATGAGATAAGGAGCTTAAATAGGGTCCAAGACCCTAAAATAGGGTTCATGTCTGATCAGCGTACGCCCAACGTACATATGGTACGCCCATCGTACTCCGAAGAACATTCGCGACCACCCCTGGTCAGTGCCCAACGTAATCCAAAGTATGCCCAGCGTACTTCCTTCTTCACCAGTACGACCCGTACGCTTTGTGACGCCCAGCGTACTCGGCTAAGCTTGAAACGACAAAACTTCTGAAGGCCATTTGTAAATCTATTTCCGATGATCCTTATATCCACGAAAAGGTAACGAGAAGCCCTATACTTCTATCAACTTTATTCCTCCTGAAGCCCACTCGAACTCGGATCCAAAATTCATGAAAAGCCCGAACCAGTGCCTTTAGCAATACATTTGGGCTCTAAAGCACAAACCGACTCTTTTATCACACAACCTACCTTACCCACATCCTAAAAGGGTCTAAACCTTTCTCTTTCAAAGCCTCAAAACCTTCTCATACTCGGATTAAGGCCCACAGGCCTTAAATCATAAAACTATCCAGAATAGGATGTTACAATTCTCCCCCACTTGAATTAGATTTTTCCCTCAAAATTGCTCCTTATCAACACATAGGTCGATCCCATTAATCCGAGAAACACCACCGAAAGGACCTCATATCATACAACAATCTCTTTCAGAAACACCTAAACCCAACAGGAACTCCCGACCTTGAAGAAGGACAGACCCAACTGCCGGTACGATACTCGATCTAACTCTCCAAACTCTAGTGGTCTATCTCCCTGCCAGACCACTCTCGCAAAACATCATCATGCGAATCGCCTTTCGGCCAACAGACCCTAAGAACACTCTTCTAACTCTGATTCTCTAATCGATCTCAAGCGCAACTCAAAAGGAATGGAAATGTCATAATCCCCTAAGGACCCACCGCCTGAACAGCTATCACGACTCTTTGGAAGGAAAGAACCCCAAACTTGAACACAATAAAAGATCATGCTCGCTTGGAGGCATCCTATGACATCTATAGACATAAGCCCCAACTTCGTCTCAATTATCCCCTTCAACATTGAGCATCAGGTCAGCTCCCGACCCAAAAGATGAACCTCCAGAGGTTATTTATTGCAAACCAAAAACGTCTCACCGACTTCCTTCTGACGATAACTATCTCGGCTCATCGCGATACGCAAGTCACGAAGTACGCTTTACCCCAAGTGAATGCTACAACTCATCTGAAATCTTCTCACTTTCGACCTCTGTCGTCTACCACCCACTGGTTCCATCTGTCTCGCGATTCTTCCTATACCAATGAAACTGATCCACCCGGCCTAAGATATCAGATGAAGGTAAATACCCCCCTCAAAATGAAACCCATCCATGAATCTAGAACCTCATCTCGC
Source organism: Lactuca serriola (assembly GCF_051521515.1). Lineage (NCBI taxonomy): Eukaryota > Viridiplantae > Streptophyta > Magnoliopsida > Asterales > Asteraceae > Lactuca > Lactuca serriola. Next base: position 362,410,536 of record NC_136411.1, read on the forward strand.
CTATTCCATACACAAATGGATCCAGACTTAAGCTCGAGAGTCTGATTCAACAGGAGAATTGGAACCACTCATTTCCAATCTGGTACTCAACTCATGACCCAAAATTCACGGATTTATGCACACACCATCTCTCCAATTCCTTCCGATTACGATAATCCCTACTTAACCGGGGATATAAAAATTTCTCGACTGACACGGAGACTCCCGTCTCGCCCCTGGTTCGGCAACCAGGCCCCCGAAGACTCAAGTGGTAAGGCTACCCAAGCCTAATAACTCCTCTACGCCATACTCTGACTAGTGAATACTATAATTCCTGGTAGAACAATATTCACCCTTATCGACTACTGAGTGCTACAGCCTACCCCGTAGTCTTGCGATATTCTCTCACTGACTTGTGAATGCTACCACCCCCCCCCCCCCCCGACAATATCACAACACTCTTTTTCTCTAACCAGTGAATACTACGGCTCCCTGTAGTATCACGGCACTCTCTCGCTGACTAGTGAATACCACGGCTCCACGTAGTATCACAACCCTCTCCCAATATCCAATGAATACTACAGCTCCCCGTTGTATCACGACACTCTCTCGCTGACTAGTGAATACCATGACTCCTCGCAGTATCATAGCCCTTTCCTAATATCCAATGAATACTACGGCTCCCCGTAGTATCACAACACTCTCTCGCTGACTAGTGAATACCACGGCTCCCCGCAGTATCACAGCCCTCCCCCAATATCCAGTGAATACTACGGCTTCCCGTAGTATCACGAAACTCTCTTCCACTGACTCGCCATGGGCTCACTCCACGGTTTCTCCTAATAATCCCAAGCGATTACTCCCACTCGGATTCACTTGCTCTCTTGTCACCCCATAACCTCATCATTAAGTCCTCACCACACTGAGTTCACCAACTCATGCTCCGCAGCTCGACATAGATACGTGATTACACCCACCCAACTTATGCACCACCACTCCTGATGTAAGTTCTTGCAGGCAAGGCACTAGTCTCAACACAGATACACCCTTAGACAGTCTCACTCCGGCGACAATTAACTGATGGGTTCCCACTAGAACAAAATCACTCGGGTACCTCGATACATCATCACAGCATCTCATGATTTCTTGCCTCAACCACCAATAACTCAGGTCTCATGTGCCTGCACCACAGATCTCCATAACCAGATACACTTGAACGAATTGATGATCTTCTCAATAGAATACCTAGTTCTACCCCACTTAGGGTTCGAACCATCACCAATTGGCATACCAACAATCTACTCCATAGACTGTTTCACTAGGTACATCACACTTGACACTTGGAACGTACCACGCAAACACTCAATGATCTTCCCGATGGAAACCAAGCGACTCCAAATATCATGTAACTCTTACAAGAATCTTAGAATCCTCCCAACTTGAGTGCCTCTGGTCATCTCGAAACCTCAGACTAACACATCGCCGGATACCTCAACTGTTCCGAAATAACCCTGACTCTCGGTCCAGGAATAATGCACTATCACGCACCTCATCTCTGATTCCTCGACCAACATCCCACCTCGGGAATCATCATAAAATCAAGAGACCTTACTCTCACAGAATATACAAAACATAAACAATGAGGGCCACCGCCACGATATACTCCTCTTGATCACCTGGAACTGCTGCTAAAAGTTTGCTTCCCTCAATAAGGCACCTTCTTGTTATCTTCCATCTTAGTCCCATTAACGACTCTCTCATGGTATAAAAATACCTCGCAGCAAAAAAACTGCCCAAATACTCTGATGAAAAGGTCACCACCATATGTTACCCCACGGGGTTTACCTCCAAACTCTGAAACCGGAAACTCGATATCTCCTTCACTTCTCCCAGAAACGGGAACAACGTAACTCCTTCCGCAGAAGGTGACGTCTCATCCATCAGCCGATGGATCGACTCAGACCTTGATCCTCCAATAAGCATTATCTCTACTCATCCCTGAGCCTTGCGACTCCAACTATCATCCCACCAATAAAATCCCTTGGAAACGAACTCGATTTCCCTTTCAAGGTATACTCCATTAAAACTTGCTCGGCATGGCCCTATAGCCCCACACTCTATCATTTGATCTCAGACTAATCAACCACCAGGGGATAATTGGTAAAACCAAGAGCACTAACTGCCACAAATCATGGTACTCGAACCATGTGATTACCTCTCAATCTGCTATGAATCGTGGTACCCGAACCATGTTATCTCCTCTCAATCTGCTACTTAGAACCTCTGGAATTTTCCCTATATCGAGTATAGGTCCTCTTCTTTTAGTAGTACGAGCCCATACTACCTGCCACATCTACCCATACTTTCCACACAGATTATTCCAGATTTCCTAAGTAGCTGCTCAACCTCCTCAATCACCAATCCAATCATACATGGTTGCTCTCCTGCGAATACTCTCCTCTATCAGCGTACTCATCTGACAAGATCACTCCCTAGGCTCTTCCTAGGTTCTCACACTTCTTTGCCATCAACTGCTGAAGAACTCCTTATGATGCCAACCATCTACCTCTTGAATATCGTCATATTCGCTTAGTAGCTGACTCCCATCATCAAGAGTTCCACAAAGCACGAAGCAAGCAACATTTGGGCATCGAATAATCTCTACCAACACATAAAACCACTTTAGGTTACCACTCCACTTGTTCTACTCACACTCAAAAGGTATCACCGAACTCAAGCAACTATACCCTTTGCGGGTATCTAATTACTCTCTCAGTAGGCTCCTCTGATGCTCTTCTAGGTATCTCTCCTAGATTACTCCTCTACTCAAGTTCACTCTAAAAGATCTCTGCTGGATACTCTTACTTCACACACACTCAAAGCACATCACAGATAACAAAATTCCTAGGCTAAGGCATCACAAATCAGGCAACTCTATCCCTATAATATGAAATACCTAGCCTATCTTCTAGCATGCATCACTATTATCTCAATAATAACTCATAACACAAATAAGTAAGGGTATTTTGGGAAATCACCGTTCGGGCTCTGACTGATTGTACACACTGCTCCTTCTTGTTTTTCTCTTAGAAACTTTTGCTCGTTTTAGAAAAATCATTTCTTTTTGAAAATTTTCTCAAATCCTCATTTTGAGTTCAGATATACTCGAAGGTGCATCCAAATCCCTCAAACCAAGGCTCTGATACCAACTTGTAACAACGTAAATTTTCAAACAAATTTTTCATTTTAAAATCATATAATTCTCGTAGCACATTTCACAAAAATCTCATTGATTTAATTTACAAAACACAACTCCATAATTGTTTGATTCGTACTTTAGGATCCTCAAAACATAACTCCTGCTCTGGTCTGTACAATCAAGTTGGTGCCTTCCCACGATCCTGAGAAAACTTGAAGTACATATCACATAACACGGTAAGCACAAAGCTTAATGAGTTCCCAAAAATACCACGTACAACACATTAGTCACTGAAGGCTATAACTCTGTAAGACCCTCCTGTTTATGTGTCTCAGTGGGACCCTCCAGTCCTATGGCTCGTTGGACCCTCTGGTCTAGTCTAAGTGAGGAGCCTCCAGTCTCACAACATGTTGGACCCTCCGGTCTGGTCTCAGTAACAAATTATATAGCATATATATCACACAGACGAATTCATAACTCAAGTAAGCACATAACCCTCTAGTCACACATAAATATCACTCTAGGTAAAGTATAGTGAGAAGACTCACCTCGGATGATGAACAACCCCTAAAAACGCTACTACTGCGCACCGGCCTCTATCTCTGAGCAAAACCCACAATTCACCCAATTAGGAAGTAAGTCCAAACTCTCACTCATTAGGTATAAAGGTAGCCCACTAACTAGCCCATCAATAATCTAAAACCATTGGGCCCACCAAGGCCCAATAATAAATGGACTCTCTTGAGGCCCAAATTCTCAAATCTAAATGGCAGGCCCACTCAAGGGCCCAAAGCACACATACACACACACACACACACACATATATATATATATATATATATATATATATATATATATATATATATACCTCTGCTCCGAAACTCTATTACAACCGGTCCAAACTCCAGGCCCAACACTCAAAGCCCAAAATGAGACTTAGCCCAAAAGTCCATAGTGAGGTTACGCGGGGCGTTCCTCCCTTCGTACGCTCAGCGTACTCACGAATTCATATTGGACATCTGGGTCACTTGGTCAGTATGCGGGGCGTACTGGAATTACGCTCAACATACGTCCATGATTGTTATCTCCACTCCATTGGTCTTAATCTGTTAAGACCATAACTATACTCTTAGATCTGGTTTCCATAAAGGCTCAGACACAATAAAGCTCGTGACTTTAAGCCTTTGCATGGCGTAACAACCCAAAGATTTAAAAAGACATTCAAACCTTCCAAAAACCATCCTTACACAATTAAAAGTTATTCAAACATCAACAAGTTCTAATTGTTTTCAAAATGTTTTCATATCAGAGTTCCTAGAAATCCAGAATCATAAAAACGGGGGTATGTACGTCACGCCTTCTCCTTGCCATGGTCAACTGATGTACCTGAAACAATAAACGATAAAATGTAAGCTCGAAGGCTTAGTGAGTTACCCCCAAAATACCAACCTCTACCATTCAGTACAAAAAGAATAATAATTAACAGCATGCATAATGAGCCTTCAGCCTGACTGGACCGCCTCCTACGAGCCTACAGCCTATCTGGACCGCTCTCGAGCCTTCGGCATGACTGGATCGCCTCCTACGGCCTACAGCCTATCTGGACCACTCCGGGTATGTTGTCCTCAACCGCACAAAGGAGGACACCGCCTCAACCCAACCCATCCATATATGTCGACATATAAATAACACATAATCATACAATAAACACAGATCATACTAACTGCTAACATAGTAGCATTCTATCCATCAAGATACCAATCCAACTGATCATAAATATGGAACACATACTAACACCGGGAATAAATCCCAAGGGACCGACCTAGTGTCGTAGACCCTATTGGTATAGTGAGGAGAACTCACCTAGCAATAGTGCTGAACTGAACTGAGAGTCTTCAATTGCTATGCCCGACACCCTCAACTGAGAGATAAAAGAATACAAATTACTCAACTAGACCCAAATTGTCCAAATCTATTATTGGCCCAATTTATTAAACTGGGCCCATCACTCTATTGGGCCTACACGAAACCTACAAGTCTAACCTGGCCCAACAACATTGCATGCATAGCCCATTAAGGGATTCACCCAATTGACCCATAACCGGCCCAAAGTATAAAACCCACAAGCCAAAAGTCCAACAGGGAGCGTACACGGGACGTACCTCCCAGTTACGCTGGGCGTAGCTTAGTTCATCGTTGACCATCATCGGGACGGCTGACCACGTACGCTGGGCGTACAGATATTACGCGGGGCGTACACGCAGATTTACCAAAGTCTTATTAAGTGCTTAATGGGTTGAGCTCTTGAACCCATATTCCAGATCCATCGACCAAATATGCCACAGAATCATAAAGTTTCAGACTTTATCACATTGGACGACCAAAAAGTCCTTAACTCATAGTCTTAATCCATTAAGACCTTCTTATCACATGCATGGATCAAGTTTAGCTAAAGAGGATTGATTTTTATCACTCAAGGTCTCTCAAAACATCTGGAAGGACACTTTATTTCGTCTATAACTTCACATGCATCAACTTGGGAAATCTAGGGACCAAAAGACCTTCATAAAGCTAAAAAGTCTAGATCTAAGGTAAATAAGCATAAAGGTTCAATCTTTTTACCTTCTGGAGCTCTAATGGTGTAACCCAACTTCAGATCCAAGGCCTTGCTTTCCTCCTCTAGCTTCTTGGTGCAATAATTCCACTCTCCAAGGCTCAAGATGCACACTAACTCACTCTTCACACACAAACTAGGGTTTTGGGGCATTCTCTGAGGTATGGAGGCTGAGGTGAGGGTAAAGAATGAGCCATAAGGGTGTTTATATAGTCCCAACTCCGAATATTAGGGTTTTTAGCTGACGCGAGTACGACCAGCGTACATAGGCTTACGCCCAGCGTACTAGGGCGCGCCTAGTACGCCCAACGTACTCTTATGTACGCTTAGCGTACCCTTCTCCATGTGGCCCAAAGTTTCAACTTTAGGTCCCTAAACTTCCTGGGACTCAACATAACTTCTCCGAGGGCCATAAAAGACAATAATCAAAGGAAGGCGGGTTTCGAAATATACCTGCTCGGTTCGGGGCGTTACAACAGATCAAGTCCTAAACACAAAAACTCTTACTCTTTACTCCGAAAAATGGTCATATCTTATGCATGAGGTGGTTCTAACATCCAAGGCCTCATTTTTATGAATCTTCTCCACTAGAAACACTTAAAGGGACATATATTAGGCTCTGGAGTTCAACAACTCATAAAGCTTCAAGCTTTGGGACCAAAAACCCTAAAATGGACCCAAAACGAAAAATAGCACAACAATAAGCAAGTTGCAAACTTGATACCTCTGGAAGATGCACCAACAAGAGAAGAACATAGATCCAAAAGCTAGATGCTTAAGCTATTCTCTTTCAAAGCTCCTTCTTCTTCAAAATCCAAACATAACTAGTCATCACCCCACTAGATCCACATGAGAAAGTCACCAAGATTCAAACTTTATGCTTTTTGGAGCTAGATCAACTTGATTAGGGCTTGGATCCACAAGCTCCAAGCCAAGTAATGCTTCCTCAAGGAATTCCTTATTCCACAATATGCACCAAAAACTCACTAAATCACCAAAATGCTCAAGAATCACTCAAATGGAGGCTTAGGGTCGATTTCTAGGGTTTAGAGGGATAGAGGCTGAAGATATTGTGGTTAGGTTATGAGATAAGGAGCTTAAATAGGGTCCAAGACCCTAAAATAGGGTTCAGGTCTGATCAACGTACGCCCAACGTACATATGGTACGCCCAGCGTACTCCGAAGAACATTCACGACCACCCTTGGTCAGTACGCCCATCGAACTCCAAAGTACGCCCATCGTACTTCCTTCTTCACTAGTACGCCCAACGTATTCAGCTAAGCCTGAAACAACAAAACTTCTAAAGTCCATAACTTCTTCGTTATAAATCTGTTTCCGACGATCCTTATATCCACGAAAAGATAATGATAAGCCCTACACTTCTATCAACTTTATTCCTCCTGAATCCCACTGGAACTCAGATCTAAAATTCACGAAAAGCCAGAATCAGCGCCTTTAGCAATACATTTGGGTTCTAAAGCACAAACCAAACTCTTTTATCACACAACCTACCTTACCCACATTCCAAAAGAGCCTAAACCTTTCTCTTTCAAAGCCTCAAAACCTTCTCATACTCGGATTAAGGCCCACGGGCCTTAAATCAGAAAACTATCCAAAACAAGATGTTACAATTCTCTCCCACTTTAATTAGATTTTGCCCTCGAAATTGCAAGTACCATTCACGGGTTTATATATGATGTTGATATTTAGGTTGATTAAAATATGAAAGATGCTTGATTTGGACATATTAATGTAAAATGGTTGTTATCTTCAAAAATCATGAATGAGGTAAGTATGCTTGAGTCTTGGCATATAATGATGTTTGATGGGTGTAGCTCAAACTCCTGCTCTTTCAAAAAACATTGCCCAAATGGATGATCATAAGAAAGTTTGTTGTTATTACTGTTACTTTTAAGGTGTGATTATTTGCTAATATTGTGAAATTCATTAATTTTCTCGAAAGTATATTTTTCTTTTCCATGTAATTTTAGTTGTAAAATAAAGTATATTGCCCTTAAAGTACATTTCTATGGAAAGTTAACAACATAAATTATTCTGTCAACTTTGACTCTTGGATTGGTGTTTGCTTATTAGTCATACAAACTTTTGTATCTGTAATGGTTATTATTAGTCAGTTTGATAACCTTACCTAGGTATGTAGGTTTATATAATTTTTTTTTGTTCATATGCTATTTTTCAAAAATTATGGTTTGGTTTCTAACTTTAGGTAAAACTCCCTTCATTCGTCCATCATACATTGTTATCATGATATTTGTATATAAAAAAATTTGATTTATAAATATTTTGTACAATTTTATTATTTATTATTAGTATATGACCATTACTTCTCTCCATTTGAATATGTAATTTTCTTTTATGTAGTTACTTATCTTATATTACAATATAGTTTAAATTTGATATAATGTCATTTCCATGAATATTCCTATTTTTAAAACTATATTCATAATTTTATTGTATTATACAATATCATAATTTTCTAACATATCTACAAATACAAATTATCGATCGGATATTCAAATCATTATAATTTCGTAGATTCAACCAATTATTATATCATTATCAAATTACAACAAAATAAATATATTTATAAATTATTTAATTTTTTATTACCATTAGTCAATAGTTAACTTATAATTTAATTAAAATTAATTTTATATTTCTTACCCATGATGCCACATGTTATAACTTAATTCGAATAAAAACTATAAATATACATAAACTTACTTTCGTCATTTAAATTGCAAATCGATTGATTAATGTGTCTGGGTCTTTTTACCATTTTAACCGACCAAACCTTTATCCACTTTGTGACTTGAAATGTCAGAGGACCCGCAATTCAATTTGAGCATTGGAAAGGATCATGACAGCAATGACACGGTGGCGTAAACTATGGAATATTAACCAACATGCAATTTCCTCCTCTGTTTTATATAAACCACATATATATTCCTTTAGTTTATTTGTTAACACCAAAGCACCTCAAGATTTTATACTCTATCCACTTGAGTATAAAACCAAGGGTATAAGTTATTATATTTTGTTTAAACTACTCTTAGTCAATAAAATTGTTTATCTTCATTTTGGTCATTCCAATCGGTGTAAATGACGTGACTGTTGACATCAATCTGAAACGATGTTATCAAAATTATAATTAGTCAGTGAATTTTTTTAGCTGTTTTATTTTAGTCATTACATTTTGTTTAAACTATCATTAGTCAATAAACTTATTTAAAGCTTTTATTTTAATCACTATAACCCATAATAACTCATAACCTTATGAGATGACAATATTCCTTTTTGCCATGATATCCTAAGGAAATATGTGCAAAACCACCGCCATGTCTATGTCTTCTTCTAGGATCTTAAATAAAGCGGATCAATCCTCCTTCAATGCACAAAGACTTTTTTTATACAAAGCACAATGGCAGTTTTGTTACGGTACACATAATGGAGCCGACAACACCTAACTTCGAATTTTTTATACTATTTTGCCACTGCTATTTTCCCCGTGTCATACCTACTTTGAAATTTTACGTCCGCCCATGATAAATCAATTAAAAACATAAATTAGTTTGACCAAAGAAAATATAGGTAACATGTTTGATGACCGTCTTAATTATATGGTAAGTAATTATTATCAAGAATTTCATTTGAGGTCTTGAAATCCAAAATACCTATAAGGAAAAAAATCAATATAACATTAATGCTTTTGATATCAAATTACAAAGGGTGGAGGAGACCAAAATAAAACTAGTTTGATTTTATACGTTTTTTCCAACGACAAAAACGATGGAATGGAGGAGGGAAAACTAGTCTTTTGAAATTTATGGAGACTGTCCGAATTAAAAAAAAGTTAAAGACTAAATGTGCATGCTATTCTAAATCATATGATCATTCATATGGTTTAATAGGATAACTGAACAAACCTAAATCATTGAAATCAAACCTTATATTTTTGGTTATGATGACTTTAAAAATATTAAAAATCTAAAAAAAAAACCCGATAAAACCGAATGTAGTTGTAACTACATGTTTATTTACAAGCAAAGAGTGCAAACACTATAAAGGTACTAATGTTAACATCTCAAACGGATTAAACTAAACCTTATTTGTTTGGTTATAGTTAATCTAAAAATGGTCAAAAACCGAATAAAACAAAACCTCAGAATTGAATGTAGTGGTCAATACATATTTGATAACAAGCAAATAATGTTGATAGCAAAAACCATAAGGGTATTAATGTTAATATCCCAATATTGATTGAACCTTCTTTTGTTTGGTTATAGTCTATTTGAAAATGTTAAAACCCCAAATAAACAACACATGGTGAGATGAAACAGAATGTAGTTGTCACTACATGTTTGTTCACAAGCAAATAATGTCGATATTAAAATCCATGAGGATATTAATGTTAATACCCTAAAATTGATTAAACTAAACCTTATTTTATTTCCTTATAGTCGATTAAAATGTTAAAAAGCCGAATAAAGCAAAATATAATAAAAACGAATGTAAGCAAAAAATCATAAGGATATTAACATCAACATCTCAAAATCAATTAAATTGAACCTTATTTTGTTCTCTTACAATTAATTTAAAAATATTAAAAAAAAAAAACGAATAAACTATATCTACAAAAACCGAATATAGTTAATTAAAAAATGTTAAAACCCAAATAAAACTAAACCTAACAAAATCGGATGTAGTTTTTCATATATGTTTGTTCACAAATACGCCTGGTAATTGAGCGAGTTTTGACCCTGATTCGATCCAAACCCTTAATAATTATATGAGTTTGGAGCATAGTTTTTGATCTGTTTACCTGTTAACGATCCGTACCGGCTAACACTTTTATTAAAAGGGTCGGGTATGGATCATCACTGATCCGATCCGTTTATAATCCGTCCCGTATAAATTTTAGAATTATAAATTCGTATTTTATATACAACCTAAAGTTTAATTTTAATTCTAAATTTCTAATCGAAAGTTCAAAGAGAAAATGCTAAAAACTAAACTGTTTTTACATAATAATCAATGACTCGACTTCTAGAATTTCAGTATTCTACCAAGAAACATGATTTCATTTCATTTATATATCATCAACCAAACAGTCATTTATAAATAAGAAGATCGTTTGCAATTACTATTCTCTATTAATGTAATCATCGGTCAAAAACCAATAAGAAGTTATTACAAAAATGATTTCAATTCCTATCGAAAGTCCTCTAGTACATAATATGTTATTTAAATCAATATTTGTTTTATTTAATAAATGTTATTTTGAGGTTTTAGTAAAATAAGTCTAATTATTCAAAAAAGTTATGGGTTACGGGGCGGGTTTGGATATCTGTTGATTTGACGAATAAGAGTATGGTTTGATTATTTAAAACCCTACGGATTACGGAGTGTGCTTGGATCAGATTTTGAAATTTGTTAAACGGGTTTGGATCAAACATGATGCGCTCCAAACCCACCCCACTACCTAGTCTATTCACAAGCAAAGAATGTTGATAGCAACAACAATAAAGGGGTATTAGTGTTAATATCCAAACATCAAGGGTATCAAATTAAAAACAAAATACATAAATCCATCGAAATAAAAACAATCTAAACAAGCTTCCATTCATAATCATAGATTTACAGACAAGAATGGCCATCTTCAATTATCAAACAAAATCAATGATTACTAGAAACCGCGTGAAATGCGCCGAATTTCAAAAGCTGTCACCTTTTCCTTTTTGGGGTTTACCCTTTCCATCATACACCAGGTAACCCTTTTGCTTATCAGTAGAATATTTGCAAATTGCAATCTTTATCTATATATAGATGCCTCCAGTTTGGATTTGATAGCGATAATTCACATTTGTTCTTTCATTTTGTCGTGTTCATTCACATTTTAACCAATTGCTCTTCATCCATATCTGGTATGTGCCCATTTCCCTTTCACACCACTAGGGTTTTTTCCAGCAGAATGCTCTGTTTTTGCTCATTTTTGTCGGCGTTCTTTTGTATTCTGTTTTTTCTTAACATTTTGTGTTCTTTCTAGAAATATTGATGACGCCCAGTTGCAAAAAACAAATTTAATGAAAAAAAGTTTGAAAATTTGCAGGGATTTTCGTTGATCCCGGTGAAATGGAGAAGAAAATGCTGTTCCATTTGACGATTTTGATTTTGGGTATTTTGAGTTCTTCTTCCATGGTGAAAGCAGAGGACCCTTATAAGTACTTCACTTGGACTGTTACTTATGGAACTGCTTCTCCTCTTGGTGTCCCTCAACAGGTTCTTGATTGTTTAAGACTCTAATTGTTTCTTACTTTTGTTTTTTTTAGTTTTAATTTAGTGAAATTTACTCTTAATTTTACTGATTAATAATGTTTGACGTTTGTTTTGTAGATTATCTTAATAAATGGTCAATTTCCTGGCCCTAAGCTTGATGTTGTAACAAATGACAATATTATCCTCAATCTCATCAATAATCTAGACCAGCCTTTCCTCTTGACATGGTGAGTCTTTTTGTCATTTCACATCTGCCAAATGCATTTAACATGATATTATGAAGGAAAAATGGAATAATCACACAAATATAATCATGTATGATGTAATGCTTCACAAATTCATCAATTATACAATTACGAAAATTACGTAATTAAGGTCTTTGATGTTGGATATTATTCATAAAGCAATTTTGTAATTCACAAACAATCAATTTTTTTGTTAAGCATCACTTATTTAGTGGCTATTTTTTGTTATTATCCGTATTTTTAAATAAAAACCACTAGCCAATTTTGACAAAAAATTTAGAACTAACCCTTTTGTGGTTGGAATCATGAATCATATAATTGAATAAATGTTGTATCTTATAGGAATGGAATTAAACAAAGAAAGAATTCATGGCAAGATGGGGTTTTGGGCACAAATTGTCCGATTCCACCGAATTCCAATTTCACATACAAATTCCAACCAAAAGATCAAATCGGAGGCTACACATACTTCCCGTCGACCGGAATGCACAAAGCCGCCGGTGGTTTTGGAGCGATTAATGTTTATGCTCGACCTCGTATTCCGGTTCCATATGCAATTCCCGCCGGTGATTTTAATTTACTCATCGGTGATTGGTACAAATCCAACCATAAGGTGAGGAGGATAAAGTCAAAATTCAAATCTTGAAATCTTTAATTTTAAATTTTACTTTACTACTTTTAGGTATTTTAGTCAAAAAGATAGTAAATGAGTTGCTTTTGTTACAGATTATTCTGGGTATTTATAATTTTCACTAAAACCTAAACGGGTTTTGGTGATTTTGGGGATTAAAATCATTATTTTTTACTCTTAAAAAGTCAAAAGTTATAGAAAAACGATGTACTTTTTATGTCATGATATAAATGATTTTCGTTCTTGATTGTATGCATGTCTTAGCATAGAAAACGTGCTGTATTGTTTCAGGGGTTACAACAATATCTTGATTCAGGAAGATCGCTTCCTTTCCCAGATGGCATTCTTGTAAATGGACAAACACGAACCACCTTTAGTGGTGATCAAGGTCATTTTCGACATTTTGCTCCCTAAAAGAATACATTTTTGTTAAATGCAAGATGTAGCAAAGTAGTTTAAAGTCAACGGTCTAAACTATGTTGCTATTTCTTGTTTCATTTTTCAGGTCAAACATACATGTTTAGAATCTCGAATATGGGTTTATCGACTTCCTTCAACTTTAGGATTCAAGGACATAAAATGAAACTTGTCGAAGTTGAAGGGTCAAATGTGGTTCAAAACATGTACGATTCACTTGATGTCCATGTTGGTCAATCGATTTCGGTTCTAGTTACATTAGATCAAGCTCCGAAAGATTACTATGTTGTTGCTTCAACACGGTTTACAAGAAAAATTCTTACTTCGGTTTCGGTATTACACTATTCCAATTCCCAAACACCCGTCTCTGGTCCCATTCCCGCTGGCCCAACCTACCAAGTTCACTGGTCAATGCAACAAGCTAGAACAATAAGGTATAAATAGTTTTCCAATTCCGATTCCTATTCTGATTCCGATTCCGATTCTAATCCCTACTTTTTTTTGTTTAGATGGAACCTTACATCGAACGCGGCAAGGCCGAATCCGCAAGGTTCATTCCATTACGGAACAATCACGCCCACAAGGACGATCGTGTTGAGTAACTCTGCAAACCTAATAAATGGAAAGATTCGATATGCTGTCAATGGGGTGTCTTACATTAATGCAGACACCCCATTGAAGCTCGCGGATTACTTCAATATTCCCGGTGTTTATTCTATGAACACCATTCAAATGTCCCCAAATAGCGGTGCGGCAACCGTTGCCACCGCTGTTATGGGGGCCGCACTTCATGACTTTCTTGAAATCGTCTTCCAAAACAACGAGAAAATCGTGCAGTCGTGGCATCTTGATGGCTATGACTTTTGGCCCGTAGGGTAAGACCCTGCTTCTTTTTTTATTATAAGTGTTGTCTGGATTAATGATGTTTACAGATATCCAAAATGGAAAAGCCTTATTTTCCTGACGATCTGTCTGTGCATTAAGTCAAAAAGAAACATCCATATATAGCTTACCAGATTAAGTTATGATATTGTAGATATGGGTCCGGGGAATGGACTCAAGAGAGCCGAAAAAGTTACAATCTTGTGGATGCTCTTACACGACACACGGTGCAAGTATACCCTAACTCATGGAGTGCAATTTATGTTTCATTGGACAACCAAGGAATGTGGAATCTAAGATCTTCGATGTGGGAACGACAATATCTTGGTCAACAATTCTACTTGAGAGTTTATAATCCGGTTAAGAGTCTTGCGAATGAATATGATATTCCTTCGAATGCTCTTCTTTGTGGTAGAGCCGCAGGACGACGTTTCTAAATGATTTGTTTGTTTATTCAAAGGTCATGAAGGTTTGATCAAAGAAATTATTGGATAATATTTAGATGATACGAGTATGTTTATGAAGATTAGGACTTGTTTTTTGGTCCCGGTTTTTTATTCTTTATTTTCTTGGACGCCTCCGTTTCATTTTAGGGTTTATATTTGTATATTATAACGTTCTACTATCGAGTTTTATCTTGTTAAGGTATTGTATTTCGAAAAGTCTATTGAAATATAGCAATCATATTTACAACTTCCTTTTCATTTCTTGTCGATTCGTTATATTTTGATTTTTTTTTTTAATTTGGTTTATGTTTATATGATATTATTATAATATGAAATTTTCAAATGGAATGTTTTAATTAGAGGAAGAAAAGTAGGATGCTATATAAAGACATCAATACATACAAACGGAGCAAAAATTACTTTTTGCATAGGGGATCAGAATATGGTGTCCATTAATACATAGTGTAATGTGTTTTATTTTGTATTTATGTATCAAATTAGAGGCAAAAATAAATTTAGGTCAGAATTTTGCTTAGAACCTAATTAATCAACATCAAACTACTACTACTTAAAAGATAATAATAACCAACATATGTATACACAATCAATCGAAATCAAAGTTTACCTAAAAATTTTGGGACGATGGCAAGAAATCCTTCACTGTTTTTCTGCATGCACACAAAGAAAGCTACCTGATATTTTAGATTAAAATCGCACAACGAATAATTTAATTTTGAGTAGAATTTTTGACTTTGATGATCAAGAAACTCCTAAATAATCTATAAACACATCATTCTTTCATGAAATCTGTAATGGGAGTTTGACGATTGGTTAAGAAACGTTACCTAGGTCATATGTGTTCCAATGAGGAGTTATTGGTTATGTATTTTTTGAAATTAAATGCTAATGTTTATGTATTTTTTGAAATTAGATGCTGATGTTTATGCATTTTCTAATATCCTAACTCTTTTAACTGAATGGGAGTGTTTATCAGCTACATGTGGACCTGGTTCTATCTCATCACGTATTGAATATTTCATTTGTATATTATCGTAGTGAACTAATGAATACATTTCTTTCAATCATAATTTTTGTAAAATTTGGATATGTTTTTGGGAAAGTCCAAAGTTTATTTGATTATTTCTGCTTTTAGTTGAGTAAAATTTGGATTCCTTTCAAGCAACAAAGTTCATTTTTTTAACAGGAGAAAAAGTATTGAAAAAATCGCAAACAAGTTTAAAAAATATGCAACATCAGTCCTTGAGAACAAATTTCTTTGTTCAATGGTTCTCTCTCTTAGCAGCAATCCAATCGTCATATCAGCTTGGCCCACTCTCTAGCCCAACTCCTACAACGTAAGTTAGCCCATAACATTTATTAGCTCCTAATCTCATACCATTCTTTTATACCTTTATTCACTAAATAAAAAAATACTAGTAAATATAAACAATTTCTCATATATTGAACAAAAATAAGACTGATGTTATATTTGACGCACCACAGCTAACTTTTTATTTTTTTTTATTTTTATTATTATTATGTTTGACAAACCAAAAAATAGTTTATAAACTAGTTTTTTAAATAGTTATTTAGACTAGCTTTTTAAGAGTTTTTTTTTTTAATATTTTTCAAATATACCTTTAATTAATTATCATAACATATTCTTTTAAATACCCTTTTATGTTATTTTATATATTTCAACTAACTTTTCAGCTAGTTTTACCAAACATCATTTTTTATCAGCTAAATTTTCAGCTATCAGCTAAAATTTTATATAACAGCTAGTTTTTTTTTCTTCAGCTAACAGTTAGTATGCCAAACATAGCTTGAAAAAAATGTTATAAATTCAATTTTTTTTCCGGAATCCTTTGTCATCGGCCCAATGCTTACACATTTTTTATATCACCATGAGACTTTAAAAATTCGAACCCGGATTGTGAAAAACTGTTTTCTAGAGTCTTGTTAATCTATCTTTAACAATACACGGTTTTTCTTTCTTTTATTTTCTTTTTTAATTTTAATTTTAATTTTTTTACTTCAATCCCATCTAAATCAACCCGAAGAGCAGTTACTTTCCCGATTATTGAAGCAGGCTCAGTGGGCTCCAGATTTTGGGATACTGGCCCAACGTATTTCAGCTGGACACGAGGCAACAAGTCCATATTCCTCCTTTTGGGCCATATTACACCTAGACTTGATCTTAACTTTTTCATTTTGCATATTATATCTTTCTTTTTCCTTCATTCTTTTGGGTCCCACCTTCTCGAAAAGCACTTCTTGGATCTCTTCCTTATCACAATCTCACAGCTATTGTCAATTTCCTCACCCTCATTTGACCCCTCATCAGCTACTTCATCGTTCGTCCTCATTAATAGAAGGATATAATTTGTTCCTTCAACTAAAGCAATAATGCGATTCATATATGAATCACATTTACATATGACATCATATTTAAATCGCATGTGATACATGTGAATCATATGTGAATCACATGTGATTCAACTGTGAATTACATGTGATTCAACTGTGGATCACATGTGATTCAACTGTGGATCACATGTGAAACACATGTGATTTACATGTTCACATCAAATGTGATTTACATGTGAATAAAATATGATTAATATGTGGATTCCATGTGGTTTTTATGTGATTAACATATGAATGTGTGTGTGTATATATATATATATATATATATATATATATATATATATGTAATTCATATGTAATTTACTTGTGATTTACATATGAATCACATGTAATTCACAATGAATTACATGTGATTCATATGTAAATTACATACGAATCACATGTAACTCATATGTAATTCACTTGTGATTTACATGTGAATTACGTGTGATTTACATGTAATCTACATGTAATCATATGTAGTTGTGATTTACATGGGAATCCTACTTTCATTTTTTTTAATTACAACATTACACTTTCAGTTCTTTTCTTATTTAGGCATTATCATACTTTGAATAATCTACCAAAGTATAGCATTGTACTTTCACTTTTTTAAAAGTAAAATACTATAATAGGAAGAAATGAAAGTAAGATGCTATAATAAGCAAATTATGAAAGTACATTGTTAAAAAGAGCTTACTTGTATCATTCTACCAAACAATGTGATAGGTGAAGTGTGACTACGATGTGGAGACTTATAAGGTGAACCACTTGCTTTGATTGTACTTTGTAGTAGGAACAAAAGAGTTGAAGTTGTTGATAGCTAGTATGCTAAATCTTTGATGTTGTCTTGAGTCTTGAATAATATGGAATGCTTTTTATTAGTTTCAACCCAAAACAAATGCAAGAAGAAACAAGTAGACACTAGACACTAGACACATCATCCTTTTAAGGGCAATTTGCAAGATGGAACAAACATGTTATGTTGTGGCTGTTCATATTGGTTACTGTAAGAAGGCCCATGTGGTTGTTGATAGTTGTCTTGAATAAAAAAATTACAAAAACAGATGATAATATTAACGATATAGCTCATCAATCATGAATAGATAATATAAAAAGCATAAATACCTGATAATAGTTTTGAACGGGCTCCACAACAGAATTTGTTTGTTGGTTAGGAGAATATACACCTCCTGTATGTGTTTGAGAATATGCATATTTTGTAGATGCACTTCCATTTATCTCTAAACAAACAATAACAAACAACAAATTCATTCAAAATCTAGGGTTTAGGGTTTCTATTGTTGGGAAGCAGAATGAAATGAATACCTGGTTGAGATAAGAAGGCAATTCGATCACGTAAGATTACTAGTTCAAGAGACAAATCTTCAGTTCCCATTAGTTTCAAATACTCCATAACTGTTGATAATAGTCCTTGATTTGCTAAAATCTCAACATACTTCTCAACAAGTTTAGATAAAGGAGCACTAAATCTTTTTTGTCCGGTTGCTAAAGCAAGGACCACAGTTTTCTCCATTAAAACCTGCAAATACATACAACATATATATTAACCAATTCACCAAAAGGAAAAGATTATGTATACATTTGATTAAAAGATCTCACCTGAAGATTAAATTGATCAAATCAATTATCTGAAATTCAAATGTTAAATTGATTTCATCGTGTATACTGAATTTCTACAAATATGTGTTGGAAATAGAAGAACATCCTCCCATACAAGTGCCAAACTCACCGATTCAATCAGTTTCTTCATCAGTCCGAGTCTGATGAAGAAAACATGGTGATTCAAATGAAATTGAAGGAGGAGTAGTAGCAACACATGGCTTTCTAGAAATCGTGATCTCGTTTATGTGGGACGCAATTGACTCAATGGATTCTGATGCTTGTTCTTCGTATCCAGTAGATGGAACTTTATTTTTACCCTGATCGGAATCAAGTAAACACATGAAAATCCGACCGGAAACGCAAACAAAAGAACACATGAAATTATGAAAAAATTTATGATTAAAACGCGAAGAAGGATGAATCGAGAGACAAATTTCAATTATCAGATCAATACTTACTGCAAAATTCTGAAGAGCTAGTCAGGAAGAGTCAAGAAGATGTAAGGGGACCAAAAGTGAGGTGAGGATCTTCGTCCTCCAGTTTGTTCGATCGAGTATCAGCAAATAACTATAACACAAAAAGCAAAAATTGTCACTCAGATCTAATTAAATTCAATAATTAAGCACGAAGAACTAAAGAATATGATATGAAGAAAATGATTGTACCGATTGCGTGGATGAAACATGAAGGCTGGAGGAAAGTGATGAAGATCCGCTTATTGTAAAAATCGATTTCATTAACATTGTAAAAGATTGTAGGTGTAATCGGTGGCAACAGATAAACTACCGATGGTTGTAGCATTTGTTACAAATTGATTTCTACAATCGATCTGGAGAGAGATGCGGGACGAAGGGAAAGAGAGGGAGAGGGAGAGGGAGAGGGAGAGGGAGAGGGAGAGAGAGGGGGGGGGGAGGGTGGGGTTGATGTTATCCCTGAAATGCCCATCGTTCATTTTAATTAGATGCCCCCATGTCTTCTTTTACCAAGTATTTACAAAACCGCCACAATGCATCTTAGCCCTTTATTATTTTAATCTAACGATTCTTATTTAGTTCCCGGGTTCTCGGAAAACTATGAGTTCTCAAATGATCCTTCCTCTCTCTCTCTCTCTCTATATATATATATATATATATATATATATATATATATATATATATATATATATATATATATATATATATCCCCTAATCTAATAAATAAACAGATTTTTGCCACGTGACATTCTCCAAGCCCCTCCAAATTGATTTTTCCCACTCAAATTTCTAAGTGATTTCCCGAAAATGGCCATTTCGTCATTTTTACTCACCACTCAGCAAAATCGACGCAATTCAATTTGTCTATTCCCTCGTCCTTGCACTCCAATTTTGTTCCTGAAAATTAGGAATCAATCAACAATATACTTTGCTTGTAAATAGGTATCTAATATGCTGACTTCTTATATTTCCCATTTTCTCGATCTAAAACCCTAGATGTCACCACCATTGGATGCGTCCCCTTCGTCCTCCACCCATTGGCAATGAACCCCACCGTAAATGATGTTGCTTCCTTCTCTTCTTGCCTCCTTTATTGTTACTCATAGTATGCTTCTATCTTTATCTATGATTTACCCCCAAATTGATAATTCTCTTTTTATTTTGACTCAAATGTGTCATCCTATACATTGATATTGCTCTTCTTCTGCAATTTTTTGTTTATCCAGGTCCGTTATTTAATCTACTCTTCTTACATTTTATTGTATGTTTAATTTTTTCGTGATTCTAAATGTGAGTATTAGTTTGATCCATCACTTAATTCATTCTTCTTAACCTAGCGTAATAAATGATATTCAGAATGCATTGTACATGATGTGCTGATGGAAAACTTGAATATGATGGATTGATGGTGCACTCTATGTGTTTGATAAAATATCTACGATAACTTTTTTCTCACAAAATTTACTTTCAAGAAAGCTTTCTTTATCTTTATGGATAACCAATTCATTTTCAAATATAGTTGGGAGACTTTTCCCAAGAAATGGGTAAAAAAATGGAAAGATCGGAACATGGGAATAACTCTGATACCAATACGAACTGCCCATTTCAATTGTCGTGCTTTATTAAATTGAGCACTCCTGTAGTTAGAAGAAGAGCGCGACCGCATGAAAGATTGATTGTGATGCTACGTGCATACACTGATCACTACGGAAAAGAGAAAGATGTCATAAAGCATAAGGGAAAGCAAACATCAGGAAAACTATTAAATAACGTGGGCTTGTATTACTGGTCGTGTGTGTTTAGGATGCTGTAATTCAAATAAACTAAAGTACAATCCTATTTCTTTGAAATCTAATAGGACTTTTTATTCTTGCAATTCTGGAAAGTGTCAAATAAATCACTGGAAGCAAGTATACAAACGAGAGTGCCAATTGTTGGTGTACAACAACAGTTGTGCCTCTCCAAACCCAACTTCAAATGGAGAATTTGTTGATGAACATTTTTTATTCAATGAAAAATGGGATAGACGATTTTCTGAATCCAATTTGAAGCATGAGAAACCATGTTCAGATGATAGTTAGAAGCGGGATTGTATCTCCAGACACACAACTCATTTTGGGCTGATTTTAAAGTGTATTATATAAACTATGAAAGTATATTGCCTTACACTGGCTTAGGAGTCGATCAAACCTATAAATCAACCCCATTAATGTCTTTCCTGATTTCTGGTCTCTCTTTTTTTTTTTTATTATTATTATTTTTTTATTATAAGACGTGATCAACTTGGGTGTATTCTGGTATGTAAACTTCCAATTCTTTGATAAACATATCCCCTTCACCTTTTGTTAGATGACTATACAATATCTACTTTCTCTCCAAATGATTGTACGAACACTAGATTATTTGTATGTATATGTGTGTATTTAATTGTGTTTGTGTGCAATTAACTGGGTATGGGTTTCTCATTTAACTGGGTATGGGTTTCTAATATGTTGTGTATATGTTATAGGTCCATTGAAATTGATTTGGTTTATGACAGTTCTAAATAGAATTGGTGTGAAACCTGTGGTCAAAGATACTGGGGATCACAGGAAAAAAAAATGGAAAATGAAGGGAGACGAGGTAATTAATTTTTGTCTCACCGTTAATATGTGTCTTTACAGTTTCAATATCGTATTATTCATGTTATGAACTTTTTATAAAAAAGTGTAGTTAAATTTAGGAAAGAGGAAGATTTTAGGGACTTTTATCATAATTTATTAAAAATATTAATTTTACTTGTGTTTCGGGCTCCGATTGTTATTCATTTTTTAACTCTTCTATGCTTATGACAGTTCTAATCACTTTGTCATTTAGATACTTACAATTTAGTAGATGGTTTTCTTACATGGTTATATAGATGGATCGTTACTAAATTTCGTTTGCTCTGTTTCAATTTGTACACTTCTTTGATAGTTATTGATGATATCTATGTCTCATTTTCCTGATATATAAACATTCTTTTATTTTTTTTATTTAACCAGATAACCAATGTTTTATTTATTCCTTCTAGAATCGGATTAGCTTTTGGAGGATGATTATGTGTATTAATGATATGTTGTTGGAACAACTAATACCTTATATGGAAACTTTGATTTTATGTTAAATGCATATGCTCTTCTTATTTGTTTACTAAGATATTGGATATATTTTTGTCAATTAAACCCATTTGTGCAGCTTTGAGTTTCTTCGTTATAAAAATATTGACTTTTTTGGGATTCGTTTTTGCTTTTGTTTTGTTTTTTTTTTGTTTTGTTTTTATTTTGTTTTGTTTTGTTTTGTTTTGTTTTTTTTTTTTTTTTTTTTTTTTTTTTGCAGCAATAGCTGAATTATCTTTGCTACCAATTCCAGCATGATTCTTTGCTACTAATTCCAACATGATTTTTATAGGAGGAATTGTGATTATTCTAATCATTTAACAAGTCATTTTACTTTTACATATGATGTTGTTAAAATATCTATAAGGAAAGAGTATTTTTGGAAGTCTAAGAAATTGTAGAGAAATGGATGTCATTTATAACTAAGAGATGGTTATGAGTTATTTTAAAAGGCAATTTGAATGATTTATTGGTAATAATAACTTGTGGCTATCATGTTTTTTTTGGATAGAAACTCATTTCTATTTAATAGTGTAAAATGCAAAAGATTGTATTGAATTATGTATGTTACTCATTGAAAATTGGATGTGTTAATCAACTACTGAATCTTTAAATGTGTTATTATATATGTTATCAATTGAAATTTGAATGTGCTATGTTAACAGTTAACTTTTTTTTTCTATAAGTCCAAGCAATGGGGACTTTGACCTTGAATAAGAGAATTTAATGAAAACAACCATATATGTTCTTTTACTTGTTTCATATAGATAGATTTTTGGGTGTTTTGGATGTTTAATTTTTAGTGTTTAATTTGTTTCTTTAAAAGATTTGTTATGAAATCATAAGCTACAAAAGTAATACAAAATATTCGGGTTACTCGGGTTATTCGGGTTATTTGGGTTATTCGACTCATTAATCATCTTGTATATGTTATTTGGGTTATTCGGGTCGGAACCGAACCGAACCGAATAATACCCGAACCGAACCGAACCCGTATTGCTTATTTGGTTCGGTTTTCGATTCATACAATTACCCTTATTCGATTTTCGGTTTATTCGGATCGGTTCGATTCGGTTCGGTTCCGACCCGAATAACATCCCTATATATATATATATATATATATATATATATATATATATATATATATATATATATATATATATATATATATATATTTTTATTAGTTATTTCTGGGAATATTTTCTTTTCATACTAATTTTATATTTCTTTAAAGAAACCTTCAAAAGCATTATGGAAATCAAAGACCTTTTTACTAATGTTTTAATTTGTCTCATGTCTTTTCTTTTACGTATTAATTTTATTTTATTAAATTTACTACTTGTTCATAACTTTTTACATACTATAAATATTACATGTTAATCTTTTTTTATAATAAGTAACTTTAAGTATATTGATCACTTTTTAGTGCTCTTAACAATCTAATTTCCCTACTCATATTTACTCTTATCACAACATATTTTTACAACATTGGTTAGTTGCTATTTATTGTAAAAGTTTCATGTATAGGAAAAAATGACAAAAAAAAGAACAAGTTTCTATCACGACGCATTTCTACAAATTTGGTTGTTATAATAAATTAACTTTACAAAGTAGGTGGCTCTTCATTGTAATATCTAGGACTATAAGCGAACTGAACGTTCAGCGAACCGTTCATGAATTGTTTGGTGGGAATTTTATGTTCGTTTATTTAATAAATGAATGAACATGAACACAAATTCTCGTTCGTTTAGTTAAATGAACGAACATGAACAATGATCTCGTCCGTTCATTTACATACATGAACGTTCGTTTATGTTTGTTTGTTTAAGTTTTTTTTTTAAGTTTATATATCTTCAATTGTTTTTTATTACATTACTATATTATAGTTCGTTTATGTTCATATATGTTCAATTGTGTTTGTTTATCTTTGTTCGTTTATGTTTGTTCGTTTAGCATGTTCACGAACATAAATGAACGAACATGAACAAGATAATTTGTTAAATGAACGAACATGAACAAGACAATTTGTTAAACGAACGAACATGAACAGGAAAATTTCGGTCGTTTATCCGTTCGTGTTCGTTTATTTGTTCGGCTAACATAAACGAACGAACATGAACAAGCCTTTGTTCGTGTTCGTTCGGTTCGTTTATAGCCCTAGTAATATCACATTTAAACAAATGAAAAATTGTCATTTTGTATTATTTATCTTTTTTTTGATTAGTTTTTTCGATTTCAAACTATTAATAGTGTTTTTGCTTGTCAACGATAGTTTATACGGGTTTAAATGTAGTCTCTCTCTCTCTCTCTCTCTCTCTCTATATATATATATATATATATATATATATATATATATATATATATATATATATATATATATATATATATATATATATATATATATAACAAACTTGTTGGTACGGTGGTACCATAAGACCGAAGAGTGTGCGTGAGAAACTTCCCTCACATATTTTCTTCAGTTTGCTTTCCCTCACCTAAACCCAAGGAATGGATGAGAAGCTTCCCTCACTATTTGTTTTTTTTTATTTTTTTTAAATAAAATTAATTGATTTTAATGATAATTGGAATATAAAAGTATAGTGTCTATTTTGTAATTTTCGAAAACTATTTTTGTGAAGAGAATTTGGAGGTGTATTCTGCCATAAGACCAAAACATAGGGGCCAAATATGCCATTTCTGGAAACTTCTTCCTTCTTCCTTGATGAACCTACAAAAAAAAAAAAAAAAAAAAAAACAAATTACAACAAATCACAAGAAGAGAGTGAGTGCGGCAATACCTCCCCCCCCCACCTCCTGTCCCGTGCCGCGGCGCGGTGTTCATCCGAGCGGGAATGGCTCCAGCGCCTCCTTCCTGCTTCACTCCGTCCGGTCTAATATTTAAGTTTTTGTATCATTATCATACGATGATTATTATTCAATTGATATGGTATTATCAACAAAACTTGTTGCCTAGGTAGACAATTTTTTTTTATTCGATTGGTTGCATGTAGATTGATTTTATTTCACATCTCTACGCTTAATATCAAAATCAACAAACTCATGGCTAAAAGTAACATTTTCATGTTGATCGTCAACAATGGTCATAGATTTCCCCACACCAAAGCTATCTTCTTAAAGGCATTATCACTCCAATTACAAAGTCGATTCCTTCAATCTCTATCTATACCATTTTCGCCTTATCATAAAGTTTTTTTATTTTATTTTATTTATTTATTTATTTTTTTTACGTGCCAGTTTAATTTCATTGAACACAACCTTGATACTTCATATTTGTTTAATTCATGCAAGCATCTACAAATTTAAACTCAATCCATACCCACGTACTCCTAATATATTTTATTTCCAAATTCGAAAAACCTTCATTCTTGCATAATTTGTATTTATTCGGGAACGCTACGCCAAGAACATTTGCAAAAACAGTTAGTCACTAGCAAATCCTTTCCTCTAGTGTAATAGTTTTTTCTCCACCATTCGAGTGTTTTATGTGATGCTCATTATCATTTCCCATAACTAAGGAGAGTATGATGTTTGGTACGGTTCTAAACAAAAATCGAACCACACAAATCGTATGTATCAGTTTTTGTAATATTAAAACTACAATGTGCATTTTTTTAATTGGTGCAGTTTTGCTGTTCTTTTACGGGGGTGCGGTTTTGGTTTTAAACCACACAACGAAAAGATGTAGTTTTCTATTGTCGTGCGGTTTTTCCAAGAGAATAGAAGTGACATTTTTCTATCAAAATTTTCGCATTGATTACCCAACACCCCTTAGCAAGACATTTAGCAATTTCTTTTATAAGTATATTTTTAGGACAAGTTTGGAAAATGTTAGTCTTGGTCCACAAACATAATCACAGCGCACACTTTTGGACCATTATGAGTTACGATGCTATATTTAATATTTTGATTCACCAACAAAAAAAAAAACAGTCTTAAACATCTATAACAACATAAAAGAATCTAAAGCATCCATAATAACACAAAATAATTTTAATATATAATTGTTGTTTTGAGAGTCGGTTTCTAGGGTAAAATCGTATCACATTGACTTTGGTCGGTTGGTTTTTGTCAAATTAAAAATTACATGATTGGTTTTTGTATTGCTTTTGGTTTTTTGATTTTCATTTGTTGCGGTTTTTTAGGTTTTTTTATCGGTTTAATTTTTGCTTACCCTCACTCGTAACAACATGATAGTTTCTTACAGACATAATCACCCCTTTTAGAGAAACCAAAGCATTCATCATTGTTTTCTTTACCTGATCATGAGAGACGCATGCAAATTAAAATCTCCAACCTATAATGAAGAAATCCTTTTTGCCAACGCATATTTATCATCTACCTTCAAGAACCAGAAAACACAACATTTACCTAGTTTTTGTTAGCATATATACATTTATGTATTTATATTTGTATTATTCTATATTAGCCTAGCCCATTAGGTATTTAGTTTACCATGTATTCGGCCCATGTCCTAACTGTATATATTGTCATGTATAATGCATATGCGAATGGGAAATGATGTGATTATCATGGTATCAAAGACCAAATCACCCTCCTAAAATCTCTCGATCCCTTTCTAATATCTCGATTCTTTCCTTTCTTCACTTCTTGTTTCTTCCTCTATCAGGCGACCTAAACCCTAGCAACCACCATGATCGGTTCTAGCGTTTCTTTGCTTATAGCAACCCCACATAAGGCATATGACATCACCAACATAAAAAAGCCTCCGCAAGAAAAGTGTGGCTCAATCTTCAAGCCCTGTTCTGCGAGAATAAGGAAGCCACTGCTTTTCAACTAGAGAGTGACCTTCAGAATATTTCTATGGGCAATCTTACTACCCATGAGTACTACACAAAGATTAAAAAGTTTTTAGCTCTTCTAGAAGGCCTTGGTGAACCTGTAAAAGAGAAACATTTGGTGATGCACACCATTAACGAGTTGTCAACTAAGTATGACAATCTTGCAGGTATCTTACGTTTTTCCAAACCCTCTCCCTCCTTTATTGAATTTCGGTCAAACCTGTGAGTAGAGGAACAACGTATGAACTCTAAAATTGTGCCCCTCCTATCTCACAATAACCATAGCTCTCCATAGCTCTTCTCGCTCCCTCCTACACGTCAGCAGCTCTTCATCAAGGGGTGGCGGAAATCAAAATTACCGAAGAAATACTCGCTGAGGTGCTCACAACAGTTCCAATCAACGTCGTCGGTCTCCTTCCTTTCCCAGTAGTAACGATGCAAACATGACCCAACCACGCTATGGATGGGTTAATTTGCCGCCTTATGGATGGGTGTATTTACCACCGTCAAACCCTCAGTCACACCCAAGTTGGACTCCCTATTCTAATCCATCACAACCCACTTGAGCAAATCAGCAACAACCCATTTCAACAATGGGTCGAACCACTACACAAGGTAGTGGACTTCTCGGTAGCAGGCCTTAGGCTCCTCATAAGGCCCATCTGCAACAGTCCATAAACTTTGACCCAACTCCTTGGGATTCGCTGGGAATCTCAGACCAACTCACTTCCTTTCCACATCTTTTCAACACGATGCAACTCAATGACCCGAGTATCGACAGATGGGTCATGGACATCGGGGCCACAGATCATGTTCACACCAACACAGGAATCTTAAAATTCTTTTTATAATAATTCTTATGCACCTCGTTCTATTTTTGTTGGTAATGGTTCTGCAATTCTTGTAGCAACCTCGGGACACTCCACCTTTTCAATTCCAAATATATATAGACCTCTTCATCTTACAAATATCCTAATCACACCCAATATCAATAAAAATCTCATATTTGTCCGTAAATCACTACTCACAATAATTGTTCCATTAACTTTGATCCTTACGGTTTTACTGTTCTTGATTATCAGACACGTCGTAACTCATCCGATGTGACAGCTCCGGGCCTCTTTATCCTGTCACCAACTCCACAACTCATGCTTTTTTCTCTACCACTTCCACCACTTGGCATCAACGACGCGGTCACCCTAGCGATGAAGTCTTGAATCATTTATTTTCTAGTAGTTCTATTTCATGCAGTACACCCAAAAATAATGTAACTTGTCAAGCGTGTCAACTTGGCAAAGACACTAGACTACCTTTTTATCTTTCTGATTCGGTTGTTTCTGCACCTTTTGAAATTATTCATTCCGATTGGTGGACATATCCTATTACTAGTTTTGGTGGTTTGCAATATTATATCTTGTTTTTAAATCATTATACGCATTACCTTTGGGTATAGGCCCTCAAACATAAATTAGAAGCCTTTTAAAAATTCCCACATTTTTCAAATATCCTTAAAAATCAATTTGGCAGCACCATCAAACAATTCCAATGTGATAATAGGGGGGGGGGGATATAATAACAAATTATTCCATGACCACTTTGCCTCTAATGGAATCACCTTCCGCTTCTCTTGTCCTCACATTTCTCAACAAAATGGGAAGTCTGAACGTATGATCCGAGCCATCAACAATATGGTTCACACCCTTCTATTTCACTGACATCTTCCACCTACTTTTTGGCACGAAGCTCTCTACATGGCCACTCATCTCCTCAATATTCTTCCTTCCATGTCCATCTCTAATGACACACCTCATTATTGTTTATATCACCATTATCCTTCATACGACCATCTTCGTGTCTTTAGATGTCTATGTCTTCCATGCCTCCACACCTCACAAAAATTCC
The DNA here is from genome assembly GCF_051521515.1 of Lactuca serriola. Lineage (NCBI taxonomy): Eukaryota > Viridiplantae > Streptophyta > Magnoliopsida > Asterales > Asteraceae > Lactuca > Lactuca serriola. The sequence goes on from NC_136411.1 coordinate 362,439,614, forward strand.
AACCATGCTCCACTTAGTGCATTTCTCGGATACCCCACATATCACTGTGGGTTTCGGTGCTTTGATCTCTCCTCTTTAAAAATCATCATATCTCGCCATGTCATTTTTTATGAGACAATCCTTCTATATGGCTCAGTCACTCCCACTGACTCTCCTTCCTACGAATTCCTCACTGACTCTGATGTTTCCCCTAATCTTCACCACATTCTTCAACCATCCTCACCTCCGACTTCTCCTCATGAGGACGAAGCTCCATATCCTTCACCACCACCACCATAACACTTGGATTATGTATGTCACCTTCAGCGATCTCTATACGACCTCAAATAGCCCCCACGGGCCTGTTATCAATGATTTTCTCAACATGCTCTTCACATGGGTTTCCAATATAGCAGGACAGACTCTTTACTATTCACTTATCATCAGGGAACCGACACCGCTTACCTCCTACTTTATGTTGATGACATCATCCTTACTGCCTCCTCTACTACCTTGCTTCACTTCATCATCACACTGCTCAGTCATGAATTTGCTATAACTGATGTAGGAGTAGTTAACTATTTCCATGGGATTTTGGCTACTCACACCTCATAATGCAAATGGTCTGTTTCTCTCATAATGCAAATATGCCTTAGAAATCCTAGAGTATGCCCATATGCTTCAGTTCAATCCATCACACACACCACCGATACCTCTCAAAAATTGGATGCCACTGGACCTCCAATTGTAGACCCATCTATGTACCGTAGCCTTGCAGAAGCTCTTCAATATCGTACTTTTACCCGTTTGATATTGCGTTTGCGGTGCAACAGATATGCTTCTTTATGCATGATCCTAGGTAGCCTCATCTTCATGCTTTGAAGCGTATTTTGTGCTACATACAAGTGACTTTGGATCATGGTCTTCAGCTTCATGTGTCACCCACCTCCGATCTCATTGCTTACTCTAACGTCGATTGGAGTGGGTGTCTCGTTTCTTGTCGTTCGACCTCGAGTTATTGTGTGTTTCTTGGTGATAATCTTATCTCTTGGTTATCCAAACTACAAGGGGTCATATCTAGGCCTAGTGCTAAAGCTGAGTATCGAGGCGTTGCAAACGTCGTGGCTGAGACTTATTGGGTTCGTAATTTACTTCGTGAGCTTTGATGTCCGCCCGCCAAAGCTACTATTGTGTATTGTGACAACATCAGCTATGTCTACATGACTCAGAACCTGGTTTAGCACCAACACACCAAGCACATCGAGATTGATATACGTTTTGTGTGAGATCAGGTTGCTTGCTACCTTTTTCGAGTTCTTCATGTGCCTTCGTCCAATCAATACGCCAATATCTTCACAAAAGGTCTTCGGACATAGCTCTTCAACGAATTCAAGACCAGTTTGAATGTCCAAAATTCTCTTCCCATTCCAACTGTGGGGGGATGTTAGTAGATATACAATTATGTATTCATATTTGTATTATTCTATATTAGCCAAGCCTATTAGGTATTTAGATTACCATGTATTCGACCCATGTCCTAACTATATATATTGTCATGTATAATGCATATGTGAATAGAATGGGAAATCTTGTTATTATCAGTTTTAACCTTCAAGCAATATATACATATTCTATCTTGTTATGATTGTCACACAACATCCGTAGACCACGAGGATCCATATCATGAGGGAAATTAGTGATATAATACATTGAAGTTATTTTTTGTTTAAATCCTTTCTATTAATGTTTTGCGTGTTCTTATTGATTCAAATTCATAAATTTGTGATATAATATACATAAGTGATTTTTTCAAATCCTTTCTACTATAGTTTTGCGTATTCTTATTGATTCAAATTTGTACCATCCACTTCTCTTCCATTTGATATCCTTAGACGACATATTAATATTTTCAAATCGCCACCATGAACATCAACTCTACGAAGAAAAATACAATATAATAGGGAACTTACTCACATTTTGACTGGTCCTTAATTGCATAACATATTAAATATGTGACATAAAAGATACACAATGTTGGAATCCCAAGTCGAGTAGGACTTGGAGACCAAAGTAAACTTGGGGCTTAAACAAGTTGTTTAAGTTTCCTAATCTTATTCTACAAGTTGGTAGTCTAGGAATATATATATATGTATATATATATATATATATATATATATATATATATATATATATATATATATATATATATATATATATATATATATATATACCGAGACATGGACTATGCAGAAAAACGTTATTGAGTTTTTGAGTTATATTTTCTCAATAAAATTGGAGAGTTATTCCACTTTGTTTTGTGTTATTTGATTTGAATTAGTATCAGAGCTAAGGAACTGAAAGCTGTGAGATCAGTTTTCTTACCTATTGACAAGCTAGGTCATCATGGCAGACGCAGGGGGAGACGAAGGAGCTGCTCCGATGACTGTGAAAGAAAGTGAATAGACCTCAGTTCAGTGTCCCATACTCAACTCCACAAATTACACAGTTTGGTCCCTGCGTATGAAGGTTTTCTTAAGAATTCATAAGGCATGGAGTGTAATTGACCTAGGAACATAAAAGAATGAAGAGAAAAATTATCTTGCAATAGGATTGTTGTATCAGACAATCCTAGACAATCTAATCATGCAAATTAGATATGTGGAATTTGCCAAGTCACTTTGGGAAGCGATCAAGGCGAGATACGTAGGCTCTTATCATTTCAAAGAAGAGAGATTACAAACCTTGATGTCAGAATTCGATCGTCTAAGGATGACAGAGTCGGAGACAATCGATGCCTTCACGGGAAAACTTTTTGGGATCGCTTCTAAGTCGCCGAATTTAGGAGAATAGATTGAGGAATCGAAATTGGTGAAGAAATTCCTCAAATCATTAACCAGAAACTTCATACACATCGTCGCATATCTTAAATAGGTACTAGATTTAAAATCGGTAGGGTTTGAAAACGTTGTGGGTCGATTGAAGGCATATGAAGAAAGAATTAGGGAAATCAATGTTGGAGAGGGACAATCGAGGGCTCTATTCACCACAAAATCGACCGGAGATGGAAGTGGGTCATCGACAGGTGGTGGTGGTGCATCGAGTTTTCACAGAAGGACGAAGGGAAAATGGAAAGGGGCTGGTGGATCGGGTGGGTATAAGAAAACAATAGATCCAGATTTGGGTCAGCTAGATCAAATGGGCCCAAATCCAATCGCAACCCACACAAAAATAAATCCAATAATTCAACACAAGCCCAAGGTGGAAAGCTCAATTCCAATTTTGATCCGAACCACAAACCGAAAAAAGACCGGTCCAAAATTATTTGTTATCGGTGCGATAAACCGGGCCACTTCGCGTCTCAATGTGCGGACCGAATTAAAAATTACAAGAAAGTAATTTTGCCGAATATGACGATACTGATGAGACCGTATTTTTACACGAGACCGTGTTTTTAAATGAAGAAAAGGTGATACCATCTCGGTATGAATCACAAGATAACGACGTGTGGTATTTGGATAACAGGGCGAGCAATCACATGACAGGAAACCGGTCATTTTTCTCCGAACTTGATGAATGCATAACCAGGAGGGTAAAATTCAGAGATAATTTGTGTGTGAAAATCAAAGGAAAAGGTGCTATACTTTTCCAAGGAAAAAAGGGTCAACAAAGGCTGATGACAGAGATTTACTACATATCGGATCTCAAGAACAATATTATTAGTTCGGACAAGCAACCGAAGCCAATTGTGATATTCGAATGAAAGACAACTATTTGACCATGCACGATACCGATAATTTCTTATTAATGAAGGTACAAAGAACTCCAAACCGTCTTTATAAAATAAAGTTACATGTTGGAGCACCTATTTGCCTTCATTTGAGACTAAGTGAAGATACATGGTGATGACATGCGAGACTCGGACATATCAAATTCAAGTCAATGAAAAGGATGTCCAAGAAAGGTTTTGTCAAAGGGTTACCCAAATTTGATCATGAGAATCAATTGTGTGGGTCTTGCTTGGTGGGCAAGCAAACAAGAAACTCATTCCTGACTACGACAACATACAAAGCAAAACAACCATTGGAACTAGTTCACGGTGATTTATGTGGTCTGATCACACCGACAACCAAGGGTCAAAATCGGTATATTTTTACACTTACTGATGACTTTTCACGATTTGTGTGGATTTATCTCATGAAAGAAAAGAGTGACGCATTTACACACTTCAAAAAATTCAAAACTTTGGCGGAGAATGAAATTGGAAAGCCTTTGAAAGTTTTTAGAAGTGACCGAGAAGACGAGTTTACTTCTCTCGAGTTTCATTCTTTTTGTGATCAAAACTGAGTTAAACGCCACCTTACCACCCCATACTCTCCACAACAAAATGGAATTGTGGAACGAAGAAACCGAACACTTATGAACATGACACGAAGTATAATGAAGGCAATGCATGTTCCAAACTACTTATGAGGATAAGTGGTAAATCACTCTACAAATCTAATCAATCGTGTTTACACAAGAGTCCTTGGTGATACAACTCCATATGGAAAATTGTATATGATGGGTTTTGAGCAAAACAACATTCCTATGGTGTTCATGCAAACCATAATGCTTGGATCTATGTTTTTCTACTTGTACATGCATAATTGTCCAAGACTTGCATAAACCCTAATCTAGCATATCATAAAAATCGAAATCACATATAATAAACAAGTTAGAAAGATACCTTGATTTTTTCTTGAAGAACTTGAGCCTTTGAGAACCTTAGCACCTAAAATGTTGTGCCTCTAATAGATCACAAACACCAAAACAATTGGAGAAGGCAAGAGAGAGAGAGAGAGAGAGAGAGGAAGGCTAAAAATCAGCTCCTAGAACTCTTAGGGTTATGTGTAGCCGATTTTAGGTGGCCAAGGGTCCCTTTATATAGGTGAGGAGTTAGGGTTTCAGTCAAACACTTATCCGGTTGCTTAGGCTCTATGCAGCCCATAAGAATGTTCTGGAATCACTACCTTGGACAAATTCTCAAGGCTTTATCCCCAAGAATTCATCCACCTTGTCTCTAGGGTTTCCTTACCCTACTTTGCAACTATCCAATAATTACAATGTTAATCCCTTAATTTTAATTAATATCTTTTGATCACAAAATTAATGACTAATTAATTCTTGATCAATATTAATTAAACAAATAGTATTTCTCCTTTGATATATTATTCATATAATATATTGATAAACCATAATAACCTCTTTCTCTATTATTCATCCAGTCAAGTTGCTTTGGTGAAAGCAAACCAAAAGGACCATGCTACAACCGGGTCAAGTACATACCAAATATAGTTATGAGCTTAAACACCTAATCCAACAGTATAAAAGAAAACTGAATTTAGAAAATGTTCATATATTTGGGTGTCTAGGACATGCAAAAGTTTAACCGATTAATCTAAAGAAGTTGGATGAAAGATCAAGACCACTAGTGCATGTTGGTTCTGAACCGGGTATGAAAGCTTATCGGTTATTTAACCTCGTAACATAAAAATAATCGTGAGTCGAGATGTTATTTTTGATGAAAACAAAGGGTGGGATTGGATTAAAGAAGCAGGAACCAAAAATGAAGCATCTGGGTCATTCATAATACCATGGGACTACCTAGAAGACGAGGCAAACAACAATCAAGGAACTGATGTAAACAATGATCCAATGGAACCGATTGAATTGGATCATGAGATTGGAGACGGAGCGGAAGTACAAGATAATGAACAACCAAGTTCGGTCAATGATAATGTTCAACAAGGAGCTGCAAACCAAAGGCCCTCAAGAACAAGAGTACCTCCAAGACAATTTCAAGATTATGAGCTTGATCTTGATAATCTCGAAGAACTTCTTCTAATAACCAATGACGAGCCGATATCAGTTGAAGAAGCGAAGAAAGAATCAGAGTGGGTCAAAGCCATGGATGCGGAAATCAATTCGATAAACAAGAATAATACTTGGACTCTCGTGAACAAGCCTATCGGGGTGAAGCCAATTGGACTCACGTGGGTGTTCAAATTGAAGAAAAGTGCAAACGGCACGATTAATAAATACAAGGCAAGGTTAGTTGCTAAAGGTTACGTGCAACAACCCGATATTGACTTTCAAGAAGTATTTGCTCCGGTAGCTTGAATCGAAACTATACAGTTTCTTATAGCCTCGGCTGCTACAAATGGGTGGGAGCTACACCACTTAGATGTTAAAACGGCGTTCCTACATGGAGAACTGAAAGAAACCGTTTACGTATCGCAACCGGAAGGCTATATAAAAAAAGGTAACGAGCATAAAGTGTATCGCCTTACAAAAGCACTATATGGTCTAAGACAAGCACCTTGAGCATGGAACACGAAGCTTGATGGGATTTTGAAGAGTATGAAATTCCAAAAGTGCATGAAAGAACCATTGGTGTACCAGAAAAGTAAAGGATCTAACTTGCTAATTTTAGCAAATTATGTTGATGATTTATTTGTCACAGGTACAAATTTGAGCATGATCAAGAGGTTCAAATTAGAGATGTGCAAGAACTTTGAGATGGCAGATCTTGGAAGATTAACTTATTACCTTGGCATTGAAGTTAAGCAAGAGGAATCGGGGATTACAATAAACCAAGAAGCGTATGATCAACACATTCTAAAAGAAGGCGGTTTACATGATTGCAATCCGACCCACATTCCAATGGAACCGGGAAATAAATTATCAAAGGTCAAAGATGAACCTAAAATCGACTCGACACAATATCGAAAGGTGGTAGTATGCCTTAGATATCTCTTGCAAACAAGACCTGATATGACATATACGGTTGTAGTTGTTAGCCGATACATGCAAAGTCCAAGAGAATCACATGGCGGTGCAATCAAACATATCCTAAGGTACCTACGGGGAACAACGGGATACAGAGTCAAGTACGAGAGTATAGGACAAAGGCGACTTATTGATTATAGTGATAGTAGTCACAATGTTGACCCGGATGACGGAAAAAGCACAACCGATCATATTTTCTACTACGGGTCATCTCCAATTATACGGTGTTCACAAAGCAAGATACCATTGCTTTATCATCTTGCGAGGCGGTATTCATGGTCGCTACGGCGACCGCACGTCAAGCAATATGGCTTCAAGATTTGCTCAGAGAAATCATGAACAAAGTGTAAGAGAGAGTGGTTCTTAGAGTTGATAACAAGTCGGCTATCGAACTAACAAAGAATCCCGTTTTTCATGGAAGAAGTATACACATTCACACGAGGTTTCACTTTATTCGTCATTGTGTTGAAAATAAATAAGTGGAGGTGGAGTTCATTCCTGGTGAAGAACAAACGGCGAACATTCTTACGAAACCGCTAGCACGAACCAAGTTCAAAGAAATGCGGAGCTTGATCAGGATCGAAGAAGTCTCTAGAAGGACTTAGAGATTCGGGGGTGATTGTTGGAATCCTAAGTTGAGTAGGACTTGGAGACCAAGTAAACTTGGGGCTTAAACAAGTTGGTTTAAGTTTCTTAATTTTATTCTACAAGTTGGTAGTCTAGGAATATATATATATATATATATATATATATATATATATATATATATATACACACACACACACACACACACACATCGAGACAGGGACTATACAGGAAAAACGTTATTGAGTTTTTGAGTTATATTTTCTCAGTAAAATTGAAGAGTTATTCCACTTTGTTTTGTGTTATTTGATTAGAATTGGCATCCTTAAACGACATATTTAAATTTTCAAATCGCCACTATGATAATCAACTCTACCAAGAAAAACACAATACAACTTACTCACATTTTGACTGGTCCTTAATTGCGTAACTTATTAAATGTGTGACATAAAAGATACTCAATGTGATAAATTTAATAAAAAGTAGTTGCTACATATGATTGGTGTCATTGACATATATCAAAAGGATTGAGATGACATGATAAAATAAATTTACATATTATAGGTCCTAATTGGATGGGAAAACAATAAAATAAAGCCGATTATTACAAAACATTATTTCTTAATTAGTTTGATTTGCTTTAGTTTTTATTTATTATTGACTAAATGGGTAATTTTATAAAAAATTAATTAAACACAAAATAGTTTAAACGGGTTTAATGGTACAAACATGTTAAATGTCACAAAAAATTGTATTTAAATGCTTACTACCTTTTAATCTGTTTAATCACAATAATTAGATTACTACTTTGATACATCCACTAAAAAATGTATGATCATAAGAGTTGAAGGAGTGACTGTGGTAGAGATCGTAGTCTCCTTGCCAACTCAACATGAACACCCCCACCGCGGTCTGGGTGCGGTGGAGGCCGCACCACGGTAGTCTACGACTGCATTCCCCTTTCTCTCTCTCCTCTTTTACTTGCTCTCCATTGCCTCTCAATCAATCATTTTTTTTTTTTCTCTTCTAACCGTTTCCCACTCCCACTTTGTGGTTTCAAATTGATAAAATAAGAAAAAATAAGAGTTGGCATCTTCGTGGCATAAGAGGAAGTGCGGTTTCAGTGACACCACTTCTTCCAGCTTAATAAATAACCAAGACATATCTCAAAAACGTGTACCATAATTTGTACAAGACATATTTGTGGAATATGATTCTTTGAATCTAAAAACTTACCAAAAGTGATACACATACAGCCTCTTTTACTAGTGAGGTGCATTGAACTCCCAACTAATCCGATCTCTGGGTAATTCATTTGTTTGCCTAACATTTGTTTTGATAATGTTAATATAAAATACAAAATAATCACTTTTGACAAAATTAAGTATCTAAATATAATCCAAGATATGAAACAACAAAAAATTATAGCCTACATGTATGTTTTATGTTTTCTATAACCATGGGTGTTTTCATAAAGAAAACTAAAAAATACCAAACTATTTTTCCGAAGTTGTTTTGATGAAGTGTCAATTTTAACTTTTAACTAATGCAAAAATGTAAATTGAGATAATTATAGATGTGCCTAACGCGTCATGGGGCCAAATTAGCAATTCCACGCGGTGCCTTGATGCCTTCTATTGATACAATGGTCTAAAAGAAGTTCGATGTATAATTAATCAATATATTTCAAATAATGTTTCTAGGTACAGAATGAAACTAGTGACGATCTACAAAAAAAGAGTAGAGCATGAGTAGGCAATGATTTTTAATAAAGAAACAAAGGTAGGAGTAGACTGTTCACACAAACCAAATACTCTATTATCAATCGAGCGTGAGTTCAACGATTTTAGATTCAATTTTTTTTTTCCATATCTTATTATGTTTTTTTTAGCACTAACAAGAACCTAGCAAATGAAAAACTATTACACATGGATGACCATAACTGGGTTCTTTAGCCATCAGATTGTTAGTAAGATTAGTAAGAACCTAGCAAATGAAAAAAAAAAAAAAACTATTAAAAAACTATTAAACATGGATGACCATAATTGGGTTCTTTAGCCGCGAGACCAGTTAAGCAAATGTTTATGTTTCCTACTAAGAAACCAATTTGTTAATTATATAAAATCATAGATGTCATTTGATTATTGGTTCCGGTAGATGTTGTCTTAATTATTTGTTTTCCATAGAACTCATATATATATATATATATATATATATATATATATATATATATATATATATATATATATATATACATATATATATATATATATATATATATATATATATATATATATATATATATACACTTAGGTTCAAATGTTTTCACTATCTATTGTCTGCATGTATGATTAATTCTGGACCAATCATTTTAGTTATTTTAAGAAAGTAATTAATGCATATTAAATGCTGAAGATGTAACTAATATCCATTATATTTTCAACATGTAATATGCATTAATTACTTTCTTAAAATAACTAAAATAATTGGTGCAGAATCAATCATACATGTACACAATAGATAGTGAAACAAAATAACCTAACCCTATATATATATATATATATATATATATATATATATATATATAGGTGGGTTCAATTAAGAAAATATAAAAGGTTGAGAATGGGAGAATCATTCTCAGGCACTCATTTAATCTAAGCATAAAAAGACACAGTGACAAACTTGTAAATATAATAATAACCTTCAATCTCAAATACATAACTATATAGAAATAGATAACAGTTCAAACCCATTTCTAATCGATCGTTCATCATCCAAATTTCTCCTCCAACCTTCAACAATCATCCAGATTTCTTCAATTAAACCATCATCCAGTGTTAATCAATCATCGATCTTCGTCAATAACATGTTTATCAACACGATTCAACAGTTAACAACAAAAAATCGTTTTTGGTTCTTTTAATCCAACCTTCAACTGTGCTTGAATACGATCAGATCTTCAACATCTACGATTAATTATACTCCCGACGTCATTAGATCAACATCATCGATAATCAACAAAAAATTCACTTCATGTCATTCATTCAACATCGATTATTAAATAAAATTTCAAAATTGAGGTTAGAAAAAGATCAAATCGTTTTTTTTTTAAAATTTCATATAATTCTCTATCAATCTACTATTTTGTAAGATTTAAATAGTCAAAGTATCATGTTTTTAACATTTTTAAAAAAAGTTAAATTGTATGCACTCTAACTGTTTGATGAAATGCATAAACTAAATTACCACGTTATATTCATATATGAATATGTTTTCTCATCTGAATCAGTATATGATTATTAAAAAAAACAAATATGCAACTCTGTATGTTATTCATATGTGAATAACATATAAAAATTATATATATTTGTGAAAATACCTTGTAATATTCATATGTGAATATACTGTGTAATATTCATAAGTGAATATATCATCTAATATTCACAAGTGAATATACTATGTAATATTCACAAGTGAATGCATCGTCTAATATTTAAACTATGAATATACTATGCTTATTATATGCTATATTCATATATGAATGATACTTAAATTGTAAAAAAAAAATTAATCATAGGTTTATTCATAAGTGAATAACGAATGTACTGTAGTAAAAACCTGATTCATTTTTATTCACTTATGAATAACGATAGCTGAAAATATAAATTTTTTTTTTATTTATTTTATCTTAAAATGATATCAATATGAATGTCTATTTGTAGAGAACAAAAAATCATGAATTTTAGTATATTTAAAATCATTTTTTGTTGGGTCATTAAGAAAAGAAAGCTATAAACCAAGGGGGAGATTGTTGGGTCAAAATATGGTTTATACTTTACTTTTCTGGGCAATTGTATTTTACTATAATATTTATGAATTTTTGGTCTAGTTTACGGCTGAGTTTACGGCCGTAAACCCATTTACGGCCTATGTTATCCGGCCCATGTTCTCCAAGTATAAATATAGGTGTTAGGGTGAGGAGTAGAGATTGATGAACTAGAAGGAGTTTACGGCCAGAGAGAAACATGAGCCTCTTTGTGTGTGTGAATCTTGTGTAAGGAACTTAATTCATATTATCAATACATTGAGATTCACCATCTTCTTCTTCTCCTTCTCTTTTATTGTGATCTGGCATCATCCGTTTGATTGGGATTCTGCACCATCAAACGGATCTAACTGATACACATGCAGATTTGGGACTTACAATTGGTATCAGAGCCTGGTTGTATCAGTCAAAAAGATTTATTGTTTTGTCTGGAATCTGAATAATTGGTGTTTCCGGTCCAAGCTTACGGCCGTAAACACCGAGTTCTTGGGCTGTAAACTCTATTTTGGAGCATTATTTGATCTTATTTTTGAAATATTTTTGCGTTTTTGGATAGATCTCGCAAAAATAAGGGGGGTTTGTTCTTCGTGTTTTTCATAAAAAAAAGGTTTTTGATCGAGTTTTGGAGCTTCAAAGTCGAAAAATCGCTGTTTTTCACGTAATCGTTGAAGGGTTTTCGGTTGGAGCTTACTGCCGGAAACAGTTCACGGCCGGCGGCGGAGTTCGTGTTTGCGGCTACGGTTTCTCGTCGGCGGCGGCTAGGGTTTCGGAGTTCACAGCCGGAGTTTAGGGCCAGAAACAGTTCACGGCCGGAAATTGTTCACAGTCGCCGGATATTTGCGGCCAGTGTTTGCGGTCTCGGCTTGGAGAACGGCGTCGGCTTGGTGGACGGAAGTTGCGGCTCGGTTCAGCGGCTTGGCTCGGATAGCAGCTAAGGAAGTCATCTTCAAATAAAAAATAGAAGCGAATTTTGGGGTTACCGGGGATCGAACTCGGAACCTTCAGTTCATTGCCAGGGCGCCTTGCCAACTCCTCCAACAGATTCTTTCTTCCTTCCCTCCCATATTTTAAACTTAAACACTACCTGTCGCTTCCTATTTCCGAAATTTTAACACTTTTAACCCCTAAAATCAATTTCTTTCACTTTTAAAGTTTTTTTTAAAACCAAAAAGAAAATTTAATTTTAATTTTGACTTTTTATTTCAAATTTTGACTTTGACTTTCAAGTTTGACCTTTGACTTTAAACCTTGACTTTTTTCGTTTAATTTTTAATTTTTTTTTCAAATTTAGCTTTTCGGTTTGACTTTCAAGTTTGATTTTTTCAAGGTTGACTTTTTCATGTTTGACTTTTGAGTTTAATTTTTTATTTTGACTTTTAAGTTTTATTTTAGCTTATAGTTTTTTTTAATCGATTTTAAGGTCTACGAGGGAATTTGAAAACATGAAAGAGAGTCGTCAAGAGACGTTAAGACAAAATTTCAAAATTTTCGATTATGTCCCTGGAGAAACGCTCGAAACTCAGTTGCAGCGATTTACTACACTCACTACTGAGATGAATATAGTCGGAATCTTCTTGACTAAATCCGAGATAAACAAAAAGCTGCTAAATTCACTTCCGAAATCGTGGGATATGAACGTGGCCATCATCAAGAAGACAAAAGATCTCAATCATCTTAGTCTTACTGATATAATTCAAGAACTTGATGCTTTGAAGTGTAGAGAAACAATGAGTTCTGAAAATATTCCGGTCACTGAAGTTACATGTACTCCAGCTTGTGAAGCCACGATTAAATTTCTTTGGGAACAAATTGATATATTTAAAAGAGAAGTTGAAGACCTGAGATATGAAGGATATCAACTCAGGAAAGGACAGAAACCCCTGAAGGCTGAGTTACAGGCAAAAACCAAGGACTTTAGGAAACTTCAGGAAGAGTATAGCAACAAGTGTGAAAATTATGATTATGTTAAGAGTCAACTTGCTGCTGTAACTGAAGAACTTGACGCTTTAAAAATTAAGTGTGGAAAAACTGATGTCAGTTTCAAAAATTATACTACGTCAAGTCAGACAGTTGAGTCCTTGTATGAAACTCAATTAAAATTCAAAGAAAATCAAAACAAGGGTCTAGGGTATGATAGTGTACCTCCTCCTTATAATCATAACTACACATCCATCCATATGACACAGGACGAAACTGACAGGGAGGCACATCTTCAATATGGAAAACGAGCTGGATTTGTGTCAGGAGGTGTTATTAATATTGAAGATACTAATGATGCTACTTCTTGTGCAGGCAAAGTAACAGAAGATGAGAACAAGGAGAAAACCATTGAACAATCCAACATCTCCTTGAACTCTGAATCTGTTGCTTCGAACTCAGCTGTTTCTGATCAACCTGCTGTTGAGAAATACAGGCCACCAATTCGAACACAACAAAGTTCTTATGGCAAGTGTGCATGTGGGAACAACAAGAAACGAGGCAAGGATACGCCACCAGGGGCAGGAAGAAACAACTTCACAATGAAGAAAAAGACTTGTTTTCACTGTGGAACACCTGGACACATTGCCAGAAATTGTCCTAATCGCGCATATGTTCCCTACTATGCTCAAGGATGGCAGAACGCACCAAGAGGGAGATACTCCAAAAGAAACCCCTCAAGGTCACGTTCAGACCATGATGCATGGAATGCGCACAAGGCCAAGCATCCGAATCCCAAGGGCAAGATGGAAATGTCAGCCAGCAAGCCCAGTTCAAGAGATGCTCCTGTGAAGCCAAGACTGGTTAGGTCAAAGTCATCTCGGCAGTCGGCTTCAAGTTCCAAATCAAGTGCCGAGGCACCCATCGAATCGAAAAAGAAATGGGTTAAACCCAACTACAAATGGGTTCCGAAGGCTCGATCTCCCAAATCAACTAACGACTCTAATGTTTCTACATCTTCTGTTTGTGATAAGCAGGATATGTCATCGGATAAAGTATTATGTGTTGATGACAAAGGTCGACCCAGTTTCAAAATGGACTGAGTTCCAAAGACCAACTGATCCCGCTCTGTGCTGGAGCAACTATGGAGGCATATCATCAGACTTCGGTTTGTTGGTAGTGGCTGCTCCTGGCATATGATTGGGGACATCTCTCAACTGTACAACACTCAGAACATTGTTTGAGAGCATGTGTCCTTTTGCGGGAAAGGAAGAAAAGAAGGCATCACATGGGGTTAGTGCTTAATGATATGAAGAATTTTCGGATCTGTTCTGAGATTACGCGTGCTGTTCTCAGACCTTCTGGATGCAGATTCAATCGGTGAATTATGGTTTGCGTTTTCTTCTCTATACTCCTGATTTTTTCTTAACCTGATTCACTTTAAAGACTAATTTTTGTTTTAGGTTAGTTTAAATTTGCGCATTACTTTCATTTCTCTCCTATGCACAAATTTAGGGGGAGAAATAAAAACAAAAACAAAAATTTTAAAATTTTAAAAAAATCCAAAAAAATGTTGGTTATGAAATGTGCTTGAGGGAGATGTTCTGGGAAGTGATATTATCAAGTGATAACAGGCAACCTGCGTCTACGTAACGTACCTGAAGTTGAAGGGTCTATGCTCTGGTTTGATGCGTCGGTAGGCACACAATTTTTTAAATGGACTTGACTAGGGAGAGTTTAACTTAGGAAATTTATAGACTTGACAAATCTTGACCTAGTTAGATCCATTCAGTCTGACAATACGACGCTCGGATAGGTTGAGCAGGGAGATATATATGGGAATCTACTCGTCACATTAATTGAACCCGTACTTGGAACCGTGGTTTAACTTTTCCTCGATGTGCGAATTCTGTCCTTAATTCCGGTTGGATGGGGCGACTAGTAAATTCCGATAAATAAGGTCTGTAGAATATCATTTTCTTTCTTTCTGTCCGTTAGCCATATGTTGTCTCCTTTGCGCGACTTCTAATCCGACCTGGTACACAACATATGCAACTCTATTTCTCTGCAGGCTATATATATGTGTGGAATACTTCTTATCTGTTAGCCATATGCTGTCTCCTTTGCACGACTTCTAATCCGACCTGGTACACAACATATGCAATCTTCTTCTTCTCAACCCCTCTAAAGTAGTTAGCAATAGAATTCTGAATCTCTTCTCTCTCTGAATGGTTGTCTTCTCACCCGGTGTAAGGAGTACTCTGGAAGTTCTTGATGGCTGGGGCATATCAGGAAGCGGGAAACATGTTCCAGTACAATTAAAATTGAACACTCAAAGATTGTCTATAGATCTCGCTGCTCAATTTAGGTGGACAACAATATCCCTAGTCGTCGTCAGATGAATGGACCTTAAGATATAGTATCTAAGGAATTATGATCAGATATAATTACTAGGAACTTAAGTTCACCTTGTCTTGTAACAAATAGTATGTCCTAAATAAGTCACAATTTTTCGTGTTTAAGTGGACAACAATACCGACGATCGACCAGACAAAGATGTGAATATGGAAGGTACCGACAAGTGGATAAAGGCTGTCTAAAAACTTTGATCCCAAATCACTCTTAAAGTTAGATATCATTTTTATTTTTGTTAAATTTTTCATAGTTTCTTCTAATTTAAATATTAGGGGAGAATTAAAAATATATATAAAAAAATAAAAAAAATAAAAAATAAAAAAATAAAAAAATAAAAAAAATAAAAATAGTGTTATTTCTGTTTTATTTCTTGTTCAGAAAAATCAAGAATCCAAAAATATTTTTCTTTCTGTTTTAATTTTTGTGCTAAGTTTTGTTTTAGTTTAGTTTTGTCTTGAAAAGTGATTTCAGGTGAAGATGAAACTCATGGAGTTTGTGTTGAAGATCTTTGAGCCAAGGTTTCATCCGTGAGCATCAAAGAATTCACATTCGAAGGAGCAAGAAATGAAGATTATTCTTTCAACATTCAATCCTTCAACCCCAGAAGCAAGGTGAAGCTGCAATTGAAGATTATGTGATGGATTGCATTGAAGCCTCCTCAATCAGTCTGCTGCCATCTTTGTACCTGCTGAAGTGATCCAGAAAATTATTTCTCTCTGAAGTTCTCTCTGAAGATTCTCAAGTTGAAAGTATCATCTTTCAAGAATCCGATTGCCAAGCCTCCTCACCCGACGTGCGTTCAAAGCCAAACTCTGAAGAAAAGCCCAACTGCTCAAGATGAAGTCATTCATTGAAGATTCATATGTTCATCCTGATGCTGTGAAGAAATCGAAGGTTAAAGCTGAAGGCAAGCTCTCATTGAAGATTGACAAGAAGAGCCAGCTACTTTTTAGGGGGAGCTTGTTGGGTCATTAAGAAAAGAAATCTATAAACCAAGGGGGAGATTGTTGGGTCAAAATATGGTTTATACTTTACTTTTCTGGGCAATTGTATTTTACTGTAATATTTATGAATTTTTGGTCTAGTTTACGGCCGTAAACCCATTTATGGCCCATGTTATGTGGCCCATGTTCTCCAAGTATAAATATAGGTGTTAGGGTGAAGAGTAGAGATTGATGAACTAGAAGGAGTTTACGACCAGAGAGAAACAGGAGCCTTTTTGTGTGTGTGAATCTTGTGTAAGGAACTTAATTCATATTATTAATACATTGAGATTCACCATCTTCTTCTTATCCTTCTCTTTTATTGTGATCTGAGATCATCCGTTTGATTGGGATTCCGCACCATCAAACGGATCTGATTGATACACAAGCAGATTTGGGACTTACATTTTTCGATAAAAATAGCTTCTTAAAAATTAAAAAAAAACGAAAACTATGTTTTTGTATATATTAAGGTAATGATTAGCATAGTTTAAGGAAACAAGTTTTGTTGAAAAACACATGTCTATTCCTTTCCCATTTCTGCTGGTATGACGGAGACTTTTGCGGCAAAAATAAATGAGTGGCTGAGAATGATTCCCCCATTCTCAACCTTTTTTTCTCAATTGAACCCTCCTATATATATATATATATATATATATATATATATATATATATATATATATATATATATATATATATATATAATATTTACAGTAAGTATCCTACACCATACAAAAGTATTAAAATAAATACAATACAATCTAACACTCCCTTTTAGTTTGAGCAAACCAATGAGCAGATGGAACATGCAAAACGCGAACATAACCAATGCCAAAGTGTTCCTAACAAAATGTAAACATAGTTTTACATGTTTGGTTCTTTGATGTTAAACACAGTTAAAAGCCAAGTACATGACACTGACATTGTCATAACAAACAACAGTGACAAATGTCAACACATCTTTATCACTGATGTTTTCTACCCCGTGTACTTGGCTTGACGCTAGATCGAGAAACAACATCTTGATGTTTGGAGGACTACGAGATTGTCACTGAGATTATGGACAGTCGACTCAGTCAGCATACTATAAGATACCAAACGATCGAGATGACATAGATAGAGGTGAAGACTAGAGATGGCAACGGGGGCGGGGAACACAGGGAACCCCAATCCCCATCCCCATCCCCGAATCCTCATTCTAATCCCCATCCCCATCCCCATCGGAGAATATAAATAAACCCCCATCCCCACCCCCAACGGGGACTCGGGACCTGCAGCGGGGAACGGGGATTTCTTTTTCTCTTTTAACATGCAAGCTTTTACTTAAGAAAAAACTCTATATTTCAATTTTACCAGCATAAGTTTAAAGATTTTATAAAATATATAAGTACCCATAAATTGCATAAAAATATAAGTAAATTTTCTACCAAATTTAAATACATACATGAAAAATCAAGTAGCAAAAAATTATCAGATTGATATTTAAGGTAAAATAGATCAACCAAAGAGAAAAAAAAATATATATATACACGAGTTTAAATTAGATAAAAGAGAAAGCAAAAAGTATAATTTCAACCAAGTAATTACTAATGAGTTAGGTTACTTAGATCAAATTTTACATATTTAAACTATACTATAAATATATGTTATGTATCATTTTTATATATTAATATATGTCGGGGGGCGGGTCCAGGGTCGGGGATTATGGGTATCCCCATCCCCACTTTTTTTATTCAGGTATTCCCCATCCCCGATCAACTTGGGGATTCCCCAGTCAAAACGGGTGCGGGTTTCGGGTTCCCCATTGGGTGTGGGGCTTTTTGCCATCCCTAGTGAAGACCATGCGGCAAAGTACCTTGAAAATACCTAAGTGTAAGGTCACACCTTATGATCTGATGAGTCAAACACTCTACATGCTATCTATCAACGTTAGCATCTACATCACCACCAATGCCAGCGTATCTATAACATCGTGATGATGAGGTATTTCAATTTTAACCCTATGAATGAAGGTACATTACATTTTGACCCTTAGGCTTGAGAAAGATTGCAAGAATGGCCCATAGTGGCATTTTGGTAATTTTGGCTATGAGATTAGTATGTTGGGCGTACGTTATATACGTTAGGCGTACTGGGATCGACCCTAGTACGTTGGGCGTACACCGCATACGTAGGGCGTACATGGTTAATCCTCAAACCCTAATTTTTTGGGTTTGGTTCATATATAAACATCATTATCACCTTATTTCTCATTCCCTCATCAGCCTCCATCTGAGAAACGACCCTCTAGCTAACCCTAAGTGAGAAGAGTACATCTTGAGCTTATCTTTGTGTTTTGTGGTATTCTTGAAGAAGAAGAAGGTGATGAGAAGAACTTGGAGCTTGGAAGCAACTTGGATATGAGATTATCTCCTTGCTAGCAACATCCAAGTGGTAAAAAGCTCATAACTTGATCATCCTATCTTATAGATCTAACTATTTCTTCATTTAGGGCACTTTTGGTCCCAAATATGGTGATTCTTGAGCATGACATGCTCTTAGTCGAATAAGTAATCCTTTCTGACCTTATGAGGGGTCTTGAGTCATATGTGGTCTTGATGCTCTAGAAGGTTTTAAGGTGTTAAGAAGTTAGGATTTTGTGTATTAAGCACTTAATGGGCATGTAAAGTCATAAAGTTGGAAAATTTATGACTCCTAGTGGTATTTTGGCCTTGGATCTAAGCGTACGTCGCGCATACGTGGTTAACCTCCTGAATCCGGTCAATGAACTGAGTACACCGAGTGTAGGAGCTGAGTACGCCCCACGTACTCAGCTGAGTTGACCAAGTTGAATCCTTGACCCATTGATTTTGACTTTGACTTTGACCAGGGTTGACCAAGTTTGACTTAAGGGTATTTTGGGTATTTTGAGCTATAGTTAAGCCTTGGTCTCTATTTATTGAATAGGTGACCCGTAGAGCTGGTATTCGAAGCAGTGTATTGTTCAGCTATTCGTTAGACTGTGAGGTGAGTTTCCTCACTGTTCTTGTGGGTCAAAGGCACCAATGTCGGCCCCTTTATTTATGTATCCTGGTATAGTGGATGTTGCTATACAATAGTGATATGTAGATTTGTTTGCTAGTCTGTTAACTGGTTATATGATTATCTGTTGTTGGAAAAATGTTATTTGTTATGTGCATGTCGACATGCTATGGTGGGGTTGAGACTGTATTGCTTTGTGTTGTAAGTCAATAAATGAGGACATTCCAACTAAAAGGTTGTGGGCTAGGGCATTCCATCAGGAAGGTTGTGGGCCGGGGGTAATCCAAATAGGAGGTTGTGGAACCGTTATGTATTGGGCATTCCAACTGAAAGGTTGTGGACCGTGGCATTCCAACCGAGAGGTTATGGGATAGGGGTAATCCAACCAGGAGGTTGTGGACCCTTTATTTGTTTGTTTATATGTTGTTTGGTGGTACTTTGGGGGAACTCAATAAGCTTTGGCTCACAGTTTTAGTTTATGGTTTTAGGTACTTCCGAGGATCATGGGAAGGTGAAGACGTGATCGTACACAACTTCCTATTTTGTCACTGGATCTTGGCGAAAAACTCTGATTTGAAATATATGTTTGAAACAATAGCTATTTTCGTAAACAATGATGATGAATGGTTGATTTTGTTTGGATATAAATTTGTGGTTTATACTTTGCTTCTCAAGGCTTTTAGAGTTCTCAGTTTAGGACCGAAATCACTATGATCTCGGTGGTACTTGGACCGAAATCACATGGTGATTTCGGTGGGCTTAATGATGTTGTCGGTTAGGCTGGGCTTTAGTAATTAGGTATTAGTATATAGTGTGTTATTTTCAGCCATGAAGAGAGTTAGTCATTTGGTTTTATTAGAGCGAGATTTATAGGGCATTAACAGTTAGAGAGAAATCGTTTGATTTTATGTAACCGACTATTAATCAATAATAATGTGTATTGAAGATTCGTGTTTGTGTTCTTGATTCGTATTTATTGTTTTGTGTTTATCACTTGATTAGGATTCCACACTAATTTCGTGTTTTATATTGATACGTAGATCAGAGTTTTACAATTGGTATCAGAGCTTGAAAACAGATTAAAGCTGTTTTGGTATTAAAATCATCGATTTTGGTTTAGCCTGGATGATTTCGGCGGCACACTTGAGTTCTCGGCTAGGTCAAAGTGTTTTCGGCGGCTACTTGGTGTTTTCGGTAAAAAGAGTTGGGGTTCTCGGTACGGAGGAGTTGTCAGCCAAGAAATATCGTTCTCGGTCAACTGTTTTTAGTCAAACAGTTGACTTTCAGGGATCTCGGTCAAACCGGTTTACTTTCAAGGTTTTCTGTCAAAGGGCATTTATCTTGGTGTTCAGTCAAAATCAAATTGCACAATCAGATTTTTACCGTTGGTAAATATATAATGAGATCTTACAATAGTTCAATCACCACTTTTAGTACCAAGGAGGTACGTGATACCTCATTCTCTCAGTCCTGTTAATATAAAATAAATAAATATCGTGAGCAAAATGAATTATTAGTTAGAGAAGTTTTTGATCTTAAAAATGAAATCTATGAAATTAAAGAGGAATATAACATTAAAAGTGTTCACCATTGTTATACTAAAGAGGAAATTGCCAAATTAACTGTCCAACTTGATGCGTTAAAAGCTAAATTTAAAGATGTTGAATTTAACTTTATGAAATTTGATGTGTCAAGTGAGATAGTTGAATCTATGATAAAAAAATAGTTAAAGTGGAAGGGTAACCAGAAAGTGGGTTTGGGGTATCACAGTGTACCACCTCCTTTCAATGATAACTATATTCTGACTTCTAAAACCATAGTGACAGAAAAATCTGTTCAACATGGTCAGCCTACTGTAACTGTTTAAGTTAAGACTGAACAATCTGACAAAACTGAGAATATTAAGGTGAACAACACTAATGTTTCTACTTCATGTGCATAGAAAGTAACAGTGCAAGACGGGTGCGAGAAAAACAAAGATAATTCTAGTTTTAATGAAAACTATTCAAAAGCTAACATTTTATCTTTTGTTGCTTCAAAAGCTTGTGATAATGTTGCTAACAATTTTAAGCCACATAAAGTTATGAAACAATTTGTTAAATGTGCTTGTACTTGTGGAAATTCAGTTGGACAGGGACCAAGTTCTGAACGTATTCCTTTTAAAAGACAACCTGCTTTAACTGTGGAATTCTTGGTCACATTGCTAGAAATTGTCCAAATCGTGCATATATTCCCTATTATGCCCAAGGTAGACAGAACGTATCTCGAGGAAGATCTTTCAAGAGAAACTCCTCGAGATCACGTGATAGTGACTGGAATATTGCCAAGACCAAAAATCAGACTCTCAAGAACAAAAAGGTCATGTCTGACAAGAGATCTGATTTGAGAAATAGTTCGGTCAAACCAAGATCGATAAGGTCGAAGTCATCTTGGCGATCGGTCTCAAGCTCCAAAACAAGTGGTAAAGAATCCATTTGATTAAACAAGAAAATGGTTAAACCTGACTACAGATGGGTACCAAAAGTTCCCACTACCAAATCACCTAAAAATTCTAACATCTCTTCATTTTCTATTCTTGATAAACAGGATAGAACTTGGGAACGAGTATCATGCGTAGATGGCAAAGGTCAACCTAGTTTCAAAATGGACTTGGTTCCCAAAACCAATTAATCCTGCACTCTGTGCCGGAGCAACTATGGAGGAATATCATCAGAATTTGGTATGTTGATAGTGGTTGTTCTAGGCACATGATATAGGACATCTTTCATCTGCATGACATTCATAATTTTAATGGAGAGCATGTGTCTTTTGCTGGAAATGAAAAGGAAATATCACAAATGGGGATTACATCAATTGCTGAATTACGGTTTGAATTTTCTGGCTCTTCTATTCTCTATGATAATAATGCTGATTTTCAATCGTCCAAAAACCTATTTTTTCTAAAACCAAGCTCGTGCTTGTAGGATTTCTTAAGATGATACGTTTCGAAGACTGATTTTCTTTTTACCTTTTGTATTTTATTTTTGTTTTCGTTGAATTTGTTCATATTTTTTCTTTCTCCTCTATGCACAAATTTAGGGGGAGAATTAAAACCAAACAAAAATCATAAAATTCAAAAATTCCAAAAATATGTTTATTTCTGTTTTTATTTCTTTTTCAGAAAAATCTCCAAAAATATTTTATTGTTTTTAGCGTATTTTAATTTTATTTTTATTCTTAGTTATTTTTATTTTTATTTCTAAAATTTCTTTGTCTTGGAACATGGATGAGCAAGGAGAAGAGACCTGAAAAGAATTGACGGACATTACACTTCACACTACTTTCACAAGGATTTGACGGCTTGCAAATCTAAACTGTTTAAGTTTCTTGATCTCGTTGTTCCAAATTGTTTTGGATGTCCGAGCTTAATTGCCTTGGTTAATCCAACACAGCCAAAAGGCACGCACTCACTCTCAATAAGCGAGAGAAGATGGGAACTTTTTATGTTTAAGTCGGTTTTGGCGATATCTTCCCAAGAACTGTTATATTTAAGGAATTGAAGGCATGAAACTGTACAAATTCTCATGTCATACCCTGTTAAGACAGGTGTCTCCCTTTACAGGCTGACCATGGTCATTCAAGGAGCAGTGGTTGGGAGTTACGTCTCCATGTCGGTCTTGTCAGTTCATGTAACCTAAGATGTATCATAGCACCAAGACGATTCACCCAACCAGGAAATAGATATCGCTGAATGTCCCACCTAGGTTCTTGACATTCTTTTTGTCATGCAAAACTGCGGAGACTCAAATGTATTCTCGGATACATTCTCCGCAGGTAAGGAATTAACGGTATTGGCACCAGGGCGAGGCACCTTACAAGGCATGATTATCGCTGAATGTCCCGCCAAGGGCCTTAACCTCGTGTCGTGCTAAACTGTGGAAATATGTCTTCGGATACATTTGTCGCAGGAATGGTTTTGTGAGTTATTCCTCATTAACTCTCATTGGCACTAGAATGGTACACTCAGCTGAGACTCAAAAACCATTGAACGTCTCGCCAAGGGCCAAGTTAACTTGTTAACTTGAAAAACTATATTGAGATCTTTGATCGAGGACATGCAGGGGCTAACATCAAAAATAGCCACGAGTAGTTCTCCGATACTCAACAAATCGCAGTGCGTTCATCCGTGTTCACGCAAATACTGCGAGTAGTCTCCATTTGAGCCAAGGCTGGGTCCTTGAACAACTGTGGTGAGAAGGGTCTTTATGACTCTATGATCCACATGGACTTTTAGTCATGGTTACTTTTCAAGATGCATCTGTGATCGATGAAGAATATTCATTCGAAGGAACAAGAAGTGAACATTATTTTTCAACACACAACCTTTCAACCCTAGAAGCAAGGTGAAGCTGTATTTGAAGTTATGTGTTGAATTACATTGAAGCCTCCTCAATCAATTTGCTACTATCTATGAACCTGCTGAAGTGATCAAGAAGTATCGAACTCTATGGTGAGAAGGGTCCTTGAACAACTATGGTGAGAAGGGTCTTTATGACTCTATGATCCACATGGACTTTTAGTCATGGTTACTTTTCAAGATGCATCTGTGATCGATGAAGAATATTCATTTGAAGGAACAAGAAGTGAACATTATTTTTCAACACACAACCTTTCAACCCCAGAAGCATGGTGAAGCTGTATTTGATGTTATGTGATGAATTGCATTGAAGCCTCCTCAATCAATTTGCTACTATCTATGAACCTTCTGAAGTGATGAAGAAGTATCAAACTCTATGTAATTATCAAGGAAGAAATTTAAAGTTGAACGAGCTGATCTTGAAGAACCAATACAAGAAGCCTCTACGCCCAATGTGTATTAAAAGTCAAATTTTGAAGGAAGTCCATATACTAAAGATGAAGTTATTCATGTAAAAGATTCATATGTACATCTTGTAGTCAAGTCATGAAGAGATCGAGGAAAGAGATGAAAGTCAAGATCAAGGAAGAATGAAAAGAAAAGAAAGCTATAAACCAAGGGGGGTATTTTAGGACATAAATTTGTGGTTTATACTTTGCTTCTCAAGTATTTTAGAGTTCTCGGTTTAGGACCGAAATCAGTATGATCTTGATGGTATTTGGACCGAAATCACCATGTGATTTTGGTGGGATTAATGATGCTTTCGGTTGGGCTGGGCTTTAGTAATTTGGTAATAGTATATAATGTGTTATTTTCAGCCATGAAGAGATTTAGTCATTCGGTTTTATCAGAGAGACATTTAGAGAGCACTAACAGTTAGAGAGAAAGCGTTTGATCTTATGTACCCGACTATTAATCAATAATAATGTGCATTGAAGATTCGTGTTTGTGTTCTTGATTCGTATTTATTGTTTTGTGTTTATCACTTGATTAGGATTCCGAACTAATATCGTGTTTTAGATTGATACTTAGATCGGGGTTTTTCATATTTTTTGGAAATTTTAAATTATTTTGATTTTTGAGTGTTACAGTATCAAGTCCATCAACGTCAGCGCTTCGTATCGTTATTCTTTGTAATCTTTTATATATATTAGGAAATGATATTGATAAGTATAGAATAGATATTAGATCCAATATCCTTGTGATGGGAGTGATTCATAGTATAGATTAGATATAATCCCTTCAGTCAAGGATATGCTTGTATAGATTAATATATAATCAACATTATGGTAAACCCTAATGTAGAGTTCGTCTTGGTGACCATCATTGTGACAAACCGTCTTCTTGGTGAAGACAAACCCTCTCTTGGTGAAAGAACAATTTGGAGAACTCCTTGTGTTATTTACTTTCTGTTCTTTGTTTACTTCGATTAGTTTACTTTTGTTCTTTATACTTGAAGTATATTTGATCGATAAAAACCTTCAAATGGTATTAGAGTAGGTTTTTGGTACACTCAAGTAATCATGTCGACCTCCAACAATTTCAAATCCTTTGGTCTCAATAAGATTCCTCCATTTGATGAGCACAACTTTGCCATGTGGAAAACTAAGGCCATGGTTGTTCTTGAAACTATGGACTATGAGATACGTAATATTGTTGAAGAGGACCTCATGTACCAATGTATCAACCTATGGTAAATAATGCTCCCGTTGGTCCCTTGAAGCAAAAACCATAGATGAGTTATGACAATGATGAAAATATGTTGCTTAGTGCCTTATGATGGCACCATGGAAGTCCAAGCCACAACCATTAACAACCTCAATCGAAGATATGGGAATTTCTTTGCTCAACAATGTGAGTCACTTACCCAAACCTTCAATAGGTTTAACTGATTGGTTAATGATATGCACATGTTGGCAACTATCAAGCATTCATCTCAGTTGGTTTTGAAGTTTTTCAACTCTCTTGGGAAAAACTGGGAACATCATGCTGATGTACTTGAGAATAGTGAAAAGATCAACGCTATGGATCTAGACACCTTGTTTGGAAATTTGTCGAATTACGAAGATACCAAAGCGCTTCGTAAAGACATCATGAAGGGCTTGAGCAAGGAAATGTCTATAGCCTTGGTTTCTTGAAAGGAAGCAATGAAGCACATCAGCGACTTAGATAACTTAGATTAGGGAGAAGAGATTGATGAATATCTCACTGATAACTTGTTGCCAGTGCTGCACTTATAATCAAGAGTTATGAAGAAAGCGGGCCAAATAGGAGTCGAAGAGCTCAGTTTAAGGGAGGAAATTCAGCGAGAAGGTCTACTTTAGAAAGGAAAAACTTAGGAAACTGTTTTAATTGTGGAAGCCCTGACCATTTTTCCAGGGATTGCAAAGAGAAGAAAGAATCTCAATGTCTTGAAAATTTTGAAGTGATGTACAAGAAGATGTTGGCTCATATGAAGAAAGAAAACATCTATCTACCAAATTCCTTTAATGAAAAACAAAAGTATCATGAAGAATGGGTAGAAGAAGAGGAGACATCTAAATATGAGGGGCTGAATGTTAAGGGTGTAATGGCTCTTATCAATGATTCCCCTGATGGTAATCTTAACATGTGTGATGCTGATGATTCTCACGCTGTCCAAGGATCAAGTCTAAATCTAGGACAAACTTGGTACCTAGACAATGGAAGCTCTAGACACATGACTGGTTTCAAGTCCTTCTTAACAGACTTTGCAAAGAAGGATGGTCCAGTGGTGAACTTTGGTGACTATATGCAACATCCCAAAAATCATAGAAATTTAAAATTTTCAAAAACAACGCTTTAACCATAAAGTGTTTAGAAAAGACCATTGTTTCAAAAGTATAATCATAATCAGAGTATCCCAAGATCCAATGTCATAAAAACAGGAAGATGTGCACGATTACGCGTTCGATTTCCTATCATCCTCTGAAGTACCTGAAACAATAAATGGAAACATCAAGCCAAAGCTTAGTGAGTTCCCCTAAAGTACCACCACACAACATAACAAACAACAACATGCAAATATGAGCCTTCAACTTAAATACACCGCCTCGCAGGGGCTACAACCTATCTGGACCGCTCTCTGGGCCTTCGGCCTGATTGGACCGCCTCGTAGGGCCTACAACCTATTTGGACTGCCTCGGGCGTCTTGACCTTCAACACAAAGCAAGACCGCCTCAACCCAACCACAATATGTCAACATATACAACAGATAAACATAAACACATATCCAACAAATACAGGTAATCAAATAGATCTACTAATCTATCATATAACCAACATAACATCATCCTATATAATTGAATACATAACCTAGTGGGTCGGAATCGATACCTTCGACCCACAAATACAGTGAGGAAAACTCACATCTCAGTTCGAACAAATCATTGAATAGGTCTCTGCTTCGAATATCATCTCTACCTGTCACCTATTCATCAAATAGTGACCAATATTAAATACAACTTAAAATACCCACAATACTCTTGGTTCAAACTTGGACAAAGTCAAACAGTCAAAGTCAAAGTCAACTACAGCAGGTCGCCATGCTGTGGCCATCCTTGGCCATACTGTGGCCACTAAATGACAAAATAGGCGAGTCTCAACCCAACAGCCATGCCATGGAGACTTAGGACACACTGTGGGCACTGGGCTCCCAACAAGTTAATGGATTAAGTTGATTTCCTTGATCATAAGGGATCCAAAGCCTAGATCTGGTCCATTCTAAGATCCAAGTGGATAAAGTTTCCAACTTTATCCCTTTAGACTCTCTAAGGGATAGAGATCCCATTTCTAGATCTAAATATGACAAAAACATAAATTGGCTTAGCCCATTAAGCACTTTCTCTTGAAGACTTGTAACACCGTGTTTATTTATTAATTAAATAAATAAATTGATGAATGTACAGTAGCCCTAAAATAAATAATTATATATCAAATGATGGTCCCGTAGAGCTAATTGTCACACTTTAAGAGAGTGGGGGTTAAAAGTGTGAAATCCAGACTTAATTGGTAAGTATTTAAGAAGGCAGGGACTACTTTGTTGATTATACGACTCAATTGAAGGGATTTTGGGAGCTTAGGGGCTACATGGTAAATGTAGGGACTTAAGTTGAGAGTATTTTGAGTAGCTGGGGTTAAAATGGTAACTATTGGCTTGTTTTGAAACAAAAAGGGAAGGGAGGGGTTGTTTTTGCCATTATGGCAGATTCATAAATGGAGCCGAGTATATAAGTTTCCTTATCAATCAAACCCTAACACCCATCCACTAAATCCTAAGCAGGAAGAGACTTCTCCAGCCACCATGAGCGATCCCTGACCGTCGCCTGCTTTCCTCCTCGCCACTGATGAAGCCAGTCGCCGGAGTCCATCTCTTCTACATCGGAAAGTGAGGACGGTGGTTGGATGGTATGTTGCTGTTACAAACCACCGGACCTCAGCCGTCGTTTCTGTTGCTGCTAGAGGCGGAGGATGACGATGGAGCATCGATCAGTCGGAAGCAGCGGGAGACAAGTCGTAGCCACCTACGCCTCCTCCTCCTCCTCATCTGTGAAGCCAAAGAAGAGGGACCATCGGTGGAGCCGCAAGATCAGTCGACAACGAGGCTGGGAGCCGCTAATCACCTTTGTTATGTTGGTGTTGCCGCCGGCGGAGGAGCTTGAGCGTAGCTGTCATCGTCACGAAACCCCCCTCTGCTCGGTTCGTTGCTGCTGAACCGCTATCTCTATCCTGCCGACATGAAACCATCGCTGCCGCCGCTATACGCCATTATTGGGTTGTTGGTTTCTCTTTTCGAGCAAAGGACGTGATGGTGTGCATGTTTTAGTTTATGGGTATGATTTGTTTGACCGGAAATCGCAAGAGCCGCCGCTGCCACCACCGTGAGGTGGTGGCTGCCGCCAAGGACCACCGCATGTGTGTGTTGGTATTAGTGTAGTGTGTGTGTTTGTTTTAGGAATTCATTGTAAAAGTTGTAAGAGCCAAGAATAATAAAAGAAATTGAAAACCACCACCTTAAGGTGGTGGCTGCCGCCTCCTGCCGCCGTTTCGGGTGGCGGTGTGCTTTGCCTGGTTGTGTTGACTAGTTTGGGGTGCTATAAACCCTAATGGGCCCAAGGAAGCCCTAATGGGCCCAATGAAGCCTAATGGGCTTAATGAAAACCCTAATGGGCTTAATAATATTCTATTGGGCTTAATAGGCCCAATAAAGCCCTAACTGATCTAAAAGTCCAACAAGCTAATAAATGGGCTAGTATTTGGGTTGGAAAACCCTAATTAGGGTTTGGAAAACCCTAATGCCAATAAAACCCTAATTTGAGAATAAATTGGGACACACACACACTCAGGAAGTATTAATAACTTGAAACATGAATAATAATCATGGGCAAGGTTTAGCTAAGCGATATGGGACTTAATGAGTTAAGTCCTTAAAGGATTAAGTTTCTAATGGGTTAAGTAGGAAACTTAACCCTAATCGTCATTTTATGTGAAACCGTAATTTCTCTTGTGTTTATTGTTGGGCCTTTCTATTGGGCCTTGATGATTGGATTATTATTGGGCCATCAAAAGTGAAGCAATTGGACTAGAATAATTAATGGGCTTTGAGGTAAGGCCCATATGAGGAGTGGGCCCAATTTGGAAAATTGGGCCATGTGTTGGGCTTTGATTCCTAATTGACTTTGGGCCTAAGAATTGGTCCTTGGGCTTGGATAAGCCAAGCTAGGGGTAAAGTAGTAATTAACTAAAGAATGTACTTATGGTTATGTAGTGGGATCCAATTATTAATTGGGTGATGTTTGATAATTGACAGACCGGGAATCTGTCATCCAGCAGCTGGAGTTGAGTCTGCAGGACTTCAGCAGTGTGGGATTGAGTATGCGGGACTTCAGCAGTGTCAGGTGAGTCTTCTCACTATACCTTACCTGGAATGGTAACTTGGTGTGAACGGAAGGTCTTATGTGTATAAATGAGTTATGAGACCTTATGTGATATGTGACCGGAAGGTCTTATATATATATATATATATATATATATATATATATATATATGTATATATATATATATATCTGTATGAGCTATGTGACTTATGTGATATGTATATGTTGTATGATGTATGATTTGGGACCGGAAGGCCGACAGAGATATGGCCGGAAGGCAATCAGAGTTATGGCCGGAAGGCGATCGGAGTTGAGGCCGGAAGGCAAGCCATGGTAGGGCCAGAAGGTCTACTAGAGTTGTGGGACCGGAGGGTCCCGTTGAGACACATTGATCGAAAGGTCTTACAGAGCTATAGCCTTGAGTGGCTAATATGTTTATGTGGTATTTTGGGAAACTCACTAAGCATGTGTGCTTACCGTATTATGTGTTATGTGTTTCAGGTACATTGTTTCAAAGGAAAGGAGCCGGCTTGGTCACAACGCATCACTCTATGTTTTCCGTACACGGGATCCTTGGGATTACACTCTGATATGGTTTTATGATACTCTGTTTGATTAATGACACTTTAGTTTTTGATATAGATATTATTATGAAAGTTTTTATATTAATCACTTTTATGCAATAACTTAAATAAAAATGAAATTTTTGGCCTTGAATTTTGGGATGTTACAAGACTAGATCCCTATGTCCAAAACATTTCTAGCATCAAATAACAACATAAAAATCCTTACTTTCTAGACATGCATGTCTTGGACTCTATTAGGTTAAAATGAAGGTTTTTGGCTAAATCTTCCATGGATGATGCTAAAACTCCATATTACTCTAGATCCAAAGCATCAAAGGCCCAAAATGACCTGTAGATTCATAAAGTTGCACACTTTATGAGATCTCATCACCTAATAATCAAGGACATGAAGATTAAGGCATACAAAACTAGATATATGCACAACAAACCAAAAAGCTTGGAACATGGGGACTTATAACAGTGTGTAATATGAACAATAAGATGGTAAAAAGATTTGCTTCCTGAATCCAAGTCTAGAAGTCACCTCCTTCTTCTTCTAATCCCTAAAAATCAACACAAATAGCTTAGAGAGAAAAACAGAGCTTAGGGTTTGCGTGGAGGCTAAAAGGGTGTGATGGAGGCTCAGGGTAAACAAACCTAGCCATCATATTCCCTTAAATAGGGTGAAAACCACGAATATTAGGGTTTCTCATTAAACAGCTGACACGATGTGGCCATAGGCTGCCACGCTGTGGCAGTCATTTAAAACCTGCGATACATCAACCATCACCACGTCGTGGGATACCATGACGTAGTACCACCTAAAATTCAAAAATACATTCAATTAAAATACCCCCAAGGAATCCGGATATTACAATTTTCCCCACTTGAATCAGACTTCGTCCTCAAAATCCACAGCTGCAAATAACTCATGGTAGTGTTCTCGCATATTCTCCTTGGCCATTCAGACAATCCATTCTGAAACCCGATTTGAACTAAAAGTCAGCTCATTCTGACAACTATCTTCCCATACTATATTTAACCCAATCTTAAAAAAAATATGTACCCTGACCATTAATGAACCCTTGACCCACTAACTTATAAAACTGAAGAAAAACCAGCAGAATTCTGTCCAAATTCCAAAAATCCAATATCTCGACTGACTCTCAAGATGGAAAAACTATCTCGGAACTTAGTCAATACGAATTCACTTGACAATGTGAACCATACAGAATCCTTCCTACCCTGAATGACCTTGCTGATACTATTAGGAAACAGAACCCCTGATCATTCACCATTGATGAACCCTCCATTCAAAAACAAGGGGACTCCAAACTCGAGTGTCAGCTCGATAACCCATGTAGAGAAAGACACACAATGCCAACATATTCCGCAACTTCCTAGCTATAAGGCCTAACTTCTAGTGAGAATCACAGAGTCGGGGTCTCTCAAAACTACAACCACTGAAACAACTCCATCAATATGCTCCCTGGGACCCGGAACCCAACAGTTGTAAACTTCAGAAACCGTACTCGAAGACTGATATTTATCCATTCGTTGATCCTACCACTTGCCTTTAACTAGCAACACCATCGAACATGCGAAATGAATACTTAAAACAAACCAATATCAAATTTCAACCAATCCCAAATCCAGGAGTTGTACCAAAAACCTTAAATACACCCTTGACTCTCTAACATGTTATTACCAACCCATTGCTCCTACGAGCAAAGATGACCAATCCAAAAATTTTCATGTTGTACCCAAATACTTATCAACTCAGGTTTACCCCCACCTAGCAAATCACTCAAAACATTAACAATGAACTTCATGACTTGAGGATCCATAATTGATACTGTAACATCCTGAAATTCAGGTGTGTCTCTTAAACCCTTCTTCTTTTCCAAGTTGTCAAGTCTAACCCTTAAAATAAATATTGTGGCAAATGAGTACGCTGGGCATACTGAAGAGTACGCTGCGCGTACTCATGCACTTAAGTTGGACGCAGACTCGCCTAGGTACGCTGGGCGTAGTGGGCCCAGATGCAAACCCAAATTGTGGCTTGTGCACTATAAAAGGAATGTTAAGGCCTTATCCTTAGCCACCATTTCAGAGAGTGAAACCCTAATAGAGAGCTACCCTTCGTTCTTAGCTTGTGTGTGTGTGTTCTAATCTTGAAAGTGCTATTTCAAGGTGGTGAAGGAGAAGAGGAGGCCATTATAGGAGCTAGAAGTTGGTGGACAAGAGTAGATCCAAGTTCTATAGAGGTTGGAGCTTCTTTCTAAGGTAAAAAGCTCAAAGCTTTCCTTGTCGTTTTTGATTTGTGCTTCTTGGACCAATTTTTAGTGTTTTTGGTCCCAAGGTGGAGACTTTATGCGCAAATGGTCTCTATAAGCCTAGATTTGCCATATTTCAGGGTAATATGAGTAGTATGTTCATAAAAATCCAATCTTGGACATGAATATTGAGCCATGCATGAGATTTAGACCTTATGAGGAAAGAGGAAAGGTGTTAGAATGATTAGGGACCTTTACAGCCATGCAAAGGCTTAAAGGTTTCGACTTTATGGATTAAGTGGCCTTAGAGAAGTCAAATATGGAATTTGAGTTTAAGTCTTAACCGTTTAAGACCTAAACTCAAGAAAGGCTGAAACCGAGACTTACGCTGGGCGTAACTCTCAGAACGCGTAGCGTAAGGGGTTGAGACCCCGATTATGGATCGCCGGCGTACGCTCCGCGTACAGAGATGGTACGCGCCGTGTACTGCCCCCTGTTGACTTTTGTTGACTTTTAGGGTTTTGGTCAACATTTGGACTTTTGGGTCAGGGAGGGGTAAAATGGTCTTTTACCTTTCTGTAGGATTGTAGAAAGGGATTTAATCTAGCCTTTGAGAGCCATTATTTATTTGAGGATACTATTTATGTGATTAGGCGGGGGCTAGGTCAGTATATTCGTGTGCGAGATTATCCAAGATACCCGAGGTGAGTCTTGTCACTAAGCATTACCTAGAGTGGTATTTATGTGTAGACCGGAAGGTCTTGTATGCTATGTGTATGTATGAGATTTTGTGCATTTTGTTATATGTATGCTATGTGTTGTATAGACCGGACCGGAGGGTCCAATGATATAGACCAGACCGAAGGGTCCAACAATACAGACTGGACCGAAGGGTCTGACGAGCTATGACCAGACCAGAGGGTCCAACGAGCTACGAGACTAGAGGGTCCCGCTGAGACACATCGACCGGAGGGTCGTACTGTATCCTCAAGTGGTGTATGTGTTGTATGTGGTATTTTGGGGAACTCACTAAGCATTTATGCTTACAGTTGTTGTGTTATGTGTTTCAGGTACTAGCGAGGATCGTGGGAAGGCACCAGTGTGACAACCCGAAATTTTCTATCCTGTTCAGTCTAGCCCTTCATTGAAAATCAAACTCATTTTTGCTATCTTTTAGCACAATTTGGAGCCTGTTTGAGTGTCCTGAGCCTTGTACACTTAAGGGATAGGTGTCGGGGTTTATCTGCTGAAGCTATAGCATAAAGATCGAGCCTGAAACACCTTGACCTGGAGTTCACGGCCACCACATGGGAATTTACGACCGTAAACTCCATGTGGGCCACAAAATCCACCTTATATGATGAATGATAGGCCATTTGTTCATTTCTTTATTTCCCTTAGTTGAAATCCTCTCAAGTATCATCCCGATCTTCGTCCCTGATCTTCAAAACTCATAAGTTTCTTGCCCTAACCATTTGATATCTTACATGAACTAGCGATCTTACATGATTTCATCCATGAAATCATTCCATTTGTGTAGATCTTCAAGTGTCACCAAGAACACACACCAGTGTTCTTGGCCAAAACCGACTATTCAAGCTCCTAGATCGTAAGTACTCTTGTTCTAACTCGTTGTACACTAGGTTTAACATGTTTAGAGCTTAGAATAATCAAGAATAGAGGGTTGAATGAGAGTTTACGACCAAGGATCTCCCAAGGCCGTAAACTCCATATAAGGGTGCAATGATGCCCTTTTCTCCTTCCTTATGCCCATAACTTAGTCTAGAACCATACACCATTGAACTAGGGACATCAAACAACAAAATGGTACTTCTCACAATGATTTTACGACCGTAAACTCATGGGGAAGTGGTCCCCAGGCCGTAAACACAAGTTAAGGTCATTCTTGGACCTTAAACTCACCTAGCCTCTTGTTTATGCATTGGAACACTTAACCACTTAAGACACCTTACCTTTAAGCCTCAAATGGAGACCTATTAGAGAGTTTACGGCCAAGAGTAAACTCCCCTGGGCCGTAAACTCCATTAAGTATGGTCAATTGACGATAAACTCACTTACAATGCCTGACAATCTTTTGTTGCAACCCAATATCCTCCTAACACATTGACCAAAGTGTTTTCCACGCATTAGGATGTATTTACTTGTCTAATTAGTTGTATAATCACTAATTGTATATATACATATGTCTTTATATGTTATTAGGATCATTGTGTGTGTTTAAGTCTTCACTTAACACCAAGCACTTGTCTGACACTTCTATACGATCCACTCACTGTAGGTGAGTTCATACCCCTTTAATAACCCTTTTTAATGTTTTTAAATGTTTATAAATGCTCTTATGGGGGGGGGGGGGAATACAAGTTGAATCATGCTAGTTAGTACATCAATCACATGTGATTAATAACTAGCATACAAATGGATTTACCAC
Organism: Lactuca serriola; assembly: GCF_051521515.1. NCBI lineage: Eukaryota > Viridiplantae > Streptophyta > Magnoliopsida > Asterales > Asteraceae > Lactuca > Lactuca serriola. The sequence goes on from NC_136411.1 coordinate 362,474,749, forward strand.
ACTTTTAGTTTTTTACTCAGGATACTACTTCCAAATGACTTACTAAAACATTTTTACATGTTAAAGCTCTTTATCAAACTGTCTTACATACTGTATGTTTCCTTTCAAACTCTGTTACAATTGTGTTTCAAACAAAGGTTTACTTATACTTAAAACTGTTCTTATCAAACAAACTGCTTTCAAATCACTTTATAAATTGACATCAAGTCATCATTTCTTAGTTATTAAACTTTTCAAAGGTTTTACAAAACTTCTTTTATACTTTTATATTGACAAATGCATGCCTATATATGTATAGGCATATAAGTAATGTTTAAAGGACTTAGGACGACTAGCTCGCTTTATTTCCTTTTCCACGTTGGGATGTGGCCTTAGGGCATCGATTATTCTTCCGAATGTCGTCTACATATTAGTTATATATATATATATCATGTATACATATATAGACATAAAAGTTCCATCAGTTAGTTCAGTACCTTTGGGTAGCAAAGGCATACTTCGGTTATACACGTACATTAATAGTAGCTATAATAGGTATAGTTAGGAGATACTACTTACTATTCCAAGTACAAGGAATCACACAAGAGTCAGTTCATTCATGGGTCTATACTAATACAATACATACTATATGAAGAGATACAATTACAAAAGTACAATTACAGACATACTAATACAATACATACTATATGAAGAGATACCATACACGATAACAGAACATACATAATAAGGTGTTATAGCATGGAACGAGTACATGATCTAACTATACCAATGAATCACTAACGCATTGTTCTAAACAAAAGGTGATAGTTATATTGGGTATACATGATCAAATAATCATAATGTGGATGTTCATGGCTTGCAATCATTGCAGGTGTCACGTTTGGTTCCCAAAATCTTTTGACAGGGAGAGCGTTTAGTATGGGATCTAGCTATCACATTATACCTTAATAATCATTTTAAGGCAATTAGTACAATAGCAGTCACTTTATACAAATACTACAATACTTACACTTTACAGACGACAAATACAGAAGGATACAATTTCAGTTATTTTATAATATTTTCCTTATTACCTTTACTCTGTGTCACATTCACATAATCGATGAGGTAGATTAGATTTGAATAATAATACAAGGAAAAACCTTCACTTATGTAGAGGTTCAAAATTTCAAAACAGTCGGGTCCTGGTAGAAGGCTACTTTCAAAACAGTCGGGTCATGGTAGAAGCCTACTTTTGAAACAGTCGGGTCTTGGTAGAAGGCTACTTTCAAAATAGTCAGGTCTTGGTAGAAGGCTACTTTCAAAATAGTCAGCTCTTGGTAGAAGGCTTCTTTCAAAACAGTCCGGTCTTGGTAGAAGACTACTTTTTATACTAGTAGGAAATATAAGATTTTCTAGGGTTTTCAAACGTTTACAATTACTTACAAACATTTTTATACTTATACAAACTTTCATTCAAACAATTAAAAGTCTTTTCTTCACAGTTTTACAAATCAAATACACATAAATACTTATGAATTCACCAGCTTTATTGTTGATACTCACTTCAAAATAACTTGTATTCTCAAGTCACAAATAGACAGGTACGACGACCAGGTTTTGTGAAGACGGAGCAGTCAAGACTCCTCTTTTATTTTGATTATTCATTACGTTGTTTTATACTATGAAAGAACACGCTTGTAAATAAAATTATACTATTAATTCAATGGATGATGTTGTTGCTTGTTTACTACTTTGCATTGTTGTGATACTTTACATGACGTCCTCCGCCCCAGAACGTTTCCGCCGTTCTCAATTTTGGGGTGTGACAGTTGGCATGATCTGTACACACTCATAGAGTTTACGTTTTCAGATTCTGGGATATAATTTTGTTATGATAATAGTGGATACATTATGTTTTGATATTATCTTATGAATAAAAGTATGTTTTAAAAATGAAAATTTGTTTTGGAAATTTGCATTGTTACATGTTGGTATTTGAGCCTTGGTTTGAGGGATTTGGATGCACCTTCGGGCGTATCTGAACTCAAACTGAGGATTTAAGGAAGTTTTTCATAAAATAAACAATTTTTCTAAGGAAGTAAAAGAATTTGAGAAAAGCAGAAGGAAGCAGTGTGTGATCAGCCAGCGCCCGAACGGTGATTTCCTAAAATACGCTTACATTATGTGTTATGAGATATGTTATGATATGCTATGCATGCTAGAGTTGGCTAGGTATTCATATTAGGACTAGAGTGGCCTGATTTGTGATGCCTTAGCCTAAGAAGATTTCTGCTTCTATGAGATGCTTGAGAGTGAGTAGGTAGCGGTGAGGAGCTTATGAGAGGTCCACCGAAGGGTAGCCTATGCTAGCGAGATGTAGAGTACTTGTGATCCGGGATCCAAGGAGGAGGACTTGGGGTGAATACTGATGCAGTGTGGACGGTAGTATAGGGCCCGTACTACTAAAGACATCGGATCAATGCGCAGTCCAAGTAAGAATCCTTAGGGTACTAGGGAACAAGTAGGGTTCAGTTATCGAGTGCAGGTATACTCGAGCGGGTCTCTGATATTTTATGTTGTATTTCAGAGAGACATCATGGTTGGGACACGCCACACACCTGAGAGTAGAGGTGTTAGTGATGAGGAGATCCGCAGGTTGATTCATGAGGAGGTGGCTGCGGCCATCCGAGCCGAGATACCGAAGATGTTTGGGTCTATTAAGACCACTCTGATCGAGAATTTTGACGAGTGGTACGCTGCTCTTATTGATGTTGTTATTGCTGCGGCCACCACAGCCGTTGCTGCTACCAGGCCGCAGGGGGTGACTCGTTGTTGTAGCTAGAGTTCAGCAACATGAAGCCACCAGAGTTTGACGGGATGCAGGATCCGATCGCTGCGATGAGATGGATTTCTGATATTGAGGGATGTTTCTATACTTGCTCGTGCCCTGAGCATTTGAGAGTTCGGTTTGCACTGAACTAGCTTCGCTTGGGAGCGAAGGACTGATAGAAGTTTGTGATGGCAGACTTCACTACGGCAGAGCTTACTACGGTGACTTGGGAGAGGTTCACCATGATGTTTCGAGATGAATATGTTCCCCTGAAGAGAGGGAGTGTCTAGCCCAGGATTTCTTGTCCCTCAAGCAGGGAACTGAGTCTATGATGGTGATTACGAGAATGTTTCATGAGAGGGCGTTGTTTTTCCATGAGCACGTGTCTTCTGAGCAGGCACGTATGAGCCGGTACTTGAGCATACTGAGGAGGGATATTCTTGAGTTTGTGGCGAACTCGTCATACTGGACATTTGCTGAGCTCCAGGAAAATGCTCGGAAGAGAGAGATTGAGCTGGAGACTCAGGTCAGGGAGGAGGCCAAGTCTCAGAGGAGGGACATGCGACCGACACATGCGCATCTAGCAGCCAAGCGAGCAAAGCCCGCTGATTTGAGATCCGGGGGTCCGAAGGGCCGCACTTGTGGGAAGTACGGCAAGAGCCATGAGGGTGTGTGCAGAGTTGGGGTGTGTTACAAGTGTGGGAAGGAGGGGCATGATGCGAGGGATTGCCCCAAGGGATTCACGATTTGCTTTCATTGCAACCAGACCGGCCATCGGAAGGCCGAGTGCCCACAGCTGCTGCAGGGATCGGCATAGGGATCTGCACCTACTGCCTGAGCTACTAAGGTTCGGCCGGTAAAGGCCGAGGCACCGAAGGCTTGCGGGAGAGCCTTCCAGTTGACAGCGGAGGAGGTTCGCGCAGTGCCCGATGTCGTGGCTGGTATGTATTCTTTCATTTATTTATGCTGAGTTATGAGATATTGTGCTTATATTATGATATGCGTAGGTACTATTCTTGTGAGTTCTGTACCTGCTTTGGTGTTATTTGGCTCGGGTGCGAGTCGGCCATTTGTGTCTTTAGTGTTTAGTCTGCACATCAGTATCCAGTAGGAGGTGTTGAGTCGACCTCTATGAGTATCCATAGCTGACGAGCGAGCGGTGTATGCTACGGATGTGATTCGAGGTTGTGTACTCGAGATCTTCGATGTTGAGTTCCCGATAGATCTGGTCCCGATTGCGATGGGGGATGTGTGTGTCATAGTGGGCATGGATTGGTTGAGCCTATTTGGGGCTGTTATAGATTGCGAGCGACAGATGGTGACGATACGAGACCCTAGTGGGGGAGTACTTATGGTGTACGGCGAGGGCACCCAGCATGAGTCATCATTTTGTTCGGCTGCCAAAGCGAGGCAAAGTTTATAGCATGGCTGCAGTGGGTTTGAAGTCTATGTGATGGATACACGAGTGGCTGCTGAGAGGCTGAGTTCAATTGATGATGTTCTGATAGTGCGCGAGTTCCCGGATGTTTTTCCCGAGGAGTTTCCGGGTGTGCCTCCCGAGAGGCAGGTGGGGTTCCGCATCGATTCGGTTTCGGGGGCAGCTCCTATCGCCAAGGCGTCTTTTCGCCTTGCGTCGAAAGAGATGCAGGAGTTATCATCGCAGCTTCAGGAGCTGATGGGGAAGGGGTTTATTAGACTGAGTAGCTCACCGTGGGGAGCGCCGATCCTTTTTGTCAGGAAAAAGGATGGTACACACCGGATGTGCATTGATTACCGGGAGTTGAACAAGTTGACGGTCAAGAACTGTTATCCATTTCCAAGGATCGATTATCTGTTCGATCAGTTGCAGGGAGCATCTTGGTTCTCCAAGATAGATTTGAGGTCTGGATATCATCAGATGAGGGTGAGGGATGAAGATATCTATAAGACGGCGTTCAGGACTCGTTATGGGCATTACGAGTTCGTGGTGATGCATTTTGGGCTCACTAATGCACCGGTAGCGTTCATGGATCTCATGAACAGGGTGTGCAGGCCGATGTTGGATCGGTTGGTGATCTTGTTCATCGACGATATTCTGGTATATTCGAGATCTAGAGAGCAGCATGAGGAGCATCTAAGAGAGATTCTCGGAGTATTGCGGTCGGAGAGGCTTTTCGCCAAATTCTCCAAGTGTGATTTCTGGTTACGAGAGGTCCAGTTCTTGGGACACCTCGTTAACCAGAATGGGATATTGGTCGATCCGGCCAAGGTTGAGGCGGTTATGAGATGGGAGGTGCCGAAATCCCCCACCGAGATCAGGAGTTTCCTGGGATTGGCCGGATACTATCGGAGATTCATCAGGGATTTCTCCAAGATTGTCATTCCTTTCACCAGGTTGACCCGGAAGGGCGTGGATTTTACTTGGGGTCCTGAGTAGCAGGCCTTATTCGAGACAATTCGCCAGAGATTATGCGAAGCCCCGGTGTTAGCCCTTCCGGAGGGGATGGAGTATTTTGTGGTATATTTTGATGCATCAATATCGGGGTGGGTGGGGTGCTTTTTCTTGGAACTTGCTCTACACCCCTGACTTGACCAAATTTTGAATCGAAGTCCCACATACCTACACCGTAGATCCTTATGAAACATTCTTTCGACACCACAAACTCAAACGCATCGATTCTCCTCCAAGAAAAATACCTAGTTCTCCCCTACTTTGGGTTCGAACTACCACCCACTGGTGTTGTAACCAAACCATATCTCAAACTGGCTCAATTAAAGTACAAACCATCCCTGACTCTTTGAATGTATAACACATGCAAGATGATCTTCCAGATAAGGAGCAAGAAAACGCTAAGAGATTCTGAATCTCAGATAAAGACCTCAGAAATTTCCAATCATAACCAGTTCTAACATTAAGAACCTCGTACAGATGCACAAGAAATAGTTCTGATAGTCCATTCATAGCACCGATTTTCCATCTCGAAACAAATGGATTACCACTAACCTCATCCACAATTTCTAAACCAACAATCCGGATCTCAACCTACCTATATCCTAAGAAAGCAAACCCTTGACCGCATATCAAAGCAACCCATCCACAAAATCCTCTTTTTCATTCCTATACCGCCATACTCCCGACAAAAACCGCAGTCACAAAGTCGTATATTGATTTTACATCCTAACTTCAAAAATTACATGTCTGCCCTCTTTCTCCTCTTAACACGGAAGGTTGGAGGAGCAAGACCCTGCCAAATATAGTGATATTCCAATCCATATGCCGATTACTCAAACTCTAGCTGCAATCCTTGAGCCAATCATAACAATCACTTCTTTCTTGAGTCGCAAGACTCAATTGGCACTACCATCGAGCAAAGCCCTCGAGACCTTAAATCAACTAACTCACCTAGGTCTGCACCATTCCACCTAATCCTATATGGCCAATAAAGCCCAACCAACCATCAGGCTCATCCTCAGCTTGGACAACCATAAACAAAAGATCGACAGATACAGAAACCATGCCACGGGTCATGGTTATCCAACCATGTTATCTACCCTCAACCAGCTCCTTAAAATCCTCACGAATTATCTCGATTCGAGTATGGATCCTGTGCTTCCAGTAGTACGAGCCTAATACTACCTTCCACACCTACCCATACTTTCCTCAAGAGTCATAGCTGAGTCCTCTAAATCACCTACTCATAATAATACTCTCAATACCTGCTAAACAGTGTAGCAACAGTACTAAAGCACTTCCTAGGTTCTCCTAGGATCTCCATCTTACCCTGCTACCAGCTGCTGAAAAACTCCTATTAATTTCAGCTAACCACTTCATGAATACAATTACATGCAACAAAACTTAAATATTCTTTTGACTAAAAGACCCAACCCTACAACGGTTAGACTCAAACGAGAGCTATGCAATAGGGTCGAATTCGTAATTCTAAAACTATTTAACCTTTGCAGCATGTAACTTATCATATTCATTTACTGGTTAACTTACATGAATATGAGTCCCACAAAACACAAAGCAAGCAACATTCGAGCAGTGAAACCGAATGACTATAAGATATCATAAAAATATCAGGTAGACCTTCATACGCAATTCTTGACCACTAGACCCTAACATCTAGGATACCCATACATCACACATCTACTCTCTTAAGAGTAGCTAATTATTCCTTATTCTGGATTGCAATACACTATACTCACTCATGAAACTTTCACCAACCTTGATGTCACTCGTGCATGATAATTATACATAACGCTAGATCCCATAGACAGTTGAATACCTAATTCTACCCTAAGCCCTTTATCGGACAAGAATAGGAAATAAGGCTAAATCAAACATTATCAGTCTATAAAATCTTAGTTATGTACAACTATGATGCATACACTAAGCAACTACAGTAATGATGTCAATTTAATCTCACATACAAGAAAATTCTTCTAGGCTATCAGGCATCATACATCCGGAAATTCTAGCATGCAATTCCTGAAGATCCCTAGCCTACTACTAGCATGCAGTTCTATCATAATCATCACACGCAAATAACAGTGTGGGTATTTTGGGGTACACTTTCTATTTGAGCATGGAAATGCTCTACGAATAATGAGTGATAGTTAGGTTATTTATTTATCCCCTATATTGTATTGTTGGTATTTTCTCACTCCTATAAATAGTGAGAGATGGTCATTGTTGTAAGGGTGCACTTCAAAATGTATTTTTTCTAGAGAGAGAGAGAGAGAGAAAGTGGTGGGATCTCTCCCACCAAGGGAGAGTCTTCTCTCCGCCCGTGTTTTTGTAATGTTATATTTTTTTATCTCTCTTTTCTAATCTATGAAATTTTCATCATATGTTCTTCATGTTCTATATTTTTATACCTGCTAAATCTCAAGATATTATTCTTCCACATCCACCGATCATAAAAATGGGTTCTCTCATCGTATGTAATGCCCGGTTTCCCAGGCAAATTAATTAATATTGTAATTTGAATTGTGTTGAGGAGACTCGACGAGTTGGTGCTTAGACTCGTCGAGTCAGGTCGCGAATGGGTGACGTGGAAAATGATTAGACTCGACGAGTTAGGGGAGTGAACTCGCCGAGTCAGAGCTATCGAAAGAAACCCTAATTTCTCGGGTTTGGGACCTATTTAAGGACCCTTATAGCCACCATTTGTTGCTACCAGACCCTTAAGAGAAACCCTAAGAGTGCTTGAGCGTTTGTGAGAGGGAAGAAGCCATTATTTGACCTTTGTGGTTTGGTTTTGCAAGAAGAAGGTGGTTCCAGCTTAGAGGAGGCCAAGGAGGTTGCATATATGTGGATTTCAAGAAAAGGACATCATCCTTGAGGTAGCATATCGATACTTTTTCTGTTTTGTTGTAGAATCCTTGGATAAAGGGTTTTCTATACCCTTTATTGGGATGATTTGTTGGGAATATGGTCCCTTATCATGTTTAGACTTCGGATCAGGACCCATAGTGGTCCAGAGAGCTTTATCCATCTTGCTTGATGATGAGTTATGGAAGAAATGGACTTAGGATGTTGTATTTGGGGCTAATTCATCAAGTAGAGTTATTTGGACGTTGCATGAGCATCAAGATTGAACCTTTACGTGTTTATTGAGCTTGGGAAGGTCAGATCTATGAATTAGAGGAACAGATCTAACCTCAGAAGGTCATTTGAGTTTGAGCATGTAATGAACTCAACGAGTCCATGAGTAGACTTGACGAGTCGGATCGGGTTGTCCCGTGACTCACTCAGTTGGTAACTCGCCGAGTTGGGGGAGTGACTCGGTGAGTCAGTTGGGCTTTAGGGGACTTGAGTTCACGTCTGAACTCGTTGAGTCTGTGCCTGACTCGACGAGTTGGGTCAAAGGATGGCCATTGACCAACGTTGACCAGAGTTGACTTGTGTTGACTAAGGGCATTAGTGAAACTAAGTCAGGGAGGTATTAACTAGAGATGTACTTATGCTATAGGAGGAAGCTAGGTCGGAAGATTGAGCACGAGTGATTATCCGACATCTTCGAGGTGAGTCTCCTCAGTATGCCTTACCCAATGGGGTAATTATGTGTGACCGGAAGGTCTTATGTGTATGATGAGTATGTGGTGTATGTTTTATATATGTTATGATATGTGTATGATGATGTGGACCAGAAGGTCGGGAAGATATGGACCGGAAGGTCAACAGAGTATTGACCGGAAGGTCAACCGAGTTATGGGATGGAAATCCCCTGAGACACTTGGATCGGAAGATCCCATAGAGTTATGGCTTGAAAGGCGTATGTGCTGTAGGTGGTATTTTGGGGAACTCACTAAGAATTTATGCTTACCATTTGCGTGTTATGTGTTTCAGGTACCAGTGATGATCGCGGGAAGGCGCCGGCAAGATCCGTACACACTTGTAGTGGAGATGTTTTGAGATTCTAGGGATTGAGATTTGTACTTATGTTATGTGAAAAACAATTGAAACACGTTTTTTGAGAATATTGATTGGAGTATTTTTATTAATTTAAAATGAAAATTTTGTTTTGAAATTTCACGGTGTTACATCATAGATATTGATTTTGTTTTGACCTATTCACCGAGCCCGGTCAGAATCAAATTTGATGTGTTCAGTTTAGTTCTATGTCAAACAAATCGAAAATCAGGAAACAAACTATTGGACATTAAGTACGACATTGTTCCATGTATTTTTCCGGTTGATATCTTCAGAGAAGAGGATTATATGATCACTTATCTTAAATGGCAGGTCATCTTAGTTCTGTGAGACTTTGAAAGAGCTATGATTGCTGATCGGTTCCTGAATTCATACTTGCAGTTATAGTTGTTGGATTAGTGTCTAAGTCCATAACTATTTTGATATATACTTGACCCGATGGTGCATGGTCCTTTTGGGTTGCCTTCACCAAAGCAACTTGATAGGATGAATTATGGAGAGAAAGGATTAATTATGATTTATTAATATATTATAAGAATAATATATTAAAGGAGAAATCATATTGTTTAATTAATATTAGTCAAGAATTAATAAGAATTAAGTTTGTGGCTAAAAGACATTAATTAAACTTAAGGGACTAGAACTGTCAATTGTGTGATAGTTGAATATTGAGCTAATGGACTCCATATGAAAGGGGTGGACGAATTCTATGGTGAAACCCATTAGAAATCGTCCTAGGCCTTGAAGGAAGGAGTCCATGGGTTGCTTAGGGCCTAAGCATCCAAATTAGGGTTTCCTTATTAGATAACCCTAATAGCCTCACTATTTAAAGGATCCTTAAGCCCCAAAAACGTGGTGAACTTGTTCTTTAGGGTTTTCACATGTTTTGGACAGCCTCCTTCTCTTCTCCTCTTCATCCTCTTGCTCTTGGTGTTTGTGAACCATTAGATGAGTGACATTTGTGACTCTAAGCTTTCTAAAGTCATTACAAGGAGGATTTGAGATTGTTATTACTACATAACAATCAAGGTATGATCTAAACCCTAATTCATATGTTATATTGATTATCATATACTAGATCTAGGGTTTATAGTCTTGGATGAATTGCATGTACAATAGAGAAACCTAGATCCAAGCATTAGGGTTTGTATGAGCACATAGGATGTTCTTATGGTTAAAACCCATCAGTGGTATCAGAGCCTTGATTGGTTTCTATTGTATTGATGCCTTGTATGTTTGTTCAAGTTGCAAAACGTTTTTTGAGCTCCCTGCCTGATGAACTCGGCAAGTACCACAGTGTACTCGGCGAGTCCAGTGTGGTACTCGGCGAGTTCGAGCGTCAGATGGAGCTATTTTCGGGATTTGTTGATGTTTTACTCATGGATACTTGCCTTATCTATTTTAGATCATTAAAATCCGATTTTATACATATTTATGAGTATATCCTTGATTAAACAAAAGATAATTACCAATTGATTGGATAATAACTTCCTTATATGATAAAGTGTGATTATTTGTATTAATTGGGTAACTTACTTTGCAAGAAATTGAAATTAGATCTAACATAGATAATGATAAAATAAATTGTTTAATTTATATTATTTGTTATTTGATCCTTGTGTTATGAAAAAGTTTCACTTTTTTCCCTTTAGGTTTTATAGTTTAAATTTAAACTCAAAAGTTTTGTTTTGAAATTTAAATAGTTGAAACCCTAATGTTTTGAAAAAGGTTTCAAAACTTGCCCTCAAGTTTTGGAATTTAATATTTGATTGAAAAGTTTGATTTTGAAATATTTAAATTCTAAACCCTAATGTTTTGAAATGTTTCAAAACTTTCCCTCAAGTTTTGGAATTTAAAAGTTGATTAAAAGTTTAATTTAGGAATGTTAAATTCTAAAACCCTAGTATTGTTTTGAAAAGTTCAAATCACACCCTTATGGTTTTATTAATTAATTAAAGTGTATAATTAAAAGAGATTTAGTAAATCCATAAAGTTTTGGTGTACAATTTAATTAAATTAAAAGTATAATTATTAAATTAGACCACCTAGTATTTTAAAAGTGTAAAATACAGCCTATACTATATATAACATTAAAAGTCTAACATTATATATATGTATAAGTAAAAGTCAGTCTTACCGTTAGTAGGCCTCATTCACGAAGCTGGTCTATAAGGGGTGATTAAGGAAATTGCCTATAAAATGGAGATTGAATGGGTATCCACTCTTACCCACCGCACTCTTGACTAGTGGATGGTCGTTAGCCGAACGGGTAGCTTTCATAAAATTCCCAATCTTAGTTATTTTAGGCAAAAGTGAATTGATGCAATTCCATGAAATTTCACTTTGTGCCCTTGCGAAGACGTTAGTGGAGCGCGTGTGGTTAACCGACACACTAAATGGTTCTAAGCAAAGGCAGCAAAGGGTGACTCAATGTTTGTCATAGTTCGGTGGAGCGTGTGTGGTTAACCGGCACATTGAATAGGTGACTGTAACATGTGGGGGCACCATGTAGATTTGCATGGTTATTCACACCCGTTTTGTGATCCTCGGCATCCCAGTCACAAACTAAAGGGGCATATCGAAATTTAAACATGCCATTGAAAAGGTTCAATGAATCTCAAAGGATCTAGGAGTTTTCAATACATTTAAGACTTAATCTGTTTTCGTTTTTCATGGTGGAAAATTAGTGAATCGTCATTCACTTACCTTCAAATGTTCTGCAATTTGGGTTACGGTATCCCTCTCCCGAGTTGTGGAATATTGTGTTGGGTCCTAGCCTTAGTATATCATTTGGGTGATTTACTAAGGACTCAATAAATCAACACTTGAATTCGTTTTCTCCCGTTTTGTAGATGTCAAAGTACGACAACTATGGTCTTCCCAAATCCCGTGTAACAGGCATTCCACATGAAGATGACATTCCACGATTCAATTGAGGAACAAGAGATCATGCTTCACTTCGTCCTCCTCCTCCCGTTATTCTCCCTAACCCACAAGATCGAAGAATTGAAATGTTCAATGTCACTAAAGCCCTATTGGAAATGAAACATGAAGATGGTAAACCCGTGTGTGCCCACGTTCTAGGAATGAAATCACACATCGATAGGTTGATAATGTTGGGTGCGTCAGTCCCGGATAAGTTGGCTGTGAACTGGGTTCTGCGGTCACCTCCCGAATCATATAATGAGTTCAAAAGAAAGTATTATATGATGGATCATGACGAAAACATCATTGACCTAACTTACATGCTCATTGCTGTTGAATCAGAAATGATTTGGCAAAGCAATGGAGCGTATTTGTTGGGAAAGTCGACCAACCATGCTTCCGAGGACGTTTTAGGAGAACCGACCTGCATTTGCTGCCAAGTGAAAGGGCGTTGGATAAAAGTCTGCCCTAAGAGCCTGAAGAGTCCAGAAGATGGGAGAGTCAAAGAGTATGGATGTGCTTAAGGTAAAATCCACTATCTAACTCCATTAAGTTCCTATTCATTGATTCTTAACACATAATGTGATAAGATTGCATTTGAATGTTTTGCAGGATCAGTCAAAAGAGAGGAAGCTTGATGAAAGAGCAAGATGAGTCTAATCAAGAAGAAATGGATCTCGATCGCATGGATTCAAAGATTAGATTTTGAGCTTAGATAGTTATGATAGAGTTGTTAGGAATATTTGATTACATTGTTTTTTAGTTGATTTTGCATTGTAAGGACAAATGTTTTCTGCTGCTTTTATGAATAAAATAAATTTTTGTTTGACGTATTTATTTATTTATTTCCTTGCAATAAAATCGTTATGAAAAATTGATGTTTGCATATTTCTAAGCGAATGGATGTGATTCTTAATTATGATAATTGTGGAAATGTCGAGAATTTACCAAATAGGGAGAGTTTCTCATCGCCCAAGTTTCAATTGGACAGAAACTTGGAATCATGCAACTTGGCTGCACGATGAATGAGAAATTTCAAATTTGGAAATTAGACTAAGTCGTTGATAAAGTGTCAAGTGAAGGACTAGGAGATCGAGTACACAAAGTTGTGAGTTGATCAAGTCCACCACAAGAGTAACAAAGATATTCGTCATGATTCATTAAAGGTTTAGTAAATATGATTATACTTATAAGATTAAGTGTAATTCTGAATTTATTGAAAAGGTTTAAATCAATAGCGGAACGAATAAGAAGAATCAAGTAGGCAGAAAGATAAAAGTTTCTCTATTCTAAGAAGAAGAGAGACTACCTTTTATGTTTTGTGATAGGTCTTAATGATTAAGAACCATATCTCAATTGATCCTCTAAGTGAATCTTTGTGCAATTGTATGTCTAAGAAGAGGAATCAAGAATTGAAGAAATGGTTAAATCAAGAAGTCAATCATACTTCGTTCCAAAAACAAATCTTAGAGTTAAGATTGTGACATTGAGTGACAAGTCTTAAGAAGGTTTATAACATTCATCATATGTGGAAAGTTGTGATGTCTTGGATAAAACAAAAACCAACTAGGACCAATTTTATGAGATGTTTTGTCTTGATAAAAGCTACACTAACTCTTGAATATTTGGTTGTCAAGAAATGTTTATTGACAAGAGAATCTTATATGTCAAGGAGTCAGTGGGAGTCTTAATGGTCTTGAAAAGTTTCAAGAACTAATCAAGAATAAACCTTATCGATCATCACTAGCACACGAGTTGAGGTTGACATTATCTTGTTTCTGTGTCGTTCCAATTGAGATAATTATGCATGTGAGCCCTATGAGTTCTCATTTGAATGCATAAAAGGCAAGGACCTTGATCAATGAAAAGTACATTGATAGGAAAGGGTAAGCTGCTTAACTACTTGGAAGACATGGTGGGCAGCCGTGTTACCATAAGGCAAGAAATCAAGATTAAGAAAGTTCGGTCCATATGAGTTTGAATTTGTCGTAAACTTTGTTTTTGACAAATTCACATGGATAAGAACACATACACCATTAATATCTAAGTGTCATAAGTTTCCCTCTTTCATGAAAATGATTGTGAGGAAATACTTTCACCAAAAGAGATTTTAAGAAGATAGTGATTGTGATAATTGGATTCTCGAATTCGATTATGGTTACGGTATCCCTTTCCATAATTCGAATTGTGAGATTTGGCAATTAATCTAAATTGTTTAGACACACAGATGAGCTATCTAATGCAATGGTGTATAAGACTAAGAGGCTTGATAAAAGATTATCAATGCATTAAGTATTAGAAATATGAACTTAATAAATTCAATAGGTATTGTTTTTCTGAAAGTTAAGCTGTTTCTGAATACATGTCAAAGTTAGTGGGAGCATAAGTGTTATGTTTATAATAATCATCGTGATTGTGGGAGCATAAATGTTATTCTTGTAAGATTATTAAGGCAAGTATTGCAAGTTAGCAATATTAATTATAGAAAACAAGAGTTATACTTTACAAAGTCGTAAGGATTAAATAGTTGTTTTGCTATAATTAAGGGAGAGAATATTGTACTTCATTTCAAATCTAAAGTCTTAGGTAGTGGAATGTTAATAGATTTAGTTAAGGATACATAGTGTGTTCTTAAATTTCGATTATGATTATGGTATCCTTCTTCATAGTTCGAATTGTAAGAATGAGACATATAAAATATTATGGCAAAAGATTGATAAAGTATCATATATTTATGTAAGACATTATGCATCGTGTCCCATACGCTTCGGGTATAGGATCGATTGCAAATGCTATAATATTTGACCATTCTAAAATTTTCCAAATTTCTAGCGCATTTAGAGGGAAAAAGGACTAGAATCAGTTTTGACTAAGATAATTAAACAACTATCAAAGGACGATCCAAAGCTTGCTAAGGATTGGTCACTTGTGAGTAGTTGGAAGTATGATATTGGATGGAGCATATCGACATTATTATGAATAGATAAGATTCTATTAAGAATGAGTTGTCATACGGTAAGTATGAAAAGGTTTCCTTGTTGGGAGTTGGATATTGAGAATCTATGTCTAGATTAGAAACTTTTATGCAAACGGATGTTCAAAGGAATGTACTTTGATCGAGAGACATCACATCTATGGAATTGTCTTGTAATAATTTCCAATAGAGAGTTTTGTAATTCATTGGCAATAGTCATTTTGACCTTAGTGCAGTGACATTACAAAAGGATCATTGCATAAAATGTTAGAATCTAACGTATTCTATAAGTAGCAAGAATTTGATATTCTTACACTTGTGATAAGGATTGGGAGTTGTGAAATGAGTGTGATTGGAAATGTGTTCATTTGACCTATTTCACAAAGTAAGGACCATAGGTAAACATTGTGTGCATGCTAAGAGCATGGGAAAAGTATAGTTATAATTCAAATAAGAAGTTGATTACCCGAAACAACAAATAATGAGTAATCGATATGGTGATAAATAAAAGGTGTTTTATTTATACTTAAAGGTTTGAGGCCATATGGGATTAGTATTATTCTTGTGTTTTACTTTGCATGTTTTGACTTCCTGAATAATTTAATTGGTTCAGAACAGTGAAATTATTCGAACGGACCACAGTCGTTCATATGTTGGAAGTAGATATGAATGAAGATTGTTGTGAATTGGTGTGTGGATTGTCTAAAGTGTATTAGACACAAGCAAATGTTTGCTGCAACGTTCATGAGTGCTTATGAATATGATTTGAGCATTGGATTAAACCCACGCTCACTTGGATCACTTCATGAATTGTATCATGAGTGATTGGTGAGACGATAACATCTTATATTCTTGAAACCGAGATGTGAGAGTTGTATCTTGCAAGTCGGTTGCACATTGATAATATGTAAACGCACCAGTAACTTGGTGTTATAAAACATATTGTTGTGTGTAATTCGGTAAGTGAGTGCAAACGAGCATGGAGTCAAAGTTTATCCGTTCCTTTTATCCAAAGTAGGATAAAAGCGATATCTTTGGGCCCCTCGATGATTTAGTGATGGCACCTAAGCGCTTGGCCAAGCCGGGACTAATTTGATGTGTTCAAATTGTAGTCTGTTATCAGTCGTCATAAATCGGAAGTCGGGAAATAGTATAGAAAGAATGATTAAGTTCATGTCTCATATCTATACGATATCTAAAATGGAGGAATACATGATCCCTTATCTAAAGGACACGCGTATCTGATAAGATCAGAGTTGACAACGGCTTTCGAAAGCTACGATTGCAGATCAGGATCTGCGTCAGAATAGTTATTAGACTTATCCAAGTAGGAGACTGTTGGATTAGTGTCTAAGTCCATAACTATTTTGATATGTACTTGACCCGATGGTGCATGGTCCTTTTGGGTTGCCTTCACCAAAGCAACTTAATAGGATGAATTATGGAGAGAAAGAATTAATTATGATTTATTAATATATTATGAGAATAATATATTAAAGGAGAAATCATATTGTTTAATTAATATTAGTCAAGAATTAATAAGAATTAAGTTTGTGGCTAAAAGACATTAATTACACTTAAGGGACTAGAACTGTCAATTGTGTGATAGTTGAATATTGAGCTAATGGACTCCATATTAAAGGGGTGGATGAATTCTATGGGGAAACCCATTAGAAATCGTCCTAGGCCTTTAAGGAAGGAGTCCATGGGTTGCTTAGGGCCTAAGCATCCAAATTAGGGTTTCCTTGTTAGATAACCCTAATAGCCTCACTATTTAAAGGACCCTTAAGCCCCAAAAGCATGGTGAACTTGTTCTCTATGGTTTTCACACGTTTTGGGCAGCCTCCTTCTCTTCTCCTCTTCATCCTCTTGCTCTTGGTGTTTGTGAACCATTAGAGGAGTGAAATTTGTGACTTTAAGCTTTCTAAAGTCATTACAAGGAGGATTTGAGATTGTTATTACTACATAACAATCAGGATATGATCTAAACCCTAATTCATATGTTATATTGATAATCATATAATAGATCTAGGGTTTATAGTCTTGGATGAATTGCATGTACAATAGAGAAACCTAGATCCAAGCATTAGGGTTTGTATGAGCACATAGGATGTTCTTATGGCTAAAACCCATCAATAGTTACTAGACTTATCCAAGTGGGAGACTGTTGGATAAGGTGTCTAAGTCCATAACTATTTCTGGTATGTATTTAACCCGGTTGGCATGGTCCATTTGGGTTGCATGGCATCATGATAATTGGATAGACAAAATGAGAAGAGGGACACTTATGATTTGTTAATATATTATAAGTTAAAATATATTAATATGGAATCATATTATTTAATTAGTATTAATCAAGAATTAATTTGGAATTAATTTTTTGATCAAAAAGAGACTAATTAAATATACAGGGATTGATTGTGTAAATCATTTATTCTTATATAGTGGGCTAATGATCCATGGTTTATTGAATTGGGCTAAAACCCATAGGGTGCTCCATGGATGCTCTATGGAGGTTAAAACCCATGGATCATGGAGGAAATTAAAAGTCATGTCAATTAGGGTTTACATGGTGTAACCCTACTTGTGACACACTATATAAAGGCCCCATAGGCTAGCAAAATCGGACATATAAAAGAAAAAGGAGGGCTAGCCGATTTTGAGTGATAGTATACTTCTCTCAAGTTATTTCAAGAGTTGTGGTGTTATGTGAAACATTTGAGGCATCACATTTGGGGTGCTAGGCTCACAAAGTTCTTAAGGAATTCAAGTAACAACAAAGGTATGTTATTCTACTAGCTTTTATTTTCAAGTTCCCCATGCCAT
Source organism: Lactuca serriola (assembly GCF_051521515.1). Taxonomy (NCBI): domain Eukaryota; kingdom Viridiplantae; phylum Streptophyta; class Magnoliopsida; order Asterales; family Asteraceae; genus Lactuca; species Lactuca serriola. The sequence goes on from NC_136411.1 coordinate 362,492,704, forward strand.
GCTAGTTAGGATAAGAACCTTGGAAAAAATCAAATTCACATGTATCTTAGTAAAACATAGATCTAAGGTTTCTAGGGTTGCATGTACACCATAGGAGTGTTAGAATGCTCAACACCCATCATAGTCAACTCCAGGAGTTTGAGTAAAGCCCTTCGCAACCAATCACACCTTATATGTGTGTACTTTCCCATCCATGTCGGTCTTCTTCTTGAAGATCCATTTGCACCCGACGGTCTTACGACCTGGTACATTTTCAACCAAGTTCCAAACATGATTGTCATACATGGATTGAATCTTGCTATCCATCGCCTCTTTCCACTTTGCGGACTTTTGGCCCGCCATGGCTTTCTTGTAGTTGTTGAGTTCATCCAAATTTATCAATGTACTATCATTGATAAACGCATGGCCTTCAGTTGTTATATGAAAATCATATAACACACGTGGAACGCTAAATCTACTGGAACGTCTCAGAGGTAAGGACTCATCAACTGGTTCAACAGGAGTCTCATCCTCAGGTTGAGCGCTAGTGTTAGAGGTTCCTTCATTGCTTAACTCTAGATGCTCTTCAAGGTCAATCTACCTCCCACTGTCCTCTTGGCATATGAGCTCTCTCGTGAAAAACTCTTCTCCTCGCAACGAAGACAACATTGTCACTCGGTCTGTAAAAGAGATATCCAAAGGACTTTTGTGGATAGCCGATGAAAATACAACGCTCACTACGAGGTTTGAGCTTGTTGTGAGTCTCTCATCTTACAAAAGCCTCGCAACCCCAAACCTTGATATGCGCTAACGAGGGAACCTTCCTTATCCACATTTCGTGAGGTGTTTTGCAACCTTCTTAGTTGGGACTAGATTAAGGATATGGGCAGGAATCTCTAAGGCATACCCCTAGAATGAGATAGGTAATGAAGCTCGACTCATCATGGAACGAACCATGTCCAACAAGGTTCAATTGTGCCTCTTAGCCACACCATTAAGTTGCGGTGTCCTACGTGGTGTCAATTGTGAAACAATTCCACATTCTTTAAAATATTCGTGGAACTCAATACTAAGATACTCACCACCTCGATTGGATCAGAGCATCTTTATCTTGCTGCCCAATTGATTATCCACTTCTTTCTTAAAATCTTTGAACTTTTTAAAGGTTTCCGACTTTTTAAAGGTTTCCGACTTGTGCTTGATCAAGGAGGTAAGGAGTGTAGGATAATATCAATAGCTAACTCTTCATAAAAATTGACATTCAACTTTAACAAACGGTCCATATATCTTTGCATCTTTTGCAAGTGGATCGTGATGGACTCTCCATCCTTCATTTTTGTTGTTATCATGGAGGCAGTGATTTCATACCTCTCTTGTCGAGCTCTCTGATGGTACCTTTCCATCAAGTCTTGGTGCATCTCGAAAGGCCATAAGTCCTCGTAGGACTTCTGAATCTCAAAATTCATAGTGGCTAGCATGACGCACGACACCTTTGTCGCGTCCTTCTCATGAGCCTTATACTTAGCTAGTTGCTCAGGAGTAGCAGTTTCTTCATCAATCACCTTTAGCTCTTTGTCGACAATATATTCCTTTTCCTCGTAGCAAATGGCCATGCGAATGTTTTGAATCCAGTCGTTGAAATTCGACCCATCGAAAATGACCCTCCCACATAAGTTCATGAGGGAGAAAGAGTCGGAAGAGTTTGAGTTTGAAGCGTTGTTTGAGGTAGACATTGGAAAAAGGAAGACAAAGTTTTATTAGATAGAAATTCCTGAATATAACACCCAAATGAAATATTAAGGCTAGGACCCAAACACAATAATTCATATCTTAGAAATGGGATGTCGTAATCTAATTGCAAATTATTTGAAGGGAGGTAAATGACGATTTACCAATTTTCACCACCCAAAACCAAAATTTAAAAGAATTAAGTTTTATGAAAATCCTAGATCTTTGAGATTCATTGAACCTTTCAATGGCATGTTTAATCTCGATTATGCCCTTCAAGTTTGTGAATGGGATATCAAGGAACATAAACAAGGTGTGAATAACCATGAAAGTATGTGTGGTACTCTTAATGTCATTTATCACGTAATCAATGTGTCGGTGAACCACACACGCTCCATTTATCTATGACAAACATCAAGCTACCCTTTGCCACCCTTGTTAGTGAAAATTAGTGTGTCGTTAAACCACACATGCTCTACTAACGACTTGACAAGGTGCAAAGTGCAATTTTATGGAATAACACCATTTTCACATTTTTCCTAAAGTAACTAAGATTGAGAATTTAGAAAAACATTCAGTTACTTTTAGAATTATCATTATACTTTTTAATGAGAATTAATTTCCTGTCCTACCCCTTCGGCTAACGACCATCCACTAGTCAAGGAAGCGGTGGGTGATAGTGGACACCCATTCAATCGCCATTTTATAGGCAATTTCCTTATACCCCCTTATAGACCAGCTTCATGAATGAGGCCTACTAATGGAAAGACTGAATGTCTTATACATATATATAAGTATTAAGTTATTAATATTATAATAGTATAAGGGTTGAATTTTAAACTTTTAAAACTCTAGGGTTTAAAATTTAAATATTTCAAAATCAAAACTTTGTAATCAAATTTTAAATTCCAAAACTTGAGGGAAATTTTTGAAACTTTTCAAAACCACTTAGATCAAATTTGAAAACTGTTAGGTCCAGCTTAGTGTTGCGTCTATTGGGCTCGTTAGCTAGTCCAATGTTTATCTCCGGTATCGGCCTGTCCATCCGTGAGTTTAGTTGGGTTTATTATAAATAGATGCTTGCATGCATCCTAGAACGTAATGATTAGAAATGATTAGAGAAGTATTTTCAAGTATATTCATCGTTCTTGTAACCCTAGAAGTCCTCTACAGTGGAAGTTCTTAGTCGAGCTCTGCTGAGGATTGAGTAATCTAATCATTCGACTCATTGTGATCCATACTTGTGTTTTATTTCCTTGCTTTTTACGTTCTTTACTTACCTGTTACGAAGATCTAATCGATCAAAGAGTTTTTATAACTCATCAATTGGTATCAGAGCAGGAGGCTGTGTAATCGATACACATCTTTTCTGTGAAAGAGTTTACGACTAGGGTTATTCCGCATTAACTGATATTTATTGAGCCGTCATTCCATAATTGACGTAACTCAGCATTTATTTGTTTTGCCCTAATATTACGTTTACAAGTCTGATCTTTCAAACAGGTTAAACGATCAAGCATGGACGAGTCATAATCTAATCCTATCAACATCTCAAATAGCATTGGATCAACGACAAAGATTCCTATTCTCTACACCCAGGATTATGAAGTATGGGCGCATCATTTTGAAGGTTATGTCATCGGATCTGAAGATAATGGATATCTTATTTGGGAAGCAATCGTGTCTGGACCATTCGCTCACTCAGGAACTCCAAAGATCATCAAAACTCAGAAAGAATATAATGATCTGTTAAAAGATGTAAAAGACGTTGCTCAAGATGAAAAGGAAAAGTTTCAGTGAAATTTCAAAGCATTGAGACTAATCTGATTCGCTCTTCAATCTGATACATTCAGGTTAGTGAGTTCCTGCAGTACCGCTAAAGAAATCTGGGATAGGTTGCGAGAGCTTTATTCCACAGATGAACATTTGGAGCATTCCATTCAGACGTTGTTGTTGTCTGAATTTGGTGAATTTAAGCAAAATTCTGATGAAACTGTTACTCAAACAATCGATCGCTTCAACCATCTTCTTAGCAAGATGATCAAACTGATGGGTTTTGAGCATTCTAACACTTCCTAAGTGTACATGCAACCCTAATAACCTTGGATCTATATTTGTCTAATTATCATGCAAAGTTGAATTTCCAAGGTTATATTCCTATCTAGCATACATGGGGAACAATTTTAACTTGAATGAAAGATAGAATAACTTACCTTGTTGTTGCTTATATTCCTTGAAACCTTGTGAGCCTAGCACCCCAAGTGTGATGCCTCAAATGCTTCACACAACACCAAATGCTCTTGGAAAGACTTTTGAGAGAATACACACTTCTTAAAATCGGCCAAGCCCTCTAGTTTCTTATGTCTCGCCGATTTTGGTGGAGAATGGGATCCTTATATAGTGTTGACACATCTAGGGTTACTCCATGTAAACTCTAATGTGTCATGACTCTTCATTTCCATGACCCATGGGTTTGTAACTCCCATGGAGCATCCATGGAGCATCCTATGGGTAGAACCCAACTTGATAATCCATGGAGCCTTTTAGCCCACTATACAAGATATGAATGATTTACATAATCAACCCATATATTTAATTAGTTATCCTTTGACCACTTAATTAATTCCAAATTAATTCTTTGATCAAACTAATCAAATAATATTATTAATATATTAGAACTTATAATATATTAATAATCTCCAAGTGTTATTTCTCTCATTTAGTCTATCCAATTGCATGGTGCCATGCAACCCAAATGGACCATGCCGGGTCGGGTCAAGTACACACCCGAAATAGTTATGGACTTAGACACCTTATCCAACAGTCTCCCACTTGGATAAGTCTAATAACTATAACTCCAGTACTTCAGGAACCGACCGGCAATCGTAGCTCTTTCAAGGTCTCTCAGAACTGAGAAGATGATGGTACGCCATTTAAGATAAGGGATCATATAATCCTCCGTTCTAGATATCAGCCGGACAAATACATGGAACAATGTCTTACTTATTGTCCAACAGTTTGTTTCTCGATTTCCGATTTGTTTGACAGAGAACTTAATTGAACACATCAACTTAGTTCTAACCGGGCCCGGTATATAGGTCAAAACAAAATCATCGAGGGGCCCATATATCAGCTTCTAATCCAAGAAGGAACAGATAAACTTCGACTCATATGTTTGTTCTACCACTCATTGAATTACACACAAAAGCACGTTTTATAACATCGAGTTACCAATGCGTTTTCGTACAATCAATGCATAACCAACTTGTAAGTAACAAATCATATCTCTAGGTTTGAAGACTTATATGATATTACCGTCTCACGATCACTCGAGATAGAATTCCATGAAGTGACTCCAGTAAGCGTGGGTTGAGTCCAATGCTCAGAGATTATGAGCACTCATGATTGTTGTAGCCTTGTCCAACACCTTAGACCTCTGCAACCAATCATGACAGTCTTGATTCATACCTACTTCCGACATATGACCGACTGTGGAGGTTTGAATAATATGTTATACCAAACAAAATTATTCTAGAAGTCAAAACATGCAAAAGAAATATAGTAAACGATCGACAAGAGATAGCAACACTTTACTCATAAATAAAACATCTTTTATTCATCATCTAATGTCAATTACACTTTACAAATTTCTGGGTTATCTAACTAATAAATCTAATATCATCCTTCAGCCCTATGCTCCGAGCATGCTCGAGATGCTTAACCCGAGTCAGTCCCTTCGTGAGGGGATCTGCTGGGTTCTCATCCGATGATACCCTCTTTGCCACGAGGAGTCCTTCTTCTATCCGATGTCTGATAAAATGGAATTTTCTGTCGATGTGTCTGGATCTCCCGTGATCCCTTGGTTCCTTGGCTAAGGCAACAACACTTTCACTATCACAGAAAATCTCCATTGGCTCTTTAATAGCTGGTACAACTCCAAGGTCTCCAATGAAGTTCTTCAGCCATATCACCTCCTTTGCCGCCTCGCTAGCTGCAATATACTCTGATTCACAAGTTGAATTAGCCACTGTCTCTTGCTTGGAACTCTTCCATGAAATTGCTCCTCCATTTAGGGTAAAGACCCAGCACGACTGAGAGCGGAAATTATCCCTATCCTATCAGTCTGGAAGCTAGCATCACTATACCCTACAACTCTCAAGTCATCACTCCCACCGAGGGTAAGGACCCAGTCCTTAGTCCTCCGTAGGTACTTGAGGATATTCTTTACTGCAGTCCAGTGTGCCTTGCCAGGGTTCGCCTGATACCTGCTAACCATGCTCAGGGCAAAGGCTACATCAGGTCGAGTACATGTCATAGCATACATGATCGATCCTACAGCCGAAGCATAAGGTATTCGACTCATTTCTGCTATCTCAGCCTCAGTGTTAGGGCTTTGTGTCTTACTCAATCTGGTGTTACTCTGGATGGGTAACTCTCTTTTCTTGGAATCCTGCATGCTGAATCTCTTCAGCACCTTATCCAAGTAGGTACTCTGACTAAATCCAATTAGTCTTTTACTCCGATCTCTCAAGATGCTTATCCCTAGAATATAGGTAGCATCTCCTAGGTCCTTCATAGAGAAACACTTCCCAAGCCAGGACTTAACTTCCTGCAGAGTTGGGATGTCATTTCCTATGAGTAGTATGTCATCCACATACAACACCAAAAAGCTAACTATACTCCCACTAGCCTTGACATACACGCAAGACTCATCTTCACTCCTAGAAAAAGCCAAATTCCTTGACCTTTTCATCAAAGCAAAGATTCCATCTGCGAGGTGCTTGCTTCAATCCATAAATGGATTTCTCAAGCTTACACACTCTATTAGGGTACTCGTTGCTGACAAAACCCTCTGGCTGACTCATGTAAACATCTTCAGCCAACTTTCCATTAAGGAAAGTGGTTTTGACATCCATTTGCCATATTTCATAGTCATGAAATGTAGCTATGGCCAACAGAACCCGAATAGACTTAATCTTGGCTACTGGAGAAAAGGTCTCATCATAGTCCACTCCAGGAATTTGAGAGAAACCCTTTGCAACCTATCAGTGTCTCATCACTGATAAGTGTATCTCCTTCTGCAGTAATATGGAAACCATAGTAATGCTTAGGAGCATTCCTAACCCTTGTGGAACGCCTCAGAGGTACAGACTTGTCAATTGGCTCAACAGGAGTTTCCTCCTCAAGTTGAGTGCTAGGGTTTGAAGTTCCTTCACCGCTTGACTCTTGAATTTCTTCAAGATCAAGTTGCCTCCCACTGTTTCCTTGGCTTATGAACTCTCTTTCTCTAAAGAAATCCCTCCTAGCTACAAAGACCACATTTTCACTAGGTCTGTAGAAGAGGTAACCAAAGGATTGTTGTGGGTAGCCGATGAAAATACACCTCTCACTTCGGGGTTCGAGCTTATCATGAGTCTTGCGTCTCACGAAAGCCTCACAACCCCAAATCTTGATGTGGTCTAGTTTGGGTACTTTACCAGTCCACATCTCGTGAGGAGTTTTGGCAACTTTCTTTGTAAGGACTAGATTAAGGATATGGGCGGCAGTCTCTAAGGCATACCCCCAGAATGAGATTGGTAGCGAAGCTCGACTCATCATGGAACAAACCATATCTAACAAGGTTCGATTACGCCTCTCAGCCACACCATTCAACTGTGGTGTCCTGGGAGGTGTCAACTGTGGTGTCCTGGGAGGTGTCAATTGTGAGACTATCCCACATTCCCTTAGATAGTCAAGGAACTCTGAACTAAGATACTCACCACCACGATCGGATCGAAGCATCTTAATGTTCCTGCCCAATTGATTCTCGACTTCCTGTTTAAATTCCTTAAACCTTTCGAAAGTCTCTGACTTATGCTTGATCAACTAGACATATCCATATCTACTGTAATCATCAGTAAAAGTCAAATAATAACGATTAGCATCCCTTGTGGCATGTTTGAATGGTCCACACACATCCGTGTGTACAAGGTCCAACAAACCTTCACCCCTCTCACACGAGCCTGTGAAGGGTGACTTTGTCATTTTTCCAAATAAGCATGATTCGCAACTATCATCTGACTTTAGGTCAAATGACTCCAAGACTCCATCCTTTTGGAGTTGGCCTATGCGTTTCTTGCTTATATGTCCAAGGCGACAATGCCATAATGATGCTTTATCCAAGTTATTATTATTAATAGAATCAATACACGAAACATTATTTCCTAATTTATCTACAACAGATACAGCTTCATACACACCATCACAAGGTAATGCTTTGAAATAAAGAACATTATAAAATAAAGCATCAATAGAACCAACTTCATTATTAAACGAAAAGGTAAACCCTTGTTTGTACAAAGCATGAAAGGAAATAATATTTCTTTCCATTCCTGGCGAGTAACAACATTTATTCAAATCTAAATTAAACCCACTACTTAGCGCTAAAGTATAAACTCCAATCTTGGTAACAGGTAAAGCTTTCCTATTCCCCATGATCAAGTTTATTCTTCCTTGCTCCACATTCTCACTTCTTCTTAGTCCCTGCAAGTCACAACAAATATGAATACCACAACCGGTATCAAGGACCCAAGATTTAGAATGGGGTGAGTTATTAGATAAGATAGTGTAAATACCTGCATGGTTGGGTTTGACTTTCCCATCCTTCACATCTTGCTGGTATTTCGGGCAGTTTTGCTTCCAATATGATTTTTCATGGCAATAGAAGCATTCAGCCTCTTTTGGGTCAGAAGAAGGAGTGATGAAACCTTTCTTGGTTCCACTTGAAGAAGAGCCATAAAGGGTCCGAGCCTTGGTACCCTTCGAAGAGCTCTTTCTTTTCTTCCCTCGACTTTTCCCGATTGCCAAAACCGGAGTAGAGTTTTGAGTAGGAGTGTTAACAACCGACTTCCCCTTAAGACCTGTTTCTGCGGTCTTGAGAAGTCCCTGAAGTTTGCTGAGTGTGACCTCTTCCTTATTCATGTGATATGTCATGCGGAATTGATCATAGCACGATGGTAAGGAGTGCAAAATGATATCTATTGCAAGCTCCTCCGGGAAGTTCACATTAAGCTTCAGCAAACGATCCACATACCTTTGCATTTTCTGCATGTGGCTCGTGACGGATTCCCCATCCTTCATCATGGCTGTTATCATGGAGCAGATGATTTCATACCTCTCTTGTCTTGCACTTTGATGGTATCTTTCCATCAAATCGTGGTGCATTTCAAAAGGGTAGAAATCCTCATAAGACTTTTGGAGTTCCGCTGTCATCGTGACCATCATGATGCAAGCCACTTTCGTAGCATCCCTTTCATGTGCCCGAAAGTCAACGATCTCCTGAGGAGTTGCAGTGGTCTCATCAATCTCCTTAAGCTCCTTGTCAAGGACATATTCTTTGTCCTCGTAGCGGGTAATCATCCTGATGTTTCTGATCCACTCATTGAAGTTGGATCCATCAAAGGTGACTTTCCCACACAAGTTCATAAGGGTAAAGGAGCTATTAGGATTAAAGCCAGAAGCAGCATTGTTTGAAGACATCTGAAAGAAGAGGACAAGATTAGTTTAGATATTAAGAGAGTCCTTAATAAAACACCCAAATGTAATATTAAGGCTAGGATCCAATCACAATATATTATAACTTGGAAGAGGTATGCCGTAATCCAAGCTATAACATATTTGAAAGGTAGGTGAATGACGATTCACCAATTTCCACCACGAAAAACGAAATATTAAATATTAGGTTTTTTGATTGGTTCTTAGAAATTCCTAGATTCTTTGAGATTCAATGAACTTTTCAAAGGCATGTTTCAATCTCGAGTGTGCCCTCCAAGTTTTGTGACTGGGATACCGAGGATCACAAAACGAGGTGTGAAGTAACCATGCAAATCACTTGGTACCCTTAAAATTCATCACTCAATCGATGTGCCGGTAAACCACACACGCTCCATCGATACTATAATAAACCTTAAGTCACCCTTTACCTACCTTGTTAAGTCCACGTTAGTGTGCCGGTTAACCACACACGCTCTACCAACGACTTAAACAAAGTGTAAAGTGTAATTTCATGGATTAGCACCTTATTCACATTTTTCCTAAAGTAACTAAGATTGGGAATTTAATAAAACATTTAGTTACTTTATAATATTCATCATACTTTTAATGAGAATTTGTAAGTCCTTGTCTTACCCGTTCGGCTAACGACCCTCCACCGGTCAAGCAAGCGGTGGGTGAGAGTGGACACCCATTAAGTTGCCATTTTATAGGCAACAACCTTATACCCACCTTATAGACCGGTTTCGTGAATGAGGCGTACTAGCAGTAAGATGACTTTGTTCTTATACATATATATATATATATATATATATATATATATATATATAATTATTAAATCATAATAATATAAGTATAAGGGTTGAATTTTAACTTTTAAAATTCTAAGGGTTGGAACTAAAGTTTAAACTTGACTTTACTTGTTCCAAAACTTGAGGGCAAGTTTTGTAAACTTTCAAAACTTTTCATTTCTTGTAACTTATGAGTTTAATAGAGTAATAAAATGAAGACTCTTCATTTTTATAACTCTTGTGTTCTTTTAATGGTTTTTTTAACTCAAGTGACTCTTGGTTTTCCATAACTTGAGGACAAGTTATGGACTCCATTAGAACACATTATGATCAAGAATTAAACTACCACATAGGTTACAAATAATTCCTATGATCATCTAAACATCATAAGATCAAGAACATGAACATAAGCATTTTCATGAATCAAAACTACACTTAAAACTTTGTAATTTTTGATAACTAGTTGTTGTAAATGAATTAGCAAGACATTACACCAACTAAAACAAGTTTTCAAGTACCAAAACAGTTTAGGGTAATGTTTCTAATCCATTTCCAGCAACTAAAGTCGAAAATCTGCACTCTGTCGACCCTACTCGCCGAGTGCATGAACCTACTCGACGAGTAGGTTGAAGATACAAGTGAACTCGACGAGTCCCCCCATGGACTCGACGAGTCCAGCAGTCAGACAGCAAGTTTTTCGACTTTCTTCAACTTTTAAGCACAAATAACAAACAAACAAGCCTAGGCTCTGATACCACTGATGGGTTTTGAGCATTCTAACACTTCCTAAGTGTACATGCAACCCTAATAACCTTGGATCTATGTTTGTCTAATTATCATGCAAAGTTGAATTTCCAAGGTTATATTCCTATCTAGCATACATGGGGAACAATTTTAACTTGAATGAAAGATAGAATAACTTACCTTGTTGTTGCTTATATTCCTTGAAACCTTGTGAGCCTAGCACCCCAAGTGTGATGCCTCAAATGCTTCACACAACACCAAATGCTCTTGGAAAGACTTTTGAGAGAATACACACTTCTTAAAATCGGCCAAGCCCTCTAGTTTCTTATGTCTCGCCGATTTTGGTGGAGAATGGGATCCTTATATAGTGTTGACACATTTAGGGTTACTCCATGTAAACCCTAATGTGTCATGACTCTTCATTTCCATGACCCATGGGTTTGTAACTCCCATGGAGCATCCTATGGGTAGAACCCAACTTGATAATCCATGGAGCCTTTTAGCCCACTATACAAGATATGAATGATTTACATAATCAACCCATATATTTAATTAGTTATCCTTTGACCACTTAATTAATTCCAAATTAATTCTTTGATCAAACTAATCAAATAATATTATTAATATATTAGAACTTATAATATATTAATAATCTCCAAGTGTTATTTCTCTCATTTAGTCTATCCAATTGCATGGTGCCATGCAACCCAAATGGACCATGCCGGGTCGGGTCAAGTACACACCCGAAATAGTTATGGACTTAGACACCTTATCCAACACAAACATGATATAGAAAGGAAGCTGATTGAACAGAAGGTCACCTTCTTGAATGGCCTAAGACCCGAATGGAGAGCTGTTGTGTCTACAGTCAAAGCTCATGAGCATTTCAAGTCTTATTCACTGGCAAAGCTGGTGGAAATTTTGAAATCCCAAGAAAAGATTGTCATGCAAGAGAAGAATGTGGTTTCAAGTTTGGGGTCCTTGGCCCTCCTGTCTAAAGGAAAAAATATGGTTGATGATGAAGATCTGAACCTAGAAGATTATGATCTTACTTCTGAAGATTATGCAATGATGGTGTCTAATCCAAAGAGGTTTATCAAGAAAAGGTTCCCTACCAATAAGAACCGAAATTGGTTGGGAAGCTATAGTTCTGAAAAGGTCAGAGAGGAACCGAACACAGAAGAACCAAAGAAAGAGGCGAAGGTTGAAGGAGATTCTGGCGTGAACTGCTACTATTGTGGAGGAAAGAACCATTATGCCAAAGACTGCGTTCTGAAGAAAATGGCAGAGAAAGATGAAGAAAAAGATGAAGAGGCTATGTTGATGAAAAAGCTGGATGAGATTAAGAGGAAGAAAGCTGCTACTAACCCTTCTATGAATGCTCTTATTGTACAGGGTTCGGCAGCGGATGACGAGTTCGGTGGCGTGCAAGTATGGTCTACCGACTCTGAGGATGATGAAGTAAGGAGGCCCTCTCATGGAAAGGCGTATGTGGCAAGAGGTGACGAAAGCAGTGGGAAATGTTTGATGGTGACTGATGTATCTCACATGAGGGGATACAATACTGATGGCGGAAAAGAGGACACCAAGGAGCGAGAGGGCGTATGCTTGACAGCAAAACCTCTCAGTGTGCAGATCAATGAACTTGATGAATTGATCAAGAAGGTACAATCTCTTTTTGTTTCATTCAAAGTCCCACAAAAATCATATGAAAAAGAATTAAATAGCCTAAATTCAAGAATTTCAAATCTGGATAGTTGTTTAACTCAAACAAGGGTCTCCAATTCTAACCTAACTGACCAAATAAGCAGGGTGCATCCAAGAGTGAGGAACGAAGGATGTGGATAGAGCTGAAGGAGTCAGAGTTGATTAAGTCTAAGGACGAAAACATTTATTTACAAAGAGACAATTTAAAACTTTTGAAACAGAGAAATGTTTTTTGTTTAATTGCTAAACGTCTTTATGCCAACATCACTCAATTGCATCTGAACTGTGAAATAGGGCAGAAAATTCATCGCATGATTTTGCCCTTCCTTGAGTTTAAGCAGGATGAAATCGATGCTGAGGCATATAACTGCAAAAGTGTTGTTTCATCTTATGATGTAAATCCCACCTATATGTATGGTCCGGACAAAATCGAATCTTTTATAAAGTCCAAGGACCATAAGGACAAGTTCAAAAACCTTTTGGATGAAAACGACAAACTGAAACTAAGGACCAAAACCATACAAAAATTTGACTCATTGAATGCCAACTTGAGCTCAGAAAATAAAATTGATGTTGAAAACGCATCTGAGCTTAATGAGGATGATGATATGAGCGTAATTTCTGTAGAGGATGAAGTCGATTGTTCTGAGTTTGTCAAGAGCGAACCCGAAAACCACAAAAATCTTATTACTCAAAAATTTTGTTGAGTTTGCTCGTTTGTCCTAGAATAAGTCTCCCACTCTAGAAGAAAAGGTTGTTGTGTACCAAAAGGTGAGGACAACACCAAATCAAGTATATAAGGTCACAGGAGTAACCGAACATCAAACAGCCGAACTCACTGCCATAGTGAATGAAGATAATGCAGATGGCTGTGATGAGTTTTTCTGGTCTGCTCCTATAGATAAAGCTGACAAAACTGTTGGTCTATCAGAGCGGACGTCCTGGAAAACCAAAGGCAGATATGTTCCAGAGCCACTGAACAAGCCTGACAACTTCGACGTGCCAAGCACTAATGGTACAAAAGAAGTTCCTGTAGAAGTAGTTACTTCCACAAGCGAAACATCATCTGTGAGAAGTGAACCGGCTGACAAGAAGCAGAAGCAGAAGGCTAACATTCACAAACAGCCAAAACAAGTGAAGGATCAAAAGCAGCAAAGAAATCAAAGATCCAAAAAGAATCTCTCTGAGCGAAAGCAGTTTTGGCGCTCTCAAAACAATCATTTCTCTTATCATGACAAAAATTCAAAGTCAGAGAAAAGTGTTGTCAGGCCGCAAGAGGGCAATAACAACCAGAAGGACAAGTTCGGTTCAGAGAACACCAGCAACTGAAAGCATAGGTTCGGTTCCGAAAGCAAGAGCTACCAAAGTTCAAGGTTCGGTTCCTCTAATGATCAAAAACAAAAGGGTCACTTAGAACCTCACGTCAGGAAACATTCTCAGTCAAAATTCTCTCATTCTAATACTTCTCATTCTAAACCTAATTCTGTTCCTGCTCAAAGTTCAAATTCTTCAAAGGATTTGAAAGGAAAATCGAAGGTTTCCACAGTCAAGAATGACCGAAAACAATCCAAGGCCCAAACGTCAAAACCTGAAACCAAAGCAACTATAACTAATCCTAACAAAATCAAAGTGTACACCATTAAGAAGAAAGATGAAACAACTTTAATAAAAAGAACATATCTTGTTGATGTTTCTCTTACTATTCCTGTTCCTATGAAAGGCTCACGTGGACCCAAGAAACTTTGGGTTCCTAAATCTGCTTAATTTTTGCAGGTTATTAGTGACGAGCAGTTCGACGAAGAATGGTATATTGACAGTGGCTGCTCACGTCACATGACAGGGAGAAAAGAGGAGCTAAGGGAGTTTCGATCTCTTCAGAATGGTGGGAATGTCAAGTTCGGGAACAACTCATATGGAACGATAAACGGTTATGGGATGATAACCAATGGTGATTTCACTATAAGAAAGGTGGCGTACGTTGAAGGACTACAGCATAACCTCATCAGTGTATCTCAGCTTGTTGGAGGTACCGGTCTTAAAGTTTTATTTGACGATGAGGGTTCGGAAATAATAGAGAAGAAAACAAAAAGGGTGATTCTCAAATCAGAACGCAAAGGCGAAATGTTTCCTCTCAATCTCAAGCCTATCAAAGGAAATCCAGCTATCTGTCTGTTATCCAAAGCTCATTCTGACGAAAGTTGGTTGTGGCACCGAAGGCTCTCCCATCTCAACTTCAAAGATTTCAACAAGCTTGTCACCGGAGGTAATGTTCAAGGTCTTCCATTGCTCAAGTTTGATCGAGAACATTTGTGTGCTGCATCTGAAATGGGGAAGCAGAGTCGTCAAAGTCACCCATCCATTATAAACACTAAAGTTGTTGAACCGCTTGAGTTACTTCACATTGACTTATGTGGTCCATTATCTATCGAAAGCATTGGTGGTAGCAAGTATATTCTTGTTATCGTTGAGACTTTTCACGTTTTACATGGGTATTCTTTCTGAAGCACAAATCTGAGGCTACTCTCAAGCTAAAGATGTTTATTAAGCAGGTTGAAGTGCAACTGAGGAAAGTCGTTCGCAACATCAGAAGCGACAATGGACTAGAGTTCAAGAATAAAGAATTTGAAGACTTTTTGGCAGAAAAAGGAACCAGTCACAACTTTTCAGCACCCTACACCCCTCAATAAAACGGAATTGTCGAAAGACGAAACCGATCTTTGTGTGAGGCGGCCCGAACCATGCTAAGTTTCGCTTCTCTACCTTTATATTTATGGGCTGATGCTATTGCTGCAGCATGTTTTACACAGAACAGGTCCTATCTCAACAAGCGTTTTTCTCTCACTCCTTATGAGATCATCAACAACAGGAAGCCGAACGTTAAATTCTTCCATGTATTTGGCTCACGATGCTTTGTCTTCAACTCTAAAGAACATCGTAACAAGTTTGATGTTAAAGCTGATGAAGGAATTTTTCTGGGATACTCACTCACTTCAAAAGCGTACCGGGTTTTAAATAAGCGTTCGAGGAAGATCGAAGAAACATATTATGTGACTTTCGATGATAGCTACGTAAAGAAGCTAAAAGCCATTGGAGAAGCAATTGAAGAGATTTTCACTCAAACAGGTCAAGTCACGGCCTCGATTGCTAATTTGTTTGAACAGTTTGTAGAACTATTCGATGAACCAGAGAAAGCTACTCTTTCGGAAGCCAAGGCAGCAGACAACAAAATCAACCATCTGAAGCAAATCGACGAAGATGCCGCCAAACGAATGCGTGTAGGAGAACATGTTCCAAACGAACCTCCAAAGAATGGTGCTTCAGTTGAGGGGGAGAATCCACCTTCTTCAAAACAACCGAGCTCACAAATTGAGGGGGAGAATTCCATTCCAGTTCCACCCGAAAGCTCAGTTGCACCCGAAAGCTCAACTGCACATGAAAGCCCAACACCACCCGAAAGTCCTGTAGCACCAGAAAGTCAAGCTACACCTGAAAGCTCATCTGTCGAGGGGGAGAATGCCGATGTGTTTTACGACGATGATAGCCTGTAACAGCCCGAAATCCAGGTATTCTTCTTTTTGGCCCTTCATCTTTGTTATGTTGCCATTTAGGGTTTGCATGTTACGCGAGTATGTTGGGCGTACAAGGAGTACGCTGAGCGTACTCGCATGCCTCATTTGGACGCGTTCACCCTCAGGTACGTTGGGCGTACCCAAGGTACGCGGGGCGTAACCAATCCAGACCTAAAAACCCTAATTCATTCGGAGGGCTATAAAAGGAATATGTGGCTCGACTTCTCAGCCACCATCCCTCAGAAAGAAACCCTAAAGAGAGTGTGCATCCGTTCTTAGGCCATTTGTGAGTATCTAAGCGTGGTGGTGCCCTTTTCAAGGTAGCAAAGGAAAGGAGGAGCTCATTGGGAAGGCTAGAAGTGGTATTCAAGTGTGGATCTGAGCTTTGCAAAGGTTGAAGCTTCATTATAAGGTAAAAAGTTCGGATCTTGTCCTGTAGTTCTTGTGATATGCTTCAAGTACCATTTTCTAGGGATTTAGTCCCAAAGGTGGAGACTTTTTGAGCAAATGGTCTCCATAAGCTTAGATCCTTCATATTTCTGGTCTATTTGAGTTATAGACTCATAAAAATGTAATCTTGGTCGTGAATATTGTACCATGCATGAGATCTAGGTCCTTGAGTTGGATTAGAATGATGTTATGAAGTGTGGGAGCCTTTACAGCCATGCCAAGGCTTAAAGGTCTCGACTTTATGGGTATAGACGCATAAACAAAGCCGGATCTAGAAGTTGGAGTAATGGCTTAATTGATTAAGACCAGAAATGATGTATGCTAAAGTTTGATGGTTACGCTGGGCGTAACTCCCAGTACGCGCAGCGTACTGGGTGGAGACCCCGATCCATGGGTTGGCGATGTACGCCCCGCGTACATCAAGAAGTACGCCCCGCGTACTCACAGGGTTGACTTTTGTTGACTTTTAGGGTTTTGGTCAACATGGAGACTTTGGGTCAGGGAAGGGTAAAATGGTCTTTTACCCTCTGAGGGGTGATGATAAGGGGTGAAGTTTTAGTTATGGAAGTCTTTGTTTATTAAATGATATTTTTATGATTAGGCGAGGTAGAGTCGTCGTCAGGATTTGGAGATAGCGAGTACGTGAGATCTTAGACTTTCCACGATGTGAGTTTTCTCACTATACTGTACCCGGAAGGGTTTTATTGTGTGACCAGAAGGTCGGATATGTTACGAGTTGTATGCATTGTATGTGATAAGTTAATCGTTTATATACGCCATGTATGATATGCTTGATATGGGCCAGAAGGCATTATACTATGGGCCGGAAGGCATATATGTTGTGGGCCGGAAGGCATTGTGATGTTTATCGTAAGGTAGGACCGGAAGGTTTACCGAGCCGGGACGGAAGTCCCCTGAGACACATGGACCGGAAGGTCAGGGCCTGGAAGGGCGTATGTGGGTAAGTAGTATTTTGGGGAACTCACTAAGCATTTATGCTTACCGTTGTTGTGTTATGTGTTTCAGGTACTAGCGTGGACCGTGGGAAGGTGCCGGCGTGATCGTACACATTGTCTGGGAAACTATTTCATGATCATTGGGATGTGCTTTGTTATGAAACATTGTTTACGTTTGAATTTGGAATATTAAACGATGGTTTTTGATGTTTGCAAAAATGAAAAAAAATTGTTTTAAATTTTACGTTGTTACAAGTTGGTATCAGAGCCTTGGTTTGAGGGATTCGGATACACCTTCGGGCGTAACTGAACTCAAACCGGGGATTTGAGAAAATTTTTAATTATTAAAAACAATAAAAATTTGACAAGAGATTTCGAAACAACCGAAGGAGAAGCAGTGTGTACGGTCAGCCAGCGCCCGAACGGTAAATCCCCAAAATACCCTTACAATATGTGTTATGCGATATGTTATGATATGATATGCATGCTAGAGTAGACTAGGTATTCATATTAGGACTAGAGTGGCCTGATTTTTGATGCGTTAATCTAGGGAAACCTGCTGCTATGAGATGTGTTGAGAGCGAGTAGGTAACCAATGCATAGCAAGAATAGAGTACTCATGATCCAGGGTTCGAATATTTCTACAACGAATGGATATGATTCTTAGTTATGTTATTTATGGAAATGTCAAGAATTTACCAAATAGGGAGAGTTTCTCATTGCCCAAAGTTTCAATTGGCAGAAACTTGGAATTATGCAACGTGGATGCACGATGAATGAGAAATTTCGTATTTGGAAATTAGACTGATTCGTTAACAAAGTGTCAAGTGAAGGACTAAGAGATCGAGCACACAAAGTTGCGTGTTGATCAAGTCCACCATAAGAGTAACAAAGATATTCGTCATGATTTACTAAAGGTTTAGTAAATATGATTATACTTACAAGATTAAGTGTAATTCTGAATTGATTAAAGGGTTTAGATCCATAGCAGAACGAATAAGAAGAATCAAGTAGGTAGAAAGATAAAAGTTTCTCCATTCTAAGAAGAAGGGAGAGTAGCTTTTATGCCTTATGATATGTCTTAGTGATTAAGAACCATATCTCAATTGATCCTCTAAGTGAGTCTTAGTACAATTGTATGTCTAAGAAGAGGAATCAAGAATTGAAGAAATGGTTAAATCAATAAGTCAATCATACTTCGTTCCAATAACAAGTCTTAAAGTTAAGATTGTGACAATGAGTGAAAAGTATTAAAGGTTTATAACATTCATCAAATGTAGGAAGTTGTGATGTCTTGAATAAGACAAAGGCAACTAGGACCAATTTATGAAGTGTTCTTGATAAAAGCTACACTAACTCTTGAATATTTGTTTGTCAAGAAATGTTTATTGACAAGAGAATCGTATATGTCAAGGAGTCAGTGGGAGTCTTAATAGTCTTGAAAGGTTTCAAGAACAAATCAAATAAACCTTATCGATCATCACTAGCACACGAGTTGAGGTTTACAACCTATCGTGTTGACATTATTTTGATTCTGTGCCAATCCAATAGAGTTAATTATGCATGTGAGTCCTATGAGTTCTCATTTGAATGCATAAAAGGCAAGGACCTTGATCAATGGAAAGTACATTGATAGGAAAAGGTGAGTTGCTTAACTACTTAGAAGACGTGGTGGGCAGCTGTGCTACCATAAGGCAAGAAATCAAGATTAAGAAAGTTCGATCCATATGAGTTTGAATTCGTCGTAAACTTTGGTTTTGACAAATTCACATGGATAGGAACATATACACCATTTAAATCTAAGTGTCATAAGATTTCCTCCTTCATGAAAATGATTGTGAGGAAATGCTTTCACTAAGACAGATTTTAAGAAGATAGTGATTGTAAAATTGCATTCTCGAATTCAATTATGGTTACGACATCCCTTTCCATAATTTGAATTGTGGGGTTTGGCAATTAGTCTTAATTGTTTAGACACACATATGAACTTAAGAAACATGAACTTAAGAAATTCAATAAGCATTGTTTTCTGAAAGTTAAGATGTTTATGAATACATGTCGAAGCTAGTGGGAGCATAAGTGTTATGTTTTATAATAATCATCAAGATAGTGGGAGCATAAAAGTTATGATTGTATGATTATTAAGGAAAGTATTGCAAGGTTAGCAATATTAATTATAGAAAACAAGAGTCATACTTTGCAAAGTCGCAATAGTTGAAGAGTTGTTTTGCTATAATTAAGGGAGAGAATATTATGCTTCATTTCAAATCTAAAGGTTTAGGTTGAGAAATGTTAATAAAATTTAGTCAAAGGTACAAAGTGTGTTCTTAAAATTTCGATTATGATTACGGCATCCCTCTTCACAATTCGAATTTTGAGAACATAGCAAATAAAACATTATGCGTCGTGTCCCATACGCTTCGGGTATAGGATCGATTGCAAATGCTTTAATGTTTGACCATTCTAATATTTTCCAAATGTCGAGCGCATTTAGAGGGAAAATTGACTAGAATTGGTTTTGACTAAAATAATTAAACAACTATCAAAGGACAATCCAAGTTCGACGAGGATTGGTCGCTTGTGAGTAGTTGGAAGTATAGTATTGGAAAATATGGAAATGTTTCCATATTGGATGGACCATATCGACATAATTATGAATAGATAAGATTCTATTAAGAATGAGTTGTCATATGGAACATATGGAAGTGTGTCCATATTGGGAATTGAATATTGAGAAATCTATGATTAGATTAGAAACTTCTATGCAAAAGGATATTCAAAGAAAGTACTTTGAGTGAGAGACATCACATCTATGGAATTGTCTTGTAACAATCTCCAATAGAGAAATTTGTAACATCATTGGCAAAAGTCTTTGTGACTTTGGTGCAGTGAAATTACGAAAGGATCGTTGCATAGAATGTTAGAATCTAGCATATTCTATAAGTAGCAAGAATTTGATATTCTTTAACTTATGAAAAACGGATTTGGAGTTGTGAAATGAGAAGGATTGGAAATGTGTTCAATGTGATCTATTTCACAAAGTAAGAACCATAGGTAAACATTGTGTGCATGCTAGGAGCATGAGACAAGTGTTGGAATTCAAGTAAGAAGTTGATTACCCGAAACGACAAATAATGAGTAATCAATATGGTGATAAATAAAAGGTGTTTTATTTATACTCAAAGGTTTGAGGCCATATTGGATTAGTATTATTCTTGTGTTTCACATTTGCATGTTTTGACTTCCAGAATAATTGAGTTTATTAAGAATAATCGAATTATTCAAACGGGCCACAGTCGTTCATATGTTGGAAGTAGATATGAATGAAGATTGTCGTGAATTGGTGTGTGGAATGTCTAGAAAAGTATTAGACATAAGCAAATGTTTGCTGCAACGTTCATGAGTGCTTATGAATGTGATTTGAGCATTGGATTAGACCCACGCTCACTTGGATCACTCCATGGATTGTATCATGAGTGATTGGTGAGACGATAACATCTTATATTCTTGAAACCAAGATGTGTGAGTTGTATCTTGCAAATCGGTTACACATTGATAATATGTAAACGCACCAGTAACTTGGTGTTATAAAACATATTGTTGTGTGTGATTCGGTGCGTGAGTACAAGCAAGCATTGTATCAAAGTTTATCCGTTCCTTTTATCCAAAGTAGGATAAAAGCGATATCTTTGGGCCCCTCGATGGTTTAGTGATGACAAACGTAAATGCTCGGCCGGGCTAGGGCTAATTTGATTTGTTCAATTAGTCTGTCGTCATGAATCGGAAATCGAGATATAGTACAAAGAGAATGATTTGAAATCATATCTCATATGATATCTAGAATGGAGGAATATATGATCCCTTATCTAAGGACACGCGTATTTGATATGATCAAAGTTGACAGCGGCTTTGGAAAGCTACGATTGCAGATCGGGATCCGAAGTCATACGCATAATAGTTGTTAGACTTATCCAAGTGGGAGACTGTTGGATTAGTGTCTAAGTCCATAACTATTTTGGTATGTACTTGACCCGATGGTGCATGGTCCTTTTGGGTTGCCTTCACCAAAGCAACTTGATTGGAGAAATATATAGAAAGAGAGGATAATATGATTTATTAATATAATATATTAAAGGAGAAATCATATTTGTTTAATTAATATTGGTCAATAATTAATTGAGAATTAATTTTGTGATCAAGTGTAATTAATTAAACTAGAGGGGCTGATTTGTAATTATGTGATAGTTACAAAATAAGGTAAGGATTATCTTATAAGTATGGTGGACGAATTTAAGGTTGGAAAGCCTTAGAATTCGAGTATGATAAGGATTCAAGGATTATCTTATTAGTTGCTTAATGGATAATCAACTAAATAAGGATAATGACTGAAACCCTATCTCTACACCTATATAAACAACCCCAAGGTCATGAATTCGTGTATCCCTTCTCAAGAAGTCCCAAATACGAATTCTAACCTCCCTCCTCTCTCTATATACCTTCTCCACTTGCTTATGGTGTTTGTAAGCCATTAGAGGAGTGACACTTGTGACTCTCTGCTTTCCAAGGTCAATTCAAGGAGGAATTGGATTGTTATTGCTATATAACAATCAAGGTATGTTCTTAAACCTATTTACATGTGAATTCTGATTTCCATATGCTAGAATTAGGGTTTATAGTCTTGGATTCAAAGTATGTACAATAGAGAAACCTAGATCCAAGCTTTAGGGTTTGTATGAGCACATAGGATGTCTTATGCCCAAAACCCATCAGTTTTGCCCTGAGCAGGTGTCCACTAAGCAGGCTCGGATGAGCCGATATTTGGGTATACTGAGGAGGGATATTCGGGAGTTTGTATCGAACTCATCATACCAGACCTTTGCTGAGCTCCAGGCGAATGCCAGGAAGAGAGAGATCGAGTTGGAGACCCAGGCCAGGGAGGAGGCCGAGTCTCAGCGGGTGGATCGGCGGCCGTCTCAGTCCCAACCGGCAGCCAAGCAGACCAAGTCCGCCGATTCGAGGACGGGAGGTCAGAAGGGCCGCACTTGCGGAAAGTGCGGCAAGGGTCATGAGGGGGCATGTCGATCGGGTGCTTTCTACAAGTGTGGAAAGGAGGGGCACATTGCTAGGGATTGCCCCAAGGGATTTATGGTTTGCTTTCATTGCAACCAGACCGGCCATCGGAAGGCCGAGTGTCCTCAGCTTCACCAGGGATCTGCGCCTACGGCTAGGACTACCGAGACTCGGCCGGTGAAAGCCGAGGCTCCGAAGGCTCGTGGGAGAGCTTTTCAGTTGACTACGGAGGAGGTCCGCGCGGCGCCCGATGTCGTAGCTGGTATGTATTCTTTCGTGTATTTACTTTTATGCTAAGATATTGTGCTTATGTTATGATATGTGTAGGTACTTTTCTTGTGAATTCTGTACCTGCCTTGGTATTATTTGACTCGGGTGCGAGTCGGTCTTTTGTATCTTTGGCTTTTAGCCAGCACATCGGTATTGATCGGGAGGTGATGAGTCGACCCCTGCGGGTTTCCATAGCGGATGAGAAAGCGGTATACGCAACTGACGTGATTCGAGGATGTGTGCTCGAAGTTTTTGGTGTTAAGTTCCCTATAGATTTGGTTCCTATAGTGATGGGAGATGTTTGTGTCATCATGGGCATGGACTGGTTGAGTAAGTTTGGAGCAGTCATTGACTGCGAGAGACAGCTGGTGACTATACGAGACCCTAGCGGGGGAGTGCTTACTATGTATGGCGAGGGGACCCGGTGTGGGTCAGCATTTTGTTCGGCTGCCAGGGCGAGACAGAGTTTGCAGCAGGGTTGCAGTGGATTCATCGCCTACGTGATGGACACTTGATTGGCCGCGGGGAGGCCCAATTCGGTTGACGACGTTCCAATAGTATGCGAGTTTTCGGATGTGTTCCCCGAAGAATTACCAGGTGTGCCTCCGGAAAGGCAAGTGGAGTTCCGTATCGATCTGGTTCCGGGAGCGGCGCCCATCGCCAAGGCGCCTTATCGCCTCGCTCCACCAGAAATGCAGGAGTTATCCTCGCAGCTTCAGGAGCTGCTGGGAAAAGGGTTTATTCGGCCGAGTAGCTCACCTTGGGGCGCGCCAATTCTTTTTGTCAAGAAAAAGGATGGTTCGCATCGGATGTGTATCGATTACCGGGAGTTGAACAAGTTGACGGTTAAAAACCGATATCTGTTACCTAGGATCGATGATCTGTTCGATCAGTTGCAGGGGGCATCTTGGTTCTCCAAGATAGACTTGAGGTCGGGTTATCATCAGATGAGGGTTCGGGATGAGGATATCCAGAAGACTGCATTCAGAACTCGTTATGGACATTATGAGTTTGTGGTGATGCCTTTTGGGCTCACCAATGCCCCGGCTGCATTCATGGATCTTATGAACAGGGTGTGCAGGCCGATGCTGGATCGGTCGGTGATCGTATTCATTAATGATATCTTGGTATATTCGAGGTCTAGGGAGCAGCATGAGGAGCATTTGAGGGAAATTCTTGGAGTATTGAGATCGGAGAGGCTGTATGCCAAATTCTCCAAGTGTGATTTCTGGTTACGAGAGGTCCAGTTCCTAGGGCACCTTGTTAACCAGAAAGGGATATTGGTCGATCCGACCAAGATTGAGGCGGTGATGAGATGGTAAGTGCCGAGATCACCCACTGAGATCAGGAGCTTTCTGGGATTGGTCGGCTATTATCGAAGGTTTATCAAGGATTTCTCCAAGATCGTCGTGCCACTTATTAGGATGACCCGGAAGGGTGTTGCATTTTCATGGGGACCAGAGCAGCAGTCCTCTTTTGAGACCCTTCGTCAGAAATTGTGCGAGGCCCCGGTGCTCGCACTCCCGGAAGGGATGGAGGATTTTGTGGTATACTGTGATGCATCTATATCAGGTTTAGGGGCGGTACTCATGCAGAGGGGACACGTTATAGCATATGCTTCGAGGCAGCTGAAGCC
This sequence comes from Lactuca serriola, assembly GCF_051521515.1. Taxonomy (NCBI): domain Eukaryota; kingdom Viridiplantae; phylum Streptophyta; class Magnoliopsida; order Asterales; family Asteraceae; genus Lactuca; species Lactuca serriola. Next base: position 362,517,134 of record NC_136411.1, read on the forward strand.
TCATGAGTCGAGATATCCCACCCACGACCTGGAATTGGGGGTAGTGGTTTTTGCCCTCAAGATCTGGCGGCACTATCTTTATGGGGTTCGGTGTACCATATACACAGACCACAAGAGTCTAAAGTACTTGATGGATCAGCCAAATCTGAACATGCGACAGAGGAGATGGTTGGATGTGGTGAAGGATTATGATTGTGAGATCCTGTACCACCCGGGCAAGGCTAATGTGGTGGCCGATGCATTGAGCCGTAGGGCGGAAAGCGCCCCGATCCGAGATATTTGTATGAGGTTGACGGTGATGACTCCGATTTTGGACACCATCTGAGGGGCTCAGGCTGAGGCTGCGAGACCAAAAAACCAGAAGAGGGAGCGGGTTGTCAGTCAGGTATCGGAATTCGCTAAGGATGGTCGGGGACTCATGACTTTTCAGGGTCGGGTTTGGGTACCGTTTATGAGCGATACGCGTACCATTTTGATGGAGGAAGCGCATCGGTCGAAATTCTCGATTCATCCCGGGGCTACTAAGATGTATTTAGACCTAAAGAAGGAGTATTGGTGGCCCTGTATGAAGAGGGATATTGCATGGTTCGTCGAGAGGTGCCTGACTTGTCGTCAGGTTAAGGCCGAGCACCAACGTCCGCACGGTAAATTGCAGCTTCTGGAGATTCCCGAATGGAAGTGAGAACAGATTACCATGGATTTTATCACCAAATTGCCAAGGACTGCGAGGGGGTCGATGCAATTTGGGTGATTGTGGATGGATTGACGAAGAGCGCTCATTTTCTAGCCATCAGTGAGAGCTCTTCTGCAGAGAAGTTGGCAGAGTTATATGTCAGGGAGGTGGTATCGCGGCATGGTGTTCCGATGTCGATCGTTTCAGATCGGGATGTACATTTTACTTCCAGGTTTTGGATGAAGTTTAATGAGGAGTTAGGTACGAGGCTGCATTTCAGTACCGCATACCACCCGCAGACGGACGGACAAAGCGAGCGGACGATTCAGACGCTTGAGGATATGCTCTGAGCATGTGTTTTGGATTTTGGAGGGAGTTGTGACACCTACTTACCCTTAGCAGAGTTTTCATACAACAACAGTCATCATTCGAGCATTGGTATGCCACCCTTTGAGCTGTTGTATGGGAGGAGGTGCCGCACCCCCATCTACTGGGGAGAGGTGGGGCAACGGGTAATGGGTAGCACAGAGATTGTACTCCAGACGACCGAGCAGATACAGCAGGTCAGGCAGAGATTGTTGACCGCGCAGAGTCGCCAGAAGAGTTATGCGGACAGGCGTCGGTCCGAGCTCGAGTTCCAGTTTGGTGACCTTGTGCTCCTAAAGGTCTCTCCTTGGAAAGGAGTGATACGATTCAGGAAGAGGGGCAAGTTGGGACCCCGATATATTGGACCTTTCAGGGTAATTGCTAGGGTAGGCAGGGTAGCCTACCGGTTGGATATACCTGCTGAGTTGGGACAGATCCACAACACCTTTCATGTCTCTCAGTTGAGGAAATGCATTGCCGACGAGTCGGCAGTGGTGCCATTAGATGATATTTAGGTGGATTCAGGCCTGAACTATGTGGAGAGACCAGTGGCGATCAGGGATCGGAAGGTTAAGGTTCTGAGAAACAAGGAAGTACCCGTGGTACAAGTGCAGTGGCAACATCAGAAGGGGTCCGAGCTGACATGGGAGTCCGAGTCTGAGATGCAGGATCAGTATCCAGAGTTGTTTTCAGTATGAGACTTCGGGGACGAAGTCTGGTTCTAGTGGGGGAGAATTGTAACAGCCCGAAATCCAGGTATTCTTCTTTTTGGCCCTTCATCTTTGTTATGTTGCCATTTAGGGTTTGCATGTTAGGCGAGTACGCTGGGCGTACAAGGAGTACGCTGCGCGTACTTGCGCGCCTCATTTGGACGCTTTCACCCTCAGGTACGCTGGGCGTACCCATGGTACGCGGGGCGTAACCGGTCCAAACCTAAAAACCCTAATTCATTCGGAGGGCTATAAAAGGAACGTGTGGCTCGACTTCTCAGCCACCATCCCTCAGAAAGAAACCCTAAAGAGAGTGTGCATCCGTTCTTAGGCCATTTGTGAGTATTCTAAGCTTGGTGGTGCCCTTTTCAAGGTAGCAAAGGAATGGAGGAGCTCATTGGGAAGGCTAGAAGTGGTATTCAAGTGTGGATCTGAGCTTTGCAAAGGTTGAAGCTTCATTATAAGGTAAAAAGTTCGGATCTTGTCCTGTAGTTCTTGTGATATGCTTCAAGTACCATTTTCTAGGGTTTTAGTCCCAAAGGTGGAGACTTTTTGAGCAAATGGTCTCCATAAGCTTAGATCCTTCACATTTCTGGTCTATTTGAGTTATAGACTCATAAAAATGTAATCTTGGTCGTGAATATTGTACCATGCATGAGATCTAGGTCCTTGAGTTGGAATTGAATGATGTTATGAAGTGTGGGAGCCTTTATAGCCATGCCAAGGCTTAAAGGTCTCGACTTTATGGGTATAGACGCATAAACAGAGCCGGATCTAGAAGTTGGAGTAATGGCTTAATCGATTAAGACCAGAAATGACGTATGCTAAAGTCTAATGGTTACGCTGGGCGTAACTCCCAGTACGCGCAGCGTACTGGGTGGAGACCCCGATCCATGGGTTGGCGATGTACGCCCGGCGTACATCAAGAAGTACGCCCCACGTACTCACAGGGTTGACTTTTGTTGACTTTTAGGGTTTTGGTCAACATGGAGACTTTGGGTCAGGGAAGGGTAAAATGGTCTTTTACCCTCTGAGGGGTGATGATAAGGGGTGAAGTTTTAGTTGTGGAAGTCTTTGTTTATTAAATGATATTTTTATGATTAGGCGAGGTAGAGTCGTCGTCAGGATTTGGAGATAGCGAGTACGTGAGATCTTAGACTTTCCACGAGGTGAGTTTTCTCACTATATTGTACCCAGAAGGGTTTTATTGTGTGACTGGAAGGTCGGATATGTTACGAGTTGTATGCATTGTATGTGATAAGTTAATCGTTTATATACGCCATGTATGATATGCTTGATATGGGCCGGAAGGCATTATACTATGGGCCGGAAGGCATATATGTTGTGGGCCGGAAGGCATTGTGATGTGTATCGTAAGGTAGGACCAGAAGGTTTACCGAGCCGGGATGGAAGTCCCCTGAGACACATGGACCGGAAGGTCAGGGCCTGGAAGGGCGTATGTGCGTAAGTAGTATTTTGGGGAACTCACTAAGCATTTATGCTTACCGTTGTTGTGTTATGTGTTTCAGGAACTAACGAGGACCGTGGGAAGGCGCCGACGTGATCGTACACATTGTCTGGGAAACTATTTCATGATCATTGGGATGTGCTTTGTTATGAAACATTGTTTACGTTTGAATTTGGAATATTAAACGATGGTTTTTGATGTTTGCAAAAATGAAAAATTTGTTTTAAAATTTACGTTGTTACATAGCCAATCTGAATTAGAAGAAATGGTGAATGTTGAATTAGATCCATCCTATGATCCAAATTACCCTCCTCTTGTCAAATGGACCAGAGATCATCCCGTTTCACAGGTAGTGGGTAATGTCTCCAAAAAGGTCCTGACCCGATCTCAACTGAAGGCAAAGCAAGAATCTCTAATCTCAAAAGTAGTGTTCTGCATGTTTAACTCTTTCGTCTCAAAAGTTGAACCGAAGACAGTTAATACTGCTCTTGATCACTCTGACTGGGTTCAAGCTATGCAAGACGAACTCAACGAGTTCGAAAGAAATAAGGTTTGGCGCCTCTTTCCAACTCCTAAAGACGCCTCAGTTGTTGGTCTCAAATGGGTCTTCAGAAATAAAATGGACAAGGAAGGCAATGTAATCAGAAACAAAACTCGTCTAGTGGTGAAAGGATACTGCCAGGGGGAAGGAATTGATTATGAGGAAACTTTTTCTCCTGTAGCGAGGCTAGAATCTGTTCGAATATTTCTAGCCTATGCTGCACATAAGAACTTTGAAGTCTACCAAATGGACATAAAATACGCCTTTCTGAACGGAGAACGTGAAGAAACCGTTTACGTGGAGCAACCTCCTGGGTTTGTCAATGAAAAATTCCCCAATCACTGTTATATTCTAGACAAAGCGGTTTACGGTCTGAAACAAGCACCTAGGGCATGGTATGAAACACTAACCAAGTTTTTAAAGATGTCAAAATTCAAACAAGGTTCGGTTGACCCAACCTTCTTTCGTAAGAAGGAAGGTAACCACCTTATGATTGTTCAAATCTATGTCGATGACATCATCTTTGGCTCAACGAATCCTAGCTTAACAGCTGAATTTAGAAAGCTGATGGAGACTAAATTTGAAATGAGCTCAATGGGTCCGATTAACTTTTTCCTTGGTTTAAGTATTAGACAGGGACCCGAAGGCATCTTTATCAACCAGGAAGCTTACACCAAGACTCTTCTTGCTAAATTTGGCATGATGGGAGACTCCAAAGTTAAAGTTCCAATGGCATTCGGCACCAAGCTCACACCATCCTTGGAGAAACCGACAGTCAATATTACGTTATATCGTCAGATGATTGGTTCTTTAATGTACCTTACTGCTAGCAGGCCTGATATAATGTTTTCTGTTTGTTAGTGTGCTAGATTTCAGGCGAATCCTTGTGAACCTCATATGCTTGCTGTGAAGAACATACTCCGGTATCTGAAACGAACCACCTCTCTCGGTTTATGGTATCCATCCAACTCAGGCTTCTTTGTTCAAGCCTACTCAGATGCAGACCTTGGAGGTTGTGGACTAGACATGAAAAGCACCACTGGAGGATGCCAATTCCTAGACGGGAAGTTGGTTAGCTGGCAATCAAAGAAACAAACTTGTGTATCTCTGTCTACAGCTGAAGCAGAATACATCGCAGCTGCCTCCTGTACATCTCAAGTGATTTGGATCCAAAGCCAGCTCCGGGACTATGGACTCAATATGAAAAAGATCCCACTATATTGCGACTCAGAAAGTGCAATTAGGATCTGTCATAACCCAGTGCAACACTCCAAAACTAAGCACATAGCACTGAGGTGTCACTTCATAAAGGATCATGTGGAAGATGGGAACATTGAAATTCACTTTGTTCGAACCACTGATCAACTGGCCGACATCTTCACCAAAGCTCTTCCTGAAGCATCTTTCAACAAAATTCTACAAGGGTTAGGAATGATGGATCGGAGTCAGTACCAAAGATTACTTCTCAAGCTCAAAAGTTTGAAGCGAAATAGACCGAACATTCGGGTTCGGGTCTTGTTTTGGTGTACCGAAATAAACCGAACGCTCGGGTTCGGTCGTATCATCTGCTCTTCACTTTTCACTCAAAGGTAGTTTCTTTGGATGTAAATCTGTTGTATCATTTTCTCAAATTCATTTATCTTATTATCAAAGCTCTTTTCTTTTTCAAACTTCACCCGAAATAGACCGAACGCTCGGGTTCGGTTCCAAAATTTTTTCACAACCGAAATAGACCGAACGCTCGGGTTCGTTTCCCAAAATTTTTTTAAAACCGAAATAGACCGAGCGCTCGGGTTCGGTTCCAACATTTTTTTTATTTTATTTATCCAAATTTTTTTTTATGTTTCCAATTTTTTTTAAGTTTTGTTTTAAAAATCAAAAATTCCAAAAATATTTTTCGTTTTCTTTTCGTTACTTCAAAAACTCCAAAAACAATTTTTTTATTTTTTTATTTTCTTATTTTTTTTGTCTTATCTTTTTGTGTGTCTATTTGTGGGAAATCATTTCACTAGTTAAGTTTCCCTAGAAGCATGTTGTTGTATGTGTCCAAAGCCTCACCTGATTCTGAATAAAAGCCTTACTGACTTGGTACAAACAAACCTTGTCTTCCCAATTAGGCTCTCATATTTATTCTGATCATGAGCTACCTAACTCTCTTCTCACATGAGATAAGAATTTTCTGCTTGGTCCCTATTTTAACAGCAGAGGTACTTTGGTTTCTTTACACCATCTATACTACTTTTCTCCATCTTATTCGTTTCACAAACGTAAACCTTGAGACTCTCAGAAATTACCACTGAGGTTTATGGTTACACAATTTCTGTGTTCATGATCTTAGCCTCGTGTCACTATGTGCTAAGTGAAACCCAAAATTCAATACCTACTATGCATTGACGGTGAACAATAAATTTGCTCTAGCTTTCACTAATGAATTGATGGACTTATCCATGGGGATACAAAGTAAAATCTCTAATTTCCTTTTGAGTGATTTCTATGAAATTGTTAAAACCAATGACATTTCTTCCCTTGGAATCCAGTTTTAATTTTTTTTTTGAGATTTTACATACATTATTTTACCTTGCCACTTAAATTATCTCCAACGTACTTGTTCAACAGACTTCACTGGTCTCACAAGGACTTCGTTCGATTTCTGTCTTATATCAAGATCAGCAATTCTGAATTGAAGCGAAAGCCACCCAAATAAGCCTAATTAAAAGAAACCTTTCAACACTTCTTAATAAGTGTCTGATCGTTATTCAATGGGAAACCACACACACACTTTAAGGTCTCTCTTGACTTTGAAGGAAGAGATTCGTGCCCGGGATCCATTGTTTCGTGTCTTTATTGACATCACATAATCCCTCAAATATGTTGTTTTATTTCTTTTTCTTTTACACACTAATCATGAAAATATTTTTGATTTTCCAAAATTCAAGTTTCTTTAGTTACAAGGCATTTTAATGGGATTGGCAGTTATTAACGGGTTGTGGTCAATATTAATCCACGTGAGTAATTTTTTTTTAAAGATGTCGTTAACTCTAAAGGGATAAGATTATCAAATGCTGACTCAGGTGGGAGTCCAATCGATTTGATTTCAAACGGTGCTAGAAGACCAAGCGTGCGAATTGGAACTGTTTCATCTGAAAATGGCGCCTGATGGGAAGGCGTGTAAATCGGGACTGACACTCTCTCTCATGCGTAATCATCGGCAATACCAACTGTCACGCGTCAATCGCCTCCGAAAAACTCTTCATATTTCATTCAAAGATTTGGGAAAGATTCTACTCTCTCCTATACCCACAGTATAAAAGGTAACATAAAGCTTTGTTTACCTCTTTACTGCACCCATATTTCCAGAGAGCAAGAAAACCCTCCAACACTCTACTATTCATTATCTCTCCCATCTTCTTCACAACAATGGCGGATTCTTCATCAATTCACACTACTTCACACATCTTGCCGATTCGTCCCCAGCAGAGTTTGATCATCGATCTTACTCCTCAGGTGTACGAAGCTTTCATGTTCCCGATAATCGAGTGTCTTAAGTACTCGCCGATTGCTCCTGCTCTTACCAAGGTTGAAGCAGTTCCTATGGAGTTCTTATCTCAGATCTTCGCCACTGCTCACTACGACAAGGACATCGATCGGATTTTCTTCGACGTGTTCAGTCACAAGGCGTCAATTTCCAAGCAGAGATTCTGCTCATTGTTAGGGTTTGAACCTGATTCATCGAGGGTTAACCCTGAAACCATTCCAATGGGTCATCTTTTCAACATGTTCTACAACATGGGGTACACTGAGGTACTTACAACGGTCACGAAATTCAAGAAATCGTGCCTGCCTCCTCAGTGGAATGGGTTATTTACGGTACTGTTCAAGGGGCTGTCTGAACGCAGTGCTGGATCGGACGGGGCTAGTCGTCTTTTTCTCTCGATTCTGTACGGGGTCTACAATGGAATCAATATGGACTACGGGTCAGTCCTTTGGCAACAACTTATTCAGAGTCTCTCTTCCACTTCTCGGCATTCTGAGATTTCGTACGTCCGGTTCTGGACTCTTGTTACTAAATGGGTGATGGACAAGTACCACATCCCCATTGTTGCTGGTTCTCCAATGTCTTCGATTGGTACCTTCCATACCACGAAGATCATTGTCTCTGACGCATCAAAATTTCCCTTCAACGGTTCAATCCCTGAATCAATGTACGGCGATGTTCCTGCTGACAGCCGGATTATAACAACATACAAGGAGTTCCGACGCTCTGGTTCGAGAGAGCTTACTCCTGAGATGCTCAAGTCAATTCACGATGCTGACAAGCCTGCCCCAAGAGGAATGAAGACAGATAAGGGCAAGCATGTTGCAAAGGGAGCGAAAGGCCCATCTCCCAAGAAGAGAAAAACCACCAAAGCCGCCCAATCCCCTCCGATGAAGAAAAGAAAAACCCAACCAAGGCGAAAGTTGATTATCGCTTCTTCCTCAAGCGAATCTGAGGGAGAGGGTTCTGATTCTGACGGATCTCCTCGTGGTAACACTCCACCACGCTCGCCTACACCAGAGATTCATATTTCCACTTCTCCAATTTCTTCTCCACTAGTTACTATTCCTATTTCCATTCCCCCCATAACCTCCACCACTCAAATACCATCCAACTCCATCCCAGTACCCCCACCCATCTTTACCGAAGCAACCACCACCACTGCTGAAGTAAGAACCAACGTATCTGATACGGGGGTTCACACTGACGCACCCAAATCCACCTCAGCACCCGAACCCACACCAACTACCAACCATACCACCCAACCCGAACCTACTACAACTACCGAGCCTCTACCCTCACCACCACCCTCATCTCAGGCAGCAGAGGACGAAGAACCATTCCTCGGCGGAGAGGACATGACCTTCGATTCGGTCTACTATAGTCCGTTTCAAGTTCAGAGTGATGATGATGACGATGCTCCTGTCACAAAGAAGCATCTCAAAGAGCTTCACGATAAAATCGATTCGCTCATCGCCTCATCTTCTACATCCCAGTCATCCATCTCTGAAGTTGCCATACAGAAAATTGTTGATGCTTTTTCCAAAGCTCATCAAGTTTCTCTTGATTCCGCCACTGCAGCCATTGATGCCTCAACTAAAGCCTGTGAGGCAGCGACCGAAAAAGTCGATAAAATATTCACTGATGCTTCTTCCTTGTTACAATCTTTACAGGAATCTGCTGAAGCCACCAAAACATCGCTGGAACCAATTGTCAACCAGCTGACTACATCCGTTGCATCAGAGCTGAAGTCGTTCGCTTCTCTTCGTCAAACTCTCTCAGACGACAACTCAGCCTTCAAAACAACCATTGAGGAGCGCCTCCCCAAGCTTCAAGAAGACTTAGCTGCTGAGAACTCCCTCATGGATGCTCTTGCAAGGAAGACTACCGCTCTTAAGGTCAAGAGTATTCAACTCTCCAACTCTCAACAGGAGATTGAGTCTCTTCAATCTGAAAGAGAGATAATTTCTTCGTGTGTTTCGGATGTCCACTCAGCTTTATCCAACATCCCGGAAGCACATGACCCGATAATCAACTATTCTGTCATGCGAACTCTTGCAGAAAAGCTTGCTCCTGCCCTCTCCTTACTGAGCAAGATTGAAGGGCTCCTTGATTTTGTGTCCATTCCGAAACAACGGGGAGAAAAAGAGAAAGTGTCTCAACCACCTCCTACTTCAACAGCAAGTCACACAACCAAACCTCCTCTAGTAGGCCAAGCCTCAGGTTCCGGTGTGAAAGACAAAGGCAAGAAAATTGATGAGGAGAGTGACGATGATGATAAGGAGACAATTGCCGACCTTTTGAAGAGACAGGGTCGAGATAAAGATGCAGACATCAGTGCTCGTGTAGCTAGAGAGGCTGAAGAAGCCGAAAGAAGACAAAAAGAAGCTCACGACCTTCTCGAGAGCAGGAAAACTGTTTTTCCTCCTTGGACTCTTGAGAAGCTACTGAAAGAAGCCATCGAAACACCCAGCATCTTGTGGCTAGAACCGGTCATCTCTCTTGATCGTGATAATACTGTCGATTCTCAGTTCGACATGCCACTAACCCGAAAGGCGTTTGTATTCCATGCCTTTGACAACGTTGCTGAGTTCCCTCATCCTCATCCAAAGGTTGACAGGGACTTAGTTGATTTCTATCTGAAGGCCGTTCAACCATAGTACCAAACATGGAGCGCTCAGAAGATTATCAATGTTCGGGTTCTAAAGCCATACAAGGAAGGAAACTTCACTAACATTCGGTTTAAGGTGCTAAGGGGATCTGCTAAGACCGAACATGCCATCTCGCTTGCTGATCTTCCCAACTTGAATCCACACGACTGGATCATTTTGCGCAACATCCTTCTTACTAATGAAGCTGAATATGGTCCAATCATCGACCACATCAAGAGGATGCTTGTTTGTTACATTATGGAAGTCGCCAAGATGGATCAGGAGATAGCGACTGTATTCAAGAAAAAGCCTACCATATCTCCTGTTGGCTCAGCAAGTGACCTAACCATGATGCAGATGGGGAAGATAGACCCGAAGAGGAACTTTGTTATGTTTACCATAAACGAAGGCCAGAAATGTCTTTTCGCTTTGGCAGACAAACATCTCTATACAACTGCATGTCTGGAACATGTCTTAGGGATCATCCATCGGTGCAAGCAGAACACAGCGGATGACAAGAAGTACTTTGACGACATGATTCAATGGTACATTCGCTTCAGACAGACTATCCTTGCGCTTATTTCACGTCTGTTTGATACAACCAAGAAAGTTCCTGCTGCTGGTCCAAGCAAGAAGAAATGAAAGTCTCACTCCAAATTGACGCAAAGGGGGAGATTGTTAGGTCCAGCTTAGTGTTGCGTTTATTGGGCTCGTTAGCTAGTCCAATGTTTATCTCTGGTATGGGCCTGTCCATCCGTGAGTTTAGTAGGGTTTATTATAAATAGATGCTTGCATGCATCCTAGAACGTAATGATTAGAAACGATTAGAGAAGTATTTTCAAGTATATCATCGTTCTTGTAACCCTAGAAGTCCTCTACAGCGGAAGTTCTTAGTCGAGCTCTGCTGAGGATTGAGTAATCTAATCATTCGACTCATTGTGATCCATACTTGTGTTTTATTTCCTTGCTTTTTACGTTCTTTACTTACCTGTTACGAAGATCTAATCGATCAAAGAGTTTTTATAACTCATCAAAAACAATTAAATCAATCATTTAATTTATCTATATCACAAAATTTGACCTAATCTAATTTCATATAGAAAGATAATTCACATCAAATTCTTCAAACAATTAATTTATCACATAAACAAGTAATTATCTCTAAATTTGACAATTATCCTTCAATTGGATGGGGATAATCATTCCCTTATCATAAAAAATGATTTTTATCAATGAAAACAGTTTGTGGTAATGATCCTAACCCAATTCTGGCCAAAAAAAACCTGAAAATCTGCAAACAAATGATCCAACTCGTCGAGTCAGGCAATGGACTCGTCGAGTTGGCTCGACTCGTCGAGTTCCTTCATAGGACTCGTCGAGTCCACCAGTTAGAGAGCAGATTTCAATTTGCTTCAACTTTGAACAATTAACCAATGCATCAATATAACAGAAAACAACCTGGCTCTGATACTACTGATGTGTTTTGAGCACTATAACAATCATATGGTGCATATACAACCCTAATGCTTTGGATCTAAGTTTTCTCAAGTTATACATGAAATTTTGATATTATCCAAAGCATGAACCCTAACTAGCATAAAATTTTGAGTTTTACAACATAAAACAAGTTAGATAAATACCTCTTTGTTATAGCTTGTATAACTTGGCCTTTCAAGAGCTTAGTACCTCAAATGTGATACCTCTAACAAGTCACAAACACCAAGAACAATGGAGAATTATAAGAGAGAGGCTAGGAGGCACCAAAATTGGCTAGGGTTTCTTCTTGGAAGTCTTGGCCAATTTTGGGAGTGTTAGGGGTTACATTTATAGTGTGGAATTCCTAGGGTTTCAACTTGTAAACTCTAATTCATTCACTTAGGCCTTTAATCTAATAACTCATTTGATAGCCTTTTGGACTAACTCTTCATGGACTCTCACATAGATTTAGTTCATCCACTACTAGAAAAACAGCCTTTTACGACACGCAATGTGCGTCGTAAAATGCTCACACGACGCGCAAATGCGTGTCAAGGAAGGCCCTGTCATAACGATAGACGACACACTTTTGCGTGTCGTCTATTTATAACGCGCATTTACAACGTAAATTTATGACATGTATTTACGACGTGCAGTTATGACACACAATGCGTATCAAGGAAGGCCCTGTCATAAAGGAAGACGACACGCATTTGCGTGTCGTAACGTTACAACATGCGTGTTTATGACACGCAATGCGTATCAAGGAAGCCCCTGTCATAAATGAAGATGACACGCATTTGCGTGTCATAAACTTCAGTGACCATTTATGATATGCATTTACGACACGCCTTTACAATACTCATTTATGCATGATACAAAAATATGTAAATATATACCAAAATAATCAATTTCATCCAATAACATCATGTCAAAAAAAAATGTAATACATTGTTATTAAGGGGATCTAATTGTACATTGTTATTAAGTGGTTTTAACTATATAACCTAATACTACATTGCTGTTAAGGGACACCTTCTGCAATGTAATGCTATACAAACTAAAAAGATATACACAAAGATGATGAACATCAATTTCCAACTAAGTAGAATTGCATCTTGCCTTTCATAATTCTTTTAAGACTAATGAACCCCTGCTCCGATAATTCTTGTGACCTGATCAAATAAAAGTCAAAAAACTAATACGCTAATATAATTATTAGAAGAATCAAACATGGAATGTTCGTTGCAGATAATAACTCAGGCTAATAGACAATCCTTGATCCTATGAACCAGAGAGTATATCATCATAATCCTTGATCCCATAAACTAGTTTCCTATGTACCACGTTAAGTAATGGAAGAAAATGATGGGGGAAGAGCAGGAGCAGGAGGAGCAACAGACAATCCTATCCCAAATAGGTTGAGCATATGTTTGACGATCCTTCCTATTTCACCTACAATAAAAAAAAACAATTTATAGACCCACATTTCACTTTGTTTCTCATAAAGTGGTAAAATTTTATAAAAGAAAAAAGATATCGGGAATATAAATAAGATTTGGACTTGCAACCATTGATCTAAGCCACAGGATTTTACTCTTACCCTCTTTTCCTCCACTACAATTACCACGAACTGCATAAAAGATTGTATGGAAACCTTTCCCTTCAATTTCCAGTTTCTCTATTATAGGAATCCCTGAAAAAAAAATCCAAGAAACCTGTTTATATATTATAGAAATTACAAAGTGACAAAAATGACAGATAGGAAGAGAAATAAGGTCAAGTCTAGAACTTAATTTATTTTTAATTTATTTATTATTTTAATCTAATTATAGGTTGCTGCTGTAGCTGTGCTTTGTGTTCAACCTAAACCGAGTTACATGCCATATACAAATGGATTATGAATATTAGTCTAGTGTTATTTGTGCATAAACTTCATCTGTTTCTGGTTCAGCCTGAAAAAATGAATCCAAAACTAAATTACTTAAATACCCAAATGGATTATGAGTATTAATCTCTGAAAAGGACTAAACTACCCTCACTAACTTACCCGAAGGTGAACATTCATTACTTTACATAGTATTTTGGCTGGGAAGTTAAATGATGGGAGTTGTTGGTCTAATCCTTGATGCATGGAAGCCTCAAGATGTAAGAATAACCAAAATTTTATGTCATTGCATGTGGTCTTGAAATAAAAAGAAAAGATTCACATGAAAGGTAGAAAATGAAGTCTTGAAAGGAAATTGAATAACAAACCTATTCCATGTGGCCTTGAGGGAAGTAATAAACACGTTCTCCATCACGAGGGACATTAACAAGGGGGCCAACACAGGCATGTCATAATTCTTTGTATATAGCTATATGCATACATACATGTATTTCTATCTATATATGTATGTATACATATACATGTATGTATAGCTATATGTGTCTATAATTGCAAACTAAAAAAAACAAGGGGAAAACAAAACAAGCATGTAAGTCATGTATAGAATCAAATCCCCATTTTTGAACAAATTGTTTTCGAATTTAAAGGCTTAAAGGACAAACTGTCATGACTATAAGCCCATAAAAGATCAATAAATGTGAGTAAAAATTAAAAATAAAAAAGAATGTAGGATTATGTACCCAGGATATGGTGAAGGGTGAACCTGGTTTTTTGTACTGCGACACAAGGGTTGATTAGTAATCCTGGTGTCCTCCAACTTCTATAAGATGAACCAATGCAGCGAGGGAGATCAAGGCCACTGACCGATCTATTCTCTTGGCACAATCTAAGAGCAAATTAAACAGTGGGGGCAGCATAAAACATACCTCCTGAAACAGTAACACACTTATTTTATAAATAAAAAAAGTATAAAGTTTTATGAAATTAAAGTAAATAAGAAAACATATACATACCTTGTAAAAATTATTGAAAAGGTTGCATAACAACTCAAACAATACCTCTAGTGCATAGTTACTAACGTCAGGTCTCGGGTTAGATATCAAATCAAACAATCCAGCCTACACTGGGAACCAATAATGCTTTGTTATATCACTAGTTGCATCTGCATTATCATCAATCGGTTTCAAGCTGCCACCTGGAACCAGATCCAAAACAATAATTTTAGTTAGTGGATGATTAAATTAAATAAAAAACAAACAAACAAACCTCTGCAAGTTTTATTATTGGCAAAACCAATTAGACAGTTGACATAATCCATAAAATAGTCACGAACAACTTGATCAAAGTGTTCAAGTATAACTATAATTTTTTGTTTTTCTTTTCTGTGGTTGATAATGAAAAGCAGGCCATACCATAGTAAGTGAAAGACCATAAAAGCAGGCCATAAACTCAGAATTGTGATCACTACTAGTAATAACACCCAAAACCATGCAATTGAATGTTGTTTCTGGATGAGAGCCTGAAAGAACTCCATAACAACTCCACCAACGTGTAAGCTCAGCTTGCAAGTTTGCATAGAAATATCCAGAACTAACTTCCACAAAAAACATCACACGGAAATGACTCTTATTTCCTGCAATAAGAAAAAAAATGGATATATCATGGTAGATTTATCAATGTACAATCTCTTAATAAGAAAAAAATAAATGAAAAGTGTAGTGTTGTAAACTGTAACAGAAAGAAATAAAAGTAAAATGTTTTTACAATAAGCAAATACATAAAATTACGTTGTTATTCCTTGTAAACTGTAATATACCTGGAAAGTGAATATAATTTGCATCCCCAATAGATAAGTTAAAATTATTTCGTTGTCTATCAAAGATCAAGAAACCTTCATCTTCTGTCACATTCTCCAACATGATGAACTCAGGGACATTAATAAATGGAGGATCATTTCTTGGGTTGACAATGACTAGAATATCCAAATCATGCTTCCCATGCTTGTTCATGGTGGTAACCCTAACAGTATCTTCACCACTGAAGTTCCCCTCCCTGATTTATAAATAAGAGGTTAAAACTCAAAAGTAAAGAGAAAGTAGTGAAAAATTGGTTGAATTTTGAGTACCCGATGTCTCTAGGGTTTGCTCACATAGTTGAACCACCTCTTTTTGCTTACCCAGCTGTGTAATAAGTAGGGGCAAATCAGTCAATTTCAATTATTAAACTAACAAAGATTATGAATCACATCCACATACCATGAGAAGAGCTTCGCCTTTCATATTAAATAGTTTCTCTGAATAGGAGATTATTGAAAAAGCATCAGTGATAGTTCCCAATGCATTGGTTGCTAACTCATGCATTTTTTGTTTAAGAATCTCTGCAGCCAGCTTTAGATAATTTGAGACTTTCTGCCAAGCGCAATATGGGAAATTAGTTTCAAAGGTAAAACATGCATCAAAGCTACATGAAGCATGTAGTTAGTTACATGTACCTTTTGCAGGCCTTCTGCAGCTTCATTTATGATTCTCCTATGCAAGCAAACGATCTCCTCAGACTCCAAGCATTTGTTATAATAGTATGATGCATCATCTACCTCTCCTAGAAGTAAATGCCAGCTGAAAATAGGATGTAAAAAGATAATTAGATTATGATTTTCCTATCTCATAAGTAACCGAAAGTAGAAATCTTACTTTTTTTCAGATCTTAAGTTGACCTTCCTAAAATTGGGATCTAATGCAACAGCCATTCTACAGTCCTTTAGACCTTCCCTCATTCTTCCAAGAGCCATGTGTATAGCTACACGATTGATATAACACAAAAGAAGAGGTTTTATACAAACGCCAGGTGTCTTTGTATGTTGTATTGAACTAATAACCTTTGAATAACATACTTCGGCTTCTAAAAAGTCTCCACTCTTATAAGCCTCATTTCCCATGCACAAATCGATATATTTCAGAAATCAAAAGCATATTAGGTTTATACAAATGTAAAATATCAAAAAAAAAAAAAAGGGGAGGGGGCTAAAACAACACCTCTTTTTCCAATTGTCACATGTTTCTTGATCTGTAGCCTTTATGTGCTCCCTGTTACCAAGTTTATGAGAATAGGACACATTAACTCAGCCAATTCTCAGCTTATTCTTCTTCTGATGTGGTCGTTATCTCACTACCATGTGCACTAGCAAAAGTTGTAACAGAAGGTGATGAGTTTAGGGCCCCAAGCTTCTCTGTAGTATCAACAACATCTTCATTTTGAACATGAGAGCTTGTAGGATTTGTATAATTTAAATTACTTCTGTAACCATTTTTGATATTTACTAACTAAAACATCGTAAATATACACAAAACAATTATCAAGTTTTTAGCATACTCATTTTAATCATCTGATTATTTTGATTCGTTATTATAATTCAAAGAAGAATTGTTCCAATCCATTCCCAGTGTTCAATAAATTTACTTTCATTTGTATTCTTCTCAGTTGAACAAGAAGTGAAAATACGAAAAGAGAAGAAACATAAAGAATGTACCTTTTGGGACTGAACCAAGAAGGAGCAGGATCAGATGGGTATGTTTACCGGGCAGAGCGTGGGTCGGCGACGGTGGCGTAGAGGAGAGATGAGTGATATGGTCATCCCTAAAAATAGGACCCAAAAATCTCTATATCGGGTTTACAAATACACAAACCTCGCTTTTTTCCTTTTCGTTAAAACCAAGTGAAGGTCAGATGACGGCGACAATAGTGGTAACTGATACACAAGGAAAACCTTGTCAACCACCATGAAACAATTAAGACAAAGTTACAAGGTTTTCGTTGCTTCATCCTTCGTTGTTCACAAGCATGGAATGAGAATAGAGGAAGGGGCTTGTTTAGCTAGGATATTTTGAAACGATTGTGCGTTGTGGTGGTATGTGTATGCAGACAGATCGACATGTGAGTAATGGATTAGTAGTGGTGGCCATCATCTCCATTGTCGATCACAGACATTAAGGGAGTGAGATAACGAACCCTAGAAGGCCATTACATTGAGCAGTCGCATATTTAGAGAGTAAAAGGTAGTGAAGTGGTGCATCGGTGGATATTGTTTTAGCGATCCGGTGGGGGACTGTGGTGGTCCTATAGGAGCGGAGGCAAGAACGGATGAACCTGGTTCAGAAAACCAGAAGGGTGATTATGCTTTTTTAGAGAGACACAGAGAAAGAATGCAGAGGTAGAGGAAGAGGGTTGCTTCAAAAGGATTATTAGGGTTTTTTGTTTGAGGATTTTAGAGGGAGAAGAAGGAGATGAATCAGGCGAAGAAGTATTATTAGGGGTTTTGATAGAGGATTTTAGAAGGAGAAGAAGGAGATGAATCAGGCGGCTGTTTACTTTTTTGGGATTTCATTTCCCACCATAGATTATTAAAATAACAGATAACACGCCTTTCTAAAAAATATAAAACGACACATTTACACAACACGCTTTTTATGAAAGGTTCCCTTCGTGTTTTTAATTTTTTTTGTTGGACACTAAGTTTAGGGCGCGCAAAAATGTGTGTCCTCTATCCTTCAAATTTTGGAAAACTGACATTAATTTTTAGGGCACGCACAAATGCGCGTCCTCTATCAGTGTGTGTCATTAATTGCGCGTCGTAAAAGGCTGTTTTTCTAGTAGTGATCCATAATCAACATGGATCATTAGCCTAAACTATATGTATCACCGATTTACATAATCATTCCTCGTTAATTTAATCAGTCTCTTTTGCTCACTAAATTAATTCCAAATTAATTCCTGATCAATACCAATTAAATAATATGATTTGTCAATTAATATATCATTCTTATAATATATTAATAAATCACAAATAACCTCTTTCTCAAATATCCATCCTATGAAATTGCTCCGGTGAAGACAACCCAAAAGGATCATGCTACTATCGATTCAAGTACATACCAATTATACTTATGGGCTTAGACACCTAATCTAACAGTTAAGAGCTCATGTTAAGGGTTTCCTTGTCTGCTATTGTTTGGTTAGGGCTTGGAATCTCGAGTGCTATTTTTGGTTAGTAGATCGGGGGTAAGCCCGAGTGTTGTTAGTTGATTGCTTAGCTAAGATGTCGGAGCCGAGTAGGAGTGTGGTTTAGTTCAGTATGTGACCAATTAGTTTCCATTGTGGTGGTGCACTTTTGTGCGGGATTAGTATGACAACGTTTGGTCAAGTAGCTCTTGGACCGATTAATGTTGTGGATTTTTGGATATCTCAGTTTCTTGGGTGTTGTGCATGATTTTTGGATCTGCAGGTCATGGTTTAGGAAGGGAATTCTTCATTCGTGGAATGGTTATCCGTCCAGTTGTTTGTTTCTAGTTAAATCTACAGAGGTGTCGGAAGATCAAGGAATGTCGAGGGAATTGTGCTTTAGACCGCTAGGGTATTTGTTCGAATGGGCAAGGGCGTCGGGTTTGAAGAACCCACAAGGGGTTTAGAGAGCATTTACGAGGATACTCCAAGAACTAATTTCAAGGAAGAAATCTAATTTAAGTGGGAGAGATTTGTAACATCCCATTTTCCAAAGAAGGTAGGCCAAGACTTAAGGAATCAAATAAGGATTTTTAGAGCAGACCCTCAACCAGGACGTAGGGCTTGGATGCTCACGACGTGGCGTGATACTTATCAAATGCATGTTTTCGAGGGCCACCATGGCATGACAATGGATGGCCATGGCATGGCGCCTGTTCAGGCACAAGCCCATGTATTCACAATTTCATCCATATTTAAGCATCTTAACCCCCCTTGTAGGTCATCTTCTTCAACCTCCATCCCTTCATTTCGAAACCCTAGCCGTCTTCCGTGGATATAAGCTAGGTGGGTATATATTGAAGTTTTTTACTTCATTTAGTGAAACTTGAAGAATAAGGAGGTTCATTTTAGTGGAAGGAAGTAAGTAGCATGCTTGGATCCAAGATCTTCTTCACATTTATGAGTTATTGAAGGAATAAGGCTCATATATTGACCTTTGTGTTTCTTGTTTGATGTTTGAGCCCATTTTTGGATGATTTGATCCCATTCTTGAGTGCTCTTGGAGTTTGGGGAACTCCAACGTTTTTTGTGGTGCTCATTTGGTCATGAACTTTTGAGCTAGTGAGAAAAATGTTGGATTAGGTGTCTAAGCCCATAACTATAATTGGTATGTACTTGACCTGAGAGTAGCATGGTCTATTTCGGGTTGCCTTCACCAGAACAATTTGACAGGACGGATATTTGAGAAAGAGGATATTTGTGATTTATTAATATATTATAAGTATAATATATTATTTGAGAAATCATATTATTTAATTAATAATGGTCAAGAATTAATTTGGAATTAATTTAGCAATCAAAAGATATTAATTAAATTAAGGGGACTGATTAAGTAAATCAATAATAAATATAGTTTGGGCCAATGATCCATGATTGATTAGTGATGGACTAAGGTTATGTGAGAGTCCATGAAGTGTTAGTCCATAAGGCTTATCATATGGATTATTGTATTAAATGCCTAAGGAATTAATTAGGGTTTACAAGTTGAAACCCTAGGAATTCCACCCTATAAAAGTAATCCCTTAGCTCCAAATTCACCACCCCAAGGGTTCTAAGAGAACCCTAGCCGATTTTGGTGGTTCAAGCCTCTCTCTCAAAGACCTCCATTTGTTCATGGTGTTTGTGACTTGTTTGAGGCATCCCACTTGAGATGGTAATCTCTTGAA
Organism: Lactuca serriola; assembly: GCF_051521515.1. NCBI lineage: Eukaryota > Viridiplantae > Streptophyta > Magnoliopsida > Asterales > Asteraceae > Lactuca > Lactuca serriola. The sequence goes on from NC_136411.1 coordinate 362,537,164, forward strand.
AGGCCAACAACTACAAGCTACAAATAAGAGGTATTCTTCTAACTATTTTTATGATTCATGTACCAAATTTGTATGTTAGATAGTTTTCATGCTTTGGATAATTTTTTTGCATGTATAACTATAGAAAACTTAGATCCAAAGAATTAGGGTTGTATGTGCACCATAGGAGTTTTATAGTACTTAAAACCCAACAAAAAATCGCTTAGCTTGATTTTTCTTAGCCTCATGTTTAAGTTTGGTCACATTTAGGACTTAACGGACTTAGGGTTTATAATATTGTCATATGGTGAGATCCTAATGTTTAAAGTTGGAAACTTTATCCATTAAGTCAGTGTGGAGAAGTAGATCTAGAAGTATGAGCTTAGATCTGAAAGGATAAGATCTTATTTAGAAATTGGTGATTTTCTAGTGGCCACGGTGTGGCGAGGGTAGCCACCACATGGAGAAGTCAAAATTGCGGCTTCCATGTTTTGGCATTACCATGACATGGCCAAGGAAGACCACGACGTGGTGTTGACCTTGACCAAGTATGACATTGGGTCAAACTTGAGGGTTTTGGGTTGCTAATTAAGATTTTACTTGGTTTTGGTGATTAGTAGATTTGTAGGTGCGAGCAGTGCTGAAAAGGGATCGTATCGTAGTGTTTCAAAACATTCATTCAATCATCTTCATCAGAATAATCGAAGCTAACAACTCTCTCTTAGCTTCTAGTGCCGCAACTTTCCTGGATCCTGACATCAAATTCGATGTCCAATTGTTTTTCTCATTTTTTCCCTTAGTGGTTGGTTGTCCCTCACTCGGGTTCGAACTACTTTTGTTGCTACTTTCAACTGATCAAAGCCCAATTGGTTATACAATATGATTTCTAGATTCCTTTCTTCTCGGAGAAAACTCTTATTTATCATATCAATTTAACATCCCCAACATAGTATCAATTATTGTGCTCATGACAGTTGATATTCTCATATTTCACAATCACGATCTGATCATATCATGACAAGCACGAGGTCGTTTACCAACATACACGTGTAAAAAATGGTATAAGCGGGTTTTACTAGCATAATACTAGCAACAATGATGGATACCAAACTCAATATTTCTCTTCCTCTTTTCTGGGACACTCAACCATGTCGTGTTTCTAATTGATCCTTTGTAGTGTTCCTTCTGATCATATACGCAACAGTTAGGTGAGAAAGCACCCAAGACAATTGAAAATTCACATATTAGCTACAACGACTATAGCTCTTCTTTCCTTCTAAGCGAAAACCAAATTAGTTGAACTTATTAACCAAAGGTGGTGGTGTAACCTGCACTTGTTCTTTTATCCATCGATGGACCTTCAATTCCAATTCTCGAATCACAAACTTGATTTTCATCCGAGACTACTACTTCTTCTAATTTTGGTCGTAAAGTTGACACACGATATGGTCTTTGCTTCAGCTATAGTAATAGATCGAATGGTCACACTCAAATGACCTTCCACAGTACAACTGATACATAATGAACTAGAATCTTGTCTCTATGAGACATATATTAACACGGAAAACACCTTTTGTTTTGTGTTAACAATCTGATCTTTCCACCTTTGAATATGGGAGGAAAACTTACAACCACGTCTTAGCAGGTAGCATCTCTAGCTACTGGCTACATAGTCCTAACAAAGGTTGCAATCCTTCTGTTGATCACCACAATCACCTTCTTCTTCAATCTCCCAACTAAAGTCGGTGACTACATAGAACATGGTTCTCTGAACCAATCAACATAATTATGTATATTCATATTATTTAGACTCTATCTTTCATGACCACTAGGGTCTGAACAAAAATCGTTTTCCTAGTCATCACCATATGGCAGGTAATCACTAAAACAAACAAAATGAATTTGTAGTCATAACCGCACTATCTGAGTACGAATCTTATACTTCCTGTAGTACATGCTTATACTACCTTCTGCACCTATGCATACTAGTCCCAAGATTTGCCTTGCAGTTCCCAAGTCACTACACACCATAACTACAATGCAATATAATAAACATCAGTGTGTCCAAACAAGCACATACAGTAATCCTTCCCTAGACTCTACTAGGAATTTTCTCTTCTCCATCAAGCACATATTAACTTCCCTAGACTTGGCTTCTAGGATCCTTCCCACTTATATGCTCGATCCAACATATTATATCTCTACGCTCCTTTATTTCAACATCATTAATCCACATGAATTTTCATCATCAAAAAGGTCTTTAGGAATTCCTTTAGATAGAATGTTATCTTCACAACAACTTCTTCTCCTCCACTCAATCATATCCCATCAATAATTCATTTTATGATAAAATATAGTAGTATCTTGTGGTCAAGATTTGTTTGGGTGCATAATATTACATAATCATCAAAAATGATATACTTACTTATCAAAACTTCCAATGTTACAACAATCCTTTAAGGCTTATACGATACTGATTCATAGAGTGTTGATCGTAAGTTAGTCATTCCCTTATGAGTCGATCTGTATCTCCGCTGCATTTCCTTTTCATGTCTTCCTCATTGGGATTACTCATAGGAAGTCTACATTTCAGCTGCATCTTAGCACTTTCTACTACCTTCAACTTGGTCCTTTGTCATTCCTGACACCAATATCCTACATCATGAAACACTATATAGATATTTCTACTTCAGCTAAGTACTGTAACTTACTAAACAAGTAAGTTACTTAACATTTCGCACAACAATGACTAATTTCACCATTCTATTCATGTATGTTAAATTTGGCTTAACATATTAAGGTACTCTCATGAGGATGTGACAAAATTCATTCAGTCACTTAGTATCCTTAAATACCAATTTAGAGCATCATGTGTAGAATACACACATTAATCAAAATGCATACTGCCTCGCATAAATAGATAAAGTACCAGGCCAATGAGTCCTAAAACTCTTTCAACCTTAATCTCTTCGTCTTTCTCAAATTCCTTTGAATTTTGCAAATCAATTTGTACAGGTTCAGCATCGATACCGCTGGATTATTTATCACCATCTTTAGATCTTTTAAATCATCAATAAATTACTCCTTCAATTAGGGCTGAGCGTAGGCGGGTACCAGGCCAAATTTTCTGGAACCGGAACCCGCGGTTCTTGGAATGTTGGAACTGGAACCGGTTATACCAGTTCTTAAAATCTTGGAACCGGTCTTGGAACCACCGGAACCGGTTCCAGTTTCGAGTACCCGGTGTCGAATTTTTTTTTATAAATATTAATGTTAAATTGGAGAGATTAAATGATTGTATTTATTTCATAAAAAGCAAATGAGTTAAGAAAATAAAAATTCATATACTTCAATTCTTACATAGATTAGTTCGTCATTCCCCTTTAATGACTTACTTATCTACCCTCATAGTGAGAAGGAACCCATGGAAACATTACCCTCGGAGATACTTTTCACAAAGATCTCTGAACACGAATTTTGGAATTTAAGAGTCAAAATTTCCTAAGACACACTATTAGTGATGTGGAAATTCTTGAATACTCTGTCAATTTATCAAAACCGTTGAGAATTTGTCGACATCAGGGACGCCGACAGGAATTCGCCAAATTCTAGGTCTTACAGACCTACTGTCATAGTTCATCCAGAACTCCTCCCAAGTCACAGAAACCCTTACGACTTTGACCCAGCAGGGGGTGGCCCTTGACTGGGAAGTTAAGCAAGAGAAAGAAACCTTGGAGATTCCAAGTGAGAGACCAAATTCTTTAGGAAAACTCACTCTGGGAATGCTTAATGCGCTTCGAAAAGCGTGCAAAGCTAAATCCAAGATAGTCAGGACCTCCGAGATTCTTACCAAAATCGGTCCTATACCTCGCAAACTAGACCTACTCCGCGAACTCAGTAATGTACATTATACCCTTCGCGTCTCGATTTTGAAACCATACCTTTCCCTTAGGACTCTTGTAAGTCCACTCGTCGAGATCCTCGCCTCCGTATTAGAACCGTAGTGACCCTCGACCGAGTGGTCAAGCGGACGAAGCAACGCCGTCTCCATTTAGTGAAGGTTCGTTGGGATACCAACCGAGGACCCAAATTCACTTATGAACACGAGAACCAATCGATTAGGAAGTTTCCACCTCTCGACTCGATCATTCGTGCCTATTTCCTTACCTAAATTCTAATTTCGGGACGAAATTCCCTTTAACAGGGGGATGATGTGACAACCAAGAATTTTCATTCGGTCAAACCCTAAAGGTCAATCACGTCATATTATAAGTCAAGTTCACTTTTACTTGTTTTTGGGAAAAATAAGTTCAATTGATTATTTTAATAATTAATCTTTAAGCGAACGGGTGAAAGAAAGTGTCGTCTCGGGTTTTGAAATTTACAAACCGCAAACACCTCGAGTCTTAGAAGTTCACGACCAAACTTTTATGTTTGGGTCGAAAAATCATCCAAAAATCGTAAACTCATGCATAAGCATGAGTTTACTCCCCAAGACTAGTCATTCTTGTGTTTACTCCCCAAACACCAAAAGAGTAAACTCCAAAATATCCTCTCAAGTATCATCTTAGATTTTATTCAAGATCTTCAATCTAGTAAGTGTTTCTAGCCCTTTCAAGTTAGTATATCACTTAATCTAGTGATTGTACATCCTTTAATCCATCCATTTTTGTGTTTTGATTAGTTTTTCCAAAACACCAAGAACACACACTAGTCTTCTTGGACTTAAAGTTCATTTCAAGCTTCCACAATGTAAGTACTTCCATCCTAGAGTCATTTAAAGCTAGTTATACATGATTATACCAAGGAAAACTCCCAAGAAAACCAAGATAAAGGTGTTCACGGTTTTGGGAGGTCCCAAAATCGTAAACACCAAAAATAGGGCCAAAATGGTGTATTAAGGTGCCTAGATGCTTCACAATGCCTTAGGGACTTGTCTAGATTCATCCTTGATGAGGTTATCACACAAAAAGCACCAAAATCATACATTTTTATGTGTTTACGATTTGGGGATCTCCCAAAACCGTAAACACCCCAAATGATGTGTAAAAGTCCCATAAACGTCCCACGGTTGTTCCTTATGTCTAAATCTAACCTAGACTATTGCCATGTTTCAGCTAAGGACTTGAAAACCGCCAAATACCAAACTTATGAGTTTAAGGTAGTAAACTCATGAGTTTAAGGTAGTAAACTCATGAAGAAATGGTCCTTAGACCGTAAACTCCATTTAGGAGTGTTTTGATGCCACACAACACTTCCTAAGGCTAAATCATGAAGTATGAATGCTTGGAATAGCTTAGAAGACTTCAAATCAACAAATTATCAAAAGGTTAGGAGTTTACGACCGTAAAATCAAGAGTTTACGACCGTAAACTCAAGGGGTGTTGGTCTTTAGGAGTAAACTCATTTTAGGAGTGTTCCTTGAACCCCAAACACACTAGCCTTTCCCTACAACACTTAGATGCACTCCTTAGCACTTATAACACTTATACAAAGTGTTTTTCATGTCCTTGAGTGTCTTGAATTGTTTATTAGTTGTTTAAAGACTAACTTTTTATATACATATGTCCTCATATGTAATTAGGATCTTTGTGCGTGTCTAAGTCTTCACTTGACACCAAGCACTTATCCGACACTTCCTTCCGATCCACTCGCAACAGGTGAGTTCATACCCCTTAATCAATGTTTTAAATACTTTATGGGGGATACAAGTAGAATCATGCTAGTTATTATATCAATCATATGTGATTAATAAGCAGCATTCAAATGATTGGCTACTCATTAGCCGTTTTACCAAACAGTTTCCTTCAAATGTTTTTCATAAACACATTATATGTTTAAAACTCCTTATTAAACTGTACATTTTACTCTGTATGTTTCATTTCAAACTTATTTACAATTGTGTTTCAAACAAATATTTCTTTATACTTAAATTGTTTTATCAAACCCATGCCTTCAACCCGTTTTATAGATTGACATCAAGTCGATCTTTTCTTAGATAATAATTATGTTTAAAGGTTTTAAAAAACTTATTTTATGCTTTTATATTATCAATTTCATGCCTATATATGTATAGATATATAAGAAATGTTTAAAGGACTTAAGAAGGCTATCCACCCTATTTCCTTTTCGCGCTTGAGATGTGGTCTGGTGGGACATCGGGTATCCGTCCGAAGGTTGTTTAAATATTAGTTATATATCATATGTACATATATAGTCATAAAGGTCCTTCCAGTTCATCCAATGACCTTGGGTAGCAAGGTTATACATCCATGTTCATACGTACCAGTTACATTACTAGTAAGCTACCATATGGGTAGTTTAGGAAGATACTAGAACTATTACTAGAACACGATATCATACAATGAGTCAGTTCATTCATGAGTCAATACTTTCTAGATAGAGAGAGAGAACACACATTACAGCTAGTACACACAGTACATTACTATACACGCTAGATAGAGAGAGAACACACGTTACAGGTAGTACACGCAGAACATTACAATACATTTACATAAATACATCTACATGAGTACATTTACATGAATACGTTTACATATATACGCTTATATGACTACATTTACATAAATACATTTACATGAGTACACTTACACGAATTTCTAGTACATTTTATATGTATATATTCTGTTATATAATCCTCATTCTTATCTTTACCTTGTGATTCAATCACATAATCGACGAGATAGATTGTATTTAATATCCTAGTACCAAAGGATACGTTGCAGGATTAACCATTCCTAGAATCTCTATTAGCTACAGAGGTAAAAGCACATCCACGGATGTCAACGATTGATACCATTACATGTATACTTTAAGGGACTAACTATTCCTATACCTAGCTGTTAGCAACAGAGGTAAATGTACATCTACGGATGTCTTCAGTTAACATTGTTAGTTACCCTAGTACCAAAGGGTAATACTAAGGCTACATTCAGAACAGTCGGGTCTTGGTAGAAGGCTACATTCAGAACAGTCGGGTCTTGGTAGAAGGCTACATTCAGAGCAGTTAGGTCTTGGTAGAAGGCTACATTCAGAACAGTTAGGTTTTGGTAGAAGACTCCCTTTTATAGTAGTAGGAATCATAGGGATTTCTAGGGTTCTTCAAACGTTTACATTTGTTCTACAAACATTTTCATACTTATACGAGTTTCCTTTCAAAACAATTTCAAGTCTTTCATTACAAGTTTTACTAATTAAGACACACTAATACTTATGATCTCACTAGCTTTAAAGCTGATACTCTCTTTCAAAATAGCTTGTATCCTCAGGTCAACGATAGACAAGTACCGATGCAAGGTTTAGAGAAGATGGAGCTCGATCAAGACTCATCTTTCATTTTGTTTATACTTTAGTGTCTATTATAATTTGACAGAACACTTGTATTAAAATTATATTATTAATGCAATGGATGATGTTGTTGCTTGTTTACTACTTTTCATTGTTGTCATACTGTACATGATGTCCTCCGCCCCAGAACTTTTCCGCCGTTCTTGGTTTTGGGGTGTGACAAAATAAGTATATGTTTAGAAGACTAAACACATACAAATCCATTTTCCAAATCCAAGTCGGCAACATACCTTAAATTGTTTTCAAGTAATAACAATCTAGGTAAGCAACCTAAGGCATGCTATATTATTTATCATTTTATCACATATTAGCATATAAGGCATCATTACTAAAGTATGCTAGTGCCCATCATTGCATGTATGGTATTCAACCTAAGGCATGCTCTAAAATAAATTCCATTAGCACATAATATCAATTAAGGCCCATACATTGTCGTATTCTAGTGTTTGTGTCAATTTAGGTATCCGACCTAAGATATAATAGACACACATCCCAACATCATCTAGGTAATCAAGTAATACCAATATAGGTAAGCAACCTAAGACATGCTATATTATTTATCATTTAGCACATATTAGCATAAAAGGCATCATTACTAAAGTATGCTAGTGCCCATCATAGCATGTATGGTATTCAACCTAAGGCATGCTCTAAAATAAATTCCATTTGCAGTCTTAACTGTGCTACCTCAAATGCATATAAATTAAGTGGGTCAAGTTGAGAGACCTAGTGAGATACATAGTTTTTTCAATCCCACGATGTTATTATGATAATAAACCATACTTAATAAACTTACAAAACCAACTTTATCCAATCAACACATCATCAACATTTATAAGAGATTTTAACCTTAGTTAAACATCTCGTCGATCCTCACATCCTAATACAGTGAACTAATAAGATATATTTTGATGGATCACTATAAGAAACGAATTGACTATTCTGCTTAAGGGATTCCTTGGTAGTAGACTAGGATCAATAAAGGCTATGATAAGAGGATGGAGTAAACTGAATGAATGCACAATTCATTAACATCTACAAGAATGATTACCTGCTAATATTCCACAAGACTATATAAAATATCTAGTGGTCATAATTTTCCTCTAGCACATGACTTGAATATACCTACTGACGGTTTGATACATACTCACCCTTTACAGTTGTCTAGATGATATACATGCTGATATTATAATACATGTCACCCTTTGTAACTGTCTAGATGGCATACCTGTTGATGGTCTAATACAGACTCACCCTTTTTTTCTAAACTCTTGGACATGGTTTTTGAGTAGGTGACCGGTTGGGCGTCTTCTTTCTTGGGATAGGTATCCTTTGAAGGGTCCGACAGATTTATCGTTTCCGGATCTTGTGGTTGTTCTACCACTAGAGTTAGTTTCTCATTGGTAGTGGGTGGCTCAATCTCTCTTTCGTTAACCCTTATTACTTCGTTTATAGTTTCATTGACAACATTCTCAATTTCTTCTTCCTTTTTGATAACTTCTTCCACTTCTACTTCTTCTTCCTCTTCTTCATATAACACTCTTGAGCCATAAAAAGTTTTCTCATCTTTCAAAGGAATGCAACATGCGTTATGACATGGGCTCTCTTCAGATGGTAATTTGTGTTGAGCTTCCACTATACTCAATGATTGAGCAATTTGTGTTATTTGTTGCTCTAAGCTTTTGAGGCTAGCTTGAGTTGTTTCCTGGAAAATTTGGGTAGAAGTGGCAATGCTTTTCACAATGTCCTCTAAGGACATGCTTGGCGTTTCAGTTTGTTGAGGAGGGTAAGGATAGGGTTCTAGGAACAGTGGAGTTGGTTGGTATTGGTTATTTCCCCATGTTTGGTATGGATTTTGGTAATGGTTATTTTCCCCAACTTGGTTGTTGTCCCACCATTGATCATGTTGAGGCTTATCATAACTCCATTGGTTTGACCGATAGTAGTTTCCCTTATCTTGCACTTCTTCCCATTCTCCTTGTAAATATGGACACATGTCGGAATGATGTCCATTTTGGGCACAAAAATCACAAAAAAGAGGTGTGGACTGCACACTTTGGTCACTTTCAATCATCATAACTAACTGAGCTAGCTCAGAAAGTTGGTCTTCAGTGCAAGGAGTGTTCATTTCCAAATCATACTTTTTTTTTAATTTCGGGGTTTTAAATTAGAGTACCTGCACAATGAGATGTAGGCATAGAGAAACAAACTGATTAAATCAAAACCAATCCCCGGCAACGGCGCCAAAAATTTGGTGGTTGTCGAGGCCAACACAAATAATAACCCTAAATATTACACACTAAAATAGTGTATAGTGGTAAAGGGATCGAATCCACGGAGATTGGTTCAATTTATAACTCTATGAAAAATCTCTTTGTAAAAATACTTGTAAAATGACAATAAAAATAAAATGGGGGGTTTTGGTGTTTTGAAATACTTGAAACAAACTAGAATTAACTATGATTTAAATAGACAAATGCAACAAAAATAAGAGTTTGATGTAAAATTAATAAGGGAGAGATGGTTGACTTAAAGTTTCCTCACTTTGACTTTTGATGAACATATCATTAGAATCCAATGGTGCAATACTTTGATTTAAATCCTTAATTTGGCTATAGTAATCCAAGGAGCTTGAGATTACCTAGACTTTTCTTAATTGTTGAAATGGCTAGAGAAGCTCACAACAATTTCCTTAGTCAAAGCCACTAATTCCAAATAGCATGTAATTAGTGAAAGTCAACTAGCATTAAGAACCAAAAAGTCACCAAATCCAAGAGGGGTCAAATGCTTTCACCACCATGTTGGAGGAAATGTTTTTATGATTGTGTGAAGCAAAAACAACACAAAAATCATTTGTTGCTTGCTAATTTGAGGATCCTTTACTTAATCAAGAAATTAGCCAACTAATCACCACAAACACATTTAAACTCATGAACTAAAACATACAAGTAGTGATAAGATGTTAAAACACAAAACATTCCCATAAAGATTTAAGAACATGTTCATGGATTCTTCAACATTCAACAAAAGTTCAAAGGATTAACCAAAAGTCAACCAAGATTAGTTTAGCCAAGCATGGCTAAACACAAAGAAACAAAGTTAGAGAAATTTGTACCAAACATTAAGCAAGAATCAAGAGGTAAAAATATGATGTTCTTCAAGGGTTCTTGGCCTTCAAAAGTATCCAAAACTCCAGAGAGAATCTTCAAAAATCGGATGTCCAAGAGTCTCCAAAAGATGGGCACCAACCTTCCTCAAATAACCTTCCAAATGGATTTCCGAAAATGCCCCTGCAGAGCCTTGCGCGACCCGCGTGCTGCTGCGCGGGTGGGTTGCGCGGGTGGTGCCTGGCATGGGCTTTTTTGAGATTTTGGGCCTCCAAAGCATATCCCACTAGCCCAGATCGAATCCAATCACCTCCTAGCCCATTTTCTTCAAGTTTTTCTTCATTTTAAGCCCAATTTGACCTCTCCACATCCTCCAAAGCTCGTGCACTCTCCCGATTAAAAATCTACGCATGCTTGAATAAACTCCCGTATCTTGCAAATTTAAAGTCTATTTCTCTCCAAGCCTTCAAATAACCATCAAGCTCGCTCCATGCATCATCTCCACAATCACCAAGCCTAACATCATTTTTGTCTATCAAATCTCATTGCTTCCCATACGTCCCGAACACTCCAGCTCCGTTAGACCCGAAAACCTGCAATTATGCTCACAAGATTCGAAAGTACCTGAAATAGTCATAAAATAACAAAAGGGAAAATATGCATGGAAATTATCTAAATTATGAATGAAATATGCTAAAATAAACTATAAAAAGAAGTAAACAAAACTAACTATCAAATCACCCCAAGCTTAAACCTTACTTGTCCTCAAGTAAGACAAGACTAAAATGAACTTGGGATGAACTATCCTAGAGAAAATAAAAAGAATGGATAGAGCCGCAGAACCTGATCACCGTTAGTCAACATGGTCAGAATTGATCTTGCTATTACCTCAGGAATTTTTCATCCGATGACAATGGTACCATAAACCATAGCCAGGACAACTCCTTTAGGTGAGTAAGGAGGGATGAGCAGTCGTAGCCTCAATGGAACATGCATACAATGAAGAATATCTGTAGTAGGGAGAAAGCAGTTGGATGGGCTCGGGTGGAGCTCTTCTTTAAATGTACACTCTAATCTCACGTTTGCTGGTTTCTCTCATGTGTAACTAGGTTTAATCGCTCGGGCACCGTTGTAGGAATCGGATCACTTGGTGTTGGCCCAAACCTCCCGTAGTATCTGACTCGACAGTCTCCCTAACATCACCAATTTGCGAAAAACAACTCGATCTATATACAATAAAACATACCTAAATAAATGAATATCAAACGTTGGATGACCAAAATATTGGAAAATTTGTTCAATAATTGAACCGGTCGCCCATCTAAGATAATCGTCGCTTGGATTTTTATTTTATTTTTTTGTATTTTTTTTCTATTATTTTTTTGTTTTTGTTTTTTTTTCTTTTTGGAGGTATCAATATGATAACACATACTTGAAGGTAATATACTAACAATCGGAATTTTTAACAAGAAAACCCTTTGACTCAAATTTTGGTTCCTAAAGTGTGTAAGTGGAACCGAAAGGGTAGTAATATAATCCGAATGGTCTCAGCAAGAAAATGACCATGTGTGGAGCATAAAAATATAATGTAAGCTCCTTTTCAAACTTGTGATTTTTTTTCAAAAATAATGAAAATGTCCACATGCGGACTAAAAGACTTCTCTAAACTCCTAAGAAAACCGCAAAAAGATATGGTGATGTAAAGAGACCGGATATGGATTCTACTCGGGGACAAGCACTAGTGCTTCATCCTAACGGTTCAAACATGATCAAGTGTGATCTTCTCGGCAGTAGTGACTGCAAGGCTAAGACATCCATTGCTATAGTATATCCTACAGTCATTAGTATTGTATGCATAATTCTTCATGAAAACTACCTGTCCATGATCACTTACCCCTTTAAGCTACCAGCATCTGATCCCAAGTATGAGATCCCAAACTGCAGCTAATGGTCCCCGTTCGATGGGTGAGATAATAGCAAGATCCTGGACCAATAATGATACAATAACTATGAACCTGTTCCATGGCATCCAAGGAGGTGAGAATAAACAGACAACAAAAATGCATGAATGCTAATACCCTAAGCTAAATGTTATGCAAAAATATAAAAGTAGAAAAGAAGAAAATAAAATCTTTTTGGATTTAAAAAAAATGAATGAAAATTAGCTTAAAACTAAAATGTTATGCAACCTAATTAAAAAAGCATGAAAAAATAAAAGGAAAATGAAATGCCCCACCCCAAGCTTAAGAACAAGCATTGTCCCCAATGCTTAAGGTAAGGGCAAAAATGACCTAAATCGGAGGATTGGATGATAGGAGATGTCTGTGGCGGTGATTTCGTGAAATTACGACCGGTAGAATTTCGACAATCTTGAATTTTCCGGCGAGGTGGTTGCTGGAAGGTTATATGAGAGGAATGGAGTGGGAGATCAAGATGATTAAATGAAGAAGAAGAGAAGCTGAACATTTTAATCTATGGGTCAAAAAGGGTCAATTTCGGTCAATGTTGGTCAAGAAAAGTCAAAAGGTCAACTCATTAAAACCTTTGGTCAACACCTGGTCAAATAATAGCCAAAAATAGCCCAAATTGCCCAGCACAGTGCGCGGGTCGTGCAAGTCCCCACGCGGGTCGCGCGGACCTTGCAGTTAAGTCTTGGGCCAATGTCGCTTCATCACACCTGGCCGCGCAACCCACCCGCGCAACAGCACGCGGGTCGCGCAACCTCCTGATCCTGATCTTCATTTTTGCTTCATTTTTCTTCGTTTTTCACCCGTTCTTGCTTCGGACAGCCCCAAACACCTAGAAACTCTTGATTTCTTCAAAAAACAACTCTTTTGAATCCCAAAAATATCTTCCAAACTCATTTATTCAAATTAAAAACACGAAAACACAATGCTTTCCAAAAGTGCTCTTCTTTAACGTCTTTGGCGAGACGCCTCCAAACTTCACTTTAACACTTTGGGGCGTCCAAATGGACAACATCTTGGACATTTGAATCAAAAAATTCATTGAATGGCTTCAATCGATGTCCATTAACCTTGTAAATTTTCCCCGTGTCGACATTTTTTAATTTCCACACCTCCATTGGGACTCTTTTCTTGTATTTGACTTTCTTTTTACGGGAGAACCATACCGGACTCAGACCTTTGATAATAGCAATCATCCAACCATATTCTTTCTTGTACTTGTTCATTAAGGTGACCAACTCTTCCTTCTTTTCTAAACTCTTGGACATGGTTTTTGAGTAGGTGACCGGTTGGGCGTCTTCTTTCTTGGGATAGGTATCCTTTGAAGGGTCCGACAGATTTATCGTTTCCGGATCTTGTGGTTGTTCTACCACTAGAGTTAGTTTCTCATTGGTAGTGGGTGGCTCAATCTCTCTTTCGTTAACCCTTATTACTTCGTTTATAGTTTCATTGACAACATTCTCAATTTCTTCTTCCTTTTTGATAACTTCATCCACTTCTACTTCTTCTTCCTCTTCTTCATATAACACTCTTGAGCCATAAAAAGTTTTCTCATCTTTCAAAGGAATGCAACATGCGTTATGACATGGGCTCTCTTCAGATGGTAATTTGTGTTGAGCTTCCACTATACTCAATGATTGAGCAATTTGTGTTATTTGTTGCTCTAAGCTTTTGAGGCTAGCTTGAGTTGTTTCCTGGAAAATTTGGGTAGAAGTGGCAATGCTTTTCACAATGTCCTCTAAGGACATGCTTGGCGTTTCAGTTTGTTGAGGAGGGTAAGGATAGGGTTCTAGGAACAGTGGAGTTGGTTGGTATTGGTTATTTCCCCATGTTTGGTATGGATTTTGGTAATGGTTATTTTCCCCAACTTGGTTGTTGTCCCACCATTGATCATGTTGAGGCTTATCATAACTCCATTGGTTTGACCGGTAGTAGTTTCCCTTATCTTGCACTTCTTCCCATTCTCCTTGTAAATATGGACACATGTCGGAATGATGTCCATTTTGGGCACAAAAATCACAAAAAAGAGGTGTGGACTGCACACTTTGGTCACTTTCAATCATCATAACTAACTGAGCTAGCTCAGAAAGTTGGTCTTCAGTGCAAGGAGTGTTCATTTCCAAATCATACTTTTTTTTTAATTTCGGGGTTTTAAATTAGAGTACCTGCACAATGAGATGTAGGCATAGAGAAACAAACTGATTAAATCAAAACCAATCCCCGGCAACGGCGCCAAAAATTTGGTGGTTGTCGAGGCCAACACAAATAATAACCCTAAATATTACACACTAAAATAGTGTATAGTGGTAAAGGGATCGAATCCACGGAGATTGGTTCAATTTATAACTCTATGAAAAATCTCTTTGTAAAAATACTTGTAAAATGACAATAAAAATAAAATGGGGGGTTTTGGTGTTTTGAAATACTTGAAACAAACTAGAATTAACTATGATTTAAATAGACAAATGCAACAAAAATAAGAGTTTGATGTAAAATCAATAAGGGAGAGATGGTTGACTTAAAGTTTCCTCACTTTGACTTTTGATGAACATATCATTAGAATCCAATGGTGCAATACTTTGATTTAAATCCTTAATTTGGCTATAGTAATCCAAGGAGCTTGAGATTACCTAGACTTTTCTTAATTATTGAAATGGCTAGAGAAGCTCACAACAATTTCCTTAGTCAAAGCCACTAATTCCAAATAGCATGTAATTAGTGAAAGTCAACTAGCATTAAGAACCAAAAAGTCACCAAATCCAAGAGGGGTCAAATGCTTTCACCACCATGTTGGAGGAAATGTTTTTATGATTGTGTGAAGCAAAAACAACACAAAAATCATTTGTTGCTTGCTAATTTGAGGCTCCTTTACTTAATCAAGAAATTAGCCAACTAATCACCACAAACACATTTAAACTCATGAACTAAAACATACAAGTAGTGATAAGATGTTAAAACACAAAACATTCCCATAAAGATTTAAGAACATGTTCATGGATTCTTCAACATTCAACAAAAGTTCAAAGGATTAACCAAAAGTCAACCAAGATTAGTTTAGCCAAGCATGGCTAAACACAAAGAAACAAAGTTAGAGAAATTTGTACCAAACATTAAGCAAGAATCAAGAGGTAAAAATATGATGTTCTTCAAGGGTTCTTGGCCTTCAAAAGTCTCCAAAACTCCAGAGAGAATCTTCAAAAATCGGATGTCCAAGAGTCTCCAAAAGATGGGCACCAACCTTCCTCAAATAACCTTCCAAATGGATTTCCGAAAATGCCCCTGCAGAGCCTTGCGCGACCCGCGTGCTGCTGCGCGGGTGGGTTGCGCGGGTGGTGCCTGACATGGGCTTTTTTGAGATTTTGGGCCTCCAAAGCATATCCCACTAGCCCAGATCGAATCCAATCACCTCCTAGCCCATTTTCTTCAAGTTTTTCTTCATTTTAAGCCCAATTTGACCTCTCCACATCCTCCAAAGCTCGTGCACTCTCCCGATTAAAAATCTACGCATGCTTGAATAAACTCCCGTATCTTGCAAATTTAAAGTCTATTTCTCTCCAAGCTTTCAAATAACCATCAAGCTCGCTCCATGAATCATCTCCACAATCACCAAGCCTAACATCATTTTTGTCTATCAAATCTCATTGCTTCCCATACGTCCCGAACACTCCAGCTCCGTTAGACCCGAAAACCTGCAATTATGCTCACAAGATTCGAAAGTACCTGAAATAGTCATAAAATAACAAAAGGGAAAATATGCATGGAAATTATCTAAATTATGAATGAAATATGCTAAAATAAACTATAAAAAGAAGTAAACAAAACTAACTATCACTCACCCTTTCCAGCATTCTAAGAAAGAAAAGGACGGTATATATTAATATAGTACTTATGTACACATCCGCACCCCACCAAACATAAATATAATCAAACAGAGTTGTACTCTCTAGTCCCATCTCACACATACCCATAGTCTGATGTTACTCAATGTCTTAACTTAATTAAACTAAGCATTTCTTTTTGGTCTTAGTCTATAAGTAGACAAGATTAATATACACGTAATCAACCTCCAATATAAATTTTCATGTATGTGTAATATCTTTACAATACGTGGTATAATTAACAATCTTTCAACTTAACTTGAACTAAATGTTCTAGACAAACATTAGTTTGTAACTAGTCTAATTCGCTATTCACGGTTGGTATAGTCTTTATGATATCATCCCAATATAGAGTATAACTATTATCAAACTGAATTAGATGTAAACATTCTTTATACGTCCTAGTTTAGAAACTAGACTATACTACAATCTATTTAATCAACATTCAATACCGGCTTTGTTTAATTAATACAATCCTAATTAGTGTATATATTTAATATATAGCATCAGGAATTTAATATACACTATTTTATTCAGTAATAATGCTCTTATTAAGATTATCATATAATAAACACATATATAAACATATATATTTTGCATAATGTATATCATCAACAATACATTTAACACATATTCCAGATAATAAACATTTAATTCACACATAAACTTTCAAAAAATATTCAATATTTTTAATAAATATTTTTACAAAAATCATGTTCATGAAAGTACCTATGGATTCACCTGATTAAGGTGGAAGATCCATGGGAAAGCCATCTCATCGGCTAATACTTCAACTTATCCCTTGTAATCAACGTAAATATGAATATTATTTTCTTCAATATTTGTTTATATTTGTAGGATTATAAATTATTTCTGGATTTTTCAATAATCCTAAGAAATACTTCAATTTTATCAAATAAGGAAAAATAGGTAAGATCTTATCATATATAGGATCCGTGTGGTATACAGAGTATACTTTTTGGAAAATACACTTTAAACACATCACTAGATCTAGCCTGGACATCACTCCCGTAAGTAGACAAATCATTATTTTGAATGAAATCACTAATAAATATTATTTATAAATTCATAATAACAGCAATGAATATAAATATAAGTTACAATTAAAGCATAGTAAGTGCAGCTTATCTTATAGAGTTTTTGGTAAAAAGTTCAGAAAGTTACAGGCAGAACTTCGACTCCGCAAACTTCTTCCATTGGTCTCCTAGATATCGTAGCGCCTAGCTAAAGTGGTCAAGAAACTCGTAACTATCAAGGCTCAAGGTGGAGGAAGGTTTCAAGTATTGGAGTGAATGGTATGCAAAATGAAGCGACACTTGCACATATTTATAGGTTGTTAAGGAGGCGCGTCGCACCGCGCCTCATCGACGATGTTCCTCACATTTTACTACAATGTGTTGTTATTCATGTGGTCCATGTCGTTGGCAAGTCATCATGTCGTTTGGGAGAAAAGACTTCCACCACGTCATTTTTTCCGGGTAATTTTTCATAATCTTCGAAAAAGCATATTTTTTGCATACGAGCCTGGTTTTTAACATTCTTTGTACCCATGCATAGGTATTTCCGAGTACTATAAATTTCTCTTTAGATGTTATGGATTAATTCTTAATATATATATATATATATATATATATATATATATATATATATATATATATATATTGTAAATTCGTAATTTTATAGATATTACAATGTTAAAAGCCGTGCGAAAATCATAACTCCTTCATACAAAATCCGATCTTTAGTGTCTCTATATTGACGGATTCGTATTTACGAGATCGTCAACTCTCCTTTACATTGTTTTGTTTAACAATCAACCAATTTTAATTTAATTTCTATGCCGCACACCGTTGTACGATGTCTCATAGAAACTTTGAAAAATGATAACTTCCTCATATCTACTTAGATTTATGCCTTCTTTATATGCATGATTTCATAATTTTGAATACTATGACTTTCACTTAAATTACTTAGGCTAATAAGCAACCTATCTCTGATTCATCTTTTATGACACACCTTGTCATATAGGGTTGAACTCGAAACTTCGAAAAATTATAACTTATTCCAAGTTAAATTTCAACGTTCTTTATACCCACAAAATTGTCATCATGGCCATTACAACTTTCACTAATAATAGTTACGCTAAACAATCTTTTATCTTTAAACATTTAGCTGACATAATTCGTTATATTTATAATAATAATGTTTTTTACAAATATTATGAGTCCATAATATTTGTCTATAAAACATGTACGCAATATATAAATATCATTTATATAAATTGTATTGCGTACAAATGATTCTTATTTATTTATGATTATCCTATTCGAGGATTTAATTATTCGATAAAACGAATATTTATAATCTATAATATTTAAAATGTTTAGTGCGGATTCTCAAACATTACAATTCTCCCATACTTAGGATGATTTTGTCCTGAAATCAAAAACTCAGCGAATAAGTGCAATCTCCGCCACTCATTACCATTTTATTTCCTAAGTAATAGTTGTCTATGTACTGTGCTCCCACAGTACTAAATCAAGTCACTCAATTGGTTTATACGTAACACAATATGCTAGGATCATTTATGATAACTTATGATCCTATCGACCTAGTTTCATCATCAAAACATCAACTATGTTGTTTAAAATTTTACTATAACCAAACATCCCATTTAGAAAAGGTTAAAGGACAAAGTTTACAAACTTAATCATTTCTTGTTGCATTCGGGTTTTGACTTTGTCGACTACCACTATTCTCACATTATCACTAATAAGTTTTCTCAAGAAATCTGAGAATAATCAAAACCTTTACTTATTAAAGATAATGACTTTATGAAAACATTCAGCATACACTAATTTCTCATATATCTAATGCCTAGAAAGGGGTACTTTTATCACTTGGTCAACTATAATTAAAACATATCGTGGTTCTATTACATTTTGGAACACTTGGTGAAAAGATCTAAGATCAGATCATTACCTTTTTACCAACAGGAAAAGGTTTCAAGTTCCCTCACGATAATTAATGTCATTTTCTCACTTTCAAAACCTCCATTCTATTCATAACAACAATCAAAGCCAATAACTCTCTTAGCTTCTGGTGCTACAACCTTCTTGAATATTGACGTCGAATTTAAATTCAAGTTTCCTTCCACACTTTTGCCTTAGTGGTTGGTTCTCTCCCATATGGATTGGAACTCCCATTTACTTCTATTTTCAACCAATCAAAACCCAACTAGTTCTGCAAATGTGATTTGTAGCTACATTTCTTCTTGTAGAAAACTCCTGACTGACATATCAATTTAACAACCCCAATGTAGTATCACTGATTTTGTTCACGACGAGTGTTCTTTTCGTATTTCCCAATCATGGTATGATCAAGATCATTACAAGCATGAGACCGTCTACTAACGTACATTCGTCCAAAATGATATAGTAGGGTTTAACTAATGTAATACTAGCAATACTGATGGTTTCTAAACTCAATATTTTCTCTTCCTCTTTTCTGGGACACTCAACCTTGTTTTGTTTCTAACTGATCCTTTGTAATGATCCTTTTGATCATATCTGCAACATTTGGGTGTCAACGCATACATGAAACTTGCAAATTTAGATGTTAGCTACAATAACTATAGCTCTCCTATCGTTTTAAGAGAAAATCAGATAAGTTGAACATATTCTCCAAAGGTGGTGCTGGAACCTACACTTGTTCTTCATCCATCGAGGGACCTTAAATCCCAACTTTCAAGTCACAAACTTCACTTTCATCCATGACTACTGCTTCTTTCTAGGTTGGGTCATAAACTCGACACACGATATGGTCTTTATTTTGGATATAGTAACAGACTAAATGGTTACACTCTAATGACTTTCCACATTACAACGGATACATAATGAACTTGACTATTGTCTCTACGATACAAATATTAACACAAAAACACCTTCTATTTTGTGTTACTAATCTGATGTTTCCTCCTTTAAACACAGGAGGACAACCTACCAACGCATCTTATTAAGTAGCATCTCTAGCTACTGGCTGCTTAGTCTTAGCGAATGTTGCAATCCTTCTGTTGTCCGCCTTGATCACCTTCGTCTTCAATCCCCCGAGTAAATTTGGTCACTACGCAGAACATGGTTCTCTGAACCAATCAAGTTACATAGATTCATATTATTCGGACTCGATATTTCATGACCACTAGGGTTTGAAAAAAACCATTTTCCTATTCGTCACCAAAAGGCAGGTAATGAAGGAAACAGGCAAAACAAATGTGTAGTGTTAACCACATTATCTGCTCAACTACCAGTGCCTTAGTAACCTTACGACTCTTCTTGATCCAAGTATAGATCATGTGCTTCCAGTAGTATAGGTCTATACTACCTTTCACACCTATGTATATTCATCCCAAGAATTTCCTCATAGTTCCAAAGTTACTACACATAATAACCACAAAGCAATTTAACACACATCGGTGTGTCCAAACTAGCACATACAAGAGTCCCCCCTAGACGCTATTCGGAAATTTTGCTTCCCTATCAAGCACATATTAACTTTCCTAGACTCGCCTTCTAGGATCCTTCTCACGCATATGCTTGATCCAACATATTCTATCACCACACTCCTTTATTGTTGCAACAGTAATCCACACGAATTTTCAACATCAAAAAGGTCTTTAGGAATGTCTCTATGTAGAATGTTATATTTGATGGGTTTGAGCCATAAGAACTTTCCTATGTGCACATGAAAACCCTAATTGATTGGATCTAGGTTTCTCTAATTTAACATGCATTGTATCCAAGACTTACAATACTAGATCTAATGTAAACAATTGAATCTAATCATATGAATTTGGATCTAGAATAATACCTTGGATTACTTGCTTGATACTTCTTCTTCTTGGAGCTTAGAGTCACAATTGTCACTCCTCTAATGGCTTACAAACACCAACTAGCAAGAGAATGATCTTGAGAGAGAGAGAGAGAGGAGGGTGAGAAATCGGCTCTAGGGTTCCTTGCCTTACATGAGTGCCGATTTCCCTCACCCAAGGGATCTATTTATACTATGAGTTACTAGGGTTTCACCCTTAACCCTAATTGAATAACTTAGGCCCTAAGCAATCCAAGATCCTCCTAGATACTAGGCTTGGACGATTTTATGGTCCTCTAACCCTAAAATCCGTCCACCCTTATATCCATAAGGATACATAGCCCAAAACACAACTATCACACATTTGACAGTTTATGCCCCTTTATTCAATTGACCTCTTTAAGTCACCAAATTAATTCTCAATTAATATATGACTTATATTAATCAAATAACATTATTATTCCTTTAATATATTATTCTCATAATATATTAACAATAATATCTCTTCTTTCTTAACAAATCACCCTGTCAAGTTGCTATGGTGAAGGCAACCCAAAAGTACCATGCACAACCGGGTCAAGTACTTACCAAATATAGTTATAGCCTTAGACACTAATCCAACAGTCTCCCACTTGGATAAGTCTAGTAACTATATATGCAAACACAATCCGATTAGCAATCGTAGCTCTCAAAGACACTGTCAAACTCTGATCTTATCAGTATCCTGTCCTTTAGATAAAGGATCGTACAGTCCTCTGTTTAGATATTATGCGGACAATCTTATGGAACTTATTGTCCAACAATTTGGTTTCTCGATCTTAGATTCATTTGACATAGAACTTAATTGAACACGTCAATTCGGTCCTGACCGGGCCCGACACATAAGTCAAATCAAATCATCGAGGGGCACTGATATCGCTTTTACCCTCTTAGGATAAAAGTAACATATAAACTTCGACTTATATGCATTTACTATTTACTAATCAACCATACACAACAATGCGTTTTATGACATCAATTTACTGATGTGGTTTCGCATTATCAATGCACAACCAATTAATAAACAATAAACCATATATCTTGGTTATAGTACCATATGATATTATCGTCTTGCGATCACTTGTGTCTCATTCCATAAAGTGACTCCAGCAAGCGCGGGTTTATTCCAATTCTCAAAACTTAAGCACTCATGAACGTTGTAGCAAACTTTTGCTATGTCTAATACCTTTTAGACAATCTACACACCAATTCATGACAATCTTCATTCATACCTACTTCCAACATATAAACGATTGTGGACCATTCGAATAATTCGATTATTCTTAATAACACAATTATTCAGGAAGTCAAAACATGCAAAGTGAAACAATAGTTAAACATATTAATATTATTATTACTATTATTATTATTATTATTATTATTATTATTATTATTATTATAAAAAGCGTAAATAAATAGAATAATTTATAAATAAATATATTGAATATATTACGTATTTTTTACGTGTGTATATATATATATATATATATATATATATATATATATATATATATATATATATATATATATATATTCTTTAATATTATAAGTATTTTTATTTATTTCTAGTATGTTTAATATATTTAAGTATTTTAAATATTTGTTAAGTATTATTTATATATTTTTAAGTATTTTTTGCACTATTACGTATAAATATAAATATAAATATATATATATATATATATATATATATATATATATTATACATAAACTTACATATAAATATGTAAACATTACATATAAATATATTTACTTATTTTAAGTAGTTCGTTTTTATTATTTTTATATAATTTTAATATATTTTAGTATTTTGTAAGTATTATTTATATATTTTTATGTTTGTTTAAGTATTTTAAATATTATTACGTATAACTATATCACTAAAAAAACCTTACGATACTTAAAAAAATACCAAAATATATTAAAAATATATAATTTAGATTAAAAAAATACTTAAAATATTTAAAAAAAATATTTAATTTAAATAATAATATTTATATCTACTTTTTACATATTTGTATGTAATTTTAAGTATTTTTATATATATTTATATGTAATAATACTTAAAATACTTAAAAATATGTAAATAATACTTAAAAACACTTAAAATACTTAAAATATTAAAAATACGTAAAATAGATAAGTATTCTTAAAATATTTTAAAAAATACATATAAATACGTAAAAAAATACGAGTGTGTGTGTGTATGTGTATATATATATATATATATATATATATATATATATATATATATTCAATAGATTTCTGGGGTATTGTTACTATAGCCCAATAATGTTTAGTATGTTGGTTTAAATTGTCCCTCGTGATTTTGTTTTGCCTTTGAAGGGTACGAACTTGTGTTTTACCGGTTAAGTTGGTACCTTTATCCATTGTTGAAGGTTACAGTGCCTTGTCAACTGTCAACTAGGCTGGTGAATCAACAATGACTCAGTGTTGAGATGACTCATCATTGCCATGTAAGCGAAAACCTAATTGCTACGAATATAGAACTAATCCATCGGTTTACATCGAGACCTAAGGACTTACGAACAGTAACAATGGAGCTTCTTCTTCGTCATTAACATAATGTATTTCTCCTACGCTATAATTCTAAAACCAGAATCCTGGAAAGTGTAGGTGAGATTTCCTGATGTGGCGGTGGGTCTAAACAGAGAGAAGGGGTGGCGGTGGTGACTGGATTTTCCCGTGTGATGGTGGTAGGAAAGATGATGAAGTTGGTGATGTGTGTTTGTGTTCATTACCAGGTGTGTTTGTGTGGTATCTGATAGCAGCAAAAACCTCCATTGATTCACAACCTCTAAAAATCACAGCACCACTACCCTTTATTTGGGTACACATAAATCGATGGGCTTTTGGCGATCATCTTCAACTTCACGAGATATGAGTTTTGACTATGATTACGAAGGAGACGAAGATGAAACAGATTTAGATGATAAGAAGATTAGAGATGTTAATCAGGTGGTAACTTGGTCATCTTCGCCGCCTTCACTGACATCCAGTTCCTCTGGAAGAAAATATTAATTTAGGATTTTAGAAATCGATTTCAAGAAAACAATTATATTTTTAAATTGATTTCAAGCAAACATCTTAGAAAAACGATTTCAGAAACTGATTTCAAGCAAACATTGTGACTTAGAAAATTGATTTCATATGCCGATTTCAAGAAGACATGTTGATTCCATAAACCTATTTCAAGAAACATTTCGACTTAGAAAATCGATTTTAGATACCGATTTCAAGCAAACATTTTGTTTTATAAACAAGTTCAATTCTAATGGAAAAAATTACTCATCACGATCGTTAGTGAACCCTTGAAGACGAAGATGGCGATGGTTAGCGAAGGAAATGGGCGGCAAAATCGTTTGGGGGTTCGATTTCATCGAGGTAACATCAGTTTCATCTTCATCGGTCTTCATCTTCATTAGTTTCTCTCTCTAGATCTATTTCGAAACTATTAAACAAGGTACGAACTTGGTTTTTAACCAAAAGCTCGATATGGGTTTTTGTTTGAACAAAAAAACAATGACAGGTTTTCCTAACCCTGGAAAAAAAAGGAATGCATCCGATCCACACTAAGCCTTCAATTGATCTTCACCATACTGGACTCTATGCTTGGTGTTCGATTCTACTGGAGTCAACATTAGGGCCACTTGCCGGAGCCGAAGGAGACATCGGCGGAGCCGGAGAAGACAGCATCGGAGTGGGTGAAGATGAAAGATGGTAAGGGATAGATCGGATCGGGTTCGGGTTCTAAAGAAATCATTACATTAGGTGTTACACGTGGCAATTGAGTTGGCATCTAAACCAGCTGATTAGGATAGGTGTCACCGGGTGACCCCTTCAAATTTTCCAAAATGACATTTTAAAACCTAAAAATAAAAGTTTGTGCCCTTCAAATGCAAAAAATAGTCATGAAGGACCATTTAAACCAATATACTAAAGTTTGTTGGGCTACAATAACAATAACCATATATTTATTTATGAATTATTATATTTATATATGTTTTTAATAATAATAATAATAATAATAATAATAATAATAATAGTTGTATTAAAATCTTCAAAAATTAATGCATAACATATTTAAATGGAGAGTAAAGCATGAAATGTATCTAGTTCAATTGTTTAGTGTGGTGGAATGAGAGAGAGGAAGCAGACGTTCGAATCCTATGCCCTCCATTTTCATCAAGAAGTCCGATTATTTTAGTAAAGAGGCTTACTTGTGGCATGTCATATCAGCTGCTATATATATATATATATATATATATATATATATATATATATATATATATATAAGTTGTTGTAGGGTCTTATATAAGATATTAACAACTAAAATGGATTAGACGTAAACGATGGTTTTCCATGGAATTTTATGCGATACACGAAAGCGTGCATTTAAGAATATCTTTTAAGATCAACATGCATCTAAGTGTTTACACTTAATTTTTATTTACATTTAAGAAATTATTTAACAAATTATTTTTTAGCTTAGTTGTATCAAGTGATTACTTTCATTTTTAATGTTGATGGCTCAATTATTATAGTAGATATTGATGGAATCTCTAATCTCTAAATATTATTAAAAGAGAACATTTAATTCTAAACTAAAGAAATCAGGACCATTGATTGCATTTCAATCATATATTTTCCAGCTTTGGATTATTTGACGACATCATCTTTATCAACCCATTTATTTTTGTCAATAGATTTTATAAAACGTATATTACATTTTAAAATAGAATTCCATTAATGACACTTAAAACTTACCAAAAATAAAATGAATTAAATTAAGAATTCTATTAATCACAATTAAATATCACCAAAAATAAAACAAATTAAATTTGAATTCTATTAATGACAATTAAATCTCACAAAAAATAAAATACAAAAATATCCCGCCTCCCTCAATTCTTTACATAATATATCTAACCTAAGTTTTATAGTGAGAAGAAAAACGGGGAAAACATGTTGTTTTGATTTTTACTTAACGATTTAGATTTGTAGTCGAATGACTGGAATTATAAATATATCAGATAAAGGTAAGAAAACAAGTAACTCAAATTTACATGACAACTTTTTAGTCATCTCATATATGTTTATTTCTTGATAACTAATATTTGTACCATTTATCGATATTTATGTTAAAGTTGTGACAACATAAAAATGATTATTACTCAAGTTGCTTGATTTTTTTTAGATTTTTTGTAGGTCGAAATTGGAGTTGACGAACAACAAAAATGGTCGAATTCATCTGGGTTCTTGTGAACGTAAGTAAAATATATTTAGATTTTTATGTTATGAGGGTGTCAAATTTTGTGGTTAGAAAATTAATTGTGACAGTTGTGTTATTTAGAAATTTGAATCGGATCTTTCTAAGGGATTCCCCATTTTTTTCATACTTTTGACGAATTGTTCAATAAGTTGAGCAATCAAATTATAAATGATAGACTCATACATAATGTATGTCATATCCTTTGCTTTTGGTTATTAAAATCACAAATTTGATTTTTTATCGTTTTTTTTTTTTTTTGATGTGTTAGGATTTGAGACCTTGATTTGGATACTTTGAAATTTTGTTTGGTCTACCTGTCTACTACCTGTTCGATGAAATGCTTAAGGGAAAAATATTGGGATAAACTTGCGGCCTGGTTTAAATTACTTTAAAAATATATTGGTTTAAATTACTTAAAAAATATACTTGTAGATTTTTGTTATCCTTGACGGTTTAAATTTGTATGTTTCTCCTTAAAGTTTCATGTTTCATCCCTAATAGTTCTTTGTTTATGTTTTAGTTATAATGTCTTCTTTGACCCTTGATCACATTGGTTAGTTTCTCATACTAAATTTTATTTGAAAATTATATTTAATTGCAAGTTATTACACTATCTAATACCCCAATAATCTCTAATATTTGTATAAGATGGTGACAATTATTATTTTTTATTGCAGCTTCTCTACATACTGATTATCAGATGTGGTTTGAGTTATGGAATGTTGCGACCGAGGGGATTCCACATTGTGGGGCATTGGAATTCATTACAGAATGAGACATGATTTATATACCTTATTGGGTATTGATGGAGATCGATAAATATTTTACAATATGTTCTTTTAACCTTATATTAGGACCTTTTTTGGAAAAAAAATTGCTTTTAATACTAAACTTTGAAAAAAAAATTCATATATAGCATCATACTCTTAAAAAATGATTTTTTTGGATTATTTTTAGTTGATATGGAAAGTTATATTTTATGTATATTGAAGCTCATTTAAACGATTGTTTTCTGGAAAAAAAAATCATTAATAACATTAAGCTTTGCAAAAACGTTCATTAATAGCATCATAATTTCAAAAAATGACTTTTTCGTATTCTTTTTGGCTAATCTAGAAAAAAATTATTTTTTTTCTACATTAGAGCTAATTAATATGATTTTTTTAAAAACATTTTATTAATGGAAAGTACATTTTCATTTTCTTTCGCGTAATAGACAATTTATGTAAGAAAAACATTTCAAATATGGACCATTTGTGTACTTTTGTTCACATGTGAACCATTTATGTAGTATATAAATTTAATTGTTAATTAGTAAGTCATTAATATGACAATTTTCTAGGGTAAATTTGTTTTTAGTATTGAAATTTACAAAAAAAAAAAGTAGAATGATAATAATATATTAATTTATTTTTTGTATTTATCATATATATATATATATATATATATATATATATATATATATATATATATATATCAAGAGAGAGAGAGAGAGAGCTAGGTTCAAGTATTCTAACTAATTATTATACATCTATCGTATGCTATGAGAATGATAAAGAAAATATGTTGTTTGATAATATAAATACGTTCAATCTTACATAACTATTATCATTAACACATATTCTCACTAATTAAATCGTCTATAAGGTTATTATACACTTATTATTATTATTCTCATTTCTGTCAGAATATTTTATTGGGTCGTATTTCTGTCAGAATGAAAATGAGTGAAAAACGATGTGTGAGAACAAAAAAAAAAAATTAACGAGAATGCATAAAAATGACGATATTCTTGTAAGATTGAACGTATTCGCATTGCTAAACAACTTATTCTGTTAGTAATTCTCATAGCATACGAGAGATGTACAATAGTTAGTTTAAACTTATATTATAATATAAGTTTTTAAATAAGACATAACGAGATTATCACATTATAAAAATAAAAATAAGGTAGCAACCAATTAATTGATTCTTTATTTCAATATTTCATTATTATCTTTAAACGATTAATTATGTTCTAAAGTTTTGTTATACGAAAATATTGTCAGATATATAAAAGTAATCATGTTTTAATTTTTCAAATTATAAAAGTAATCATGGTTTATGTTTTCATATATGAAAATCATATTATAAAAAAAAGTGTTAGCATCTACCCGTTTTAAAATAAATTTCACATATTATTTTAGTTTTTAAACAGATATTTTGACAAAATAACTATTTTTTAGGATTAATGTATACTTATATATGAATAAGAGATGATACAAGAACAATATATTATATGTTCTTTAAAGTATAGCATGTTCCTGCTAAGAACATATGAAAATTTGCATTCATAAATAAGTCTCATTTTTAACAAATTTGCTAATATTTATTGCAACACACCCTCCCTCTAAACCTTAAGCCCCTAAATAGTCGTCTGAAACTTATCATCAAAAGAAACTATTTGGTACCGTTGCATCACTAATAGTCAAAATAAACTATCTAGAGATTTGGTCCAAGGTTTCCTTTATGTCCGCATGAAGATGACATGTTACCATTCAAGCTCATAAAAAAAACAATTTCTAATCAAATTATGTTTCGCGATGGCAATCAATAAAGCTTACGGAGAAACAATTCCAAATGCAGGTATTTATCTCCTAGAATTGGTTTCACGCATGACCAACTTTATGTGGCATTGTCTAGAGGGATATCGTGTGTCAATACAAAAGTATTAGTGAACTCTGACGAACAATTCAACGACAATGAAGTTTATACATCAAATATGATCAACAAAGAGGATATCATTGCTCTATAGTTATTTATCTTTAAGAATCGTTTAGATGCTAGACCATTTTTTATGGAGATGGCTTTAGACAAATTCTTCTAGCAATACAAAGAGGCAATTGTTCAGATACTATGCATGCATCATATTCGTCCAAATTACGGCGTGATGTACAGTTTTACGTTTAACCGTAAACATGAGATTTATTTTGGTTGTATAACTAAGATTTGGATGAGACAAAAGCATTTGATGAGTGGACTGTTAAAATTAGTGATGGTAATATTGGCGGCCCTAATGATGGTGAAGCTGAAATTGAATTTCCAGAAGACGTTGCTCGCTCTATAGGTGACCATATTCATTCAATTGTATCCATAATTTATCTATCCTTTAAAAATCATCCTTATGATCAATCCTATTTTCAAGATAAAGTTATTTTGGTCCCTACAAATGAAGAATTTGATGCTACCAATGACTACATTTTAGGATTGATGAAAGATGAAGGGAAAACATATGAGTTCAAATTCTTTACGTGATACAGAGTTACCAGGTTTTTTTGAGGAATCAATTTACTTTTCAGTTGTGTTGAATGATTTTAAGGCATCTAGAATTTCCAACCATAAACTTACACTAAAAATATGTGTTCTAGTCATATTACTTTGTAATATCGACCAAACCAAAGGACTATGCAATTGTACTAGATTATAGATTGTTAGGCTTGGAAGAAACATCATTGAAGGCTGAATCATATATGATAGAATCTTTATGGAGACTACTTATATACCTTGCATGAATTTAACTCCGTCTAATGAAAGAATCTCATTCTGTTTTCAGCGGAGGCAATTCCCTATAGTAGTTTATTTTGTTATGACCACTAACAAAAGTTAATGACAATAATTATCAAATGTTGGATTATACTTGCATAAGCTTGTCTTCACTCATTTTTAGTTATATATTTTTTGTTTCTCGCGTCACAAATGAAAAGAGATTGAAGGTACTCATATATTACGAGGAAGGTTGTCCAACTAATAAAACAAAAGGTTATGTTTACAAAGAGGTTCTTCAACTATTATAGATATTAAAGTGTTTCTTTGTTTTGTTTTTTCAAACATTTAAATGTTAGCAATAATGCTAAGTCTGTTTATTTTACTTTATTTTTTTATAGTGCCAACTTTTTTATACATTTACATGTACATTTTTATATGTTCTTCCGCGTTTTACGCGGGGTCATAATCTAGTTAAGAAATAATTTAAGATTAGACTAGATTGTTGTTAAAAAAAATTGTTTGATCTCCGATCAATACCACATTAACATCTCAATTGAAATTCATTCATCTTGACATTGGAGATACGATGCGTCACTATAAAGTACAATTTACCTTAAGATATATATCATCTACGTGTAATTAACCAAAAATCAAATGTATGAAAACATGGATTGTAAATTGAAAATTACTTTATTATTTCTAAAAATTAATTAATTTTCAATTATTTTTTCTAATAAGTAGGTGGTAAGTATTGACCATCCATGTCCACTCAATTTGTTGATGAGAGTTATATTTAGCATGAGATATTACACTTATGTTTTAAAAACTTATTCTAGACCGATTTGAAGCAACGGTTTTGTTTAAAAACTAAGTTGAATTATTGTGATAAAAAACAGTTCATTTAAAAAAATAGTTCGGATGATCAAGCTATCCGAAATATACGCAACTTGAAAGTCGACACAAGCCATTGTCAGATCTAGAGCGACCATTTAACCAGTTGAACCGACAACTAAACCGATTGAACTGAAATTTTTTGCAACGGTTGAATTACTACAAGAAATTTAGTCCATCTGATGATAAGATAAATATTCAAATTAATGATGCTACTATATAATATGACAAATTAAATTAGAAACGATATACATACATAAAAGTGAGAAACGATAAATTATATATTTTCAATTACTTTTTGTATAAGTAGGTACTAGGAATTATCAATGTCAAACTCAAATAAAAATCATGCTTAGGTTATTCCAGCTAACCAAATTTCGCCACGTTTCTGAACCTCACCATCGTTACGACGGACAATCCCCACATAGCCGTCCCCGCCATTAAAGTCAAGGTGTTTCATTAGCTAAAAAATATATATTACCTTTTTTGTTTTTGTTGATACCAACCGATCGATGTATTTATGTGGTTAGATGATATTCTTGTGGTCTCCGGCATCGGTGGCTACTCCGACGATGACGGTGGTTGGGTTTATAGTAAATTATGGAGTTTTTGATTAAAATCAGGTTATTGGAAAATATATTTATAATCTATTATAGTTTGAAAAATATTTATCAAATTAGTATTTTGTCTTCATTTCATTGTATTGTTTTAGGTTTTTTTTACTATCTTTTATTTATTATAAAATTAAATATCTGTTTTTTTACTCTTTCTTTTCTTTCGGTTTTATATTAACTTTTTATTGTTTTTAAAATATCGGTCTTTTTATTTCCGTTTCTTTTGTAATTTTTATTTTTATTTATTATTATGTTTTTTAATAAACATTTAACATAAATGGATCAACATTTTTTATATAAATTATACAAATCGTTTTTAACATCAAACTTTAGTCATCATAAATTAAAACTACTATTACACATCTAGTTCTTCCCATTTCTTAGTCAAGCTTATTGGCAACAATCATCGCTTAATGAATTACTTCCAAATATTAACTATTAGGCAGTGGTGTTCAAAATATCTGAATCCAAAATGAATATTTGGATACCTGAAACTCGAATATCCGATTTTTTGGATTCGGATACGGATAATGATTTTATAGATATTAGAATATCCGTAAAAAAATATCTATTAAATATATATATTTTTTGAATTTATTTGAAAATGCAGAAAGTCCATTAAAAGAAAATTAATATTATCGTTTATGCATGCTAATATTGAATATACATTTTTGTAAATTACAGTACAACTAATAGGGTATAGACTTAAATGAAACAAATTATTGATAAGATCTTGTGTATTTTAATACTTGCTAAATTGAAATATAAATCTCAAAATGTATAAAGAGTTGTTGTTCATTTGATGCGTATTTGTTCTACCAAAAGCTTCCTTACACTAAAACTAATCTAATGCACAAAGAGTTTTGTTATTTTGGTTCAATTGATGTCCATTTCAAAAAAAAATTATATTGTTTATATAGTGGCTAAGATGTTTTTTGGAATTATATTTATCTCAAAAAAACATTGGATAATGTTAGAATTTTGCACCTTAAAGAACATTATATGTGTAATGGTAGTTCTAATTTAAAATGACTAAAATTTAATGTTTAAAATAGTTTGTAGAATTTGTGTAACTAATGATAAAAGCATTTATATTAAACATAAATAAAAAAAATAAAAAACGAAAATAAATAAAGTTAAATTGATATCTAAAGAAGAAAACTTATATTTAAAAAATATAATAAAAAATAGTGAAAAACTAGAATAAAAATACACTAAAGTCCTAATATTTTCATTGATTTGACAAACAAATCATAAACTTTATTTTTTTTACTGTAAAGTTAATTACCGACAGTTTTTGATACGTTTATCATTGTTTTCCAGTTAGCCGGTCATTAAGACTTTATTGTAAAAAATAATAATAATAAGTAATAAAGTTTAAGACTTTCTTGTCAAATCATGAATTAAGACTTTACTGTCAAAAAATAAACTTTTGGACTTTCTTGTCAAATTGTTGAAAATATTGGAACTTTAATGTATATACCCCTTTCTGGTTAGAAATTTAATGGTATGATAGTCTTTAAGAATAAAAGTTATTGAAACTTGTTTTGGTCACCTAGATCCTATTAAAATCATTAACGTGTGTTTCTTGTTAAATAGTGTTTTTAAGTTCAAGAAAACAACATTGAAAAAAATAGAGGTAATCAAGAAAGAAAGAACCAAAGTTGTGTTCGTTTTTTGCAGTTCTAAAAATGGAAAACTAAGAAACCAGAAAAACGAAACTGTCCTTCTTAACCCTTCTCCACATTCACATCATTTTGACTAAGCGTGTATTGTTTGTTTTTGTACAATCTGTTCCCACTTTTTAGGCGGCGTTTGTTTCGCAGAATATTTTTTAAAGGAATGGAATCTGTCAAAAGATTTGGAATTTGAAGGAATTGGAATCTAAATGTACTAGAAGCTGAAATGCATTTGGAGGACAAGGAATGAAATCTGTTTTCTGTTTGGTTTGCTGATTTTACAAAGGAATTAGAAAATAAATTTTATAATATGACGACAATAAACGTACATAGCATGTAAAGAAAATTGTTCATACTTCACACAAAGAAACTAGAGATGTAGTAAGCAGCACAAATGTTAAAAAATTATGCTATTTTCTATCAGACAAAGATGAATCACATATTACAAATATATAAAAAAAAATGGTTGAACACAGTTAATTGCATAAAAATTGAACATGAGATGTTTACCTGTAAACGAAGATGATAGGTACACCAAAACAGTAGAAGAATGACGAGCCATAGATGAAATACGGCAGTACAATGGCTATGATCGATAGATGTTTTTTTTTTGACAAATACCGATTGGAGAAAATATAATCGATAGAAGAAGGTAATCGTAGAAAAGATATGAAAAATCACATAGTTTATTTTGTTTTACTAGAACCGCATATATATGGGAGGATAATTGTGTAATTAAAAAAAAAAAATAAGCTAACAGAATGTGGATTCCTTATAAACAGGGAATGAATGGGAAATCTTTCATACACGAAATTAAAAAGTAATTATGGAAATCATATTCCATTCCTTCTGTAAGCCAAACACGTTTTGTATTGGATTTTAGTTTTCAATTCCTTAGGAATCAAACGAAACAAATGACCTCTTAGTTCATGATTTGGCGACGAACCAAGAAGAAAGTTTTACAAGTCTTTTCACCCTCTCTTGCGTTGTCTTTTGCTTCTGTTTCCCCTTATTGTGATTGTATCAAGGTAAAGATGATGCCAAGAAAAATAGTGGTGGTATGATGAAAATCACAACTAAAAGTTCTTGGGCTACGAAAATACACTAAAGTTCCAATATTTTCAATAATTTGATAAAAAAAATCTTAAACTTTACTTTTTTGAGAATAAAGTCCTAAATCATGATTTGACAAGAAATTCCTAATTACCGGCTAACCGAAAAAAAAAAATAGTAAAGTGTCAAAAACCGTCGGTAGTTACAACTTTGCTGTCAAAAAAATAAAGTTTACGACTTTCATGTCAATATCATGAAAATATTGGAACTTTAATGTATAATATTTAAAATAAAAAAAATTATAAAAGAAGAAACTTAAAAAAATGAAAAACAAACTATATTAGTACGTTGATAAATGTTTTTCTTAATAACCCTACATTTATAAAACTCAAAAATTACGAGGTTGTGGTCATGGAACAATGCTTTTCTTCAACGGGTTTCTTCGTTGACTGAAATTACTTAAGTTAGATATAGTAAACACATCTTTTTCTCTTGTTGAAGTTTGTGCCTAATCAACCAATTAAAAAGTACACAAATCCCAGGATTCCACTAATTAATTTATTTATCCGCATCATTGCATTTTACAGATGTCTCATACTTGGAAACATGTAAACATTAAGATTCAAAATCTTCAACCGATTTTAATCTCCCATCACAAAAAATCCACTTGATTAAGTTTTAGATATTGTTTTGTATACACACATGCACGCGTGTGTGTGTATATATATATATATATATATATATATATATATATATATATATATATATATATATATATATATATATATATATATATATATATATATATATATATATATATATAAGGTTAGGTTCATTTGAGATCATCTATATTTTGTGAGACAGTGAGACGTATTTTTTTATTTTTTTTATTAATTCAAGTTCCGAAAATAATATTTAAAAAAAGAATTGTTGGATTTTTCCATTTATTTTGCATTTTAAAATTATTTTTTAGAATATGTACAGTGTAATATTCTATTAGAATATTTCACGTATTTTCCAAAAAAAGTGGAATTTATTTTTATTTATTTTTAGTTAATTTAAATTCCGAAAATAATATTTAAAAAAAGAATTTTTAGATTTTTCCATTTATTCTACATTTTAAAATTATTTTTTAGAATATATGAGTGTAATATTCTATTAGAATATTTCACGTATTTTAAAAAAAATGGAATTTATTTTTATTTTTTTTTTATTTTTTTTAGTTAATTCAAGTTCCGAAAATAATATTTAAAATTTTTTTTTTTTTAGATTTTTCCATTTATTCTGCATTTTAAAATTATTTTTTAGAATATGTCAGTCTAATATTTTATTAGAATACTTCACGTATTTTTCAAAAAGAAACGAAATTTTTATTTATTTATTTTTATTTCTTTTAGTTAATTCAAATTCCGAAAATATTTAAAAAAAAGAATTTTTGGATTTTTCCATTTGTTTTGCATTTTAAAATTATTTTTAAATTTGGTCTCACGGTCTCACAAAATTAGAATGGTGTCAAAGCAACCTGAATATATATATATATATATATATATATATATATATATATATATATATATATATATATATATATATATATATATATATATATATATAGGGTGAGGTTTAATAGAGAACCATAATTAACCAAGGAACCAATCTTTTTTTCAACTTTTAGAACTTATTTTTTATCAAAAAAAAAAAAACTAAAAATACAGAAATTCATAACTTTTTATCCTTTTTTCAATGATATAAAATTCGATTTTTTTTTACGTCAAATTCACAATGTGAATCTTCGAAAATTCACAACGTGAATCTGGATTCACACGGTGAATCCGAAAAATATTTTTCACATTCACAATATTAATATATGAATTTAGAGCTTATTCTTTATCGAAAAAAATAATCTAAAAATATCTAAATCATATATTAACATTGTGAATGTGTTATTTTTCTGATTCACCGTGTGAATCCGGATTCACGTTGTGAATTTTCGAAGATTCACATTGTGAATTTGAAATAAAAAAAAATTCGAATTTTATATCATTGGAAAAAGGATAAAAAGTTATGAATTTCTGTATTTTTAGTTTTTTTTTTTTTGATAAAATATAAGTTCTAAAAGTTGAAAAAAAAGATTGGTTTCTTGGTTAATTATGGTTCTCTATTGAACCTCATATATATATATATATATATATATATATATATATATGAGGTTCAATAGAGAACCATAATTAACCAATGAACAAAAAAAAAAAAAAAAACTAAAAATACAGAAATTCATAACTTTTTATCCTTTTTCCAATGATATCAAATTCGATTTTTTTTTACGTCAAATTCACAATGTGAATCTTCGAAAATTCACAACGTGAATCTGGATTCACACGGTGAATCCGAAAAATATTTTTCACATTCACAATATTAATATATGAATTTAGAGCTTATTCTTTATCGAAAAAAATAATCTAAAAATATCTAAATCATATATTAACATTGTGAATGTGTTATTTTTCTGATTCACCGTGTGAATCCGGATTCACGTTGTGAATTTTCGAAGATTCACATTGTGAATTTGAAATAAAAAAAAAATTCGAATTTTATATCATTGGAAAAAGGATAAAAAGTTATGAATTTCTGTATTTTTAGTTTTTTTTTTTTTTGATAAAATATAAGTTCTAAAAGTTGAAAAAAAAGATTGGTTTCTTGGTTAATTATGGTTCTCTATTGAACCTCATATATATATATATATATATATATATATATATATATATATATATATATATATATATATATATATATATATATATATATATATATATATGAGGTTCAATAGAGAACCATAATTAACCAATGAACAAAAAAAAAAAAAAAAAAACTAAAAATACAGAAATTCATAACTTTTTATCCTTTTTCTAATGATATCAAATTCGATTTCTTTTACGTCAAATTCACAATGTGAATTTTTGAAAATTCACAACGTGAATCCGGATTCACATGGTGAATCCAAAAAATATTTTTCATATTCACAATGTTAATATATGAATTTAGATATTTTTTCGATAAAGAATAAGCTCTACAAATTGAAAAAAAAAGATTTGGTTCCTTGAAGAACCAATAATTATGGTTCTCTATTGAATTTTTCCATATATATATATATATATATATATATATATATATATATATAGAGAGAGAGAGAGAGAGAGAGAGAGTTAGGTTCAATTGTTTAAACTAAGTATTGTGTTATCGTATGCATAAATGTGGGCCAATCAAAATTAAATAAAAAATTAAATAATTAAATAATTAAATAAATAAATAAGGGTAATTTATTCATTTGTTTAATAACTTCCAAAAATAATCCCTATAATCTTGGTAGCCTTCACTCTTAACCTAATTTATTTTCTTATATACAGCCGTCGATGACCTGAAACAAAAAAAGGGCAGCCTTATCGACCTTGTACATCGATGAACTATCACTCCCTCACTACTTTCTTTTTCTCTCTCGTCTATGAAATTAACGAAGAAGAAGCCTATGGTCGATGACTTTTTGTCGGCGATTGCAATCCTCTTTGCCTGCTACAGATCGTGTAGCACTACCACTCCACCATCGACTATAGCTATTGTTGCTCCATTGGTTTGCTGCTGACCAACGACAGGAAAGGAACCCAAAAGGGTCGCCGGATGGTTTGCCTCCTATGAAAATTGGGCTTTGGCCCCTCCTGCCCAATCGGAATGACGTGAATTGAAGTATCGAACCCCAAATTGTCAAATCCCAATCCTCATCTTCAGACAATCCGTTGAATCGGTTCTTCATTGGTCGATGTTCTAGTTGTCAGATGCCTCACCACCTCAGTGCATCATGCCTCACTGTCCGCTCCGTCTCCGGCCTCCACAGACCATCGCAGTCCGCAGACGCAGCACGCCAGCACAGTAGGCGATAACAGCTAGCATACTTTCAAATTCCAATTTTCAATCTTCTCTTAATCTCTTCTGTAAGTTCTATTCTTCCTTTGTGTAATCTAGAAGAAAAATCAGATAGTCAACTAGTCAAGAACTTAGAATCTCAAACAAATGAAACAATGTTATATGTTCCTTTGTGTAACTTTGTTATGTTGTTCACTGTTCAGTCTCCATTTGCAAATTTGGTTAATTGATTGTTGTGGCCTTGTGGGAATTTCATAATTCACACAGTTAAATGATTTCACACACTGTTGTTCCTCCAATTGCTTCTTGTTTGTCCAAAACTCCAAATAAGCTAAGATTGTTGATTTGTTCCTCTAATTGTTTGTTGTTTGTCTTAAATGAGCTGAGATTGTTAA
Source organism: Lactuca serriola (assembly GCF_051521515.1). NCBI lineage: Eukaryota > Viridiplantae > Streptophyta > Magnoliopsida > Asterales > Asteraceae > Lactuca > Lactuca serriola. The sequence goes on from NC_136411.1 coordinate 362,575,751, forward strand.
TTGATTTGAATTGTTCCTCCATTTTATTGTTGTTGGAATTTAGGAATCAAGAAATTAGAATCTCAAACAATGTTATATGTTTTCTTTTGCAGAAATTAAAGTTAATTAGTAGATTTTGGTGTTTAATTGTTAAAAAATTTGGTTTTTTTATATGTAAGAACGGTAAATTTAGGTATTTTGGTGTTTAAATGCTGAAAAAATTGATTTTTTTGTGTAATAACATTTATTTTAGATTTTTTTTACTTTCGGCCCCCCTAGTTATATGTTCAAGCTCCGTCACTGCTTGTGTGTAATGTTGTTTCTAAAACGTGGTTTTAGTATGCTTCCTGCCTTATATTACTGTGATTTAATTTTTGATGTGGCGTTGGCTCTTATTTCTTTTCAAATAGATTATGCTTTTGATTTCTATTCTGATTTCTGAAACAGAGTCAAAATGGTCATTGGATAGAAAACAATGGGTGTTTGGATTGGGTGTTTGACAGGGAAGGAAAGGAAATGAAAAGCGTTGACAACCCAATAACTAAAGGTGGGATGTTAGATCGAAATTTTTAATGGCTTAGATCAAAGATGACATATTTGTAATTATCAACACCTTTTAATGATATCTTAGACTTTTAAAAAATGACAAAAATGGTATATTAGGGATAAAATATATTATTTCCTAATAATTAATTTAACTAATCTACGAAAATCAAATTCTCTCTTTATTAGTTACCGACTTTATCTTTCTCTCTCTATCCCTTTCTCTCTCTCACACACAAACAAGTCTTCATTCATCGCTTCGCCTGCGAAATCATCAATGAGAGACCGAGAAAGAACAGAACGTTCATAGATCTCTCTCTTTCTTTCCTCCTGTCTTCGCTTCACCTCCAGATGATGTCACATTCTCATTCACGTTTTTCCTTGACGTCTCCTTACAGCCTCCACATCAATATCCAGAAACGATCCAGGTTTCATCGTCAATGATGATCAACCGGTCTGATATCTACCATGGATCAATGCTTCCTTATTGTTGATTATAAACAAGATAAAGGCGCGATATGTTCATCTCACTTTCTGTAGTGAAGATTTTATGGAGGTCAAGGGGAAAGTTATTGGTCCTAAATATGAATTTATTGCTCTTGATTCTGGATGCGATGGATGTAAGATCGAATGTAAGATCCATTGAAGTACTTTAATTTTTGTTTTTTTTCAATAATAAAACAACTCAATCAAGTTTAGTTTAATTCCTGATCATCAATTTCAAAATCTATTTCTGATATGTCCTTTTGTCCAACTCTTTGACCTTTTAATCTTAACGTTTATCTCATTCAATGTATGTGCAACTTAACTTCAGTTTTCATCTTCATGAAATTTTATCTCTGTGTAACTTAACCATTGTTGTGTAACACCGTAAATTTTCAAATAAAATTTTCATTTAAAATTACAAAATTCTCATAACACATTTCACAAAATCTCATTTATTTAATTTACAAATCGCAACTCCATAATTGTTTGATTAAAATCCAGGATCCTCGAAACATAACTCTTTCACTGTGTGTACAATCAAGCCGGTGCCTTCCCGTGATCCTAAGAAAAATCTGAAACACATAACACATAACATGATAAGTACAAAGCTTAGTGAGTTCCCCAAAATACCACACACAACTCTGTAGCCACTCGAGGCTATAAAACAGTAAGACCCTCCGGTCAGTGTGTCTCAGTGGGACCCTCTGGTTCCACAACTCTGATGGACCCTCCGGTCCTAACTCGATAAGCTCTGAATAATATACAACATAAATCACAAAGAAATAATGCATGATATCACAATACACAATGTAAGCACATAGGACATCTCAGTAACACAAAAATACCACTCATGGTAAGTATAGTGAGAATACTCACCTTGCAAGCAAGCAAGCAAATAACCTCGTACCTGAATCTCGAACTAGCCTCCGCCTATCACAAAGGATGAATATCTCTAAATAATACTCTTTTCACGACTCTAATAACTGGAGTCTATTCTTTCTCTCTCTAACTCTTGAAGTGGATAAAAGACCATTTTACCCCTCTGTGGTCTCCATTACTCATGATTGACCCATCCCTAAAGTCAACAGAAGTCAAACTTGAGTCAACAGTCTATATTTGACCCAATTCGCCGAGTGAACCCATGTGACTCGTCAAGTCCACTCGTTTCCTCAGAATCCTCACGAAGGTCCAACTCAGCTCGTCGAGTTGACCCCCAACTCGCCGAGTTATCGCATGATCAAGCTCATCGGGACAAATCCTCACCAACTCGTCGAGTCAAGCCATGGACTCGGCGAGTCCCTTCGACCTGTTTTCTCATTCAGGCGATTTAAGGCAGATCTATCACTCCAAACACTAGATCTACCATCCTAAGGCTCGATTGTCACGTAAAGCTTCGATCTTTACACTCATGCATGGTGGTTTTGCTCCAATCTACTAATACATGTTCTCATAAGGTGTTAAACACCATACTCCTCATATGGATGAATAAAGTTGGGACTTTTGGGCTCTAGGGACCTCACAAGGTCCAGATCTGAGGTTTAAACCTCTAGATAACTTAGTATTCTCGAAATCTCAAATAATATGTGATGAAAACCCTAACTTCTCGACTCATGAGATCTAACCAAATAAAGGGGAAAGATTCAAGCTTTTTACCTTCCTCTTAAAGATCTGGATGAAATGGCTTGAACCCCAACAACTCCTTCTTATTTCTTGCTGAATATACTCCTCTTCCCACTCAAAGATGCGCTAGAATCCTTCAAGGTTAGCTTGGAGACTCTCTTAGCTCACTACACTCGTTTAGGGTTTCACACAGAAGGGTTAGGCAGCTGGTGAGGTAGAAATGGGAGAATAAGTTCCCTTATATAGGCCCCAACCCCGAGAAATTAAGGTTTCTCTGCCCAGCACCTACTCGACGAGTCGGCTCTCTGACTCGTCGAGTCCATTCATTAACCCCACGCGGGCAACTCGATTCTACTCGACGAGTTGGACTCATAACTCGTCGAGTCACTCCATAAATTTCAAAATTAAACACACAACAATAATATACCTGAAAGTCCGAGTATTATAATTCTCCCCCACTTGAATTAGATTTCGCCCTTGAAATCGCTCCTCAACAACGCATAGGTCGAACTCAATAACCCGAAAAGCACTACAAAAAGGATCTCATACCACACAATTATCTTCCTCCATGGGCACCTGAATCCAAACATGAACTCCCAAACCCAGAAAAGGACATACCCTTTTGTCGCTATGATATCCCTTCTGACTCTCCAGAAAATAGAAATTCTAGTGGCCTGTCTCACTGCCAAACCGCCCTCTCAAGATATCTTCATGTTATAGATGGGTTTTGAGCATTCTAACACTCCTAAGGTGTACATGCAACCCTATAAACCTTGGATCTATGTTTTCTCTATTATACATGCAAATATTTAATATTCCAAGGTTTCATCCTAACTAGCATAATATGAAGTATATACAATACAAGAATCTAGTAGAATGACATACCTTTTACTTGTGGTTGATTCCTTGGAGCTTCAAGAGCCTAGCACCAATAAATGTGGATGCCTCAAGTGGAATCACAAATCACCAAAAACACCTTGGAAAGCTTGAGAGAATAGTAACCACACTAGAAATCGGCCCACTCTTGTAGCCTCACACACTAGTGTCATTTCATGTGCCAATGACCTCTTTATATAGTATGGAGGATTAGGGTTTCATCCATGTAAACCCTAATATCCATGACCTTTCATTTCCATAGGATCCATGGGTTAAAAACTCCATGGATTATCCATGCAAGCTTAGCCCAACCTAAACGAACTTGGCCCATACTATATATAAGAGTCCATATTTAATTAGTTTCTTTTGATCACTAAATTAATTCTTGATCAATACTAATAAAATAATATGATTCCATATTAATATATTAGAACTTATAATATATTAATATAAATCATAAATATACTTTTCTCAAAAGACTATCCATATAAATTGTTTCGGTGAAGTGCAACCCAAATGGACCATGCTACTCTCGGGTCGAATACATACCAATAACAGTTATGGGCTTAGACATCTAATTCAACAGTCTCCCACTTGGATAAATCTAAAACTATTATTGCATATGTCTCCAAGATCCCGACTAGCAATCGTAGCTCTTAAAGCCGTTGCCAAACTCTTGTCCATTAGATAAGGGATCATATATTCCTCCATTCTAGATATCATATGGACTGAGACATGAATTATAATCATTCTCTTTGTCCATTTGATATTTCCTGATTTCTGATTTATGACGACTGGCTAATTGAACAAATCAAATCAGTCCAGACTTGGCCAAGCACTTCAGAGTGTCATCGCTAAATCATCGAAGGGCTTACATATATCGCTTTTATCCGTCCAAGGGTAAAAGGAATTGATAAACTTCGACTCATATGCTTGTTCTACTAGTTGTTGAATCATACACAAAGGCACGTTTTATAACATCGAGTTACCAATGTGTTTTCGTACAATCAACGTATAACCAACTCATAGGCAACAACTCATATCTCTAGGTTTGAAGAATATAAGATATTATCATCTCATGATCACTCATGATAAAATCCATGAAGTGATTCAAATGAGCTTAGGTTGAATCCAATACTCCTAACTTATGAACACTCATGAGTGTTGTAGCAACTTTTGCTATGTCAAACGTCTTAGACATCTACAAGCCAACTTCATGACAGTCTTGGTTCATATCTACTTCCAATATATGACCGACTGTGGAGAATTTGAATAACCCAGTTATTCAGGAAGTCAAAACATGCAAAGTGAAACACAAGAATAATACTAATTCAATATGGCCCCAAGCACCTTTGAGAGTAAATAGAACACCTTTTATTTAAACACCATATTGATTACTCATTATTCATTGTATAATGTTTCAAATAATCAACTTTATACTTTAATCAAAACAATAGCCATGCCATGCTCTAAGCATGCACACTATGTTTTTCTATGATCCTTAATTTGTGGAATAGATCAATTGAACATAATTCCAATGATTCTCATTTCACAATCCCAAATCCTTACCGTAAATGTAAGAATTCCAAATTCCTACCATTTACCGAAATCTGTTAGATTCTAAACTTATATGAATTGATCCTCTCGTAATGACTATGCACAAAGTCACAAATACTTGTCAACAGACATTACATAGTATTCCAATGGAGATCAATTCCATGGAAACGAAGCCTCAAATTCAAAGTACATTGCTTTGAACATCCTTCTTGCATTAAGTTTTCTAATCTTACACATATTGAATAACTTCCACCTATGGAGACATTTCCATATTCCCATTTTAACTATTACTTCTAAACAAGAGTTGCCTCTTTTCAGAATACGTCAATATGGTCATTCCAAAATTAGCAATATACTTCCAAATGTCCAAGAGCAACCAATCTTTGGTAAACCTTAGATTGTCCTCAACAATTTCTTAATCATTTTAGTCATATCTAATTTTAGACTTTTCCCCTTTTAATGCCCTAGTCATTTGGAAAATTTAGAAATGATAAATATTATAGCAGATGTAATCGATCCCATACCTGAATCATATGGGACACGATTCATGATGTCTCACATAAAGACATGATCCTTGATCAGTCTTTTGCTACAATATTTTTGAATTTGCCATGTTTTCATAATTCGACTATGAAGAGGGATGCCGTAATCATAATCGAATTTTGAGAACGCAATATATATATATATATATATATATATATATATATATATATATATATATATATAATTTCCTTAAGTTGAACCATTCCAACATAAAATTCATATATATATATATATATATATATATATATATATATATATATATATATCCTTGACTAAAGATTAAAATCTCAATCTAAACTTTTAGAATTGAAAAGAAGTATAATGTCCACTCCCTTAATTATAGCAAAACAACTTTTCCCAACTGAAACTTTTGTTTTGTATAATTAACATTGCTAACTTGCAACACTTATCATAATTATCATGCTCCCACTGACACGATGATTATTAGCATACCACTCATGCTCCCACTAGCTTTGCCATGTACTCAGAAATCAACTGGACTTCTAGAAATCAATGCTTTATTGACTTTCTTACCAAATTTCAAATTTCTGATACGAGGTGTTTTGATAAAACTTTATCAAAATCATACGCCTTTCCTTAGATGGCTCACACGTGTGTCTAAAAAATTTTTAGAACTATGAAAAGGGATGTCGTAATCATAGTCTTAATTGTTTAGAACTTTGCCATTTCTCACAAGTCTATGTTAGTGTGCCGGTTAACCACATGCGCTCCACTAACGACTTTGAGAATGCAAATATCACAATTGCTATCTACTTAGTGAAAGCGTTTCCTCACCATCATTTTCGTGAATCAGATAGAAACCTTATGACACTTAGATTTTATGGTGTATGTGTTCCTATCCATGTGAATTTGTCAAAACCATAATCACAAGACAATGTAAGTGACAAATCCAAAATTATATGGATTGAATTTGTTTATTCTTAATTTCTTGCCATATGGCAGAACAAGGGCCTACCATGTCTTCCAAGTTGTTATGAAACCAATCGAGAACTCACAGAACTCATATGCAAAGCCAACTTTAACTGGAATGGGCACAAAAATAGGAATATGTCAACACGATAGGTTATAAACCCCAAGTCGTGTGCTAGTGATAAACAACAAGTTTTTATTCTTTATTAGTTCTTGAAACTCTTTCAGGATCTTTAAGACTCCCACTGTCCTCTTGACATATAAGACTCTCTTTCCAAGAGCCATTCCTTGACAAACAAATATTCAAGAGATAGGGTGGATTCTTATCAAGACAAACACTTCACACAATTGGCCTTAGTTGGCTCTGTTTTATCCAAACATCACAACTTACCAATTTCAAATGTACAAGAGTAGAACACATTTTACTCTTACATTTGACAAGTGTTATAAACCTTCTTTAAGATATGTCACTCAAGCTACAATCGTGGAGTATGACTCTAAGAATTGTTTTGGAATGAAGTATTACTCATCTTCTTGATTTAACCATTTCAACAATTCATGATTCCTCTTCTTATCCATAGGAATGCACTAAGATGTCCTTAGAGGACCAATTGTGATATGGTTTCTTAATCATTAAGATGATCACAAAACATGATAATAAAGTACTCTCCCATCTTTTCAGATTTGAGAAACTTTTATCTTTCTGCCTAATTTGATTCTTCTTATTCGTTCTGCCATACATCAAAACCTTTCCAATGTTTTAGAATTATACTTCAGCTTGTAAGTATAACCATATTTACTAAACTTTAGAAAATCATGATGAATAGTCTTATCGATCTTTTGTGGTGGACTTTGACCAGTGCACAAGAAGGTGTACTCGATCCCTTAGTTCTTCACTTGAATCACATATACATGTGAACAAGGAACTAGTCTTAATTTTTCAAAGATGAAAATTCTCATTCATCATACAATACAACTTGCATGATTCCAAGTTTCGGTCCAATTGAAAACTTGGGTGATGAGAATCTTTCCTTATTTGGTAAATTTAGGCACTACCACAAATGAAAGAATCAAATTCATATTTCCATTATTTCTAGAAACATATAAACATCAATTTTCCATAAATGTCATTGCAAGGAGATATAAGATAAAACAAAATTTTATTTATTTATAAATGCATAATTTTTTTTTCTTTACAATGGTACTTTAAATGAAAAACTATGCTATTACATATTTTCTAGCTATCTATCATAACTTCCAAGTAGTAGCTCAAGAATCCGATCTTCGAACCATGCGATTGAAATCCATCTTCGTGATCAGATTCAACATACTCTTCCTTTAATTTTCCTTCCCTTTGCTTGATCCTGCCAAACATCAAAAGGTAACCGAGTCACATTTTGTATTAAGAATCATCAATTAGGAACTTAATAGAGTTAGGCGAATGATGATTCACCAATTCCCACCATGAAAAATGAAATAGGTATTAGGTTTTCATTGGTTTGAAACTCCTAGATCTTTTGAGATTCATTGAACTTTTCAATGGCATATTTAAATCTCAATTGTTCCCTCTCAAGCTTGTGACTAGGATACCGAGGATCATAAACAAGGTGTGAATAACCATGCAAATATACTTGGTACTCTTAATTTTTATCACCTAATTGATGTGCCGGTTAACCACACACGCTCCACCGATCTATGTAAACCTTAATCCACCCTTTGTCAACCTTATTAAATGCAAGTTAGTGTGCCGGCTAACCACACACGTTCCACTAACGACTTAAGCAAGGTGCAAAGTGTAATTTCATGGGTTAGTACCATATTCACATTTTCCTAAAGTAACTAAGATTAGGAATTTATAAAAAAAGTTTAGTTACTTTATATTTATCATTATACTTATAATGAGAGTTATAATCCTTGTCCTACCCGTTCGGCTAACGACCCTCCACCAGTCAAGGAAGCGGTGGGTGAGAGTGGACACCCATTAAACTGCCATTTTATAGGCAGTAACCTTATACCCCCTTATAGATCGACTTCGTGAATGAGGCCTACTAACGGTAAGACTGACTTTATTCTTATACATATATATATATATATATATATATATATATATATATAAATATTAAACCTATAATATTATAATAGTATAAGGGTTGAATTTGAACTTTTAAAATTCTAAGGGTTTGGAATTAAAGTTTGTGTGAGACTTTAGAAATTCTAAAACTTGAGGGCAAGTTTTGAACAATTCAAAAACTTTTGGTTTCCATAACTTATGAGTTTAATATGGTCTTTATGAAAAACTTTTCAAGTTCCATAACTTGAGGAAAAGTTATGGAAGACATAAAACATTTTATGATGACATTAAAATTAGAGACTCTTCCATTTTCATAGCCTATGACTTTTAATGACACTTTAAAAGAAAAACTCTTCATTTACCATAATTCGAGGACAAGTTATGGACTTCATAAAAACCATTAAGATCAAATTACTAATTAACACAATAATCAAGTAATTTTTCTATGAACAAGATCAAACTCATAAGTGAAGATAATTCATATCAACAATTTTCAAGAACTTAGCTAATCACATAAACTAAAACAAGTCTTGAAACTGTAACAATTATCATTTATTTGGATGAGAATAAACATTACCATAACATCAAAATCAAGTTTTATGAACAAAAACACTTTGTGGTAATGATTCTAATCCAAAACAGACCAAAAAAACTATTTTTTTCACTGAACAGTCACCACCTCGTGGTGAACTGACAGATTCCAAAAAAACGATTTTTCTTGCAAATAGCATCAAGTATAATTGAAAACAAGCCTAGGCTCTGATACCACTGATGGGTTTTGAGCATTCTAACACTCCTATGGTGTACATGCAACCCTATAAATCTTGGATCTATGTTTTCTCTATTATACATGCAAATATTCAATATTCCAAGGTTTCATCCTAAGTAGCATAATATGAAGTATATACAATACAAGAATCTAGTAGAATGACATACCTTTTACTTGTGGTTGATTCCTTGGAGCTTCAAGATCCTAGCACCAATAATGTGGATGCCTCAAGTGGAATCACAAATCACCAAAAACATCTTGGAAAGCTTGAGAGAATAGTAACCACACTAGCAATCGGCCCACTCTTGTATCCTCACACACTAGTTCCATTTCATGTGCCAATGACCTCTTTATATAGTATGGAGGATTAGGGTTTTATCCATGTAAACCCTAATACGCATGAACTTTCATTTCCATAGGATCCATGGGTTAAAAACTCCATGGACTATCCACGCAAGCTTAGCCCAACCTAAATGAACTTGGCCCATACTATATATAAGAGTCCATATTTAATTAGTTCCTTTTGATCACTAAATTAATTCTTGATCAATAATAATTAAATAATATGATTCCATATTAATATATTAGAACTTATAATATATTAATATAAATCATAAATATACTATTCTCAAAAGACTATCCATATAAATTGTTCCTGTGAAGTACAACCCAAATGGACCATGCTACTCTCGGGTCGAATACATACCAATAATAGTTATGGGCTTAGACATCTAATCCAATAGTTATTCACTCCTCGAATTACAAACCTTGACAGCTCACTGCCCCTTTGATTTTTTGGTTGCGATTGATAGAAACACGTTGATGCCCAAAAATTGGATACCGATCACTCATATCGGACATATTAAACAATCCAGATCATACTCCAAGGTATGAAAGGATCACATTACACCAGGGGTCCATCCACTATACTGCAATCAGAACCCATATGAACAATGAACTCTCAACACCTTGTCCTCAAACACAAGAAAATGATCATGCTTACTCAGAACTATCCTCTATCATCTAAAAATCATAAACCACAACTCCCTTCTCAAATATCCCTTTCAACACTGAGCACCAGGTCATCTCCCGACCCAATAGTTGAACCTCCAAAGGTTACCCATTGCATATCCCAAAACGTCTCACTGACTTCCTTCTCACACTAACTATCTCGGCCCAGTGTGACACACAATTCACGAAGTTCTCTTTACCCCAAGGGAATACTACAACCCCAACTGAAATATTCTCACCCTCGAACTTTTTCGTATACTACTAATTAGCTCCATACGTCTCACGGTCATTTCCATACAAATGAACTAACCCACACAGGTCTAAGACATCAGATGACACACAATACCTCTCAAAATGGAACCCACCTCTAAGTACAGAATCTCATTTCGCCTTCTCGATACACCACTAGAGCCAACTCAAACTCGAGAGTCTGGCCCGACGTAAAATTGGAACCACTCATTTCCAATCTGATACTTGACCCGTACCCACGATTCGTGAATTTATGCCCACACCATCTCTCCATTTCCTTCCGCTTACGATAATCCCTCCTCAACCCGGGATACAACCATCCTCGACCGACACAAAGACCCCAGTCTCGCCCCTGGTCTGGCAACCAGGTTCTAGAAGACTCAAGTGGTAAGGCTACCCAAGCCTAAGAACTCCTCTGCGTCCTACTCTGACTAGCGAGTACTACAAATCCATGTAGATTCACAACACTTCTATCTTGCTCAATGGCTAGTGAAAGCTACGGTTCCCCTACAGTTCAACAATACTCTCTCGCTAACCAGTGAAAACTACGGCTCCCCGTAGCTTCACAACGCTCTCCCTCTGACTAGTGAAAGCTACAGATCCCCGTAGTTTCACAATGATCTCCCTCTGACCAGTGAAAGCTACGGCTCCCCGCGGTTTCACAATGCTCACTCGTTGTTTGATGACTACTACGGATCCCCGCAGTATCACCACACCCTCTTGCTGACTGATGAATACTACGACTTTCTGCAATATCGCCACACTCTGTTGCACTAACTCATGGATGCTACAGCTCCCCGTAGCCTTATAACACTTTCTCTTACCACCCCATGATCTCATCCTCAAGTCGACGCCACACTGCTTTCACTAACTCGTGTTCCGCGACCCAACATAGATAGGTGCACGCACCCATCCAAAATAAGCACCACTACTCCTGACGAAAACCGCCATGACAAAACTCCTTTTCTCGCTACACTTCAAATTTTTAGATAATTCCGCTTGATGTCAAATAGCCAAAGGGCTCCCACTAGAGCCATAGATACTTGATACACCACTTGCCATCTCAAACTTAAGACTCAAAATACTTTGAAATTTAGGACATCATACTCGAATACCTTGGTACACCATCACAGAACATCACAATGTCTTGCCTTAACCACTGATCTCATACTCACGACATCATACTCAGATACCACAATGTACCCTCTCAGAATCTCACAACCGATCTTCTTCTCGCACAACTTGTAGCTTTGGAGTATTCCCATCTCACGAATTGAAACACAGAGGAATCGTCAATAACTAAAAACACGTCGACGAAAATCCGAAGCTCCACCCTCCACTGATCATCGCCCATACGAACTACTCACACCGACTCTGAGATTGGTTGACAAATCAACCGTTGCCCCTTCAGGAGTATAAATCACAATCTATACTTATACCCGCAAATCTCAGCTATTGCACCTTGAACTCGACGACCCAACCGCCTCGAACTCAAAAATTTCAATCCCGAAAATCCCTAGCCATAATAAATTCTCTGGCCAACGGCCACATGCCGTGGATTCTCTCATCCTTCCTTAAGCACAACATCACCCACCTTGCAGCTCGCCTCACTCACCATTAACCTAGGTCTCATGTATCCACACCACGAATCTCCATATCCAGTTCTCTAACTGGATAAATGGAAAAATCTAAAAAATTCTTTTTTTAAATATTATTTTCAGAACTTGAATTAACTAAAAAAAATAAAAAAAAAATCCATTTTTTTTTGAAAAATACGTGAAATATTCTAATAGAATATTACACTGTACATATTCTAAAAAATAATTTTAAAATGCAAAATAAATGGAAAAATCCAAAAATTCTTTTTTTAAATATTATTTTCGGAACTTGAATTAACTAAAAAAAATATATAAAAAAATAAAAATAAAAAAAATAAAAAAATGTGTCTCACGATCTCACAAAATTAGACCATCTCACATGAACCTAACCATATATATATATATATATATATATATATATATATATATATATATATATATATATATATATATATATATATATATATATATATATATATATAGATTCAGGTTCATTTGAGACCATTCTAATTTTGTGAGACCATGAGACCAAATCTAAAAATAATTTTAAAATGCAAAATAAATGGAAAAATCCAAAAATTCTTTTTTTAAATATTATTTTCGGAACATTAATTAACTAAAAAAATAAAAAATAAATAAAAAAAATCCCGTTTTTTTTAAAATATGTGAAATATTCTAATAGAATATATTACACTATACATATTCTAAAAAATAATTTTAAAATGCAAAATAAATGGAAAAATCTAAAAATTCTTTTTTTAAATATTATTTTCAGAACTTGTATTAACTAAAAAAAATAAAAAAAATCTCGTTTTTTTTTTTGAAAAATACGTGAAATATTCTAATAGAATATTATATTGTACATATTCTAAAAAATAATTTTAAAATGCAAAATAAATGGAAAAATCCAATAATTCTTTTTTTAAATATTATTTTCGGAACTTGAAATAACTAAAAAAAATAATAAATAAATAAATAAATGCGTACGGTCTCACAAAATTAGGCCATCTCACATGAACCTAACCCTATATATATATATATATATATATATATATATATATATATATATATATATATATATATATATATATATATATATATATATATATATATATATATTAGAAACATTAGTCGGCGAGATTCCATTTTATTAATCATTAAAATGGTGAGGGATGATATGTATACACACACATCCGTCTTATTCGTTAGCTTTGATATTTGTGTTTACATTTCATCTAATCCCGCTCAATTATATTGGTAAACTTTTCAGACGACGGACAACGATTAATATTTTTTCTCGACTATTTGGTTCTCTTTATTTAACGTCAGATAATTTCTTTTCGTATTGATATCATATTTAAATTCATCTCAAGTAGGTACGAATATGTAATTATCTACCATTCAGAAAAAAGAAAAAATTCAACTCAAGTTGAACTCGTAGTAGGACAGTTAATCTTATACACCTTTTATGATTTTCATTTGAATTGACAATGGGTCGATCTCAATCGAGTTTGGATTCAACCTATTCATGAATTGGGTTGGAAATTTTATGTTAACCAAGTTATTTGTATAATTTGTTGATATTTTCAAGCTAACCTATCCTATTAGATAAATGAGTTGTCAATAGATTGACGTGTTTATGTAGTTCACAACCTTACCTTGTCAGTAAATAGGTTAAACATAGTTAACTCATTTAAAATAAAAAAAATTAAATATATTAACTAAACATTACACTATATGAATTTTTTCCAAACTTAATAAAATTTTAACCTATGAAAAAAATATAATACTTATTCACAAATATAGATAAATTGTTCAAATAACATTAAAATGTTTAATTCTAGAGTGATTTTGGCGACTATATAATGGTGTTGGTGTCAAGAAAAATGATGAAATTTGATTTGCATTTTTTTAGAAAAATAATAATTAAATATTAAATTTATAAATTTATACTAAGATTAATACAAGACAATATTTAGATAATTATTAAATTAAATATTTAATAAAGTTAAATGGGTTGTCGGGTTGAAAATATGTTGATTTTTACCCAACTCAACCTATTTAATTAAATATGTTGGACGTGTTAGCCTATTTAACTTAAATGGATTGAAAGTGTTAACCCAATCTGTTAATTTTCGAGTGTGTGAGAGTTGGGTTGACAGTTGGGGTCAATTTGCTTATTCTAATTTTGGAGTTGGTTCGGCAAAAGTAGCTCATAGCAGCTAGTCAATAGCTGGTAGGGTTTTGTTAAACGTTACGCGATGTAATTTTTAGATTTGGAGCTTTTCGTTTAAATCAACGTTAGAAACTTATAGTGTCAAACAAAGTTTTCTGTTTAAAACGAAGTGTTTTGTCAAACTTTAGAAATTAGGAGTTCCCAAATACTTCTAAACGCTCTGAAACACACTCTTAATTTTCATCAAAGTTTTGAGATTTATATATTGGTGTTTCTATTTTATGCATGAACGCTCTAAAACATTTAGAATATTTTTGAATAAAAAACTTATTATATTAATATAAAAATCAATAGGATATCTAAATTAAAAAATAAATTTCCCCATATAAAAAAGAATTAAAAAAAAAACCATGGGTTAAATATATAAACAATCACGATAATTTTTTTTTTTTAATTATAATCATAACCGTAAGTGGTAATTGTTTTCACTTTTATTATACAATTTTCTTTTTATTACATTAGATCTGCTCTCCTTAAAATCCACAAACGTCATTATAGAAAAGAAATGGCAGAAATTGAAATCAACTATACATTTAATCTTGAAATCCAAAAGTCAAAATAAAAAAAAAAATCATTATTTTCATTCAGTCACTTCATACCAATACACAAAGTTAAGCATTTTCATTCAATCTTGAAATCCAAAAGTCAAAATAGAAAAATAATCATTATTTTCACTCAATCACTTCATACCAATATACAAAATAAAGGATTATCATTTAATCACTTCTTACAAATATGCAAAATTTTCTCCATCAAGCAAAAATGAGAGAATATAATAAAACCACAACAAATGATATGTTTAGGTTTCCTATCTCCAATCTAGTAAAATAGATATATTTTTTCCACACGTAACGTCACAAATTTTCATAATAAAATTTCCAGTTTTTAAAATAAGATAAAATCTATTTTTCATAAAACTAGTCATCCATAAAATCATTCTTCGAAAAAACATAAACCTAAAAATTGGAGTATGATAACAATATTAAATCTCAAACATGAAAGCCGATGATAAATGTATATAATCATGTCTTCGCCTTCCCACGATTCTCACAAGTAACTGAAACAAAGCACACAAACATACATTAAACAAGCAAAACCTTACTAGTATAGCATACAACCATGTCATAACAACTATGACATTAGTAACACTGTGAGAAAACTTAGCTGAAACATAAGATAAAAGAACAACACTTGGTGACTCACTAACACAACTACACAACCTCCTAACCTGCCAGAGGTCAACCTTCATATCACTACTCGTAAACCTATGTTTATCTTAAAGTCAATGATCAACAGTCAAAGTAATGACCATCCTAATTGATTGTTGTGTCATGACCATCCCTTGGCCATGTCTTAAAGTTAATAGACAAAACAGATGCAAGACCTTTGTCCATCAGGTCATGGTCAACCCATGACCGCACCACAAACATCTACCAAATTAGGTCCTTCATTAAGCTCTTAATCTGTTAATTCCTAACATCAAACTCTCCATAAACCTTTAATTCCCGTCCATGGTTCATCAGAATCAAAACTTAAGGCATAAATAACCCATTCAAAGCTCATACCATTTTTAGGTCAAAAAAGGTGAAAATAGTTATAACCTTTTATATAGCTCAAAAGGAAACTACCAACCCATGTTCTTTCAAGTCTATAGAGGCCTAGGAATACAAACTGAGCTGGATTTGGCTAGCTAACTGCCCTTTTCTTCACTAAACAAATTTCCTTATTCCTCAACTTTCCTTCCAAGCTTCACATACCAAGAAACACATAGACACATATACATACAACTACTCCAAGGTTTAGTTTTTGTCTTCTCGATAGTGGAGGCTATGAATGGGAAAACCCTAGCCTTTAATATTGAAGGGTTTTAGTATACTACAACATCCTATGGTACACATACAACCCTAAATACCTTGGATCTATTTTTTCACTAATTATACATGCAAATGGTTTCCAAGGCATTAAACCTATAACTAGCATGCATTCTCATATACCAAATAAGATACTAGTTAGAGTAACGTACCTTTTGTGTTGTAGCTTGATTCCATGGAGCTTAAGATCTTAGTGCCTCAAGTGTGACACCTCAAATGCTTCACACAACACCACCAACAACATGGAATAACTGGAGAGAGAAGGTCTTATGCTCAAATCGGCTAGCCCTCATATGCGAAACCCTTAGTACTGATTTCTTGAGCCATGGGGTCCTTATATATTGTAGTTATTAGAGTTACAACATGTAACTCATGTCTTTCCATATTCTTCATGCTCCATGGGTTAAAACCTCCATGGAGTATCCATGGGTTTAGCCCAACATGAAGAATAATGGATCATAAGCCCACATATATAAGAATGAATGATTTACACAATCAATCCCCGTATATTTAATTAGTCTCCTTTTGATCACAAATTAATTCCAAATTAATTCTTGATCAATATTAATTAAATAATATGATTTCATATTAATATATTAGAACTTATAATGAATTAACAAATCATAAATATCATTTTCTCACAAAAGTCTATCCAAATTGTTCCGATGCCATGCAACCCAAATGGACCATGCCAAATCGGGTCAGGTACATACCAATTATAGTTATGGACTTAGACACTTATCCAACAAATATACTTAAATAGGGCTTAAGGCTCGATATCTAGGGTTTTGACACCATCTGCTACCATGGTGTGGCCATCACCTGACAATGCTGCTATAGAAATGACGTGGTCTTGCCACGATGGGTCTCTATATTATGCCGTAGTCCATGATAATGTACAAAACCCAAATTCTAAGATAAATAGACTCTTAAAAATAATGCATGAAAATGGATGTCACATTTGTAATATACTTTCTTGGCTGAGAAACATGAAAAGGGCTATGAATCTAAATCAACTCCTCAGGTAGATCCAATTGGTAGGCAACCTTGCACATATGAGCTGACACCCTCAATGGTCCGATAAACCCAGTGCCTAGTTTGGTGACCCCTGAACTATTGAGATATATTTTATTTTTTGATTTGTGTATTTTGGGGGTTGCCACGTCGTGGTGGAGGAACCAACACGACGTGGGGAGGGAAAATTGGTTGCGGACTCATTTCAGCCACCACAGTGTGGCTTTCTTTTAGCCATGGTGTGGCAGCCGTATGGAGGTCTAAACCCTAAATGTCGGGTCTTGAACTATATTTAAAGGAAGTAGTAGCTACAGTTTAACCTCTTATCAGCCTCCAACACCAAGAAACCTAAACCCTAGCCCTCATTGAAGCTCTTGACTCATTTGGTGTGTTTTTAATGGCCTTGGAAGGAAAAAGAAGGAGCTTTTATGCCTAGCTCAAGCAAGTTACTCAACTCTACTCCTTGTGAGCATCTTCTGGAACATTTGTGAGTTCTCAACTTGTCATCTTGATGATTTTTACCATATAGATCTATGTCATTAGGTATGTTTTGGTCTATACTTATGTTTTGGATGGTTGAAAGAGACAAAGTTTGCAACTTTATGAATCTCTAGTTCATTCGGTGTAGTTTGTGGCTTGGATTTGAAGTTTGGTTGTATTTTGAAGTCATGCATGAGATTTAGGTCATAAACTCTAATTTTGACCTAATATGGGTTCAGGACATGCGTTGGACATGCATTTCTATAAACCACCAACTTTCATGTTGGTTTTAGTGTTAGAAACACTTTTGGAAAAGATGGAGTTTAGACTTAAAGGAATAAGTGCTTAATGGTTAAGTTCATGTCTTATGAAACGTAGGGTTTGAGTTTTGGACTTCCTTGGATGGTCCTAATGGGTAAAGTTAGAAACTTTATCCTTCTAGATCATGTTTTGAGTTAGATCCGAGCTTTGATCTCATGGGGTTGAAGAAAACAGTTTAATCAGTTAAGCTGTTTAGAACCTAGTTACCAAGATGTGGCGTCAGGTCAGCATGTCGTAGCGACTGGGAGTCAGATCGTCTGTTTTTTCGTTTAGGAACTGTGATGTAGCCAAGGATGGCCATGACGTAACGAGTCAAAGTTAACCATTGACTTTGACCTTTGACTTACGTTGACATTTGGTCAACCCCTAGTCTTGGAAGAAAAGCTAAGGTTGTACTTTATATAGCTATATAGGTGGTTGGTAGCATCTGTGTTCACATTGCATCCCTTGGAGATTTATTCCGCATTGAGTATTGTTCATTTTATTATGATATTTTGAGAATACTTTTGTTAAGATTGTATTTTGGGATAATGAATGAAGGGTTTTGATTATCTAAAATTAAATTTCTACTCGAAAATTTTGGGACATTACAAGCTGGTATCGGAGCCTTGGTTTGAGAGATTCGGGCACACTCTTGGGTGAGTTTGAACTCAAACTGAGGATTTTAAAAATGTATTAAAAGAAAATAATTTTCTAAAAAGGTTTTCTTAGAAAAATGGGTGCCATGCGTGCAATAAGCCGAGCGCAAGTAAGTTTTCCAAAATTACCCACACATGTGATATGCTTACTGTTATGAGTATGTGAGAATTGCATGCTAGATTAGGGCTAATAACTTGTTCATGATTTGAATGATAGAATGGTAGCACAGATGCCTTTATATGCCTATTGATTGAGATTTTGGAACTTCATGCTAGTATGGATTTCAGATTGTTAGATAGAATGTTCTGGTTTAGTGAGGCATTGGTTTAGATTACTCGATGCTCGAATGCTACTTGCTCTGTGCTTTTAGAGACATCCAATAATACTGACTAACTATTAAGCGAATATGTTAGATTACATCTTGGGGGGATTAGATAATTTTAGAAGGTTAACTTTAACTCTTATGCATAGCTCTTATCTGAGTCCAACAATAGTAGTGTGAGACCTTGCAGTCGAAGAATTTTTGGTGCCAGTGACATGTAATTGTATTCATGAAGTAGTTAAGAGGTATTAGAAGGAGTCTCTTCTAAAACTGATGGAAGAGTGTGGTGTGAAGGGAACCCTAGGAAGGCGTAGGAAGAATTTTACAATGTGCTTATACGAGCATTTTCAAAAGAGAGATTTTAGAAGGAGAATCTAGGAAGATTAGTAATGTTGGTAGAAGTTCCTAGCATTGCAAAAGCAAGTTAGTTGGAGGATGATCTTTTATGCGTAATGGCCTATAGAATGTTACTGCTCGAATGTTGCTTGCTTTGTGCTTTAAGGGACCCATATTGATGTGGGCTAACTATTAAATGAATATGTTAAGTTACATGCTGCAAGTGTTACTTAATTCTAGAACGATTGGTTTCACTCTATTATGCAACTCTTGTCTAAGTCCAAACGTTGTAGGGTTGGGTCCTTTATTCGAAAGATAATTTAGGTGTTTTTTTTTTAATTTTTTTAATTTTTTTAATTTTTTTTTTGTTAACTGTATTCGGGAAGTAGCCAGTTGAAATTAGAAAGGGTTCTTTAGCAGCTGATGACATGGTGAGGTGGGAATCCTAGGAGAGTTTAGGAAGTGCCTTAGATGAATTTGTGTGCTATTTAGTGGTGTATATTCAGGATGAGGATGGGTTTGGAGATTGTTTGGGCCTTACTGGCCATGTCAGTTTGGGTTTGAATGGTGCAGACCTACATGATTTAGTTGATTTTAAGGTCTCAAGGGACTTATTCGGGGTAGTGCTAGTTGAGTCGTGGGACTCAAGAAGGAAGTGATTGTGATGATCGGCTTGGGGATTTCAGTCGAAGGCTGAGTGATTGGATGATGGATTGGGATGTCACTACCTACAACGAAGATTATGTTCTTCCAACTTTTTTTGTTCAGAGGAAAAAGAGAGAGCAAACAACGATTTTCGAAGTTGCGATATAGATCCAGCATGGGACTAGGTAGTTGCGATTTTTGGCGGCATGTATGGTAGTGTGGGAATACGCAAGGGGATTCTTGTGGTATGGTTGCCTTGAGATTAAATCAAGGGTTTGCTTTCTTTGAATTTAGGTAGGTCATGTGGTAGTCGATTATTTCAGTCGATGGAGGTGAAATGGGAATGAAAACTTTTATTATCTATGAAAAGTCCTGATTAAGAGAATGACGATTCTTTTATTTATTAGTAATGCTCGCGATGTATTGTTTGTTGGGGATTTATATGCGAGGTGTGTGGTAGACCATTTGTTTCTAGATAAAGAACCAGAGCTATGATTAGACCGTCATAATTATTTCTTGTGCATCTACAAAAGATTCTTGATGTTAGACTTGGTTATGATTGGGAGGTTTCCGAGGTATTCAACTGAGATTCAGAATATCTTTCAGTTTTCTTGGTTTTCGTCTAGAAGATCGTTAGGCGTTGTGTTATACATTCTGAGAGTCAGTGATCGTATGTATCTGGTTGAGTCAGTTTGAGTATGGGTTTGTTGCAATGTCAGTTGGCTGGTTGTTTGAACCCCAAGTGGGGAAGAACTGGGTATTCTACTTGGGGGATCATCGACCAATTAGAGTGCATGGTTTCCGAAGAATGGGTCATAGGGATCTACGGTTTAGGTATGTGAGACTATGTCTTAGGATTTGTTCAAGTTGGGGATGCAAAGCAAGTTTCCATCAGATGTATGTGGTCAACAAGTTTATATATATATATATATATATATATATATATATATATATATATATATA
Source organism: Lactuca serriola (assembly GCF_051521515.1). Taxonomy (NCBI): domain Eukaryota; kingdom Viridiplantae; phylum Streptophyta; class Magnoliopsida; order Asterales; family Asteraceae; genus Lactuca; species Lactuca serriola. Next base: position 362,596,810 of record NC_136411.1, read on the forward strand.
TATATATATATATATATATATATATATATATATATATCATGGTTGCAGAAATCACTAATCGGCTGCTAATCGGTGGACTAGCGATTAGGGATTAATCGGTTAGGTGGGGATTAATCGGGGACCATTAATTATTAAGAAAATTATTCAAAAATTTATAAATCTAATTTTAATCCTACAAAAAAGTGATTAATTGGCGATTAGGTCCGATTAGGTCCGACTTTGACCTGCGTTGACCGATCCCGGTTAGGTCCGATTAAGTCCGATTAGGCCCGATTAGGTCCGATTAATTCCGACTTTGACCAGTATTGACCAAACCCGATTATAGTGACCGATTAACAATAAATCTCATCGGTGGAGGTCCGATTAGCGATTAATCGCCGATTAGGCCGATTTCTACAACACTGATATATATATATATATATATATATATATATATATATATACACACACACACATATATATATATACATACATACATATATATATATATATATATATATATATATATATATATATATATATATATATATATATATATATATATATATATATATAGTAAATGCTTGTTTGAATTTGAAGAAAAGAAGAAAATTTTAAAAATCTGAAACTGAAAGTAACCCTTTTTCGGAACTCACGATGTAAGGGCCTTTTGCTCACGACGTGAGCAACTTGGATTTGGGTTTCCCAATTTTTTTCTGTCAAACTTTAAGATTTAAGATATGGATAATTACCAAATTTAAAATGTTTTCAATCTAGAAAAACAATAAATATTATTTAATAGAGATTTGAATTTGAATATGTATTTATTATTTAAATAGTGAATTTAAATATTTAATATGATTTGTAATAGAGATTTATAAATTTGAATATTAACCCCTCGTGATTTCTTAATTGTTACATTGCATCCTTGCAATTAATTATGTAGGGTTCAAAATATATTGTGAGATGTCGAAGTTTCTTAGGCCATGTCTTGTGTCGAAGTATGTATTGCTATTTTTGTAATATGTATTTCATAAGGGCAACTTAGATGTCGAAGCGTACTTGTATTAGCCCTTATGTATATTTTGTTTACTTCTGTTATTCCTATAAATAGGGATAGGTATACAGATTAGAGTAAATTTTGGTCATGAAGTGGACTTTACTCTCATTTTACTCTTGTATCTTTTAGAAGTATTAATCGAGACAAACAAATTCTATTTAATACTTGTGTTCTTGTTTGACTAATACTCTGATTTCATTTCATTCACTTGATTCATATGAAATTCATTTGGTATCAGAGCAGGATTCCTTCAATTGATTTCTGATTTTCTCTTTGTTTCAAAAGTTTTTGCATCGCTGTTTTAGATTCAAAAATATTACGCACTTTTGATCTAGAAAATCTTTTCTAATCAATTGTTTTGATTCGATTATGTTGTTCTTTTGATAAATCGAGTGATCAGTGTTTGATTTTTGAAAGATTCATTCCTTAGATTCCTCTTTCTAAATCTTTTCAACATTTTTTGTCCGTACGTTAATGGCGAACTTCAACATGAACACGATGACTAGTTTTTCTAACCTTCTTGGTTCTTCAACCGAAATTCCGATCCTGATTCCTGAATATTTTGAGCAATGGGCAGATAGGATGGAAAACCATCTCAATGGAATTGATGAAGATCTATGGAAATGCATTACTGATGGAATATGGTCCTACATATTTGCTAGAACAAGTCGAAACTGCTGGTTTCGATCCAGGTGCTGTTCAGCAAACAGATAAGCAAAAGAAAAATGTCAAGAGATGTTTGAGAAAACTTCGTGGTGCTCTTCCACCGATGGTTTTGAATTATGACCTTGGTTGTAAAACCGCAAAGGAGATCTGGGATACTTTGAATTAGATGAATTCAAACAAAAGGAATTCAAACAAAAGGAAAATGAGACCATTGAGCTGTACTATGATCATCTAAATGAATTAATCTTCAAGTGTAGTCACTATGGGGTTAATCGTTTGACTCTTGATTAATTATAATCTTACTTACTTAATGGGACTTCGAAAAGAGTGGAGGAACATTTTTTTAATGATCAAGATACAACAAAGCGTCAACAACTATTCTCTAGGTGATCTTTATAATGTTCTGAAAGCTCATGAAAGCGAGATTAACAAAATTGCTGAAGAAGGAAAACTGAGTTTGGGCGGTCCACTTGCATTGGTTTCAAAAGTGTCGGGGAAAGAGACAAAAGTCGAATTTGTTGATGTTGTTGGTTCTGATGATGAAGGTTTCGTCATGAACTCGGATGATGAAGCTGTGGCATATTACTCAAATAACAAAATCAATAAGTTTTTCAAAAAGCCATTCAATCCGAAGTTCAAAGAAAGTCATTTCAAGGGAAACTCATCTCGGAAGAATGTTAAAGAAGATTCAGAGGTTGTAAAGAAAGAGGATAAGGTTACTGGTTAAAAGTTTGAGAAGTAATTAAACAGAGATTCTGGTTTCGATTGCCACTACTGCAATGGTGCAAACCATATGGTAATTGACTGCATGTTAAGGAAAAGAGAGGAGAAGAAGGAAAAAGTAAAGGATGAAGCCTATTATGTAACAACCTGCAATTTTTCTAGTCAATAAAAGTCAAACCCCTTTTTAATAAAATTTCAAATTTTATTTATTTCGCTAAGTTCATAAAAGGATAAAACATGTTTTAAATTATATAAACAATGTTTATATAATTATTTTTATTTTAGGATAAAAATACACTTAAAAATCAATCCAAGAATATTCATACCTTCAAGAAAAATCCTTCAAATCTTTAGAAATTTCACCAAGGACACCAAGAACACCAAGAACAATCCTCAAATCTTCATCTGACTGAAAAAAGTTCCCAATCGAACACACCATAAGACCGAGAACCTGGTTTTCGGTTGAGGATTTAAGACCGAAATCAAGGATTTCGGTGAAGGCTAGACCGAATTCTAAACTCCAAATAATTTTCGTTAATTATTTCTTACATAGATTAAGTGTTGTTTAACATTTTAAATAATTATTTCGCTAATTTAAATACGAATACATATTTAAATATTATTAGTATACCGTTATTCCTATGTACGTTAGCCTGAGGATCATCTTTCTAGTATCCAGACTCTAACACGCATTAGAGGTGAGTTTATACCCTTAGGTTTTCACTATTTTTAATGTTTTATTTATTATTTTTTTTCGGGGGGGGGGGGGGGTGGAATACAAGTTTAATACAAGGACTCTTGTGTTAACATTCAATCGATTTCAAACCATTACAAACCATTTGCAATTGTTCCAACATGATTCATCACTACATTTGCCAAAATATAGTTTTTTTTATATTTTTAACGCTATTGTAGCATGTCGAGCAAAAGGATAATTTTTCATAAATCTCTTACTACCGCTTTATACACACTATTGCAAATGCTTTAGTTCATTACAAGGTATACATTTAAAACTATAGTTGGTATAGTTTATGAACCACTACACTCTTTTGCTAGTTCAATAACATTACAAGAACATACATTCAAACTGTAATTGGTATAGTTTGGGGGACACTACACTATTTTGCATGCTCAGAGAACACCATACAGAAACACGTATATAAACTATAATAAGTATAGTTTATGGAACACTACTCTATTACACTAATTCAAGGATACACTACTAAATAATTATTTAAGTATAATTATTTACATTACAAAATACACTACTACAAGGTAATACATATAGTTTCAAGTATAAGAGAACACTACTACACTACACGTAAACTAGTTAATACGAAGTTGTGAGGCGTTACTTCGGGGTACCCATCAGGGTACAATACTAAGTCCTATAAGTTATAACCATAGTCTCCTGGAGGGAGAGCGTGAATTTATGTATAGATCTATACGGGACTGCCAATCTCGCACCTGAGCTGCTTGCAACAGCTAGGCCGGCAGGCCTGGGGTGACAAATGTCATAACATTCCGATGCCTGAAGAACGTCGTAGAGGCCACTAGTCATATCAAGCATGGTTATATGAAACTCACAATAGTATCAACTAAAGTATTAGTTTACGGGATTAACACTACTTCAAAGGTTTTGTTTTAAATGATGAAACCATAGTACACTATTTTACACTACAGTACACTACTTTACACTATAGCTGGTGGATTCCAGGCATTCATACAAAAAGGTTTTTCATACAGACACTTCTACATTACACTACTTTTCTAAGTATAGAGTACACTAGTACACTAGTTCAACATATAATTTCACGAAACATTAACGACGTGGTTTTATTTATTAATAAGACTACAATTTACGAATACAGACTATGGTTTACTATTACAATGTACAACTCACTATTTCAAAGTACAACTCACTATTTCAAAGTACAGTTCACTTTTAGAATACAGTAACTACATACATTTTGGACTTAAGGTCTAAGTCTACATTTCATTCACTAAACGAAAATATTGGATTTTCTGGAAGTACACTATAACATTTTTCAAAGAACAAAGACAAGCTTTCCATCTCAAATACATACTTATGAACTCACCAACTTAAATGGTGATACACTTTCTAAATCACTTGTATTCTCAGGGAACCAGTAGACAGGTACACCCGTAGGATTTTGAGAAGACGGAGCTTTATAGAGTCGCATATTTTATACATTTTGTTATATACTTTTGATGTCATACAAACTATGTTATGAACAGAAGTATATGCTATATATTTTATCAATGTAATGGTTGTGTTTGCTTCGATTACTATTATATAATTGTTGTGATACTGTGCTTGATTTCCTCCGCCCCCGAACGTATCTTCCATTCCGGTTTGGGGGTGTGACATATTATGTCGAAAGGCTAAAGGAAGTTAGAGCAAGGACAAAGGGAATACCACTTGTTTCAAAGGGTAGTAGTGATGGGGATGACACTTATCAAATCTAGTCATCTGGATCAGATGACAAAGAGATGAGGAACCCCACACATGGAGCTATGTATGCGAAGTATGAAAAGGGAAGTCAGGATGAGGAGATAGTGACAGGAAGGTTCTTCGTTTCTACTGGAGTACATAAGTCTCCAGTGACTTCGAAGGTACGTTCTCTTCTTGAATCCTTTAATATTCCTTCTAGCTCATATGATACTGTTTTGTTTGATTTTGATGAGACTATTATGTATGTTAATGATTTGCTTATTTATGTTAGTAGTGATGCTGAAAAATCAAAAACTTTACTGCTAGAAACATAAAAATAATTGGAGTCGAAGAAGAGTAGAATAGACAATCTAGAATTATAGTTAAATAATGTTACTTGTGATAGGGATAAGATGAGATTGGATAATAGTATTTTGCTAAAACAACGTAACATCTACTCTAATTCGGCTAAAAGAGTGTATGCAAAATTAATTGATTTACATCATTCCTCTGATATAACTTAGGAACAACATAGGAAACTTTTTCCCTTTTTGGCTATTGAAAGGGAGAAAATAGATTCAACATCCTCTGACTGTGCGAATAAGATTTCTAAATTTGACAAAGTCCCAAATGATTCATATGCATATGGTATTGTTAAAATAGATGAATGTTTCGATGCTAAGGATTTGGTTCATTTTGTGAATGAGACCGTGACCAAAAATTAACAAATAAAGATTTTGAAAAAGACTGAGAATTCGACATCTGACTCTCAACACCATCTTGCTGATATCGAAGATGATTCTGATAATATCAGTGAAACTGAGGAGGAAGAATTTGTTGATTATTCTCAGTTATTTACCATTAATGTCACTTCGATGGATAAGGGTAAATAAATTCGTAACGATTCATTGGAAAAGGTTAACACTGATGAGCCCTCAACTTCAAAATTTCATGGCTATGACCGTGTGGTTGTTGAAGATAGCCAAACTGATCGTGAAAATGATGACGAAGACATTCCAATCGCGAAAACTATTCCCAAAGTTGTTTTTGATCAAGTTTATGAGGAAACACAAAAATTCGCAAAAGTGATGAAGGAAAAAGGTCCTCATTATCTTAAATCGAACTCAGTTGTTTATCCAAATTTCAAATATACCGATGATGTGGTGTTTCCAAATCAGGTGTTTGTTACCACAGGCAATGGAGACAAAGTGAATCCTAAGATCAACAAAATTATTGATGAAGATAACAAAGGAGCTTCAAAAGGAGGGTTTTTCTCAAACGAAAGCACGGTTCAAAATAATCTTAACAAGAGCTCATCTACTGTTCCAAGGAAAAACCAAAATGTAATTGGGAAGTTAAGAAGGAAAAGGCAAATGTTGTTAAACCATCAAATGAATCAGTTTCTCAAAATCAAAACACAAAAGCTCAAATTTTCCATGAACAAGTTCAAAAGATTTCAAAAGAAGAAGGAATTTTGATGTCAAAAGCTCGAAACAAGGTGTATTGGCAAAGTAAAAAGTCTTTTAATAAACCAAAGAAAATTGTCTAAATAGTGTCTAATCAGAAAACTGTTGGATTAGGTGTCTAAGCCCATAACTATAATTGGTATGTACTTGACCCGATAGTAGCATGGTCCTTTTGGGTTGCATTCACTAGAGCAATTTGATAGGATGGACATTTGAGAATGAGGTTATTTGTGATTTATTAATATATTAAAAGAATAATATATTAATTGAGAAATCATATTATTTAATTAGTATTAGTCAAGATTTAATTTGGAATTAATATAGTGATCAAAAGAGACTGATTAAATTTACAGGGACTAATTAGGTAAATCAGTAATATTTATAGTTTGGGATAATGATCCATGTTGATTAAGGATGGGCTAAATCTATGTGAAAGTCAATGAAGACTTAGTTCAAAGGGCCTATCGTATGGATCATTGGAATACCAAAGGTTTTAGGGTTTTATGTATGAAACCCTAAGGATTCCACACTATAAATTTAATCTCTAGCTTCCTAAAATAGGCACCCAAGTGTTCTAAGAAGAAACCCTAGCTGATTTTGGTGCCTCCTAACTTGTCTCTAATAAGCCTCCTCTTTCTATTGGTGTTTCAGTCTTACCGTTAGTAGGCCTCATTCACGAAGTCTGATCTATAATGGGTGTTTAAGGATGCGACCTGTAAAATGAACGTCATTAGGTATACACTCTTACCCACCACACCCTTGACCAGTGGAGGGTCGTTAGCCAAATGGGTAGGATAGAACACAAACATTCATTAATAAGTATAATGAAATACAAGTAACTAACTGTTTTATAAATTCCCAAATCTTAATTACTTAGGAAAAATGTGAATTTGGTGCTAATCCTTGAAATTACACATTGAAACTTATTGGTCATTAGTGGTGCGTGTGTGGTTAACTGGCATACTAATATGGGTCAAATGAAGGATAACAATGGGTAGCTCGTAGGTTATTAATGATCAATGGAGTGTGTATGGTTAACCAACATATTGATTAGGTGATAAATGGCTTCGAGAGTACCAATCTAATTTGCATGGTTATTCACACATTGTTTGTGATCCTCAGTATCCCAGTCACAAACTTGAAGGGCATAATCGAGATTAAACATGCCATTGAAAAATTTAATGAATCTCAAAAGATCTAGGAATTTCTTTTAAAACCTAATTCGTTTAAAATTTCATTTTCATGGTGGAATTGGTAAATCATCATTTACCTACATTCAAATAATTTGCAATTGGATTACGACATCCCTCTTCAAGTTTCAAGGTCTACTCGACGAGTTGGATGCCCTGACTCATCGAGTAGTAGCGGGTTTGGGGCCTCGTGTTTAAGTGACCAACTCGCCGAGTCGGAAGACTGACTCGACGAGTTGGAGCTGGAGGGTGAAACCTTAATTTCCGGGGTTTTGCACCCTATTTAAGGAATCATTAGACTCCCTTAGTCCCTTACAGCCTCTAGAGAGTCCTGCAAACCCTATTTCGTGTGAGAGCTTCATTTGAGTGTGTTTTTGAACTTTGGAAGGTGGAACTTGTGAAAGGAGTTTGAAGGTCAAGTAGCTAGCAGCAAGGGACTCATGTGGATCTACAAAATCTATCTCAGTTAGCTTCATTTGAGGTATTAATTCATGATATTGGCCTCATTTCTTTCTAGATCTTGTTTGGCTAAAGATTTGGGCCTTTCTAGCATATTATCAAGCTATTCTTGGGTATGAGCTCAGATCTAAAGTTGTAACTTTAGATCTGAACTCGCTTTGGTTTGTAAGTCCATAAAGCTATCAACTTTGGCAAGTATGAACCCCTCCTTAAGTGTAAAACTCCATTGCAAGCTTGGTTTTGTCATATGAGTCATTAGAGCCTTGCATGCACGTAAAGTTTGCAACTTTACATGATAAGCATGACTTGGGAAGTTGGATCTGTAGTATGGAGCCTTAGCATGGCAGCATCTATATGGATGAAGGACCGAAGGGACTCGGCGAGTGGCATGGTCAACTCGGCGAGTCCGATGAAGATTGTCGTAGACTTGGAGAGTCAGTAGAGTGACTCGGCAAGTCCGATGAAGATTGCCTCGGCGAGTTGGCAAGTTATGCAAGGAACTCGGCGAGTAGTTGAGGGTACTCGATGAGTTGAGGTCAACATGGACTGTTGACCTTTGCAGTTGACTTTGACTTGAACCAAGGGTTGACAAGCTTGACCCTGGAGTATTTTGGTAATTTGGGAATTTATGGAAGTAAGTCATCGGTGGATGTAGGTGTTGGATTTGGAGCTGCACTTGGTTGAGTTGACTTTATAGGTTCGAGCTGTTAGAGCGGTGAGTTATCCTAATTATATCAACAGTGTTTAGGGCACCAAGGCCGGCCCGTTATCAGATTTGTATCTGGGTATTTGTTTGATATGTTTATTGATCTGCTAGATCTGTATCCTGGTAGTTAGGATGGTATTATGCTAGTGACCTGGTTTAGGTCGTTATCCTGGTATATAGGATAATGTTATGTTAGTGACCAGTTAGTTCGGTATCCCGGTTTAGGATGGTTGTTATGTTAGATTTCATCCTGGTTTAGGATGGTTGCTATGCTGGTAATTTGTTAGATTGTTATCCTAGTTGTTGGATGGTTGCCATGTTAGTGATCTGTTAGATCTATATGACTATCTTTTATTGCATGCTAGTGTATGATATTTATGTGCTCATGTTTATTGGTTTGGGGAAATGGTTGAGGTAGGTCCTATTGTGTGCAGTAGGCCAAGACACCCTGGGCGGACTAGGTAGACTGCAGTCCCGGGCTGGGCAAATCTAGTCAGGCCAAAGGCCTAGTGAGCGGTCCGGATAGGCTGAAGGCCTCGAGGAGGGCGGTCTAGACGTGCCGACGGCTCGAAGAGCGGTCCAGACAGACCGAGGACTGGGAATTCGGTTAAGTCAAACTGATGACTCATTATGCATGTTGTTCTGTATTTGTTGATATGATATGATTATGGTTATATGAGGTTGGTGTTTTGGGGTTAACTCACTAAGCTTTCGGGCTTACAGTTCCAGTTTATTGTTTCAGGTTCAGCGGATGGCCGCGGGTAGGCGAAGGCGTGACCGTAAACTTCCATGATTGATGATTATGATTTCTAAGAACTATGATGTATAAACTATTTTGAAAACAAATTGTAATAATTGAGTGGTTTCAAATGATTTAAAAAGTTTTAAATTGACTTTAATTTTATGGGTGTTATAAGATGGTATTAGAGCCTTGGTTTGAGTGAATTAGAGGAACACTCGTGTGAATCCAGTCTCAAATCAAGGAAAGATTTTCAAAATGATTTTTAAATGTTTTTCAAAATAAGTAAAGAGGATGCGAAGTGTACGATCAGCCAGAGCCAGTAAGTAGACCCCAAAATACCATGTAGTTATTTGATTATGTGATATATTAGAAAAACATGCTAGTACTAGGCTAGGGATCTTCAGGAATTGCATGATAGAATTGCTTGATTACATGATGACTGATAGCCAAGAGTTTTCATTATATGAGATTGACATCATTATTGTAGTTTCTTGTGTGTGTATCACTGTCATACATAACTAAGATCCTATAGCCTGAGAATGTTTGGTTTGGCTTTATTTCCTGTTCTTGTATGATGAAGGGCTTAGGGTAGGATCAAATATTCAAAAGTCTATAGGGTCCAACGTTATGTGTGGCTAACATACATTAGTGCTACAGGGTTGGTGGAAGTTTCATGGATGGGTGGGTTGTGTGAGGCCGGGAGGACAGTTATGAGATATTTTAGCATTCCTTTAGGAGTGAGGATTGAGCACTTGCTATAACTATGTATATTGTTAAGGTGTTGTGATGATACTTGAGACAAATATGGGTAGGTGTGAAAGGTAGTATGGGCCCGTACTACTGAAAGCACATGACCCATACACATAGCAAGGAAGTCACAACCCCTGGGGTTTAGTTAGAAGTTGGTCCTATGATTATGGTATGGATTATTCGAGTCATTTTGAGATTAGATCAGGATCAGGATCGAGAGATGGCAGCCAGGATAGGCCAGTATTATCAGTGGATCCTATCAGGGGATCATCCGGGAGTAGGTGATCGAGATCGTTCGGGGACAGATTCTGGAGATGATTGGGTCTTTTTCGACCATCATGGTTGAGTATTTTTCCGAGCGCTATGGAGTCTTGAGGAGACGGCTGCCGCAACAGCTTCAACAGTTGTAAGGACGACAAGGGGAGGAGCTGGTTGAGTTTTCCAGTATCGGGACTCGTTGTTGGGACATTTTCTGATGAGCAGAGGACAATAGTTACTTGAGATCAGGGAGATGATTTGTGCTTGTCATATTCCGCGGGTTGAGCAGGGGAGAGTAGTGCAAGAGTTTCTGGATTTAAGGCTACGGGGTTTGCTGGAGGCTGGAATGCGAGTCGCGGGGAATCCAGAAAGGAGTGATGATTATGTTCAGCTGGGATTTTTGCAGCTGGAAGTGGAATCGTTGATTGATGGATTGGACTGTCATTTTACAGGGAAATGATTGTGCCCTTTCAGTTTTTTGAGCTCGAAGGAGTGAGCAGGCTTGTGACCCCAGTATCGGGTTGTATTCTAGCTCGGGGTCAGTTGGTTGCAGGGATTGGCGACATTATTTTAGCGCCGGTGAGCGCAGGTGGGTTGATATGGTTTAAGTATTTTGTGAGGTCTGGTTTTCCTTGGATCTATTGTATCAGTCGGTAAGGATTGATTGTGTGGTCTATTGCACTTTTGGGATTGTAGACTATGTCTTGGGAGTAGTTTGTAGCCCAGTTTAGGGCGGAGGTTGCTTTAGCTACTGAAGTTCAGTTGTGGACATTTGAGCGGGTGTGGGTGTGAACCCTGAATGGAATGATCTCTAGAGCCCGAGAGCGGGAGACTTGTTTGGAGCACCTTTGGAAAAGGGCTATTATGTGGGAAGTCTGCGGATAGGGTCCCACATAAGGGTTATTCAGCATTGTCAGGAATCAATGGTTTTAGCAACCGTTCGTGATTGACGAAAGAAAGCGCCAAGGGAAGTGGTTCGTTGCTGAGGTATTAGTTGGAGCAGTTATCTTTGGTCTTTAGGACATGTGTGTGGGGTAATTCAAGCATTAGTGGCTGTCGGTTTCACTGGGATTTAGGAAGTGTTCATCTGGTTATTAGAAGTGTGTGATCAATTGGGAAAGAGTTGGTTGTCATTGGATCGATCGTGGGGAAGTGAGAAGGGTTGGGAATTCTCCAATGTCAATGTATTGTGAGGACTTAGTCGAATCTAAGTGGGGGAGAATCGTCCCGTGATACAGAAGCAGGAGCGGTGTTGAAAATGGGGTAAGTCTCGCATCATTTTCGGGAAGGAAGATAACCCAAGTGGCTGTTTGGTTTGAGGATTGTGTGATTTGGGAGTTTGGTCAAACTCCCTAGCATGTGTATCACGTCTTCTCGGTGGTTTATAACAGAATTTGGGGAATCAGGTTGGAGTTCTGGTCATGATTTGAGTTCAGTTCGAGTATTCGGTCGAGGGTGTGCTCGACTCTGAGGGTTTTTGGATTGATTGATTGAAGGTTTTGTTAACTGCTAGGGCTCAACAGCACTTTCAGCACGTGCGCAGGCTATTTAGCGTATGTGGTAGATACTCGTGTCAGGGAACAGACCACACACTTCTGAGGGGGTGGGCGATTGACATGAGGCCTAGGGTTAGGCCGGGGTTAGAGTCTACATAATGGATCAGGAGTTCGGAACCCCAAGTGGGTGAGAACAGTCTGCATGGGAAGGATCACCGGGAGGCGTGGTCCAGGGAGATGCACAATAATTTAGAGCGGTCCAGATAGACTGAAGGCCGGTGGGCCGTACCAGTTAGGCTGAAGGCTCAGAGAACGGTCCAGACAGGCTGAAGGCCCAGAGAGGTTGTCCAGACATGCTGAAGGTTCTGAGAGTGGTCCAGATAGACTGAAGACCTGGTAAGGCTATCCAGTCATGTTGAAGACTCTGTATGTGTTTGTAGATCTATGTGCGAGTATTGAGTATGCTGCTAGGCTATATCAATCAGTAGATCTGTCCCAATTATTGAACATGTTGCTGGAGTAGGCTGAAGAATCCGATGTATTTTGGTTTGATCAGAAGTTGTTATTAGAGGTTGGATGGAGTACATAGGATCGTGGTGATCTCATCAGTTCAGAGTGTCTCATAGGATTAATTTTCTTGGATCGGGTAAAATTCTAGTTGGGGACTGGAAGTAGATCCGAATGGGCATTCGTCGGCTTTAAAAAGACTTGGGATTAGAATGTTTTGTCATTCAGGGTCTGGTAACTGGGTTAGATCTTCCTCATGATCGTCTATGGCATTTGGATAGGGTTGAGGCGGTCCTGCTTTATGCAGTAGGCCCTGATACCCGGTACGGGTCGACTGAAAGTCATAGGCACGGAGGCTCAAGGGGAGCGGTAGGTTTGAGACGGTAGGCCAACAAACCATGAGGATTTCAACTCGATAGTTGAATTGATTAGACATGTTGGTATTCCAACCCGAAGGGGGGGGGGGTGATATGGGTTAGATATGAGTGCGGTATTGGATGGCCGGTAGTGGTAGGTGTGGTGATGATGGTTTGAGTTATTGTGATGTGTCTTGGGTTGGTTTCATCTGCGAAAGGGCCATAGCGTGTCTGAAGTAAGGAGAAAATGGGTCATTGAAGACTAGGTAAGATGTGAGGCTGACATGGTTCATATAACGTTCATTATGTTGGCAGGAGTTGGTGCCAGGGCGTGGAAGCAAGTCCAGCCAGTCGGTTTCTTCTCAGGAGACCCGTGGGACTGCTGTTTGTGTGTGTCTTTTGGTTCAGTAATCGGTGAGGCGTCTGATGTTCAAGTAGTGGGCAGACAAATTGGGACCAAGGAGGTTTTGAGTTCGCTTGAGAAACGTCATATGGTAGCAGGAAGAGTTGAAATGGGTTTATGACTTGGGATTCATGTGTACTAGTAGTTTTGTAGCGTTATGTTCTTTGTTGATGAAAGGAGAATCAATTAGGCCCTTCGAGCGGTGGAATAAAGTGGGTATCTATAGGGCCGAAGTGTTGGGAAACTGAAGTGATGAAAGTAGTGACGATCAATCATCGGGAGCATTCTAGTCATGAGCTGAACGCCGGAGAGGGCATACCAGACTCATGTTGTGGGCTCGGAGGCAATACAAACCTAGGTTGAGGACCACGTAAGGGTATTCCAGTCACAGGCTATGGGAATAGAGATTGTGTTTGTTATGTCTGTTGTAGGAGTGCGTTCGGATTGGATGTATTGTTGAAGATTCGTAGGAGTTGCACTCGATTGTGACGAATCTGAGGATGGTGGATGAGACGCAAGGATAGATCCTTGGATCTCAAGTTATGATTAGACCCGAGTTATGTTCATAGATGTATTCCAATCTAGGGTATTCCATCTTGAGGATGACCCGACCCTATGATTGATTGGACTTGATATGTTTGGTATTCCAACCCGAGGCTGATTGGGCCACACATGTGTGTTCGTGTTTTAGTGGATCGATTTGGTATGATATTTTTGGGACAAATATCCTGTCAGCACAAAAAAGGGTTCGCTTCAGGAAGAGGGAAAGTTGGGTTTCTGTTACTTTGGATCATCAGGATTTTGTCAAGTTGGAAAAATGGAATGAAGGATAGATCTTATGAAAAGGTTCACTTCGAATTCACATCACCTTTCACGTTTCACAGTTGCGAAAGTGCATCATGGATTAGGAGGCGGTAGTATCGTTGGATGACATTCAGGTCGGTGAGCACCTGGATTATGTTGAGGGGCCTGTGGCCATTCTGAAGAGAAGGGTGAAGGTTCTGCAGAACAAGAAGGTACCTTTGGTAAAGGTACAGTGGGAGTACCAAATAGGTTCCGAGCGGACTTGGGAGTCGGAGGCTGAGATGCAGGAGCACTATCCGGAGTTGTTCACCGCAGCGGACTTCGAGGATGAAGTGTTGTTCAAGTGGGGGAGAATTGTAATGCCCCGATTCTCAGGTATTAATATTATGGCCTTAATTTTCAAGTTTCAAGGTCTACTCGACGAGTTGGATGCCCTGACTCGTCAAGTAGCAGCGGGTTTGGGGCCAAATGTTTAAGTGACTAACTCGCCGAGTCGGAAGAGTGACTCGACGAGTTAGAGCTACAGGGTGAAACCCTAATTTCCGGGGTTTTGCACCCTATTTAAGGAATCATTAGCCTCCCTTAGTCCCTTACAGCCTCTAGAGAGTCCTGCAAACCCTATTTCGTGTGAGAGCTTCATTTGAGTGTGTTTTTGAGCTTTGGAAGGTGGAACTTGTGAAGGGAGTTTGAAGGTCAAGTAGCTAGTAGCAAGGGACTCGTGTGGATCTACAAAATCTATCTTAGTTAGCTTTATTTGAGGTATTAAATCATGATCTTGGCCTCATTTCTTTCTATATCTCATTTGGCTAAAGATTTGGGCTTTTCTAGCATATTATGAAGCTATTCTTGGGTATGAGCTCAGATCTGAAGTTGTAACTTCAGATCTGAACTCTCTTTTGTTTGTAAGTCCATAAAGCTATGAACTCTGGCAAGTATGAACCCATCCTTAAGTGTAAAAGTCCATTGCAAGCTTGCTTTTGTCATTATGAATCATTAGAGCCTTGCATGCACGTAAAGTTTGCAACTTTACGTGATAAGCATGCCTTGGGAAGTTGGATGTGCCGTATGGAGCCTTAACATGGCTTAAAAAAAGCATCTGTATGGATGAAGGACCGAAGGGACTCGATGAGTGGCGTGGTCGACTCAGCGAGCCCGATGAAGATTGTCGTAGACTCGCCAAGTCAGTAGAGTGACTCGACGAGTCTAATGAAGATTGCCTTGGCGAGTTGGCGTGTTATGCAAGGAACTCAGCGAGTAGTTGAGGGTACTCGACGAGTTGAGGTCAACATGGACTGTTGACCCTGGTAGTTGACTTTGACATGGACCAAGGGTTGGCCAACTTGACCCTGGGGTATTTTGGTAATTTGGGAATTTATGGAAGTAATTCATCGGTGGATGTAGGTTTTGGATTTGGAGCTGCAGTTGGTTGAGTTGACTTTATCGATTTGAGCTGTGAGAGAGGTGAGTTATCCTCACTATATCAACAAGGTCTAAGACATCAAGGCCGATCCTTTATCGGATTTGTATCCAGGTATTTGTTTGATATGTTTCTTGATCTGCTAGATCGGCATCCTGGTAGTTAGGATGATATTGTGTTAGTGACTTGGTTTAGGCCGATATCCTGGTATATAGGATGATTTTATGTTAGTGATCAGTTAGGTCGGTATCCTGGTTTAGGATGGTTGCTATGTTAGATTTAATCCATGTTTAGGATGGTTGCTATGTTAGATTTCATCCCAGTTTAGGATGGTTGCTATGCTAGTAATATGTTAGATTGATATCCTAGTTGTAGGATGGTTGCCATGTTAGTGATCTGGTAGATCTATATAACTATCTTTTATTGCATGCTAGCATATGATATTTATGTGCACATGTTTTTTGGTTTGGGGAAAGGGTTGAGGGAGGTCCTGGTACATGCAATAGGCCAAGACACCCTGGGCGGATCGGGTAGACTGCAGGCCCGGGC
This sequence comes from Lactuca serriola, assembly GCF_051521515.1. Taxonomy (NCBI): domain Eukaryota; kingdom Viridiplantae; phylum Streptophyta; class Magnoliopsida; order Asterales; family Asteraceae; genus Lactuca; species Lactuca serriola. Next base: position 362,612,796 of record NC_136411.1, read on the forward strand.
CGGGTAAATCTAGTCAGGCCGAAAGCCCAACGAGCGGTTCGGATAGGCTGAAGGCCCCAAGGAGGGCAGTCCAGACGTGCCGAGAGCTCGCATGGTGGTTTATATAGACTAAGGACTGGGAATTCGGTCCAGTCAGACTGATGGATCGTTATGCGTGCTGTTCTGTATTTGTTGATATGATATGATTATGGTTATATGAGGTTGGTATTTTGGGGGTAACTCACTAAGCTTTCGGGCTTAGAGTTGCAATTTATTGTTTCAGGGTCAGCGGATGGCCGCAGGTAGGCAAAAGCGTGACCGTACTTCCTCGATTGATGATTATGATTTCTAGGAACTTTGATGTATAAACTATTTTGAAAACAAATTGTAATAACTGAATGGTTTCAAAAGATTTAAAAAGTTTTAAATTGGCTTTAATTTTATGGGTGTTAGATCCTTGCCTTAATATTTCATTTGGGTGTTGGAACTCTGATGTATAAACTATTTTGAAAACAAATTGTAATAATTGAATGGTTTTAAATGATCTAAAAAGTTTTAAACTAGCTTTAATTTTATGGGTGTTACATCCTCGCCTTAATATTTCATTTGGGTGTTATATTAAGGATTAAATCAACTTACTTGAAGTTCTCCTTTTGTAGATGTCTAGTTTTGACAACTATGGTCCTCCCAAATCTTTTGGAAAATGCTTTCCTCTTGAAGATGATGTTCCATGTTTTGATCAAGGAACTAGAAATCATACTTCACTTCCTCCACCTCCTCCAATTATTCTCCCTGACCCATAATTTCTTCAACTTGAAAAGTTCAAGGTCACTCAAGCCCTATTGGCAAGTAAACACAAAGATGGAAGGTCTGTGTGTGCACACATCTTGAAGATGAGGTCACAAATTGATAGATTAGGGATGTTGGGTGTCGTTTTCCTAAGGAAGATGGCTGTTTACTTGGTTCTTCAATCACTTCCCGACTCGTATGGTCAGTTTGTTTAAGACTACTATATGACATATCACGACGTGACCCTTCTCGATCTTACCTATTTGCTAATTGTTGCTGAATCGACAATGATTTGGCGCATTGGTCAAGCAAATTTGATTGGAAGATCAATCTCCCAAACTTCCATGGACTTTGACAATGGCAACATTGGAAGCGCAGAAAAGTTTTCTCTTCCCAATGGAAAGGGATCGGCCAAGGTCAAACCATTTAACCAAATAGTAAAGAGAAAGGCTAAGTCTTAAATTTTCCCATGTGCCATTCCAAATGAGTCTGCTTGTTTCTATTGTCAAGAGAAGGGGCATTGGATGTGAAGATGATGTATATACCTGAAAGATCGCAAGGATGGTAAAGTCAAAATATATGACTCTACTCCAGGTAGTCCATTATCTAACTCTATTAAGTTCCCATTTAGTGATTCTTATTACATGATGTACAGTAACATTTTGATGTTTTGCATAATCAAAGAGAAAGAAGGAAGCTTAATGGAAATAGTATGCTGATTCTGATCATGAAGAAGTGGATTTCGATCGCATGGTTCGATGATCAGATTTTTGAGCTACTGGTTAGGAGTTATGATAGATTGCTTAGGAATATTTAGTAACATAGTTTTCATTTGTATTTGCATTGTAAGGACAAGTTTTCCGCATTTTATAAATAAAAGAAAATTTTTGATTTTGTCTTATTTTATATTTCCTTGCAATGACATTTGTGAAAATTGGTGTTTACATTTCTATTAATAGAAATATTGAATATGGACTTGATTCTTAGTTATATCGTTTGTGGTAATGTCAAAATTTTCTAAGTAAGGAAAGAATTCTCATCGCCCAAGTTTCAATTGGACAGAAACCTAGAATCACACGATTTGGACTGTGCGATGAATGAGAATCTTGATCTTTGGGAAATTGATACTAAAATCCTTATTCGCATATGTATGTGAGTCAAGTGAAAGACTTAAGGATCAAGTGGACATTGTTGTGTACTAGTCAGATCCACCACAAAAGACGATAAAGTCTATTTGTCATGATTTACTGAAAGTTCAGTAAATATGGTTATGCTTACAAGTTTAAGTATAATTCTAATACCTTGAAAACTTTCAAAATATAAGCACAATGAATAAGAAGAATCAATTAGGCAGAAAGATGAAAGTTTCTCCAATCTGAAAGGAAAGGAGAGTATTTTAGTATCTTGTTTTATGATCACCATAATGATTATGGAACCATGTCAGAATTGATTATCTAAGGAAACCTTAGTGCACTTGTATGGCTAAGAAGAGGAATCAGGAATTATTGAAATGGTTAAATCAAGAAGATGAGTCATAGTTCGTTCGAAAATCAAGTCTTAGAGTAAGACTCCAAGATTGTGCCCTGATTGACATATCTAAAGTATGTTTATAACACATCATGAAATATAGAGTAGAAATGTTTCTTACTCTTGCACATTTGGAATGGGTAAGTTGTGAAGTCTTGGATAAGACAAACACCAACTAACACCAATTATGTGAAGTGTTTTTCTTGATAAGAACCCCGCACGAACTCTTGAATATTTGTTTGTCAATGAATGTTTCTTGACAAGAGAATCTTATATGTGAAGAGGTCAGTGGGAGTCTTAAAGATGTTGAAGAGTTTCAAGAACTAATCAAAAGTAAACCTATTGTTTATCACTAGCACACAACTTGAGGTTTGTAACCTATCGTGTTAACATATTCTTGTTTTTGTGCCCATTCGGTTTAAGTCAACTATACATGTGAGTTCTATGAGTCCTCATTTGATTACATAAGGAAAACCACCTTGATCAGTGAAAGTACATTGATTAGAGTGGGTGCGTTGCTCAATAACTTGGAAATAATGGTAGGCCTTGTGCTACCAAACGTCAAGAAATTAAGATTGAACAAGTTCAGTCCATATGAGTTTGGATTTTTCACAAACCTTGTATTGTGATTATGGTTATGAGAAATTCACATGGATAGGAACATATACACCATAAAATCTAAGTGAAAAAAGGTTTATCACCGCTTCATAAAAGGATTGTGAGGAAATGCTTTCACTAAGTAGATTTAAAGAATTAGCAATTGTGTTAATTGCATTCTCAAATTCGATTATGCTTACAGCATCCCTCTTCATAGTTCGAATTGTGAGAAATGGAACATAGTCTGAACATTCGAGACTTACTTCTGTAAGTTCTGAATAGTTTAGACACACATATAAGCTATCTAAGGAAAGGTGTATGAGTTTGAGAAGCCTAGATAAAGTCTTATCAAAGCATCTTGTATTAGAAATCTGAACTTTGGTAAGGAAGTCAATAAGTATTGATTTCTAGAAGTCCTGCTGATTTCTGGGTACATGTCAAAGGTAGTAGGAGTATAAGTGTTATGCTAGTAAAAATAATTATTATGCTAGTAAGAGCATAATCTTTATAATGAGTGTTGTAGGGTAGCAATGCCATTTATAGGAAACAAAGTTTTAATTTGCGAAGGTGCAAAGTTTGAAAAGTTGTTTCCCTATAGAAGGATTTAAGGGAGAGGCAATTATACTAAAGTAGTTAAACAACCGTCAAGGACAGTCTAAGGTTCGCTAAGGATTCGTCACTTGTGGGCAGTTGGAAGTATAGTAAATGAATGGATCATATTGACATTATTATGAATAGATAGGATTCTATTAAGAATGAGTTGTCATATGGTAAATATGGAAATGTTTCCATGATGGGAGTTGGATATTAAGAATCTATGTGTAGGTTAGAAACTTTTATGTAAGAAGGATGTTCAAAAGAATGTACTTTGAATGTGAGACTTCATATCTATGGAGTTATCTTGTAACAATCTCCAAATGGAACGCTTTGTAATATCACTGACAAAGTCTCTGTGACTTTGGTGCCTTGAGATTACAAAAGGAGAATTGCATGTGAGTTTAGATCTGACAAGATTCTAATAGTGGCAAGAATTTTGTTTTCTTACACTTATAATAAGGATTAGGGAATTGTATTATGAGCATCATCGGAAATGTGTTAGACTGATATGTGTCACAAGGTAAGGACCATAGTCAAACATAGTGTGCATGCTTGGAGCATGGGATAATAATGTGTAATCAATATGGTTGAGACCATATTGGATTGGATTATTCTTGTGTATCTCTTTGCATGTTTTAGTTCTCGAATAATAAGATTATTCAAACATCCACAGTCAATCATACTTTGGAAGTAAGTAATGAGGAAAGATTGTCATGAATCCGACTGTAGATTGTCTAAGTGCTTAGACATAGCACAAGTTTGTTGCAATAATCATGAGTACTCCTGTAATAATATTTGAGTATTGGATTAAACCCACACTCATCTGAATCACTTCATGGATTTAATCATGAGTGATTGTGAGACAATAACATCTTATATTCTTGAAATAGAGACATATGAGTTTTAGTTTAAAAGTCAATTGCACATTGATGATACATAAACGCACAGGTAACTTGGTGTTATAAAACGTATTGTTGTGTGTGATTTGATGAGTGAATTGACCAAGCATATGAGTCGAAGGTTATCCGTTCCTTTTACCCAATGTGGGATAAAAGCGATATATGTGGGCCCCTCGATGATTTAGTGATGGCACCCTAAGCGCTTGGCCTAGCCTGGAATAAGTTGATGTGTTCAATTGTAGTCTGATTGTCATTCGTTATAAGATGTAAATCGGGAACTAACACATGGATAGAGAGAATGATTATAAATCCATGTCTCATGTCCATACGATATCTTGTAGAATGGAGGAATATTTGATCCCATATCTAAAGGACACGTCATTGACTAGGTCAGAGTTCGACAACGGATTTTAAGAGCTACAATTGCTAATCGAATTTTGAAGTTACATTGACAGTTATATTTATTAGACTAATCCAAGTGGGAGACTGGTGGATTAGGTGCTAAGCCCATAACTATAATTAATATGTACTTGACCCGATAGTAGCATGGTCCTTTTGGGTTGCATTCACCAGATCAATTTGATAGGATGAACAATTGAGATTGAGGTTATTTGTGATATATTAAAATATTATAGGAATAATATATTAATTGAGAAATCATATTATTTAATTAGTATTGGTCAAGATTTAATTTGGAATTAGTTTAGTGATCAAAAGAGACTGATTAAATTTATGGGGACTGATTAGGTAAATCATTAATATTTATAGTTTGGGCTAATGATCCATGTTAATTAGGGATGGGATAAATCTATGTGAAAATCCATGAAGAGTTAGTCCAAAGGGCCTATCATATGGATCATTGGAATACCAAAGGTTTTAGGCTTTTATGTATGAAACCCTAAGGATTCCACACTATAAATTGAATCCCTAGCTTCCTAAAATTGGTCCCCAAGTGTTCTAAGAAGAATCCCTAGCTGATTTTGGTGCCTCCTAACCTCTCGTTAATAAGACTCCTCCTTATTTTGGTGTTCTGTGACACATTAGAGGTATCACACTTGAGGTACTAAGCTCTTGAAAGGCCAAGGATTACAGGCTACAACAAAGAGGTATTCATCTAACTAGTTTTATGTTGTATATCTCCAATTGTATGCTAGCTAGGGTACATGCTTTGGACAAAAATGAAATTGCATGTGTAACTTGAGAAAACTTAGATCCAAAGCATTTAGAGTTGTATGTGCACCATAGGGTTGTTATAGTGCTCAAAACACATCAAATACAACTAAACAAGTTCAGACTTCTTTACAAAAAAGTATTTTGTTCAAAACAAACCTGCTCAAAGACAAAATGATTCATCATAAATTAATTCAAAAGTTCCTAAAACAATTCAAAAATTGAATGTTCAAAAACCAATAAATGAGAATTGTTCAAAAACCAACAACATAGGACTTTTGTTTCTAATCGTCGAAAGGCAAGGTTTTCACAAAACAATTTTCATCAAAATGGTTTTAAACAAAATGAACGGAATCATTTTCATCAATTTCAAAAATCAAAAACAATTTACAAATGGACAACAAGTTAGTAATCGAACATTTGTCGGTTCTAACAACCTTTATCAAAACCTTTTTCAAAACCATGCAAAACAATCATTCCAAAAAGAGATTTTACAAAGTTGGATGTTTGAGACAAGAGACATGAACGATTTAAACCTAAACCACCTCACTTTCCCAATCCTATTTCGAAACAAGTCAAAGCTTCATTTATAAAAGGAAAAACGGATTCGAAGAATATTAGTCATTGTCTTGAAGGAAAAGAAAATCCATACCAATTCAGGGAAGTTTTCACAAGAAGAAATCAAGTATGCCCATGAGTGTTACTTGAATGAGTCCCAAATCAGTAGTTCTTCATCAAAGGAGTCGAATTAGTCTATTCGACAGTGGAAAGCTGTTCCCAAAGCAAAATTTGAAGTAAAACGAACTGTTGAAGATAAAGGGGTAGTCATTGTCAAAACTCAACCAATGAATAATTTGATTTCGATACCTAAGTCCATAGAAGTTGACTTTATCGATAGTTTGAAATATAAGGTATAGAATTGGGTGTTAGGTTCATCGTTTCATAATGCATTTCACTCTAATCACCAAGGAATCGAAAAGCCTTAGGGACCTAAATTTGTTTAATTGATCGCAGGTGTTAAATGGCGAGCAATATGATGAACAAGGGTACATCGATAGCGGTTGCTCTCGTCACATGATAGGTCAAAAGGAAATTCTACAAGACTATCGAAGTTTAGAAAATGTTGGAGTGGTAAAGTTTGGAAATAATAAGAAATTCAAGGTTAAAGGCTATGGAAAAGTCATAGATGGCAAGTTCATAGTCAATCGAATGGCATACGTCACAGGTCTTATACACAACTTGGTAAGTGTTTCACAACTTGTTGTGGGTACTAGTAATCATGTGGTCTTCAACGAGGAAGGTAGTGTCATTTCGAATAACAAAACCAAAGAAGTTTTTCTCAAGTCTAAAAGAAAAGGTGATATGTTCACTCTCGACATTCAGCCCGTAGTTGGAGTACCTTCTGTTTGTTTACTTTTGTGACAACCTGGAACTTTTATCTTGTACATCTTGTCAATTCAAATTATGTTAAGCTTTTTCTATGAACTTCTTGTACTGCTTAAGGGTTCATTGAAGCATTCTAGGCATGACTATAACCAAGGCTGAGGTTAGGAATGAGTCAGAAAGTCGTATAGTAACAAAACTGGGCCATACACACTCTTAAGAGGAGTGTACGGCCGTACACATGTGTGTGCGGCCACACACCCACCTCTTGGCAGCACAGTCACCCTTATATAAAGGGTAAAACCATTTTCCTTCATTCCTTTCACTCCTTGGCCGCACACTACACCATTCTCTCAAGCTTCTTCAACTGTGAACCCTCCAAAGCATCAAGAACATGGGTAATTCATCCTCTAACTTGTTAACCATAGAAGGCCACTCTATCTAAGCTTTAAGTCAGCAAAATTCGTCATGTTCCTCATGTTTAGAAGAGAGTGCGACTGCACACCCCATAAGGTGGCTGCACACTCCTAAAAGACCCTCCAAAGTGAGAGTTTGACTGCTATCTTCAAGTTGGACATGACCCTAGCTTTCTTGCATCTTAAAGTTGGCATTTTGGACACAAACATGAGGTATGTACGGCCACACACCCTTGTGTACGGCCGCACACACACATGTACGGTAGCAAACTCCTTTGTGCGACCACACACACACCTTTGGGCCGCAAACCCACATCTAAGACACTTAACTTGCACTACAACTAAGTATGGACCTAGAACACTTCATGGATGCAAGTATGGACCTTGAAAACACCTCAAAAAACCTCAAAAACACCTTCCATCATGATTGTACGACCACACACCCCATGGGCCGCACACCCATGGCCGCACACACCTTTGAGGTGGCCATACATTCCCCTTACTCAATTCTATGAGGTTCTAACACTTAGTGCAAGTGGTTCCAAGTCCCTAGAGTGATTTTCTATCGTATATAGAAGTGAAATACCTTCATTTGACTTCTATATGTGTTATTACATGTTATTAGGATCAAATTGAGTTCGAGGTTTCACTTGAAATTCAACATCTCGTACCGATCTTTCATTCAAATCACTCGCTCAAGGTGAGTTCGTGCCCCTACGCTATTACTGGTTTCTAAAACGTTTTCAGGGGGGAATACAAGCCAAAAATAAATGATTTTGTGAACTAATACAAAGAGCTTTTAACAAGTATAAAACTCATGGAATTCTCATATTTTACCCCTTTTGTACAATGTTGAGCATAAGGGACATTTTACAACATGTAACCAAAATTGCATAGTTTCTTGGGGTTTGATTTTCACATCAAATACGCTACACATGCAAACTATAATAGCTATAGTTTGGGAATTCATACAAGTTCATTCATATTCATTCATACAAACTATAATGGGTATAATTTGGGATTTTCGAAACGTAACAACTATAAAGACTTTCACTACTAAACATATAAACTATGACAAATTTAGTCTATGATATACAACACTACATTGAACATGGCATTCCATAACTATTTAAGCATAATTGTCACTACATACGGTATACATACGAATTACACTACGGTACAACGCTATAACATTACATGTAAACTAGATTGTACAACATGGTGAGGCATGTGACATCCCCATTTTCCACGGCCAGAAAAGACCAATTTTGTTTATGCTTTGTTAAAAATCAGAGTACTTCTTTTCATAAAAATATTGCGGAATTTGTTCCCAAAAATCTCGATAAATACGTTATCAAAACATTTTCGAAGAAACGTATTTTACTCATTTTAAAACGTTTGGGATGTCATCGTCAATACAGAAACATAAGCATAAACAGAACTTACATTCATTTACACTAGTGATATATATCTCCTTAATCTCTCAGTGTAATGTCACTTCATATCGACACCTGTGATATAAATAAACTGAGTGAGTCAGGTTGGGAAACCTGGTAAGTACATAGGGATTTCAATCCCACAATGTTATATCATATATATATATATATATATATATATATATATATATATATATATATATATATATATATATATAAATATAATTTAGAACTCATAAAACATACAATTTCACCATATATGTGTAAGCAACTCTTATCCCACCCTGTCGATCCTCACAACGAGACTATCCATACTCTCAAACCTAAGATTAACCGTTTTACCTAATCCATACTCTCAGATTACTGATGAATGGTTATGCCTAATCCATACTCTCAGACTAGGGACGAATGACTAATCCATACTCACGGATTAATGATGAATGATGATTCCTAATCCATACTCTCGGACTAGGGACGAATGACTAATCCATACTCTCGGATTAATGACGAATGATTATGCCTAATCCATACTCTCGGACTAGGGACGAATGACTATGTATTAATCCATACTCCCGGACTAAGGACAACTGACTATGTCTTAATCCATGCCCCCGGATTAATGATAGTTAACTATGTCCAATCCATACTCTCGGACAAGGGACAATGACTATGTCTAATCCATGCTCTTGGATAAATGACATATACTAAAGTTCTATTCTCTGAGTATAACTCACTTGTACTCGTAATAAAATACTACCCAATATTCCTCATAATTAATTTAGATTTACTCTTTATCCTAAATCATCATATATAATCATGTATGTTCTTTAACACGTATTTCAGGCAACATCAATTAACTCGCACATAAACATATAATTAATACTTCAATCAATACTTGTATTAAAATTATGTTCATGAAAGGGACTATGCACTCACCTGTTAAGGTGGTGAGTCGGCACTCGAACAACACTTCGTTACTTTTAAAATAATTATCCCTTGACGAAATCTAGTATCATTACCATTAGAGTTTAGTCTAACGTTAACCGCGACTAATTAATAGTCTAGCTATTATTACTATTATATAAGCGTTAAATAACACTCAATATAACTCATAATAATAGCCCAAATAATTATTTTAATGTCCTAATAATGTTACTATAATTAATTAGAAGCTATATTAAAAATAGCGTAGGCGTAGCTCACTTACAGCGGGTTTTTCGCAAAAACCGGGCTTCGCTGGAGAAGCGTTCCCGAGCCAAAAGGCTCTTTTCTTGGGACTTCGGGAGCCTCGGGGCTTCCTTCGGGTGCTAGGGGGTTTACCTAGGCTTTTAGGGGGGGGGGGGGGTTAGGGAGCTTAGAGAGAGAGTGTAGAGAGAGAAAGAAGGTTTGAGAGGTGTGAAGAAATGGCAAGACCCGGCACCTCTATTTATAGGGTGAATTCCTGATGGACTCGCCGAGTTGGGGCATGTGGCAGCCTTCTGGTAGTGTCACGTGTCCAATTATGGTGGTGCCACGTCACCCCTATCGTGTATCAGCCTTCGAACTTAGAAAAATCATAACTCTCGCATAAGAGCTCCGTTTTCGACGTTTTTTTTTTCAACACGTAGGTAAAATCAGAATCTACAATTTTCATTTAGATTTCGTCGGCTAATTCTCGACCGATCTCAAATTTAACAGTAGGAGGCGTCTAAACTGTTAAATGACCGCGGAGAATTCGTAACTCCTTCATACAGACTCCGTTTTTGTCTATATTTTTACCGTTGAGTTCCTATTAATGAGATATTCAACTCTCATTTAGGTTGCGTAAGCCAAAAACCGCTTGAACTAAAATTCGAGTTTTGGGCTGTGCACTGCTAAGCCGAATCTTAGAAAAATCATAACTTCCTCATACGAAGTCAGATTTGGGTGTTCTCTTTATGGATGTTATCGGTTTAATGTATACTACAACTTTGGTTTAGATTGCTAAGGCTAAAAGTCGCTCCATCGTGAATTTACTATTTACGCTTCCCGGTGTCGTGTCGATTTTGCCGTAAAACTTCGACGAGCCATAACTTCTTCGTTATAACTCGGATTTCAACGTTCTTTATATGTACAGAAACCTTGAGACATATTATACAACTTGGTTAAGACTATTTATTATAAATAATATTTTGCCGAAAAGTCGTTTTCGACCCCTATTATCTCTAAATTGACTAGCCCGGATCTACGGGCGTTATACTTATCTCCCCCTTAGGATGATTACGTCCCGGAATCATCAACGAAACAGGGCAGTATAATGACTCCAAATGTTATCTCTTTATCCTAGGTAATAATTATAACTTCCTTGTTTCTTCGAATGAGTATCTAACTCTTGGACTCCTTGACTGTAGGCGGTGCTCGATCTTGCACTTGCTCGCTATCTAACGTTAGACTCCAGATTATGACCTTCAAGTCACAATATTGATCCTCATTGGATACGAACTTAAGATAAGTTCTTTTATTACTACAATGGACCGATGTATCATATTCTAATGACCTCTCATCGTATGTTGCAACGCTCAGACTCAGGTCTCTTAGAGTCAAATTCCAAAACAGAGTATACCTTCCTTCATGTTCTAATGTGATACAATCACATTTCAATATGTAGCATTTCTAGCTACCAACTTCTTTAACAATCATCGCGATACTTCTACTGATCGCCTTGGTTAGCTTTCATTTCAATCTTTTGGTTTAAGTGAGATGCTACATCGAACTTGGTTCTTTGAACCACGTATCTGATGGGTTTTGGTCATAAGACATCCTATGTGCTCATACAAACCCTAATGCTTGGATCTAGGTTTCTCTATTGTATATGCAAGTTATCCAAGACTATAAACCCTAATTCTAGCATATGGAAATTGATATTAACATATAGTTAGGTTTAAGATGTTACCTTGATTGTTATGTAGCAATAACAATCCCAATTCCTCCTTAAATTGACTTTGGAAGGCTTAGAGTCACAAGTGTCACTCCTCTAATGGCTCACAAACACCATAAGCAAGAGGATGAAGAGGAGAGAGGTTAGAGGCTGCCCAAAACGTGTTCTAACCCTAGAAAAGAAGTTCCCCACGTTTTTGAGCCTTAAGGGTTCTATATATAGTGAGGCTATTAGGGTTATCTAACAAGGAAACCCTAATTTGGTTGCTTAAGCCCTAAGCAACCCATAGACTCCTTTAATCAAGCCCTTTGACGATTTCCTTATGGGCTTCCCATAAGAATTCGTCCACCTCTTGATTTAAGACAATCCATGGCCCAAATTGCAATTATCTTATAATTGCAATTCCAGTCCCTTAAGTTTAATTAATCTCTTTTAGTCACAAAACTAATTACCAATTAATTATTGACTAATATTAATTAAACAATATGATTTCTCCTTTAATATATTATTCTCATAATATGTTAATAAATCATATTTAATCCTTTCTCTCCATAATTCATCCTATCAAGTTGCTTTGGTGAAGGCAACCCAAAAGGACCATGCACCATCGGGTCAAGTACATACCAAAATAGTTATGGACTTAGACACTAATCCAACAGTCTCCCACTTGGATAAGTCTAATAACTATTCTGCGTATGACTTCTGATCCTGATCTGCAATCATAGCTTTCCAAAGCCGTTGTCAACTCTGATCCTATTAGATACGCGTGTCCTTAGATAAGGGATCATATATTCCTCCATTCTAGATATCATATGAGATATGATTTCAAATCATTCTCTTTGTACTATATCTCGATTCCCGATTTATGACGACTGACTAATTGAACAAATCAAATTAGCCCTAGCCCGACCGAGCATTTACGTTTGTCATCACTAAATCATCGAGGGGCCCAAAGATATCGCTTTTATCCTACTTTGGATAAAAGGAACGGATAAACTTTGATACAATGCTTGCTTGCACTTACTAACCAAATCACACACAACAATATGTTTTATAACACCAAGTTACTAGTGCGTTTACATATTATCAATGTGCAACCGATTTGCAAGATACAACTCACACATCTCGGTTTCAAGAATATAAGATGTTATCGTCTCACCAATCACTCGTGAAACAATTCATGGAGTGATCCAAGTGAGCGTGGGTTTAATCCAATGCTCAAATTCATATTCATAAGCACTCATGAACGTTGCAGCAAACATTTGCTTATGTCTAATACCCTTTTAGACAATCCACACACCAATTCACGACAGTGTTCATTCATACCTACTTCCAACATATGAACGTCTGTGGCCCGTTCGAATAATTCGATTATTCTTAATAAATTCAATTATTCTGGAAGTCAAAACATGCAAATGTCAAACACAAGAATAATACTAATCCCATATGGCCTCAAACCTTTGAGTATAAATAAAATGCCTTTATTTATCACCATATCGATTACTCATTATTTGTCGTTTTGGGTAATCAACTTCTTACTTGAATTACAACACTTGTCCCATGCTCTTAGCATGCACACAATGTTTATCTATGGTTCTTACTTTGTGAAATAGATCAAATTGAACACATTTCCAATTATTCTCATTTCACAACTCCAAATCCTTTTTCATAAGTGTAAGAATATCAAATTCTTGCTACTTATAGAATATGCTAGATTCTAACATTCTATGCAATGATCCTTTTGTAATGTCACTGCACCAAAGTCACAAAGACTATTGCCAATGATATCACAAAGTCCTCTAACGGAGATTGTTACAAGACAATTCCTTAGATATGATGTCTCTTTCTCAAAGTGCATTCTTTGAACATCCTTTTGCATAAAAGTTTCTAATCTAGTCATAGATTTTCAATATTCAATTTCCAATATAGACACGTTTCCATATTTTCCATATGACAACTTATTCTTAATAGAATCTTTTCTATTCATAATAATGTCGATATGGTCCATCCAATATGGAAACATTTCCATAATTTCCATATGACAACTCATTCTTAATAGAATCTTTTCTATTCATAATAATGTCGATATGGTCCATCCAATGCCATGCTTCCAACTACTCACAAGCGACCAATCTTCGTCAAATTTTAGATTGTCCATTGATAGTTGTTTAATTATTTTAGTCAAAACCAATTCTAGTCCCTTTTCCCTCTAAATGCGCTAGACATTTGGAAAATTTTAGAATGGTCAAACATTAAAACATTTGCAATCGATCCTATACCCGAAGCGTATGGGACCCGACGCATAATGTTTTATTTGCTATGTTCTCAAAATTTGAATTGTGAAGAGGAATGCCGTAATCAGAATCGAAATTTTAATAACACACTATGTACCTTTGACTAAATTTATTAACATTTCTCAACCTAAGCCTTTAGATTTGAAATGAAGCATAATATTCTCTCCCTTAATTATAGCAAAACAACTTTACAACCCTCACGACTTTGCAAGGTATAACTCTTGTTTTCTATAATTAATATTGCCAACTTGCAATACGTGCCTTAATAATCATACAACCATAACTTTTATGCTCACACTATCATGATGATTATTATAAAACATAACACTTATGCTCCCACTAGCTTTGACATGTATTCATAAACATCTTAACTTCCAGAAAGACAATACCTATTGAATTTCTTAACTCCATGTTTCTAATACTTAATGCTTTGATAATCTTTTATCAAGGCCTTTTAAACTCATACACCTTTGCCTTAGATAGGTCATATGTGTGTCTAAACACTTAAGACTAATTCCCAAACCTCACAATTCAAATCATGGAAAGGGATACCGTAACCATAATTAAATTTGAGAATGCAATTTTACAATCACTATCTTCTTAAAATCTTTCTTAGTGAAAGCATTTCCTCACAATCATTTTCATGAAGGAGGAAATCTTATGACACTTAGATTTGAGCGGTGTATGTGTTCCTATCCATGTGAATTTGTTAAAACTAAAGTTTACGACAAATTCAAACTCATCTGGACCGAACTTTCTTAATCTTGATTTCTAGCCTTATGGTAGCACAGCTGCCCACCACGTCTTCCAAGTAGTTAAGCAGCTCACCTTTTCTTATTAATGTACTTTTCATTGATCAAGGTCCTTGCCTTTTATGCATTCAAATGAGAACTCATAGGACTCACATGCATAATTAACTCGATTGGATTGACACAGAAACAAAATAATGTCAACAGGATAGGTTGTAAACCTCAACTCGTGTGCTAGTGATGATCGATAAGGTTTATTTGATTTGTTCTTGAAACCTTTGAAGACCATTAAGACTCCCACTTACTCCTTGACATATAGGATTCTCTTGTCAATAACCATTTCTTGACAAACAAATATTCAAGAGTTAGCGTAGTTTTTATCCAAACATTTCATAAATTGGTCCAAGTTGGTCTTTGTCTTATCCAAGACATCACAACTTTCCACATTTGATGAATGCTATAAACCTTCTTAATACTTATCACTCAATGCCGCAATCTTAACTCTAACACTTGTTTTGGAACGAAGTATGATTGATCTCTTGATTTAACCATTTCTCCAATCCTTGATTCCTCTTCTTAAACATACAATTGTACTAAGACTCACTTAGAGGATCAATTGAGATATGGTTCTTAATCATTAAGACTTATCATAAAGCATAAAAGGTACTCTCTCTTCTTCTTAGAATGTAGAAACTTTTATCTTTCTGCCTACTTGATTCTTCTTATTCGTTCTGCTATTGATTTAAACTTTTTCAATCAATTTAGAATTACACTTAATCTTGTAAGTATAATCATATTTACTAAACCTTTAGTAAATCATGACGAATATCATTGCTACTCTTATGGTGGACTTGATTAACACGCAACTTTGTGTGCTCGATCTCCTATTCCTTCACTTGACACTTTGTCAATGAATTAGTCTAATTTCCAAATATGAAATTTCTCATTCATCGTGCAACCAAGTTGCATGATTCCAAGTTTCTGTCCAATTGAAACTTGGGCGATGAGAAACTCTCCCTATTTGGTAAATTCCCGACTTTCCATAAATAACATAATAAGAACCAAATCCATTATTGCTAATATTCAAACATCAATTTTTCATATGTGCCATTGCAAGGATAAATAAATAATATAAGATCAAAATTTATTTTATTGCGGAAAAATTTGTCCTTACAATGCAATTCATTGAAAAACTATGCTAATACATCTTTCTTAGCAATCTAATTCTAACTCTAAGTAGTAGCTCAAGAATCTAATCTTCGAGAAATGCGACCGAAATCCATTCCTTCATGGTTAGATTCTGCTCACTTCTTCCTTTAAGCTTCCTTTCTTCGATCTTACATAACATCAATTGTAATCTTATCACATTATGTATTAAGAATCTAGAATAGGAGCTTAAAAGAGTTAGTTAGAGGATTTTACTTATATTAGAGCCATACGTTTTGACTCTCCCATCTCTTAGATCTCTTAGGTAAATGGGGCAGCTTCGTCTCCAATGCCCCTTCTCTTGGCAATAAAAGTAAATCGACTCTTTTGGAACAGCACATGGAACTACTTCAGACATCGCCTTTCTCTTATGATCAAACCTTTCGATCATGGCATGTCTTTCATTGCCATTGTCTACATCCATAGAGTTCTTGAAGGCAGATTCACCGATCAACTTTGCTTTTCTATTGCGCCAAATCATTGCTGATTCAGCAGCAATAAGCATATAGGTGAGATCTATAAGGGTCACGTCGTAGTTCATCATATAGTACTCTCTTACGAACTCACTATATGAGTTAGGAAGTGACTGAAGAACCCAAGCAACAGCCATTTCCTCACAAACAACGGATCCCAACATTCTTAACCTATCAATGCGTGACTTCATCCCTAGGACGTATGCACACACCGGCTTTCCTTCTTTGTGTTTACTTGCCAAAAGGGCTTGAGTGATCTTGAACTTTTCAAGCCTTTGAACTTGTGGGTTAGGGAGAACAATTGGAGGAGGAGGAGGAAGTGAAGCATGATCTCTTCTTCCTCGATCGAATCGTGGAATATCATCTTCATGTGGAATGCTTGTTCCACGGGATTTGAGAAGACCATAGTTGTCAAACTTTGACATCTTCTAAACGGGAGAAAACGAATTCAAGTTAGTTGATTGATTGAGTCCTTAGTAAATCACCCAAATGAGATACTAAGGCTAGGACCCAACACAATATTCTACAACTCAGGAGAGGGATGCCGTAACCCAAATTGCAGAACATTTGAAGGTAAGTGAATGACGATTCACTAATTTCCACCATGAAAAACAAAAAAGAAATTTAAGTTTTAAATCTATGAAAACTCCTAGACCCTTTGAGATTCATTGAACTTTCAATGGCATGTTTAAATCTCGATATGCCTCTCTTGTTTGTGACTGGGATGCCGATGATCACAAAGCGGGTGTGAATAACCATGCAAACTTACATGGTGCCCTCATATGTTACAGTCACCTATTCGATGTGCCGGTAAACCACACACGCTCCACCGAACTATGACAAACATTGAGTCACCCTTTTCTACCTTTGCTTAGAACCATTTAGTGTGCCGGTAAACCACACACGCTCCACTAACGTCTTCGCAATGGCAGAAGGTGTAATTTCATGGAATTGTATCAATTCACTTTTGCCTAAGTAACCAAGATTGGGAATTTTATGAAAACATTTAGTTACTTTTATACTTCATTATGCTTATAATGGAAGGTTTCGTCCTATCCTACCCGTTCGGCTAACGACCCTCCACTAGTCAAGAGTGCGGTGGGTAAGAGTGGATACCCATTCAATCGCCATTTTATAGGCAATTTCCTTAAACACCCCTTATAGACCAGCTTCGTGAATGAGGCCTACTAACGGTAAGACTGACTTTTACTCATACATATATATAATGTTAGACTTTTAATGTTATATATAGTATAGGGTGTATTTTATACTTTTAAAATATTAGGTGGTCAAATTTAACAATTATACCTTTAATTTAATTAAATTGTAAACCAAAACTTTTATGGATTTATTAAACCTATTTTAATTATACACCTTAATTAATTAATAAAACCATAAGGGTGTTATTTGAATGTTTTCAAGACTATACTAGAGTTTTAGAATTTAACATTCCTAATTAAACTTTTAATCAAATTTTAAATTCCAAAACTTGAGGGCAAGTTTTGAAACATTTCAAACATTAGGGTTTAGAATTTAAATATACATCAAATTTAAACCATTTAATCAAAATTTAAATTCCAAAACTTGAGGGCAAGTTTTGAAACCTTTTTCAAAACATAAGGGTTTCAACTATTTAAATTTCAAAACAACAAAACTTTTGGGTTCAAATTTAAACTATAAAACCTAAAGGGCAAAATATGAAACTTTTCATAACAACAAGGATCAAATAACAAATAATTTAAATTAACATTTAATCACATAATTATCCATATTTGATTTGTTTAATGATTTCTTACAAAACAATTTATCAATTTAGTCAAAATAATTAATCAATTATCTTATAAGGAAACAATTATCTTATTAATTGATAAATATCTTCAATTAGATCAAAATTATAGTCAAATATATCATATAATTGGATTAATATTGATCTAACATGATAAGGTAACTATCCGAATGCAAAAACAACAAGAAATCCCGAGATAACCTCCATCTGACGAGTTGACTCGTCGAGTCAAGCCTGGACTCGTCGAGTCACCTTGGACTCGGCGAGTTCAGCTATGGACTCGGCGAGTCCAGCCTCCAGAAACCCAAAAAACGAATTTTCCAGATATGCAATGCATCAATACAATTGAAACCAAGCTAGGCTCTGATACCACTGATGGGTTTTGGTCATAAGACATCCTATGTGCTCATACAAACCCTAATGCTTGGATCTAGGTTTCTCAATTGTATATGCAAGTTATCCAAGACTATAAACCCTAATTCTAGCATATGGAAATCGATATTAACATATAGTTAGGTTTAAGATGTTACCTTGATTGTTATGTAGTAATAACAATCCCAATTCCTCCTTGAATTGACTTTGGAAGGCTTAGAGTCACGAGTGTCACTCCTCTAATGGCTCACAAACACCATAAGCTAGAGGATGAAGAGGAGAGACGTTAGAGGCTGCCCAAAACGTGTTCTAACCCTAGAAAAGAAGTTCCCCACGTTTTTGAGCCTTAAGGGTTCTATATATAGTGAGGCTATTAGGGTTATCTAACAAGGAAACCCTAATTTGGTTGCTTAAGCCCTAAGCAACCCATAGACTCCTTTAATCAAGCCCTTGGACGATTTCCTTGTGGGCTTCCCATAAGAATTCGTCCACCTCTTGATTTAAGACAATCCATGGCCCAAATTGCAATTATCTTATAATTACAATTCCAGTCCCTTAAGTTTAATTAATCTCTTTTAGTCACAAAACTAATTACCAATTAATTATTGACTAATATTAATTAAACAATATGATTTCTCCTTTAATATATTATTCTCATAATATATTAATAAATCATATTTAATCCTTTCTCTCCATAATTCATCCTATCAAGTTGATTTGGTGAAGGCAACCCAAAAGGACCATGCACCATTGGGTCAAGTACATAGAAAAATAGTTATGGACTTAGACACTAATCCAACAGTATCATACTAATCGTAGTCGGCTCAATTTAATATGACCACTAGGGTTGGAATAACAACAATCTTCTTAGTCATTACTGAAACGATGGTACTGACATGGTTGGATAAAACGAAATCATTTACTAGCTTCTTGGTAACCTTGTGACTTTCCCTGATCCAAGCGTGAGTCCTGTGCTTCCGGTAGTATATGCATCTACTACCTTTCACACTTACTCATACTCTTCCCAAGTATTGTCTTGCAGTCCCCAAGTCCCAAAATCACAAAACAATTTAACACATACGAGTGTGTCCAAATAATCATAAAAATTTCGCTAGACTCTACTAGGATTTCTTTCATGCGTATCTTCAATCATCAATTCTGCTTCAACTCGGTTGGTGGTGGAAATTCCAGATGATAGGAAAACTTTATGAATTACACCAATCGTTCTATCATCCCGTCAATCAAATGTGTACATTCAGATGTACCGTACTTCTCTAGACATACTACTATTTTATTAGACGTATTCTAAAGGAAAGATACCTCTTATGATATCTTCCGATAGGTATCATTCACTATCGTAAGGCATCTCATTTCCTCTATTTTCTCTGTCTATCATGGTTTGCATCACTTCCTGAACTTCTGCCATTGTGATAGGTTCGGGTGCAGGCACAACGACCGATGCATGACCCATCACATTCTTAGGCTTAAGTTGTCATCTTCCTCGGATATTTCCTAGTCTGTCTTCACCTTGACGTTTTGTACACCCAAGAAGACTTTCGGTGTACCGAGGCAAGAATTTTAAGATAAGAAATATTTTATTTACGATAGACGTATAGATCTCCTTGTCACACCGAAAAGTTATATGCCAGTTCTAATACTATAATCAAACGTTTAGAAATCTGAACACATAAAATTTCCAGATCCGGTCGGCAACAGACTATAGATCCGAACAAATAATAGCATATAAGACATTTTTATAGCTATAACATAAAGCATTTAGCACATAAAACATTTTAAGCATCTTTCCTAAAATAAACTAGTGCTCGTGTCTAAATTATAGCAGACACTCATCTCACAATCATCGCTTAGCATTCTAAGTTTAAGTCTAGAAATTTCCTACAAATTCCTAGTTCGCTTAAACTAATGCTCTGATACCAACTGTGACATCCCCATTTTCCACGGCCAGAAAAGACCGATTTTGTTTATGCTTTGTTAAAAATCAGAGTACTTTTCATTAAAATATTGCGGAGTTTGTTCCCAGAAAACACGATAAATACGTTATCAAAACATTTTCGAAGAAACGTATTTTATTCATTTTAAAACATTTGGGATGTCATCGTTAATACAGAAACATAAGCATAAAAAGAACTTACATTCATTTACACTAGTGATCTATATCTCCTTAATCTCTCAGTGTAATGTCACTTCATATCGACACCTGTGATATAAATAAACTGAGTGGGTCAGGTTGGGAAACCTGGTGAGTACATAGGGATTTCAATCCCACAATGTTATATCATATATATAATTTAGAACTCACAAAACATACAATTTCACCATATATGTGTAAGTAACTCACATCCCACCCCGTTGATCCTCACAACGAGACTATCCATACTCTCAAACCTAAGATTAACCGTTTTACCTAATCCATACTCTTAGATTAATGACGAATGGTTACGCCTAATGCATACTCTCAGACTAGGGACGAATGACTAATCCATACTCTTGGATTAATGATGAATGATTATGCCTAATCCATACTCTCAGACTAGGGACGGATGACTAATCCATACTCTCGGATTAATGACGAATGATTATGCCTAATCCATACTCTCGAACTAGGGACGAATGACTATGTATTAATCCATACTCCTGGACTAAGGACAGCTGACTATGTCTTAATCCATGCCCCCGGATTAATGATAGTTGACTATGTCCAATCCATACTCTCGGACTAGGGACAATGACTATGTCTAATCCATGCTCTCGGATAAATGACATATACTAAATTTCTATTCTCTGAGTATAACTCACTTATACTCATAAGAAAATACTACCCAATATTCCTCATAATTAATTTAGGTTTACTCTTTATCCTAAATCATCATATATAACCAGGTATGTTCTTTAACACGTATTTCTGGCAACTTCAATTAAGTCGCACATAAACATATAATTAATACTTCAATCAATACTTGTATTAAAATTATGTTCATGAAAGGGACTATGCACTCACCTGTTAAGGTGGTGAGTCGGCACTCGGACAACACTTCGTTACTCTTAAAATAATTATCCCTTGACGAAACATAGTATCATTACCACTAGAGTTTAGTCTAACGTTAACCGTGACTAACTAATAGTCTAGCTATTATTACTATTATATAAGTGTTAAATAACACTTAATATAACTCATAATAATAGACCAAATAATTATTTTAAGGTCCTACTAATGTTACTATAATTAATTAGAAGCTATATTAAAAATAGCGTAGACGTAGCTCACTTACAACGGGTTTTTCGCAAAAACCAGGCTTCGCTGGAGCAGCGTTCCCGAGCTGAAAGGCTCTTTTCTCGGGACTCCGGGAGCCTCGGGGCTTCCTTCAGGTGCTAGGGGGTTTACCTAGGCTTTTAGGGGGGTTAGGGAGCTTAGAGAGAGAGAGAGTGTAGAGAGAGAAAGAAGGTTTGAGAGGTGTTAAGAAATGGCAAGACCCGACAACTCTATTTATAGGGTGAATTCCTGATGGACTCGCCGAGTAGGAGGACCTACTCGCTAAGTTGGGGCATGTGGCAGCCTTCTGGTGGTGCCACGTGTCCAATTATGGTGGTGCCACGTCACCCCTATCGTGTATCAGCCTTCAAACTTAGAAAAATCATAACTCTCGCATACGATCTCCGTTTTCGACGTTCTTCTTTTCAACGCGTAGGTAAATTTAGGATCTACAACTTTTGTTTAGATTCTGTCAGCTAATTCTCGACCAATCTCAAATTTAACTGTAGGATGCGTTTAGACTGTTAAATGATCGCGAAGAATTCGTAACTCCTTCATACGGACTCCGTTTTTGTCTATATTTTTACCGTTGAGTTCCTATTAATGAGATCTTCAACTCTCATTTAGGTCGAATAAGCCAAAAACCACTCGAACTAAAATTCGAGTTTCGGGCCATGCACTGCTAAGCTGAATCTTAGAAAAATCATAACTTCATCATACGAAGTCAAATTTGGGTGTTCTTTTTATGGATGTTGTTGGTTTAACGTATACTACATATTTGGTTTAGATTGCTAAGGCTAAAAGTCGCTCCATCTTAAATTTACTATTTACGCTTCCCGGTGTCGTGTCGGTTTTGCCGTAAAACTTCGACGGGCCATAACTTCTTCGTTATAACTCGGATTTCAGCATTCTTTGTATGTACGGAAACCTTGAGACATATTCTACAACTTGGTTAAGACTATTTATTATAAATAATATTTTGCCGAAAAGTCATTTTTGACTCCTATTATCTCTAAATTGACTAGCCCGGATCTACGGGCGTTACAAGGCACTACTTCAAAACTGTACCCTTAGGTGTACAGGGCTAAATCCTAACGTAGTATAACCAGAGTCTCCTGGAGGGAGAGCGTGAGATTTGTGAATAGATCTATTCGGGACTGACAATCCCACACCCGAACTGCTAGCTATAGTTAGGTAGGCATGCCTAGAGTGACAACTATCATTTAACCAACGCCTGAGGAACATTGTAAAGGTCGCTAGTCATATCAAGTATGGTTTTACGACTCACAATATGTATAAAATACTTTTGGTTTACCAGTTGTCACTCTTCAATAATTTTATTTTCATTAAATAAAATTACTACACACTAAAATTGGAGGATTTCAGGGATTTCACTACATGGTTTTAAGTAATAAAACATACTACGTATACTGGTGATATCCAGGGTTTTCAAACAGAACTGTTTTTACAATGATTTTCATATGGAATACCTACATATTATAATTGGAAATAGATAGTCAGAAAAGATGTATTTTCACATACCATAATAGTTTTCAGTAACGAACACTCATGGTTTCACTCGAAGATGGTAACATTTTGCTCTCACGAAAGAAAATATTGGATTTCCTTGGAAACATACAAACATCTTTTTACAAACTCATTAATAAGTTTTCATTACAAAATATCGCTTATGAACTCACCAGCTTTATGCTGATACTCTTTCAAACTGCTTGTATACTCAAGAAATCAGTAAACAGGTACCTTATGGATTTTTGAGAAGCTAGAGAAATAAGAGTCTTATGTTTATATTTTACATACTTTTGATGTATTACAAACAACTTTAAAATGATGTAAAGATTTTTCATATATGCATCCATTGTCTTGGTTGTGTTGCTATGATTGGTATTATACATCAGTTGTGATGCTAAACATGACGTCCTCCACCCAGGAACGATTCCGCCATTCCAGTTTTAGGGTGTGACAGATTGGTATCAGAGCCCTTGTTTATAGCGAACTAAGTATACCGAACCTTACATGGTATACAACTATAAACATTAAGGGGCCTAAGTGCTCTAAGCTAAAAGTATACTTTCAAAAATATAAGTATTCTTATAAAAAGTATACATGTATACCTGAGTACCAGAATCAGAATCATTGATAGAACGTGTGACATCCCCAAAATCTCGGCCAGAAAAGACCGATTTCATTTATGCTTTTTAAATAATTTCAGAGTAAATCCTTTTGATTTAAAAGAGTTGCGGAATTTTTTCCCAAAACAAAACATGATAAAATAATATTTATCAAAGCATTTCATCAAGAGATGCATTTTCATTATATAATCAAAACTCGGGATGTCATGTTCCGATACAGACCATAAAGCATAAACGATAACATTACAAGTCATTCAACAAATATATACATATACAGACTTGTAAACAAAACAACTCGATGATTCATCCATCTTACGCCCTTGCGCCACTTCCTGTAATACAAATAAAACTGAGTGGGTCAGGCTTGGGAGCCTGGTGAGCATATAGGGTTTTCAACCCACAATAAATAAATTATATTTAACTTCACCAACCAATCACTATCCCGATTACCCATTCCCGTTATCCTCACTTTACGTCCCTAAAATAACATCTATCTCAAGGGACCTAATCTAGGGGTTTCCTCAACAACAGATATCCTAAAGGCAACCATGAGGGGGATAGAGTACACCGGTGAACACATCGTTGACAACACCTACAGGTTATGAACCTGCTAGCGTTCCACAGGACTGTCTAGAAAGAGTCTGTGGTCGTTATCCATACTCTGCTGAATAACTAGATCAACAACAACAACAACATCGAGGCCTCTCATCTGTTTATTACACACCAACTATCTACCCATGTTCTACCCAACATATTAGTAGATAAAAATATATATTTCATACATAGTTTAAAACCTGTATATCATTTCCATTCAATACATATTCCACATAACAGATGAGGCACACCCACATAACACGTATTTCATAGAAAGTAAATCAGATCTATGAGATAGAAGAGAATGAATATACATTCATACTTATAACAACAAAATTATACACATAAACAACAATATACTTAATACACTCAAACCATACATGTATTATTATCGTGTTTATGAAAGGTAGTATACACTCACACATATAAACAACAATATACCTAATACACTCGAACCATACTTGTATTATTATCGTGTTTATGAAAGGTAGTATACACTCACTTGATTAGAAGACGATCAGACAGCACTATGACTTGCAGAAGTAGTAATCCTCAGCAGATCTGGAAGATCTTCACAAGAATCGAACTTCTCGCGGGCAGAGCTTCGACTCAGGAACCGCACTTCTCGGGATCTTCGGGATCTCGGGACTTGCCTCGGGGCTCGAGAATAATACCGGAGCTTCGGGGTATTTCTGGAACGCAAAACGATGCAAAACGGGAGAGAGAAGAGAAGAAATTGGCAAAAGACTCGGCTGCCTTCGCATCCTATTTATAGGAGGCTGGAGCCTCGGAGTATGCGTGGGGTACTGGCCTCCGAAGTCGTCACTGCATGCGTCATCCGAAGTGTCGATACTCTTCGGAGTACGCGGGGCGTACGTCGGATCGGACCGCTGACTCCTCTGCGGATAATGCCGGATTTTTCAATTAAAAATAAATACTATTTATTTAATAAACTTCGGAAATTCATATCTTCTTCATACGAACTCCGTTTTCGACGTTCTTTATATCCACGCGAAGGTGAGACTACGCTCTACAACTTTCGTTTAGACTCCGTCAGCTAATTTTAACCTTATTTTTATTATTTATTTTTAATAGGCCGGGATAGAAACTTTCGTTATAAATTCATAACTTCTTCGTTTGACGTCCGTTCTCGCCTAACTTTTTATCGCTTCGATACCAACAACGAGACCTTCGATCCTCGTTTAGATTGCTTCGGCTAAAAACCGCTCGATCTCAAATCGAGTATTTCAGGCTGCATACCGCAAAGTCGAAACTTCGATAAATCATAACCTCCTCATATGAAGTTAGATTTGGGCGTTCTATATATATTCGAAAACCTCGTTTCAACTACTACAACATTATTCAAAGATATTAAGTTTATTTTACACTTAAGTTTTGACGCTTATTTTTATTCTTAATTAATCAGACCACATAATTAAGCAATTAAGCACAAAACACATAATACTCAAATAATACATTCTTATTATTTCAAAACGGGTTACAAAGGTTAACCTAGACTATTACATTGCTAAAAATGGCAAGCCCGGAAACACAGGCGTTACAATTCTCTCCACCTTAGAATGATTCCGTCCCCGGAATCACACATCAACAAACAAATGCGGATAGCGACCCATCATGTCACTCTCCGTCTCCCAGGTGAGATTCGGCCCATTCGTGTGTTTCCATCGGACACACTAACTCAACCATCTTGCGTCGCAATTTCTTAGTCTTTCAGTCAACAATTTCCTCTGGTTCCTCAATCAACCTTTTGTTCTCATCAATTCTCAATTCAGAAATTGGAATTATGTCGGGAACTTCTCCCGTGAACTTACTCAAATAACACACATGAAAAGTGTTATGAATTCCATTCAGTTCTTCTGGTAGTTCGAGCTTGTAAGCTTGGTTCCCAAGCCTCTGAAGAACTTTAAACGGTCCAATAAACCTTGGACTCAACTTTCCCCTTTTACCAAATCTTATAAGTCTCTTCCACGACGAGACTTTAAGCAAAACCGAATCCCCAACCTCAAAAGTCATCGGTCTTCGCTTCTTGTCAGCATAGCTCTTTTGACAATCCTGAGCTGCTAACATTCTTTCCCTAATTATTTTCAATTTTTCAGCAGTTTGATGAACCAACTCCGGTCCCATAAACTGCTTTTCCCCAGCCTCAAGCCAACAAGACGGCATACACACTTCTGTCCATACAAAGCTTGGTAAGGTTCCATCTTTATGCTCGAGTGGAAACTATTATTATAGGAAAATTATACCAAAGGTAAATGTTCATCCCAATTACGTAGGAATTCCAAGGTACATGCTCTCAGCATATCTTCAAGCGTTTGTATCGTTCTTTCGCTCTGACCATCAGTCTGCGGATGGTAAGCTGTACTTAAACATAACTTGGTACCCAATTCCTCTTGTAGACTTTTCCAAAATCGCGAGGTGAAACGGCTATCACGATCCGACACAATCGTTAACGGAACATCGTGAAGCCTCACAATTTCCTTCACGTAAGAATTCACAAGCTTTTCCATAGACCATTTCTCCTTGGCCGCTATGAAATGTGCACTCTTAGTGAATCGATCAACGACCACCCAAATCATGTCGTGACCATTCATTGTTCTGGGCAGTTTAGTGACAAAATCCATAGCAATGTCTTCCCACTTACCCATTGGCACAGGCAAAGGTTCTAAACTCCCATACGGTTTCTGATGTTGTGTCTTTACTCTCGCACAAGTCACACAATCAGCCACATACTTTGCAACATCAAGCTTCATCGTCGGCCACCAGTAGTAGGGTTTCAGGTCCCTATACATTTTAGTGCTACCCCGATGAATCGAGTACATGGTCTTGTGAGCTTCTTCCATCAGAAGATCTCTGACTCTTCCTGTCTTAGGTATCCAAATCCGATCTTGGAACACCTTCAGTCCGTGACTGTTTACACCGAACACCAACGTTTTGCCCAAACGTTCCTCCTTTCGGTCATTCTTTTCAGAAGCTTCCTCTTGAGCTTTCTTTATACTTTCCACAATAGTCGAGACAACTTCAATTCTCAACGCTCTTGGCCTTTTCCTTTCAAGATTGACTTTCCGACTGAGAGCATCAGCAACAACATTAGCTTTACCGGGGTGGTAAAGTATCTCACAGTCATAGTCTTTAAGTAATTCTAGCCAGCGTCGTTGCCTCATATTCAATTCCTTCTGATTAAAGAGATATTGGAGACTCTTATGATCAGTGAAAAGTTTGCACTTCGTGCCATAGAGGTAATGCCTCCATATTTTCAGAGTGAAAACTACCGCTGCCAACTCCAAATCATGAGTCGAGTAATTCTTTTCATGCTCTTTCAGCTGTCAAGACGCATATGCTATCACCTTTTCTCTTTGGGTCAAAACACAACCCAATCCAACCCCAGACGCATCGCTATAAACAGTGAAGTCTTCAACTCCATCGGGTAGAGAAAGAATCGGTGCCTCACATAGCTTTTTCTTTAGCTTCTCGAATGCTTCTTTATGCTTATCATTCCAAGCATAAACAACTCCTTTGTGGGTCAAAGCTATTAATGGACTAGCGATCGAAGAAAAGCCTTGGATAAACCTTCGGTAATATCCAGCTAATCCCAAAAAGCTTCGAATCTCCGTGGGACTTTTCGGTTGCTCCCACTTTGTCACAGCTTCAATCTTTGCTGGATCAACCATTATCCCTTCTTGGTTGACCACGTGACCCAAGAATTGGACTTCACGAATCCAAAAATCACATTTGGAGAACTTAGCATACAACTTCTCCTTCTTCAAGACTTCTAACACTTCTCGCAAGTGTCTGCCATGCTCCTCTTGGCCTTTCGAATAAATCAAAATGTCATCTATGAACACTATCACGGATTTATCAAGGAACGGATTACAAACCCTATTCATTAAATCCATGAATGCTGCTGGAGCATTGGTTAGTCCAAACGACATAACCAAGAACTCGTAGTGTCCATATCGCGTTCTGAATGCAGTCTTCTCTATATCCTGCTTTCTTACTTTCAACTGATGATATCCTGACCTTAGATCGATCTTCGAGAAATAGCTCGAACCTTGCAATTGATCAAACAGGTCATCAATCCTTGGCAACGGATATCTATTCTTTATTGTTGCCTTGTTCAGCTCTCTGTAATCAATGCACATTCTCATACTTCCATCTTTCTTCTTTACAAATAACACCGGAGCTCCCCAGGGTGATGAACTAGGTCTAATGAAACCTTTGTCCAATAACTCCTGAAGTTGCATCATTAGCTCCTTCATCTCCGTCGGTGCTAATCGATAAGGTGCTTTCGCAATTGGCGTTGTTGCTGGCAACAAGTCAATATGGAATTCCACTTGTCTATCAGGCGGTAATCCAGGAAGATCTTCGGGAAATACTTCCGGATAATCACACACAACTGGAATATTCTGCATCACCTTCTTTTGCTTCTTAGCATCAATCACGAATGCTAGATATGATGTACACCCCTTGGTCAAACATTTTCTGGCTTTCATCAATGAAATGATTCCAGAATTCACTCTGCGTTTGTCCCCATACACCATAAACGAATCTTTCCCAGGCGGGTTTACTTTGACTATTTTCTTCTTGCATAAAATTTCGGCATCATTGGCGCTAAGGCAATCCATTCCAAGCACGATGTCGAAACCATTAAGTTCTATAGGCAATAATTCCTCATGGAACTTATTCCGATTCAGATCAATTAAGATGTTTTTCATACGATGGCTAACAGGTACAAACTTGCCACTAGCAACTTCGACTAATAAGGCATCATCTAGTCTAACAACAGGCAAAGCTAGCATTCTACCAAATTCATGCGATATAAAGGAGTAGTTGGCTCCAGAATCAAATAAAATTTGGGCAGGCAATTCGTTAACGAGAAAGGTACCTAAAGCGACATCAGCTTCATCTTTAGCAGCTTCCAGTGTCATCTGGAATGCTCTCGCCTTTGGCTTTGGTGGAATGTTGGGTCTAGCTGCCTCTTTCTTCTTCGGGCAGTCCCTCGACATGTGTCCCTCCTCACCACAACCATAGCAAACTTTCTTAGTGAGGGTACATTCATTGTCATAGTGCCCTGGCTTTCCACACTTGTAGCATGTGTTCGCCACCTCACATCTTCCATGATGCTTCTTCTTACATTTATCGCACCATTTCGCTTCACCTCCACTTCCCCTCGAACCAGACTTCGAGAACTTGTTTTTCTTGTTGGACCCTGAAGTTCCATCGAACTTCCTCTTTTCTCCAACATCTATCCTTTCCAAACCCTTTTCCTTCTGCTGGGCCTCCACATTCTTAGCTGCACGAATAGCCGTTTTCAGAGTAGTTGCCATCTTGACTGTCGGACCAAAGTCGGCAGGCAGTCCATTAGCAAACCTCTCAATCTTGGAGAGTTCCGTTGGCACTAGGTACGGAAACAACTTCATTTTCTCAGTAAATGCAGTAGCATAGTCGTCTATGCTCATCTTCCCCTTCTTCAAGTTTTGGAACTCATTGTTCAGATCAATCAGATCTATCTCTGAACAATACTGCACCCTTAGTTGTTCCAAGAACTCCTCCCATGACATTTTCAAGGCTTCTCCTCGTGGCATAGTATCTGCCAACAACTTCCACCAACTCAAGACTCCATTCTTCAGTTGTCTAACCGCAAAGACAATCTTCTGTTTGTTGCTACAGTCGCAACTTTCAAATACCATCTCCATTTCGGAGATCCAATCCATTATCTCAACAGGCTTTGGGCTTCCAGAAAGACTTGGCGGCTTGGCACCTAAGAAGTTCTTGTACATTCGCCCATCCTTGTTGTTTCTCCTTTCCGGATCGTTCCTTCGTTCTCCTTGAGTCCCAACTTGACTCATAATGCGACTATTTTTCCCTTCCTCCGATTGCTCGGGAATCAATTCAGGTTCCTCAATAGGTATGATAGGTTCATCCCTATTATCATGCAACATCTGTCGCATCTCCTCCCTTTGTTCGGCTAGCATAGCCCGAATCATGGCTTGAACCGCAGCCATTGTTATTGGTTCTGGTGCTGCTGCTACAACAGGTATTTGCTCAATCACTGGCGGTTGATTCCTGTTTTCATTTGCGTTTCCAACGCCACTCCTTGTTCTCACCATTTTTGATCTACACACCGAATAAGGTGAAATTAGATCCTCGTTCACGATAGATATTCAAATCATCCTTATTACTCCGAAACGTTTACATGCTAGTTCTAATACCGTAGACATACGCTTAGAATCCTACACACATAAGGTTTCCAGATCCGGTCGGCAACAGACCGTAGATCCGAACAATTAATATCATATATGACAACATATAACATTTAGCACATAAAAGCATTTTAGGCAACTTTCTTAAAATAAACTAGTGCTCGTGTCTAAAATCCAACAGACACACACCTCAAAATTCCACTTAGCATTCTAAGTTTAAGTCTAGAAATCCTACAAATTCCTAGTTCGCTTAAACTAATGCTCTGATACCAACTGTGACATCCCCAAAATCTCGGCCAGAAAAGACCGATTTCATTTATGCTTTTTAAATAATTTCAGAGTAAATCCTTTTGATTTAAAAAAGTTGCGGAATTCGTTCCCTAAACAAAACATGATAAAATAATATTTATCAAAGCATTTCATCAAGAGATGCATTTTCATTATATAATCAAAACTCGGGATGTCATGTTCCGATACAGACCATAAAGCATAAACAATAACATTACAAGTCATTCAACAAATATATACATATACAGACTTGTAAACAAAACAACTCGATGATTCATCCATCTTACACCCTTGCGCCACTTCCTGTAATATAATTAAAACTGAGTGGGTCAGGCTTGGGAGCCTGGTGAGAATATAGGGTTTTCAACCCACAATAAATAAATTATATTTAATTTCACCAACCAATCACTATCCCGATTACCCATTCCCATTATCCTCACTTTACGTCCCTAAAATAACATCTATCTCAAGGGACCTAATCTAGGATTTTCATCGGGACGGACATCACTGCTAAGGGGTTTCCTCAACAATAGATATCCTAAAGGCAACCATGAGGGGGATAGAGTACACCGGTGAACACATCGTTCACAACACCTACAGGTTATGAGCCTGCTAGCGTTCCACAGGACTGTCTAGAAAGAGTCTGTGGTCGTTATCCATACTCCGCTGAATAACTAGATCAACAACAACAACAACATCGAGGCCTCTCATCTGTTTATTACACACCAACTATCTACCCATGTTCTACCCAACATATTAGTAGATAAAAATATATATTTTCATACATAGTTTAAAACCTGTATATCATTTCCATTCAATACATATTCCACATAACAGATGAGGCACACCCACATAACACGTATTTCATAGAAAGTAAATAAGATCTATGAGATAGAAGAGAATGAATATACATTCATACTTATAACAACAAAATTATACACATAAACAATAATATACTTAATACACTCAAACCATACTTGTATTATTATCGTGTTTATGAAAGGTAGTATACACTCACACATATAAACAACAATATACCTAATACACTCGAACCATACTTGTATTATTATCGTGTTTATGAAAGGTAGTATACACTCACTTGATTAGAAGATGATCAGACAGCACTATGACTTGCAGAAGTAGTAATCCTCAGCAGATCTGGAAGATCTTCACAAGAATCGAACTTCTCGCGGGCAGAGCTTCGACTCAGGAACCGCACTTCTCGGGATCTTCGGGATCTCGGTACTTGCCTCGGGGCTCGAGAATAATACCGGGGCTTCGGGGTATTTCTGGCACGCAAAACGATGCAAAACGGGAGAGAGAAGAGAAGAAATTGGCAAAAGACTCGGCTGCCTTTGCATCCTATTTATAGGAGGCTGGAGCCTCGGAGTACGTGTGGGGTACTGGCCTCCGAAGTCGTCACTGCATGCGTCATCCGAAGTGTCGACACTCTTCGGAGTACGCGGGGCGTACTCGCGTACGCGGGGCGTACGTCGGATCGGACCGCTGACTCCTCTGCGGATAATGCCGGATTTTTCAATTAAAAATAAATACAATTTATTTAATAAACTTCTGAAATTCATATCTTCTTCATACGAACTCCGTTTTCGACGTTCTTTATATCCACGCGAAGGTGAGACTACGCTCTACAACTTTCCTTTAGACTCCGTCGGCTAATTTTAACTTTATTTTTATTATTTATTTTTAATAGGCCGGGACAGAAACTTTCGTTATAAATTCATAACTTCTTCGTTTGACGTCAGTTCTCGCCTAACTTTTTATCGCCTCGATACCAACAACGAGACCTTCGATCCTTGTTTAGATTGCTTCGGCTAACAACCGCTCGATCTCAAATCGATTATTTCAGGTTGCATACCGTAAAGTCGAAACTTCGATAAATCATAACCTCCTCATATGAAGTTAGATTTGGGCGTTCTATATATATTCGAAAACCTCGTTTCAACTACTACAACATTATCCAAAGATATTAAGTTTATTTTACACTTAAGTTTTGACGCTTATTTTTATTCTTAATTAATCAGACCACATAATTAAGCAATTAAGCACAAAACACATAATACTCAAATAATACATTCTTATTATTTCAAAACGGGTTACAAAGGTTAACCTAGACTATTACATTGCTAAAAATGGCAAGCCCGGAAACACAGGCGTTACAGAACGAAACAAAGTTATTTGGATGCTGGGACACTGCGGTTAAACCTCGACAGCTATGTAATCATGCCTAGGGTCAATATAGCCTGATCAACTATATTCATTCGAGACATGACCAACATGTGCTTGGGAGTGACTGTGGGGTTACAGTATGCCTAAAACTTACCAAGAAAGAAAACACTCAACATAAAATACTATAGGAGTATTTTAGCTAGAGCCAAACTCAGTATATAGATTCATTCCAAGTGGTGCTACCTCTTATTTCTTAAGCGATAACTCACTTGTATTAGTAACCTTCCTTCACTTATCGCCTGGTAGCACACTTTTATTTATCAGGAAGAGATATATCTTTTTCATATATCTCGAGGACTTACCATCCTCTTTTTCCCGACTGTTCTAGAAAAAGATGCCTCCCCGAAGAAGACCCATCAGAAGGAACAACGACACCCCGCCACCGTCTCCTCCATAATTTGATCCTGCCATATTCCAGGCAACAGTTACCGCCGCTGTAACTGCACCAATGGCACAAGTGAACTCTGGTAGGGCTGGAGGTGGAACCAACCCTCAAAGACAAGCCTGAAGTCAGGGAAAGCAAAAGGAGTGTTCCTACAAGGACTTCATGACCGCAAAACCTAAGTCCTTCGACGGAAATGGGGGTGTTATCGCTCATACTCGATGGTTCGAGAAGATTGAATCCACCTTCGAAATTTGCGCCTGTTCCAAAGCAAACAAGGTGAAGTTTTCCTCCCGCACTTTCACCAACAGAACTTTGACCTGGTGGAATGGTCAAGTCAAATCCCTGACTCTGCCAGTGGCTAATTCCATGGGTTGGGAAAGACTGAAGGAACTCATGCTGGCGGAATACTACTGGAGGGGCGAGGTGCAAAAGTTGGAGCACGGACTCTGGAACTTGAAGATGAAGGGTTCCGACATCACTTCCTACACCACTAGATTCTGTGATCTGGCTCTCCTCTGTCCGGGAATGGTCACCCCGGAAAGCAAGAAAATAGAGAGGTACATCTGGGGACTGACGACTCCAACCAAATGAAATGTCATAGCTGCTAGACCTACTACATTTGAAAGCACCAAGGATCTGGCACAGACTCTGATCGATCATGGAGTCGATCGTGATGAGGTGGCAGCCGTCCCTGAGCCACAAAAGGAGAGTGGTGGGAAGAAGAAGAAGTCCAGAAACAAACAGAAGGGCCAGTCTTCGCATGAGCCTTCCAAGAAACAACAAATAGTGGCAGTCCATGCTGCTA
This sequence comes from Lactuca serriola, assembly GCF_051521515.1. Lineage (NCBI taxonomy): Eukaryota > Viridiplantae > Streptophyta > Magnoliopsida > Asterales > Asteraceae > Lactuca > Lactuca serriola. The sequence goes on from NC_136411.1 coordinate 362,647,326, forward strand.
CTACTCCTGCTGCTACTCCAGCTTCTACTCCAACCACCTAAGCTATTTTGAAAGAGTAGATCAACATTTAAGTTGGTGAGTTCATAAGTATTTTAGTGTCATTGTTTGAATGAAAGTGTTTGTTAACGTTTGATGTAAATTTTGTATCTCCTAGAAAATCCTATATTTTCTACTTTATTATGAAATGTAGTCTTCTACCAAGACCCGACTATTCTGTATGTTTGTTCGTTTGTAAAAGTGAGTGTTTTTCCCAAGTATGACTATCATTAACAAAATATAGTTTGCATTACCGTTTATGTGAGAAGATTACAATGTGAAAGCAATGAGAAAATAAAGATGCACTGTAGTATTGTATATAGTAACTACCATCGTACTAACTACCTTAAACCAATTGTTAAATTAAAGTAAAATGTGTTAAGATTATAACCATACTTGATTTACTAGTAAAACACAATGTTATTTATATAACTATATCTGTATAGAAATGATTTTGACAATATATAAATTTATAAAGAGTTTGATAAAGAGTTTAGCATGTAAAAGAGTTTTAACCATTTGAATGGTTATAGATGACTTGATGTCAGTTGATAAAATGTTTTGAAATAGTTTGTTTGATAATACAGTTTGAAGTATAAGAAATCCACTTGTTTGATATTTATTAATCACATGTGATTGATATAATAACTATAATGTTTTCTACTTGTATCCCCCTCCCCCATAAAAGCATTTATAATCATTTAAAAGATAAGTTAGGGGTATGAACTCTCCTGATTGTGAGTGATCTAGAAGGTAAGATAGATATAGGATGCTTGAGTTCACAATTGAAGCCCCGAAGCACTGTTGGATCCCATAAGGCATATATTCACACACACACACACACACACACATATATATATATATATATATATATATATATATATATATATATATGTATTCAATTAGTGTTTATAACTACTAACTAGTATAGGGAACTATTTAAGGTGTTAGGAAACACCCTAAATGAAGTGTTAAGCTCACAAATGGAAGCTTAGAAGGGGTTTCACGGCCACCCAAGGATGGGTTTGCGGTACTATAGAGTTCACGGCCTCATGAGGTGTTCACGGTCCAATGAACCTATGAAGGGTTCACGGTCGTGATCCCTTCAAGTTCATGAAGGTGGTGATGAATCACGAAGAATCAAGGCTAGGATCTAGTAATCATTCAAGTATAACAAGTTTAAGGTTGAAACACTTACGTTTTTGGAGCTTTGGAGGGTTCACGGTCGAAACTTTTTGAGAGAGAATGGAGGCGTTCACGGTTGGGAGGAGGAGAAGTGAGGAGAAAAAGGGGTCACTCTTATATATATATATATATATATATATATATATAGGAGGATAGTTTGCTGTCGTGAACACAATGTGAGTGGTTTTCTGGTTTGGATTAATCCCCCCAATTGATGGGTTTTGAGCAAACCATCAATCCTATGGTGTACATGCAAACCCTAATAGCTTTTGGATCTAGTTTGTCTAATGAAAATGCAATTGAATATCCAAAGCTATAAACCCTAGATCTATCAAATAAGAACTGAAATAAGGGTTTAGTAATTACCTTTGATTGTTATATTGCAATAACAATCAATTCATTGCTTTGATTGGCTTCAGAAAGCTTAGTGCCTCAAGTGTTGCACCTCTAATGGAGTCACAAACACCACTATGCAACTTGAATGAAGAGAAGAAGAAAGGAGGCTGCCCAAAACGTCTAGAAACCCAAAAGGAACTTTTGTCCACGTTTTTGGGGCTTAAGGGTCCTTTATATACATGTAGGCTATTAGGGTTTTCAACTAGGAAACCCTAATCTGGCTGCTTAAGCCCTAAGAATCCCATGGACTCCTTTAACATATCCCTTGGACAATTTCTAATAGGCTTCCCATAGAATTCGTCCAACCTATATATTATTAGGTGATCCCTAGCCCAATTATAATTATCTTATAATTACAACTACAGTCCCCTAAGTTTAATTAATCTCTTTTAGCCACAAAATTAATTCTTAATTAATTCTTGACTAATATTAATTAAACAATATGATTTCTCTTTCAATATATTATTCTCATAATATATTAATAAATCATAATTAAACTTGTCTCTCTTTAATTCATCCTACATATTGCTATGGTGAAGGCAACCCAAAAGGACCATGCTCATAATCGGGTCAAGTAGATACCAAAATAGTTATGAACTTAGACACTAATCCAACAGTCTCCCACTTGGATAAGTCTAATAACTATTTTCCATATGACTTCAGAATCTGATCAGTAATCGTAGCCTTCAAAGCCGCTGTCAACTCTGATCTTATCAGATAGCGTGTCCTTTAGATAAGGGATCATATATTCCTCCATTCTCAAGATATCGTATAGACATAAGACATGAATTTCAATCATTCTCTCTATACTGTTTCCCGACTTCCGATTTATGACGACTGACAACAGACTATAATTGAATACATCAACTTAGTCTCGGCTTGGCCAAGCGCTTAGGTGTCATCACCAAATTATCGAGGGACCTATAGATATCGCTTTTATCCCACTTTGGGTAGAAGGAATGGATAAACCTCAACTCAAATGCTCGCTTGCATTTATTGATCGAATCACACACAACAATACGTTTTATAACACCAAGTTACTGGTGCGTTTACTTATTACCAATTTGCAGCTGACCAACAAATAACAACTCACACGTCTCGGTTTCAAGAATATACAATATTATCGTATCACTAATCACTCGTGATAAATCCATGAAGTGATCCAAGTGAGCGTGGGTTTAATCCAATACTCTAATCTTATCAAAGAACTCATGAAGTCTGTAGCAAACTTGTGCCATGTCTAAACACTTCAGACAATCTACAGACAGATTCATGACAGTGTTTCTTCATACCTACTCCCAACGTATGACCGACTGTGGATATTTGAATAACCCAGTTATTCTGGAAGTCAAAACATGCAAACTGAAACACCATAATAATACTTAATCCTATATGGCCCCAAACTTGTGGGAGTAAATAAAACACTTTTGTTTAAACACCATATTGATTACTCATTATTCATCGTTTACCGTTTCAGAAAATCAACTTATTTCTCAAATTAAAACAGTAGTTGTCCCATGCAAAAAGCATGCACACTATGTTTCCTATGGTCCTTACTTTGTGAAATAGATCAACTGAAAAACCTTTCCAATGACACTCATCTCACAATTCCCAATCCTTATCATTAGTGTTAGAACACAAGGTTCTTGCCACTACTAGAATATACTAGATTCTAGCATTTTATGTAATGATCATTTCGCAAAGTCATAGCACAAAAGTCACCAAGACCTGGCTAATGAAATTACAAAGTACTCTATCAGAAATTGTTACAAGAAAATTCCATAGACGCGGAGTCTCACATACAAAGTACATTCCTTTGAACATCCTTCTCGCATAAAATTTTCTAATCTAGACATAGAATCTCAATATCCAACTCCCAAAATGGAAACATTTCCACATTTTCCATATGACAAATCATTCTTAATAGAATCTTATCTATTCATAATAATGTCGATATGGTCCATCCAATACCATACTTCCAACTACTCACAAGTGACCAATCCTTAGCGAATTTTAGATCTTCCTTTGATAGTTGTTTAATTACTTTAGTCAAAACCGATTCTAGTCCTTTTTCCCTCTTAATGCGCTAGACATTTTGAAAATTTTAGAATGGTCAAATATTATAGCATTTGCAATCGATCCTATACCTGAAGCGTATGGGACACGATGCATAATGTCATACATAAAGATATGATACTTTATCAATCTTCTGCCATAATATTTTATGTGTCACGTTCTCACAATTCTATTTATGATGAGTGATGTCGTAATCATAATCGAAATTTGAGAGCACACTATGTATCCTTTGAGTAAATTTGTTAAAATTTCTCAATCTAAGCTTTAGATTTTGAAACGAAGTATAATATTCTCTCCCTTAATTATAGCAAAACAACTTTTCAACCCATGCAACTTTGCAAATTGAATCTTTGTTTTTCTATAATTAATATTGCTAACTTGCAATACTCGCCATAATAATCATACAAGCATAACACTTATGCTCCCACTATCATGATGATTATTATCATATAAGCATAACACTTATGCTCCCACTAGCTTTGACATGTATTCAGAAAACAAATGAACTTCTAGAAAACAATGCCTATTGAATTTCTGAAATTCATATTTCTAATACCCGATGCTTCGATAAGCCTTTATCTAAGCTTCTTAAACTTATACACCTTTGCCTTAGATAGCCCACCATGTCTTCCAAGTAGTTTAGCAACTTCTCCTTACATATCAATGTACTTTCCATCGATCAAGGTACTTTGTCTTTATGCATTCAAATGAGAACTCATAGAACTCACATGCATAATTAACTCAATTGGAATGGCACAGAAACAAAATAATGTGAACACGATAGGGTGTTAACCTCAAGTCGTGTGCTAGTGATGATCGATAAGGTTTATTCTTGATATGTTCTTGAAACTTTTCCAAGATCATTAAAACTCCCACTGACTCCTTGACATATAAGGTTCTCTTGTCAAGAAACATTTCTTGACAAACAAATATTCAAGAGTTAGTGTAGTTCTTATCAAGAAAAAACACTTCACAAATTGGTCCTAGTTGGTCTTTGTCTTATCCAAGACATCACAACGTACCAATTTTAAATGTGTAAGAATAAGAAAACCTTTTCCAAATTCCACATTTGATGAGTTTTATAAACCTACTTAAGACTTGTCACTCAATTCGCAATCTTGGAGTATGACTCTAAGATTCGATATTGGAACGAAGTATAATTGACTTCTTGATTTAACCATTTCCATAATTCTCGTTTCCTCTTCTTAGACATACAAATGCACTAAGAGTCACTTAGAGAATCAATTGAAATATGGTTTTTAATCATTAAAACTTATCATAAAACACAATAAAAGGTACTCTCCCTTCTTCTTAGAATAGAGAAACTTTTATCTTTCTGCCTACTTGATTCTTCTTTATTCTTTCTGCTATTCATTGAAACTCTTTCAATCAACTCAAAATTGCACTTAATCTTATAAGTATAATCATATTTACTAAACTTGTAGAAAATCAAGACGAATATCTTATCTCTCTTTGTGGTGGACTTGATCAACGCACAACCTAGTGTACTCGATCTACTACCATGATGTTTTCATGTCATAAAATAGTAGATTTGTGTATAGTTATAATTGCTAAGGTATATGAAAACTCCGTAAATCAACGTGTTTTTAATACTCCATGTGAGTTTTATAACCATGCTATTGACACTGACGGCCTGTAACAACGTTCTTCAGGCGTTGGAATGTTATGACATTTGTCACCCCAGACCTGCCGGTCTAACTGTAGCTAACAGTTTAGGTGCGGGATTGTCAATCCCGTATAGATCTATACACAAGTATCACGCTCCCCCTACAAGGGATTATGGTATATAATACAGGACTTAATAATGCATACTCGAAAGTACGTGAAGCTGTCTCACAACCTAGTATAAAACAGATTTACGTATGAAAATGTCCATTTGTTTTTATATGAAAATACCTTCTTGATATGGTACTTGTAGTATATAAAACGTTATGAATATCTAGCATACTATCTCATGTAATTGTATTCCTTGAAATGGTATGTCTTGAAGTTGTATGCTTTTGTAATTGTACCTCTTCGCATACTATGTAATGTATTTGTATTGACTCATGAATAGACTGAATCTTATACGATTCCTGGTACTTGGAATGGTAAATAGTATGTCTTAACTATACCCATTATAGTTACTGATAATGTTTGTGTGTAATCGAAGTATGCCTTTGCTACCTAAAGGTACTAAACCAACTGGATAGAAAACTATTATAGGCGTGCATTTGACAATTAAAATATTAAAGAAGTTTTATATAACCTTTGAGAAGTTTAATTAATAAAAAGTGATGACTTGATGTCAGTTTATAAAACGGATTGAAAATAGTTTGTTTTGACAAGAACAAATTTTAAGTATCGGAAGACCTTTGTTTGAAATATGATTCTAACGGTGTTTGAAAGGAAACATGAAGTATGTAAGACAGTTTGATAAAAAGTTTTTAACATGTAAAAATGTTTGTCGTAAACTATTATAGTTTTTCCAAAAGTTCGTTTCGTTTGTATAGTAACCCTAGTGTAATGCTCACTTGTTATGAAATGTGTAACTTTTTGTGGTGACATAAATGAACACCTGTACTCAAAGTATAAATAAACTGTTTGATTCGTATACGTATAACAACATATTTAATTTCAATATATATCAGATGATATCGTGTTATGTTTTCCATACGAAAGATTCCATATAATGGTTATAAATCACATATGATTTATTTGATAAAAATGAGTATTTAGTGAAACTTTGGGTTACACACGATAATAATCGTGTGTTTACTTGTATCCCCCCCTCCCCCCCCCCCCCCCCCCTTAAAAGTGTGTATTAAAAACAATATTGATAACACATTTAAAAACGTAGATTATAGGGGTATGAACTCACTGATGAAGGCACGTGTTTTGAAGAAAACAAGATTTTCCCGGGCGGCACCTCGACCGGAAAGTGACGAGATTTTTGGGAATCTCGGGGCTTCGGACTTTCGTCGGGGCTTAGATATGAAACCGGGAAGTCGGGATGTTGTCAGCACGAAAAACGAGGCGAAAATGAGAGATAATTGAAGCATTTGTGTGAAAACAGCCGGCACCCTCGCAATCTATTTATAGGGGCTGGAGGTCCTCGGTACGCAGGGCGTACTTCGGACTTACGCTGGGCGTTCTTTGTACGCGGGGCGTACTCCGAAGGTACGCGGGGCGTTTGTTTGCATCATTGCTTACCGCAACCTCGGGCGAAGGGTCTGTCGACGTGGTTGATCCGGAGCCTTGTATCCGAGTACGCGGGGCGTACGAGGGTACGCAAGGCGTACTCCTTCCGATAAGACTTTGAAGTGCGTGCCAAGAACTTCAAAAACCCGTAACTTTCGCATACGAGCTCCGTTTTTGACGTTCTTTATATCCACGCGAAGGTGAGAAAATACTCTACAACTTTCATTTAGACTCCGTCGGCTAATTTTTGACTTTATTTTTAATTATATTTAAATTAATAGGTCGGGACACGATATCCATGTTAAAAATCCATAATTTCTTCATCCGACGTCCGATTTCGTCAGACTTTTTATCGTTATACTCCTATTGTCGGGCTCTCCAACTTTTGTTTAGGTTGTGTCGGCTAAGGATCGCTCGATCTCTATTTCGAGTTTTTAGCTGTCTACTGCTAGGTTAGAAACTTCAAAAAAATCATAACTTCCTCATACGAAGTCAGATTTGGGCTTTCTTTTTATGCATGATCACAGTGTAACGTAATCTATGACTTTCGTTTAGATACCTAAGGCTAAAAAATTATTGTATCGAAATTCCGCGTTTTTCGCTTAATCGGTGTTGCCTGGTTTTGCCGAGAATCTTCGGTTGGTCATAACTTCTCCGTTATAACTCGGATTTTAGTGTTCTTTATATGTACGAAAACCTTGATACGATTCCTACCACTTTATTTAACCCAAATACGATTTTAGGAAAGTTAAATTTTGGTTTAAGTTTGACTGGTGTTTCGTTATATTGACTCAAAATGTTGGGTTGTCACATCATCCCCCTGTTAGAGGGAATTTCGTCCCGAAATTCGAGTTTAAGCAGAATTAATGATCATGCTACGGATAGAAGTTTTATTTGCTTCTCGTGTTCTTAGGCTGTTTTGAGGTATAGGTAGTGACTTTTCTTCTTGCTTAAGAACGCAACCAAGCCCTTGGTTGGATGTATCGCATTACACCATGCAATATTCTATTCCCTTTTTGGGAGGGATAATATTGGTGCGATGCATCAGACTTATTTTAGCGTTTGGAACGCTCTTCTCTTTTTTTTTTTTTTTTTTTTTTTTTTTTTTTTTTATACAAACAAATCCGGTGCTCTTCCAAGTGAGAAACTTGTCCTAAAGAATCCCCTTCTGAGGAGTTTGTTAAGCTTGCTAGGAAGTTCTTGCATCTCGGTTGTAGCTATGCAGTAAGGTGATTTTGGCTACTGGGATAGCCCCTGGAATTAAGTCGATTCTGGATTCGACTTGACGTTGTGGTGGTAGTCTCGGTTGTCCTTCCGGAAAGGTGTCGGAAAAAGCCGCGTACTTCTTGGATGTTCTGAATGTCCGTCACTTTTCGGCACGTCTCGGCGATGTGTGCAAGGAATACATGATATTCCTTTCGTAAGCATTTCTGAGCTTGCATACACGAAAAGATGAGAGGGTCCGTACTTGGTTCGTGGCTGTAAATAACTAGGGCTTCGTTGTTTAGGGAGGTTAGGACGAACTGCTTTATCAAAGCACTTGATGTTGGCTCGATGTAGACTGAATCAACTCCTACTGATTATGATGTCAAAACCTGGGGGTGGATTAGCTGTCGTGAAGGTTTAAAAGATAGTATGACTACTCATGAATTTTGGGAAAAGGGTAGGTATTTCTAAGTTTATTCTCACGGAAGCACGATCATTCGCAGTCTTGGGCAGTCTTCGTCCTGAAGTTCATAGTAGAACTCATACCTGGTTCATCTATCACAGTCTCGGGTATACGAGTCGTTTATAATTAAGATTGAAAAGGTAGTCGAATAAATGATTCTTCTTTAAGCCCACATCTCAACGAGGAAAAGAAGTTAAAGTGGAATCATCAATTCTAAACCTGTAGAACCTTGATTATATACCACCCCTATGTATACATTCTTCAGCGATAGATCGACTGTATGGGTCTTTAGATTGAACCTGACGTACTGTACGAGTGATACTTCGGGGAGGTTTGCTGAGGTTTCTTTGGAAAGGATAAGAAACATGAGGTACTCCATGCATGAGTACTTCGGTGTTCTGGAATGACGGTTTCGCTAGTAAGACGTTTCCGGAGAAGGAGAAGTGCGCACGAAACTGATATTGCGAGGATCGAATTGAGTCAAATTGTATAAGGATATCGGACTTACTTGGGAATAACGTATTATATTTGATCATAAGGGTGTTACAGACAAAACGCAACAGTACAACTTTTAACAGAGTTGCAGTACTTTGGTTTTACCACTAGACTATTGTTGCGAACAAGGTATACTACTAAAAGGCAAGTATACGCAACACGAGGGTCCCTTATACTGACGAGATCTCTCAAAAGGTAAGACTCGAGTTGCACTAGTTTTAAGCGAGTTTAACGACATATTTAATGCTGACGATTGGGAGTGAGCCCCTATTATAGTCAGGTCCTTCATTGCCTTTTTCCATTCTGAGGTCAAACTCCTCCTGTTCCCCTGTCGTTCTTCTCTGTTGGGCAATCCCTCTTGAAGTGTCTCATTAAACCACATAGATGGCATATCCGAGAAACTTCGACATTGGTGGTTGAAGTAATGTGTTTGACCCGACTCCTGCAGAAGCGGGTAGTGTGTCCGTTCTTGTTGCAGGTCTTGCAGTGTAACAGACGACAACTACCTAAGTGATGGAAGTTGCACTTATTGCAATTCGGTAAGTTTCCAACATACTGCCGGTCCGGGTTAGGGATGATTGGGATAATTGTAGTGTTGATGGTAGGAGTTATAGATGTCGCGGCTGCGAAGGCTGCCACCGGTGATGGTTTCTTGTTTGTCCCTTGAGGTGATTTTCCTTTAACTCTATCCCAAAATTTTCGTTTGTTGTTCTTTGGTTTGAGGTTCAGAGTGTCGTGGTAGTTTGTTACTCGTGGGTGTACTTGGTTGTCACTTAGGATGAATTTATTGAAAACCATCCCGCTAACATTTGCGTTGTTAGCATTAAGGTAATTCAGAACAGCTGTTGACTGCAGCTTGAAAGGTAGCTGTATAAATCTAAAGAGTTGGTGTGGGGCTGATGAGTTGATTACTTTTTATTGGCGACATGATTCTGTAACACGAAGGAAAAAGGAGTTCATGAGATATTATGGTTGAACCTAGATGTATTTCGATCGCTTTAAGTAAAGAGTAAGAGTATGTTCTCGAAAGTTTGACCTACATCCCTATGATGCAGTCCTAGTACAGTGTAGAAGTATGTTTGTTGTTCAAGCCGTTAGTTGGTGAATAACATGATCCAACCACTAAAAGAGACTTGGAAATGTCTCCGGAGTTAAATTACTATCGTCTATTGACTTGACTAACGCATGTTTCAGATAGACTCCAACGAAGGTATGCTGAGGGTTTTTGAACAAAGAGCGACACGGGAGTTGGTTGATTGTCAATATCATCAATGTTTAAGATGAAATATGTTTAGGGAAATTTTATCTTGAAGAAGGTCTTACCTTATATCATGAGTAGAAAGGTTTTGGCCGCATAAAGGCCTAACTAATAAGTACTTGCAGTACAAGATAGTTACACAGAAAATGCTATATAGGACATACATAGGAACAACGATTCCTTTAAACAACGAAAGGAAATAAAGCCTTTCTTTCTGGCGGCGGTCATCCTTCTGGTGAATTCTTAGTTCAGTCAATTAGCGTTCCATTATTAAGAAGGTGTCCTTCGTACACTCTCTGGCGTACTCGTTTCTCTATGACTTCGGCTCGTGTTTTAGTTAGTGCTTGCAGCAGGGTCTCATGGTCTCTCTCAGATCTCTCACGAGTGTTTTCAATATGATTGGTGTAGATGGTATGCATTCTTGCGTTGGTATTTAACCTCTTTGATACAATGGAGAGTCGTACTGCCTTGAATTTCGTTCCGACCAACTCTGCAGATCAGGTTTGTTAGGACTTTGTCTGCTGAGCTCCCTTCGCTTAAGTTGTAGCAGCTTCGATCTCCTTTTTATGAGATAGGTTGATCTTGCTCTGCGCTATATGCTTCCAAGTATTCTTCCCAAGGAGGCGTCGGGCCATGAAGAGCTAGACGAGGGTTAGGGTTTGAATTGGGAGCCACCGGGGGTAGGTTCTTATCCTCGAGTTCGGATTTATCATCATCCGAAGGGTCTTCAGTATAGTGATCATTCAAAAAGGGATTGGATGGTCATTCTTTGGTTCTTCTCTGAACCATCTAGCATTGCCTTTGTTCAGGAAGTACGGGTCGTCGTGGGGATGGGGTCTAGCTATGTTATCTATATGGTAATTGGGGTATAAGAATCTAACACATAAGTAGTTTATAGTAATACACAAAATACTCCTATAATATTTTAGGTTTATGTTCTATTGTTCTCATTGTGGTATTGTGGGTAAGTTTTTTTTAGACTTGTTGCAACTCATAACCACACTTAGGCACATGCTAGTCAACCCTTGGAAAATATAGTTGATCAGGCTATATCATCCCAGTTTTGACTATATGTCTCTAAGTCTACATGTGCTGCCCAACGATCGTAATACTTTTGTTCTGTCTTAGTGACACTGATTTTTGTATGAATGCAGACCTGTATACTTAAATATTTTATTATCTAAAAGTATAGACTCTTTATCAGAGTATTTTAATCCCTATTGTATTTATAGTTTGTATATCTTTTATGGGTTGATATACTTAATTCACTATAAACAATGCTATGATACCAATCTGTCACACCCCAAAACCGAGAACGGCGGAAACATTCTGGGGCGGAAGACGTCATGTAATGTATCACAACAATGCTAAGTAGTAAACAAGCAACAACATCATCCATTGCATTAATAGTATAATTGTAATTACATTTGAGTTCTTTGATAGTATAATTCTACAAAAATGAATATTCAGAAATAAAAGACGAGTCCTGATCGCTCCGTCTTCACAGAACCCGGTAGTCGTACCTGTCTATTCGTATCCTGGGAATACAAGTTATTTTGAAAACGAGTATCAGCAATAATGCTGGTGAGTTCATAAGTATTTATGTGACTTTGATTTGTAAAGCTGTAAAGAAAGACATGTAATTGTTTGAAAGAGAGTTTGTACCAACGAATATGTTTGTAAGTAATAGTAAACGTTTGAAACTCCTAGAAAATCCCATATTTTCTACTAGTATAAAGTGTAGCCTTCCACCAAGGCTCGACTGTTTTGAATGTTTGTTTCAGAAATCCAATATTTGTTTATAAGTGGGTGGTAGTTTTTAAAGACCCAAAATGAACTACCATGATGTTTTCATGTCATAAAATAGTAGATTTGTGTATAGTTATAATTGCTAAGGTATATGAAAACTCCGTAAATCAACGTGTTTTTAATACTCCATGTGAGTTTTATAACCATGCTATTGACACTGACGGCCTGTAACAACGTTCTTCAGGCGTTGGAATGTTATGACATTTGTCATCCCAGACCTGCCGGTCTAACTGTAGCTAACAGTTTAGGTGCGGGATTGTCAATCCCGTATAGATCTATACACAAGTATCACGCTCCCCCTACAAGGGATTATGGTATATAATACAGGACTTAATAATGCATACTCGAAAGTACGTGAAGCTGTCTCACAACCTAGTATAAAACAGATTTACGTATGAAAATGTCCATTTGTTTTTATATGAAAATACCTTCTTGATATGGTACTTGTAGTATATAAAACGTTATGAATATCTAGCATACTATCTCATGTAATTGTATTCCTTGAAATGGTATGTCTTGAAGTTGTATGCTTTTGTAATTGTACCTCTTCGCATACTATGTAATGTATTTGTATTGACTCATGAATAGTTTGTTTTGACAAGAACAAATTTTAAGTATCGGAAGACCTTTGTTTGAAATATGATTCTAACGGTGTTTGAAAGGAAACATAAAGTATGTAAGACAGTTTGATAAAAAGTTTTTAACATGTAAAAATGTTTGTCGTAAACTATTATAGTTTTTCCAAAAGTTCGTTTCGTTTGTATAGTAACCCTAGTGTAATGCTCACTTGTTATGAAATGTGTAACTTTTTGTGGTGACATAAATGAACACCTGTACTCAAAGTATAAATAAACTGTTTGATTCGTATACGTATAACAACATATTTAATTTCAATATATATCAGATGATATCGTGTTATGTTTTCCATACGAAAGATTCCATATAATGGTTATAAATCACATATGATTTATTTGATAAAAATGAGTATTTAGTGAAACTTTGGGTTACACACGATAATAATCGTGTGTTTACTTGTATCCCCCCCTCCCCCCCCCCCCCCCCTTAAAAGTGTGTATTAAAAACAATATTGATAACACATTTAAAAATGTAGATTATAGGGGTATGAACTCACTGATGAAGGCGCGTGTTTTGAAGAAAACAAGATTTTCCCGGGCGGCACCTCGACCAGAAAGTGACGAGATTTTTGGGAATCTCGGGGCTTCGGACTTTCGTCGGGGCTTGGATATGAAATCGGGAAGTCGGGATGTTGTCGGCACGAAAAACGAGGCGAAAATGAGAGATAATTGAAGCATTTGTGTGAAAACAGCCGGCACCCTCGCAATCTATTTATAGGGGCTGGAGGTCCTCGGTACGCAGGGCGTACTTCGGACTTACGCTGGGCGTTCTTCGTACGCGGGGCGTTCGTTTGCATCATTGCTTACCGCATCCTCGGGCGAAGGGTCTGTCGACGTGGTTGATCTGGAGCCTTGTATCCGAGTACGCGGGGCGTACGAGGGTACGCAAGGCGTACTCCTTCCGATAAGACTTTGAAGTGCGTGCCAAGAACTTCAAAAACCCGTAACTTTCGCATACGAGCTCCGTTTTTGACGTTCTTTATATCCACGCGAAGGTGAGAAAATACTCTACAACTTTCATTTAGACTCCGTCGGCTAATTTTTGACTTTATTTTTAATTATATTTAAATTAATAGGTCGGGACACGATATCCATGTTAAAAATCCATAATTTCTTCATCCGACGTCCGATTTCGTCAGACTTTTTATCGTTATACTCCTATTGTCGGGCTCTCCAACTTTTGTTTAGGTTGTGTCGGCTAAGGATCGCTCGATCTCTATTTCGAGTTTTTAGCTGTCTACTGCTAGGTTAGAAACTTCAAAAAAATCATAACTTCCTCATACGAAGTCAGATTTGGGCGTTCTTTTTATGCATGATCACGGTTTAACGTAATCTATGACTTTCGTTTAGATACCTAAGGCTAAAAAATTATTGTATCGAAATTCCTCGTTTTTCGCTTAATCGGTGTTGCCTGGTTTTGCCGAGAATCTTCGGTTGGTCATAACTTCTCCGTAATAACTCGGATTTTAGTGTTCTTTATATGTACGAAAACCTTGATACGATTCTTACCACTTTATTTAACCCAAATACGATTTTAGGAAAGTTAAATTTTGGTTTAAGTTTGACTGGTGTTTCGTTATATTGACTCAAAATGTTGGGTTGTCACAATATGATTCAGGAAGTGACTGAAGAACCCAATCAACAGCCAACTCACTTGAAATCTCGACACCCAACATGCTTAACCTATCAATGTGTGACTTCATCTCTAAGACGTGTGCACACATAGGTTTCCCATCTTCGTGATTACTTGCCAAAAGGGCTTGAGTGAGCTTGAACTTTTCAAGCCTTCGAACTTGTGGGTCAGGGAGAACAATTGGAGGAGGTGGAGGAAGTTAAGCATGAGTCTCATTTCCTTGATCGTATCTCGGAACGTCATCTTCATTTGGAAAGCTTGTTCCAAAGGATTTGGGAAGACCATTGTAAGATTCAGACATCTACAAAATGGGAGATGATTCAAGTTAAGTTGATTGAGTCCTTAATAAAACACCCAAATGAGTTATTAAGGCTAGGATCAAAAACAATATTCTATAACCTAGAAAAGGGATGTCGTAATCTAGTAGCAGAATATTTGAAGGTAGGTAAATGACGATTTACCAATTTCCACCATGAAAAACGAAAAATAAGTTTAAGTTTTAAATGAATTGAAACTCCTAGATCTTTTGAGATTCATTGAACTTTTCAATGGCATGTTTAATCTCGATTATGCCCTACTATTTGCGACTGGGATGCCGAGGATCACAAACAAGGTGTGAATAACCATACGAATCATGTGGTGCACCCAATGCTACTATCACCTAATCAATGTGCCGGTTAACACCACACACGCTCCATTGATTTATAACAAACATCGAGCCACCCTTCGCCACTAATGTCATCCCCAAATTAGTGTGCCGGTTAACCACACACGCTCCACTAACGTTTGACAAGGGTACGAAGTGTAATTCCATGGATTTGCATACAATTTAACATTTTGCCTAAAGTAACTATGATTCGGGAATTTGTATAAGAATTTAGTTACTTTGTACTTCATTATACTTATAATGGAAGGTTTCTGTCCTATCCTACCCGTTCGACTAACGATCCTCCACTAGTCAAGAGTGCGGTGGGTAAGAGTGGATACCCATTCAATCGCTATTTTATAGGCAATTTCCTTAAACACCCCTTATAGACCAGTTTCGTAAATGAGGCCAACAATGGTAAGACTAACTGTTTACTCATACATATATATAACATTAGACTTTTAATGTTATATATAGTATAGGGTGTATTTTACACTTTTAAAATACTAGGTGGTTTAACTTAGTAAATTATACTTTTAATTCAATTAAATGTAAACCAAAACTTTATGGATTTATTAAATTACTTTTAATTAGACACTTTAATTAATTAATAAAACGATAAGGGTGTGATTTAAACTTTTCAAATTACTAGGATTTTAGAATTTAACAAAAAATTAAACTTTTAATCAACTTTTGAATTCCAAAACTTGAGGGCAAGTTTTGAAACATTTCAAAACATTAGGGTTTAGAATTTAAATATTTCAAAATTAAACTTTTAATCAAAAAATTTTAATTCCAAAACTTGAGGGCAAGTTTTGAAACTTTTCAAAACATTAAGGTTTAACTTATTTAAATTTCATAAACAAAACTTTTAAGTTCAAATTTAAACTATAAAACCTAAAGGGTGCAATTTGAAACTTTTTCACAAGATAATTCAAATCTAAATTACAAATAATCAATATTTATCTAATAAAACAAAAGATTATCTAAATTTTGACAATAATTTTCTATTTTGGTAAGGATATTCACCCAAAATCAATAAAAAATCGGATTTTATGAATAAAAAATGTTTATGGTAAGTATCCCAAGCCAAAACAGCAAGAAAATCGCGAAAAAAGCCTGCCAGACCCGCTGCCTCGTCGAGTCTGGGCCTGGACTCGTCGAGTACAGACGACTTAGTGAGTTCACCAAGCGACTCAGCGAGTCAGGCATGCAGAAGCCAAAAAATTTCGATTTTCAGTCAAATTTCGATCAATTAAGCATCAAATTCACTAGCAAACAGCCCTAGGCTCTGATACCACTGATGGATTTTGAGCAAAACATCAATCTTATGGTGTACATGTAAACCCTAATAGCTTTTGGATCTAGTTTGTCTAATGAACATGCAATTGAATATCCAATGCTATAAACCCTAGACCTATCAAATAAGAACTGAAATAAGGGTTTAGTAATTACCTTTGATTGTTATATTGCAATAACAATCAATTCCTTGCTTTGATTTGCTTTAGAAAGCTTAGTGCCTCAAGCGCTGCACCTCTAATGGAGTCACAAACACCACTAAGCAACTTGAATGAAGAGAAGAAGAGAGGAGGCTGCCCAAAACATCTAGAAACCCTAAAGGAACTCTTGTCCACGTTTTTGGGGCTTAAGGGTCCTTTATATACATGTAGGCTATTAGGGTTTTCAACTAGGAAACCCTATGCTGGCTGCTTAAGCCCTAAGCAGCCCATGGACTCCTTTAACACATCCCTTGGACGATTTATAATGGGCTTCCCATAGAAGTCGTCCAACCTATATATTATTAGGTGATCCCTAGCCCAATTATAATTATCTTATAATTACAACTCCAGTCCCCTAAGTTTAATTAATCTCTTTTAGCCACAAAATTAATTCTTAATTAATTGTTGACTAATACTAATTAAAAAATATGATTTCGCTTTTAATATATTATTCTCATAATATATTAATAAATCATAATTAAACCTTTCTCTCCTTAATTCATCCTACATATTGCTATGGTGAAGGCAACCCAAAAGGACCATGCTCATAATCGGGTCAAGTATATACCAAAATAGTTATGGACGTAGACACTAATCCAACACCAATCACAAGCTAACTCAACTTAGCATGCATTCATACATTACACCAGGCTCAGAAACTCTCGAGCAGGCCCTTAACAGGGCTAAAAAGTAACAGAAACAAGTCTGACTTTTGAATGATTTGATTAAGTTTTCGTGAATGCAATTTCGGGTTGTCACATCATCCCCCTATTAAAGGGAATTTCGTCCCAAAATTAGAGTTTAAACCGATACATATAATTAAAGGAAAAGATGAGGATATTTCAGTTTCGTTTGATCCTCCCGCTCCCAAGTGAATTCAGGTCCTCGCTTGGCATTCCAGCGAACCTTCGCTATCGGGATATGGCGTTGCTTCGTTTGCTTGACCTCTTGGTCCATGATCTTTACTGGTTCTTCCACGAAGTTGAGGCTGTCGTGGATTTTGATCTCGTTGAGTGGGATTACAAGAGTCTCATCAGACATACACTTTTTCATGTTAGATACATGGAAAGTATGGTATATGTTCCTAAGTTCGTGAGGTAGTCTGAGTTTGTAAGCTACAGGGCCAATTCTAGCGAATCACGAAAGGCCCTACGTATCTTGGACTTAGCTTTCCACGCTTTCCAAAGCTTATCAAGCCCTTCCAGGGTGAGACATTCAAAAGAACACGATCACCAACCTAGAATTCCAAAGGTTTCCTTCTCTTGTCAGCGTAGCTTTTCTGTCGGTCTCTAGAGGCTTTCAGTCTTTCACAAATTTGAATGATCTTCTCTGTCGTTTCCCGAATTATTTCCGGACCTATGAGAGTTCTGTCAGGAACTAGTCCTTTACCTAAGTATGTGTCACACACCTCAACCCAGCACATAGGGGATCTGCACTTCTGTCCATAAAGGGCTTCAAATGGAGCAGGCTTTACGCTCGTGTGATAACTATTATTGTAGAAGAACTCGACAAGGGGTAAATGAATATCCCATGCCTTTCCAAAGTCAATCACACAGGCTCGCAACATATCTTCCAAAGTTTGAATAGTCCTCTGACTTTGTTTGTCGGTTTGTGGATGGTAGGTTGTACTCATGTCCAGCCTAGTTCCTAGGTAACCTTGTAGCGACTGCCAGAATCTTGAAGTGAGTCTACTATCTCTATCAGAGATAATGGATATTGGAAAACCATGCAGTCGTACGATCTCCCTAATGTAGGTTGTTGTTAGTCTCTCCATCTTGTTAGTTTCCTTGATAGGCAGGAAGTGTGCGGACTTTGTTAACCTGTCAACGATCACCCAAATGTTATTGTGACTACCCGTTGTCTTGGGCAGCTTGGTTATGAAGTCCATTGTGATCCGCTACTACTTCCATTCCGATATCTCCGGTTGTTGTAGTAAACCTGATGGTTTCTGGTATTCGACATTAACCTTGGCGCAAGTAAGACACTTACTCACGAAGGTACTAATTTGTGCTTTCATGTTAGGCCACCAATATAACTTCTTTAGATCCAAATACATCTTATCTGAACCTGGGTGGACGTAATATCGAGTGTTGTGCACTTCGGTCATGACCGAGTCTCTGAAACCACCGCGCCTCGGTGTCTAGATCGGATCCAAGAGATATAAGGCTCCGCCACCCTTAACTTCCAAGTTTTTATCCATCCCTCTCAGGGATTCACCTGCCATAGTTTCAGGTTTCAAGGCTTTAAGTTGAGCCTCCTTAATTTATGGGGACAAGTGTGAATGGATAGTCATAGTCAATGATTTGACTCTACGACCAGAGTATTCTTTCCGACCTAGGGCGTCAGCTACTACGTTGGCTTTACCGGGATGATAACGAATTTCGCATTCGTAGTCATTGAGTAGTTCGACCCACCTTCGTTCTCTCATATTGAGCTCCTTCTAGTCTAATATATGTTGAAGGCTCTTTTGGTCTACAAAGATAATGCTCTTCGTACCATATAGTTAGTGTCTCCAAATCTTCAAAACAAATACCACTAGTCCTAACTCAAGATCATGTGTGGTGTAGTTGACTTTGTGAGTCATTCGCTGTCTTGAGGAAAAAGTGATGACCTTACCTCGTTGCATAAGAACACAGCCGATTCCTTGGTTGGATGCATCGCAATAAACCACGAAGTCTTCTATTTGTTCTGGGAGGGATAGTATCGGTGCGTTGCATAAGGCCTGCTTTGGCAGTTTGGAATGCTTTCTCTTGTTTCTCTTCCCAGTCAAAGGCCATGCCCTTCTGGGTCAATGTTGTAAGCGGTTTCGTGATCCTAGAGAAGTTCTGAATGAACCTGTGATAGTAGCCAGTGAGGCCTAGAAATTGACGAATTTCTGTAGGCGTCTTCGGTGCTGTCTAGTTCTCAATGGCCTTTATTTTGGAAGGGTCCACATGAATTCCCTCTTCACTAACAACGTGACCGAAAAATTCGACTCTTCGAATCCAAAACTCGCATTTAGAGAATTTTGCGTAGAGCTTCTTAGACCGTAGTGTTTCCAAGACTTGAAGTAGATGTTGACTATGGTCCTCCTTACTTCGAGAGTAAATAAGTATGTCATCGATGAATACAATGACGAACTGATCCAAGTAAGGACGACATACCCTATTCATTAAGTCCATGAATATTGTGGGTGCATTAGTCAATCCGAATGGCATCACTATAAACTCATAGTGTCCATAATGAGTTCTGAAAGCTGTCTTGGGAACATCCTCCTCTAGCACTTGTAACTGGTGATACCCAGATCTCAAATCTATCTTTGAAATGTAATTTGCCCCTTGCAGTTGGTCGAACAAATCGTCTATGCAAGGTAGAGGGTAACGATTCTTAACAGTTAGTTTTTTTAGTTCTATGTAGTCGATGCACATACAAAACGATCTGTCTTTCTTCTTCACGAACAAGATCTATGCTCCCCAGGGTGAGAAGCTTGGTCTAATAAAGCCCTTGCTTAGCAATTTTTAAGTTGACCGGATAGATCCTGCATCTCAGCTGGTGCTAGAGGATAGGGCGATTTGGCTACTGGGGTAGCCCCTGGAACTAAGTCGATTATGAACTCGACTTGACACTGTGGTGGTAATCTTGGTAGTTCTTCTGGAAAGATGTTGAGAAATTCACGTACTTCTGGGATGTTCTTTATGTCTTTCGTCTCTTGGCTCATATCAACTACATAAGTAAGGAATGCATGACATTCCTTTCGTAAGTACTTTTGGGCTTGTATACTGGAGATGATACGGAGGTTCGTGTCGGGTTTGTCGCCATAGATAACTAGAGTATCACTAGACGGTAGATTTAGATGAATGGCCTTTTCATAACACATAATGTCATCACGATGAAGACTTAACCAATCCATGCCGATAATGACGTCTAAACTTTTAATTGAGACCAACATGAGGTCGACTGCAAATGAATGGCTATCTAGAGTTGGAGTACATCCTATGTATATACTGCTAGTGCTCTCAATCTTTTCATTAGCCATTTCTACAGTGAACAGTTCTTTAAGTGCACGTGGTTTTTGTTTAAGTAAGTGAGCAGATTTCTGGTTCACGAAACTCCTCTCTGCTCTACTATCAAACAGTATGCATGCATGCGAGTTATCAAGGAGGAACGTATCAGTGACCACTGTAGAGTTAGCTACCGCTTCCTCGTGGCTTATAGCCAAAACCCTTCCCACTCCGCCAGTGTTCCCTGCCTTCGCGCAGTTCCTCTCCTAGTGACCCACCTCTCCACATCTGTAGCAAGCCTGACCCACACCAACGTCGGGGAATTGGGTGATTGGCCTAGCCGGAGACTTGCAGAAACGGGCAGTACGCCCCTTCCTATTGCAGTTAGCGCACTGCATTTCCCGGTAGGGTCCTTTTTGGTGGAAGCTGCACTTGTTTCACTTGGGCAAGCTTCCAACATACTGCTTCATTGTCGTAGTAGCAGTAGGTGTTATCACAACATGAACAGCCACGGCCTGCTGCTTTTTTGCAGAGTTCTGTGCTACTTTGTTCTTCTTGTTATCCCAAAACTTTCGGTTGTTGTCAACGGCCTTGGATGGTTCTAGGATGACCAGGGTTGTTGTTGTCGGGGTGCAGACTTCATGACCGATGAGCCGCTGTGCCAGTCGCTTGGCATTGTCAAAGGTAGTGGGGTTTGAAGCTAAGACATTCCCCTGAAATGGGGGCACTAGCCCCCAAATATACCTCTCGACTTTGTTTCCCTTAGTAGGGACCATTCCTGGACATAGAGCCACCAGATCGTTGAACCTGGCAGTGTAGGAAACTATGTCGGAGCCCTTCATGGTTAGGCTCTAGAGTTCCTGTTCAAGTTTTTGAACCTCGCCCCTTGGGCAGTACTCCTCAATCATGAGCTCCTTCAGAGCTTCCTAGCCCATAACATTAGCCACTATCAGGGTTAGTGACTTGACATGGCTATTCCACCACGCCAGGGCTCTGTCGGTGAAGGTGCATTCAACAAATTTACTTTTGCTCCCTTCCAGACATGAGCATATCTCAAATATCGACTGCATTTTCTCGAACCATTGCGAGAGGGCAATGATTCCACTAGTCCCGTTCAAGGACCTGGGCCTGCAGTTGGTGAAGTCCTTACACGAGGACTCTTTATAGTGCACTGGAGCATCAACTTTAGTGGAATGCACGGTTATTCCACTCCTAATAGTACCATTAGCATTGAATTGAGCTAAGGCTGCCGAAACAGCCGCAACCACTACAACTTGGATAGCTGTTGGATTGTATTGTGGAGGAGGTGGTTGAGTTGGAGTTATCAGAGCATTGCGTCTCGGTGTTCGGTGTGGAGGCATCTTTCAACTAAACGTTTACAGAGATGAAGATGATAGTAAGAATAAATTGTGAGTATAATGAGAGTTGTCCATGGACTAAATCGCCATCGCCCAACAAAACTGATGAGAGTATGATTGAAATAGAGATATAATAGTAGGAGCATGAAAGCACTTGGATAAAGATTTCCCAAAAGATTAGATGTCTGTCAATAATATTGGCATTAATGATGTAACAAGTTTGGGAAAATGACCTTGAAGTAGGTCTTACATCAAACCAGAAGACAAAAAATTTGACAACATAGAGACCTAGCAACACTACTTGAAAGATAGGAATTTTTACAGGGAAAAGTGATACATAGAGCATAGATAAGAAGGCTATTACTTAAACCAAATGAAAGGACGAGTAGATCATCTTCTACCAGCGACGTATACCCCTCGGGTGAACCCTCAAACCTTCCAGCTGACGCTCCACGTCAAGAAGGTGTCTTTCATGCGCTGACTGGCGTACTCGGAGTTCTATGACTCCAGCTTGGGTTGCAACTAGCTCTTGCTACAAAGCCTTATTGTCTCTCATAGATCTCCCATGAGCAACTTCAAGATGACGATTGTGGTCCACACTGGCGCTTGAATCCACCTCAAGTTCCATAGTTCGTTGAATGGCTGCCACACTTAGCTCAACATTGCGAGCCACTCGACGAACCAGGATTAGAAGGGCCCTGTCTGTGGGGCCTCCTGCATTAAGATTGTAGAAGTTGTAGTCTCCATTGTATGGGAGTGGTTGGCCTTGCCTGTGGCTCCTCCTATTCAAACTCCCAACCCATATAGGCATTGGACCATGGAATTCAAGCCGGTGGTTAGGATTTGGTATTGGGGCCACTAGAGGTAGATTCTCGACTTCAGGCTCTGAGTTAGCCTCTTTCACGGAATTGCTTTGCGAAGTCATCATCCAATGGGATTTCATGATTCTCTTCTGGCTCTGCATCGAGTCATCCACCATTATCTTGGTTGGGAAAGTACGGGTAGTCAGGGAGATTGAATCTAGCCATGTTATCTAAGCGAGAAAAGAGATGAAAGAGATAATTAATAGACGTACTACTTAAGATAATTATAGGATGATCCTTATCAGGTACTTTAATACTTGTGTAGTGCATACCAGTCATATGGAACCAAAACAGGATAGACCTTTGTATAAGTGATCCTAACTCTAAATCCACAACCAAACAAGCAACATGAAGTAAAGCAAATATCTCAGATTCTAAGTCTATTACACCCTAGTCACATATAACCTTAACGTATCCACTCAGCAACAATTGACCTAATAAAAAGACCTTTTAGTTCTCAAATAAGTAATTATAGTAAAACAAAATACTCCTATATTATTTTAGGTTTATGTTCTGTTCTAAAGTTTTCAATGGAGTACTGCGACACCATAACGATTCTTAGGAACATGCTAATCACTTCTCGGAAAGATATAGTTGATCTGGATATATCACTCGCAGATCTGATTATATGTTCCTAAGCCTACTTGTGCTGTCCAACAACCGCAATACTTTTGTTCTATCCTAGTATAACACTGATTTTAGTATGAATGCAGGTATGTATACTTTGGTTAAATATTTTATTATTTAAAAGTATAAACTCTTGGTCAGAGTATTTTAATCCTGATGTTTTTATAGTCGTATATATTTTATGGGTTGATATACTTAATTCACTATAAACAAAGCTTTCGTACCAATCTGTCACATCCCCAAACCGGAACGGCGGAAACGTTCGGGGGTGGAGGACATCATGTACAGTATCATATCAATGCAAAATAGTAAACAAGCAACAGCATCATCCATTTTATTAATAGTATAATTGAATACAAGTGTGTTCTGTGTATAGTTTGAAAGACACCAAAGTATGAATCAAAATAAAGGACGAGTCTCGAAATGTGCTTCGTCTTCTCAAAATATGGCCTAGTGTACATGTCTACTGGTGACATGATAATACAAGTTATTTTGAAAGAGTAGATCAACATTTAAGTTGGTGAGTTCAAAAATATTTTAGTTTCATTGTTTGAATGAAAGTGTGTAAATGTTTGATGTAAATGTTGTATCTCCTAGAAAATCCTATATTTTCTACTTTATTATGAAATGTAGTCTTCTACCAAGACCGGATTGTTCTGTATGTTTGTTCTTTTGTAAAAGTGAGTGTTTTTCCCAAGTATGACTATCATTACCAAAATATAGTTTACATTATCGTTTATGTGAGAAGATCACAATGTAAATGCAATGGGAAAATAAAGATGCACTGTAGTATTGTATATAGTAACCACCATTGTACTAACTACCTTAAACCAATTGTTAAATTAACGTAAAATGCGATGAGATTATAACCGTACTTGATTGACTGGTAAAACATGGCGTTCCAGGATGCCGAATGGTATGACATTCGTCACCCCTAGAACTGCAGGTTCCACTGTAGCTAGCAGCAAGGTGTAGGATGGTCAATCCCGTATAGATCTATACACAAACTCATGCTCTCCCTCCAGAAGACTCTGGTTATAAAACGTGACAGAACAGTATATTGACATGCCATGAAGTAATGGCTCACATTAATTTTATAGTATTCTTATGTTTGTATAGTATGTTCTCTCTATTCTAGTATATAGTATGTTCTCTCTGTTCTAGTGTATAGTATGTTCCTCCCTGTTTCTCACTATAGTATGTTCTCTTTATTTCTCGTTATAGTATGTTTGAACTGACCCATGTATGAACTGACTCTTGTATGTTTCATTGTTCTAGAAACAGTGAGTAGTAATTTTCTAAACTATACCTATTATAGTTTACTAGTAATGTTGTTTGAATAACTAGGTATGTTTGTACACCTTTGCTACCCAAACGTGTTGAAATGATGTAAGAACTTTTATATCTATACACATATACATAATATATAACTAAGATTCAAATGATACCCGGACAAACAACCGATACCCTAAGTCCACAACCAAACAAGGAACACCAAATAAAGTGAGTTATCAGTCCTAAGCCCTTTCAACCTTATTTATATAACTATATCTATATAGACATGATTTTGACAATATATAAGTTTAAAAAGAGTCTGATAAAGCGTTTAACATGTAAAAGAGTTTTAACCATTTGAATGGTTATAGATGACTTGATGTCAGTTTATAAAATGTTTTGAAATAGTTTGTTTGATAATACAGTTTGAAGTATAAGAAATCCACTTTTTTGATAGTTATTAATCACATGTGATTGATATAATAACTATAATGTTTTCTACTTGTATTCCCCCCATAAAAGCATTTATAATCATTTAAAAGATAAGTTAGGGGTATGAACTCACCTGATTGTGAGTGATCTGGAAGGTAAGATAGATATAGGATGCTTGAGTTCACAAATGAAGTCCCGAAGCACTGTTGGATCCTACTAACTAGTATAGGGAACTACCTAAAGTTGTAGGAAACACCCTAAATGAAGTGTTAGGCTCACAAATGGAAGCTTGGAAGGGGTTTAACGTCCACCCAAGGATGGGTTTGCGGTCCTATAGAGTTCACGGCCTCATGAGGTGTTCACGGTCCAATGAACCTATAAAGGGTTCATGGGCCTTATGAAGGGTTCATGGTCGTGATCCCTTCAAGTTCATGAAGGTGGTGATGAATCACGAAGAATCAAGGCTAGGATCTAGTAATCTTTCAAGTATAACAAGTTTAAGGTTAAAACACTTACCTTATTGGAGCTTTGGATGGTTCACAGTCGAAGCTTTTTTAGAGAGAATGGAGGTGTTCACGGTTAGGAGGAGGAGAAGTGAGGAGAAAAAAGGGTCAATCTTATATATAGGAGGTGGTTCACATTCGTGAACACCTTATGAGTGGTTTTTTGGTTCAGATGAATCCTCCCAATAGCAAGCTAACTCAACTTAGCATCCATTGATACATTACACTAGGCTCAGAAACTCTCGAACATATCCTTAACAGGGCTAAAAAGTAACATAAACAAGTCTGACTTTTAATTGATTTGATTAACTTTTCATGAATGAAATTACGGGTTGTCACATGTGATGCTTCTAATGGTTCAAAAACACCATATGAAAGAGGAGGCTTGGGAGAATACGTTAGCAAGCTCAAAATCATGTATAACTCTCTTGGAATGATGGGGCGCCGATTTTGGCTCTAAGGGACTCTATTTATCGTGTGACAGATGCTAGGGTTACACTTTGTAAACCCTAATGACCTTTCATATACTTAGCCTCCATGGGTTAACCTCCATGGATTATCTCATTGGTTTAGCCCATCTTAAATAACACTGATCATTAACCCACACTATTAGAATCATTAATTTACACAATTAATCCCTATTTATTTAATTAGTCCCTTTTGATCACTAAATTAATTCCAAATTAAATCTTGATCAATACTAATTTAATAATATGATTTCATATTAATATATTATACTTGTAATATATTAATAAATCATAAATAACCTTACTCTCAAAAGTCCATCCTATCAAATTGCATTGATGAAGGCAACCCAAAACAACCATGCTACAATCGGGTCAAGTATATCCCAGTTATAGTTATGGGCTTAGACACTAAATCCAATAGTCTCCCACTTGGATAAGTCTAATAACTATAACTTCCAATGTAACGCTAGGATCTGACGTAGCAATCATAAGCTTTGAAAAGCTATTGTCGAACTCTGACCTATTTAGTGACTCGTCCTTTAGATAAGGGATCATATATTACTCTTTTCTCAGGATATCAGCCGGAAAATTACATGGAACAATGTCATACTTATTGTCCAGCAATTTGTTTCCCAATTTCCAATTTGTTTGACATAGAACTTAACTGAACACATCAATTTAGGTCTGACCGGGCCCGACACATAAGTCAAAACAAACTCATTGAGGGGCCCAATATATCGCTTTTAATCTTTTTAGGACAAATGGAACAAAAAAACTTCGACATTATATGCTTGTACAAATTACTCATTAAGTCATGTACAACGATATGTTTTATAACATCAAGTTATTGATGCGTTTTCTTATCATCAATGCACAACCAACTCATAGTCAACAACTCATATATCTTAGTTTGAAGACTATATGATATCATCATCTCACAATCACTCATGATAAATTCCATGAAGTGATTCAGGTGAGTGTAGGTTGATCCAATGCTTAAATATTATTTCACAAGCACTCATGAATGGTGTAGCAGACTTTTGCTATGTCTAACACCTTGGACAAGATTACAAGCCAACTCATGACATTCTTCCTTCATACCTACTTCCAAAGTATGATTATCTATGGATAGTTTGAATAAATCTTATTATACTAGAAGTGTAAACATGCAAAGTGAAACACAAGAACAATACTAGTCCTATATGGCCCCAAAACTTTTGAGCGTAAATAAAACAACTTTTATTTAATCACCATATTGATTACTCATTATTCATTGTATAATGATTCGATTGATCAACTTAATACTTGAATTAAAACAATAGATATCCCATGCTCCAAGCATGCACACTATGTTTACCTATGGTCCTTACTTTGTGAAATAAATCAATTTGATTTCCAATTAAACACATTTCACAATTCCAAATCTTTAAGTGTAAGAATACCAAATTCTTGCCACTATTAGAATGTGTTAGTTCTAAACTATTGCAAAGATTCCTTTTGTATGTTCCTTTGGAGATTGTTACAAGACAATTCCATGGAGATGAATTCTCAAATTCAAAGTACATTCCTTTGAACATCCTTCTTTGCATAGAAGTTTCTAACTTACTCATATATTCTTGATATCTAATTCCAATTATGTAAACTTTTCCATAATTGACATATGACTATCCATTCTTAACATAATCCTATCTATTCAGAATTATATCAATATCATCCATTCATTACTATACTTCCAACTATCCATAAGCAACCAATCCTTAGTGAACTTTAGATTGTCCTTGACAGTTGTTTAACGAGTTTTAGTCATATGTAGTTCTACTCCTTTTTCCCTCTTAATGCCCTAGGCATTTAGAAAATTAGAACACATAAATATTATAACATATGTAATCGACCCTATACCCGAAGCATATGGGATACGACTCATAATGTCTTACATAAACACCTGATACTTAACCAATCTCTTACTATAACATTTGTATAGGCCATGTTCTCATAATTCGAACTATGAAGAGGGATGCCATAATCATAATCGAATTTTGAGAATGCAATTAGCATTTCCATATATAGAATTTCCTTATGTTGAATCTTTTCAACATAGCATTCATTTATGTCTTTGACTAAATTTGATTAAAAACTCAATCTAAGCTTTTAGAATTGAAAAATGAAGTATAAGTTCCTCTCCTTAATTATAGCAAAACAACTTTTCAACCCTACAACTTTGCGAATTGAAACTTTTTTTTTTCTAAAATTAACATTGCTAACTTGCAACACTTACCATAATAATTATGCTCCCACTATCATAATAATTATTATCTTACTAGCATAACACTTATGCCCCCACTAGCATTGACATGTATCCAAAATCAGCTGGACTTTTAGAAATCAATACTTATTGACTTTCTTACCAAAGTTCAGATGTCTGATACGAGATGCTTCGATACGCCTATATGTAAGCTTCTCAAAGTCATACACCTTTCCTTAGATAGCTCATATGTGTGTCTAAACTATTTCAAAACTTACAACAATAAGTTCTGAATGTTTAGACCTTTTGCCATTTCTCACAGTTCAAACTATGAAGAGGTATGCCTTGATCATAATCAAATTTGAGAATGCAAATATCACAAATGCTATCTCCTTAAAATCTACTTAGTGAAAGCGTTTCTTCACAATCATTTTCATGAGTTGGAGAGAAACCTTATGACACTTAGATTTTTAATGGTGTATGTGTTCCTATCCATGTGAAATTGCCATAACCATAATCTTAAGACAAGGTTAGTGACAAATACAAACTCATATGGACTAAACTTATATAATCTAAATTCGGTTCCTCCTGTCAGCACAAGAGCCTACCATTTCTTGTAGGTTGTAATGCAAACAATTGAGAACTCATAGAACTCACATGCAGAGTCAACCAACTGGAATGGGCATAAAATTAAGAATATCTCAAACACGATAGGTTACAAACCTCAAGTCGTGTTCTAGTGATTAACAATAGTTTTGACTCTTGATTAGTTCTTAAAACTTTCCAAGATCTTTAAGACTCCCACTGACCTCATGACATATAAGTTTCTCTTTGTCAAGAAATATTGCTTGACAAACAAATATTCAAGAGTTAGTGCGATTTCTTATCAAGACAAACACTTTTGACAATTGCTCTTAGTTGATCTTTGTTTTATCCTAAACATTACAACTTACCAATTTCAAATGTACAAGAGTAGAACACATTTTACTCTACATTTGTTGATATGTCACATAATATACAATCTTGGAGGATGACTCTAAGATTTGATTTTGGAACAAAGTATGATTCATCTTAATTGGTTTAACCATTTCAATAGTTCTTGATTCCTTTTCTTAGCCAAACAAATGCACTAAGGTGTCCTTAGAGGATTAAATTGTGATACCGTTTTTCATAATCATTAAGATGAGCATAAAACACGACACTCAAGTACTCTCCCATCTTTTCAGATTGGAGAAACTTTTATCCTTCTGCCGACTTTGATTCTTCTTATTCATTCTGCTATATATTGAGAGTTTTCAATGACTCAGAATTATACTTAATCTTGTATGCATAACCATTTTTACTAACTTTAGTAAACCACAATGAATAGTTTTATTATTCTTTGTGGTGGACCTGACCAATGCACAACCAAGTGTACCTGATCCCCTAGTCCTTCACTTGACTCACATATACATGTGAATAAGGAATTAGTCTTAATTTCCCAAAGAAGAAGGTTCTCATTCATCATACAATACAAGTTGCATGATCCAAGTTACTGTCCAAATCAAACTTGGGTGATGAGAATCTTTCCTTATTTGGTAAATTTGACACTATCACAAATGAAAGAATCAAGTCCATATTGCTAAAAATACAAACATCAATTTTCACATATGCCATTGCAAGGAAAAATAAAATAAGATAAAATCAAAAATTTTCTTTATTTATAAACAATGTGCGGAAAAACTTTTCCTTACAATGCAATTACAAATGAAAACTATGTTATTACAAATTTCTAAGAAATCTATCATAACTCTTAAGCAGCAGCTCAAAAATCCGATCATCGAACCATGCGATCGAAATCCATCTCTTCACGATCATACTCAGCATGCCTTTCCTTTAAGCTTCCTTTGATCCTACAAAACATCAAAATGTAATCATATCACATCGTGTATTAAGAATCTACTAAAAGGAACTTAATAGAGTTAGATAGAGGACTTACCTGAAGAAAAGTTAAACCTTTTTGATTCTTCCTTCTCTTAGATCTTTCAGGTAGTCTGGGCAGCTTCGCTTCCAATGTCCCTTCTGATGGCAGTAGAAACAATTGGCTTCTTTTACATTGGCACATGAGACAATCCCAGAACCGGCCTTTCTCTTGTGATCAAAGCTTTTGATCATCTCCAATTCCTTTCCTTTAGGAGAAGGAATCATTTATGGACTATCGATGTCATTGCTCATGTTCATGGCAGCTTGGGAAGTAGATCTTCCAATCATGTTTGCTTGATCATTACGCCAAATCATTGTTAATTCAACAACAATTAGCAAATAGGCAAGATCAATAAGGGCCATGTCGTGATCTGTCACATAGTAGTCATTAACGAGCTCACTATATGATACGGGAAGTGACTGAAGAACCAAGTCAATAGCCAACTTCCTCAAGAACACGACACACAACATTCCCAAGATGTCAATATGCAGCTTCATGTCCAAGACATGAGCACATATAGACTTTCCATATTGATGATTCATTGCTAGTAGGGCTTGAGTGACCTTGAAATTTTCAAGTCTTCGAGCTTGTGGGTTAAGGAGAATAATTGGAGGAGGCGGAGGAAGTGACGTATGATATTGTGGAATATCATCTTCATGTAGAAAGCCTTTTCCAATAGATTCGGGAAGACCATAGTTGTTTGACCTAGACATCTATAAATGGAGAAACTTAAGTTAGTTTATTTAAGTCCTTAATATAACACCCAAAACGAAATATTAAGGCAAGGACCCAACACAATATTCTACAATTGCGAAGAGGGATGCCGTAATCTAATTGTAAAATATTTGAAGGTAGGTAAATGATGATTTACCAATTTCCACCATGAAAAATGAAATAGATTATTAAGTTTTAATTGGATTTGAAATTCCTATATCCTTTGAGATTCAGTGAACTTTTCAATGACATATTTAAATCTCGATTGTGCCCTTCAAGTTTGTGACTGGGATGCCCAGGATCACAAAAAATCTGTTAATAACCATTAAAATTAGCTTGGTACACCCAATGTTACAGTCACTTTGTAACACCCCCCTCTGGCACGTATCACAATATTGTCCGCTTTGGGCCACTCGGCACGAGGACTTCCCAGGGGGTCACCCATCCTGGTACTACTCCCGCCCGAGCACGCTTAACTGCAGAGTTCTTATGGGATCTGCTGCCCTCACGGCTTTAAAACGCGTTGTGACAAGGAAGGTATCCACACCCCTTTATAAGGAAATGTTTCGTTCTCCTTCCAAGCCGATGTGGGATCAGATCTAACCCACTTTCACCCCCCATTATAGGGTTCGACGTCCCCGTCGAACACATCAACCCGTGCCCTAGCTCTGATACCATTTGTAACATCCCCCTCTGGCACGTATCACAATATTGTCCGCTTTGGGCCACTCGGCGCGAGGACTTCCCAGGGGGTCACCCATCCTGGTACTACTCCCGCCCGAGCACGCTTAACTGCAGAGTTCTTATGGGATCTGCTGCCCTCACGGCTTTAAAACGCGTTGTGATAGGGAAGGTATCCACACCCCTTATAAGGAATGTTTAGTTCTCCTTCCCAGCCGATGTGGGATCAGATCTAACCCACTTTTGAAAGTGGGTTAGATCTGATCCCACATCGGCTTGGAAGGAGAACGAAACATTTCCTTATAAAGGGGTGTGGATACCTTCCTTGTCACAACGCGTTTTAAAGCCGTGAGGGCAGCAGATCCCATAAGAACTCTGCAGTTAAGCGTGCTCGGGCGGGAGTAGTACCAGGATGGGTGACCCCCTGGGAAGTCCTCGTGCCGAGTGGCCCAAAGCGGACAATATTGTGATACGTGCCAGAGGGGGGTGTTACAAATGGTATCAGAGCTAGGGCACGGGTCGATGTGTTCGACGGGGACGTCGAACCCTATAATGGGGGGTGAAAGTGGGTTAGATCTGATCCCACATCGGCTGGGAAGGAGAACTAAACATTCCTTATAAGGGGTGTGGATACCTTCCCTATCACAACGCGTTTTAAAGCCGTGAGGGCAGCAGATCCCATAAGAACTCTGCAGTTAAGCGTGCTCGGGCGGGAGTAGTACCAGGATGGGTGACCCCCTGGGAAGTCCTCGCGCCGAGTGGCCCAAAGCGGACAATATTGTGATACGTGCCAGAGGGGGATGTTACACACTTAATCAATGTGACGATTAACCACACACGCTCCATTGATCTATGATTAACATCAAGCTACCCTTTGCCACACATTGTCAGTCCCAGATTAATGTGCTGGTTATCCACACACACTCCACTAATGACTTAACAAGGTACAAAGTGCAATTTCATGGATGAGCACCTTTTTCACATTTTTCCTAAAGTAACTAAGTTTGGGAATTTAATAAAAGTTTAGTTACTTTATTTTTATCATTAGACTTTTAATGCGGGAGAATTAATGTCCTATCCTACCCATTCGGCTAATGACCATCCACCAGTCAAGGAAGCGGTGGGTGAGAGTAGACACCCATTAAACTGTCATTTTATAGGCAGTAACCTTATACCCCCTTATAGACCAACTTCATGAATGAGGCCTACTAACGGTAAGACTGACTTGTATTATATATATATATATATATATATATATATATATATATATATATATATATATATATAACTTGAGGGAAAGTTTTGAAACTTGTCAAAACTCTTCAATTCTATAACTTAGTAGTTTAATGTTGGTTTTCCATAACTTGAGGACTACTTATGGAATTCATAAAAAAACATTTATGATAAGACTTTTCATGTTCCATAACTTGAGGATAAGTTATGGAACTCTTTAAAATACCTAGATCAATTCTAACAAGGAAAAATAATCATATAATATAATATTGATCTAATCTAACTCATATAGTGAGGCAATTCATATCAAATAATACAAATAATTAACCTATTATCTTAATATTTGACAATTGTCCTTTATTTCCATAACTTATGAGTTTAATGCGATTTTAATGTATGAGACTTTTCATTTTCCATAACTTGAGAACAAGTTATGGAGGTCATTGAAATTCATTTAGATCATTTTTTCTAACAACTAAAATAATCACATAATATATGATCTAACTAAACTAATAATCAAGATAATTTCAATTCAACAATTTGAAAGCAATTTTGTTTATCATATAAAAACAACAATTATTTTAAAATTTTGACAATTATCTTGTAGTTGGATGAGTACAAGCACTACCATATCATAAAAAACATTTCCAATGATCCAAAACAGTTTGTGGTAGTGTTCCCAATCCAAACCAAGCCAAGAAACTCGAAATTATGAAAACAGAGCCTTCAACTCATCGAGTGCGTGAACTGGACTCGGCGAGTTGCTCTATTACTGTGTGGACACGTCGAGTCTGTTCATGGACACCAGTCAGAGGACAAAATTTCGAATTTCTTAGCTTTGAAAAACTAGTAGGCATCAATTATAATAGAAAAAAATCCTAGGCTCTGATACCAATGTTGGATTTTTGAGCACTATAACACTCCTATGATGCATAGGAAACCCTAAATGTTTTGGATCTATGTTTTCTCAAATTATACATGCATATTTTCATTTTTCCAAAGCAATTTCCTAACTAGCATATAAATTGTCAACTGAACAATACAACTAGTTAGATGACTTACCCCTTAAAAGGAATTGTAGTTCTTGATGTTTTAAAGCTTGAGCACCCCATGTGTGATGCCTCTAATGGTTCACAAACGCCATATGCAAGAGGAGTCTTGATAGAATAGGTTAGCAAGCTCAAAATCGTTTATCACTCTCTTGGAATGATTGCGCAACAGATTTTGGCTCTAGGGGACTCTATTTATAGTGTGACACATGATAGGGTTACACTTTGTAAACCCTGATGACCTTTCATATACTTAGGCTCCATGGGTTAACCTCCATGGACTATCCATGGATTATCTCATTGGTTTAGCCTGTCCTAAATAACCATGGATCATTAGCCCACATTGTTAGATTCATTGGTTTACACAATAAATCCCCATATATTTAGTTACTCTCTTCTGATCACTAAATTAATTCCAACTTAATTCTTGATAAATACTAATTAAATAATATGAATTCATATTAATATATTATGCTTGTAATATATTAATAAATCATAAATAACCTTACTCTCAAAAGTCCATCCTATCAAATTGCATTGATGAAGGCAACCCAAAAGGACCATGCCACAATCGGGTCAAGTACATCCCAGTTATAATTATGGGCTTAGACACAAAATCCAACAAGACTATCAATTTTGTAGCATATCAGGTGTTAAACAAGTGAACAAGTAAGATTGAAGAAACTTTTAATCTCACTTTTCATGATTACTATGTTAAGCGTGTCAAAAAGACTTTGAACAAAATCCAATTCTCTCATAAACGAATGATGAGTCACATATTGATAATTCTTTTGATGTTGGTTATGATTTAATTTTTGGTGTTCTTGATAGGGCAATTGATGCATAACTCAATGTTTACGATAATCAGATTCCTGAAGCAACAAAACATTATGATGATTCGGCAATAACTCAAGACGAAGTTGATTTACACTCTACCACAAACTCGCCAACACACGTCGAAAATCACCAAGGGTTGCAAGGTGACAAAGTGGAGGGGGAGAACTTCAATTTTCAGGATGATGTTTCGCGGGAGCATACTTGTTCGACTACTAAGGGAGAACATCAACATAGTACTTCAATTGTCAAGGGTGACCATCTAAGTATCAATTCGCTTTTCGAGGGGGAGCATAATGGATTTATACCTACTTTTTGGGTCTATTAGATTGCGTCATGGGCTCGGTCCTTAGCCCAGTTTTGATTGCCGGTATTGGGCTTGTCCAACCGTGCATGTTTTTGTACTAGGGTTTAGTATATAAGCTGCATGAATGCAGTCTTAGTTGTTATCGCTTTTACTGTTTATTTTCTCTAAGTTTTGTAAACCCTAGCTCGCCTCTACAACAGAAGTTCTTTATCGAGATCTGCTGAGGCGTGACTTTATTTTGAATCATAAGCATACATTTGATTCTATTCTGTGTTCATTCTCTTATTGTTTTCGACTTGTTTGATTTCCATAATCATACCTGTGAAAGATCTAATCGATCTAGAGTTTAATTCTCATCAATTGGTATCAGAGCAGGAGACTGTGTAATTCATACACATCTCTTCTGTCGAAGAAGTTATTAGGGTTTTTAATTCCGCATTGATTGATATTAATTGAGCCGTCACTCTATATTGACGTATCTCATTAATTGTTGATCTAACCCTAACGATATATTACAAGTTTGATCTTTTATAGGTTATCGATCAAAAGTTTTTACAATGTCCATGGATGATTTACAAACCAATCCGATCAATATCTCCAACAGCATAGGGTCTACGACAAGAATACCAATCTTGTATACACAAGACTATGAAGTTTGGATGCATCACTTTGAAGATTACGTGATTGGATCGGAGGATAATGGATACTTAATCTGGGAAGCGATTACTATAGACCCATTCGCTCACTCAAGCACTTCTAAGATTGTCAAAACACAGAAAGAGGACAATCAGCTTGTTAACAATGTCAAAGATATTCCTCAGGATGAAAAGGAAAAGTTTCAATGCAACATCAAAGCCTTGAGGATGATAAGGTTTGCGTTGCAGTTAGATACGTTTCGTTTTTTAAGCTCATGTGCCACGGCTAAAGATATCTGGGATAGATTAAAAGAATTGTATTCCACTGACGAAGATTTGGAACATTCAATCCAAACTCTCTTGCTGTCTGAATTTGGTGACTTTAAGCAGAAGCCTGAAGAGAAACTTGTTCAAGCTCTTGATCGCTTCAATCATCTTTTAAGTAAGATGATAATGCATGGGATTGAAAGGAAAGTTATCGAACAAAAGGTTACTTTCATGAATGGCCTCAGACCCGAATGGATGGCTGTTGTGTCAACAGTTAAAGCTCATGAACAGTTCAAGTCATATTCTCTGGCAAAACTAGTGGGTATTTTGAAATCCCATGAGAGTGCACTGTCTAAGGAAACGAATGTGGTTTCCAGTCTGGGTTCTTTAGCTCTTGTCTCTAAGGAAAGAGTTCGATTGAAGAAGAAGAGGAATTGGATCTTTCCAATTATGATCTAACCGGTGAAGAATATGCCATGATGGTGTCCAATCCCAGAAAATTCATTAAGAAGAAATTCCCAGCCAACAAGAACCGAAACTGGCAGGGTAGTTACAACGCCGAAAAGATCAAGGAGGAACCGAAGATGGGGTCAAAGTCTGAAGAGTCAAAGAAGGAAGCAAAAGTTGGAGGAGACTCAGGATTCGACTGCCATTACTGTGGAGGCAAGAATCATTTTGCTAAAAATTCTATGCTGAGAAAGAAAGAAGAGAAGACAAATGAAGAAGAGGAGGAAGCGAGCCTCCTGAGAAGACTGGA
The DNA here is from genome assembly GCF_051521515.1 of Lactuca serriola. Taxonomy (NCBI): domain Eukaryota; kingdom Viridiplantae; phylum Streptophyta; class Magnoliopsida; order Asterales; family Asteraceae; genus Lactuca; species Lactuca serriola. The sequence goes on from NC_136411.1 coordinate 362,684,051, forward strand.
GGAAATCAAGAAAAGAAAGTCTGCTGCTAACAATACTACGATGAATGCTTTAATTGTGCAGGATACAAACAACAATGATGAATTTGGTGGTGTGGAGGTCTAGTCCACAGATTCTGAGGATGATGAAGTCAGGAAGCCCACTCATGGGAAGGCTATGCTGGCAAAAGAAGAACGTTTAACAGGAAGATGCTTTGTAGTAACCGAAGGTGTGTCCCAAATGAGCGGATACACAACCGACGGGGGAGCTGAAGATGAAAGGGAGAGAGAGGACAAGTGTTTCGCTGCCAAACCTGTCAGTACTCAGATCAACGAATGTGATGAGTTGATTAAAAAGCTACAAAATATTCTTGCTGATCTAAAAATACCTGTTACTAATTATGAAAAGGAATTAAATAACTTAAATTCAAAATTCTCGAGCATAAGTAGCAGTCTCACCCAAACCTGTGTCACAAATTCAAACCTAACTGATCAAATCAGCAGGATTTCATCAAAGAGTGAGGAACGAAGGATGTGGATCGAGCAAAAGGAAAAGGAGTTAATTAGGTCTAAGGATGATTCTATTTATTTGCAAAGAGACAATCTTAAACTTCTTAAACAACGAAATGTGTTTTGTTTAATTGCTAAAAGACTCTATTTTAACATCACACAGTTGCATCTTGATTGTGAAATAGGAAAGAAGATACATCGCATGATTTTACCCTTCCTTGAGTTAAATGAGGATGAAATCGATGCTGAAGCCTACAACTGTGAAAGCGTTGTATCTTCTGACGAACTTTCTCCAGCATATAAAATAGGTCTGGACAAAATAGAATCGTATATAAAGTCCGAAGACCACAAGGACATGCTCAAAAATCTGTTAGATGGAAATGATAGACTGAAATTAAGAACCGAAAATGTCAAAAATTTGACTCTTTGAATGCCAAATTAAGTTCAGAAAATAAAATTGATGTTGAAAACGCATCTGAACTTAGTGAGGATGATGATCTAAGTGAAATCTCTGTAGAGGATTTGGCGGAGTGTTCTGAATTTGTCAAAAACGAACCTATGTCACGCACAAACCTAATTTCTGAAAACTCTGTTGAGTTTGCTCGCTCCTCTACTGACAAAACCAAAGTTCTTAAAGCTAAAGTTGTTGTGTACCAGAAGGTACAAACCACTCCAAATCAAGTCTACACAGTACCAGGTGTCACTCCATAATAAACTGCAGAGTTAACAGCTATGGTAGAAGAAGACAATGCTGGCGGATGTGATTAATTTTTCTAGTCGGCCCCAATAGACAACGCTGATGAGACGAAGGCTCTATCTCAGAAAACTTCATGGAGAGTGAAAGGTAGATACATACCCGAACCACTAAATGAGCCAACAAGATATGATGTGCCGAGCACCAGTGGATCCAAAACACCATTGAGCGAACCTGTGCAAACCTCTAGTGAGACATCAATAACAACCGAAAGGATAGTTTCCGTACCTCATCCAATAACAACTGAAAGAGCGGTTTCGATCCTTCACCCAATAACAACCGAAAGAGCAGTTTCGGTCCTTCACCCAATAACAACCGAAAGAGCGGTTTCGGTCTGTCACCCAATAGCAACCAAAATAGCGGTTTCGGTCGGCATCCATACAAGTCCAACCAGAAAAACAGGGGATCCAAAGTCACTTCTGAATCTAACTCTTCCTATTCAAATTCTTGTCCTTCAATTACTTCAAAGGGAAAAGAAAAAAAAACTCTTTTCTGAAGATAACAATCTTCCAAAAGAGAATCCAAAGAATGCTAATGTCAACACCACAAACTCCAGTCCTACTAAATCAACTAAAATTAAAGTTTTCACCATTAAAAGAAAAGATGAAACAACTTTAGTCAAACGCACATACATGGTTGATATTTCTCTTACTATTCCCTGTCCTGTAAAAGGCTCACAAGGACCCAAGAAACTTTGGGTTCCTAAATCTGCTTAATATTTCGCAGGTTATTCGTGACGAGTAGTTTGATGAAGAATGGTACATTGATAGTGGCTACTGACGTCACATGACACGAAGGAAGGAAGAAAGTTTCATTCTCTCAAAGATGTTGGCATTGTAAAGTACGGCAACAACTCATTTGGTATTATCAAAGGCTATGGAATGATCACTAATGGAGAGTTTTCTATAAGGAAAGCAGCTTATGTTGAAAGACTTCAACACAATCTTATCAGTGTATCACAGCTGGTGGTTGGCACTAGATTGAAAGTATCATTCGACGATGAAGGCTCAGAGATTGTCGAGAAGAAAACAAACAACGTTCTGCTAAAGTCAAAGTGAAAGGGGGAAATGTATCCTTTGAACCTCAACCCAATTCGAGGTAAACCAGCTGTGTGCTTACTCACAAAGGCTCACTCTGATGAAAGCTGGTTATGGCATAAAAGACTATCTCATCTGAATTTCAAGGATATCAACAAGATGGTCTTGGGTGATCATGTTCGAGGTCTTCCAGTTCTAAAGTTTGATAAAGAACATCTTTGTGCAGCATGTGAAATGGGAAAGAAGAGTAGGCAGAGTCATCCTTCTATTATCAATACAATGGTGATAGAGCCATTGGAGTTACTGCATATCAACCTGTGTGGTCCATCGTCCATTGAAAGCATTGGGGGGAACAAATACATTCTGGTTATTGTGGACGATTTCTCAAGATTTACATGGGTATTCTTCCTCAAGCAAAAGTGTGAAGCCACTCCAAAGCTTAAGCTCTTTATTAAACAGATAGAGACCCAACTAAGAAAAGTAGTTCGTAATATAAGGAGCGACAATGGCCTGGAATTCAAGAACAAAGATTTTGAAGATTTTCTTGCTGAAAAGGGGACGACTCACAATTTCTCAGCCCCTTATACTCCACAGCAGAATGGCATCGTTGAAAGGCGAAACCGATCTTTCTGTGAAGCAGCTTGAACTATGCTATGCTTCGCGTCCTTACCTTTGTATTTCTGGGCTGATGTAATTGCTGCTGCATGTTATACTCAAAATAGATCATATATGAATAAGTGGTTCTCTATTACCCCTTACGAGATCTTGAACAATCGAAAACCAAATGTGAAATTCTTTCATGTGTTCGGTTCAAGATGTTTTATTTTCTACTCCAGAGGGAGTCGAAACAAGTTCCATGCTAAGGCTGCTGAAGGAATTTTCTTAGGCTACTCCCTGAACTCCAAGGCTTATGGAGTTCTTAATAAGCGCTCAAATAAAATTGAAGAAACATACTATGTCACCTTTGACAATAGTTATGTTATGAAGATGAAATCAACAGAAGGTGCATCGCAAGAGATCTTCCCAAAGAATGGTCAAGTTACTATCTCTATCTCGAAGCTTTTCGACCAATTCATGCTTCTGTTTGATGAGCCTCAAAAAGCGATTGACTCTGAATCAAATGCAAAACACAACAAAGTTTATAATCTGAAACAAGTTGTCGACAACGCTGCTCAAAAGATGGCTGATGATCAATCCAAAGAAACCGAAAGGGAAGAAGTAAGCGAACCTTCAAGTGACCGTCCTAATGTCCAGGGGGAGGGTCCAACTCCTCATCACGATCAAGGGTCATCGTTCCAGGGGGAGAACTCATCGCCACATTCTTCAAGCTCTACTGAAATTCCAACCAAAGAAGGGGATACCAATACTGGTCCTGAACAGGACTCATTCTTCGAGGGGGAGAACACCAATGTCGGTGATTATGACATTTTCTCCGAGCTAGAGGAAGAAATCAATGCCGAATTGGATCCTATCTATGATCCAAATTTTCCTCCACTTATCAAATGGACCAAATATCACCCTCAAAGTCAAATTATCGGGGAATGTTTAGAAAAAGTGTTAACTCGCTCTCAAATCAAAGCGAAACAGGCTGCACTCTTTTCTAAAGTCGAGTTTTTTATGTTCAACTCCTTTGTTTCCAAAGTTCAACCGAAGACTGTTAACTCAGCTCTTGATCATTCAGACTGGGTTCAAGACATGCAAGATGAATTAAATGAGTTTGAAAGAAACAAAGTATGGCGTCTTATTCCAACTCCAAAGGATGCTTCAGTTGTCGGTCTCAAATGGGTATTCAGAAACAAGATGGACAAGGAAGGGAATGTCATTCGTAACAAAGCGAGGCTGGTGGTCAAAGGATACTACCAAGAAGAGCGCATCGATTATGAAGAAACCTTTGCTCCAGTTGCAAGATTAGACTCTGTTCGTATCTTTCTTGCATATGTAGCTCACAAAAACTTTGAAGTCTATCAGATGGATGTCAAATGTGCCTTCCTCAACGGTGAACTTGAAGAAACCGTATATGTTGAGCAACCGCCAGGCTTCGTGAACGAGAAGTATCCAGATCATTGTTATGTCCTTGACAAAGTTGTATATGGCCTCAAACTGGCTCCCAGAGCATGGTATGAAACTGTCACTCATTTCTTAAAAATGTCTAAATTCAAACAAGGTTCGGTTAACCCAACCTTCTTTCGTTAGTGAGAAGGTAACCACCTTATGATAGTCCAAATTTATGTTGATGACATCATCTTTGGCTCCACGAATTCCAGCTTAACAGCTGAATTCAGAAAGTTGATGGAAACTAAATTTTAGATGAGCTCAATGGGTCCAATTAACTTCTTTCTTGGATTGAACATTAGACAGGGACCCGAAGGCATTTTTATTAATCAGGAAGCATACACCCAGACTTTCTTAGCCAAATTTGGGATGATGGGAGACTCTAACGTGAAAGTGCCTATGGCCTTTGGAACTAAACTTACACCCTCATTGGAGAAACCAGCAGCTGATGTGACACTCTATCGACAAATGATTGGGTCTCTGATGTATCTTATAGCCAGTAGACCTGACATCATGTTCTCAGTCTGTTACTGTGCACGATTTCAAGCCAACCCACGCGAACCTCATCTTCAAGCCGTGAAAAACATCTTTCGCTATCTGAAGCGAACCTCCTCTCTCGGTCTGTGGTATCCATCCAACTCAAGATTCTTTGTTCAAGCATTCTCAGATGCTGATTTAGGTGGTTGTGGATTAGATCGTAAAAGCACCACTGGAGCATCCTACACATCTCAAGTCGTATGGATACAAAGACAATTCAGGGATTACGAGCTAAGCATGACGAAAATCCCACTATATTGTGGCTCTGAAAGCGCAATTAGGATTTGTCACAACCCAGTGCAACATTCAAAGACTAAGCATATAGCACTAAGGTACCATTTCATCAAGGATCACATCGAAGATGGTAACGTAGAAATTCACTTCGTCAGAACGACTGATCAACTGGCAGACATATTCACGAAGGCCTTACTTGAAGCAAGCTTCAATAAGATTCTACAAGGCCTTGGAATGATGCACGCTGAATCTGTACCAAAATCGCCTTCGCTTTCATAAAGGTAACAAGCGAAATAGAGCGAACCGAAATGAACCAAACGCTCGGTCTATTTCGGGTTCGGTCTATTTCGGGTGAAGTTCGACCAAGAACTGAAATGAACCAAAGGTTCGGTTTATTTCGAGTTCGGTCCTTTTGAACTCGTCCGCTTGTTTTTCTTGACAAGGCATTTTAATTGTATTCCTTTGTAAACTTTTTCATTCCTTCTTTTCCACATATAAAAATCCAAAAATATTTTTCTCTTTCGTTCAATTGGTCAATTCTCACAAAATTCAAAAATATTTTTTTTATTTTTTATTTTTTTTATATATATCTAACGTTTTTCTTTTTGTTTAAGTTTGATTCTCGATGGCGAAACTAAGGCAGGTAAATGGTTTTCTTAGTTAGGAGTCACTAGAAGCATGTTGCTGTATGTTGACTAAAGCCACGAAAGATTTATGAGTGAAGCCTTAATAACATGATATACACCAATCATATTTTCCCAATCTAGGCTGTCAAATTCACTCTAATCATGAGCTACCTTACTCTACTCAAATTGAGTTTAGAGTTTTCTGCTTGTCCTTCTTTTCTTTAAAGCAGAGGTACATTCGCTTCTTATACCATCTCCATCACTTTTCTCCATTATACTTCGCTTCACCAATATAACCCCTGAGACTCTCAGTATTCACTACTGAGGTTTATGGTTATACCAAAACCGTGTTCATGATCTTAGTTTCATGCCACTATGTACTAAGTGAAACCCAAAGTTCAACACCACTAATGAATTGACGGTGAATTCTAATATTCAAGATCTTACTTGTTACCTAATGAAATCTCCTTTTTCTTTTGAGTGATCTTTATGAGCTTGTCTTTCACCAAGGCTTCTCTTACCCTAAAAGATCAATTTATTTTTTTTTGAGATTTCCTTACTTCCTTTCGTCACTATAAAGTTTATCCTTCCTACTTGTTCAACAGATCACAATGATCTCACAAGTACTTCATTCAGTTTTGGTCTTTTGTCAAGCATCGAAATTATGAATTGAAGCGAAAGCCACTCATTATCACCTTCAAAAGATGCCTTTCAATACTTCTCAACAAGTAATTGATCGTTATTCAATGGGAAACCAAGCAAGCACTTTAATGTCTCTCTTGACTTTGAAGGAAGTGATTTCTGCCCAGAATGCATTGTTTTATGTCTCCTTAAGACATCACAGATTATCACTTAAATTTTGCTTTATTTCTTTATCTTTTACACCCTATGCACGAAAATTTTTAATTTTCCATACTCTAGTTCTTTTATGGCTGTTCAATAAAGCATTATATGTAACGCCTGTGTTTCTGGGCCTGTCATTAATGTTGATTTAATAGTCTAGGTTAACCTTTGTGACCCGTTTTGAAATAATAGAAGTGTATTATTTGAGTATTATGTGTTTTGTGCTTAATTGCTTAATTATGTGGTTGGATTAATTAAGAATAAAAATAAGCATCAAAATTTAAGTGTAAAATAAACTTGATATCTTTGGATAATGTTGTAGTAGTTGAAACGAGGTTTCCGAATATATAAAGAACGCCCAAATCTGACTTCGTATGAGGAAGTTACGATTTTCTGAAGTTTCGACTTAGCGGTATGCAGCCTGAAATACTCGATTTGAGATTGAGCGGTTTTTAGCCAAAACAATCTAAACGGGAATCGAAGATCTCGTTGTTGGTATCGAAGCGATAAAGTTAGGCGAGAATAGACGTCAAACGAAGAAGTTATGAATTTATAATGAAGTTTTTTCTGTCCCGACTTTTTAAAAATAAATAATAAAAATAAAGTCAAAATTATCCGACGGAGTCTAAACGAAAGTTGTAAAGCGTCGTCTCACCTACGCGTAGATATAAAGAACGTCGAAAACGGAGTTCGTATGAAGAAGATATGAATTTTCGAAGTTTATTAAATAATTAATAATTAAATTTAATTATTAAATCCGGCATTATCCGAAGAGGAGTCATCGGACTCATCCGAAGTACGCCCAGCGTACTTCCGTACGCCCCGCGTACAGCGAAGCATGACACGCCTCGCACTCGAGTTCTTCGGATACGTAAGCAATGACGATTCTGAGGCAGTACGCCCCGCGTACTCCGAGGCTCCAGCCTCCTATAAATAGGATGCGAGGGCAGCCGAGTCCTTTGCTGTTTTTCTTTCTTCTCTCTCCCGTTTTGCATCGATTTGCGTGCCAGAAGTACCCCGAAGCCCCGGTATCATTCCCGTGTCCCGAAGTAAGATCCGAAGCCCTGAGAATCCCGAAGAGCGTGATTCCCGAGCCGAAGCTCTGCCCGCGAGAAGTTCGATTTTTGTGAAGATCTTCTAGATCTGCGGAGAGATACCACTTCTACAAGTCATAGTGCTGTCTGATCGTCTTCTGATCAAGTGAGTGTATACTACCTTTCATAAACACGATAATAATACAAGTATGGTTTGAGTGTATTAAGTATATTGTTGTTTATGTGTATAATTTTGTTGTTATAAGTGTGAATGTATATTCATTCTCTTCTATCTCATAGATCTGATTTACTTTCTATGAAATACGTGTTATGTGGGTGTGCCTCATCTGTTATGTGGAATATGTATTGAATGAAAATGATATACAGGTTTTAAACTATGTATGAAAATATATATTTTTATCTACTAATATGTTGGGTAGAACATGGGTAGATAGTTGGTGTGTAATAAACAGATGAGAGGCCTCGATGTTGTTGTTGTTGTTGATCTAGTTATTCAGCGAAGTATGGATAACGACCACAGACTCTTTCTAGACAGTCCAGTGGAACGCTAGCAGGTTCATAACCTATAGGTGTTGTGAACGATGTGTTTACCGGTGTACTCTATCCCCCTCATGGTTGCCTTTAGGATATCTATTGTTGAGGAAACCCCTTAACAGTAATGTCCGTCCCGATGAAAATCCTAGATTAGGTCCCTTGAGATAGATGTTATTTTAGGGATGTAAAGTGAGGATAACGGGAATGGGTAATCGGGATAGTGATTGGTTGGTGAAAATAAATATAATTTATTTATTGTGGGTTGAAAACCATATATACTCACCAGGCTCCCAAGCCTGACCCACTCAGTTTTATTTGTATTACAGGAAGTGTCGCAAGGGCGTAAGATGGATGAATCATCGAGTTGTTTTGCTTACAAGTCTGTATATGTATATATTTGTTGAATGACTTGTAATGTTATCGTTTATGCTTTATGGTCTGTATCGGAACATGACATCCCGAGTTTTGACTATATAATGAAAATGCATCTCTTGATGAAATGCTTTGATAAATATTATTTTATCATGTTTTGTTTTGGGAACAAATTGCGCAACACTTTTAAATCAAAAGGATTTACTCTGAAATTATTTTAAAAAGCATAAATGAATTCGGTCTTTTCTGGCCGTGATTTTGGGGATGTCACAGTTGGTATCAGAGCATTAGTTTAAGCGAACTAGGAATTTGTAGGATTTCTAGACTTAAACTTATAATGCTAAGTGGAGATTGTGAGAAGTGTGTTTGATATATTACGGACACGAGCACTAGTTTATTTTAGGAAAGTTGCCTAAAATGCTTTTATGTGCTAAATGTTATATGTTGCCATATATGATATTAATTGTTCGGATCTACGGTCTGTTGCCGACCGGATCTGGAAACCTTATGTGTGTAGGATTCTAAGCGTATGCCTACGTTATTAGAACTAGCATGTAAACGTTTCGGAGTAATAAGGATGATTTGAATATCTATCGTGAATGAGGATCTAATTTCATCTTATTCGGTGTGTAGATAAAAAATGGTGAGAACAAGTAGTGGCGTTGGAAATGCAGATGAAAACAGGAATCAACCGCCAGTGATTGAGCAAATACCTGGTGTAGCAGCAGCACCAGAACCAATAACAATGGCTGGGGTGCAAGCCATGATTCGGGCTATGCTAGCCGAACAAAGGGATGAGATGCGACAGATGTTGCATGATAATAGGGACGAACCTATCATACCTATTGAGGAACCTGAATTGATTCCCGAGCAATCGGAGGAAGGGAACAATAGTCGCATTTTGAGTCAAGTTGGGACTCAAGGAGAACGAAGGAACGATCCGGAAAGGAAAACAACAAGGATGGGCGAATGTACAATAACTTCTTGGGTGCCAAGCCGCCAAGTCTTTCTGGAAGCCCAAAGCCTGCTGAGATAATGGAATGGATCTCCGAAATGGAGATGGTATTTGAAAGTTGCGACTGTAGCAACAAACAGAAGACCGTCTTTGCAGTTAGACAACTGAAGACTGGAGTATTGAGTTGGTGGAAGTTGTTGGCAGATACTATGCCACGAGGAGAAGCCCTGAAAATGTCATGGGAGGAGTTCTTGGAACAACTAAGGGTGCAGTATTGTTTAGAGATAGATCTGATTGATCTGAACAACGAGTTCCAAAACTTGAAGAAGGGGAGGATGAGCATAGATGACTATGCTACTGCATTTACTGAGAAAATGAAGTTATTTTCGTACCTGGTGCCAACGGAACTCTCCAAGATTGAGAGGTTTTCTAATGGACTGCCTGCCGACTTTGGTCCGACAGTCAAGATGGCAACTACTCTGAAAACGGCTGTTCATGCAGCTAAGAATGTGGAGGCCCAGCAGAAGGAAAAGGGTCTGGAAAGGATAGATGTTGGTGAAAAGAGGAAGTTCAATGGAACTTCAGGGTCCAACAAGAAAAACAAGTTCTCGAAGTCTGGTTCGAGGGGAAGTGGAGGCGAAGCGAAATGGTGCGAAAAATGTAAGAAGAAGCATCATGGGAAGTGTGAAGTGGTGGCCACATGCTATAAATGTGGAAAGCCAGGGCACTATGCCAACGAATGCACACTTACCAAGAAAGTTTGCTATGGTTGTGGTGAGGAGGGTCACATGTCGAGGGACTGCCCTAAAAAGAAAGAAGCAGCAAGACCCAACATTCCGCCAAAGCCGAAGGCGAGAGCATTCCAGATGACACTGGAAGCTGCTAAACATGAAGCTAATGTCGCTTCAGGTACCTTTCTCGTTAACAATTTCCCTGCCCAAATTTTATTTGATTTTGTAGCCAACTACTCCTTTATATCGCATGAATTTGGTAGAAAACTAGCTGTGCCTGTTGATAGACAAGATAATGCCTTATTAGTCGAAGTTGCTAGTGGCAAGTTTGTACCTGTTAGCTATCGTATGAAAAACATCTTAATTGATCTGAATGGGAATAAGTTCCACGAGGAATTATTGCGTATCGAACTTAATGGTTTCGACATCGTGCTTGGAAAGGATTGGCTTAGCGCCAATGATGCCGAAATTTTATGCAAGAAGAAGATAGTTAAAGTAAACCCGCCTGGGAAAGATTCGTTTATGGTGTATGGGGACAAACGCAGAGTGAATTCTGGAATCATTTCCCTAATGAAAGCCAGAAAATGTTTGACCAAGGGATGTACATCATATTTAGCATTCGTGATCGATGCTAAGAAGGAAAAGAAGGTGATGCAAAACATTCCTGTTGTTTGTGATTATCCGGAAGTATTTCCCGCAGATCTTCCTGGATTACCGCCTGATAGACAAGTGGAGTTTAGAATAAACTTGTTGCCAGGGACAACGCCAATAGCAAAATCACCTTATTGATTAGCACCGACGGAGATGAAGGACCTGATGATGCAACTTCAGGAGTTATTGGACAAAGGTTTCATTAGACCTAGTTCATCACCCTGGGGAGCTCCGGTGTTATTTGTGAAGAAGAAAGATGGAAGTATGAGAATATGCATTGATTACCGAGAGCTGAATAAGGCAACAATAAAGAATAGATATCCGTTGCCAAGGATTGATGACCTGTTTGATCAATTGCAAGGTGCGAGCTATTTCTCGAAGATCGACCTAAGGTCAGGATATCATCAGCTGAAAGTAAGAGAGCACGATATAGAGAAGACTGCATTCAGAACCTGATATGGACACTACGAGTTTTTGGTTATGTCGTTTGGACTAATTAATGCTCCATCAGCATTCATGGATTTAATGAACAGACTTTGTAATCCATTCCTAGATAAATCTATGATAGTGTTCATAGATGACATTCTGATTTATTCGAAAAGACAAGAGGAGCATGGCAAACACTTGCGAGAAGTGTTAGAAGTCTTGAAGAAGGAGAAGCTGTATGCAAAGTTCTCCAAATGTGATTTTTGGATTTGTGAAGTCCAATTCTTGGGTCACGTGGTCAACCAAGAAGGGATAATGGTTGATCCAGCGAAGATCGAAGCTGTGATGAAATGGGAACAACCGAAAAGTCCCACGGAGATCCGAAGCTTTTTGGGATTAGCCGGATATTACCGAAGGTTTATCCAAGGCTTTTCTTCGATCGCTACTCCATTAACAACTTTGACCCACAAAGGAGCTACTTATGCTTGGAGTGATAAGCATAAAGAATCATTCGAGAAGCTAAAGAAGAAGCTATGCGAGGCACCGATACTTTCTCTACCCGATGGGGTTGAAGACTTCGCTGTTTATAGCGATGCGTCTGGGGTTGGATTGGGTTGTGTTTTGACCCAAAGAGAAAAGGTGATACCATATGCGTCTCGACAGCTGAAGGAGCATGAAAAGAACTACCCGACTCATGATTTGGAGTTGGCAGCAGTAGTTTTCGCTCTGAAGATATGGAGGCATTACCTCTATGGCACGAAGTGCAAACTTTTTACTGATCATAAGAGTCTCCAATATCTCTTTAATCAGAAAGAATTGAATATGAGGTAACGACGCTGGCTAGAATTGCTCAAGGACTACGACTCCGAGATACTTTACCACCCCGGTAAGGCTAATGTTGTTGCTGATGCTCTTAGTCGGAAAGTCAATCTTGAAAGGAAAAGGCCAAGAGCATTGAGAATTGAAGTTGTCTCGACCATTGTGGAAAGTATAAAGAAAGCTCAAGAGGAAGCTTCTGAAAAGAATGACCGAATGGAGGAACGTTTGGGCAAAACGTTGGTATTCGGTGTAAACAGTCATGGACTGAAGGTGTTCCAAGATTGGATTTGGATACCTAAGATAGGAGGAGTCAGAGATCTTCTGATGGAAGAAGCTCACAAGACCATGTACTTGATTCATCCCGGTAGCACTAAAATGTATAGGGACCTGAAACCCTACTACTGGTGGCCGACGATGAAGCTTAATGTTGCAAAGAATGTGGCTGAGTGTGTGACTTGTGCGAGAGTAAAGACACAACATCAGAAACCGTACGGGAGTTTAGAACCATTGCCTGTGCCTATGGGTAAGTGGGAAGACATTGCTATGGATTTTGTCACTAAACTGCCCAGAACAATGAATGGTCACGACATGATTTGGGTGCTCGTTGATCGATTCACTAAGAGTGCGCATTTCATAGAAGCCAAGGAGAAATGGTCTATGGAGAAGCTTGCAAATTCTTACGTGAAGGAAATTGTGAGGCTTCACGGTGTTCCGTTAACGATTGGGTCGGATCGTGATAGCCATTTCAACTCGAGATTTTGGAAAAGTCTACAAGAGGAATTGGGTACCAAGTTGTGTTTAAGTACAGCTTACCATCTGCAGACTGATGGTCAGAGCGAACGGACGATACATACGCTTGAAGATATGCTGAGAGCATGTACCTTGGAATTCCTAGGTAACTGGGATGAACATTTACCTTTGGTAGAATTTTCCTATAATAATAGTTTTCACTCGAGCATTAAGATGGCACCTTACCAAGCTATGTATGGACAGAAGTGTCGTACGCCATCTTGTTGGCTTGAGGCTGGGGAAAAGCAGTTTATGGGACCGGAGATGGTTCATCAAACTGCTGAAAAGTTGAAAATAATTAGGGAAAGAATGTTAGCAGCTCAGGATCGTCAAAAGAGCTATGCTGACAAAAAGCGAAGACCGATGACTTTTGAAATTGGAGATTCGGTTTTGCTTAAAGTCTCTCCGTGGAAGGGACTTATAAGATTTGGTAAAAGGGGAAAGTTGATTCCAAGGTTTATTGGACCGTTTAAAGTTCTTCAGAGGATTGGGAACCAAGCTTACAAGCTCGAACTACCAGAAGAACTAAATGGAATTCATAACACTTTTCATGTGTGTTATTTGAGGAAGTTCACGGGGGAAGTTCCCGACATGATTCCACTTTCGGAGTTGAGAATCGATGAGAACAAAAGGTTGATTGAAGAACCAGAGGCAATCGTTGACCGAAAGACTAAGAAGTTGCGACGCAAGATGGTCGAGTTAGTGCTTGTCCGATGGAAACACACGAATGGGCCGAATCTCACATGGGAGACGGAGAGTGACATGATGGGTCGCTATCCGCAGTTGTTTGTTGATGTGTGATTCCGGGGACGGAATCATTCTAAGGTGGAGAGAATTGTAACGCCTGTTTTTCTGGGCATGTCATTAATGTTGATATATTAGTCTAGGTTAACCTTTGTAACCCGTTTTGAAATAATAGAAGTGTATTATTTGAGTATTTTGTGTTTTGTGCTTAATTGTTTAATTATGTGGTTGGATTAATTAAGAATAAAAATAAGCGTCAAAATTTAAGTGTAAAATAAACTTGATATCTTTGGATAATGTTGTAGTAGTTGAAACGAGGTTTCCGAATATATAAAGAACGCCCAAATCTGACTTCGTATGAGGAAGTTACGATTTTCTGAAGTTTCGACTTAGCGGTATGCAGCCTGAAATACTCGATTTGAGATCGAGCGGTTTTTAGCCGAAACAATCAAAACGAGAATCAAAGATCTCGTTGTTGGTATCGAAGCAATGAAAAGTTAGGCGAGAACGGACGTCAAACGAAGAAGTTATGAATTTATAACGAAGTTTTTCTGTCCCGACTTATTAAAAATAAATAATAAAAATAAAGTCAAAATTAGCCGACGGAGTCTAAACGAAAGTTGTAGAGCGTAGTCTCACCTACGCATGGATACAAAGAATGTCGAAAACAGAGTTCGTATGAAGAAGATATGAATTTTCGAAGTTTATTAAATAATTAATAATTAAATTTAATTATTAAATCCGGCATTAGCCGAAGAGGAGTCATCGGACTCATCCGAAGTACGCCCAGCGTACTAGCGTACGCCCCGCGTATAGCGAAGCATGACACGCCTCACACTCGAGTTCTTCGGATGCGTAAGCAATGACGATTCTGAGGCAGTACGCCCCGCGTACTCCGAGGCTCCAGCCTCCTATAAATAGGATGCGAGGGCAGCCGACTCCTTTGCTATTTTTCTTTCTTCTCTCTCCCGTTTTGCATCGATTTGCATGCCAGAAGTTCCCCGAAGCCCCGGTATCATTCCCGAGTCCCGAAGCAAGATCCGAAGCCCCGAGAATCCCGAAGAGCGTGATTCCCGAGTCGAAGCTCTGCCCGCGAGATGTTCGATTTTTGTGAAGATCTTCCAGATCTGCAGAGAGATACTACTTCTACAAGCCGTAGTGCTGTCTGATCGTCTTCTGATCGAGTGAGTGTATACTACCTTTCATAAACACGATAATAATACAAGTATGGTTTGAGTGTATTAAGTATATTGTTGTTTATGTGTATAATTTTGTTGTTATAAGTGTGAATGTATATCCATTCTCTTCTATCTCATAGATCTGATTTACTTTCTATGAAATACGTGTTATGTGGGTGTGCCTCATCTGTTATGTGGAATATGTATTGAATGAAAATGATATACAGGTTTTAAACTATGTATGAAAATATATATTTTTATCTACTAATATGTTGGGTAGAACATGGGTAGATAGTTGGTGTGTAATAAACAGATGAGAGGCCTCGATGTTGTTGTTGTTGTTGATCTAGTTATTCAGCGGAGTATGGATAACGACCACGGACTCTTTCTAGACAGTCCAGTGGAAATCTAGCTGGTTCATAACTTGTAGGTGGAATGCTTAAACCTTGAAGGTGCATGCCAAGCCATTGAATGCTCAAACCTTGAAGTTGCATGCCAAGCCATTGAAGCAGCCAATGAAACTCTACACGCTAACATCAATGATCGATTGACTCAACTGGAGGCAGAGTTAGCTGTAGAGAATCGTATTATGGATGAGTTGGACAGACGCACCACACAGCTTAAATTGCAAACCCACAAGCTGCGTACTGCTAATGCTGAGATTAATGACCTAAAGTCAGAAAGGGATGTCATTAGGAGTTTTGTTGCTGATGTTCACTCCATCCTCCTTCATCTCATTGAGGCTCATGATCCGCTCATTACCATAACCATCAGGCGTCATCTGGCAGACAAGCTCAGACCGGCGTTGGACATCCTTAGTCGTATCGAGGGTGTTCTGGTGACCGGGGTCCAACCGAAACAAGGAGGAAATAAGGTGACAACTCAACCTCCTTCTGGACCAAAACCATCTATTGAACCAAAGGGTAATGAAGCTTCGGTCAGCAACAAGGAGAAAAAGAAGAAGAAAATTGGGGAGGACTACACAGACAATGAAGATGATGTCTATGCCGAGAATCCCAACAATCCCTTCTAGAAGGTTAAGACCTCTGAAAAATAAATGGAAGAAAGTATCAAGAAACAATGAGGTGAACTAGAGCAGAAGCGAAAGCAGGAGGAGCTCCTAGAGAAGAAAAAGTCCATGTTTCCTGTCTGGAACATAGACTCGCGTCAAAGATGTGAAATCGATGAGCCAAGCATTCTCTGGCTTGAGCCAGTAATGTCCTTTGGACTTGACAACTCCAAGGATACACAGTTCGATATGCCAATCAGACGAAAGGCATTTATCTTCCTTTGCTTCAATTCGACTGCTGCTATTTCGTCCCCATACCCTAAGGTAGACAGGGATCTTCTAGATTTTTACTTGGAGTTTGCTCAACCCCAATACCTGACTTGGAGCTCAAAGAAAATTACTCTTGTCAAGGTTATGAAGCCCTATTCAACGGGGAAGTTTATTAATGTCAAATTCAGGGTGACTCGAGTAACCGAAGGCTCAGTGTACCACTTTACCCTCGCTGATCTACTGAACCTTAATCCCCATGACTGGATACTCCTCAACACGATTCTTCTGTCAAATCCTCAGGAGTACCAGCCAATAATTGATCATGTCAAGCGTATGCTTGTTTGCTACATACATGAGGTAGCGAAGATGGACCAGGAGATTGCCTCTGTCATACACAAGCGAATAACGATCAAGACTATGGGCACAGCTGGCAATGTCAACACTATGATCAAGGGGAAAATAGATTCAAAGTACCACATCGTTATGTTCATTAGAGGCGAAGGTCAAAAATGCATGTTCGCTCTTGTTGAAAAACACCTCTTCTCAACGCCTTGCTTGGAGCATATGTTGGAGATTATTCAAAGGTGTGATCAAAACAGTGCTGCTGATAAGAAATTATTCACTGACATGCTGAGGTGGTACATACAGTTTAGACAGACACTTCTCGCAATAATTCCTCGTATGTTTAAAGTGATAAAGACAGTGAAGCACACTCAGAAGAAATCATCTCTTGCCTCATGTGACGCAAAGGGGGAGATTGTTGGGTCTATTAGATTGCGTCATGGGCTCGGTCCTTAGCCCAATTTTGATTACCAGTATTGGGCCTGTCCAACCGTGCATGTTTTTTTTACTAGGGTTTAGTATATAAGCTGCATGCATGCAGTCTTAGTTGTTATCGCTTTTACTGTTTATTTTCTCTGAGTTTTGTAAGCCCTAGCTCGCCTCTACAACGAAAGCTCTTTATCGAGCTCTACTGAGGCGTGACTTTATTTTGAATCATAAGCATACATTTGATTCTATCCTGTGTTCATTCTCTTATTGTTTTCGACTTGTTTGATTTCCATAATCATACATGTGAGAGATCTAATCGATCTAGAGTTTAATTCTCATCACTACTAATTCACATGAACAATATGATGTTTTTCATGACGTGTCTGATAATGTATCTAATGCAGGTGAAGGTTCTGAACCGGATGATATGCTCGAAGATGCACCTTTGTATTTCAATATTGCATATCCACCTATGGACAGATGGACACGAAATCATCCAAAAGAACAAGTTCTTGGTGATCCTCAAGCTGGAGTGTTGACAAGAGCTCAACTTCATGCTAAAAATGAGGTACTCAATGTACATCAAGAATTTTGAATATTTAATGTCTTTATTTTGACAATAAAACTAAAATCAGTAAAGGCTGCTTTAGACGATTCTGATTGGAATGTTTCAATGCAATCTGAACTTGTTGGATTCAAAAGAAACAAGGTTTGGAGACTAGTTCCTAAACCTGATGATATCTCAGTTATAGGCTTAAAAATGGATTTTTTAAAATAAAACTGATAAAGAAGGAAATGTGGTTCGAAACGAAGCAATTTTGGTTGGTAAGGGATATTCATAACAAGAACGTATTGACTATGATGAAACCTTTTCCCCTGTCATGAAACTCGAGGCTGTTTGAATATTTCTTGTTTATGAAGCACACAAAGACTTTAATGTTCATCAAATGGATGTCAATTGCACTTTTCCCAATGCAGTTTTAGAAGAGACTGTATATGTTGAACAACCATGAGGTTTCGTAATTGATAAATATCCTGATCATTGCTATATTCCCGATAAAGCTGTTTATGGTTTAAAACAAGCACCTCGAGCCTGTTATGCAAATCTCACCAATTTCTTAAAACTTTCGAAATTTAAACAGGGATTTATTGATTCCACTTTATTTCAAAAAAAAGTGGGGGATCACTTGATTGTCGTTCAAATTTACGTAGATGATATTATTTTTGGTTCGAATGACCCTTCATTATCTAGTGAATTTGAGAATATGATGAAAAGTCAATTTGAGATCAGTATGATGGGTAAGATTAAGAAATTTCTGGGAGTGAATATTTGTCAATGCAAAGATGGAATTTTCATAAATCAAAACAAGTATTTTTGAAATCTGCTTGAGACGTTTTGTATGACGAATAGTTCGAAATTGCGAATTCCAATGGCAGTCGGCACATGCTTAGGGCCTTCGTTGGATAAGCCTGTTGTCGTTATTACTTTGTACATTAGCATGATCGGTTCATTACTATACTTAACTGCTAGTAGACCTGACATTGTGTTTTTTTTGTAATTGTGCTAGGTAGAAGTCAAATCCCATGGAACCCCATCCAACAATTGTTAAGAATATTTTTCGCTATCTCAAAGGGACAATTTGATTGGGTTTATGGTACCCTTCGGAAACAATGTTTTCATTAAAGCATTTTCCAATGCAGATCTTGGTGGATGTTAACTTGAACGAAAAAGGATTACTGGTGGATGTCAACTTTTGGATGGGAAGCTTGTTAGCTAGCAATCGAAGAAACAAACTTGTGTTTCGATTTCCACAACAAAAGCAGAATAGGTTGCTGCTGCAGGCTGCACTTCTAAAGTCATTTGGATAGAAAATCAACTTCGTGATTATGAAATCAACATGGAATAGATACCTTTTTATTGTGAGTCCCAAAGTGCTATACGTATCTGTCATAATCCAGTGCAACATTCGAAGATCAAGCATATCGCACTTCGATATCATCTCATGAAGGATCATGTTGAGGATGGAAATATCAAGGTTCACTTTGTGAAAGCAACCGATCAAGTTGCTAATGTTTTTACCAAACCTTTGGATGAAAAGTCTTTTCTCAAGATTTTGTCTGGATTAGGAGCGATTGATGGAACCAATGTTCCAAGTTTAACTTCGTCATGAAATACAGATGAATCGAAACATTGTTGAGTTTTGATGTTTATTTTGTTGGGTTTTGTGTACTATAACACTCCTATGATGAACATACAACCCTAATAGCTTTCGGTCTAAGTTTTCTCTAGTTATACATGCAATAAAATTTCCAAAGCATGAATCCTACAAGTATCATATAATTTTGGTACATGAATCATAAAGCTCGTTATAATAATACCACTTTATTGTAGCTTGTAGTTTTGGCCTTTCAAGAGCTTAACACCTCAAGTGTGATGCCTCAAATGGTTCACAAACACCATGAACCAAGGAAGACTTTGAGAGAGAGGCTAGACACTCCAAAATCGGCTATCTCTCTTCCAAGAACACTTGGTGCCGATTTTAGCTATGGGATAACACATATATATTATAGGATTCCAAGAGTCGTGGGTAAACCCTAATCCATACACTTGGGTTATGATACATATCTCATGTGGGCTAACTCTTCATGGATACATACATAAACTTAGGCCATCATGGATCAATAGCCCAAACAATATATCACTTATTTACAAAATTAGCCCCCGTTAATTTAATTATTCTCCTTTGATCACTAAATTAATTGTTGATCAATACTAATTAAATATTATGATTTATCAATTAATATATTATACTTATAATATATATTAGTAAATCATAAATAGCCTTTTCTCAAATATCCATCCTATCAGATTGTTCAGGTGAAGGCAACCCAAATGGATCATGCTACTCTTGGGTCAAGTACACACCAATTATAGTTATGGGCTTAGAAACCTAATCCAACAGCCCCCCACTTGGATAAGTCTAATAACTATTATTGCAAGTACGAATCCAAAATTCAGACTAGCAATCGTAGCTCTTAAAAGCCGCTGTCGAACTCTGACCTAGTCAATGACGCTTCCATTAGATAAGGAATCATATATCATATGAATTGAGACATGGATTATAATCATTCTCTCTCTTTATGTGTTGTTTCCCGATTTCTGATTTATGACGACCGACTAATTGAAACAATCAAATCAGTCCAGGCTTGGCCAAGCACTTAGGGTTGTCATCACTAAATCATCGAGGGCCCCACATATATCACTTTTATCCCACATTGGGTGAAAGTAATGGATAAAATTTGACTCAAATGCTTGCTTGTACTTACTCAGCAAATCACACACAACAATATGTTTTATAACACCAAGTTACTGGTGTGTTTACATATGTCAATGTGAAACCGATTTGTAAGCTACAACTCACACGTCTCTGTTTTAAGAATATAAGATATTATCATCTCACAATCACTCGTGATAAAATCCATGAAGCGATTCAGATGAGCGTGTTTAATCCAGTACTCGAATCTTATTCCAGAAATACTCATGAACAATGAAGCAAACTTGTGCTATGTCTAAAACACTTTAGAAAATCTATAGACAGATTCATGACAATCTTGCCTTAATACCTACTTCCAAAGTATGATCGATTGTGGATAGTTTGAGTAACCTAGTTACTCGGGAAGTCAAAACATGCAAAGTGAAACACAAGAATAATTGAATCCAATATGGTCTCAAAACTTTTGAATATAAATAAAATACCTTTTATTTAATCACCATATTGATTACACATTATTCATTGTATAATGTTTCGATTTATCAACTAAATACTTAAATTAAAACAATAGTTATCCCATGATGCAAGCATGCACACTATGTTTATCTATGGTCCTTACTATGTGAAATAGATCAATTATAAACATTTCCAATGACACTAATTTCAAAATTCCAAATCGTTATCGTAAGTGTAAGAATACCAAGTCCTTGTCACTTACTGTAATATGTTAGATTCTAAGCTTATATGCAGTGATCCTTTTGTAATGACTATGCACACAAGTCACAGTGGCTTTTCCAATTACAAAACATTCCATTGGATATTGTTACAACACAATTCCATAGATACGAAGTCTCATATTAAAAGCACATTCCTTTGAACATCCTTCTTGCATAAAAGTTTCTAACCTACTCATAGATTCTTGATATCCAACTCCCATTATGGAAACTTTTCCGTAATTGCCATATGACTATCCATTCTTAATAGAATCCTATCTATTCAGAATTATATGAATATGGTCCATTCATTATTATACTTCCAATTGCCCACAAGTGACTAATCCTTAGTGAACCTTGGATTGTCTTAGCAATTGTTTAACAACTTTAGTCATATACAGTTCTGGTCCATTTTCCCTCTTAATGCCCTAGGCATTTGGAAAATTCAGAACACATAAATATTATAACATATGCAATCGAACCTATACATGAAGCATATGGGACACGATTCATAATATCTTACATAAAGACCTGATACTTTACCAGTCTCTTGCTATAACATTTCCATATATAGAATTTCCTTACGTCGAATCTTTTCAACATAAGATTCATATATGTCCTTGACTAAAATTGATTAAAATCTCAATCTAAACGTTTAGAATTGAAATAAAGTATAATTTCCTCTCCCTTAATGATAGCAAAACAACATTTCAAACTCTGCAACTTTGCGAATTGAAACTTTTGTTTACTATAAACAATATTGCTAAATTGCAACAGTCACCATAATAACTATTCTCCCACTAGCAAAACAATTATTTTGTTACTAGCATAACATTTATGCCCCCATTAACTTTCGCATGTATCCAAAATCAGTTGGACATCTAGAAATCAATACTTTGTTTACTTTCTCACCAAAGTTCAGATTTTTTATATGAGATGCTTCGATAAGCCTTTATCTTAGCTCAAACACTTTTTGTTAGAAATCTCATATGTGTGTCTAAACAATTCAGAACTTACAACAATAAGTTTCGAAGGTTCAAACTATTTTCCATTTCTCACAATTCAAACTATGAAGAGGGACGCCATAATCATAATCGAATTTGAGAATGCAAATATCACAATTGCTATCTCCTTAAAATCTACTTAGTGAAACCTTATGACACTAAGATTTTATGGTGTGTATGCTCCCGTCCATGTGACTTTGTCATAACCGTAATCACAGGACAAGGTTGGTGACAAATCCAAACTTGTATGGACTGAACTTATTCAATCTTAATTTGTTGCCACCTGGCAGCACAAGGCCTACCATTGCTTCCAAGTTGTTATGTAAACAATTGAGTACTCATAGAACTCACATGCATAGTCAACTTTAACTGGAATGGGCGAAGAAAACAAAATATGTCAACACGATAGGTTACAAACCTCAAGTCATGTGCTAGTGATTAACAATAGGTTTACTCGTGATTAGTTCTTGAAACTTTCAAGATCCTTAAGACTCCCACTGACCTCTTGACATATAAGGCTCTCCTTGTCAAGAAACGTTACTTGACAAACAAATATTCAAGAGTTAGTGCGGTTTCATATCAAGACAAAATACTTCACACAATTGGTATTATTTGGTCTTTGTCTTATACAAGACATCACAACTACCAATCTCAAATGTGCAGGAGTAAGAAAAACATTTTTTCTATTCTACATTTGATGAGTGTGCTATAAACCTTCTTAAGATTATATAACTCAAGGCACAATCTTGGAGTATGACTCTAAGACTTTGGAACGAAGTATGATTCACATTAATTGATTTAACCATTTCAACAATTCATGATTCCTCTTCTTAGCCATCCAAGGGCACTAAGGTGTCCTTAGAGGATCAATAGTGATATGGTTTTAATAATCATTAAGATGATCATAAAATACAATACTAAAGTACTCTCATTTCCTTTCAGATTGGAGAAACTTTTTATCTTTCTGCCTAATTTGATTCTTCTTATTCGTCCTGCTATACACTAAAAATTTTCAACGATTCAAAACTACTCTTAAACTTGTAAGCATAACCATATTTACTAAACTTTTAGTAATCATGATGAATAGTCTTGTCATTCTTTGTGGTGGACTTGACCAGTGCACAACCAAGTATACCTGATCCCCTAGTCCTTCACTTGACTCACATATACAAGGAATAGGTCTTAATTTCCCAAAGACGAAGGTTCTCATCCATCACACAACACAAGTTGCACGATTCCAAGTTTCTGGACAATTGAAACTTGGGTGATGAGAATCTTTGCTTATTTGATAAATTATAACACTACCACAAACGAAAGAATCAATTCCATATTGCTAAAAATAGAAACATAAAAACATCAATTTTCACAAATGCCATTACAAGGAAATATAAATAAGATATAATAAAAATTTCTCTTTATTTATCAAATGCTGAAAACCTTTCTTTACAATGTAAGTACCTATGAAAACTATGTTTCTAAATATTCCTAAGCAATCTATCATAACTCCTAGCCTCAGGTCAAAAATCCGATCATCGAACCATGCGATCGAAATCCATCTGTTTGCGATCAGACTCAACATGATTTTCCTTTAAGCTTCCTTTGCTCCTACAAAACATCAAAATGTAATCTTATCACATCATGTTTTAAGAATCTACAAATAGGAACTTAATAGAGTTAGATTGTTGACTTACCTGAAGTAGAACCATACAATTTGATTCTACCATCTCTTAGTTCTCCCAGGAAGTCAGGGAAGCTTCGCTTCCAATGTCCCTTTCCTTAGCAATAGAAACAAACAGACTCCTTCGGAATGGTACACGGGACATGTTGGGTCGTGTTTTGTGTTATGTATTGCGTCTATTGGGCTCGTTATTTAGTCTATTATGTATCTCCGGTATGGGCTTTTCTATCCATGAGTTTAGTAGGGTTTAGTTTATATATAGGTGCTTGCATGCTCCTAGAAGGTAACGATAGAATAGAACGATCAGAGAATTATTATTCAGCAAGTTTATTGTTATCGTTCCTGTAACCCTAAAATCCTCTACAGCGGAAGTTCTTAGTCGAGCTCTGCTGAGGATTGTTTGGTCTAATCATTCGACACATCTTGATCTATACATGTGTTATTTACTGTTTTTACTTCATCGCATTACCTGTTAAGAAGATCTAATCGATCATTAAGTTTGTTTTCTAACTTATCATTAGGTATCAGAGCGGGAGGTTGTGTAATTCATACACGTCTTTTCTATGAAAAAGGTTAAGATTAGGGTTATTCCGCATTAACTAATATTTATTGAGCCGTCATCCCATAATTGACGTAACTCAGCATTTATTTGTTTTGCCCTAATCTTATATATTACAAGTCTGATCTTTCAAACAGGTTATACGATCAAGCATGGACGAGTCACAATCAAATCCCATAAACATCTCAAACAACATTGGATCAACGACGAAGATTCCCATCCTTTACACCCAGGATTACGAAGTCTGGGCACATCATTTTGAAGATTATGTCATTGGATCTGAAGACAATGGATATCTTATTTGGGAAGCAATCGTGTCTAGACCATTCGCTCATTCAGCAACGTCTAAAATCATTAAAACTCAGAAAGAGTATAATGATCTATTGAAGGACGTAAAAGATATTGCTCAAGACGAAAAGGATAAGTTTCAGTGAAATATTAAAGCATTGAGACTAATCAGATTCGCTCTTCAATCGGATACTTTCAGGCTAGTAAGTTCATGCAGCACTGCCAAAGAAATATGGGATAGGCTGCGAGAGTTATATTCCACAGACGAGGATCTGGAGCATTCCATTTAGACCTTACTTTTATCTGAGTTTGGAGAGCTTAAGCAGAATCCAGAGGAAACTGTTACTCAGACATTCGATTGCTTCAATCATCTTATCAGTAAGATGATTAAACACGATATTGAAAGGAAGTTGATTGAAAAAAAAGTTACGTTTTTGAATGGTCTTAGATCTGAGTGGAGAGCGGTTGTGTCCACTGTTAAAGCTCATGAGCAAGTCAAATCATATTCATTGGCTAAACTGGTAGGGATTTTGAAATCCTAAGAAAAGATTGTCTTGCAGGAGAAAAATGTGGTTTCAAGCTTGGGTTCCTTGGCCCTTCTGTCTAAAAGCAAAAGTGTGGTAGAAGATGAAGATCTTAACTTAGAAGACTATGAACTTACCTCTGAAGATTATGCAATGATGGTGTCAAATCCAAAGAGGTTTATTAAGAAAAGGTTTCCTACCAATAAGAACAGAAATTGGCAGGGAGGCTATAGTTCCGAAAAGTGAGGGAGGAACCGAAGGCAGAAGAACTAAAGAAAGAGCCGAAAGCTGAAGGAGATTCAGGTGTGAACTGCTACTACTGTGGAGGAAAGAACCACTATGCCAAAGATTGTGTCCTAAAGAAAATGGCAGAAAAGGATGAAGAAAAAGATGAAGAAGCTGTGTTGATGAAAAAGCTGGAAGAGATCAAGAGAAAGAAAACTACTGCTAACCCTTCTATGAATGCTTTAATTGTGCAGGGTTCGGTAGCGGATGATGAGTTCGGTGGCGTGGAGGTCTGGTCAACCGACTCTGAGGATGATGAAGTCAGAAAGCCATCTCATGGAAAGGCTTATGTTGCGAAAGGTGAAGGAAGCGGTGGAAAGTGTTTGATGGTGTCGGATGTATCTCAAATGAGGGGATACAACACAGACGGTGGGAATGAAGACACGAAGGAGCGAGAGGACTTGTGCTTCACAGCAAAACCTCTCAGCGTGCAGTTTAATGAGCTTGATGAATTAATCAAGAAGGTACAATCCATTTTTGTTTCATTCAAAGTCCCACAAAATTTATATGAAAAAGAATTAAAAAATGTAAATTCAAGAATCTCTCATCTAGACAGCAGTTTAACTCAAACACGGGTCACCAATTCTAACCTAACTGACCAAATAAGCAGGGTGTCTTCAAAGAGTGAGGAACGGAGGATGTGGATAGAGCTGAAGGAGTCGGAGTTGATCAAATCCAAAGACGAAAACATTTATTTACAAAGAGACAATTTAAAACTTTTGAAACAAAGAAATGTGTTTTGTTTGATTGCTAAGCGTCTTTATTCTAACATCACTCAACTTCATCTTAACTCTGAAATAGGACAGAAAATTCATCGCATGATTTTGCCCTTCCTTGAGTTTAAGGAAGATGAAATCGACGTTGAAGCATATAATTGCGAAAGTGTTGTTTCGTCTGAGGATGTAAATCTGACTTATATGTATGGTCTAGACAAAATCGAATCTTTCATAAAGTCCAAGGACCATAAGGATATGCTGAAAAATCTTTTGGATGAAAATGATAAACTGAAACTAAGGACCGAAACCATACAAAAGTTTGACTCATTGAATGCCAACTTGAGCTCAGAAAATAAAATTGATGTTAAAAATGCATCTGAGCTTAATGAGGATGATGATATGAGTGAAATTTCTGTAGAGGATGAAGTTGACTGTTCTGAGTTTGTCAAGAGCGAACCCGAAAACCACAAAAATCTTATTTCAGAAAATTCTGTGGAGTTTGCTCGTCTATCCCAACAAAAGTCCCCGGTCCTTGAAGAAAAGGCTGTTGTATACCAAAAGGTAAGGACGACTCCAAATCAGGTGTATAAGGTCACAGGAGTAACCGAACATCTGACAGCCGAACTCACAACCATTGTAAATGAAGATAATGCTGATGGTTGTGATGAGTTCTTCTGGTCCGCCCCTATCGATAATGCTGACGAAACCGTTGGTCTGTCGGAGCGGACGTCCTGGAAAACCAAAGGCAGATATGTGCCAGAGCCACTAAACAAGCCTAAGAACTTCGACGTGCCAAGTACTAGTGGTACAAAAGAAGTTCCTGAAGAAAAAGGAGTTCCTGTAGAAGAAGTCACTCCTTCAAGCGAAACATCATCAGTTCAAAGTGAACCGGCTGACAAGAAGCAAAAGCAAAATGCCAATATCCATCGACAACCGAAGCAAGTGAAGGATCAAAAACAGCAAAGGAATCAGAGATACAAGAAAAATCTCTCTGAACGAAAACATTTTTGGCGATCTCAAAACGCCCATTTCTCTTATCATGACAGAAATTCAAAGTTAGAGAAAAGTGCTGTTAGGCAGCAAGAAAGTAATAATAACCGAAAGGAAAGGTTCGGTTCTGAGGATCATAACAACCGAACGCAAAGGTTCGGTTCAGAGAACACCAGCTACCGAAAGCATAAGTTCGGTTCCAAGAGCAAAAGTGACCAAAATTCGAGATTCGGTCCCACAAATGACCAAAAACAAAAGTGTCACTCAGGACCTCAAGTCAATAAAACTTCTGAGTCTAACTTCTCTCGTTCTAATTCTTCTAATTCCTCTCAACCTCATTCTAAATCCAATTCTGTTCATACTCAAAATCCAAAATCTTCAACAGATTTGAAAGGAAAATCGAAGGTTTCCTCAGTCAAGACTGATCAAAATCATTCCAAAGTCCAAATGCCTAAACCTGAATCCAAACCGACTGTAACAAATCTCAACAAAATTAAGGTTTTCACCATTAAAAAGAAAGATGAAACAACTTTAATAAAAAGAACATATCTTGTTGACATCTCTCTTACTATTCCTGTTCCTGTGAAAGGCTCACGTGGACCCAAGAAATTTTGGGTTCCTAAATCTGCTTAATTTTTGCAGGTTATCAGTGACAAGCAGTTTGACGAAGAATGGTATATTGACAGTGGCTGCTCACATCACATGACAAGAAGGAAGGAAGAGCTGAGGGAATTTCGGTCTCATTCAAACGGGGGAAATGTCAAGTTCGGGAACAACTCATTCGGCACGATAAAAGGTTATGGAATGATAACAAATGGAGATTTCACGATTAGAAAGGTTGCATACATTGAAGGACTACAGCACAACCTCATCAGTGTATCTCAGCTCGTTGGAGGTACCGGTCTCAAGGTCTCATTCGACGATGAGGGTTCGGAAATAATAGAGAAGAAAACAAAAAGAGTGATTCTCAAATCGGAGCGCAAAGGAGAAATGTTTCCTCTTAATCTCAAACCTATCAAAGGAAATCCAGCTATCTGCCTTTTGTCCAAAGCACAATCTGATGAAAGCTGGCTGTGGCACTGAAGGCTCTCTCATCTCAACTTCAAGGATATCAACAAACTTGTCACAGGAGGTCATGTTAGAGGTCTTCCGTTGCTCAAGTTCGATCGCGAACATTTATGTGCTGCGTGTGAAATGGGGAAGCAGAGTCGTCAAAGTCACCCATCGACTGTAAACACTAAAGTTGTTGAACCACTAGAGTTAATTCACATTGACTTGTGTGGTCCATCATCTATCGAAAGCATCGGCGGCAACAAGTATATTCTTGTCACTGTTGATGACTTTTCACGTTTTACATGGGTGTTCTTTCTGAAGCACAAATCTGAAGCAACTCTCAAGCTAAAGATGTTCATCAAGCAGGTTGAAGTGCAGCTGAGGAAAGTCGTTCGCAACATCAGGAACGACAATGGGCTGGAGTTCAAAAATAAAGAATTCAAAGAATTCTTGGCAGAAAAAGGAACCAGTCACAACTTCTCAGCTCCCTACACCCCTCAACAAAATGGGATTGTCGAAAGACGAAACCGATCTTTGTGTGAGGCGGCCCGAACCATGCTAAGTTTTGCTTCTTTACCTTTATACTTTTGGGCTGATGCTATTGCTGCAGCATGTTTTATGCAGAACAGGTCCTATCTCAATAAACGCTTTAATCTCACTCCTTATGAGATCATCAACAGCAGGAAGCCAAATGTCAAATTCTTCCACGTATTCGGCTCACGGTGTTTCGTCTTCAACTCTAAAGAACATCGTAACAAGTTCGACGTCAAAGTCGATGAAGGGATTTTCCTGGGATATTCTCTCACTTCGAAAGCCTATCGAGTATTAAACAAGCGTTCGAGGAAGATAGAAGAAACTTATTATGTGACTTTTGATGATAGCTTTGTCAAAAAGCAGAAGGCCAGTGAAGACACAGCTGGAGAAATTTTTTCTTGAACAGGCCAAGTCACAGCCTCGATTGCAAATCTATTTGAGAAGTTTGTTGAGTTATTCGATGAACCAGAGAAGGCTACTCTCTTGGAAGCCAGTGCAGCAGACAACAAAGTAGATCATCTGAAGCAACTCATCGAAGATGCTGCCAAGCAAATGAATGAAGGAGGATCAAGTCCAAACGACCCGCCACAACACGGTGCTTCAGTTGAGGGGGAGGATCCACCTTCTTCAACACAGCCAGGCTCACATGTTGAGGGGGAGAACTGTTCTCCAGCTGCACTCGTAAGCTCAGCTGCTCCCGAAAGCCAATCCGCACCCGAAAGTCCTGTGGTACCCGAAAGCTCAAAAACACCCAAAGGTACTACAACATCCGAAAGCTCAACGCCACCCGAAACTCCTGTAGCTCCGGAAAGTCAAGATACACCTAAAAGCTCATCTGTCGAGGGGGAGAATGTCGATATGTCTTATGACGATGATAGTCAATCTGAACTAGAAGAGATGGTAAATGCTGAATTGGATCCATCCTATGATCCAAATTACCCTCCTCTTGTCAAATGGACCAGATCTCATCCTGTTTCACAGGTTTTCGGTAATGTCTCTGAAAAGGTCCTGACCCGATCTCAACTAAAGGCAAAGCAAACTGCCTTATTTTCAAAAGTAGAGTTCTGTATGTTTAACTCCTTTGTCTCAAAAGTTGAACCAAAGACAGTTAAACACTGCTCTTGATCAATCCAATTGGGTTCAAGCTATGCAAGACGAACTTAATGAATTCGAAAGAAATAAAGTTTGGTGCCTCATTCCAACTCCACAAGATGCCTCGGTTGTTGGTCTCAAATGGGTCTTTAGAAATAAGATGGACAAGGAAGGCAATGTGATAAGAAACAAAGCTCGTCTAGTGGTGAAAGGATACTGCCAGGAGGAAGGAATCGACTATGAGGAAACTTTTGCTCCTGTGGCTAGGCTGGAATCTGTTCGAATATTTCTTGCCTATGTTGCACACAAGAACTTTGAGGTCTACCAAAATGGACGTAAAGTGTGCATTTCTAAATGGAGAACTCGAAGAAACGATGTACGTGGAGCAATCTCTTGGATTCGTCAATGAAAAATATCCCAATCACTGTTATATTCTGGACAAAGCGGTATATGGACTGAAACAAGCACCGAGGGCCTGGTATGAAACACTAACCAAGTTTTTAAAGATGTCCAAAGTCAAACAAGGTTCGGTTGACCCAACCTTTTTTCGTAAGAAGGAAGGTAACCACCTTATGATTGTTCAAATCTATGTCGATGATATCATCTTTGGCTCAACGAATCCTAGCTTAACGGCTGAATTCAGAAAGCTGATGGAGACTACATTTGAAATGAGCTCAATGGGTCCGATTAATTTTTTTCTTGGTTTAAATATTAGATAGGGACCCGAAGGCATCTTTATTAACCAGGAAGCTTACACCAAGACTCTCCTTGCGAAATTCGGCATGATGGGAGACTCAAAGGTTAAAGTTCCAATGGCGTTCGGCACCAATCTCACTCCATCCTTGGATAAGCCAGCAGTCGATATTACGCTATATGGCCAAATGATCGGTTCTTTAATGTACCTTACTGCTAGAAGGCCTGATATAATGTTTTCTGTTTGTTACTGTGCTAGATTTCAGGCAAATCCTCGTGAACCTCACATGCTTGAAGTGAAGAACATACTCCGGTATCTCAAGCGAACTATCTCTCTCGGCTTATGGTATCCATCCAACTCAGGTTTCTTCATTCAAGCCTATTCAGATGCAGACCTTGGAGGTTGTGGACTAGACAGGAAAAGCACCACTGGAGGCTGCCAATTCCTTGACGGGAAGTTGGTTAGTTGGCAATCAAAGAAACATACCTGTGTATCTCAGTCGATATTACGCTATATGGCCAAATGATCGGTTCTTTAATGTACCTTACTGCTAGAAGGCCTGATATAATGTTTTCTGTTTGTTACTGTGCTAGATTTCAGGCAAATCCTCGTGAACCTCACATGCTTGAAGTGAAGAACATACTCCGGTATCTCAAGCGAACTATCTCTCTCGGCTTATGGTATCCATCCAACTCAGGTTTCTTCATTCAAGCCTATTCAGATGCAGACCTTGGAGGTTGTGGACTAGACAGGAAAAGCACCACTGGAGGCTGCCAATTCCTTGACGGGAAGTTGGTTAGTTGGCAATCAAAGAAACATACCTGTGTATCTCTGTCTACTGCTGAAGCAGAATACATCGCAGCTGCCTCCTGTACATCTCAAGTGATTCGGATCCAAAGCCAGCTCCGGGACTATGGAATCAATATGAAAAAGATCCCACTATATTGCGACTCTGAAAGTGCAATTAGGATCTGTCATAACCCAGTGCAACACTCCAAGACTAAGCACATAGCACTGAGGTATCACTTCATTAAGGATCATGTGGAAGATGGGAATGTCGAAATTCACTTTGTTCGAACCACTGATCAACTGGCTGACATCTTGACCAAAGATCTTCCTGAAGCATCTTTCAACAAAATACTACAAGGGCTAGGTATGATGGAATCGGAGTCAGTACCAAAAATTACCTCTCAAGATCAAAAGTAAGAAGCTAAATAGACCGAACGTTCGGGTTCGGGTCTTGTGCTCATGTACCGAGATTAACCGAACGCTCGGGTTCGGTTGTATCATCTGATTTTCGCCTATCACTCAAAGGTAGTTTCTATGGTTGTAAATCTTTTGTATCATTTTTCTTAATTCATTTATCTTATTGTCAAAATTCTTCTCCTTTTCAATCTAATTTTTTTTGGCAACCGAAATAGACTGAACGCTCGGGTTCAGTTACAAAATTTTTCTCACTCGAAATAGACCGAACGCTCGGGTTTAGTTCCAAAATTTTTCTCACCCGAAATAGACCGAACGCTCGGGTTCGGTTCCAAAGTTTTCTCAACATTTTTTTTTATAATTTTTTTTATGTCTTATTTTTTTATTTTATCAAAAATTCCAAAAACCTGGTACAAACAATTTTTTTTAATTCAATTTTTTTATAAATTCAAAAACTCCAAAACAATTTTTTATTGACTCTTATTTTTCTATTTTATTTTTATGTCTCGTTTTGGGTAAATTATTTCACTAGCTAAATGTCCCTAGAAGCATGCTGTTATATGTGTCGAAAGCCTCACTTGATTCTGAATAATAGCCTTACTGACCTGGTATAAACAAACATTGTCTTCCCAATTAGGCTATCATATTTATTCTAATCATGAGCTACCTAACTCTCTTCTCACATGGGATAAGAGTTTTCTACTTGGTCCTATTTTTATGGCAGATGTACTTTGGTTTCTTTATACCATCTGCATCATTTTTCTCCATCTCACTCGTTTCAAAAATGTAACCCTTGAGATTATCAGAAATTACCACTAAGGTTTATGGTTGCACAATTTTTGCGTTTATGATCTTAGTGTCGTGCCACTACGCGCTAAGTGAAACCCAAAATTCAATACCCAATACGAATTGATGATGAACAATTAATTTGCTCAAGCTTTCACTAATGAATTGACGAACATACAACATGAAATCTCTATTTTTCTTTTGAGTGATTCCTATGAAATTGTTAACACCCATAACATTTCTTCCCTTGGGATCTAGTTTTAATTTTTGTTGAGATTTTATACATTTCCTAGACAAATTAAATTATCTTCAACCTACTTGTTCAAAAGACTATCCCGGTCTCATAAGTACTTCGTTCGATTTCTGTCTTATATCAAGCTTAGGAATTTTAAATCGAAGCGAAAGCCACCCTCATAAGCCTAAATTAAAAGAAGCCTTTCAACACTTCTTAATAAGTGTCTGATCGTTATTCAACGGGAAACCACACAAACACTTTAAAGTCTCTCTTGAATTTGAAGGAAGAGATTCGTGCCCGGGATCTTTTGTTTCGTGTCATTATTGACATCACAAAATCCCTCAAAATGTGTTGTTTTATTTCTTTTTATTCTTTACACACCTCAGCACGAAAATCTTTTTGATTTTCCAAAATTCTGGTTTCATTCATTTCAAGGAGTTTTAATTAGCTTGGTTGTTATAAAAGATTGTGGTGAATTTTAATCCACGTGGGAGAATTTTTAAAGATGCCGTTACAATTTAAAGGGATAAGATGACGACATGATGACTCAGGCGGGAGTCCAATCGATTTGATTTCAAACGTCGCTAGAGGGAAAGCGTGTGAATAGGAACCGTTTCATCTCCAAACGGTGCCTGATGGGAAGGCGTGTAATTAGGGACTGACATTCTCTCTCATGCGTGATCATCGGCTACGCCAACTGTCACGCGCCAGTCACCTCCGGAAAACTCTTCGTTTTTCGATCGAAGATTTGGAAAGATTTTTCTCTCTCCTTTACCCTCACTATAAAAGGCAGTGTAAACCACCATTTACCTCTTTACCGTGCCTATATTTCCAGAGAGCCAGAAATCCTTCAACGTTCACTGTTCATCATCTCTTCCACTTTCTTCAAAACAATGGCAAATTCTTCTTCAGTTCACGCAACATCCCACATCTTGCCCATTCCCCCACAGCGAAGCTTGATCATCGATTTAACCCCTCATTCGTATGACACATTCATGTTCCCCATCATCGAATGCCTAAAGTTTTCTCCAATCGCTCCTGCACTTAGCAGGGCTGAAACAGTTCCAATGGAATTCCTGTCACAAATCTTTGCCACCGCTCACTACGACAAGGTCGTCAACAGAATCTTCTTCGATGTCTTTCAGCACAAGGCGTCGATTTCAAAGTAGCGGTTTTGCTCGTTGTTAGGGTTTGACGCGGATTCTTCTAGGGTCAATCCGGAATCAATCCCCATGGGTCATCTTTTCAACATGTTCTACAACATGGGATCCATGGAGGTGCTTACTACGGTGACGAAATTCAAGAAGTCGTTCCTACCTCCACAGTGGAATGGGATGTTCACTGTTTTGTTCAAGGGTTTATCTGAACGAAGTGCCGGGTCTGATGGAGCCAGTCATTTATTTCTCTCCATCATGTATGGGATCTACAATGGCATCAACATGGACTACGGGTCAGTTCTGTGGCAACAACTCATTCAGAGTCTCTACTCCACTTCCAGACACTCAGAGATCTCGTATGCTCGGTTCTGGACCATTATCACGAAATGGGTGATGGACAAGTACCACGTCCCCATTGTCGCTGGTGCTCCAATGTCTTCGATTGTTACCTTCCATACCACGAAGATCATTGTTTCAGATGCTTCTACGTTTCCATTCAATGGGCCTATCCCGGAAACGATGTATGGTGATGTTCCGGCTGACAGCAGGATCATTCAAACGTATAAGGAGTTCAGACGTTCTGGTCCGAGGGATCTTACTCCAGAGATGCTGAAATCAATCCATGATGCTGACAAGCCTGCTCCAAGAGGCAAAAAGGCTGATAAGGGAAAACAGGTGGCCAAGGGGGCAAAAGGCCCATCTCCCAAGAAGAGGAAAACTACCAGAGTTGATCAATCTCCACCGCGGAAGAGGAGAAAAACCCAACCGCGACGAAAGTTGATTATTGCTTCATCCTCAAGCGAATCTGAGGACGCAGGCTCTGATTCGGATGGATCTCAACGTTGCAACACTCCACCACGATCTCCAACCCCTGAAGTTCATGTCTCTACTTCTCCTGTATCCTCTCCACCGGTCACAATACCTTTTTCTATTCCCCCCCATAACTTCCACCACTCAAATACTACCTACTTCTATCCCAATACCACCACCAATATTCACCGAAGCAACCACAACCACCACTGCAGATGTTAGAACCAACGTATCCGATACGGGGGTTCATACTGACACACCAAAATCCACCCCAGCACCCGAAACCACCCCAGCACTCGAAACCACACCTACACCCGAACAAACAACCCAACCCAAACCTACCCATACTACCGAACCACCAGCTTCACCACCACCATCTTCTCCTGGTCACGCATCAGAGGAAGAAGAAGCACTCCTTGGCGGGGAGAATATGACTTTTGACTCGGTCTACTATAGCCCGTTTCAAGTGCAAACTGATGACGATGATGACACTCCTGTCACCAAAAGGCATCTCCAGGAGCTCCATGACAAAATTGACTCACTCATCGCCTCCTCTTCCACTTCTCAGTCATCCCTATCTGAAGCTGCAGTTCAGAAAATTGTTGACGCTTTCTCCAAAGCTCAGCAAGCTTCACTTGATTCAGCCACCACCGCCATAGATGCCTCCACCAAAGCCTGTCAGGCTGCGACCGAAAAAGTCGATAAACTATTTACTGATGCTTCTTCCCTGTTGAAGTCTTTACAGGAGAGTGCCAACGCCGCCAAGACTACGCTGGAACCTATTATCCACCAGCTGGCAACATCAGTCGCAACTGAGTTGAAGTCCTTCGCTTCTCTTTGTCAAACAATTTCTGACGACAACTCAACTTTCCGAACAACCATCGAAGAGCGTCTCTCCAAGCTTCAAGAAGACTTAGCTGCCGAGAACTCTCTCATGGATGCTCTTGCAAGGAAGACTACCGCTCTGAAGGTCAAGAGCATTCAACTATCCAACTCTCAACAGGAGATTGAATCTCTTCGATCTAAAAGAGAGGTGACAAAATCGTGTGTTTCGGATGTCCACTCTGCTATCTCAAACATCCTAAAAGCACATGATCCAATTCTCAACTACACTGTGAGGTGTGACCTTGCAGAGAAGCTCGCTCGCGCCCTCGCCCTACTCAGCAAACTCGAAGGGCTCCTTGATTTCGTGTCCATTCCGAAACAAGGGGAGAGAAGGAAACAATGTCTCAACCACCTCCTACTTCCACAACAACACACACAACCGAACCTCCTCCAGTAGGCCAAGCCTCTGGTTCCGGTGTGAAAGACAAAGGCAAAAAGATTGCTGAGGAGAGTGAAGATGATGATAAAGAAACAATTGCCGACATTCTGAAGCAGCAAAGTCGAAACAATGAGGCTGACATCAGTGCTCGTGTGGCAAGAGAGGCTGAAGAAGCCGAACGTAAACAGAAGGAAGCCCACGACCTTCTTGAGAGCAGGAAAACTTTGTTTCCTTCCTGGACTCTTGAGAGGATGATTAAAGAAGGCATCGACACACCAAGAACCTGTGATCTCTTTAGATCGTTCCAACACTGTCGACTCACAGTTCGACATGCCACTGACCCGAAAGGCGTTTATCTTTCATGCCTTTTCCAACGTTGCAGAGTTCCCTCATCCTCATCTATAGGTTGATCGGGACTTAATAAATTTCTATATGAAGGCTGCTCAACCCCAATATCAGACTTGGAGCGCTCAGAAAATTGTCAACGTTCGGGTCTTGAAGTCGTATAGTGAAGGTAACTTCATCAACGTTCGGTTCAAGGTACTTCGGGGATCTACCAAAACCAAACATGCTATTTCCCTTGCAGATCTTCCCAACCTTAATCCCCATGATTGGATTATCTTGCACAACATCCTCCCCACCAACGAAGCTGAATACGGTCCGGTCATCGACTATTTCAAGAGGATGCTCGTGTGCTACATCATGGAAGTTGCATTGATGGATCAGGAGACTGCGAGCATATTTAAGAAGAAACCTACAATATCTCCTGTTGGCTCTGCCAGTGATCTCAACCTGATGCAGATGAGGAAGATTGACTCGAAGAGGAACTCGGTCATGTTTACCAGGAACGAAGGACAGAAATGTCTTTTCGCCTTGGCAGACAAACATCTATACACCACTGCCTGTTTGGAGCATGTTTTGGGGATCATCCACAGATGCAAGCAGAACACAGTGGATGATGTCAAGTACTTTGATGATATGATTCAATGGTACATTCGGTTCAGACAGACTATCCTAGCGCTAATCTCACGTCTGTTTGATACTACGAAGAAAGTTCTCGCTGCTGGCCCAAGCAAGAAGAAGAAGTAGTCTCGCTCCACTTTGACGCAAAGGGGGAGATTGTTGGGTCGTGTTTTGTGTTATGTATTGCGTCTATTGGGCTCGTTAATTAGTCCATTATGTATCTACGGTATGGGCTTGTCCATCCGTGAGTTTAGTAGGGTTTAGTTTATATATAGGTGCTTGCATGCTCCTAGAAGGTAACGATAGAATAGAACGATCAGAGAATTATTATTCAACAAGTTTATTGTTATCGTTCTTGTAACCCTAAAATCCTCTACAGCGGAAGTTCTTAGTCGAGCTTTGCTGAGGATTGTTTGGTCTAATCATTCGACACATCTTGATCTATACTTGTGTTATTTACTGTTTTTACTTCATCGCATTACCTGTTAAGAAGATCTAATCGATCATTAAGTTTGTTTTCTAACTTATCAGGACAATCACAGACTTAGCCTTTCTCTTTGATTCTTTCCCATTAGGATGAGAAGACTTTTCTGGACTTTCAATGTTGCCATTGTCAATGTCCACGAAAGTTTGGGAAGTAGATGTTCCAATCAAATTTGCTTTACTAGTGCGCTAAATCATTGCCGATTCAACACTAGTAAGCAAATATGTAAGATCGATAAGGGTCACGTCGCGGTCTGTCATATAGTAATATTTAATGAACTCAACATATGACTCAGGAAGTGATTGAATAACCCAGTCAATAGCCAACTTCCTTGAGAGAACGACTCCTAACATTCCTAGCCTGTCAATGTGTGACTTCATCTCCAAGACATATGCATACACAAACCTTCCATCATGGTGTTTGCTAAACAATAGGGCTTGAGTGACCTTGAACTTTTCAAGTATTTGAATTTGTAGGTCAGGGATAACTATTAGAGGAGTTGGAGGAAGTGAAGTTCCACTACAACACGAACAAGGGATTAATCCTTCACCTTGATTGTCTTGTGGAATATCATCTTCATGAGGAAAGCTTTTTCCATAAGATTCGGGAAGACCATAGTTATCCAACCTAGACATCTATAATGGGAGATATTCAAGTTACTTGATTTAAGTCCTTAATATAACACCCAAATAAAATATTAAGGCTAGCATCCAACACAATATTCTACAATTCGGAAGAGGGATGTCGTAATCCAATTGTAAAATATTTGAAGGTAGGTAAATGACAATTTACCAATTTCCACCATGAAAAAAAAATGAATTTTAAGTTTTAAATGAATTAAAATTCCTAGATTCTTTTGAGATTCATTGAACTTTTCAATGACATGTTTAATCTCGATTATGCCCTTCAAGCTTGTGACTGGGATGCTGAGGATCACAAACAATGTGTGAATAACCATGAAAATTAGCTTGATATACTTAATGTTACAAATAATCGAATCAATGTGCCGGTTAAGACTGACCTTTTACTTATACATATAATATATTAAACTTTTTAATTTATATAATATAAGGGTGTATTTTACACATTTCAAATACTTGGTATTTTAATCTATTAATAAATTATACTCTTAATTTAATATTTACTATTATATAAAACATATTCAACTTTTCTTGAATTTTAAGAGGTATCGTTTTTGTTGCAACATGTACAACCATCTCATGCTTCATCTAAGAAAAGAACGAATACCATAAATTTCCTTTTCTTTCATACCTAGCCCCAAATTAGATCTAGACCTCTCTCACTTACCCATTCACGCCCACATATTCTCTCTACAAACCCTAAACCAATCATGGCCGCCGTCTCCCACCTTACCACCGTAGATCTCTCCCATGTTTTCCCCCACCTTCCGCCCCTTCTCTAAAAATCCCTGACCACGATAAACTCTCACATCTCCTTCTTCCCCTGATATGCATTCTCTGTCCCCCTCACATTTTCTCTCTCTGGATAGTGTTATCATTTTTTAGTGTTCGCTGAACTTAGTTTTTACTCTTTGTTGCTTTTTTGTTTCTCTGTGGCTTTGATGATGTCTATTTTTTAGTTTTTTTTGCGTCAATATATAGATCGATGAAGAAGTTGAGTATTTTAACACAAACGAAGCATGTGATCTGGAGGAAGAAGCTTCAATTTGATGTGCATGTTTCATTATGTTTCTTCAATTTTTGTTCCCTTCTTAAGGAGTGTTTTTCTATACGGTAAGGAGTCTTTTTCTATACGGGATTCATCCAACATAAGATTTGGTAATTAATGGGACTCTCTCTTTGTGTGTCCAGGTAACTCCTCCCTCTGTTCTTAGTATCCTAATGTAATATGTTTGTGGGGGTATTTTTTGATACTTTTGTTGAAATTTTCAAGTTGAGATTTCTATTTCTGAAGGCTGGGAAAGTTCAATTTATTGGTTTTGTATATAAATCCTAAATTCATTTTACAGGAAAACGAAAGAAAAATGGAAGTGTTTGAAACTGTAATTTTCTCCCCCTATCTATTTATCTTTTCTGATCTAAGTTTTCTGATTATTTTTTGTCTTCGGTATTTTGCTATTGTGTTTTCCGATTTAGCTTTAATTATTTTTGTTTTTATGTATTTTACTTGCAAATTTAGATACTTATGAGCAATACAATTATGCAGGTGTAATTTACCAAGAACATGGTCAATTTAATAAACCGTGTGAGGTGTTGTGCAAATGGAAATATTGCCGGTAGGTTAGTTTATATCTTCTTGAATTTGCAAGTGTGAGTTAATGAAGAACCAACAAACAAAATCCCAATTCAGATCTTACACTTTGAGCTTCTGATCTTTATTTTTAGGGTAGCCTATAGTTATTATTTTCTATGTTCAAGTACATTTCTATGCTCAAAGAGGTAAAATTAATAGACTCTCACATTATTACCACCCATCTTTGTTTTGAAGAAAAAGAGTAACGATCCACTCTTTTGAGTAAACTCTTTAGGGTATGTTCCTTTATAACCATTAATTGGCTGATTTCAATTGGTTATCACACTGTGCATTAAAATGGTATTAAAGTTATATTCTCAATTAGATATGGATTGAGGTTTAGTCGTTTCATTTTGTTATGCAGGAACAAAGCACATTCGTAATGAGGTTTAATCATTTTGGGCCTACGACCAGTGAAATCGAAGCTTAAAGTAAGGAGCACATCTAGATATGTTCCCAAAGGAGACTAACCCATTTTTAAGTCCAAAAATCTTTTTCTAAATTGTACTTATGGACATTTTTGTGTTTTTTTCATAATTTTTGGACTTTGTTTTTGGGTTTGTGTTTGGCCCATGTCTCTTTAAGGTTTCTTTTAAAATTCTACTTCTTATTTATGTCTTTCTAATGTAATTTGGATGGTCATTGATCAATTTAAAGAACTTTCATTTTTCTCTCAAAATTTCGTGTGTGTTTACCGAATTTTGAAGCTAATCCCACGGTATTCATTGAATCAATTTGGTTTGGGCAAGATTATCCTGGGTATTCTTTTAGAATCAACAATTTTGATCTTGGTTCATTTGTACGCTGCACCAGTTAACCAACAATTATCTTAAAACTTTGACAATTATCTTTTCATTGGATGAGTATAATCACTAGCATATCAGAAAAAACATATTTTATGATACACAACATTTTGAGGTAGTGGTCCTAATCCAATATTCGCCAAAAAACCTGAAAATCCGCCATCTGCCAGTGCAACTCGTCGAGCCAGACTTTGGACTCGTCAAGTTCATCCATGGACTCGGTGAGTTCAGCATGGCAGAAGGCTATTTTCATTTTTTAAACTTTGAACAATTTCTAGATTCAACTATATAACAGAAAACTACCCATGGCTCTGATACCACTGTTGGGTTTTGTGTACTATAACACTCATATGGTGCATATACAACCCTAATAGCTTTGGATCTAAGTTTTCTCTAGTTATACATGAAATAAAATTTCCAAAGCATGAAGTCTACAACTAGCATACAATTTTGGTACATGAATCATAAAACTCGTTAGAATAATACCTCTTTATTGTAGCTTGTAGTTTTGGCCTTTCAAGAGCTTAACACGTCAAGTGTGATGCCTCAAATGGTTCACAAACACAATGAACGAAGGAAGACTTTGAGAGAGAGGCTAGACAGTTCAAAATCGGCTATCTCTCTTCGTAGAACACTTAGCGCCGATTTAAGCTAAGGGACAACACATATATATTCTAGGATTCCAAGAGTCATGGGTAAACCCTAATCCATAGACTTGGGTTATGATCCATATCTCATGTGGTCTAACTCTTCATGGATACATACATAAACTTATCCCATCATGGATCAATAACCCAAACAATATATATCACTAATTTACATAAACAGTCCCCATTAATTTAATTAGTCTCTTTTGATCACTAAATTAATTCCAATTTAATTCCAGATCAATACTAATTAAAATTATGATTTCTCTATTAATTTATTATACTTATATTAGATTAGTAAATCATAAATAGCCTCTTTCTCAAATATCCATCCAATCAGATTGTTCTGGTGAAGGCAACCCAAATGTACCATGCTACTCTTGGGTAAAGTACATACCAATTATAGTCATGTGCTTAAACACCTAATCCAACATATTTGACCCAATATATGTTATAGTGTATTTGTGGTTTCCTTATCCTAGTGAAACATGGGATAAAAATATAACCTTGTTTAGTTTGAGGAACATAAAAAGTTTAGCATCATGTACCATAAATGTATCCAGGAAAGCTTATGTATTCATTGCAACTTAGACTAATGCCTCTAACCAATATTGTTTGAAGTTAAGTTCCCTTGCTTAAGCATATGTTTTTATTTTTAGGACTTTTAGTTTTTGAGTGTAAAAAGTGAGTTGATAAAATAAGAAAGGAAAAAAAGAAAAAAATATAGAAAACAAAAACAATGTTGCAAAAGTTTGAGTGAATAAGATTCTACAAAGCAATGAAGATTAAGAAATGTTATGAAGAAAAGTTCAAGTAATCCAAAAATCGAAGACTCAATAATAAGGCAATTTGCCAAGTTATTATTTATTGAAATTTTTTTGTAAGTTATTTTTCCATATGTATTCTTGGGCGATTATCTAAAAATTACCTTGAGGTCAAGAAAGATTTATGAAGATATATTCAGAGGGATGCATAAAATGAATGAAATAATTGTGGGATATTCGTGAGGATTGTGAGTATTTAGGATTGAGGAAGCTCTTAGGAATTCTAGAAACGAATATATGGATTGTGGTCTTGATTTCATGGAGAAGCTTAAAATGGATTATTTTGTGTGATGTTGGTAGCTAAGGTTTTGATGTGATGGTAAGATAATAATAAAAATCAATTATGCTCGGGGGCAAGCAACATGCAAGTGTGGCGTATTTTGACATCGTCATACATATTTTTAGGCATTTTTTAAATACATTTAAGCTATATATTTGGTTAAAGGCAAAGATTTTTGGTACTTATTGAGTTAAAATACATTTTTCAGCCAAATAGGACATTGTTGAAGAAAAAGGACAAACTTGAAGAAGGACGGAAACTTAGAAGTCAAAGCTAGTAGCAACATGGA
The DNA here is from genome assembly GCF_051521515.1 of Lactuca serriola. Taxonomy (NCBI): domain Eukaryota; kingdom Viridiplantae; phylum Streptophyta; class Magnoliopsida; order Asterales; family Asteraceae; genus Lactuca; species Lactuca serriola. Next base: position 362,726,345 of record NC_136411.1, read on the forward strand.
AGAAGAGAAGAAGTCAAGCAAAAATTGCATACCACGATGTCACAATCTAAAGGCCACAACGTGGTCACCTGTCATGACATAAACTTCCAAGGACTTGGCGCATATGCATTTTTAGTGTTGACCACGACGTGAAACCTATTCCCCACACCTTGGCAACCAAATTTTTGGAATCTATATTAACCGGACATTAGGTCGAATTCTAGAGGTTGGATTGAGGATTAAGCTAAGGATTACAACTAAAAAACCCTCAGAAGTAAAGATTTCATTTTGTACTTAGGCATTGAAGATAAATAAAGGAATATCGTCATTTAATCATTTAATTTGCTAGATTTTACCATGACTTTTCTAGTTAACTTTGATTCCATGTTTGTTTATGTTTTAGTTATGGACTAATCACTCCATACTTCTGTTTAGTGAAGATGAACTTGAATCCTATGTGTTAATTTTCAAATCATGGATGTTTTATGCTGATTTTACTTCTGTTTGATATGCAAAATCCTAGCTCGTTGAAGTATAAGCTTAAATTGCCCATTAATAAAGTTTTCTATACTAGATGATCATTCTAGTTGCATGAATTTGTTACCACATTACTTATGATCATTAAATAATTTGAGCTAGTGATTAATCAAATGCTAGGGTTAAGTACTTAAAAGTTAATAACTTTAGTTTTATTAGAGAGCATAATTGATGTAACACCTCAAATTTTAAGCCAAAAATTTCATTTTTAATTTCCCAAAATAAAGTTTCACAAATCAACTCATCCAAAAACATAAGTTTCTAAAATAACCATCATCACAAAATATCATTGTATCTCAAACTGTCCGAGTAACAAATCTCCCAGCAAGTGTGTACAATCAGACCTTCACCTTCTCGCAGTCGTCAAAAGTACCTTAATCACATAAATCAACAACTCTAAGCACAAAGCTTAGTGAGTTCCCCAAGATACCACATACAACATAGCATAAATAAACAATTATAGATTATCAGCAACCATGGAGTCTATCAACAATCCTAGTGGGCAACACCACCCCCTATGGGTTATCAGCAACCTTAGAGACTATCCTTAGTCTCAGTCACACATAACAACATATTACAAAAATAACAATAGACCCATATAGCCATCATAAATACAACGATTCTACCACACATGTTAGAATAAGTGAGAAGACTCACCTAATACTAACGACAAGTAATTCTTACACCCTAACTGCCAGAACTAGACTCCGCCTAATCAACAGAATAATTAAACCTAATTAATAATTATGGTTTAAAACTCACTCACCTTTCCAAATCCTACAACTAAGTCCTTTAAGGGAAAAAGACCATTTTTCCCCTCCTATGGTTCAAAACCCTAAATCTTGACCAAAAGTTACAAGTCAACAAAGTCAACTGCGCAATGAGTATGCTGGGTGTACTCTTTCTTACGTGAGGTGTACTACTCGAATGAAGACTAGTCAGGGACAGAACCGGCTACATGGGGCATAGCCTATAGTACGCCCGACATATTATGTTTGATTTAACTTCACCAACTTTTGTGTCTTAATCCGTTAATACATCTAACCCAACTTCATATCTGATCATCCTAAGGTGTCTTAATCCATAAATTTGTCAACATTAAGCCTTTACATGGCTAGAAAGGACCCAATGCAACAAACTTTAAGTTCCATCACACTCTAAGCCACTTTACTCATGCAAGGGCCATATGAAATGATCAAGCAACCATTTTTATGAATTTACTAGTCCTAAAATGCATGAAAGGATAGCTAATATTTTCTGCTAATCGGAAGTTACAATTCTCCCCAACTAGAATCTGACTTCACCCTCGAAGTTATGATTGGCAAATAGCTAAGGATAGTGCTCGGGTATCTTAGACTCGGATTCCCATGTCCACTCCGAGCCTTTATAGTGATGCCACTGAATTGTGACCAACTTCACTACCTTTTTCCTCAAGGTCTTCACTCTCCGATCCAGAATTTCCACGAGATTCTCAGCGTAGCTCAGGTGCTTGTCGACCTGGATGTCTTCCAAAGGGACCATAGCTGTGTCGTCGGCTATGCACTTCCTTAGTTGGGAAACATGGAAGGTATCATGAATTTGTCTCAACGTATCCTGTAGCTCCAACTGGTAGGCCACTTTGCCTACCCAAGCTAAAAATTGGAAAAGGGCAAATAAACCTGGAACCTAGCTTTCCCTGTTTCCTGAAGTGGATAAGACCCTTCCAGGGTGGCACCTTCAGAAGTACCAAATCCCCCACCTAAAACACTAGCTCAGAGCACCGCCAATCTGCATAACTCTTCTAGATTCCTTGAATTGTCAACAATCTCTATCTAACTTGTTGTATAAGCTCGGTCGTCTTGAGCGCTAACTCCGTGCTCCCCATGATCCTCTGTCCAACCTCACCCCAACAAATAGGAGTTCAACATATCCTTCCATATAGAAGATCAAAGGGGGCATGTTGATATTGTCATGATGGTTGTTGTTATAGGAAAACTCACCCAGCGAGAGATGGTTTTTGATACTCCATGCTCCTTATGACCCTCTCTCCAACCTCACCCCAACAAATAGGATTTTCCAACTCCTTCCATATAAAAGCTCAAAGGAATGCATGTTGCTATTCTCATGATTGTTGTTGTTATAGGAAAACTCATCCAACGGGAGATAGGAGTCCTAACTCCCACCAAAGTCAATAATATAGACACGCCACATATCCTCGAGCATCTAAATAGTTTGCACATAATGCTCGTTAGTCTGCAGATGATATGTAGTACTTAAGTGTCATCAGGAACCCAACTCCTCGTGGAACATCTTTCAGAACCTTGAAGTAAAATGCACATCCTGGTCCGATATAATTGAAGTCAGCACCTGATATTGCCAAATTTATAAATGTTTTTAGGCAATATTTATTTACATTTTTATTAATATTTTGGTTATTAGCATAGAATAATGGTACTTATAAGATCAATTTATATTCTGCAGCAAAATAGAAGCATTTTCGAAGAAAGGGACTAAAATTATCAAAACATTGAACTTTGGAGGCTTGGAGAATGAAAGAAGAAGAAACCCATGAAATCTGCTATATTCACGTCGTGAGGTGTCTAAGCTCACAACGTGAGTTGGAGTATTCTAGAAGATAGGCACCGGATGGAAGAGTCCTTGTCGAACACGTATATCTCGTACTCATGACGTGATACGTTATTTCTCACGATGTGAACTTGAAAAAAATCAGAAAGTATATATATCCTTGTCCATAACGACTTGGAGAGACTTTTGGCTGATTGAAGAAGTTCTAGGAGATGATTTCCAGAAGAGAAGAAGGTCTGGAATAGCGTTTCAACACAAAAGGAGAAGAGAGTTCATAATTAGTTCAAACGTTTGGTACTTTAATAATGTCTATTACTTTGATTTGTTTTAGTTTGATTTTGAGTATGAGTAGCTGAATTTAGTTACTCCTATTTAGCTAGATGAAACTTCGACTTTTGGTTTAGTTAATTTAGTATGGAATAGATTAGTTGGTATATGACAAAGTTGTGATTTGAAAATGATAATAGACGTTATACAAACATGTTATATACATGAAATAACATTTGTTCGATACAGTTACTTAATTGATGTTTCATGAATTGTATGAACTTGGAAAAATTTCATAACTTTGAAGAAAAAGAGTTTTACGAATTTAAACGATATATTAAAGTAATGACTATCATTTGTATGAGATGAGTTTGATGTTTATGATAGTAGTGGCATATAAACTGAAATTTTTATGATCAAAACAATATCCAACATGTAATGGAAAGAAAAGGAATGGTAAGACAATTTCATTTGCATTTAACTAGTTGTCTAGATTGTATAATTGGTACATATTATGGAATATATCTTTAACATAGATTTAATAATAAGGAATAATTAATTATATAGGAATTGAAGGTTCAAGGAATCAAAGGAAGGACAAGAAGGGAAGGCTAGTATACAAGGTTCAAGCACCCAAAGGAAGGACTAGAAGGGAAAATATATCCATAGTTAGAAAAACCTAGCTATTGATGTAAGTGCCTATGATATTTTCATGGGTACATAGCAAAAGAAGATTTCCTGTTACAACTATGATTCAATATTGTTTTGAAATTACATTCAGAAAGTTTAATTAGGGTGTAATGAGTTTATTTTTAAAGGTTTTATGATGCAATTTCACTGTGATTAGGTTTGATCATTTGTTTGGTGACCGAGTTTTGAAGTTATGGTTGATAATTAGGTTTGGAAGTTTTATTAAATGAGTGCATTCATTGTTTTCTTTGTCCATACTAATTAACATAGAAATGGGTGAGAGCATGAGGCTCTACTTGTATGGTACCTCCAAGCAAAAAGTAGATGTCCATAAATAGTTAACATGGAAATAGTTGAGACCTTTTTCCGTTAACTTGATATGATTGGAGGCTTTCCAACAATCTTCGCAGTTTTACCTAAGTAAACCCAAATATGGGGGAGTCTAATATGGGAATACTCTAGCTTTTAGTTTACCTAAGTTTAACACTAGAAACAAGGGAGTTTTCGACGGAGAGGCTTTCAACTTTCAATTTGAAGTTATTTATAATATTGCTTTCATATAAGTTTCAGTTTATATGTTTATTTATTATCAATCCCTTTTAGATTTTTTATATTTTGTTGGGTTTAAACCCATGTATCTTCTAAGGCTTTGTCTTACATATATGTTGTGTAATTTGGATAAATAGCAAAGGAGTAGAACGTTAGAGTTAGAAGGAGACTGTTGGAAGGCTTAGCGATCATGGACTATGGTGTTTTCCATATCCTTAACTATGGTTGTGTTATTTATTTTGTAACACCCAAGACATGTAAACTCTCATAAAACTGATAATATTTATGGTTTTTTTAAACCACATTTTGATGCATGACTATATGTCATGGAGTTTATAACAACTATAATATATAAATGTTTTATAAAGAACGAGGTGTTATAATGATTCAATCAATTCCTCATGTTCAATCATATCATAACAAAGTGAGATCAAGAGCACAAGTCATTTATCATTATATGGTAATATATATTTATCATTATTTTGTAACACCAAGACATTTAAACTCTCATAAAATTGATAATATTCAAGGTTTTTTTAAAACCACATTTTGATGCATGACTATATGTCAAGGAGTTTATAACAACTATAATATATAAGTGTTTTATAAAGAACGAGGTGTTATAATGATTCAATCAATTCCTCATGTTCAATCATATCATAACAAAGTGAGATCAAGACCACAAGTCATTTATATATATATATATATATATATATATATATATATATATATATATATATAAAATAGTATATTATAAAGGAAACATATTTCCTTTCACCACAATCATTTGAAACTCTCATGCATTTTTTCCTTTCACCGCATTCATTTGAAATTCCCATGACTTTTCAACTTCTACTCTATATAAATGATTATATTGTTACCTTTAAAATTAAAAAAATGTTTGATGTTTTAAATAATTACAATGATAGAAATTGAAACGTCAAGCAAATAAATTTAAAAAAATTAATTAACAATAACAACTACTAAAAATAACATTAAACCATATATTATATTTAATTTTATTCATAACTAACCCGTGAGTAAAGTTCATTTAAAAGATTGAGATTATACAGTTATAATAGATGTATATATTATCATATAATTTAAAATAATCAATATATTATATCAACTTAGTATACGAATTATTATTTCACATTTAACAACATTATTGCTATATTTAAAAAAACATATATTTGTAAAGATTTCAGCTATATGGATGTTTTGGCGCAACGCGTGGATATTCGTCTAGTATATATATATATATATATATATATATATATATATATATATATATATATATATATATATATATATATATATATATATATATATATATATATATATATGTCGTGTGTGTGTGATCAGGTTCATTTGAGACCATGTTAATTTTGTGAGATCGTGAGACCAAATCTAAAAATAATTTTAAAATGCAAAAAATAAAAGGAAAAATCCAAAAATTCTTTTTTTATTTAATATTTTCAGAACTTTAATTACCTAAAAAAAAGAAAAAAAAATTACTGTTTTTTTTTTTGAAAAATACATGAAATATTCTAATAGAATATTACACTGTAAATAATTTAATGTGATTTCTAGAATGTTAGAATATTCTACTAGATTTGTCAGATATATAGAATATTCTAATATTATACTAGAATATGTAAAAAAAATGTATTTTTTTTTTTTAATGTTATTGGTATTTTTTTTTATTTATTTTTTTTGAAAATATAAATTCTGAAAATAATATATGAAAAAAAATCGAAAATTTTCAGTTATTATGCATTTTAAAAATGTTTTTTTATCTACTAAATGAGTGGCTAGGATTACGTCTCACGGTCTCACAAAATTTGGTCGTCTCACATGAACCTAACCTATATATATATATATATATATATATATATATATATATATATATATATATATATATATATATATATAGAGAGAGAGAGAGAGAGAGAGAGAGAGAGAGAGAACTTAATGGCTTGAAAGACTTATAAAAAGTTCGTGTATTACTGAAAGTATTTAATAAATCCGGTAAGAGTTTATGGGAACAACAATAAGAAACCATAATCAGGCCTCACATCCCTTAACTGTGAAAATAGGTAGCGTTTCATGTTGCTTCATTCATGTTCGCTGATTACCTTAAGAACACAAGAAGAATGAGAGAGTTTTTATTTTATTGATTCGAAGTTTAGGAGTTGTTATTATTTGCTATGTGGGGATATCTGTTAAGAAAAATCTATTTGATCTTTAGTTTCAACATCAAAAGGATCTCTACTAAATTTTAGATTAACCCTAACTTGAGAATTACTTTGCAATCATTTTTTTTAAGTTGCTTTTCTGTAGACACCCAATTATTCCCGAGAAGTAGTAACATAATGGTGAATATTGTGAAATTCACAAATCTCATAGTCGATAAATAGGAAAATGACTTATTAAGGTAATTAATTTTTCGGTATATTCATATATGGGTAACTATCTTTTTTTTATACACATTTAGATAACAAACTTGATGGAAGTGTTCACATATGACAATTATGACTTGCTATAGCGGGTTAATCATAGATGTGAACGCTTTAAACAAGTTCGTTACCTAGATGTGTACAAAAAAAAAATAGTTACCAAATATGGACAAAACGAAAAGTAAAAGTAAATTACACGAATGGTCCCTGTGGTGTGGGAGAATTTATGTTTTTGGTCCCTAACTTATTTTTTAAACTTGGACGGTCCCTACTGTCTCTTTCCCATCTTTAGTAACATCGACGTCTTCACCATCCTTCTTTTTTAGGTACTTCAACTCTGGCGAACCAACACCATAATCTACTGTCTCTTCATCTTTAGTGGGTTGTGGTGTTGATTCGACGTATTTGAAGGATAGAAAAAAGAAAGAACGATGAAGACGTCGATATCACTATAGATGTTGAGGAGAATGAAAGATGGGATGGTGAGGAGATACGGATATGTGAGGTATACTAATTTTTCTTAAATATATAAAGAATAAATACATAAACAAGAAAGTTAATTAAAAAAATAAATCAATAAGGGCACAATAGTCTTTTTTGGTAAGATAGATACCAAGCGCGTAACAAAATTAAACAGTAGGGATACTCCGAGTTAACAAAAAAAAAGTAAACCGTAGAGATCATCCGAAGAGATACAAATATGTGGGGTCTATTAATTTTTTTAAATATGTAAAAAATAAATACATAAATAAGAAATTAATTAATATGGGCGTAATAGTCTTTTTAGGTAAGACAAAGACCAAACGACAACGAAAATAAACAGTAGCGACCATCCAAGTTTAAAAAAATTAGTTAGGGACCAAAAACACAAATTTCCTCAAACCAAAGGGACCATTCATGTAATTTACTTTTACTTTTCGTTTTGTTCATATTTGGGTAACTATTTTTTTTGTACACATCTAGGTAACGAACTTGTTGAAAGCGTTCACATTTAGGATTTAACCAACTATAGCAGGTTATAATGGTCATATATGAACACTTCCAAAAAGTTTGTTACTTAGATGTATACAAAAAAAAGATAGTTACCCAAATGTGAAAATACCGAAAAGTTAATTACCTTAATAGGTCATTTTTCCGTCGACAAATTATGGTGCAAGTAAATCTTTAACAAAATAATATATGTACAATATGAGGTATAACTACATGCAAAATCAAAAATCTATTCTAATAAAAAAAGAATTTTTTACATGTCACAATTTAATTTATTTTGATGCATTTTATTTTGTTGTTATTTTAAATTAGTTTTCTTTCCACATGGTTTTTCTTATAGTTTTTTTTTCTATTTTATTAAATTGTACATAATATTCAAATATAATAATTACAATAAATACAATAATAAATCAAATTAATTTCATTAATTGACTTTCATTCTGATTTCAAAATTTATAAATTAGAATCTCATTATTTTTCTTTATTTATTTATTGAACTTATTTGTTTAACTTTAAAAGAGAAAAAAAAGACACCTTAATATATATATATATATATATATATATATATATATATATATATATATATATATATATATATATATATATATATATATATTCAAAGTTCTAAATGTTAAGAATTGGATATTTAATTTTTTTTAAATGAACCATAAAATAAATGGATCTTATATCTGCTAGAGATTAAACAAGAGACAATTTACTGCCTTCCGTTCCAAAATAAAAAAATAGATAATTGACTATATTATATTGAGATCGAATCAAGTAGTAATGGTTAGGCATACCAAGGAATAGACAGTAAAAGTTCATCATTATGTAATTAATGTCTTTAATTAAGTCTTAAGATTAGAAGGAATCTTTTAAAACGTATAAAACAATGTTATCTTAGTCGAGCATGAGTGAATTATATCCACATTAACAATCTTGTATAATTAACTAATTGAGAATAGACATAATATAATTTGAATTATTTGCTAAAGTGACCGATATATGAATTGATAATATTTCTAATTCCCTGAAAATTTAAAAGTGACAAATATGACTGTAGAATATATGTTGTGTTGAAATGTCGACGACCTAGTCTCTAGGTTTTGTATGTTATATTCGTATAGAAGAGTTGTATTCTATATCGAAGGTTAAAACCCTTTGATAGATATTTTTTTTTAAGTGTCCACATTTTCAAAGTACTTTGATGTCGAAGTGACACTGTATATTTTGTTGTCTGTCGATAACACTATCACCTATAAATAGTGATATAGTCTTAAGTATTAGGTACACAAACTCATTCATCACATACTTGTACTTGAGATTGCTTCCGGTCGTAATAGAGCTTAAACATAATTATTCACTTGTTGTGTTCATTTCCTTATTGAATTCATTACTTCATTGAATCCTGATCTCATCAAGCGGTATCAAAGTTGGACTCATCACCATGTTTGGCGAATTCAACAATTTTGGATTTGATATTCATATTTCTTTGAACATCGTTTCAAAATTTACAATTCTACATTTAGGATTGCAATCAATTCAATCTTATATCAATTTAATCTGATCTAATTCTTCGTTCAAAATATTTCAATGACTAATATGTATATGAACACAAGTATGAACTATAAAAATTTGTTCGGATCTTCAACAAAAGCACATATGCTTCTTCCTGAATATTATGTTCGATGAGTTGATCATATAGAGGACTACATGGATATAATGGATGAAGATCTATGTTGATCAAACAGAGATGGACTTTATCATGCGAATACCGTTGACACAGTTGGAACTGCAACAAAGAAAGAGATTTTGAATGTTCTAAAGGTCAAACATGAAGTATATGAAAAAAGATGCATGAGAGAATTAAAAGATGCATTGACTGCTATTGTGTACAATTACATCCACGGATGCAACTCAACTTAACAAATCTAGAACAAATTGTAAGAAAAATCCCATGGAACTAAAAGAAATAAGAAGTAGTTATGTCACTCAATTGCTATCTAGGTTGTCTGAGTTCAAGAAAAAAGGAGAGTAAGTCTATCGACCTTTACTATGATCGTTTTAATGCTCTGATTTACAAAATGGTGAAGTATAAGGTTGTTCGTAGTGAATTGGAATTCAATATTAACTTCATTTAGGGACTGAGAAAGGAGTGGAGTAATATAAGTTTGTTGATAACATCACATAGGAACTTTGATTCTTCTTCTTTATTTGTATTGTATAACACTCAAAAAGCTTATGAGGGTGAAAAAGAAGTTGTTGATGAAAAAGAGAAGGATAAAGCTGATCTTTGGAGGTCCTTAGGTTCTTTTGTCAAAATCAAATGTCAAAGAAAGTGTTTCAGAAGAAGAGGAAGATAGTAACGAATAAGGTGTGTTCATGAATTCAAATGATGAAGTAGTAGCTTACTACTATAACAATAATGTAAAGAAATTTTATAAGAAGATGATGAAAGGAAATTTTAAGAGCAACACAAATCAGAAAAGTGCTTCGACTATGAACTCTAGAAGTCAAAGCAAAAATAATGATAATGTTGGGAATAACAATTCATTGAATGATACTATATCTAAAAACAAACTTTTAGGGATTCATGATTCAACTAAAATTATTGCAATAACAAGAATCACTTGGCTAGAGATTGCATGTTGAAGAATCCAGCTGAGAAACAAGAAAAGATTAAGCACGAGGCCTATTATTCAATGAAACTCGAATAAGTGAAAGGAAAGACGATGAATCTATTACTCAATGTGAGTAGCAAAGAAAATGATGAATGGAAGTATCAAATACGTAGGGATCTGATGACAAGGAGATGTGTCATCCTACTCAAGGAGTTATGTATGCAAAATACGGAGAAGACAATGATGAAGAAAAGGACATTGTGGAAGATGAGAAGGAATATGAATGACGGTGCTTCATTGAAGCAACATCATGATCTTCGATAACAGAGAAGGTACATAATCTTTTAATCTCTTTTAAAATTTGTTGAACCTTAAAGTAACGTTCACTGATGTTCAACATTGAAACTACTGTCCGAAGTTAAAGATTCCTGAGAATGTTGTTTTATTATCAGAAGTAGTTGACTTTTATTTTTTTTAGTTTGTGTTAGGAGTTTATAACTATTAGGGTGTAATTATTGTTGGATAATGACTAGACTACTTAGACATGTTGGTATCTTTAGCTTTATTTATTTACACGTTGCGCCATCGCTTTGTGTCTATAAAACGGGAATCGAGTTGTGGTTCTCCTTACACCTTTTCATGTTATCATGCTGAACCATTATTAATACATCTAAGATTGGTATTTCTCAAATATTTTTATCTATTTACGCTTCTGGTCTTTCATTATCGTAATATATATATATATATATATATATATATATATATATATATATATATATATCAGTTGTTAAGTTACTACTTCTGCACTTACTTTTGACAATTAACTTATAGCATTTCCTGGTTTTAAAAATTGGTATCAAAGCCAATATTGGTTGTCTCATATCCACTCTCATCCGATTATCATTGTACGAAAACTTGGTAACTTACATTTCTGGGAAGCCTGTAAATATTCTTTATATATTATCATTGCTAAAAGTCTTTTTAACCGATATATGTTGTTAACATTCAAACTGTTTGTGATGTTTCTCATGAGCACCATACTGATTGTTAACGAATATGGGCAATGGAAAACTAGAACGAGTAATTATTTGAAGAGAAAAGGAAAGTATGTTTGGTGTTCTGTTGTTAAAGGTTATGTGGTTCTGACACTTCCTCTTGATGAGCTTGTTGTTACCTACTTAGGTGGTGGTGTTGGGGCTCAACCAGGATGAGAAGCATGATCTCCAATACTAGAAGACCTCACTAAATTGGAAAACAATGATATACCTTTTGCTCAACTTGTTTGTGGTCTACCACCCGATCTATTTTACCACATCAAGTCGTGTCACTCTGCTCCTGAAATGTGGATAACTCTTCAGTCTTTGTTTGAAGGAATTAAAAATGTCAAAGATAAGAAACTCGGTTCTTCTCTGAATGACTTCAAGAAGTTTCACATAATTCCTAGAGAAAGTGTGAAGTCTATAGCTGCTCATTTTTCTCTAATTCTCAACCAACTCACCAGTGCTAAAACTATCAAAACGAATCTTGAAATAAATCTAAAATTTCTAGCTGGTCTTGGTGATGGCTAGGTAACTGTAAAAATGATTTAACATGGAAATGGAAATCTCAAGAAAATGAATCTCATTAACTCTGAGGAGAACTTCAAGCTCAAGAGTCAACGGTCATCCAACAACATCAGAAAAATAGAGGACCCCTTGCTCTAGGAATTCATAGCCCTCTTGGTTTTAACCCTAATTAACCACACCCGTTTGATGAACTCTCTGAGGTAGATTTCCTGAATTAATATAGTCTCATTTTTCACATATACAACCAAAGATTCCCACAGCTAAATCCACCAAAAACACAACAGTTTACTAGAGCCAACATTTGTCGTCCTCAGTCAAACAATGTTTCTTTTCAAGCACTTCCAACACCACAACTCCTGCAAAAACTCAATTAGAAGAAACTCCAAAGACAAAGAACTCTCTAGTGAAAAAGCCTTATGAAATTGTCAAAACTCTGACAGTTGTGAACAAAAATAATACCATAGTTTGTCACACCTTCAATGGAATCAATCACTTCACAAAATATTATAAGTTAAAGAAGGTGAAGAACGATGCATACTAATTGGAGAGAGTCCCCAAAGCTACTAAAAAAAGGAATTATTTGTCCAAAGAGAAGAACCTATTTGTTCTTCTAGAGATGACAAGGATACTGAAGGATCTGGAAGAATGGGAAAGCTATGCATGATTGCAAAGAATGATGTTGATTGTGTTTCAAATGATCTTTGTTCCTCTAGATCAAAATATGATTGAAAATCGAAGAAAGTGAAGAACTACTATTTTTCATGGCTTCCAACGCACCTTCTAGCCAAAGCATTATCGAGTAGGAACAATTTATGGTTTCTGAAAATAATTTATGTCCTACAATCTGTAAGCCTTATTTATAACAAATCTCCATGTCTCTTACCGATGCCTTAAAGGTATATCAAAAAGCTAAGGTAGACAAAGACTTGGCCTACCAAGAGTTGTATCGACTAAGAGATCATCAGTAGAAGAAGTTAAGAATATATCGTTTGGAAAAAAGAACTAGCTTTCTAGAAAGATGCTACAACCATAACTAATAGTAGTCATGTTTCTGACCATGAACAAAGGGATGTATTAGTTAAGGATAATAAATTGTTGGGGAATATTCCTAGACTAGAATATGATGATAAGAGCATTTCAACAGTTGATTTTGAAGGAGTACCAACTTCTAATGAATTTCAAAATAAAAGTTTTGTTCCAAGAATCGTCGTGGACCCGTCATAAGTAACCCAAATTGAAACGTCTTCAAAACCTTACTTCTTAAAAGATCAAGTTACTTGTAAAACAAACAATTTAATACCAACACAAACCTCTGATACTGATCATCTCTCATTTGCAAAGGTTTTGATTTCGAAATCCATAAGTGATTTAAAATGCAAAACTTTCAAGTTTTGTTAATCTTATCTCAAAAGAACATCTTCAATTATGCCAATTGTCTATAGTGTCACAAATCCTGTAGAAGGTGAAAGAATAAGAACTAAGAAAGAGTCATCCTCCTCTAGTCAGAAGAAAACTCAGGAACCATTGATAAAAAAGAAACCTTAATTGAATTGATGTAACATTATATCTTTGAGAACTGAAGCCCAAACAGTAGTTGCACAGAAAACAAAATCTAGACTCAACCACGCAATAAGTAAAAGAATATTCTGATAAGGTTAACAATAGATTAGGATCAAATGTTGATAGATCCAGAGCCAAACTACTTGTGTAACAAGTTAAGATGTCACACCCCCAAACCTGAATGTCGGAAACATTCGGGGGAGGTGGACGTCATGTAAAATATCATAACAAATGAATAATAAAGAAAGTACACACAACCATCATATACATAATTGAAAATTTTACATGATTGTAGTATTACATGTTTGCAAAAGTCAATTAAAATATGATGTCCAAAAGATTAAACTAACGCCTGAGCGTGAGTCTTCAAAAGCAGTTGCTAACCTGATTTGGAGATTTCCTGAGAATACAAGTTATTTCAACGAAAAAATGTCAACATTTAAGTTGGTGAGTTCATAAGTAGTGTTTTGATAAAATGTATGCCATTTCGAATGTTCATGTATGTCTTCCAGAAAATCCGATATTTTCTTACGAATGATGTTGTAAATCGTTATTGTATAAAGTGAATGTTTGAACCAGGAAAATCCAATATTTTCCTAAATGAGATGCAGTCTTAAATGACCAAGACTGTAACCTGTAAGCAAATATGCCATGCTTAGAAATAAAGATGTATAGTTTTATTATTAAGTAAAACTATTTGTGGAAGTGTTTATCCTGAATTCTGACCATGCTGATAATACCCTATAATATAGTTATTACCCCCCGAGTGTGATTGAGTTATGTATTACTATGTTCATGAGTAATTGTTTCCGCGTGTTGTGAGTTCCTCATAACCATACTAGACGCAGTACCTAATGTTGACATTTGTCACCCCGAGGAATGTAGCTAACAGTCAGGTTGCGAAGTCGTCAGCCCCGTATAGATCTATACATACTTGTCATGCTCTCCCACCAAGAGACTCTGGTTATAGGTGGGAACTTTCGTTTGGTACAAACAAAACCATATGACATCACATGATTTCTAACAACGATGTTCACGAGTAATATGATGAAAAATCTTTTGACAATTCGAGATAACAATTAAGTCACATATGCAAAAGTATGTATGGTTATGTCCAAAATGATTACCCTTTCTATAGTGTTAACAAAGGCATAATAACAAATTGTGATTTGTCGAATACACATAATGTTATAGTTGAAATGGTTACCCTTGATATGATGTAGTACGTGACAACCATCAAATTCAATTCATTGTCAAAGTCAACAAGTTAAAGTCAAGTCAACAAGTCAAACCAGTCAATCTTGTATAATACTTGTATGATTAAAAGTTATTCTATGAAAACGTACATTTGTATGTCAAAAATTCGAGTGTCTCGGTAAATCTCTGTGTTTATCAATGTGAAACTCTAAGAAGGGGTTAAACGCATCAAAACACGACTATGAACCCATTTGGGGACTTAAAATAATCATAAACGAAGTATAACGGGGTCCATGGACCTTGCATTGCAAGATTATTCGATGAAAATGGCTAAAAGTGAATCTCTCTCAAATCTCTCACAATCTCTCCAAAATCTCTCTCAAACTTTTTATAGTCAACCGGGTCATCCCGACCCTTAAATTGACCAAAAACCGCTTGAATCGGTGAGTTATATCGAAAAACAGCTAATTAGGACCGAAACTCCTCTTAGGAGCCGAAACTCCTGTCAGAACCGAGCCTGTCAGAAGCCTATCGGACTGAGCCTCGTAGACAGCAGCCGAGACCGAGCGTCGATCCCTCCTCCCCCTCGCACCTTCGGTCCTTCTTCTTCCCTTCTATGGGTTCTTAGCTTCTTAAAGCCGAACCTCGCAGGTTCGGTCCCTAAAGCTGATTTTTGACTACTTTCGCCTGTTAAACCCATTTTTCACGTTTTTGATGGGATTTTTTCACCAAATTCATATTTTTACCATTGTTAACCCCCAAAACTCATATTTTATTTATTTCTCAACGATTTATTAATTAAAAATCATTATTTTATATTACGAGGATATTTACCCCACAAGTGGGTCAAGTGTGCCCACTTGCCTTCCATGTGTCACCCTCTCACTTGCCACCTTATCCACATCACACAAACCAATGCACACAACACTTCAAACACACAAGTTTCTCCAGCAACCTTCTATATAAAGAAATCCCTGGAGGATTTCTTGATTTACTTGCTCATTCCAAACATACACACTTCTCATATCACCTCAAGAAAGCTTCTTTCTCTCTACTTTCCACCACCTTGTGCAAGTGTTCTTGAGTTGCTACTGCACTTTTTGGTAAGTACTACATATAAACTCAAGTGTCATTCCATAATTTCATAATACTCTTGGATCATTGACTCATCTCTTAACACCAAAAATCACTCTTAGGATCATCCAAACTCTCACGTGTTCATCAAGTCTTCTTGACTTGATACTCCTCGTCTTCGACCTTCCAATCTTCCAAGAATCACTCAAGGTGAGTTCATACCCCTATATTTTCTTGTTTTCTTTAGTTTTCAGGGGGGAAATACAAGTTAAACACCAAAACATATTTGAAACTTAACTTGACAACTTACAACAGAAAAGTTGTGACCTGTTCACGAACTGTTTTACCCAACTTAAACTTAATATTTTTCAAAACTATTCAATATGAAAATGGATCAGTTTTGATACCTTTAAAATAACTACTTGCTCACCTCCATACGATTTTTCTAAAATTTATGGTGATTTTTACAAAACTGCCTATCATTGTAGCAAGGAAATTGGACCAGGTTGTGAAAATGAACATTTTCACACTGGTTCGAGATCACAAAAAATTATAAGAAAATTTGTGAACATAGTAGACTCTTTTTCCAAACTCTCCGAGTTTATAGATTTAGTTTTCGAGTTACGATGATGTTTCAATAAATAATCTAAAACAGTGACAGTTAAGAGTTAAATTGTTAAAAAAAGTTTAAGAGTTATTCACACCTTGTAACATGCTGAGCAAGGTGTGTAAGATAATTATTTTATACTTAGCATTTTCAATGTCATTTTATTGAAATACAAGGTCATGCATAACAAGGTTTCATCTACAACATAAAACATGTTGATAAAACTATAATAGGTATAGTTTTGACACCTCAAATGGTAATACTATCGATTTACAAAGCGAGTATTTTATTACAAACTACGTGAACATGTTAATGAATAAATTTGTGAGACATTCATCTTCGGACTACTCTTTAGTACAACAGAAAAGTCCTGTAGTTATAGCCAGAATCTCTTATAGGGAGAGCGTGATAGTTGTGTATAGATCTATATTGGGTTTGACAACCCGCATCTGAGCTGCTTGCAACAGCTAGACCGACAGGTCTGCGGTGACAAGTGTCATAACATTCTGACGCTTGAATAACGTCGAGTACGAGGTCTTTGAGTCATAGTATGGTTATAACAATTCACATGGGAAATTAACAAACACACCGTTCACGGGAATTTAAGGATTTCACGAAAAGGAGTTTTATTTAAATATAAAACCACATATAAGTATGATGATTTACTTACATATACTAAGTCTTGGTTCAGTTAAGACTACACTAAACCTTTTAGAAAATATTGGATTTTCTGGAAACAAACTTTTAACAAACTTTAAGGAAGAACATTCATTTTTCATTCATAAATTGCTTATGAACTCACCAACTTTAATGCTGACACTCTTTCAAAAACAACTTGTATTCTCAGGAAATCAGTAATACAGGTAACCACAAGACTTTTGAAGGCAAGACGCTAAGGCGTAGATTTCTTTTGAACTATTTTGACATCATATGTAATTTATTTGTAAACATGTATTTTTCAATGATGTAACCTTTTAGATTATATTTATGATGGTTGTGTTTACTTTCTTCAGTATGGTTATGATATCAGAGCTTTGTTTATAGTGAACTAAGTATATCGAACCACATAAGGTATACAAGCTATAAATACAATGGGACAAAGTTCTCTGACGTAGCCTTGAAAAAATACTTTTAAAAATAAAAATTTGTATTTTTTATATAAGTATTCGTACCATTGCACTCACTAGTTCAGTATCACAATAGCAATAACATAAAAGTATTGAGACAAGTTTGACACCACGATCCAACTTCAGGGTATGTAGTCAGATCATGGACGAATATAGCCTGATCAACTATATTTAGCCAAGGTATGACCAACGTATGCCGAAGAAGGATCATGATGAGCAACAAGTCTTCAACTTACCAAAAATCTCGTGAAGCAAACATAAAAGTACTATAGGAGTATTTTAACACAAAAACCGTAATGATCACAATATATAATTACAATAACAAATTTCTTATACCAAAAATTTCTCGCGATATCCCTCTTATCCCTATTCTCATACAGGCGCGATGGCAGGATTTCACTTGCCGGGTGACCCCACCTTCCCAACCAAGGGAATGCTGGTTAGATTGTGGAAGACCCGGAGGAAGATTCTGATGAGGAACCCATGGAGGATGGAGAGCCCATGGAAGAGGAAGAATTAGTACATGGTGAAGAAGAAGAAGAAGAAGAAGAAGACTCAGATGGAACCTATTCGGAGCCCGAAGTTTACAATCCACACCCTGCCCCTATTCCTCCACAACACTACCAGGGCCCGACACCCCAATGGGCTGAAACTATACATCGATGGAGCCGAGAGCAAGGTCAACGACCTCCCTATGGTATGCAACGGGGTTTCTACAATCTCAGCAGAGGAGGGTCAGCCGACCGAGCCTTCCCTGTCATAGTTCACTGTCACACGCGACGAAGAGCAAACAAGAGTTAACACCCGACATCTCATGGAAGTTGGTGCCACCAGCCAAGTCAACTCCGTTCGTATTCGCCGGTTGGATGATGACCACGATCGAACTCGAGATCGCACCGAGCTTCTTCGACAAGAGATGGCCGCGACCCGAGCTGAAGTACAAGAACCCCGAGCTACTCTAGAAGGACTTTTGACAGACATAGAACGCCAGGCGGCTGAATCCAGAGCCGAAATGAGGAACTTCATGTCTTCATTTCGTGATCAGCAGAGCTTCAACCACCGCAAGCAGTACTTTCACTGCTCGCTTCAGCTTAATCTTATTTTGCAGATAGATATTACTATTATTTTCTAGTATGTTATATCCGATCCCGCGATTTAAGTGTTTACACTTCTGGGATCAATTAGGCGGTCAAATTTTTTCCGTACATTGATCTAACATAGACCCTTATAGGTTCTAATTTTTCCCAATATTGTATACTAAGTTATATCAATGAAATTGACACGCTATTTGCTTTATCACATCAAGTTCATAACAAGGATTGTTTTCAGACTAAATTTACTGGTGTCCGATTTATGATTGTTTGATTTATATGTCAAATTATATATAATTAAGACCATGTCGACCTAGAAATGGTGGTTCCGCCTTGGATCCTATTCCTTGTTTGGTTGTGGACCCAGGGCAGACCCATTAGATTCGAAAGTTTATTTAATCTTAATTATATGTAAATATTATACATCAAACAATGTATAGATGAGCCCGTTATGGATTCTATCACAAACATTTCATGTAAATCAAATCTATCAGCATTCATAAAGTCTATATTTTATTATATATAGACCTCTATTATGAATGGATTCATACAACATCTTTACAAGTCGAAATCATGATGCGAATAAGGAACTAATAATGTTTAGTCTAACTCTCGACTTTTGGAGCGCTATCAAAGACTTATTGTCTTTTTCATTCTTGTTATGGCAGAAAAAGCCACCTCGTAGAAATCCTAGATGTGGCGGCGCCGCAGGAGCTGCACCATCGCCGCAGGAGCTACCGCCACCAAGACCTCCACCACCCCCTCAGTTCAACCGGGTAATGTTCCAGGCTACCGTAACAGCCGCAGTAGCAGCCGTAATATCCCAAATCATGACTAATAATGCGGGTGGTGTGAGTAATGGTCACACAAATTCTAACAATGGGGACAGTCAGGGACGCTCGAGAGAGTGTACCTACAAAGACTTTATTAATACCAAACCCAAAAGTTTCAATGGAAGCGGAGGTGTCATAACATTGCTTCAATGGTTCGAGAAGACCAAATCCATCTTTGAAATATGTGCATGCCCTGAAGCAAACAAGGTCAAATTTGCAACATGCACATTCTCTGAAAGGGCACTCACCTGGTGGAATGGCCACGTCAAGACATTAACACTTCCGGTGACTAACTCGATAACATGGGAACACCTGAAAACCATGTTGATGAAGGAGTAATGCCCAAGCGACAAGATACAAAAGTTGGAAGAGGAACTTTGGGGTCTCAAAATGATAGGCTCTGACATCCTGTCTTATACCTCAAGGTTTAGTGATATAGCCATATTGTGTCTAGGGATGGTTCCATCGGAAAGCAAGAAGGTGGAAAGATACATATGGGGACTATCTTCCCAACTTCAAGGGAACGTATTGACCTCAAAGCCAACTACCTTTGATAGTGTCAAAGAACTGGCACAACAAATTATCGACCATAAAGCCAGTCATGGCAGTGTGACAACCACCTCCGAGCAAGTTAAATGGGGAAACAACAAAAGGAAGTTCTTGAACAAGAAGAAGGGTCAATCTGCTCAAGACCCTACCAAGAAACAACAATTGGTTGCTGTGAACGCCGCCACAACTACTGCCAACCCAGCTCTGATAAAGCAATACGCGGGGAAACTGCCAAAGTGCAACAAATGCAACTTTCACCACAATGGCGCTTGCCGTGAAACGCATTGCGCCAATTGTAACAAAAAGGGGCACACCGCTCGATTTTGTAAAGCTCCAGTCCAACAAAACGCACAAGCTGCCAACACCGGAGCAAGTCAAACCTGCTATGGTTGTGGGGAGGCAGGACACTTCAAGCGGAACTGCCCAAAGGCAAGAAACCCCAACCCTGGTGGAGTGGACAGAGTTCTGACAATAGGTCATGAGGAAGCAGTTGCAGACCCAACTGTGGTCACCGGTACGTTTCTCCTCAACAATACATACGCATGCATTCTTTTCGATAGTGGCGCGGAGAAAAGCTTCGTGAACCATCAATTTAAACGCTTGGTTAAACAAAAACCATGAACACTAAAAGATACATTCACCATAGAAATGGCTAACGGAAAAACAGAGAACGCTAACGACATTTACAGCAGGTGTACCCTCACGCTAAACAATCACTCTTTCCAAATCGACCTTATGCCGGTCACCATAAAAAGTTTTGATGTCATCATTGGCATGGATTGGCTGTGCCCTCACCATGCCGAAATCCTATGTCACGAAAAGGCAGTTCGCCTTAATCCACCAAATGGCGAAACCCTCGTTGTCTATGGCGACAAACCCAGTTCAAACTTTCAGATCATTTTGTGTGTCAAGGCGCAAAAGTACCTCCGCAATGAGTACCACGCCTTCCTAGCCAACGTCGCGGATAAGAATCAAGGACCTAAAAACATAAAGGACATTCCGGAGGTCTGGAAATTCCCTGACGTATTCCCGGAAGACCTTCCAGGAGTGCCCCTGCTAGACAAGTCGAATTTTGAATCGACCTAATTCCTGGAGCTACTCCTGTAGCCAAATCGCCATACCATCTAGCCCCAGCCGAAATGCAGGAATTGTCTAGTCAATTGAATGAACTACTAAGAAAAAGCTTCATAAGGCCAACCTTCTCGCCCTGGGGGGCACCAGTATTATTCGTCAAAAAGAATGATGGGACGTTCCACATGTGCATTCACTACCATGAACTAAACAAACTCACCATTAAAAACTGATACCCTTTGCCTCGGATCGATGACCTCTTTGACCAACTGCAAGGAGCAAGTTTCTTCTCGAAGATTGACCTTAGATCAGGGTACCACCAATTATGAGTTCAAGAGGAGGGTATTTCCAAGATAGCCTTCAGAACGCGCTATGGTCACTACGAGTTTGTAGTGATGCCCTTCGGCTTAACAAATGCACCTGTGGTGTTCATGGACATGATGAATCGGGTGTGTCGACCTTACTTAGACAAGTTCGTGATTGTTTTCATCAATGATGTACTAGTCTACTCCCAAAATGAGGAAGAACATAGCCAACATTTACGTCAAGTCCTAGAGACATTGAGGGCAGAGAAATTGTATGCAAAATTCTCAAAGTGCGAGTTCTGGATTCGAGAAGTGGATTTCCTTGGACATGTAGTCAGCAAGGAAGGAATACATGTGGACCCTTCAAAGATCAAGGCAATCGAAAGCTAGGCAGCGCCAAGAACACCCACAGAAATCCGTCAATTTTTAGGACTCACCGGTTACTATCGAAGATTCATCCAAACTTCTCCAAAATCGCAAAACCACTCACCACCTTGACTCAAAAAGGAGTAACCTTCGCCTAGGGGAATAAGCAAGAGGCTGTGTTCCAAACGCTGAAACGAGCCCTATGTAGTGCTCCGATCTTTTCCCTACCAGAGGGAACAGAGGACTTTGTGGTTTATTGCGATGCATCAAACCAAGGTTTGGGATGTGTGTTGACGCAAAGAGGAAAGTTCATTGCTTACGCCTCAAGACAGCTGAAGACGCATGAGGTAAACTTTACGACGCACAATCTCGAACTAGGAGCGATAGTTTTCGCCCTAAAAATCTGGAGGCATTACCTCTACGGCACCAAATGCACTATCTTCACCGACCACAAAAGCCTTCAGCATATCCTCAACCAAAAAGAACTCAACATGAGACAAAGACGATGGGTAGAATTGCTAAACGATTACGAATGCGAGATTCGTTATCACCCAGGAAAAGCCAACCTGGTGGCAGACACTTTAAGCAGAAAGGAATACTCTGGCCGCCGAGTAAAGGCATTAACCATGACCATCCATTCACAACTGTACACACAAATCAAGGAGGCACAAGAAGAAGCCTTGAAACCAGAGAACATGGTAGGTGAAGCGTTGAGAGGAATGGACAAAAATCTTGAAGTGAGGGATGACGGAGTTCGTTGTCTCATGAACTGGATCTGGACACCGAAATTTGGTAGATTCAGGGATGTTGTCATGAACGAAGCTCACAAAACTCGTTACTTAGTGCATCCCGACTCGGACAAGATGTATTTAGACCTCAAGAAGCTATATTGGTGGCCAAACATGAAAGCCAAAATAGCTACCTTCGTGTGCAAGTATCTGACTTGCGCAAAGGTTAAGGTAGAGTATCAGAAGCCCTCGGGACTACTTCAACAGCCAGTGATACCCGAGTGGAAGTGGGAGCGAATTACAAAGGACTTCATTACCAAGTTACCTAAGACAACGAGTGGACTTGATACCATTTGGGTAATCGTCGATAGATTAACCAAATCCGCTCACTTCCTGCCAATAAAGGAAACCGACAAAATGTAGAAACTAACAAGGATCTACATTAAAGAAGTTGTGCGACTTCACGGAGTACTGATATCCGTTATATCCGATAGAGATAGTCGGTTCACGTCACGATTCTGGCAGTCACTGCAGAAAGCTATGGGAACTAGCTGGACAAGAGTGTTGGATTAATGTCTAAGTCCATAACTATATTTGGTATGTACTTGACCCGACCCGGCATGGTCCATTTGGGTTGCACTTCACCGACATAATTTATATGGATAATCTTTTGAGAATAGTATGTTTATGATTAATATTAATATATTATAAGTTCTAATATATTAATATGGAATCGTATTATTTAATTAGTATTGATCAAGAATTAATTTATAATTAATTAAGTGATCAAAAGGAACTAATTAAGTATGGACTCTTATATATATGGAATGGGCCAAGTTCATTTAGGTTGGGCTAAGCTTTCATGGATAGTCCATGGAGTGTTTAACCCATGGATCCTAGGAAATGAAAGGTCGTGGGTATTAGGGTTTAACCCTAATCCTCCACACTATATAAAGATGTCCTTGGTTAGTGGAATTGGTACTAGTGTGGATACACTAAGAGTGCTAGTCGATTTCACTAGATAGAACCAAGTATTCATATTCTCTAAAGTCTTCCAAGATGTCTTGGTGATTTGTGATTCCACTTGAGGATTCCACACTATTGGGGCTAAGCTCTTAAAGCTTGAAGACATCGAGCTACATCAAAAGGTATGTCATCTAACTGGTACCTTGTAGATTAAGAACATCATAATATGCTAGTTAGGATTAAAGCCTTGGAAAGTTCTTATTTGCATGTATTATAGAGAAAACATAGATCCAAGGTTTATAGGGTTGCATGTACACCATAGGAGTGTTAGAATGCTCAAAACCCAACAGTGGTATCAGAGCCTAGGCTTGTTTTCTTGTTATACTTGCAAAAGAAGCTGGAAAATCGAGTTTTGATGCTGTTTGCCCAGCAGACTCGCCGAGTCCAAGGCAAAATGCATCCAACTCGCCAAGTTGGTTCGTGCACTCGACGAGTTGGAACCCCAGACAGCATAAATTCGACCTTTTTGGCTGGAATTGGACTAGGAACATTACCCAAAGATGTTTTGGACTTATAAACTTGTTTTTTGATGTGGTAATGTTCATGCTAATCCAATTTTAAAGATAATTGTCAATAGATTCATGTTTTGTATTAGTTTAAAGTGTTACTCTAATTACATATAAAAAAGTTTGATTTGAATTATCTTGTTCTTATGAGTTGCTTAGATTAATAGAAAAGTTGAGTGAAATAGTTGTTTTCAATCCAAATTAATCTAAGAGTTGATTGTAAAATGTGTTTTTGTAACTTGTCCTCAAGTTATATGAAAAGTCACATTTAAGTTTCATAAAACTCATAATTGTTGGCAAAGGTTACAAAAATGAAGAGTCTAGTTCTAATTAAATGGGTTTATGACACCATAACTTGTTCTCAAGTTATGGAGGACCAAGAGTCTCTTCACTAAATAATAAAATTAAAAAAAAAGTGTAACCTTAATTAATTCCATAAGTTATAAAATAAAGAAAAGTTAATTCTTTTATTAGTTTAAAGTCTTCCATAACTTGTCCTCAAGTTATGGAACTTGAAGAGTTTTTTTAATTAAAACTACTTTAAACACATAAGTTATGGAATAAGAAAAGTTTTGAAAGTTACAAAACTTGCCCTCAAGTTTTGGAATTTGAAAAGTTTTCTCTTATGAATACTTTAATGCCAAGTTAGCCCTTAGAATTTTATAGAGTTAAAATTCAACCCTTATACTTTATAACATTATAAGTTAATAATATATATATGTATAAGAGTAAAGTCAGTCTTACCGCTAGTACGCCTCATTCACGAAGCCGGTCTATAAGGTGGGTATAAGGTTGTTGCCTATAAAATGGCAACTTAATGGGTGTCCATTCTCACCCACCGCTTGCTTGACTGGTGGAGGGTCGTTAGCCGAACGGGTTTGACAGGACTATAATTCTCCCTTCATTAAAAGTATTAATGATAAATACTAAGTAACTAAACCTTTTATAAATACCCAATCTTAGTTACTTAGGAAAATGTGAATAAGGTGCTAATCCATGAAATTACACTTTGCACTTTGTTTAAGTCGGTTAGTGGAGCGTGTGTGGTTAACCGGCACACCAACTCGTATTTAACAAGGTAGGCAAAGGGTAACTTAATGTTTATCATAGTATCGATGGAGCGTGTGTGGTTAACTGGCACATCGATTGAGGGGTAAACACTTAAGGGTACCAAGTAATTTGCATGGTTACTTCACACCTTGTTTTGTGATCCTCGGCATCCCAGTCACAAAACCTGAAGGGCACACTCGAGATTGAAACATGCCATTGAACAGTTCAATGAATCTCAAAAGATCTAGGAGTTTCAAAACCAATTAAAACCTAATAATGCATTTCGTTTATCTTGGTGGAAATTGGTGAATCGTCATTCACCTACCTTCAAATATTTTATAGCTTGGATTACGGCATACCTCTTCTAAGTTATAAAATAGTTTTTTGTGTCCTAGCCTTAATATTTCATATTGGGTGTCATATTAAGGACTTAAGATCAACTATCTTGAATATCTCCCAAAAGATGTCTGGTTTAGACATTTATGATCTTCCCAAATCTCTTGAAACAAGCTTTCCTAAATGAAGATGATGTCCCTTGGAAATCATATTTCATTCACCTCCTCCAATTATTCTCCCTAACCCACAAGTTCATGGTCACTCAGGCCCTATTGTCAAGGCAAGGTCTAGGTGTGATCACATCTTGGAGGTGTAGCCACATATTGACAAGCCGGGAGAGTTGGGTGTCAAAGTCTTGAGAAAGTTGGTGGTTCAATCACTTTCTAAGTCACATAGTGAGTTCCTTTGGGACACCTATGAAACAGACTATGACAAGACCCTTAATGATCTTATCTATTTGTTAAGATCAACTTCCTTAAAACTTGATGGACATTGACAATAGTGACATAGGAAATCCAGAAAAGCATTCTCTTCCCAATGGAAAGGGATCGGCCATAGTCAACTCGGTTGACCAAATGGTAAAGAGAAAAGCTAAGTCTGTGATAGTCCCGTGTACCATTATCAAAGGGTCCATATGTTTATATTGCCAAAGAAAGGGGCATTGATTGCGAAGCTGCCAAATTTAGCTAAGGATGTTAAAGTCAATAAGTTTGACTCTACTTCAGGTAAAGTCCACTATCTAACTCTGTTAAGTTCTATTCTGAGATTCCTGATACATGATGTGACTGGGTCACATGGTGATGTTTTTAAGAATCAAAGAAAAGTGAAGAAACTTAAAGAAAGAATATGCTGAATCTGATCGCATAGATGGATTTCTATCGCGTAGTTTGAAGATCGGATTCTTGAGCTACTTCTTAGGAGTTTTGAGATATTTCTTAGGAATGGATAGCAACAAAGTTTTCATGTGCTTTTGCACTGTAAGGATAGTTTTTCCGCAAAGTTTTAAAATAAAAGGAAAATTTTGATTTTATTTATTTTAAAAAAATATCCTTACAATGGCATTTGTGGAAATTTTTGTTGCTTATAAGATTCCATTAATAGCAAGAGTGGAAATATGAAATTGATTCTTTCATTTGTGGTAATGTCTAAATTTACCAAATAAGGAAAGATTCTCATCACCCAAGTTTCAATTGGACCGGAACTTGGAATCATGCAAGTTGTATAGCATGATGAATGAGAACTTTCAAGTATTGGAAAAATTAAGACTAATCTCTCGGTCACATGGATGTGTGAGTCAAGTAAAGGACTAAGAGATCGAGTACACATTCTTGTGCACTGATTAAGTCCACCACAAAATTCGTCATAGTTTACTAAGCTCAGTAAACATGATTATACTTACAAGCTTAAGTGTAACTCTGAGACATTGGAAAAGGTTCCAATGTAAGGCAGAGCGAATAAGAAGAATCAAATTAGGCAGAAGGATAAAAGTTTCTCAAATCTGAAAAGATGGGAGAGTACTTTAGTATCATTTTTGTGATCATCTTAATGATTAAGAAACCATATCAAAGTTAGTTCTCTAAGGAAATCTTAGTGTATTCTTATGACTTAGAAGAGGAACTTGAATTGTTGAAATGGTTAAATCAAGAAGATGAGTCATACTTCGTTCCAATACAAGTCTTAGAGTCATACTCCAAGATTGTAACTTGAGTGACATGTCTTAAAGAAGGTTTAAAACACTTGTGAAATGTAAGAGTAAAAGTTTTCTACTCTTGTACATTTGAAATTGGTAAGTTGTGATGTTTTGGATAAAACAAATACCAACTAAGGCCAATTGTGTAAAGTGTTTGTCTTGATTAGAATCCGCACTATCTCTTGGATGTTTGACAAGGGAGTCTTATATGTCAAGAGGACAGTGGGAGTGTTAAAGGTCTTGAAAGTCACAATAACTAATCAAGAATAAAACCTGAAGTTCTTCACTAGCACACGACTTGAGGTTTATAACCTATCATGGTGAAATATTCTGTGCCCATTCCAGTTAAAGTTGGCTTTGCATATGAGTTCTTAGAGTTCTCAATGTGTTGCACAACAACTTGGAAGCAATGGCAGGCCCTTGAGCTGCCAGGTGGCAAGAAATTAAGATTGAGTTAAATCCATATGAGTTTGGATTTGTCATTATCCTTGTCTTGTGACTATGGTTTTGACAATTCACATGGATAAGAACACATACACCATTAAATCTAAGTGTCATAAGGTTTCTCTCTGATTCATGAAAATGATGCTGAGGAAACACTTTGACTAACTAGATTTTAGCTAGATAGCAACTGTGATATTTGCATTCTCAAAGTCGTTAGTGGAGTGTGTGTGGTTTACCGGCACACTAACCTGGACTTGTGAGAAGTGGCAAAAAGGTCTAACCATTATGATTACGGCATCCCTCTTCATAATTGTTTAGACACACAAGTGTGTTATCTAAGGGAAGGTGTATGATTTTGATAAAGTTTTATCAAAACAATCTAGTATCAGAAATCTGAACTTTGGTAAGAAAGTCAGCTGATTTCTAAGTACATGTCAAAGCTAGTGGGAGCATAAGTGTTATGCTAATAATCATCATGTTAGTGGGAGCATGATAATTATGATAAGTGTTGCAAGTTAGCAATGTTAATTATAGAAAACAAAGGTTTCAATTGGGAAAGAGTTGTTTTGCTATAATTAAGGGAGAGGAAATTATACTTCATCTCAAATCTATAAGCGTACATCATGTCTCAAATCTATAAGCTTAGATCGTGAGGTTTTAATCATTTAGTCAAGGATATATATATATATATATATATATATATATATATATATATATATATATATATATATATGAATTTCATGTTGGAATGGATCAACATAAGGAAATTCTGTATATGGGTCCATTATTTGCGTTCTAAAATTCGATTATGATTACGGCATCCCTTTTCATAATCTGAATTATGAGAACTTAACAAATTGAAATGGACATATTATAGCAAAAGACTGGTTTAGTCTTTATGTGAGACATCATGAATCGTGTCCCATATGCTTCGGATATAGGATCGATTACATGTGCTATATTCATCCTTTTTAAAATTTTCCAAATGTCTGGGGCATTAAGAAGGGAAAAGGTCTAGAATTGGATATGACTAAAAGGATTAAACAATTGTCGAGGACAATCTAAGGTTTACCAAAGATTGATTGATCAAGGACAGTTGGAAGTATAGTGATAATTTTGGAAGGACTATATTGACATAATCTGTAAGGAGGCAACTCCTGTTCAGAATTGATAGTCAAAATGGAATCTGGAAATGTTTCAAAGTTAGAATTTTCAATCTTTTTAAGATTAGGAAACTTAATGCAAGAAGGATGTTTCCAAGGAGCTGATCTCCTTTGGAATACTCTGTAATGATTGTTGTCAAATCTTTCTGACTTTGTGCATAATCATTACAAGAGGACCAATGCATATAAGTTTAGAATCTAACAGATTTCAGTAAATGACATGAATTTGGAATTCTTGTACTTGCAGTAAGGATTTGGGAGTGTGAAAAGAGAATCATTGAAGTTATGTTCAATTGATCTAGTTCACATAGTAAAGATCATAGACAAACATAGTATGCATACTTGGTGTTTGGCATGACTAGAGTTTAGAAAACATAGTGTATATGCTTGGAGCATGGGACAACTATTGTTTTAAATTGAAGTATAAAGTTGATAGCTGAAACAGTATACAATGAATAATGTGTAATCATATGGTGATAAATAAAAGGTGTTTTATTTATGTTCATAGGTTTTGATACCATATTGGATTCAATTATTCTTGTGTTTCATTTTGCATGTTTTGACTTCCCGAATAAACTGGGTTATTCTTCCGGAATGACTAAGTTATTCAAACCATCCACAGTCGGTCATATGTTGGAAGTAGATATGAATTAAGACTGTCATGGGTTGGCTTGTAGAGGTCTAAGGTGTTGGACAAAGGGCTACAACACTCATGAGTGCTCATAAGTTCTGAGTATTGGATTCAACCCGTGCTCATTGGAATCACTTCATGGATTTTATCACGAGTGATCATGAGACGATAATATCTTATATTCTTCAAACCTAGAGATATGAGTCGTTACTATGAGTTGATAGTACATTGATTGCACGAAAACGCATTTGGTAACTCGGTGCTATAAAACGTGTCTTTGTGTATGATTTAACAAGTAGTAGAACAAGCCATATGAGTCGAAGTTTATCCATTCCTTTTACCTTCGGGATAAAAGCGATATCTGTGGGCCCCTCGATGATTTGATGATGACAAATGGAAGTGCTCGGCCGGGCCAGGACTGATTTGATTTGTTTAATTAGTCAGTAATCATAAATCGGAAATCGGGAAACAACAAATGGACAGAGAGAATGAGTATAATCCATGTCTCAGTCCATATGATATTGGAGGAATATATGATCCCTTATCTAATGGACAAGTTCGTTGACAAGATCAGAGTTCGACAGCGGCTTTAAGAGCTACGATTACCAGTTAGGTTTGAAGTCATACGCAATAATAGTTTTAGACATATCCAAGTGGGAGACTGTTGGATTAATGTCTAAGTCCATAACTATATTTGGTACGTACTTGACCCGACCCGGCATGGTCCATTTGGGTTGCACTTCACCGACATAATTTATATGGATAATCTTTTGAGAATAGTATGTTTATGATTAATATTAATATATTATAAGTTCTAATATATTAATATGGAATCGTATTATTTAATTAGTATTGATCAAGAATTAATTTATAATTAATTAAGTGATCAAAAGGAACTAATTAAATATGGACTCTTATATATATGGAATGGGCCAAGTTCATTTAGATTGGGCTAAGCTTTCATGGATAGTCCATGGAGTGTTTAACCCATGGATCCTAGGAAATGAAAGGTCATGGGTATTAGGGTTTAACCCTAATCCTCCACACTATATAAAGATGTCCTTGGTTAGTGAAATTGGTACTAGTGTGGATACACTAAGAGGGCTAGTCAATTTCACTAGATAGAACCAAGTATTCATATTCTCTAAAGTCTTCCAAGATGTCTTGGTGATTTGTGATTCCACTTGAGGCTTCCACACTATTGGGGCTAAGCTCTTAAAACTTGAAGACATCGAGCTACATCAAAAGGTATGTCATCTAACTAGTACTTTGTAGATTAAGAACATCATAATATGCTAGTTAGGATTAAAGCCTTGGAAAGTTCTTATTTGCATGTATTATAGAGAAAACATAGATCCAAGGTTTATAGGGTTTCATGTACACCATAGGAGTGTTAGAATGCTCAAAACCCAACAAAGAGTACAACCTACCACCAACAGACCGACGAGCAGAGTGAAAGGACCATTCAAACGTTAGAGGACATGCTAAGAGCTTGTGTGATGGATTTTGGTAAAGCGTGGGATGCTCACTTACCCTTTATCGAGTTCTCATACAATAATAGTTATCACAATAGCATCAAAGTTGCTCCGTTCGATGCCCTCTATGGCCGTAAGTGCAGATCACCCCTGTGTTGGGATGAGGTGGGTGATACGCAACTAGCAAAAGGGCAAGTTCTTAACAACAAAATCACTGGCCCGGAGATCATAAGGGAAACAACAGAAAAGATCGTCCAAATTCGAGAACGGATGAAGGCTTGACAAGACTGACAAAAGAGCTACGCCGATAAAAGACGGAAGCCATTGGAGTTCCAAGTTGGAGATCGAGTACTACTGAAAGTATCACCTTGGAAGGGATTAATACGTTTTGGAAAACGTGGGAAGTTAAATCCAACGTATATCGGGCCATTCGAAAGCCTTGCCAATATTGGCCCGGTGATATACAAGCTTCGATTACCATAGGAACTCAGCAACGTGCACCCTACCTTTCATGTGTCAAACTTAAAGAAATGTTTGTCTGATGAGACCCTTTTCATTCCTTTGGAAGAAATTGAGATCAATGAGAACCTCCACTTCATAGAGGTACCTGTTGAAATCATGGATCGAGAGGTCTAAACGACGAAACAAAGCCGCATCCCCATCGTAAAGGTCTGCTGGAACGCCAAGCGAGGACCTGAATTTACATGGGAACGTGAGGATAAAATGAAGCAAAAGTATCCACATCTATTCCCCAACCCTTGAAGTCCCTCTTAAAAATGCAAATTTCGGGACGAATTTTTTCTAACGGGGGGATAATGTGACAACCGTCAAATTCAAGTAAAAGTCAAAGTCAAAGTCAACAAGTCAAAGTCAAGCCAACAAGTCAAACCGGTCAATCTTGTATAATACTTGTATGATTAAAAGTTATTCTATGAAAACGTACATTTGTATGTCAAAAATTCGAGTGTCTCGGTAATCTATGTGTTTATCAATGTGAAACCCTAAGAAGGGAGTTAAACGCATCAAAACACGACTACGAACCCTTTTGGGGACTTAGAAGAATCATAAACGAAGTATAACGGGGTCCACGGACCTTGCATTGCAAGATTATTCGATGAAAATGGCTAAAAGTGAATCTCTCTCAAATCTCTCACAATCTCTCCCAAATATCTCTCAAACTTTTTATAGTCAACCGGGTCATCCCGACCATTAAATTGACGAAAAACCGCTCGAATCGGTAAGTTATATCGAAAAACAGCTAATTAGGACCGAAACTCCTCTTAGGAGCCGAAACTCCTGTCAGAACTGAGCATGTCAGAAGCCTCTCGGACCGAGCCTCGCAGACAGCCACTACTAGAAAAACAGCCTTTTACGATGCGCAAAACACGACGCTCTTTGATTTATGTTACGCATTAGAGAGCGACATTAAAAAAGAGTCATCTCTTCAAAAATTTTAAGAATTTAGGTCACGCATTATTGAGTGCCCTTAAATTAGTGTCTCACGAAAAGAAATTAAAAACACGGAGGGCGCTTTATTTTAAAGGCACGTCCTCTATATTTGTCGCTTTATAATTTTAATGAAAATGCGCGTTTAGGAGAGGTGGGAAATGAAATCCCCGAAATTTTGAAAAGTTGTCTTCTACCTTCTTTCTATCTTTCATCTTCTCCCCTCTCGCTCCCTCTTTCTTTCTCCTCTCTGATCCGCTTCCCCGCCACTCCTGACCTCCTTATCGATCTCATTAAACATCGTGTCCCATCCTTAATACCTCGCGGGAATCTAAAATTTAGAAAACCCCGTACTCAAAAAGTCTAAGAAACTAGGGTTGTTTCATCCCTCAAAGAACGACCCACATCCTCCATAGATCGATCTCTATCGCTTCATTTCTCACAAGAAATCAAACACTTTACGTTCATAGGGCCACAATTGCAAGGATTCTCACTCACCTTTCTAGAGAATACCTTCGTATATATAACACGATCATCTTCACAAAAATGGCTGCCACCATTGCTTGAGCGGGCTCAAGCTACGATCGAGAATCAGAGCTCAAAGCTTTCGACCAAACAAAAACCGGCGTCAAAGGCCTCGTCGATGCCGGAATCCAATCGGAGCTAGGGCTTTTTGTGAAGAGCTTGCCCCGCCTTTCTCTACTGCGTGTTATCTCTTCTTCATCTCCACCCTCCAATGAAATCCAATCACCAGCGATCCTATAACAGTTCTTTCTCATGCTCGAACCCTAGATCTCACCTCGTACCTTGCTACATCTCTATAGCGGCATCGGCTAAGCAGAAACTCCACCACCTCTAACGGCGGCTCGAACCCATTGATTATCTCAATTTCCTCCTCTGTTTGGGGGATGAAAATTAATGACAAATGAACAACTTCATTTTTTGATTCAATTGCTTGATTTTGTCGATTCGTATACAATTGCATCAGCAGCTGATCCAGTCTCGCACCAAAATCTATTTGAAGAAGATTAGAGACAGAGGGAGAGGTAGGGCTCGTGGTGGTGGTGGTGGTCGAGGTCAAGGAAGATAATTTGGTGGTGGAAGACCAACAGGGCCACCTCGCAGAGGTCCCCTTGCTGTGAATGCTCGACCCTCAGCTTATACTATTGCAAATGCAAGCTAAAATCTATGGATAATATTATACATTTGATTCAGAACCTCTTAACATTTGCATTACAAATTCAAACATGAGGAGAAGTTGCTACTAAAGAATTGTCACCTATCTTGGGAGGTTCATCATGTCAAATCACCAACACCAACACCAACAATTTCTGTTTCTTTTCTTTTTTTCTTGACCATTTTACCTCAAGTGCTAAAAGGTTCTGTAAAGGGGGAGTTTATGGTGGATTCTATTTCTTTAACTGGGATATCTTCAGTTTCTGAAAAGGGAATGTTAAGATTGTTTGAATAATTGAATGTTTGTGGAGAATGAATGGTGAATTGTGTTAAGTGTTAATTTGGTGTATACTTGCTCCAGTCTTTCCGCAGACCAAAGATATCCACATGGCAGCAGGGTTTGTTTGAAGAGAGTCTAAAAGCAGTAGGATTTGATAATGGTGCAACATTAAATGTTTCCAATCTGGACATTGGAGTCACAAATGAAGATATTAGGGTACACACTCATCATTCATCATCCATCATCAATCATAATCATCATCATCATCATCAAACCAATGTTTTTTTTAAATCTCCCCTTGACACTATCCATTTGCAATTCCAACCCAGGAACTTTTCTCTGAGATTGGAGAGCTCAAAAGATATGCAATTCACTATGACAAAAATGGTCGTCCAAGTGTAAGTATTATTAGTTTTGAATTATTTTATTTTTTCATGAAAGAAAAACATTGAGTTTGTTTTGTTGCAGGGTTCAACTGAGGTGTTGTTTGCTAGAAGAAGTGAACAAGATTGAGCCCTCAACCAATCAAACATATGGTTCACTTTTAAAAAATCTGACATTTATCAATACATTTGTTTATGGTGTTTTAGTTCCTAAATCATACATATGGCCTGTAGACAATGACTTCTATTTAAAACCATCTACCTCATTGATCTTGGATGCCGACAAAGAGGGTTTACAAGTATTTGGTTAAGCTTTCATGAATGATGTGCAAGTTGCATATAATTACAGTTATGTCCCTGTAGAAGCGTATCTGTATTTTGTGGATAATGGCAGATTCTCTGTGGATGGTGTGCTTTCCGATAATCCAGTGACTCCATCAGCAGCTTTTAGTAAGTTTTGAACCCTTTAAATCTCATGATATGATTCTGCATATATTGAAAAAGGTTGAATGCAAGAAATAACATTCTATTTCCATAAGTTAATATTTCTACAACCATGCAGGTTGTTTTTCTCATATTGGGAAAAAACATTCTCAGTCAGGTGTGTCATTTTATACACAATCATTTAACATTTATATATATTCATCATAAATCATAAATTAGATCCCTTGTTGCTTCAGGAGAAGGAAAGCCTTTAATTATCTCATTTGAAGGAGCAATTGGGGAGTTTCCAGGGTGTAGCGATTCAACATACAGAGGCTTGTGCAAGCAGCAGTAAGCCTTTAATTATCTCATTTGTTGTTTGAAAATTATATTGAGAAAATAATGGAAAGCATGGGAAATGGAAGGGTTGTCGATAGGGTATCTGCATTTGATCCATAACTTCACCCCCTGTACAAACACACCAAAGAAAATCAGATCTAACATGCTTATATTTGAATAAATTTAAACTTCCATTTTTGATACGTTATTACATTTACAGGTCCTTCATTGAAGACTATGGACCTAACATTAAGATCTCCCCTCAGGGTCACAACTATATTGGATTAAATAATAGGCTTGTAACAGTGAATGGCACCCTACAACAACTGGTGCAAGCTATTAATCTGATTTTATTCAAATTATCCAAAGATCTCTACTATCTTCACTCCGTTGGCCCCCTATTTCCATATGTTGCTGGTATGCTTTTTTTTTTGTTACCGATTTCCCTCATACATAGAAGAGTCCAGCAGGACTCATCACATGCATGACACAAGGAACTACTTGTCTTCTTAGTAATACAGTTTATGCCATAAGTGATGCTGCCACCCAAGTCAGTTGAGCAGCACATAAGGTACATTTAATTCCTATTTTTATTTTTAAGTCCATGGTGTTAAATTAAACTAAGATGTTTCCCAGGGTATTGTTGCTTTTACAATGGACGACCCATCTGCATCAGCTTTTTATCTATTTATTTTTTCTATTATCATATCTTGTCACTTCTCAATGACATTATGTGTTTGTTATAGGATCAAGTTCCAGAGAATGATGTCAAAGGAATTTCTAAGGATAAACCACTGTATGATCTATTTGTTTCTTTACTTTAATGAGTAAAATTAAAGTTCTAAGGATATTCATATTCCCCTTCATTCTTGATTTATATATCTACATGGTATAATTATTTTAAATTCTTCCTTTTGCAAAAAGGTATGCTTTTGATCAGTAGGAGGCTTTGCTCTCCTTGAAGAAGAGTGGCAAAATTGATGAATTATTATTACAAGTAAAGCCAGCTGTCCATTTTTTTATTTTTTTTATATTAACAATTTAAATTTATAAGACTTAACAAGATTACCTCAATCATGCTTTTCAGGGTAAAGAGTACATCTTGTTGCTAAACTCAGATAATTTGGTTGAAGTTGTGGACCCAAGTATCCTTTTTAAGTTTATAATTGTTAGTTTCTTTTTGACTTAATGAACTTAATATATATATATATATATATATATATATATATATATATATATATATATATATATATATGTGTGTGTGTGTGTGTGTGTGTGTGTCTATATATATATATATATATATATATATATTTGAGTATGGCTTCTCAAATATTTTTATAAACATCATTTATCCTGGGAAAAATGTTATAAATTAAACAATTAAACAATAACCAACTATATGATTTTGGGATCCTTATGATATGTACCAGAGATTCTAAATCATCTTATCCAGAAGAACATTGAGTATTGCATGGAGGTAATTACTATAATGCCCTTTTCTTATATTTACTTTGAAAATGTTAATTCTTACCTTTTGTCTATGTAGGATCCACCAGGAGCAGGAAAAACACAAACAAGTCTTGGGCTTCTTAGTGCCATATTACAAACCAGCTGAGTATATAAGTCTCTAAGTAACTTATGCAGGTAACAATATTGTTCATAGCTGGGTTGTTAATGTTCCTGTTTGTTTTCATTTATGCAGGTAACAATCTTGTTGAAAGGATTTATGAATCAGATATTAATGGTAACAAGTTTAACACTCAAGTCCATACGATTAGATGTTAATGGTAACAAGTTTAACACATGTGTCTTTGTTATACATACAAATTAAATGCAATTGATTGTATTTTTTGTATATGGTATTTTATATTATATTATGCAATGGATTGTATTTTTTGTATATGGTATTTTATTTCTATTATGAGAGATTAAATGCAAATTTAATTTATAAATTAATAAATATATAAATATATTTTTTAAAAAAAAAAATTAAAATTACGATACGCAAAAATGTGTGTCGTCTTCATTTATGACATGGCCTTTCTTGACTGGTGCTTCCTTGATACGCATTGCGTGTCATAAACACGCGCGTCGTAAGGTTACGACACGCAAATGCGTGTCGTCTTCCTTTATGACAGGGCCTTCCTTGATACGCAATGCGTGTCATAAACGCGCGTCGCAAATGCGCGTCATAAATGCACGTCGTAAATGCGCGTCGTCTATAGACGACGCGCAAAAGCGCTTCATCTCTCTTAATGACAGGGCCTTCCTTGACGCCCATTTGCGCGTCGTCTGAGCGTTTTACGACGCGCAATGAGCGTCGTAAAAGGCCTTTTTTCTAGTAGTGAGCAGCCGAGACCGAGCTTCAGTCCTTCCTCCTCCTCACAACTTCGGTCCTTCTTCTTCCCTTCTCTCGGTTCTTAGCTTTTTAGAGCCGAACCTCGCAGGTTCGGTCCCGAAAGCTGAGTTTTGACTACTTTCGCCTGTTAAACCCATTTTTGACGTTTTTGACAGGATTTTTTCACCAAATTCATATTTTTACCATTTTAACCCCCAAAACTCATATTTTATTTATTTCTCGATGATTTATTAATTAAAAATCATTATTTTATATTAAGAGGATATTTATCCCACAAGTGGGTCAAGTGTGCCCACTTGCCTTCCATGTGTCACCCTCTCACTTGCCACCTTATCCACATCACACAAACCGATGCACACATCACTTCAAACTCACAAGTTGCTCCAGAAACCTTCTATATAAAGAAATACTTGGAGGATTTCTTTATTTACTTGCTCATTCCAAACATACACACTTCTCATATCACCTCAAGAAAGCTTCTTTCTCTCTACATTCCACCACCTTGTGCAAGTGTTCTTGAGTTGCTACAGAACTTTTTGGTAATTATTCCATCTAAACTCAAGTGTCATTCTAGAATTTCATAACACTCTTTGATCATTGACTCATATCTTAACACCAAAAATCGTTCTTAGGATCATCCAAACTCTCACGTGTTCATCAAGTGTTCTTGACTTGATACTCCTCGTCTTCGACCT
The DNA here is from genome assembly GCF_051521515.1 of Lactuca serriola. Classification (NCBI taxonomy): domain Eukaryota; kingdom Viridiplantae; phylum Streptophyta; class Magnoliopsida; order Asterales; family Asteraceae; genus Lactuca; species Lactuca serriola. The sequence continues at coordinate 362,764,497 of NC_136411.1, forward strand.
TCCACTCTTCCAAGAATCACTCAAGGTGAGTTCATACCCCTATATTTTCTTTTTTTCTTTAGTTTTCAGAGGGGGAATACAAGTTAAACACCAAAACATATTTGAAACTTAACTTGACAGCTTAGAACAGAAAAGTTGTGACCTGTTCACGAACTGTTTTACCCAACATAAACTTAATACTTTTCAAAACTGTTCAATATGCAAATGGATCAGGTTTATACCTTTAAAATAACTACTTGATCATCTCCATACGATTTTTCTAAAATTTATGGTGATTTTTACAAAACTGCCTATCACTGCAACAACGAAATCGACACAGGTTGTGAAAATGAACATTTTCACACTGGTTTGAGATCACAAAAAATTATAATAAAATTTGTGAACATAGTAGACTATTTTTCCAAACTCTCCGAGTTGACGGATTTAGTTTTTGACTTACGATGATTTTTCTATAAATAATCTAAAACAGTGACAGTTAAGAGTTAAATTGTTAAAACAAGTTTAAGAGTTGTTCACACCTTGTAACATGCTGAGCAAGGTGTGTAAGATTTTGTACTTAGCATTTCAATGTCATTTTATTGAAATACAAGGTCATGCATAACAAGGTTTCATCTACAACATAAAACTTGTTGATAAAACTATAATAGGTATAGTTTGGACACCTCAAATGGTAATACTATAGATTTACAAAGCGAGTATTTTTTTACAAACTACGCGAACATGTTAATGAATAAATTTGTGAGACATTCATCTTCGGAGTACTCTTTAGTACAACAGAAAAGTCCTGTAGTTATAGCCTGAATCTCTTGTAGAGAGAGCATGATAGTTGTGTATAGATCTATATTGGGTTTGACAACCCGCATCGAAGCCGCTTGCAACAGCTAGACCGACAGGTCTGGGGTGACAAGTGTCATAACATTTCGACGCTTGAAGAACGTCGAGTATGAGTTCTTTGAGTCATAGTATGGTTATAACAACTCACATGGGAAATTAACAAACACACCGTTCACGGGAATTTAAGGATTTCACGAAAAAGAGTTTTATTTAAATATAAAACCACATATACGTATGATGATTTACTTACATATACTAAGTCTTGGTTCAGTTAAGACTACACTAAACCTTTTAGAAAATATTGGATTTTCTGGAAACAAACTTGTAACGAACTTTAAGGAACAACATTCATTTTTCATTCATAAATTGCTTATGAACTCACCAGCTTTAATTCTGATACTCTTTCGAAAATAACTTGTATTCTCAGGAAATTAGTAATATAGGTAACCACAAGACTTTTGAAGGCAAGACGCTAAGGTGTAGATTTCTTTTGACCTATTTTGACATCATATGTAATTTATTTGGAAACATGTATTTTGCAACGATGTAACCTTTTAGATTATATTTATGATGGTTGTGTTTACTTTCTTCACTATGACTATGATACTGAACATGACGTCCTCCGCCCCGAACGTTTCCGCCGTTCCGGTTTGGGGGTGTGCATAGTATGCACATGTATAAATAAAATGTATTTCATTTATAAAACATATTGTATACCCAGAGAGTAAGTTGTGTGGTGAGGTGTTTTGCATGATAATAACTTCATAAGATAGTTAAAACAACAGTATGAAAAGTATAGAAAATGATCGATGTTTCACACGATTTTAGCCGTGTGTTTACTTGTATTCCCCCTCCCCTTAAAAGTGTTTAAAAGCAGTTAAAAACATATTTAAAGTGTGTTTGTATGGGTATGAACTCACTTGTTAGGAGTGACGATTTGATGAGAATGAGGCTTTGCTCGGGCATCACTTCGACTGGAAAGAAGTCGATTTCTCGGAAATCTTGGGACTTCAGGACTTGCGTCGTGTGTTGGGAGTGTTAACGGGGCTTCGGGGTAGTCGCATGATGCTAAATGCAGAGTAAAAGTGGCCAGAAGAAGAGAAATGAGCAGTCTAAACCCGAGACCTTTGATTTCTATTTATAGGGTCATTTTTGGGGTCTCGCGTCGTGAACCAAGATTATTCACATCGTGAACTTGGTCGTCACTGCATGCGTCATCGCAAGTTGGGTGTGACAGAATCCAAGAGGTGTCAGCCCTGAGTTCACGTCGTGAACTCTGACATAGTGTTGGGGTTCACGCCCCGAAGTTCAGAAATTCCGAACTTTTGCATACGAACTTCGTTTTCGACGTTCTTTATATCGACGTTAAGCTGAGATTATGATCTATAACTCTCGTTTAAACTTCGTCGGCTAATTTTGACTTTAAATTTTATTATATATTTTTTAGTTTAGTAGGTCGGGACCGGAAAACTCCGTCAAGAATCCATAACTTCTTCATCCGATGTCCGTTTTCGCCTGTCTTTTTACTGTTGTACTACTATTGTTGAGATCTTCAATTATCGGTTAGATTGCGTTGGCTGAAAGTCGCTCGATTTCTATTTCGAGTTTTTAGCTATCTACTGCTATGTCTGAAACTTCGAAAAATCATATCTTCCTTATACGTAGTCAGATTTGGGCGTTCCTGTTGTGTACGTTTACGGTTTAATTATATATACAACTTTCATTTAGATACCTAAGGTTGAAAAATATTTTATTAAAATTTCCTATTTTATGCTTAACAGTATTTTACTGGTTTTGTTGCGGATCTTCGATTGGTCATAACTTCTTCGTTATGACTAGGATTTCGGTGTTCTTTATATTTTTGGAAACCTCGTTACGATATCTACCACATTTTTCATACCAATTATGGTTACTGAATAAATTTATTTTTGACCTAATTTTTGCTGGTGTTACATTACCCCCCCCCCCCCCCCCCCCCCCCGGTTAGAGATTTTGAGATCTTCCCAGCTCATGGCATTAGCAAATGAGAGAGATAGGGCTTTCACATGGCCCTTCCACCAGGTGAGGGCTTGATCAGAGAAAGAGTAAGCGGTGAACTTGACTTTGCTGGTCTACGGGCATGCACATATCTCGAAGATCATTTCGGTCTTCTCGAACCATTGCATAAGTGCAACGACTCCTCCTACCCCGTTGAAAATCTTTGGGTTAGTATTCGAAAATTCCTTGTATGTGCATACCCTAATATGACCATGGCTAGTACCATGATTCAAGTGGTTGGTACTGCTTCCAGTTCCACCAGCTACGTTAGTGTTTATTTGCGTAAGAACTGCTGCTACTACTGCAGTGATAGCAGCCTGTACCATTACGGGATCATAATGTGGAGGTGGTGGCAGTGGCGTAGGTGTTTCGTTGTTGACGCGGCGTGCAGACCTACGAGGTAGCATCATGCTGCCAAAGAAATAATAATGAAGCCAATAAGTCTTTAATGATTGAAAGCCGCGTGTTAATGAGTTAGTTATTTTAAACATTTCACAAATTGTATTTGACCTAAACAAGGTTTTGAGTTTGATTCATAATGAGAGTTTATATATTAATAGATAAACTTATGAATTGGAGTGATAACCAAGAAATTTTACACGCATGCAAATGCGTTATATATATATATATATATATATCGTGGATACATCGAAATGTTGGGAAAATTTGACTTTATCTACAAGTCTACAGTACAGAAAGTTAATACTAGATTCTATACAAAGACCTAAATTATATCCAAAAGACAGAGTATAGTAGACTCTACTTGCAAGGGGCATTGTTGTGATTGGTACTTGATTCAGCCCTGGCTTCAGCTAACTGCTGTTCCGCTTCCCATACGCGTCTTTGCAGTGCCACCTGGTTCTAACGAAGATCCTTGGCCTCAGATCGACAGGCATCCAACTCCACCTGTAAGGCATTAGTACGAGACCTTTCAAAGTCATGGTTCTCAGTCATATGACGAAGACGAACCGTGTTGACTCTAGAGTTAGCATGGATCTCGGTGACTTCAGTTTGAGTTGCAGTTAGCTCTCTCAGCCAAGCTTCATTTTGATTTACGGCTCTACCATGAGCTAATCCTAACCCTCGGATGCGAACTGTATTGACTCCGGTGTTTGCATCATTCTCCTCGGTTCGTTGGATAGTTGTCGTTCCTTGTTCATAATCGCGGGCAATTCGGCAAACCAATATAGGAAGGACTCTGTCTGCTGAGCCTCCTTCGCTCAGATTGTAGAAGCTCCGGTCTCCATGCTACGGAGGGGATTGACCTTGTTCGTTGCTCCACTTATTTAGGTGCACTGCCTACAGAGGTGTTGGGCCATGAAATCCTGATCGAGGATTAGGATTTTGGATCAGAGTCACTAAGGGTAAGTTATTGGTTTCGGGGTCGGTGTCGGAGTCTTCTTGTATTTCTTCCACGAATCCTTCCATAATTTCCTCGGGATCCTCCTCCGGATCATCTTCTACCCATCCTCCATTGCCTTGGTTCGGGTAGTAGGATCCCCTGGTAGATGGAATCCGGCCATAGCGTCTGTGCGAGAATAGGGATATAAGAATTGTCTAGAACTACGGAACATAAGGTTGAACATCAAAGTTAAACTACTGTATGCATAAAATACTCGTATAGTATTCCAGACGTTATGTTTGATTCTAAAGTTTTTCAGTTTCGTAAGTTTTAGACTTGTTATCCACTGAAGCTATTCCCCGACATACGTTAGTCGACTCTCGGATAAGTATAGTTGATCAGGCTATATGCGTCCTAGTTCCGATTACATATCCCAAGGTATACCTATAGTGCACAACTCATCTATAATACTTCTATATTATTTGCCCTTACGATACCGTTACTGTTATGTAATGCATGCATGTGTACTTTTAATAAAACGATATTTTTAAAAGTATATCTCTTAATCAGAGTGTTTTTGCCCAGTTGTGTTTATAGTTGTATATCAAAATATGGTTTTGATATACTAAGTTCACCATAAACAATGCTCTGATACCAATCTGTCACACCCCCAAACCTGAATGGCGGAAACATTTGGGGGCGGAGGACGTCATGCACAATATCATAACAAATGAATAGTAAAGAAAGTACACACAACCATCATATACATAATTGAAAAGTTTACATGATTGTAGTATTACATGTTTGCAAAAATCAATTACAATATGATATCCAAATGGTTAAACTAACGCCTGAGGGTGAGTCTTTAAAAGCAGTTGGTAACCTGATTTAACGATTTCCTGAGAATACAAGTTATTTCAAAGAAAAAGTGTCAACATTTAAGTTGGTGAGTTCATAAGTAGTGGTTTTATAAAATGTATGCCATTCGAAAGTTCCTGTATGTTTTCTAGAAAATCCGATATTTTCTTAAGAATGATGTTGTAAATCGTTATTGTATAAAGTGAATGTTTGAACCAGGAAAATCCTATATTTTCCTAAATGAGATGCAGTCTTAAATGACCAAGACTGTAACCTGCAAGCAAATATTCCCTGCTTAGAAATGAAGATGTATAGTTTTATTATTAAGTAAAACGACTTGTGGAAGTGTTTATCCTGAATTCTGAACATGCTAATAATACCCTATAATATAGTTATCACCCCTCGAGCATGATTGAGTTGTGTATTACTACGTACATGAGTCATTGTTTCCGCGTGTTGTGAGTTCCTCATAACCATACTAGACGCAGTACCTAATGTTGACATTTGTCACCCCGGGGAATGTAGCTAACAATCAGGTTGCGAAGTCGTCAACCCCGTATAGATCTATACACACTTGTCACGCTCTCCCACCAAGAGACTCTGGTTATAGGTGGGAACTTTCGATGTTCTTTATATCGACGCGAAGCTGAGATTATCATCTACAACTATCGTTTTGACTTCGTCGGCTAATTTTTAATTTAAATTTTATTATATTTATTTTTAGTTGGTCGGGACTAGAAAACTCCATCAAAAATCCATAACTTCTTCATCCGATGTCCGTTTTCGCCTGTCTTTTTACCGTTGTACTACTATTGTGGAGATCTTCGATTCTCATTTAGATTGTGTTGGCTAAAAGTCGCTTGATCTCTATTTCGAGCTTTTAGTTGTCTACTGCTATGTCTGACACTTCGAAAAATCATAACTTTCTCATACGAAGTCAGATTTGGGAGTTCCTTTTGTGTACGTTTACGGTTTAATGATATATACAATTTTCATTTAGATACCTAAGGTTGAAACATATTTTATTGAAATTTCGTATTTTATGCTAAACAATATTTTATCGGTTTTGTTGCGGATCTTCGATTGGTCATAATTTCTTCATTACAACTCGGATTTCAGTGTTCTTTATATTTTTGGAAACCTCGTTACGGTATCTACCACTTGGTTCATCTTAATTATGGTTACTGAATAAATTTATTTTTGACCTAATTTTTGCTGGTGTTGCATAAGACTTTGTTTAGAATACTACTTCTGAAGCTTCCTATGTACAACCCTTCTATCAGTACAAAAGAAAAATCCATTACTTCAAAACCCATACATGAGAATAAACCAATAGATTTCATCCCTAAATTAACTGTTCGTGATGATTGGTGGATTAATGATACTAACATTACTTTCTACGTTTATCCAGTAGTCTCTTTAACATCTCATCGAAATTATAAAAACTTTGATCTACTTCTGTTTCCTTTTCATCTGCCATAATAACCTTCGGCCTCAAGAAATCTTGGGTTCCAAAACTAACTTCTTAATCTTTTAGAGGAAATGTGCTTAGACAAGTGAGACAAAAATTGGTTCATTGGTAGTGCTTGTTCCTTGCACATGACTAGTAGATTGGAATTTCTATCAGACTTCCGTCGAACAACCAAAATTGAATGTGTTATATACTAAAACAAATCAAATGGCGTCATCTAGGTTCATGGTGTATCTACGTACAACACATTCACAATATAGAAGGCTACATGTGTTACAAATCCCAAACACAATCTCATCAGTGTTGCAATGCTTACTGACGCCAAATTTAGAGTTGAATTCAATGATTGCTCAAAGTTCTTCATCACTTTGGGAAGAAATGGCACTATGTACCCTCTGGATATTCCATTCATGATAAAGAAACCTCAACTATGTTTCCCTTTCATAGCAACTTCTGATAAAAGGTTGTTGTGGCACTGACGTCTCGCTCATCTCAACTTCAAATACATCAACTGTCGGGTGATTGGTCAAAATGTGTGAGGAATTCCACTAATGAAGTTTTATAGCAACAACCTTTATGCTGCTTGTTAATGTAGAAAGATCAGTAGAAAACACCATCCTCTGATTCTTGATTCCACCATCAAAGATCCTATGAAGTTACTACATATGGATCTATGTGGTCCCTCCATAATTGAAAGTATTTATTGGACAAAATACATTCTGGTGCTTTATCCAAAACTATAAAGATCACCACTGCAAATTCCATCCAAAATGTGATAAAAACATCTTTCTCAGTTATTTTACCAGAGGAGTTGCCTACATGGTTCTGAATAGAAGAACATGTCTTGTTGAAGAACGCTTTGATGTCATGTCTGAAGAATTGTGTGTCCATAACTCATCCCAAACTCATTTTACTTCCTATATTTTGTAAAGTGACACACCTAAGGCAGACACATAAATTCAAGAAGTCAACATCATCATCGACTTTGACTCGCTTTTTGGAACACCCAAAGTTGCTCTAGAAGTTGATGTCATTCGTCTAACCAAAGTTCAAATATGAAAAACACTTTTGGAACCCTTTTGTCAGAAGCTTCAACCCGAGAAACTAGTGCTTCTATGGTTGAGGAGGAGAATATCGATGTGGTACCTTCTTCCTCACCAATTAAGGGGGAGAAATTGCCTTCTACTCCAATTTATAGAAGTTTTCCAAAGGATACCATTCCTTCTAGAGCTACCATATTTGACACCTAACCTTCAATTCCAACAGTTGAACGACTGACCGGTGCAAAAATACCTTCTGAAATCTTTCCTTCTGGTGATTCAGTTATCTAGGGGAGCTTCCATTAGTTGTTTAAAACGCTACACACAATTCAATTCATGAAATCATATCGGCCGTTGTAAATGATCCCATTACCACTTGTCTCCACATGTGCACCAAGGATCATCCACCTAACTATGTCATTGGGAATCACAATCATGGTGTTCAAACAAGTTCATCAAAATCTATTCAATATGAGTGTCACTATGCCACGTTTATATCACTGATTGAGCAAAATAAATTCCATGATGCGCTAGAAAATTATGACTAGATTACAGTTATGGTAGAAGAATTTGATGAATTTGAAAAGAAATAAGGTCTGGATCCTTGTCCCTCCCCTGAAGAATCAAGCAATTGTTGGCACTCCTTGGGTATTTCGAAACAAAGTTGATGCAATTGAAATTTCTATTCAGAACAAAGTCATACTACTTGCAAAAGGCTATGTTCAACAAGAAGTAACAGATTGTGATGAAACATACGCTCCTGTTGCAATATTGGAAGCGATTCAAATCTTTATAGCCTATGCAGCTCACGAGGACATCAAAGTTCATCAGATAGATGTCAAAAGTGCTTTTATCAATGGAGAATTAAAAGAAGAAGTCTATCTCTAGCACCCATCTTTTTTGAGAACATCAATCTTCCAAATAATTGTTACAAGCTCATGAAAGTAGTATATGGCGCCAAATAGGTTCCTCGAGCTTGGTATGAAACTTTGACCATGTTTTTGGGAGAATCCAGGTTCATAAGAGGAATTTTTGATCCAACGCTATACAGAAGATCAAATCAAAAGCATTTGATGCTTGTGAAAATATATGTTGATGACATTATATTCGGATCAATAGATGAATCCATGGTTGCCGACTTCTCAAGACTTATGGTAAGTAAATTTCAAATGAGCATGAATCATGAAATGAATTTCTTTTTAGGTCTACATGTAGTGTAATCTCTTGAAGGTACATTTATTCATTAAACTAAATACATTTCTAACCTTCTCAAGAAGTGCTATATTGTAACGACTATAAAATTTGAGCCAAATTTTAAAGCATTTTATCTTATTCAAAACCATTAAGTTCATACATTGTTTTCAAAATAGTTCAAACATCAGAGTATCTCCCAGAACCATATCACATAAATCATAAATACGAGGAGCGGTACGATCATGCCTTTGCCTTGCCACGATCTCTTGAGGCACCTGAAACAATACACTGAACTGTAAGCCCAAAAGCTTAATGAGTTATCCCCAAACTACCAACCATACATAAACATACTCGTAATTCGAGATAGGTCTCAAAACAAGCTAAAGAAATCCCAAAACAACCACCAAGGATGAACCACAAAGGAAATAGCTTAAGATAAGGGCTCCTTACCTCGGAGATGTGCCCAAATCTGATGTAGATCCTAGATCTATACAAGTGTCGTGATGCTAGCTTCCAATTTCTCAAGCTCCTTCCAACAATTTCCTCTTCCAAGCCCCAATGTCCTCAACAATGAAGCCCCACACGAAATTAGGGTTTTCCGGAACACTTTGGGGAAATAAGTGGCTGGGAGAAGGACATTACATCCTTTAAATAAGGTGCAAGCTCTAAGATTAGGGTTTTCTCATTCCAGCACCAACTCGTCGAGTCCAGATTCCAACTCGGCGAGTTGGTCACTTAATTCGCGATCCAAACCCGCTCCGACTCGGCGAGTAAGTGTACCTACTTGTCGAGTCCCTTCCTTTATTTACACTTAGCACCCTTCACTTCTTGTTCCGAACTTGGGATGTTACAATTCTCCCCCACTTAAATTAGGATTTGTCCTCGAAGCCTGTGGCAACACAACCTTCCAAATGATACTCCCACAATGCATCGACTGATCTTAACTGACCCATATTCCTTCAAACACTGCTATCGAATCCTTAAAATTCATCTCTTCCCTTTCAGGGTCCTGATAATTGCATCAAGCCGGCCAACGGTTTCCTTTGTCTGATAACAACTCTCATCGACTAAATGCCACCAGAAGACGTTATCTTACTCCCGACTTACGCATTCATTCGCGACCTGCGAAAACTGGATACTATTCTAAACCACCGGGACTTGATCCAGTATTAGCTCACTATCTTTTGCCCAACTAGTGCTACCTTTTTCAACTTGCACCGATGGAAAATCATCCCGTTTCATCCCTGGATCAAATCCCTTACAGTGATGACATGATGAAACCTTTCATAGCTTCCGAGCAACCTTCCGAAACACCCAACTATAAAGTTCATACACATTGTACCTGGCTCAAACAGCCTCGGGCTAGAAAACCAGGCATGCATACCATGGTCCAGACATCCCTAGGATGGAGCACCACTACTTCCAGAGCTCATGAGCATAACCATACTTGGAACCAAGGACATTGTGCTTGCCCCCCCCCTCTCGAACCCTTAGATTTACAACGGAGTGCAACCCACTCACACTTCCCTATCACGACCTCTAGGTCCTTGACCTCCGACTGTAATATCCTTATACAGTCCTCAGCACCGGTCCAGACTACTCCCGTGTCTGTTAATCTGCCATCTCATCTTCCTCTGACCTAATCTCCAATCTAGAACCAGTAACCTCCTCCTTTTCCAAGGAGACTGAAAACATGTATGCGCATCATTCAACATTGCCACCACCTCAACGAGCAGCCAATCCATAGGTGCTTCCATATATCTGGTATAATCCCAGTGCTTACTACCAATAACTGAAGCACTTCGGTCATCCATTTACTCCACTTCCTCCCTTTCGGAGGACCCACACTCCTTCCAGAGCTACAAACCTTTCCCTTCCAGGAAATCCACTCAACAAACCTTACCGCACCTATAAGTGCCACTAAACCAAACTCCACTCTACACTAACCATGTAGAGCAACTGCTATTATCGAACTCCCATATACTCTGAATCCGATCACATAACTAACTAGGCCCACACACGGCCTCCAACCAACTCCATCACCATGATTAATACTTGGGGCCAGGCCATATCGATTACCATTGCATGGCGACATAATCACTCATTCTCTTCATACCGATCCACTAAGACATACAGAGTCTTCATCATAACAGGACCGCCTTTCCATGCCTTCAGCCTATCTGGACCACTCTCAGAACCTTCAGCATGTCTGGACCGCCCTCCTGGGCCTTCAGCTTGTCTCGACCGTTCCCGAGCCTTCGGCCTGACTGGTACGCCCTCCGGCCTTCAGTCTATCCGGGTCGCTCGAAACTACCGTACATCGCCCTGAACCATTCTTCTCGGGAATCTCTCCCATGCAGTTTGTTCTAGCCCTCTTAGGGTTTCGAACTCCAGTTCCGTTCTCAAAATCCTTTCCCTGTCCTAACCCATGCCTCACATCGACCAACTACCTTTTCTGAAACCATAGTTTGTTCCCTACCCCACTTGACTAACACTTGCTCCAATCATCCCACACTCTCGGTTAACTACATTAATAAATCCATACAACTAACCAACCCTGGATGCTTGCTGTTTCATTGGAGAATTTTCCAATTCTCCCCACTTAGTATACCCGCTACTAACTTCTGCTGACAAACCGGCATAACACGATCGACCTTACTTGATAAAGTTTCCCCCTCTTCTCCCGGAACAAAACCCTCCGGAGTAAGCAACCTCGACAGGTCACTCCCCCGACATCGCACATCTCGAAATCCAAGGAAGTTCAAATCTCAACAGAACACCTATCGCAACACAATTGCTATTCCAAGCAACGAGATCATATACCTTATTTTTCGACCAAGAATCCTCATGAATGCTAACCAACTACAACCCCTAACTACTAATATCCCCAATCATACTATGAAGCATACGAAAAGAAGCGAACAAATTTACAATACCACATAATCAACAAATAACATGATATCAAAATGGAAACATACCCGTAGCTGCATCCGACCCTGCCCGGACCTCCTTTGCTGTAAGCTGGAAAGAGTGTCCCTGAGCCGTTGGAGGCTCCGCTCCACTCTGACCTCCACCCATAATCCTCAAAGGGGCCGGTGTTGGAGCCTGCACCGGTCTAGCAAAAAGCTATGGATAGTTGACGCTCAAGTGTCTAACCCGATGACAATCATAACAAAGACTCATATCCCGAGCCGGGACCGACTGACGACAATCCCTCGCATAATGCCTCTCTTTCCCACACTTGCGACATGCACCACCGAACCTACAAACTCCGGCATGACCCTTCCCACACTTCTCACAAGTGCGACAGCTCTAACCTTCGACCCTAGAGTCAACGGTTTTGGACCGTTTCGGCGTCGGCTGCGACAGCACCGGGGCCTGCCTTTGCTCTCCCAACTGCAACTCCATCTCTAACTCGTGCTGTCTGGCGGCCTCCTGCAACCAAGGTTGTAGAACTCGCTACTCGGTACCTGCTCAGCCGACTGGGGAGTACCGAGTATTCGGGAGTACTCGGGGAGTACTCGGATTCGGTAATTCATGTAGAAATATTTTTTTGGAAAGTTATATATGTCAAAATCATAAGTTAAAATCATAATTTGATTGAAATGTATAACCAAAATTAGATACATGTGAATACATAAAAACTGAAATACACATAATTGTCTCACTACGTGGAAAATTACTGAAAATTTAAGATATATATATATATATATATATATATATATATATATATATATATATATATATATATATATATATATATATGTAGTATTAATCACATGTTTGTGTTAAATAATAAATCGTTAAGTGCATTATACATATTAATCTTGAAATTCTTGATTTTTTTCTCTTTTTATGACAATTTTGACCCTTTGACCGAGTTTGACCGATTTTGACCGAGTTGGCCGAGTTTGACCGAGTAGGCCCGAGTAAGACCGAGTAGGCCCGTTTTTAACCGAGTTTGTCCGATTTTTGACTGAGTTTGACCGATTTTTTTGCCGATTTTGACTAAATCCGAGTTTTTTTTAGTCGAGTTGACATTGTTCGCCTTGGTGGAGGGTCGATTCCGAGTAATCGGCTGAGTACTCGGCCGAGTGGGCCAAGTTTTGCAACACTATCTGCAACTCTAACAAGGTATCACATCTTTGCATGGACACAAACTGCCTGATGTCCCTGTTGATCATACTCAGATATCGGGACTTCTGAGCTGCTCCGAAGCAAACTCTGGGCAAAACATCGCCCTCTCAGTGAACATCCTGGTGATCTCCGTCACCGACTCTGAATGCTGCTTCTGCTTTAGGAACTCCTGAGCCAACCTCTCTCTCTCAACCCATGGAACATAACGAGTGTTGAACATCTCTCAGAACTGATCCCATGTAACCACAGCCCACTGTGCATCTGAATAAGATCCTGTAGTCAACCTCCACCAATCCTTCGCCCCGAGCCTCAAAAGGTTCAGAGCAAACCTCACCCACTAATCCGTAGGGCATGGAAACGTGAAGAAACAACCCTCCACATCTGATAACCATCTCATAGCAACGATCGGATCCTGAACTCCATCGAAACTAGGGGGCTTCGTATTATCGAATTCCAATACAGAAAACCTCGACCGGTTCCTCCCCCTACCGCTGATACAACCGATGTAGCTTCCGCGGCAGCCGCCTCCGCAAGAGCTGCATGGTGCTCATCAAAGTACTCAACCATGGCGGTCTTGATCGACCCAAACAACTCCGGCAACTCAGCACAGAACATAGCAACAACCATATCATGTAGGATCTCACGAATCCTGGCATCCAATTCATCCGTAATCATCTTACCAATGACCTCGGGTAGTACTGGTCCATCTTGACCACCCTCTCCTGATTCCGATCCCGAACCGGATCCTGCCCCGAGACGTCTCGTAATAATCCCTCATAATAATCCCAAGAACTAGCTCCCAACAAAACCCTAGGGGTTGTGACTTCCCTGATACGCGTATGGGTCCTATGCTTTCAGTAGTACGGGCCCATACTACCTTCCACACCTACCCATATTTGTATCAAGTATCACCACAACACCCTAACAATAGCATATACATAATGAACACTCAATCGCCACTCCTAGAGGGGAACCACTATCCAAAAACCGACCTACCGGTCTCACGCAACCCTCGCATCCATGAAACTTCCATCAACCCTGCAACACTAGTGTATGCTAGTCATACATAACGCTGGACCCTATAGACTTTCGAATATCCAATCCTACCCTAAGCTCCCAATAATACAAGAACATAACATAAGGCCAAATCAAAGATTCTCAAGCTATAAGATCTTAAATATGTATAACTATGATGCATACGCTAAATAACTACAGTAATGATGTCAATTTCATACGAAGGAAACCGTAGGCTAACAAACATCATATAATCAGACAATTCTATCATGAAATTCCTGAAGATCCCTAGCCTAGTACTAGCTTGTTGTTCTAACATATCAAATAATCAAATAACTTGTATGGTATTTTGGGGTCTACTTACTGGCTCTGGCTGATCGTACCCTCTACATCCTCCTTACTTATTTCGAAAAACCTTTTGAAAACCATTTTGAAAATCCCTCCTTGGCTTGAGATTGGATTCACATGAATGTTTCTCCAATTCACTCAAACCAAGGCTCTGATACCAACTTGTAACGACTATAAAATTTGAGCCAAATTATAATACATTTTATCTCATTTAAAAACATTAAGTTCATACATTTGTTTTTAAAATATTTCAAACATCAGAGTATCTCCCAGAACCATATCACATAAATCATAAAAAGGAGGAGTCGTATGATCACGCCTTCGCCTTGCCACGATCTCCTGAAGTACCTGAAACAATACACTGAACTGTAAGCCTTAAAGCTTAGTGATTACCCCCAAAATACCAACCACACATAAACATACTCGTAACATATCGCAAATAGAACAACCATGCACATCGGGTCTACTGTGTAACCGGTCCGCCCGCACCGGGCCTTCAGTCCACCTGGTCTACCCTCCAAGTCTAGCCATGTACGTCGAGTCTACAGTATGACTGGTCCGCCCACACCGGGCCTTCAGTCGGCCTATTCCACTCTCCGAGCCTCGACACGTCTGGTCCGCCCTCTTGGGGCCTTCAGCCTATCCGGACCGCTCGATGAGCCTTCGGATCATATGTCCGCTCGGGGTATGTTGGCCTATAGCACAAAGCGGGACCCACCTCAACGCAACCTCTGTCAATCAACCATGTGCACATAAAACAATTAATCACATAACAAATCCTTAACCATACAAACAGTCTAACAGATCACATAGCATATCAACATCTTAACCAGGATTCCGACCTAACCGGTCACTAGCATAACATTACCCTATATACTGGGTACCGACCTTATCCAGGTCACTAATATAGCATTACCCTAAATACCAGGTACCAACCTTATCCAGGTCACTAATATAGCATTACCCTAAATACCGGCTACCGACCTTGTCCAAGTTACTAATATAGTATTAACCTAAATACCAGGTACCGACCTTAACTAGGTCACTAACATAACACCATCCTAAATACCAGAATGCAGATCTAGCAAAGCAATAATATAACAAACAATACCCATATTTCCTTCCGATAAAGGGCCAACCTTGGTGTCGTAGACCCTATCGATATAGTGTGGATAACTCACCTGCAATTGTCGACTGGAAAGATAAGACCTAGCTGCTCCGACCATCGACACGATCTTCACCACAGAACACTACTAGAGAACCAATTCCATAAATACCCAAAATGACCAAAATAACCTTGGAAGTCAAACTAGTCAACTCTTGGTCAAAGTCAAAGTCCTCAGTCAAAGTCAACCTTCCTGGTTGATTCTACTCGCTGAGTCAACCCTTCGACTCGCCGAGTTCCCATTCCCAAAAACTCTCATAACACAACTTAACTCGCTGAGTCGCCCAAAGACTCGTCGAGTCCAACGATCTCTGAGTCCCATCCTGTCCGACTTACTGAGTCGCCAACCGACTCACTTAATCCAAGGCTTTAACCAAAAGAGGTTGGGGTTCTGTGACCCGACTCGCCGAGTCCAAGAACAGACTCGCCGAGTCAAAGGCAATCTTCAATAGACTCGCCGAGTTGTTCTTCCAACTCGCCGAGTCCATGCATATGTTCATTCAACTCGTCGAGTACACCCATGTGACTCGCCGAGTCTCTCCAGTTCTCAATCCATTCAGAAGCTTTTCGAGCCATGCAGGGGCTCCAATCCATAGATCCACCCTTCTACAATATAACCCTCACATAAACTTGTAAACTTTACGTGAAACCAATGAGATATAGGCCCAAAACACACTAGGGCTTGGGTTTTAGACAAAGGGCTTCACCAAAAACTCAAAGACTAAAGCTTTATGACATTCTAGGCCATCATGAGTCTAGATCTAGAGTAGCAACCTCAGATCTAACTCCAAATTCGAGATAGGTCTCAAAACAAGCTAAAGAACTCCCAAAACAACTACCAAGGATGAACCACAAAGGAAATAGCTTAAGATAAGGGCTCCTTACCTTAGAGATGTGCCCAAATCTGATGTAGATCCCAGATCTATACAAGCCCGTTGATGCTAGCTTCCAATTTCTCAAGCTCCTTCCAATAATTTCCTATTCCAAGCCCCAATCTGCTCAAAAATGAATCCCCACACGAAATTAGGATTTTCTAGAACTCTTTGGGGAAATAAGAGGCTGGGAGAAGGACATTACATTCCTTAAATAGGGTGCAAGCTCTAAGATTAGGGTTTTCTCATTCCAGCACCAACTCTTCAAGTCCAGATTCCGACTCGGCGAGTTGGTCACTTAATTCGCGATCCAAACCCGCTCCGACTCGGCGAGTAAGTGTACCTACTCGTCGAGTCCCTCCCTTTATTTACATTTACCCCTTGTCGAGTTTTCCTATAATAACAGTTATCACACGAGCATCAAGGCAGCTCCATTTGAAGCTCTCTACGGCCGAAAGTGCAGATCTCCTCTGTGCTGGGCTGAGGTGGGTGATACCCAATTAGCCAGGGGCAAGCTTCCGACAGTACTCTCACAGGTCCGGAGATCATTCGGGAAACGACAGAGAAAATCGTGCAGATCCGTGAACGATTAAAAGCCTCTAGAGACCGACAGAAGAGCTACGCTGATAAACGAAGAAAACCTTTGGAATTTCAGGTGGGAGACCGAGTCCTTCTCAAAGTCTCACCCTGGAAGGGCTTGATACGCTTCGGAAAGAGTGGGAAGCTTAATCGGAGGTACATAGGGCCTTTCGAGATTCTTGCAAGAGTCGGCCCCGTAGCTTACAAACTCGACCGACCCGACGCACTTCGTAACGTACATTCTACATTCCATGTATCTAACTTGAAAAAGTGTCTATCCGACAAGACTCTTGTAATCCCACTCGACGAGATCGAGATCAACGAGAGCCTCAACTTCGTAGAAGAACCTGTAGAGATCATGGATCGTTAGGTCAAGCAGACAAAGCAAAGCCGTATCCCTATCGTGAAGGTTCGCTGGAACGCCAAGCGAGGACCGAAATTCACTTGGGAACGCGAGGATCAGATGAAACTGAAATACCCTCATCTTTTCGCTTAATTATTTATAACTTCTTGTTTGCTTAAATTTTAATTTCGGGACGAAATTCCTTCTAACGGGGGGATGATGTGACAACCCGAAATTTCCATTTTTGTACGAACATATCTATTCAATAGAAGCTAGTCCAGTTTCAATGAACTTCAGACATTTCCGAATAAGTTTGTGTACATTAGGGTTTACATTAAAGGAGATATCAGGAGAGTGGATGCTCATGGGTTTGTGAAACTTGAGCATTTCAACCCTTCATCATGTTAGAGTCCAATTCCAGAATAAAATATTTTCTGCCAAAATATTTCAGGACTATAAATAGATTTCTGAACTAAATTATTCATTATTCACATTTCCAACTAGAGAAAACCCATATTCTCTCTCACGGATCTTCGGGTTTTCATCCCAAATCGTGAGTCTACTTTCCTAGTTGTGTTTTAATGCATGTTATATGCTTAATAACATAGTTTACATGTCAAATTCGTAAGATCTGGGAGTTTACTGCCCAAGAACGTTCTTGGGGAGTACACTCCAAAACGAAGCGTAAGAGCTACCTAATCCCAATTCCTTGTAAGGTAACTAGTTAAGAACATTATGTATGATCTTTTAAGGCTAGAACACAATCAAGAACACTTAGCTTTTGGAGTTTACGGCCCAAGAGTTTCTTGGACCGTAAACACCATTTTTCAAGGGCTTAAAGTGCCCTAAACACCCCTTAAGGCTTTAGACAATAACCCTCTATTACTTGTAGCTTGAATGGGGAGTAAATCACATCAAAATCATCCCTAAAGGGGAGTTTACGGCCAAGAAATACTCTTGGGCCGTAAACTCCAAGTAAAGGCACCAAAGTGTGCCTAAAGTCCCTTTTAGCCTTAAAAAAAAGTCTAGAATATATCCTTTGTGTGCAAGAGCCTTAAAAGAAATAAAACACCCACCCCATAGGAGTTTACAGCCGTAAACTCTAGGGGATATGGTCTTTAGGCCGTAAACTCCTTAAAGGAGCATTCTAAGGCCCTAAACTACCTAAAGGATTAAACCACCAATACTAGGCTTATTCTAGAAGTCATTTAACACTTTAAAACACCCAAAACCACCAAGTCAAGAGTTCACGGCCGTAAACTCAAGGGTTTACGACCGTAAACTCCAAAGGTGGGGTTTGTTGGGTGGTAAACTCATATACAAGGTCATTTGGTACATTAAACCCCTTTAGCCTTGTCCCGGAGCAACTTAGATGCAACCATTAGGACCTATAACACTTATACAAAGTGTTTACATGTTCCTAAGTGTCCCAACTTATTTCATTAAGTTATTATTTGGCTAATTAGTTATATATATTCTTATTATATGATAACTAGGCTCGTGTGTGTGAACAAGTCTTCGTTTGCCACCTAGCACGGTGTCCGACACTACAATCCAAACCACTCACTACAGGTGAGTTCATACCCCTTTAAATTAACCTTTGAAATACTTTAAATGTTTTAAATACTTCATGGGGGGATAAAAGTTCAATGCTTATAGTTATTGAAATCAATCACATGTGATTAATAACTAGAAAACCAATGATTTTATCACTGTTCAAACTGTTTATCAAACTGCTTTACTTCGAAATGTTTTACAAACTCTTTTACTTATCAAACAATTTTATTTAAACTTTGTTATACTTCTTATAAATTGCATGCCCATATATGTATAGATATATAAGCAATGTTTAAAGGGCTTAGGAAGACCATCCGCCCTATTTTCTTTTTCTCGATTTGGATGTGGTCTGGTGGGATTTCGGGTGACCATCCGAAGGTCGTTTCAATATTAGTTATATATCAATTATACATATATAGACATAAAAGTACTTCCATATTCATGCCTACTATACACATTACTAGTAAGTTACCATCGGGGTAACACAGGATCATACTACTACAACTGTTAGATCAATGAGTCAGTTCATTCATGAGTCTATACATTACATTACTATGAGAACATATACAACTATACTAGAAAGAGAACATATACAACTATACTAGGATGAGAACATATAAAACTATACTAGAAAGAGAACATATACAACTATACTAGGAGGAGAACATATACAACTATACTAGAACGAGAAACATTACATATACAAGAATACGATAACAATTGTGATCCACTGGATCAGAGCATGCCTTAAATGTCATGGCCCGAGTTGTAGCCAAAATTCTCTTGGAGGGAGAGCGTGAGTTTGCGTATAGATCTATACTCGATTGACTATCCTACACCTTGCTGCTAGCTACAGCCGGACCTGCAGGTCTGCGGGTGCCAAACGTCATTTCGTTATTACGACCAGTCGTATGTTGTTGTTACCAGTCGATAGTATGGTGCAATTATCACATTATACCTTAATATAAATCCGGTTTAAGGTAGTTAGTACAGTAGTAGTTCCTATAATACAAAACTACAGTACTACAATGATTACCCATTACATATTTTTAGTGATAACCTCACTTAAACATTAATGTACAAACTATATTTGTTAAATGATAGTTACACTTGGGAAATTACACACTTTTACAACAAACGAGCATACAAAACAGTAAAGCCTTGGTATAAGGCTATTTTAATAGAAAATATAGGATTTTCTGAGAGATTCAAACTTTTACAAACACTTACATACATTTTTCAAACTTATACTTCAGACACGTTCAAATGTTTTGATAACAAACATCGACACTAAAATACTTATGAACTCACCAGCTTAATGCAGATAAACTCTTTCAAAATAACTTGTATTCTCAGGTCATCAGTAGACAGGTACCGAGGCCATCTTTTGAGAAGATGGAGCGCATCCAAGACTCATCTCATTATTTTGATTTACATTATGTTTTTGGTGTCTATAACTGTACAGAACACACTTGTATTAAAAGTATATATTTAATGCAATGGATGATGTTGTTTGCTTATTTACATGTACTGTGTTGTGATACTGTACATGACGTCCTCCGCCCCAGAACGTTTCCGCCGTTCTTGGTTTTGGGGTGTGACAGATTGGTATCAGATCATTGTTTATAGTGAATCAAATATATCAACCCACAAAAGATATAGTAAACTATAAACCCATTAGGGATTAAAGCACTCTGACCAGGAGTCTATACTTTAAATATTAAAATATTTAATTAAGTATACTAGTCTCCATTCATACTAAAATCAGTGTCACAACGACAAGAACAAAAGTATTACGATTGTTAAATATCACAAGTGAGCTCGGGGATGTATGGTCAGTCCTGGGAATGGCATAGCCTGATCAACTATGTTGGTCCTAGGAGTGATTAGCATATGCCGTAGAATGGTTGTGATGTGTTAACAAGTCTAAAAACTTACCAACAATACCACAAGAAGATCAGTAGAACTTAAACTTAAAATACTATAGGTGTATTTTCTACTATGAGTTACATGTATACTATATTCTTATACCTCTCTTTTCGCGTAGATTTAAATGGATGGATTCTATCACGGCGACCCGTACTTTCCAAATGAAGGCAATGCCGGGTGGATCGAAGAAGAGCCCGAAGATGAGCATCCAATCCCGTTGGATGATCACCTCGCAGAAGGCTTTTCTGATGGATCCGACTCCGAGCCTGAAGTCAACAACCTACCGCTAGTAGGTCAAGCCCCGAACAACAACCCCCGGCCAGCTTTTCCAGGTCCTACTCCCTTGTGGGCAACCAACTTGAATCGCTGGAGTGATGAACAGGGTCAACCCTTACCATACTTTGGGGACCGAAGCTTTTATAACGTCAGTGAAGGTGGTTGTGCTGACCGAGCTCTGCCCGTCATTATCCGCAGAATAGCTCGTAATGTTGAACAAGGTCGAGCAGCCATCGACCGGGTCATGGAGATTGATGCCAACTCAGGTGTCAACACAGTCCGAATCCACCGTCTTGAAGAAGACATGGAACGGACCCGGAGGACCAATGAAACCCTGCAGCAACTATTGGCTGCCTCACGAGCTGAAGTCTTGGAACTTCGAGCCCGTCAGAGGGCTCAGGAGCGACACCTTCAAGAGGTGTTTCGTCAAGTGTTAGACCTCAGGACTCGCCGTTAGATGATGTCTAGTACATCTCTGTCTTTTGGTTAAGGAATAGCCTTTAACATCTGTGCTCTATGTAGCACTTGTCTGTAAAATATTCCTAACTTTCAGTGCGCTAATTAGGGATCTAAGAACTGTCAACCTATCTATATGGTATGATGTAAGACCTACTGTTAGGTCGATTTTCCTTGAACTTATTACATCAGTAATACCAGTATTATTGAAATCTATCTAATCTATGGGAAAAATCTGTACACTTATGTTTTCCTACTAATATTCCTTGTTGTGATTTCAAACACTCATTCAATTGTTGGGCTATGGTTAGTTAGTCCATGTGTCACTTTTACGTTGCTTACAAATGGATTCTTACCATTTTTTCTTATCTTTATAAACTTATAGCTGTAAGATGCCTCCTCGCAAATCTCCCAGGAATAACCCTGCACCTCCTCCGCCTCCGGTCATCGATACTGCAGCCCTGAATGCTGCCGTAGCTGCAGCAGTGGCAACTGCCATGGCTCAGTATCACTCATCTGATGCCAGCAGAGGTGGAACCCCAATTGAATCAACCCTGGTTGAAACCCCTGTGCGCTCGAGAGAGTTCTCCTACAAGGATTTCACCAATTGCAAGCCGAAGCCTTTCTATGGCACCGGCGGAGTCATTGCCCTCTCGCAATGGTTCGAGAAGACTGAATCAGTCTTCGAAATCTGTTCATGCCCTGCGGCGAGTAAAGTCAAGTATGCCGCATGCACCTTTGAAGGAAAGGACCTGACATGGTGGAACGGCCATGTTAAGGCACTAACCCTCGTCGTAGCCAACGACATAGGCTGGGAAACAATGAAAGACCTCATGATTGAGGAATACTGCCCGAGGGGCAAAGTCCAGAAACTGGAGCAGGAACTTTGGAACCTGACTATGAAGGGCACCAACGTGGTCGCTTATACAGCTCGTTTCAGCGAGCTGGTGGCCCTCTGCCCCAATATGGTTCCCACTGAAGGGAAAAAGATCGAAAGGTACATATGGGGGCTAGTGCCTCCTTATCAGGGGAATGTTCTAGCATCAAACCCCGCTACCTTCAACAGTGCCAAGCGACTGGCACAGCGACTCATTGACCATGGAGTCAAAACCCCTGCAACCACAACCACCCTAGCCATCCCGGAACCCTCCAAACCCGCTGACACTAAGCGGAAATTCTGGGATGAAAAGAAGAAGCAACGGGCTGCCAAAAAGCAGCAAATTGTGGCAATGCATGCCGCAATAACCCCTGCTGCTGCTGCTGCTACTACTGCTCCGGTGGGTCAGCATGCTGGAAGTTTGCCCAAGTGCAACAAATGCAACTACCACCACAACGGCCCCTGCCGTGAAATGCAGTTCTCTAACTCCAACAGGAAAGGACACACCGTCCGTTTCTGTAAGTTCCTGGCACAACCGATCACCCAGGTCCTTGGCTCTGGCGCAGCCCGACCTGCTATGGATGTGGCGAAGCAGGCCACTTTAAGAGGGACTGCCCCAAAGAAAAGAATGCTGGTGGAGCAGGGAGGGTACTAGCTATTGGCCACGGGGAAGCAGTTGCTGACCCGACAGTGGTGACTGGTACGTTCCTCCTCGATAACTCCTATGCATGCATTCTGTTCGATAGTGGAGCGGAGCGAAGCTTCGTAAACCATAAATTTGCTCGCATGCTTAAACAACCACCACACGCACTCAAAGAACAATTCAAAGTAGAAATGGCTAATGGAAAAACTGAAAGTACGAATAGCATATACTTAGGTTGTACCCTAACTATAGATAACCATTCTTTCCCAGTCGACCTCATGCCGGTCTCAATAAAAAGCTTCGACATTATCATTGGCATAGATTGGTTAAGTCTCCATCGCGCCGACATCATGTGCTTCGAGAAAGCAGTCCGTCTAAACCTTCCGTCTAACGGAACTCTTATAGTATACGGCGACAAACCTGGTGCGAGTCTTCGTATAATATCCAGTATTCAAGCACAGAAGTATCTACGCAAAGAATGCCATGCATTCCTTGTTCACGTCGTCGACACAAGCCTCGAAACGAAAGAACTAAAGAACATCCTAGTAGTGAGCGACTTACCCGACATTTTCCCAGAAGAACTACCTGGGTTACCTCCGCAACGACAGGTCGAGTTCAGAATCGACTTAGTCCCAGGAGCTACCCCAGTAGCTAAGTCGCCCTACCGCTTAGCACCAGCTAAGATGCAGGAACTCTCTGGTCAACTTAACGAACTGCTCAGCAAGGGCTTTATAAGACTAATTTTCTCACCTTGGGGAGCACCGCTCTTGTTCGTTAAGAAGAAAGACGGATCATTTTGTATGTGTATCGACTACAGAGAACTCAACAAACTGACGGTCAAAAATCGTTACCCTCTGCCTCGCATAGACGATCTATTTGACCAACTGCAAGGGGAAAATTATTTTTCCAAAATTGATCTGAGATCCGGCTATCACCAGTTACGAGTACTAGAGGAGGATGTGCCGAAGACAGCCTTCCGAACTCGTTACGGACATTACGAGTTCGTGGTGATGCCATTCAGATTGACCAATGCGCCTGCAGTCTTCATGGATCTGATGAATAGAGTATGCCGACCTTACTTGGATCAGTTTGTCATTGTTTTCATTGACGACATCCTGATCTACTCCCGAAGTAAGGAAGAACATGGCGATCACCTGCGACAAGTCCTAGGGACATTACGAGAGGAGAAACTTTATGAGAAGTTCTCGAAATGTGAATTTTGGATCCAAAGAGTCGAATTATTAGGAGACGTGGTAAGCGAAGAGGGAATCCACGTGGACCCATCCAAAATTAAAGCCATTGAGAACTGGTCAGCACCGAAGACGCCTACTGAAATTCGTCAATTTCTAGGTCTCGCTGGCTACTACCGTATTTTCATTCAGAACTTCTCCCAAATAGTGAAACCTCTTACAACCCTGACTCAGAAAGGCGTGGCCTTTGACTGGGAAGAGAAACAAGAAAGAGCATTCCAAACCCTCAAATGAGCCTTGTGCATCGCGCCAATACTATCCCTTCCCGAAGGTATAGAAGACTTCGTAGTCTATTGCGATGCATCGAATCAAGGGCTCGGGTGTGTTCTGATGCAGCGAGGTAAGGTCATCGCCTACGCCTCGAGACAATTGAAGACACACGAGGTTAACTACACGACCCACGATCTTGAACTAGGAGCAGTAGTGTTTGCTCTGAAGATCTGGAGACATTACTTGTACGGAACGAAAAGCACTATATTTACCGGCCACAAGAGTTTACAACACATTTTCGATCAGAAGGAGCTCAACATGAGACAACGACGGTGGGTTGAGCTACTCAGTGACTACGAATGCGATATTCGTTATCATCCAGGTAAAGCCAACGTACTAGCAGATGCCCTAAGTCGGAAGGAATATTCTGGTCGCAAAGTCAAGTCATTGTCAATAACCATCCATTCACACTTGTCTAGGCAAATTCAGGCGGCCCAACTTGAAGCCATGAAACCTGAAAATGTGACGAGTGAATCCCTTAGAGGAATGGACAAGAATTTAGAAGCCAAGGGTGACGGAGCCTTATATTTCATGAACCGGATCTGGACACCGAAGCACGGTGGTTTCCGAGACTTGGTCATGACCGAGGCGCACAACACTCGGTATTCCGTCCACCCAGGTTCAGATAAGATATATCTGGATCTTAAAAAGCTATACTGGTGGCCTAATAAGAAAGCAGAGATTGCTACCTTCGTAAGTAAATGCCTTACTTGCGCAAAGGTTAAGGTCGAGTACTCGAAGCCCTCTGGTTTATTGCAACAACCAGAGATTCCAGAATGGAAGTGGGAGCGGATCACTATGGATTTCATAACCAAGTTGCCGAAGAAAACGGGTGGACTTGATACCATATGGGTCATCGTCGATAGATTGACCAAGTCTGCGCACTTCCTGCCTATCAAAGAAACTGACAAGATGGAGAAACTTACGAGAACATACATTAGGGAAATCGTACGGCTACATGGTGTACCTATGTCCATTATCTCCGATAGAGATAGTAGGTTCACCTCAAGATTCTGGCAATCACTACAACATTCCTTAGGAACAAGGCTGGACATGAGCACAGCCTACCATCCACAGACCGACGGACAGAGTGAGAGGACCATCCAAACACTGGAAGATACGTTACGAGCCTGCGTGATTGACTTTGGGAAGGCATGGGATACTCATTTACCCCTTGTCGAGTTTTCCTATAATAACAGTTATGACACGAGCATCAAGGCTGCTCCATTTGAAGCTCTCTACGGCCGAAAGTGCAAATCTCCTCTGTGCTGGGCTGAGGTGGGTGATACCTAATTATCCAGGGGGCAAGCTTCCGACAGTACTCTCACAGGTCCGGAGATCATTCGGGAAACGACAGAGAAAATCGTGCAGATCCGTGAACGATTACAAGCCTCTAGAGACCGATAGAAGAGCTACGCTGATAAACGAAGAAAACCTTTGGAATTTCAGGTGGGAGACCGAGTCCTTCTCAAAGTCTCACCCTGGAAGGGCTTGATACGCTTCGTAAAGCGTGGGAAGCTTAATCCGAGGTACATAGGGCCTTTCGAGATTCTTGCAAGAGTCGGCCCCATAGCTTACAAACTCGACCGACCCGACGCACTTCGTAACGTACATTCTACATTCCACGTATCTAACTTGAAAAAGTGTCTATCCGACGAGACTCTTGTAATCCCACTCGACGAGATCGAGATCAACGAGAGCCTCAACTTCGTGGAAGAGCCTGTAGAGATCATGGACCGTGAGGTCAAGCAGACAAAGCAAAGTTGTATCCCTATCATGAAGGTTCGTTGGAACGCCAAGCGAGGACCGGAATTCACTTGGGAACGCGAGGATCAGATGAAACTGAAATACCCTCATCTTTTCGCTTAATTATTTATAACTTCTTGTTTGCTTAAATTCTAATTTCGGGAGGAAATTGTGTAACACCGAAAATTTCAAACAATTTTTCATTTAAAAATAATCGTTTAATTCTTAAAAACACCTGTTTAAAATCTCATTCATAATCGAATTACAAAAACATGACTCCATTTCAATTGTATTGAAAACCAGGATCCTCAAACATGACTCTTTCTCTGGTGTGTACAATCAAGCCGGTGCCGTCCCGTGATACTGAAAGAAACCTGAAAACAACATAACACAAACACTGTAAGCACGAAGCTTAGTGAGTTCCCCAAAATACCACACACATAACACATATTAGCCGCTCGAGGCTATATCTCTATGGGTCCGTGCACCTAAACTCTGTGAACCCTCAGGTTCTAACTCTGTGAACCTTCCGGTTCTAACTCTAGGAACCCTTCGGTTCCAACTCTGCAACATGCACAACATAAATCACATAGAAATAATGCAGTACAACACATAACATACATAGCATACAAATACTCTGTCACATAACTCTGGTTACCTACTCAAGGTAAAGTATAGTGAGGAGACTCACCTGGCAAGCAGAAGGCAGATATCTCCATACTTGAATCTCGAACTCGCCACCGCCTAACACGTAAGGCAAAACTCTCATGACTATAACTCTCGAGACTAGAATCAATCCTCTTAATGCACCCTATTAAGGGTAAAAGACTATTTTACCCCTCTCTTGGCCCAAAGGCCACATTGCTGACCAAACCCTAAAAGTCAACGGTCAACCCTTGGTCAAAATCAAAATCCTCAGTCAAATTCAACCCCTGACTGACCCTACTCGCTGAGTCAACCCTATGACTCGCCGAGTTCCTATAATCAGAACTTCACTCAATCCGCGACCTAACTCGCAGAGTCCAACAACTCTGAGTCCACTCGCACACAACTCACCGAGTCATCCCTTGACTCACGGATCCTCGACTCAACCAGGAAATATCGGGACTCTTCGACAAGACTCGCCGAGTCCAAGAACAGACTTGCCGAGTCCAAGACTATCATCAACCTACTCGCCGAGTTGTTCATACAACTCGCCGAGTTCCAGGCCATCTTCATCCAACTCACTGAGTTGTTCTTCCAACTCGCCGAGTCCCAGCTCATCTTCAAGCAACTCGTTGAGTACACCCATGTGACTCGCCGAGTACCACCGGTCTGAATCCATTCAGAAGCATTCCAGGCCACGCAATTGCTCCAAAACATAGGTCTAGCCTCCTACCACTCATCCATCATGTAAAGTGGCAAACTTTACGTGAATCCAAAGAGATCTAGGCCATTTGCACATTGGGCTAGGGTTTGGGACATGAAAGCTTCACTAAACACTCCAACACAGGGACTTTCATGCTCTCTGATTCTTCTCCCTTCCAGATCTGAGGTAGCAACCTCAGATCTAACCTCTAGACTTCCCATTACATCCATAGACAAGTTCCTACAAACCCCAAAATGAAGAAACAACATAACAACAGCCCAAGAACGAGATATTACCTCCAAGAGATGCCCCAACTGCAATGTAATTTGGATCCAAGCAAAGCCCCTTGCTCCAAGCCTTCAATCTCCCAAAATTCCTTCAACAATTACTTCTCCAAGCTCCAATCCACTCAACAATGGTGCTTCACCGCGATTTAGGGTTTTCTGGGGCTTTAGGGGTGATAAAGAGGCTGGGAGGAAGACATAATGTTCTTTATATAGGGCTCAACCCCGAGAATTAGGGTTTTCTCCAATCAGTGCCTACTCGCTGAGTCCTCCTCACTGACTCGCCGAGTCGGCTACTTAGCAGGCGACCCAGTCGCGACTCTACTCGTCGAGTCCATCCATGGACTCGCCGAGTCACTCTTTCACAACTTACTCTTTTAGCCCTTCAACTCTACTCTTGATATTTCAGGATGCTACAAATTGCTTCTAACGAGGGGATGATGTGACAACCCGAAATTTCCATTTTTATACGAACATATCTATTCAATAGAAGCTAGTCCAGTTTCAATGGGTTTGTGAAACTTGAGCATTTCAACCCTTCATCATGTTAGAGTCCAATTCCAAAATAAAATATTTTCTGCCAAAATATTTCAGGACTATAAATAGATTTCTGAACTAAATTATTCATTATTCACATTTCCAACTAGAGAAAAGCCATATTCTCTCTCACGGATCTTCGGTTTTTCATTCCAAATTGTGAGTCTACTTTCCTAGTTGTGTTTTAATGCATGTTATATGCTTAATAACATAGTTTACATGTCAAATTCGTAAGATCTGGGAGTTTAATGCCCAAGAACGTTCTTGGGGAGTAAACTCCAAAACGAAGCCTAAGAGCTACCTAATCCCATTTCCTTGTTAGGTAACTAGTTAAGAAAATTATGTATGATCTTTTAAGGCTAGAACACAATCAAGAACACTTAGCTTTTGGAGTTTACGGCCCAAGAGTTTCTTGGACCGTAAACACCATTTTTCAAGGGCTTAAAGTGCCCTAAACACCCCTTAAGGCTTTAGACAATAACCCTCTATTACTTTTAGCTTGAATGCGGATTAAATCACATCAAAATCATCCCTAAAGGGGAGTTTACAGCCAAGAAATACTCTTGGGCCGTAAACTGCAAGTAAAGGCACCAAAGTGTGCTTAAAGTCCCCTTTAGCCTTAAACAAAAGTCTAGAATATATCCTTTGTGTGCAAGAGCCTTAAAAGAAATAAAACACCCACCCCATAGGAGTTTACAGCCGTAAACTCTAGGGGATATGGTCTTTAGGCCGTAAACTCCTCAAAGGAGCATTCTAAGGCCCTAAACTACCTAAAGGATTAAACCACCAATACTAGGCTTATTCTAGAAGTCATTTAACACTTTAAAACACCCAAAACCACCAAGTCAAGAGTTCACGGCCGTAAACTCAAGGGTTTACGACCGTAAACTCCAAAGGTGGGGGTTGTTGGGTGGTAAACTCATATACAAGGTCATTTGGTACATTAAACCCCTTTAGCCTTGTCCCGTAGCAACTTAGATGCAACCATTAGGACCTATAACACTTATACAAAGTGTTTACATGTTCCTAAGTGTCCCAACTTATTTCATTAAGTTATTATTTGGCTAATTAGTTATATATATATATATATATATATATATATATATATATATATATATATATATATGCTTATTATATGATAACTAGGCACGTGCGTGTGAACAAGTCTCCGTTTGCCAACTAACACGGTATCCGACACTACAATCCAAACCACTCACCACAGGTGAGTTCATACCCCTTTAAATTAACCTTTGAAATACTTTAAATGTTTTAAATACTTTATGGGGGGGGGGGGGATACAAGTTCAATGCTTATAGTTATTGAAATCAATCACATGTGATTGCATTAATCACATGTGATTAATAACTAGAAAACCAATGATTTTATCACTATTCAAACTGTTTATCAAACTGCTTTACTTCGAAATGTTTTACAAACTCTTTTACTTATAAAACACTTTTATTTAAACTTTGTTATACTTCTTATAAATTGCATGCCCATATATGTATAGATATATAAGCAATGTTTAAAGGGCTTAGGAAGACCATCCGCCCTATTTCCTTTTTCTCGATTTGGATGTGGTCTGGTGGGATTTCGGGTGCCCATCCGAAGGTCGTTTCAATATTAGTTATATATCAATTATACATGTATAGACATAAAAGTACTTCCATATTCATGCGTACTATACACATTACTAGTAAGTTACCATCGGGGTAACACATGATCATACTACTACAAATGTTAGATCAATGAGTCAGTTCATTCATGAGTCTATACATTACGTTACTATGAGAACATATACAACTATACTAGAAAGAGAACATATACAACTATACTAGGATGAGAACATATACAACTATACTAGAAAGAGAACATATACAACTATACTAGAAAGAGAACATATACAACTATACTAGGAGGAGAACATATACAACTATACTAGAACGAGAAACATTACATATACAAGAATACGATAACAATTGTGATCCACTGGATCAGAGCATGCCTTAAATGTCATGGCCCGAGTTGTAGCCAGAATTCTCTTGGAGGGAGAGCGTGAGTTTGCGTATAGATCTATACTCGATTGACTATCCTACACCTTGCTGCTAGCTACAGCCGGACCTGCAGGTCTGCGGGTGGCAAACGTCATTTCGTTATTACAACCAGTCGTATGTCGTTGTTACCAGTCGATAGTATGGTGCAATTATCACATTATACCTTAATATAAATCCGGTTTAAGGTAGTTAGTACAGTAGTAGTTCCTATAATACAAAACTACAGTACTACAATGATTACCCATTACATATTTTTAGTGATAACCTCACTTAAACATTAATGTACAAACTATATTTGTTAAATGATAGTTACACTTGGGAAATTACACACTTTTACAACAAACGAGCATACAAAACAGTAAAGCCTTGGTAGAAGGCTACTTTAATAGAAAATATAGGATTTTCTGAGAGATTCAAACTTTTACAAACACTTACATACATTTTTCAAACTTATACTTCAGACACGTTCAAATGTTTTGATAACAAACATCGACACTAAAATACTTATGAACTCACCAGCTTAATGCTGATAAACTCTTTCAAAATAACTTGTATTCTCAGGTCATCAGTAGACAGGTACCGAGGCCAGCTTTTGAGAAGATGGAGCGCATCCAAGACTCATCTCATTATTTTGATTTACATTATGTTTTTGGTGTCTATAACTATACAAAACACGCTTGTATTAAAATTATATATTTAATGCAATGGATGATGTTGTTTGCTTATTTACATTTATTGTGTTGTGATACTGTACATGACGTCCTCTGCCCCAGAACGTTTCCGCCGTTCTTGGTTTTGTGGTGTGACATATATCATCTCTGTAACTTACTGCAAGTAGAACTGGAATCATGTTCGCCACTTGCCAATATGCTCGATACCTTGCCGACCAGAAGATTTCACATCTTACTGTCGTTAAACAGATTCTTCGATATCTTCGAGGAAAAAAAATTTTGGTTTATGGTTTCCAATTAGAAATACTTAAAGATGCAGATTTGAACTAGTTGGAAATCATGATCTTGATATTAATGATTATATTTCTGTTCTAGAAAAAAACTTATCATGCTTAAGAAATATTTGAAGATGCAGATTTTAACTTATTGGAAAATTGGTTTTAACCGATTTATAAAAATGGGGTTTCCTTATTTTTAAAAGTGTCCAAAACAATTTTAATGTGAATGAGAAATGAATCCTTAAAGTGGGAGTGTTGGAATAAGTAAATAAAAGAGTTAATGTTGAAACAAAGTTCAATCAGGATCGTTAGATTCTAGGTAGTGAAACAATTAAGAACGTAATTATGAACACGAGAATGGCTTTAAATGATTCGTATGATTAATGCTTTAACACCACAGAAGAGCTCGATAAAGAACTTCGACTGTAGAGGTGTTTAAGGTTACAAAATAATAAACGTAAAATCAACTCCCTAATTCTAATGCATACATGCATGCATATTTATGGTTTAACCTTACTCGATAATCAGGGATGGACAGGCCCAATCTGGATACAAAACACAAGCCCATGGCGTAACACAATTAAACTGAACAATCTCCCCCTTTGTGTCAATGGAGCTGAAAGCTCACTTTGGTTGAGCTACAGAAACCTTCTTTATTGTTTTGAACACCTTCGGTATGATAGCCAACAGATGATGTCGAAACGTTATGTACCACCGCAACATGTTAGTAAAGTTCTTCTTATCTACCTCTGAGTTCTACTTACACCGATGAATAATGTTGATAATATGCTCCAAGCAATCTGTTGAAAACAGATGTTTATCAACAAGAGGGAACAGAAATCTGTGAGCTTCGCCCTTTGTAAACATCACAGTGAGATGTGTAGAATCTATTTGGCCCATCTTCATCTGGTTCACATCTCCTGGTTTCGGTGTTGTCTTGGCAGTTGGTTTCTTGTTCATTACTTTCGCTATCTCCTGATCCATAGAAGCAACCTCATGGATGTAGGAAGCTAACAACATCTTCAAGTGATCTAGTATCGGCTCATATTCTTTTGGATTAGTGAGAAAAATGTTAAACAAAAGAATCCAATTGTGAGGATTTAAATTCGGAAGATCTGCTAGAGAAATAACCGGCACAGAGTTTGCTGATCCTCATGTGATTTTGAAATTAACATTTACGAACTTCCCAGCAGGCGAAGGTTTGAGTACCTTGACAGTGATAATCTTCTGTGCGCTCCATGTCAAGTATTGCCGTTGACCATACTTCAAATAAAAGTCGATTATCTCACGATCAACTTTTGGATGAGGAAAAGGAACATCAACAGTCGAATCGAAACAGTGAAATGTGAATGCCTTCCGTGTTATCGGCATGTCGAACTATGAGTCCTTAGAATTGTCACAGTCAAACGAAGCAATAGGTTCCAACCAGTAAACACTTGGAAACTCTATAGCCTGATTGATAAGTGTCTCTTTTGTCCAAAGGGGAAATAAGGCCTTTTTGCAGTTTAAGGCTTCTTCTTCCTCCTTGTTCCTCCTTTCCCTCCCCTCAGCATCCTTCGCAACCTTTATAGTTTCATTCAACTCTCTTTCTCTCTTCTTTCTTTTCAGAGCCTCAGCAATGGTCTCCTCAACATCACTATCACTATCATCTTCACCCTCACTCTGCTTAGCTTTAGAACCAGAACCCGAAGGTTCATTACCCTTGGGTTTGGTTGTGACTTTGACATTCAGTTGGGCAGATTCGGTTTTGACAATCACCTTCGCCTTCTGTTGAGCACCTTCTTCCCCTTGTTTTGGAGGTAAGAATGGCTCCGAAACACCCTTAATCTCGTGTAACAAGGCAAGGACAGGAAGAATTTTTGTAGTGAGATGATTCAGTATGGTTAAGATGAGGATAGGATCATGAGCACCAATAACATTGGTAAGCATATCCTTGACATCCCCTGCAAAGCTCCGAAAAATAGCTCGCTCGGCTTTCAATAAAGAAATCTCCTTCTCAGCTTAAGCAAGCTGAAACTTCTGAACTTCAAGGGTGGATGGTTGTCGCGCAAGGTCTTCCTTCAGAGTACTTTCGGTTGCCAAATTAGCTTGAAGAGATTCCAGCCGAGAAGACACAGAACTGAGAAGTGAAGTGTTCTCTGCTTGGATGGAAGAACGAACAGCCTCAAACTTTGTTTGCTCCTCTTGAATGGACTTGGAGAATGAGTCCACAAAGGCTTGCACCATGGCTTCAGTTGTATCATCATGCCCATTGAGTGACTCGAGAAAGATTTGAGTTGTATGAACAACATCTGCAACATCAGCAGTGGCCTTCTTGCAAGCAGAAGAAGAGTCATTAACAGCCTGCGTGGATTTTTTAGTGGACTTTGTGTATTGCTCAAGAGTAGTGTCAAAAAAGGCTTTTAGCACAATACCACTATAGGACTTGTTGTCATCAAGAAGTTTGTCCAATTTCCAGTGGCTCAACCAGTAACCAATGGCGAAAACTAAAAAATCTCATTAATGGTCTGCAAGTGTTGGCTTGTGATGGGAGCATCATCATCTTCATCGATAGGAAGTCTATAGGGGCTATAGTATGTAGAATCAAACTCGTCATTAGCACCACCGAGAGTGGCACCGGAATAAGTTGAGTGGTTGGGAGAAAGAGGTTTAGGAGTAACTGTAGGTTAAGTTCCAGTAGTTTCCCCCGTATCAGATACGTTGACATCTACTGTTGGTTCAGGTATGGTAGTGGTAGTTGATTGGGAAATAATGGGAGGTAGTAAGGGGGTTGTGGATATAGGAACAGAAGTAATCGGTGGTGGTGGTGGTAAGGAAGTTGTTGAAGTTGGTTTTTGATATGTGGTAGGTGGGAAAATAGGGGCAACCGAAACAGAAACTGTCTGTTACGGTGATAGAGGTGGTGTAGGAAGTTTCTCATGAAAAGAATTTATTCGAGATGGGGACCGGGGAGGTGTGTTACCTCTAGGTGATTCATGATGAATTTTCACTTCGTTATTCTCCTCGTCATTTTCTGAGTTGGGAGGAGTGGGACTCTTGGACCTTTTTGCCATTTTCTTAATCTTCTTTGGTTTAGAAGATTCTCCTTTCTGGGACTTTCGCTTCTTGGACTTATCATCATCCTTTGTCTCTTTCTTGTTAGTAGTCTGTTTCCCTCGGTTGCCAGGCTTTTCCACAGCATCCAGGGCAGCCTGCTGTTCAGGAGATAAGACTCTCGGTTCCTTGGGGGAAGCTTGCGATAAGTTGCCACAAATTTACTCTCGACTGTAACACACCTGTACATTGTCTCCGGGATAGAGCCAATGTGATGGAACTTCGTAGGATCGTAGATTATGATTTTCTTGGTGTGAAACGTGGCAATAGACACAACTAGGGAATCCTTCATGACTGGAATTTCCAAAGAATTAATCGCCCTTCGTGTAATGAGATTCCAGAATCTACCATATGAAATTTCAGAATGCCTCGTAGAAGTATTGAGGCTTTGCACCACTTGAGACCAGATAACCGACCCATAGTCGAGATTGATACCATTTTAAAGACCGTATAGAAGGGTGAGAAAACCCTTGCTGGTGCCATCTGATCCACCACTCCTCTCCGCCAAACTCTAGATGAGAAGAGTGAGCAATCCATTCCATGGGGACGTTAAGCATGACTTCTTGACTTTTGTAACCATGGTTAGCATGTCAGTGTATCCCATCTCGTAGAGCATCAAGAACAGTTGAGTAGTAGTGATGAAGATTGGTGAAATCACAGACGAGTCCACTGCAAGGTGCAAAAGGGAACAAAATCTCCCTTTTGAAATAGAAGCCTTCTTAGAATGAATTTGAAAGTAGATTCTTTCCTTGTTCTTGTCGTAGGAGGCAGTCGAGTAAACTTGTGATAGAAGTGACATAGGAACGACTTCCACCTGTGTTAGGGCTATAACCAAAGGTGAATATTTCAAACACTTAACCACTTGTAGCATGTACGAATCATACATAAACGATTTGAGTTCAATAATCATGTTCTGATTTGGCTTGATGGAGAGCTATGGGGACGAAGTAGTTTGATCGTGAGCCGATGAAGAAGTCGCCATTGTTGATTGAATGAAGAAGATGAACAGTTGTGAATCGATGTGTAGATATGGAGACTTTGTTGCAGGTGAAAGAGACAAATGGAATTAGAACTCCTTTATATTGATGAGATCACTAAAACGTCGCCTGAAAAGCACGATATGACAGGTTGGTTTCTCCCAGATATATGTCAGCACGCATGGTTTAAGTAACCGTTCAAATGCACGCGCCTAAAATCTTATCCTCGATCGTCGTTTGAAATTCAGCTTCTCTCCAAAATTAAACCAAAATCGAACCAACAACCAAAATGTAGGACAATTAAAAATTTTTGTGCAACAGGGTGACAAAAGATAAAGAAATAAAGCAAAATGTGTATGGGATGTGAGTGATGTCTTATTAGAATACTTGAAGTAGATGATTTCGGGCAAGAATCACTTCCTTCAAAGTCAAGAGAAACTTGAAGTGCTTGTGTGGTTTCCTGAGAAAATACGATCAACTGTTTGTAGAGAAACATTGAAAGGCTTCTTTTAATTTGTAGGCTAAGGGTAGCTTATCTTAAACCGAATATCAATACTTAACATAAGATCGATCGTTGGTAGAAAAACTTGTGAGACCGGTGTGGTCTGTTGAACAAGTAGGTTGGTTATAATTTATAGTGACTAAAGACGTGATAGAAATCCAAAAAAAGTAAATTGGATCTTTTTGGGAAGAAAGGACTTGGTGTTAGATGATTTCATAAAAGATCACGCAAAAATAAAAGAGATTTCAATAGGTACACAGTAAGATCTTGAATTTAATAATTCACCGTCAATGCGTTGTAGGTGTTGGATTTTAAGTTTCACTCAGCACGTGGTATACGTATCTAAGATCACAAACACATATGTTATGCAACAATAAACCTTAGTGGTAAGGACTGAGAGTCTCAAGGGTTACAGTGGTGAACTGAAAGTTGATGGAGAAATAGAAAGAGGATGGTTTAAAGAACAGAAAGTACCTCTGCTATATAAATATGACAAAGCAGAAAACTCTTAACTCATAAGAGAAGAGTAAGGTAGCTCTTGACTTAAGTTAAATGTAACAGCCCGATTGGGAAGAGACGATAGGTATTCATCGAATCATTAGGGCCTTACTCTTAGTCATAGAGGCTTTGGTCAACATGCAGCAACACGCTACTAAGGACCCTTAACTAGTTCAAATGAAAAGAGAAAAAAATAAATTATACCTGCCTTAGCTCCAAATATTGTTGTACTGACATACTTGGGACTTATGTAAAAGAACAAGCAAACACACACACCACACAAACAAAACAACCAAACCAAAAATAAAAAAAAATTAAAAATAATAAAAAAAATAAATAAAATATTTTTGAGATTTTGAGATTTTCTGAAAAATAATATAAACAGAAAGTGAAAATATTTTTGGATTTTTGAAGTTTTGAAATTTTCTGAAAAATAATAAAAACAAAAAGTGAAGCATAGAGCAGCGTAAACAAAATATACAACCAAAACCTTATCTTAAATGAATGAAGCAAAATAAGCCGAGCGTTCGGTTCATTTCGGTTCCCAAAATTTATGGAACCGAGATAGATTGAGCGTTCGTTTCATTTCGGTTTCCGAAAAATCTAGAACCGAAATAGACCGAGCGTTCGCTCTACTTCCGTTGTCTAATTTTTAGTGAGAGATTTAAGGATTCGGTACCGAATCTGCTTCCATCATACCCAAGCCTTGTAATATTTTATTGAAGCTCACTTCAGGTAAGGCTTTAGTGAATATATCTGCCAATTGATCAGAGGACCGAACGAAATGCACTTCCACGCTCCCATCTTCTACATGGTCCTTGACAAAATTATATCTCAGTGCTATATGTTTTGTCTTTGAGTGTTGCACTGGATTGTGACATATCCTTATTGGAATTTCAGAGTCACAATAGAGACGAATCTTCTTCATACTCAGCCTGTAATCTCTTAGTTGACTTTGAATCCATATTACTTGTGAAGTAGAAGATGCCGCATCTATATACTCAGCTTCGGCTGTTGAAAGTGACACCTATGTTTGCTTCTTGGACTACCACCTAACAAGTTTACCGTCAAGGAATTGGCATCCACCTGTAGTGCTCTTTCGGTCTAGACCACATACTCCAAGATCAGCATAAGAAAAAGCTTGAATGAAGAATCCAGACCTAGCAGGGTAACAGAGACCGAGAGACGAGGTTCGCTTAAGGTAACATAAAATATTTTTCACTGCTACCATGTGAGGTTCTCTTGGATTAGCTTGAAACCTAGCACAATAACAAACAGAAAACATTATGTCCGACCTACTAGCTGTTAGATACATAAGGGACCCCATCATTTGTTGATATAGTGTTATGTCAACATCAGGTTTTTCTAGAGAAGGTGTTAACTTAGTTCCAAATGCCATAGGAACCTTCACTTTTGAATCTCCCATCATACCAAATTTCGCCAGCAAGTTCTTTGTATAGGCCTCCTGGTTGATAAAGATACCTTCTGGACCCTTTCTAATATTCAAACCAAGGAAAAAGTTAACTGGACCAGTTACACTCATTTCAAATTTAGTCTCCATCAACATCCTGAATTCAGCCGTTAATCTAGTATTCGTGGAGGCGAAAGATGATGTCATCGACGTAAATCTGAACTATCATTAGATGTTCGCCTTCTTTCTTTCGAAAAAAGGTTGGGTCTGCTGAACCGTGCTTAAATTTCGACATTTTCAGAAAGCGAGTTAAAGTTTCAAAGTAGGCTCTCGTTGCTTGTTTTAAACCATATATAGCTTTATCAAGCACATAGCAATGATCAGGAAATTTCTTGTTCACGAACCCGGGAGGTTGCTCAGCATACACCGTTTCTTCTAGTTCTCCATTCAGGAAAGTGCATTTTACATCCATTTGAAAGACTTCGAAGTTTTTATTAGCAACATATGCCAGAAAGATTCTTACATATTCCAAACTTGCTACAGAAGCGAAGGTTTCCTAATAGTCTATTCCTTCCTCTTGGCAATATCCTTTCACTACCAACTGAGCCTTGTTTTTAATAACATTCCCATATTTGTCTAATATTATCTTGAAGACCCATTTCAAGCCAAACACTGAAGCATCCTTTGGTGTGGGAATCAGCCTCCAAACTCGATTGCATTCGAACTCATGGAGCTGATCTTGCATTGCTTGAACCCAATCAGAATGATCAAGAGCAACATTAATCATTTTCAGCTCGACCTTGGAGACAAACGAGTAAAACATACAAAATTCAACTTTAGAGAATAATGCATTTTGTTTCGCTTTCAACTAAGAACGAGTAGGGACTTTCTTAGATGATTCACCAATAATTTGAGCTTTGGGATGATCCTTGGTCCATTTCACTAAAGGAGGATAATGTGGTTCATAGGCTGGATCCAACTCTGCGTTTACTTCCTCTTCAAGTTGAGATTAATCACCTTCGTCAGTTGCATTCTCTTTCTCCCCCTCGACTGGCGAAGTGTAGCTTTTGTCATAATCAGAGTTTTCATCCTTAGTGGAAGTCGGATTCTCCCCCTCGATTGGACTACTATTGGGTGGTTTTGGAGCTGTATGTTCCCCCTTGCCTGGACCTTTATGAGTTTTGTATGGAATAGGATTCTCCCCCTCGAAAGATATTTCGGTTGTCTTTGGTGCCGATGAACTCTCCCCCTTGAACAATTAGCCCCTGTTTGGAGAGTCAGTGGAGGATTGGCCACCTGTCGGTTTAGGAGGTTCAATTTTTATTTCTTTAGCAGCTTCATCTATAATCTTTTTAAGATTATTGATTTTGTTGCCTGCCGCGTTCGCTTCTGAGTGTACTTCTTTCTCTGGTTCATCAAATAACCGAATGTACTCTTCAAACAAGTTGGATATGGGAACCGAGACTTGTCCTGATTCAGGAAAAATTTCCCCTAAGTCATTTTCGCTCCTTTGAACTTTCTTCATGTAATTATCGTCAATGTTTACATTGTAGGTTTCTTCAATTCGTTTGGAACATTTGCTCAATACTCTGTATACTTTTGATATTAGCGAGTAAACCAGAAAGATTCCCTCATCAACTTTGACGTCAAACTTATTTTGGTTCTGTTTAGAATTGAAAATAAAGCACCTTGAACCGAATATGTGGAAAAATTTAACATTGGGCTTTCGACTGTTTAAGATCTCATATGGAGTGATTGTGAATCTTTTATTGAGCAAGGATCGATTTTGAGTGTAGCACGCGGTTGCAACAGCATCAGCCCAGAAGTATAACGGAAGGGAAGCGAAGCTCAGCATGGTTCTGGCTGCCTCACATTAAGAATGGTTTCATCTTTCAACAATCTCATTCTATTGTGGTGTATAAGGGGATGAAAATTTGTGAGTTGTCCCTTTGTTAGCCAGATAGTCCTCAAATTTCGAGAGCTTCAACAATCTTTGTATTGATTCGTGTAGTATGGCTCTTTCTGCTCTGTTTCCCCATTTCACATGCTGCACACAGATGTTCCCTATCAAACTTGAGAAGAGGAAGGCCTCGAACATGATCACCAAGCACCAACTTATTAATGTCTTTGAAGTTCATGTGCGATAGGCGTCGATGCCAAAACCATCTTTCATCAGTATTCGCCTTTGATATCAAAGATATTGTTGGTTTACCTCGAATTACGTTGAGATTTAAAGGATACATCTCTCCCTTGCATTCTGTCTTCAACAGAACCTTTTTAGATTGTTTCTCGATTATCTCAGAGCCCTCATCATCAAATCAAACCTTCAAACCTGTGCCCACTGCTAATTGTGACACACTGATGAGATTATGCTGCAATCCTTCCACATACACAACTTTTCGAATTGAGAAGTCTCCGTTGGTTATCATTTCATATCCTTTGATTGTTCCATATGAGTTATTGCCATACTTCACAGATCCACCATCCTTTAGGGACCGAAACTCCCTTAGCTCTTCCTTCCTTCCTGTCATGTGATGCGAGCATCCACTGTCTATATACCATTCATCATCAAACTGCTCGTCACGTATCACCTGCAAATTTAAGCAGATATAGGAACCCAAAGTTTCTTGGGTCCTGGTGAGTTTTTCATAGAACAAGGAATTGCGGTTGAAATATCAACTAAATATGTTCGTTTTACTAGAGTGAATTGATCTTTTCTTTTGATGGTGTACACCTTTATTTTAGTTTTATCTTGTTTAAACTTTGGTGTATTAGATGGTATGTTGTTAAATGTTTTCGGTGTTTTCTTTTGAATCCTAGGGTTAGCTGACTTTTTCTTATTATGAATCTCAGAATTGAGCTCTCCCTTTCCTTTGATATCCTTTACTAAGTTTGATTTGTTGGAAGGACCGAAACTAGACTTGGGACCGAAGCTTGATTTCGGTTCTGATAGCCGGTTTGGAGACCGAAACTTGACTTTTGGTTCTGAGAGCCGGTTTGGGGACCGAAACATGACTTTCGGTTCTAAGATTTGGATTAATAAGAGTTTGGGCTGAAATTTTCTTTTCCTTTCCTTTATCACTTGATTCTTTCTTTGGAGGAACATTGTTGGGATTTTGAGATTGCAAATGATGTTTTCGCTCATTCGGATTCTTCATATATCTTTAATTTCTTAAGTGTTTTTGTTCAGCTAAATCCTTCTGCGATTTGTGGATATTGAAGCTTGCCTTTCGCTTCTCCTTTTAAGTTTTGTTTGTCTTAATTGGAACTCTCGGTTCTTTCATTGGTTCTTCAGGAATTTCTTTGGTTCCACTTGTACTTGGTTTGTCGAAACTCAAGGGTTTGTTGATGGGTTAAGCAACGTATCTTCCTTTAACCCTCCATGAAGTTTGCTCAGATAAGCCTACGGTTTCATTTGCATTGTCTATAGGAGCTGACCAGAAGTAGTCGTCACATCCTTCAGCGTTGTCTTTGTGGACCATGATTTTTAACTCTACCGTTTGTTTTGCAGTGACTCTTGTAACTACATAGACTTGATTCGGCACTATTTGAACCTTTTGATAGATCATGGCCTTTTCTTTGAGTTTTTGTGGCTTTTCTTTTGACAAGCAAGCGAATTCGACCGAATTTTCAGATATGAGAGGTTTCTCATTTTCGGTTTCACTCTTCATAAACTCAGAACAATCGACTACGTCTTCCACTGAAATTTCGGTCATCTCACTTTCTTCATCAAATTCAGATGTATTATGTAAGTTTATTTTATTTTCTGAAATTAATTTGGCGTTTGACGAGTCAAAAGATTGAATGGTTTCAGAGTTAATTTTTAACCTATCATTTTCATCCAAAAGTTTTTTGTTCCTTAGAATCGATGAAGATTTCTATCTTTTCCAATCTAATTTTGTAAGACATGGATGTCTCTTCTGATGACACTATTGATTCATACTCATGAATGACCCCATCCTCCTTAAATTCAAGGAAGGGTAAGATCATTTTATGAATCTTCTTCCCTATCTCACAACTTAAATGCAATCGAGCAATATTAGTATATAAGCGCTTAGCAATTAAACAAAAAACATTCCTTTGTTTTAAAAACTTTAAATTGTCTCTTTGCAAATAAATACTTTCATCCCTAGCTTTATTTAATTCCGCCTCCTTCAGCTCAATCCACATCCTTCTCTCCTCACTTTTTGAAGACACACTGTTGAGTTGGTCAGTTAGATTAAAATTCGCTAAGCGAGTTTGCAAGAGACTACTACTTAAGTTATAAAATTTGAATTTTAATTCCTTTAATTCTTCTTCATAATCTTTTACTGGAACTCTAAGTGATTCAAGGATGGATTGTACATTTTTGATCAGCCGATCACAGTCATTGATCTTCTCACTCAGAGGCTTGGCTGCAAAACACTTGTCAGGTTCGGCTCCTCACTTGCACTTTCGATTGATGATCCAGCTATGACCATTAGACACCTTCCAGCCGAACCTACTTCTTTTGCCACATAATCCCTTCCATGAGTGGGCTTTCTAACTTCTTCATCTTCAGAGTCGGTAGACCAAACTTCAACGCCACCGAACTCATCTTCATTTGCATTTTCCTATACAATCAAGGCATTCATAGAACTTTTAGTTGCTTTCTTTTTCTTGATCTCTTCAAACTTGCGCATATAGTATGCCTCGTCATCTTCACATCTCTTTTCTCAACCATTTTCCTTACCATGCAATCTTTGGCAAAGTGATTCTTGTCGTGACAGTAATTGCAGTCAAACCTAGAGTCTCCCGCAAGCTAGCTCTCCTTCTTGTCATCATCCTTTTGAGAAGAATTTTTCGCTTCATCCTTCACCTTCTTAGAGCTGTAACTACCCTGCCAATTTCGGTTCTTGTTGACAGGAAATTTTCTTCGTGCAAACTTCTTTGGATTGGTAACCATCAAAGCATCCTCCTCGCTTGTAAGGTCAACTTCAGACATATTAGACTCTTCTTCCTCATCTTCTATGCTTTTTCCTTTTGAGACAAGGGTCAGTAACCCCACACCTGAAACTACCTTTGCTTCTTTGGTCACTACACTTTCATGGGACTTAAGTATTCCCACAAGTTTCGCTAGTGAGTAAGATTTAAAATGTTCATGTGCTTTCACGATTAAGACCACGACCATCCATTCTGGTCTGAGGCCGTTCATGAAGGTCACCTTCTGATCGATCAACTTTCTTTCTATTCCGTGGTTGATCATCTTACTTAGGATATGATGGAACCGATCAAAAGTTTGTATGAGTTTTTCTTTTGGTTTCTATTCGAAAACTCCAAATTCTAACAGCAACAAGGTTTGGATGGAGCGTTCTAGATCTTCATCGATTGAATAAAGCTCTTTCAACCTATCCCATATTTCTTTGGCCGTCATGCATGAAACAACCAA
This sequence comes from Lactuca serriola, assembly GCF_051521515.1. Lineage (NCBI taxonomy): Eukaryota > Viridiplantae > Streptophyta > Magnoliopsida > Asterales > Asteraceae > Lactuca > Lactuca serriola. The sequence continues at coordinate 362,807,795 of NC_136411.1, forward strand.
CCGAAAAGTGTCAGACTACAAGGCGAATCTGATCATTCTCATTGCCTTTACATTACATAGCAACTTTTGTTTCTCGTCTTGTGGCATCTTCTCTACATCCACCACCAGCTTGTTATATTCCTTTTGAGACTTAACTGTTGTGTTCGTTCCAGGATGAACAAACAGCCCAAGAGTGATAGCTTCCTAGATGAGATAGCCATTGTCTTCAGATCCAACCACGTAATCTTCAAAGTGATGCGCCCACACTTCATAGTCTTGAGTGTAAAGAATGGGAATTCGGGTAGTTGATCCAAGGTTGTTTGAGATGTTGATGGGATTTGTTTGCGAATCTTCATGAGACATGGTGAGCTTCTAGAATCAAACCTCTAAACTTCAGATTAGGGTTTTTATCATAAACAGAGTTACCATCGATATGAAAAAGATGGCTTCTATTTATACGATAAAAGCGGAAACCCTAAAGAATTTCGAATACAGAAGGAATGTGTATTGATCACACAGTCTCCTGCTCTGATACCAATCATTGAAACAAAGTTCAATCAGGATCGTTAGATTCTAGGTAGTCAAACAATTAAGAACATAATTATGAACACAATAATGGCTTTAAATGAGTCGTATTAATAATGCTTTAACACCTCAGACGAGCTCGATAAAGAACTTCGATTGTAGAGGTGTTTAGGGTTACAAAATAATAAACGTAAAATCAACTCCCTAATTCTAATGCATACATGCATGCACATTTATAGTTTAACCCTACTAGATAATCATGGATGGACAAGCCCAATCCAGATACAAAATACAAGCCCATGACGCAACACAATTAAACTCAACAGTTAAATTAGTGAGACAAAGAAAAGAAAAGTTCAGAGACATTTCTAAAAATATTCTTTCTCTTTATAACTAAAAGTACACATTAGTTAATGAATTAATCGTGTGATTAATGTCCGCATTTAATATTTGTCGGTTACAAATTTGACCTCTAATTCATGTGTATAAATAGTGGTTGTGGGTAACTAAATGTAATACCCCAATGAATAAAAAAACTAAAAAACTCTCTTCTTCTCCAATTTATCTTCTTCATATTCTTGTTACATCAAAGATAGAATCTAGGCATATTGAAGGTTCGGGTGGCCTAGAAGAACCACTTCAAGTTGTTGTATCCTGGGAAACAAGCACCCGATAGTTGACGAATTTTCTTTCAGCACAATGTGCTAAATAGATGCCTCAACTTTATATATTTTCTTGTTTTCTTTCGTCCATTTCCGTAACATTATTCCTATAATCTTAAAACAAATTCGTTTGTACGAAACAAACTATAAACCAGAAACAATTTTATTTGCATTATTTTGATATTGTATGATTTTCACGAGGAAAGCGGGACAATGAAAGAAAAAAGGTTTTGTTTTTATATTTTTGGTTTTAACTATAGTCCAGAAAAAACCACTTCTATATTTTTTGTTCTTGGCCGAATTTTGTTAAAAATGACATTCTTTTGGGAAACACAATTTTGTTTATTAAAAAAAAACTTTGTTTTATTAAAAACAACATTGTTTTGTGAACAACTGTGACTTAATAAAAACAACATTGTTTTGTGAAAAATAGTTTTGTTTAGTCTAAAATAGCATTAAAACAACTTGGTTTTGTTAAAAACAACATTGTTTTGTGAAAAACAGTTGGGTATTTATCATAAAAGTCTCAAACTTTTGATAAAAGTTTCAATTTACTCTAAAAAATGAATAGAATAGCCGAAAAAACCGGCTAAACCTTACACTTTAATCCCGTTTGATCTGTTCAGCAGGTCATCTATGCCACATGAGATGCCAACTGAACAAGCGCCGATGTGGATGCTAATGTGGCATGCCACATCCATATCTAAAAATCGGATTTTTAATAGAAAAAGAAGAAAGTGGGATCCAAACCCACCGCCTCTAAATTACAAAGTCACCCACATTCCACTAGGCTAGAAACATTTTATTAATTTCCTTCCTCAAAGATTGATATAATGCTTTAAATGTTGAAGCTTTTAATGCAATTATTATTAGGGTTATTGTCGTTGTAGCCGAACAGTGTTTTGTATATTGGTTTAAATGGTCCCTTGTGACTTTTATTTTAATTTAGGGGTACATACTTGTGTTTTACCGTTCTAAAATGTTATTATAAAAAACATGAAGGGGTCACCCGGTGAACCCCTTCCTAATCATCAGTTTTGATATGCCATGTGGATTTGGTCAACTGAAATTCTCAACAAACCCTAACCCCTTCCTAATCACCTCATTTTGCAGACAGACCTCCATTACTTTTCGGTGCTCTACATCCCCGGTACCTACATTCAAAACGAAGAGAGAGAGAATTATGTGTCGACTGCTTCATCTTGTGACACGATGTCAAACACCGGCGCCATTAGGTGCTGCACTCGCTGCGCATTAGAGAAGACGTTACAATGAAGAACAACTATGTGTGGTCTGAAGACGTTATGCAAAGCCTGCGGTGTGAGACTCAAATTAGGTCACTTGGTTTCAGAGTATCATCCGACGGCGTACCGGTGGTGTTGATCTCCCATTAATATTTGACAGTGCTCTGGTACTCTTACTCCTTGATCTGCTGTGAAACAACGTGTTCTATAGTCGGAAGTTTATAGTTCTGACTATGAGATTAAGCTTCATAATGATGCACATGAATATAATCCCTAAAATAAAACTAAAGACGAAAGCACGAAATGTAAGCTGGTTTTGCGATGGCGAAACCTTCCAGCTCTCGGATAACCTCTCAATAGACTCCAACTTCATATCCTCCATGTTTCTCTTCTCCTCATTTCCGTTCCGCAAATCATCTTCCTGTTAAATGTTTCAAGAATTCCGTTCCATCGTTGTAATTGATTGTTAGTTATGATTCTGAAATTGATGACTCAAGAGATGAAATCGAAGTCCTGAAGTGTGAAGTTGAGGGCTAACTAATAGTTTTGCAGTTCTAAATCTACGTTTTGTTATTGGGGGCATTTGAATCGGTGGGAAGGGGATGGGATTGTTCGTTATATTGCCAGTGATTTGTAGACAAGAGGAAAGATGTAGGAGATGGGGGTCAGTAATTTCAGGGGTGGGTCTGAGCTATTGTTGAATAAGAACTCATCTTCAAGAACACTTCAATGTAACTTTAATTTATGTGTAGATTTGGTTTAAGAAATTCCAAATATCAACTGTTAAAGAAGGTGAAGCTTCTTCTATTGATGGAGGAGGGGGTAGATTAACATAATCAACTTTAAGTTGGCAGTTGACTAAATGGGCGTAATAACTTTTAGCTTCCATGGCAACGGTGAGTCGACTCACCACTGACTCATTGTTGACTCACCTGCTTAGTTGGCAATTGACAAGGCAATGCAACCTTCAAAATAGGTAAAGGTATGAAATTAACTGGTAAAACACAAGTTTGTACTATTCAAAGGAAAAAAAAATCACCAGGGACCATTTAAACAAAAATACGAAACATTGTTAGGTTAGAGTGAGAATAACCCTTATAATTACTATTATTATTATTATTATTATTGTTATTATTATTATTATTATTATTATTATTCTATTTAAAAACGTAAATATAAATAAAAAATAATAAATAAATATATTAAATGTAGAATCATATTTTTTACATATTTATATCATTTTTTTATTTTAACGTATTTATATATATATATATATATATATATATATATATATATATATATTACATATTTACGTATTATTTAAACTATTTTAAAATATGTTTATGTATTTTAAACGCATAAATACTGCTAGGTCTAGTATTGTGTTGCGTCTATTGGGCTCGTTAGCTAGTCCATGTTTTGTCTCCGGTATGGGCCTGTCCATCCGTGAGTTTAGTAGGGTTTATTATAAATAGATGCTTGCATGCATCCTAGAACGTAATGATTATAAACGATTAGATAAGTATTTTCAAGCATATTCATCGTTCTTGTTTTGTAACCATAGAATCCTCTACAACAGAGGTTCTTAGTCGAGCTCTGCTGAGGATTGAGTAATCGAATCATTCGACTCATTGAGATCCATACTTGTGTTTTATTTCACTGTTTTTACGTTCTTTATTTACCAGTTACAAAGATCTAATCGATCAAAGAGTTATTGTAACTCATCAATTTTCGATTGGTACTTTCCATACCACGAAGATCATTGTCTCCGACACCTCAAAATTTCCCTTCAACGGTTCAATCCCTGAATCGATGTACGACGATGTTCCTGCTGACAGCCGGATTATAACAACATACAAGGAGTTCCGACGCTCTGGTCCGAGAGAGCTTACTCCTGAGATGCTCAAGTCCATTCACGATGCTGACAAGCTGCCCCAAGAGGAAAGAAGACTGATAAGGGCAAGCAGGTTGCAAAAGGAGCGAAAGGCCCATCTCCCAAGAAGAGAAAAACCACGAAGGCTGTCCAATCCCCTCCGATGAAGAAGAGGAAAACCCAACCAAGGCGAAAGATGATTATCGCTTCTTCCTCAAGCGAATCTGAGGGAGAGGGTTCTGATTCTGACGGATCTCCTCGTGGTAACACTCCACCACGTTCGCCTATACCAGAGATTCACATTTTCACTTCTCCAATTTCTTCTCCACCAGTTACAATTCCTATTTCTATTCCCCCCATAACCTCCACCACTCAAATACTATCCACCTCCATCCCAGTACCCCCCACCCATCTTTACAAAAGCAACAACAACAACTTCAGAAGTAAGAACCAATGTATCTGATATGGGGGTTCATACTGACGCACCCAAATCCACCTCAGCACCCGAACCCACACCAACAACCGAACCTACCACCCAACCCGAACCTACTACAACTACCGAGCCTCCACCCTGACCACCACCCTCACCTCAGACAACAGAGGACGAAGAACCATTCCTTGGCAGAGAGGACATGACCTTCGATTCGGTGTACTGCAGTCCGTTTCAAGTTCAGAGTGACGATGATGACGATGCTCCTCTCACAAAGAAGCATCTCAAAGAGCTTCACGATAAAATCGATTCGCTAATCGCCTCATCTTCTACATCCCATTCCTCCATCTCTGAAGCTGCTATTCAGCAGATTGTTGATGTTTTTTCCAAAGCTCATCAAGTCTCGCTAGACTCCGCCACTGCAGCCATTGATGCCTCCACCAAAGCCTGTGAGGCAGCGACCGAAAAAGTCGATAAACTATTTACTGATGCTTCTTCTTTATTACAATCTTTTCAGGAATCTGCTGAAGCCACCAAAACATCGTTGGAACTAATTGTCAACCAGCTGGCTACATTAGTTGCATCAGAGCTGAAGTCGTTTGTTTCTCTTCGTCAAACTCTTTCTGACGACCACTCAGCTTTCAAAACAAGCATTGAGGAGCGCCTCTCCAAGCTTCAAGAAGACTTAGCTGCTGAGAACTCCCTCATGGATGCTCTTGCAAGGAAGACTACCGCTCTTAAGGTCAAGAGTATTCAACTCTCCAACTCACAAAAGGAGATTGAGTCTCTTCGATTTGAAAGAGAGATAATTTCTTCGTGTGTTTCGGATGTCCACTCAATTATCTCCAACATCCTGGAAGCACATGACCCAATAATCAACTATTCTGTCAGGCGAACTCTTGCAGAAAAATGTGCTCCTGCCCTCTCTCTACTGAGCAAGATTGAAGGGCTCCTTGATTTTGTGTCCATTCTGAAACAAGGAGGTGAAAAAGAGAATGTGTCTCAACCGCCTCCTACTTCAACAGCAACTCACACAACCGAACCTCCTCCAGTAGGCCAAGCCTCAGGTTCCGGTGTGAAAGACAAGGGCAAGAAAATTGCTGAGGAGAGCGACGATGATGATAAGGAGACAACTACCGACCTTTTAAAGAGACAGGGTCGAGATAAAGTTGCAGACATCAGTGCTCGTGTAGCTAGAGAGGCTGAATAAGCTGAAAGAAGACAAAAAGAAGCTCACGACCTTCTCGAGAGCAGGAAAACGCTTTTTCCTCGTTGGACTCTTGAGAAGCTACTGAAAGAAGCCATCGAAACACCCAGCATCTTGTGGCTAGAACCGGTCATCTCTCTTGATCATGATAATACTATCGATTCTCAGTTCGACATCCCACTAACCCGAAAGGCGTTTGTATTCCATGCCTTTGACAACGTTGATGAGTTCCCTCATCCTCATCCAAAGGTTGATCGGGACTTAGTCGAATTCTATCTGACGGTCGCTCAACCACAGTACCAAACATGGAGCGCTCAGAAGATTATCAATGTTCGGGTTCTAAAGCCGTACAAGGAAGGAAACTTCACTAATGTTCGGTTTAAGGTGCTAAGGGGATCTGCTAAGAACGAACATGCCATCTCGCTTGCTGATCTTCCCAACTTGAATCCACATGACTGGATCATCTTGCACAACATCCTTCTTACTAATGAAGCAGAATATGGTCCGATCATCGACCACATCAAGAGGATGCTTGTTTGTTACATTATGGAAGTCGCCAAGATGGATCAGGAGATTGTGACTGTATTCAAGAAAAAGCCTACCATCTCTCCTGTTGGCTCAGCAAGTGACCTAAACATGATGCAGATGGGAAAGATAGACCAGAAGAGAAACTCTGTTATGTTTACCAGAAACGAAGGCCAAAAATGTCTTTTCGATTTGGCAGACAAACATCTCTATACGACTGCATGTCTAGAGCATGTCTTAGGAATTATCCATCGGTGCAAGCAGAACACAGCGGATGATAAAAAGTACTTTGACGACAAGATTCAATGGTACATTTGCTTCAGACAGACTATCCTTGCGCTTATCTTGCGTCTGTTTGATACAACAAAGAAAGTTCCTGCTGCTGGTCCAAGCAAGAAGAAATGATAGTCTCGCTCCAAATTGATGCAACAGGGGAGATTGTTAGCTCCAGTATTGTGTTGCGTCTATTGGGCTCGTTAGCTAGTCCATGTTTTGTCTCCGGTATGGGCCTGTCCATCCGTGAGTTTAGTAGGGTTTATTACAAATAGATGCTTGCATGCATCCTAGAACGTAATGATTAGAAACGATTAGATAAGTATTTTCAAGCATATTCATCGTTCTTGTTTTGTAACCCTAGAATCCTCTAAAACGGAAGTTCTTAGTCGAGCTCTGTTGAGGATTGAGTAATCGAATCATTCGACTCATTGAGATCCATACTTGTGTTTTATTTCACTGTTTTTACGTTCTTTATTTACCTGTTACAAAGATTTAATCAATCAAAGAGTTATTGTAACTCATCAAATACTTTTATACATTTTTATATATAATTTTGCGTAATTTAATGTATTTTTATATGTTTTTATTATAGTTTTTATATATGTATGTACTTTTTGAAGTATAATTAAATATTATATATATATATATATATATATATATATATATATATATATATATATATATATATATATATATATATATATATATATATTAGGTATTTTAAATGTATAAACGTATTTTATACATATTTATGTGTATTTTTTGTATTTTACGTAAAAAATTACCTAATAATATAAATAACTACATATGAAATATGTTTATCTATTTAAAATACATAAAAATACATAAAAATGAATAAAAACACTTAAGAAAACCATATAAATATGTAAATTAATATATAAAGATACATAAAAATACACACAAATATGTATACATATGAAAAAATAAGTTCATGCATTTAAAATACATAAATATACATCAAACATATTTCAAAATACTTAAAAACTACATAAAACATAAAAATACACATATAAATACATAAAAATATGTTCATAAATTTAAAATACTTAAAAATATATATAAATACTTATATATATATATATATATATATATATATATATACAAAAACACATAAAAATACTTAAAAATCTATATAAATAAGAAAAAAAATACGTTTATACATTTACTATATTTATTTTTGAAGTATTATAATTATTTGCGTTCTTAAAAATAATTGTAATAATAATAATAATAATAATAATAATAATAGTAATAACAACAACAATAAAATATTAAAAGTTTCATTATTTGAAGAATTACATGCAAACTTTGAGGGATGAAAGAATGAAAAAGTTTCTCGCCTAGTGGAAAGTGGGTTTTTTTGTATATGGGTGGTGGTGATTTCGAATCCGACTCCCCTCGGTTTCTATAAAAAAATCAATTTTTGCATTTTAAATAGTCATATGTTGGCATAAGTGACCTAATGAATAGGTCAAAAGGGATTAAAGTGTAAGGTTTAGCCGATTTTTGGACTGTTGTATTCAATATATATATATATATATATATATATATATATATATATATATATATATATATATATATATATATATATATATATATATATATATATATATATATATATATATATATAGAGGACTAAATTGAAACTGTGTCCAAAAAGTTTAGGACTTTTCCGATAAAAACCCACAATAATTTTTTCAGTCAAAAATATATTCAATTTCATGAATAACAACTTTAGAAATCATAAAACAACTTGATTTTACTGAAAAACAGCAATGAAATTAGGAAAACAACCATGAAAAATTAGAAAATGAACATTATTTTTGCCGAAAAAGCCATTTATGTAGTTTTAGCTGGAAAACAATAGAGTTTTTACAGTTTTGCTAAAAAACTGCATCAAATTTAAAAAAAATTAGCATCACATTTGCTTGTTTAAGATATACGATTTTAGTTTTCCGAGATACCACATTTTTTAGAAATAATTTGTTGATTTCAGAATTTAGAATTCATAATTTTTGTTTTCAGATATCACTTTTCAGGTTTTAGATCCCAGCATTCTAGTTTTATCAGAAATTTGTTTTATATATTAGTTTTATCATAATTTTTGTTTTCTGAATTCAAAATCAGATTTCATAAATTTTGTAGCATATTTTGAATCCGATTGTGTATCAGATTTCTAATTCAATCATCAGATTTCTAGATTTTTAGATTATATTTTATATCAGATATTGAATCATTTTTATTCATCAGAAATTAAGCTTCAAAATTTCTATATTAGAAGGTTTTCATCTATTTTCTGTATCAAAAGTCTCAGAGTTTCTGCATCAGAGTTTTGTATTTCTGCATCAGAAATGAAGTTTCATTATTGTTGCAATATTGATTTTAATTCTATTGAGTTTTGTCCAAGAAAGAGACATAAATATTTTTTTTGGAGATTGGAAGTTTAACAATTACATTTGGTATATAAATGATTTCTAAAATGTCACCATCGATAAAGTAATGAGTTCCTAAGTGAACTCTATGGATGCTAACTCCATTGAGTGATGAACTAATATGGGTGCTACCTGTCATGTGTGCTTAAAGAGGGAGTGGTTCAAGAACTTTAAAGTGGTTCATATCTAATGTTTTTTTTCAAGTTGAGGCAGCAAGTTATTCTTGGAAATGTGATTCTAAACACTTAAATATGGTGGTTAAAATATTACAGTAATGGTACCATCCATAAAATATCAAACACCTAACGATGTGTTGTACGTTCTAGAGATTTCTAAGAACTTAGTCTTTGGATGTTTGTTGAACAATCATGGATTTTGCTTGGTTTTTTGAGTTCGATAAGTTTGTATTAACCAAAAGGGTATGATTGTAGGCAAGAGCTATGTGGTTGGTGGAGTGTTTAAAATTCCATGTAATGGTTATAAGCCTAAAATCAATGAGAAGATTTGTTCTTCCACTTACTTGCTTGAGTCTTCTAATGTATGGCATGCTAGGCTAAGACTTGTTAATTTTGACACATTAAGATAGTTAATCAAATTTGAACACATACATACAACTCAAAATATGGATGCAACACATGTGTTGAATCAAAGTTAACATAACAATCATTCAAGTTCGTTGAAAGTACAACTAAACCCCTTGGATTAATTCACACAAATGTGTATGATATGAATTCAGATCCATCCATAGGTGGAAATAAGTACTTTATCACTTTTATTAATGATTGCGCAAAACTATGTTATGTCTATTTACTTAAAAGTAAAGATGATACAATAGACAACTTGAAAGTGTATAAAAGCGAAGTTGAGAATCAACCCAACAAAAAGATTTAAGTACTAAGAAGTGATTGCGGAGGTGAATATGTATATCACCATTTAAATAATTTTGTGCAAATCATGGTATAATAAATGAGATTAATGCACCTTATTTGAAATGATGAATGTAATGTTGTTAAGTTTTAGGTTACCACCCTTAATATAGGGGAAGTTGTGTTATCGACAAGTTACCATGTAAATAAGGTAACCCTAAAGAAAATGAATAAAACACCATCCAAGTTATGGACAGGTATAAAACCATCCTACAAATGCATTCAAGTGTGGGGGTGTCTCGCAAAAGTTGTTATACCTAACCCCATGGGTGTAAGGATTGGACATTAGATTGGTGATTGCATTTTTTTGGTTATGCGCAAAACAATAGTGCATATTGTCTTCTTATACACAACTATAAAGTAAAAGGAACAATAATGGATTCTATCTCTCCAAATCACACATGATAGCTAGTGCATATACAACCAACATGTAAACCACTATGCAATAAATGGGTTTTTCAAGATGAAAATGAAAACAAATAGATTCAAAGAATATAAGAATCAGTTAGAACATATCGGTCTATGATTTCAATAGAAATATACACCGATTTCATGTTTGTTAATTTAGAATCAAATGATACTTCTATACTCCAAGAAGCTATTTCTATTAAATCCAATAATATTTGTTAGAATTCATCAAAAGATGATAAATGTTTCGATAAATATTACGATATTAAAAGGACTATGAATGGAAATATAAGTATTCCATATTGGGAATCATATGGTCGTTTCTTAATTGAACATATTGGATTAAGTTGTAAAAACTAATAATGGTTCTATCGTTTGAACTGTTGAGTTAGAGAAATCACTGCAGTTTAGTGGGTTTCCACATGAGAAGTAAGAGTTTATGACATATTTGAAATATATGTTTGGATTACAAACATAAGCATGTCTTGATTAATTTCATTTGTATGCTCTTATAATTATATGTCGTTGTAACTTCTCGAAATTTGGAAGTATATCATTCTGATATCAAAACTAAAAATTCTAAACATAGTTTTAGAAATATAAATCTACATGGAGCTGCCAAGCAGTTATTTTACCTGAGGGAAAGCGACAAAATGTGAGTAGTAAATTAATTATATGATTAAAGCAAGATTTGGAACAACGGGTACCAATGCTTTGAATATGTCATTCAACATCAATGGATGTGATGAAATAGATCCATATAAATGGGACTTTAAAATGCTATTCTATTTTATGACACATTAGGATCCTTGAGATAGGATGCCTAAAGAATTTTACATGCAGATGGTTAAAGAAATAAATTGCATGGGAAAATACGATATTTGCAAGAAAACTCATGTATGTAATATTCATAATTACATATTGCCAATGTTAGTGTGAATTCACAAATACATGTAGTACATATGCTTATCGTATTATGTTGACACAATTATGCATATTCAATATTGGTAATTATGGTGTAGTAATAACCATATTGATAATTGTCAACATTTTTTGGAAAATATAGGAGAACAAATTTGCAAGTTTATCCAAGGTTGGACAATGAACTAAAAGTATCTGTAAGTTCTTGGGAGATGTCCCATGATGAGCTAATAACTCCTATATGTTTACATGATGATGTAAATAATGGTGAGTATATACATATTTATCAAGGACATAAAACCATTCACCATCAACTCTCAAGTTGAAATATCTTTAATGACTATATAAACTCAAAACAAGATTGCGGATCCACTAACAAAATGCTTGAAATGAGAGGCCGTTGTGAGGAATGATACTAAAACCCATGAATTAATTAGTTATTGCGAAGGAAAACCCAACCTAGTTGACTAGAGATCCCAAGTGTAAAGCCCTAAATCTAGGAACCAAACCAGTGATCAAACAATGAGCAATCAAACAATAACAAGAATGGAGTAGAAGAAGGAATTACTCAAGCAATGCACATGTTTATATAACCATAAGCTTTAGGTATACCTTAAAGAACACACACATTGACCGTAAACACACTTAGATACATCACCTCACTGTGACAGAATCTGACACTATTTATAGGAATAGACTGGCCGTGAACATGGTTCACGGTGAACACGATTTCATGGCCGAACACCCGTTCATGACCTTGAACACCTCCACAACCGCAAACAAACACCAAAACACACATTATAGGACCAAGACTCTATTAAGACCTATATGAATAGTTGCCTAGCCCAAACCACTTAAGTTGTGACTTATCAATCTCCCCCTTGGTTTGAGGCTAGCAAGAATTCAGTCTTCTCCTATCTTGGCTTCTCCAAAAACATCACATATGATTTTACCATAGCTCCTATCCATTGCCTCTTGTTAATGATCTTTGCAACCACTCATGTGAACTCCTTGGCAGCCGGCTACATAATCTCTGACTTGCAGATAATTTGATGACTAGCCAAGGTGTGAATATCTCTCTCACTGAACTGCATAAGATCTTTTGTGTTAGACAGACGCAGAACACCTTCTTTAAACTTGATAGAATCTGTGGTTATGGCCTCATCGTACATGCGAAATTCCATTTTATCTAGATATCCCTCACGAATGCGAAGAGGAATAGGAATTTCATTTAACTGTTTAGTTGTCGGCCACAACACTATCTTCATAGGTTCGTTGGTTCGGAGGTCGAGCACATCCTTGTCTGTTCTAATAAGAGACTATAATTTTCGTTCCAGGAAACTTCTCCCTGAGTTGCCTCTCTAGGAATACTTTGAATTCAAAGGCCGTAGAGTTATGAGTTGGATTGTGAAATGGAGCAACCGAAAGTTCCGTAAGATCAACTCTAGTCTAGGAACAAAAGGCATGAGTATCCATGTAATATTCTGTGTGAACTGAGTTCCTTTTCACCATCCACAGTTTTAATTCATCTTTGTATTCCTACATCTTGATTCTCGATCGATCGCTAAAATTTTCCCCGAACCTCCTTTTTCAAGATCGGTTATACTGAGTTGAGGTTTGTCAGCACTAAGGCTTTCATCAGAGTTCTTCATGAAAAGCAATCCTTATTTCCTTTCAGCAGAAACCTTCCTCTTTGCTTGCCCGATAGTGATTCGAGGTATGGTACTGACATGTTCTTTTTTGAATCGAATGACAACTCCTGTGGTTCTGGTAGGTGGAAGATCCATCGGGTTGTCACGCTGAGAAGGTTGGACAGGGACAAAGGAAAAACCTTCAGTGGAAAAGGTTGTTCGACTGATGACTTGAACTTGTCTCCAAGTTCTTCAAAAAGTTTGTTCTTCAAATCATAATAGCACATGGTCAAAGCTCCAAAGTGAGTTTGGGGATCGGTTATCTGTTTTGACTTGGATTGGTTGTCTGCTTCAAGATCCAAAACTTGAATGTCAAGTTTTCCTATCAAAACATCATTTTCAATGACCGTCTGCTTTAACACTCCTATTTTAACCTTGAGCTCTGAGTTGGATGGATCCACTCCCCTTGAGTTGTCTTTCTCAATAGATATGCTTTTTGCATGAGGAGGAAGACCTGATGCTTCTTGTACTACCAAGGCCCTTGCAAGCCTCATAGAAGCGATTTCGTGAGTAGGTCTTGGTGGGGAGAAACTTCCAGGAGCTGAAGAGCTCCCGGTTTCAAACATAGTGCGTGGTCGTTCTTGTGTTTGAACGATTAGCGTAGTAAATAGTGTTGTGATTGCAGGTTGTGTCGGCGAAGCCTGTTCCTGAATGAGTACTCCAGGCCTCGAATCTTGTCTTATTCTTTTAAAAGGAGGCTGGGAGGTCTGAGTCATAAGCGGATCACTCACAGATGGCATAGAAGTTGGAATGTCAACATTAAGGGGAGGAATCCTTGATGCTGCATCCGTATCCATTGTAACAACATCCATCTGTTTTGAAGCAGGAGGCATCACTTCTTGAACATCTTCTACTTCCCTTGACTCCGTTTCCGGTTGTGCAACATCATGGTCACCGCTAAAGAAGGAGTCGAGGTCCTTATTTGTTGGACAATAATCATTAATAAAATCGAAAGACATGTCAATATCATTGGGCCCAAACATGTCACCACCAAAAATCGAATCATCATTACTAAAACCTTCATCATCACCATCATCATCCGCTTTTTCACCCTCATCGAAATCACTTTGAACATCCACATTTATCATGTTATCATGTTCCTCTGCTATGATTGCAACAGGGGGAACTCCTTCATCTTCGTGCTCAGTGACGGTTATGACATCATCGTCAGATTCCATGTGGTCAGAGGAGTCGTTAGACTTAGATGCATCACTTAACTCTGCAAACAACACGAACTTCACCAAAGGGTATTTTCCTTCAATCATAAACTTACCCTTACGGTTCTGTTTTTTTAAACCATAGGTGTTTGACCCAAGCGATTTCATGTCTAGTGTTTCTCCTCCTTGTTTAATCTTCTGGTAGCTGTTGTTGATGATCATGTAGGAATCTTGGGTACATAAGGAATTTATCTCGTTACTTTCCTTCAACATTCCCAATCAATTCATCGATGATGTACTTGGAGAAGTTGAATTCAAGACCTGCGGCAAGAGCGACGATATCACCTGTATCAGTCAAGAAATTTCATCCGCCTCAGATTTGTTTCCTAAGATGCAGCTCACGAGGACATGAGCTAGAAACCTCCATTATGGTGGTAACAACTTTTTGATGGTTGGAGGAAATTCACTTTCATATCCCATTTGTTCGATGATTTCCTGTGTTTGATCCATTGCAATCTCAGTCAGAAAAATTGGTTGATCATCAATTCTCAGAACATCTCGGATGATCTGCTCTTTAACAACAATTTTCTTCCTTTAACAGTTGCTTCAAAAAATTTTGAACCACAATCTCCCCTTTTCACCACTACAGTGCTCCAAAACACTTTAATCTGGATTTGGTAGATCAATGGATTCAATGTCAGAGCATCACTTCTTCAAACCATGCACCATTGACTTGAATTCACTATGGGTTGCTAGTGGGTCCACCAAAAAGATCACCACGTTGTGCCTGTCAGCAAACTTAATTCAACCATTTTTGATCTGCACTTAACCAAGCCAAGTGAGAAAATATTTTATTTAAACATTTAAGATTAAGGTTTTACTCATTAAACTATTTAATTAGGCTTCAATGGTGATTAAGTGTTAAAAACAATGATTTATGTTCAAAAGTTTGGGGTTTACGGTCAGAGAGGGAGTTTACGGCCATAAACCCTTTAGGGGCCGTAAACGCCAACAGGTGAGATTCTTCGATTAAAACCCTCAATCCCGGTCGATTTCGAGTTAGATTAGCATTATGGAGACCGCCATAGTCATATCTATGAGAGTAAACCAACAATTTTGGGTCGAGAGAGAGAGAGAGAGTTCTTAAGGAGTCTTTGACCGCAAATTAAAACAATGAGAAAGAAGTGTTTACAGCCGAAAATGGTAGCTCTTATACATGGACCCAAGAACCGGTCCAACATCCATGGGCTACGGCCATAGATGCTTCAAATTAAGCCCAATACTCTAAAATGTTTAAAAATATTGCATTTTGAGGACTTTAAAAAATAAAATAAAATCTAAAAAATTTTAAACTAAAAAATAAAAACTTAATTTTTGATTTTTAGCAAAATAAAAATAAAAACTAAAAATAAAATTGAAATTAAAATGGATTAACACTAATTTCTCTTTCATCATTGCTAATATTATTTTTGTGATTTTGGGATCAAAGTTCTTAGAGAACCTTAATTTGTTTATCAGTACCTCTTACTTCATGAATAGATCTGGTCAATTGCCGATACAGTGGTTCACTTAGACACGAAAGATTGTGACAATAATAGGAAATATTACAAGTGACAAGACATTGTGACCTGATGATTAAGGACCATTTATATGACGATGACCAAGGATATTGTTGTCCACCTAAATTGGGTAGTGAGATCTACAGAGAACCTATTAATTGATCAGTTTTAGATGTGCTAGAACATGTTTCCCGCTTCCTGATATACCCTTGTAATCAAGAACTTCGAGATACTCCTTACTTTAGGTGAGCAGACAATTATTATGCGAGAAGAAAGATTTATAATGCATATGTTGTACACCTAGGTCGGATCTCTTCCAATCACACAAAGGGTGAAACATATGACTAAATTGAGTTTAGAGGGATTGAGAATTAGAATGGTGCATATGATGTGTACCAGATCGGATCGTTAATCACACAAAGGAGACAACATATGGCTAACAGGTAGAAAGAATTGCATAGAAGGAGATGTAGAGAGATATAATTGCATATGTTGCAGTCCAGGTCGGATCTTTCAATCACACAGAGGAGGCAAAATATGATTGACAGAATGAAAGCAAGAAAATAACCTTCTATAGACCTAAGTTATCGGAATTCCCCGGTCGCCCCGTCAATATCGGAATTACGGCCAGAGTCCATACCTCGAGGAAAAGTTAAACAATGGTTCTAGATACATATTATTTAGTGTAATCCGTAGATTCGCATGCATATCCCCCTGCTCAATCTATCTGAGCGTCGTATTGTCAGGCTAAACCGAACTATCTAGGTTAAGATTTGTCAAGTCTCTAGATTCCTCAAGTTCATTTGATCCTAATCAAGTCCATTTAAATCTTTTATGCCTACTAGCGCATTAAGACAGAGCCTAGACAATTCAACTTTGATACTTTACACAAATTCAAATTGTCTGTTATCACCAAGTTTATATGAATTCCCAACACATCACTTATAGACCAGCTATTTTTGGATTTCAAAATTTTTAATTTTTTTTTAATATTTTTGAATTTTCTGATTATTTTTTGTTTTTGTGTTTATTCCCCCCCCCCCCCCCCCCCCCTTAAATTTGTGCATAAGAGAGAAAGAAAATTTAAATGCGCAAATTTAAACTATTCTAAAACAATAATCAGTCTTCAAAATAGATCATTTTCAAAAAACCCACAAACACATTGAATCAAGCGTTGTTAAATGGTTTTGTGAATAGATTCACCACATTATTAGCAGTGGGCACCTGTTCCAACCGAATGAACGAAGGCTCGAAACAATCTCTGATAAAATGCACTTTAATGTCGATGTACTTGGTTTTTGAGTGCTGGACTGGACTTTAGCAATTTGAATTGCAGCCTCATTATGACAAAAAATATGGGTTTCTTGAAAATTCAAACCATAGTCCACCAGCTGATGTTGGATCCATGTGACATTAGAAAAACAGGCATAAGCAGCAACAAATTCTGCCTCTGCCGTTGAGGTTGAGACTGTATGATGTTTCTTGCACTGCTAGGACACCAACCGATCTCCATGAAGTTGACATCCCCCCGACGTTGATTTCCTGTCAAGCTTACATCATCCGTACTTACTGTCAGCAAAAGCATATAAATAAAATTCAATATTTTTTGGATACCAAAGACCAAATTTTGTGCTACCTTTGAGATATCGAAAAATTCATTTGACAACAAATAAATGGGAGAATTTAGGATTCGCCTGGTAACGCGCGCACTGACAGACCGCGAACACGATGTCTGACCTGCTCGCGGTCAGATACATCAACAATCCGATCATCGACATGTATTTGGTTTGATCTCTGGACACGCCATTAGGATCTGGAGTCAACAAGGGTCGCTCGGCCATTGGCTTCAAGGCAGGTTTTGCGTCTCTGAACCCAAACTTCTGTAGCATATTTTCAACATACTTGGCTTGATGAATCAGGATTCCGGTTGAATCTTGTTTGACCTGAAGCCCCATAAACATGGTCATCTCTCCCAAAGAAATCATCTCGAATCTCTTCTTCATAAAGGCTTTAAAGTCCTTGCACAACTGTGGACACGTTGACCCGAATATAATGTCATCAACATATATTTGCACCCGAATCTGATCCGCACCAATTTGCTGAATGAACAGGGTTTGTTCGATTTTTCTTCGTGTATATCCTTGCTTGAGCAATTGCTTTGTAAGAGTTGCATACCACGCCCTTGGAGCTTGATGTAACCCATATAGACGTGATTCAGAAACTTTGAGTTGACAAACCCAGGAGGTTGATTAACGTAGATTTCTTCCTTCACAGCGCCATATAGGAAGGTAGTCTTGACGTCCATCTAGTAAACCTTAAAGTTCATGTAAGATGCATACACGACGAAAATGCGAATAGCCTCCAAGCGAGCAACCGGTACATAAACTTCGGTGTAGTCGAGAGCCTCTATTTTCCGGAATCCACAGACAACCAATCCTGCCTTATTTCGCACAATAACCCCTTAATCATCTTGCTTGTTTCGATAAACCCAACGCGTATCAAGGGACTTCTTGCCTTTAGGTAATTCCACCAGTTTCCAAACCCCCAACTTTTCAAACTAATTCAGTTCTTCATGCATAGCATCAACCCAACTGGGCTCATTCAGCACCATATCGACATTCTTTGGCTCTATTTGAGAGATGAAGTAGGAATAGAGACATGTATTGACGTCTCCACATTGATTTCACATTCTAACAACGTTGCCCAACTGGCCGATGACATTTTCGATCGGGTGATCGCATTGGATTCTGGTGGGAAGCTCCTGGCTTATTTCATTGAGTATTACGGGAAGGTTGTTGATGTTGATGGGCCCATCATCTATTGTATCATACACCCCATATGAATTGAAATCATTAGAAGTGCTAGCCACATACTCGTTAGTGATCGGATCTGGAAAAGGTAATTCCATGAAAGTCTGAGTTGAAGAGGAAGTGTCTTTGGCCATGAAGTCTTTCTCTGCAGGTGTAAGAGGAGTGGCTTCAGCATCTGGATCAGTTCTTTGGCAAGGCGAACTTGAGGAAGTACTTGTAACAACTTCATCCACTGCATGAATCGTCGAAGTTACTAATGGTGGTCTGTACACAACATCTTCTTCTTCATCTTCAGTAAATTCCTTCAAACCGGAGTAGGAACCAGACGAATCATTTAAAGACACATCGAATGATTAGAAAAGATATGTGTAATCAAATAACCAATACAGACCGACTCGGGCGTCCGTCTCGTTCTCCTTCAACCAATGCATGTCATAGGATTCCACAATCTGCTTTGTTTTCTTGTCGTAGACCCTATACGCCGTGCGAGCAGCATAACCCACAAAATAATAATCATCAGCCTTGGCGTTGAATTTTGGGTTGGATTCCAAATGAAGGAGGGTGCAAGGAATGCCAAAGATACAAAAATGACTAGCAGATGGCTTGTGACCGTTGAGAATCTCATACGGGGTCTTCATCTGAGCTTTATTGATCAGAACATGATTTTGAACATAGCATACTATCTACATCGCCTTAGCCCAAAAGAAAACTAGAAGTTTAGAGTCCCATAACATCGTCCTTGCGGGTTCTTGTAGTGTTCGGTTCTTCCGCTAAGCAACACCATTTTGCTGCGGTGAGCGAACGACACTGTATTGACGCGCTATCCCTTTTTTCGCACAAAAATGAATGCGAACAACATTCTTGAATTCCGTACCGTTGTCTGTTCTGAGCGCCTTCACCCAGTGATTGGTCTAGTTCTCAATCATTACCTCAAACTTCTTAATCAGGTGAACAATCCCAGCCTTGTTAGACAAGAAGAAAACCCATGTGAACCGCGAGAAATCGTCTATCACTACCAAGCAATATGAATTGCTATTGATGCTGATGATGTTGACCGGGCCAAATAAGTCCATATGCAACAATTGGAGCACCTGGTTGATCGGATTAACCTGTTTTGGCAAGTGTGGCTTTCTGTGATTTTTTCCTTGAGGGCAAGCCGCACACTTTTTAAACGTGATGAAATCTTTGACCAGAAGTTCGCGCACCATTTCATTCTTTGCAAGTCGATTCAAGTTCTTTGCGTTAGCATGCCCGAGCCGATGATGCCACATCATACCATTGTGCTTGGAAACCTTTGAGAAGAGACAAGTGATTTGTTCAGGAGTATCGTTGTTTATGTCAGTGATATATGCATTACCATCCCGTTTCAATTTTACAAGGATCCATTCATCTGGGATGACAATGCCTAGCTTCAAAATTAGACATTCCCTATCGTTGAAATGCGTTGAGTAGCCTTTGTCACAAATTTGAGAAACACTCAACAAACTGTGATTTAACTAGGGTTCGTAGCTGACATTCTCGAAGCTCAGCACTCCATTAGAAACAGTTCCTCTTTGAGTGATCTTTTCGCCATCCCCTCCTACAAAGGAAACATATGCCCCATTAAAATTTTTAAATGTTGTGCAACTGGGAAATGTCTCATGTCATGTGCTGGGAACAACCGATGTCAACATACCATGGTCTGGCGACATTCCTCTGCAGTTGTTCCTGCATAATGAGTGAGATCATTTAGATTTGGGGACCGAGGTCATTACAACCCTGAGTTTACCCTTAACATTCATAGAATTCTCCTTTTGATTTTTTCAATTTAAATTACATTCAGATGCACCGTTAGAAAATGACGATGATTGGACAAGTGAAGATTTGGGAACCCACTGAAAATTAGGTTTTGAAGAATTCACAGGTGATTTAGAAATATTTTTCTTTTGCTTTGAGCGTTTAGATTTTCCGCTAGGATTAGTCGAAGATCCAGACGCACCCTTTGATGAAATTGACATTGGCTTAGCCGCATTCGGTTTTGGCAAAGCACCTGTGGCTGGTTTAGAGATAACCTATTTGTTCGTTATAAGACCAACCATTTTCTTTTCACTATTAATTTTCCAATCATCATCACGAAGATGAGATCTCGAGGAATTTTTCGTGAGAGACCTTCCTCGTGACTCATTTTCTCTTCTTGGTGCAGAAAAATGAACAAATGCCCGATTAGGAAAATTGCGAGCTATATGACCAGCGATTCCATAGTTAAAATATGTTTTCTTTTTAGTATAAAAATTGGTACCACCTTCTTCTGGTTTATTTTCTTTAATGATAACCTTACTCGTGCCATATATACATGTGCAAGAATCAGGTTGTGTGACTGGTGAGGATGGGGTGGATGTGCTCTTAACAGGAACATCAGAATTATTAAACAGATCATCAAACATATCAAAGAAATTTGAGTCATCAGACTTTGTCATAATATCATTACAAGACAAAACACTAGTTTTCGGGTGAGAAACAAAAACATCAGATTTCGAAACACAATTATTATCACTATTATTTCCAAATTCCTGCTTTCCTTGACTTAGAGATAAATCTGCATGGGAAGTAAAAATGTTAGTATCTATTTACCTAGCACTGATTTCTGTGACCTGTGCCACTGGTTTACCATACACCATAAATGGTTTTCGGTCTATCTTCTACCGAGTCAAAGGGACAACGGTGTAATTGTGATTGAAAGGAGGCAGAAGTTAATCTTACCCTAAACCCTTCTGTTGTTTATTTTTAAATCTCAAACTATTTTCCATCATTGACGCAACTACTTCACTTCCCACATCAAATTTTCTGAAATTAAAATCTGCATTTTCAAACTTAATTTTTAATGTGTCAAGGTCGACAGTTACAATGGCAAGTTGTTCTTCGATAAAATTGTAGCTCTCACACTTATTGCTATAATATTCCTGTAGTTTTCTAAAGTGTTGAGTCTTGATTTCTAATTTTTCTTTTAGAGGTCTTTGGCCTTTTCAAAGGGTATAACCTTCATACTTGAGGTCCTCGTTCTCCCTTTTTATCAATTCAATTTGATCATGTAAAAATTTAACAATATCAATGCATGTTTGAGAGCAAGAAATTTGACTGTCCTCATTTTTCTAAGGCTAAGGGGTAGTGGATACCATGAATGCAAACTACAATTTCATCATTTCTTCTTCCGGGTCGAATTCAGCCTTTTCTTCTAGGACTGATTGATCTGGGCAAAGTGACCATTTTCAGGTCCTAGGATGTTTAGAGTCTGAATCTGATCTTCCCAATCAAATCACTTAGCCACCATTGACAGATTCGTCGTTTGGTTGTTGGTGGTAGCTCCCCTGCTGCTTCCGACTGGCACCATTGTTCATTCACTATTTTACCTCCTGTTTGGCTTTGGGTAGTCTCTGGAAAAGTGACCAGGTTCATGGCAGTTAAAACATCTTAATTTGCCCATGTTGAAGCCGACCTTCTTCTCCGCGTTTATTCCCCAATTCTTTTTGCCGATTTTCTTTGAGAATTGCTTGGCCATAAACACAGCCATAGAAATTTACCATGTGATGTCCATCTCCTCAACATCCTCTGGATGTATTTGATCAAGGTCAGCAAAATAAAGCTGAGGAGGTAGCTCACCAACCACAAAGGCGTTGTAGCAGTTCACAAGTCCGGTGGATAAAGCCATGTTTTCATCAGTTTCTTTAGGAGCAGGAGTGGGAATAGGTGCTTTCAAGGAGGATGCTTCTTGTTGATAACGCACAAATGGTTGAAAGTTATGCATCGGTGGAACAACATGAGATTGTGGTTGTGGAGCAACAAAGGTTTTAGGTTGTGAAATGGTGAATGATGAGAAGTCACTATTGGATGAAATCCCAAGGTTAGCAATGGAATATGAATTTACATGATTGATCTCACTCTGCTTGTGATCATGGTCGCAAGCTTTGATGATCGCCATGATTTCCGCAAGAATTGGACGGTTGAGGTGTTTTGTCTTCTTGATGACTAATACATTCATGTCCCATGACTTTGGGAGAGAGTTAAGCAACTTCTTGTTGACATCTGATCTTGGCACTGAGATAGCGGCTGAACTCATCTCAATGGTGAGTGTGACAAAACGTTGTAGTTCAGCTTCCAAACTTTCTCCAAGAATGTGATTGAACATATTAAACTTCTGTCGCAGCATGTCCTGACGGCTTTGCTTCATATCCTCATTTCCTTCATGCACTTCGATTAAAGCTTCCCACAAAGCTTATGCGGAGTCAAATTCACAGAAAACTTGAGCAATATCCAGATATAATTGTTGGGTTATGAGCATTCTAACACTCCTAAGTGTACATGCAACCCTAAATACCTTGGATCTATGTTTTCTCTATTATACATTCAAACAAGAACTTCCAAGGTATTATCCTAATCTAGCATACAAAATAATGAATGTAACAAGATAGAATACATACCTCTTTGATGTAGAAAGTCTTCATGAAGCTTGAGTGCCTAGTGCCCCAAGTGTGACACCTCAAATGGTTCACGCAACACCAAATACACTTGGAATAACTTGAGAGAATTCTACACTTCATGAAAATCGACTAGCCCTCTCTAGAATGATACTAGTGGCCGATTTTGTCACGAATAAAATCTTTATATAGTTTTACAATTAGGGTAAACCCTAATTGTCATGACTTTCCATTTCCTTGGATCCCTGGGTTCAAATACACCATGGAGCATCCATGGACCATCCTATGGGTGTTAGCCCAACTTGATTATCCATGGAGCATTAGCCCACTATACAACCATGGATGATTTACACAATCAACCCATATATTTAATTAGTCTTCTTTTGATCACTCAATTAATCCTGGATTAATTCTTGATCAATACTAATTAAATAATCTTATTATTCTTATTATTAATATACTAGAACTTATAATATATTAATAACCATAAGTGTCTTATTTCTCTCATTATAGTCTATCCAAGTGCATGATAGCATGCAACCCAAATGGACCATGCCGGGTCGGGTCAAGTCTTACCAATTATAGTTATGGACTTAGACATTAATCCAACAGTCTCCCACTTGGATAAGTCAAAAACTATTATTGCATATGACTTCAGGAACCAACTGACAATCGTAGCTCTCAAAAGCTTTTGTCGAACTCTGACCTTGTCGATGAACTCTGGCCTTTGTCAGTGAATTGTCCATTAGATAAGGGATCATATATTCCTCCATTCTAGATATCATATGGACATAGACATGGATTATAATCATTCTCTCTGTCCATTTGTTGTTTCTCGATTTCCGATTGATGACGACTGACTAATTGAACAAATCAAATCAGTCCTGGCCCGGCCGAGCACTTCCATTTGTCATCATCAAATCATCGAGGGGCCCACAAATATCGCTTTTATCCCGAAGGTAAAAGGAATGGATAAACTTCGACTCATATGGATTGTTCTACTACTTGTTGAATCATACACGAATGCACGTTTTATAGCACCGAGTTACCAAATGCGTTTTCGTGCAATCAATGTACAACCAACTCATAGTAACAACTCATATCTCTAGGTTTGAAGAATATAAGATATTATCGTCTCATGATCACTCGTGATAAAATCCATGAAGTGATTCCAATGAGCGCGGGTTGAATCCAATACTCAGAACTTATGAGCACTCATGAGTGTTGTAGCCCTTTGTCTAACATCTTAGACCTCTACAAGCCAACCCATGACAATCTTAATTCATATCTACTTCCAACATATGATCGACTGTGGATGGTTTGAATAACTTAGTCATTCAGGAAGAATAACCTAGTTTATTCTGGAAGTCCAAACATGCAAAATGAAACACAATAATAATTGAATCCAATATGGTATCAAAACCTATGAACATAAATAAAACACCTTTTATTTATCACCATATGATTACAAATTATTCATTGTATACTGTTTCAGCTATCAACTTTATTCTTGAATTTAAAACAATAGTTGTCCCCTGCTCCAAGCATGTACACTATGTTTTCTAAACACTAGTCATGCCATACACCAAGTATGCATACTATGTTTGTCTATGATCTTTACTTTGTGAACTAGATCCATTGAACATAACTTCAATGATTCTCTTTTCACACTCCCAAATCCTTACTGCAAATACAAGAATTCCAAATTCATGTCATTTACTGAAATCTGTTAGATTCTAAACTTATATGCATTGGTCCTCTAGTAATGATTATGCACAAAGTCAGAAAGACTTGACAACAATCATTACAGAGTATTCCAAAGGAGATCAGCTCCTTGGAAACATCCTTCTTGCATTAAATTTCCTAATCTTACACAGATTGAATAATTTCTAACTTTGAAACATTTCCATATTCCATTTTGACTATCACTTCTGAACAGGAGTTGCCTCCTTACAGATTATGTCAATATGGTCCTTCCAAAATTATCACTATACTTCCAACTGTCCTTGAGCACCCAATCTTTGGTAAACCTTAGATTGTCCTCGACAATTGTTTAATCCTTTTAGTCATATCCAGTTCTAAACCTTTTCCCTTCTTAATGCCCCAGGCATTTGGAAAATTTTAGAAAGGATGTATATAGCACATGTAATCGATCCTATATCCGAAGCATATGGGAATCGATTCATGATGTCTCACATAAAGACTAAACCAGTCTTTTGCTATAACATTTCCATTTCAATTTGCCAAGTTCTCATAATTCAGATTATGAAAAGGGATGCCGTAATCATAATCGAATTTTAGAACGCAAATAATGGACTTATATACAAAATTTCCTGATGTTGAGCCATTCCAACATGAAATTCATATATATCCTTGACTAAATGATTAAAACCTCATGATCTAAGGTTATAGATTTGAGATGAAGTATAATTTCCTCTCCCTTAATTATATCAAAACAACTCTTTCCCAATTGAAACTTTTGTTTTCTATAATTAACATTGCTAACTTGCAATACTTATCATAATTATCATGCTCCCACTAACATGATGATTATTAGCATAACACTTATGCTCCCACTGGCTTTCGCATGTACTCAGAAATCAGCTGACTTTCTTACCAAAGTTCAGATTTCTGATACTAGATTGTTTTGATAAAACTTTATCAAAATCATACACCTTCCCTTAGATAGCACACTTGTGTGTCTAAACAATTATGAAGAGGGATGCCGTAATCATAATGGTTAGACCTTTTTGCCACTTCTCACAAGTCCAGGTTAGTGTGCCGGTAAACCACACACGCTCCACTAACGACTTTGAGAATGCAAATATCACAATTGCTATCTAGGTAAAATCTACTTAGTGAAAGTGTTTCCTCACCATCATTTTCATGAATTGGAGAGAAACCTTATGACACTTAGATTTAATGGTGTATGTGTTCTTATCCATGTGAATTTTCAAAACCATAGTCGCAAGGCAAACATAATGACAAATCCAAACTCATATGGATTGAACTCAATCTTATCTTCTTGCCACTTGGCAGCTCAAGGGCCTGCCATCGCTTCCAAGTTGTTGTGCAACACATTGAGAACTGTAAAAACTCATATGCAAAGCCAAATTTAACTGAAGTGGGCACAGAATATGTCAGTACAATAGGTTATAAACCTCAAGTCGTGTGCTAGTGAAGAACTTCAGGTTTTATTCTTGATTAGTTCTTGAGACTTTCAAGACCTTTAAGACTCCCATTGTCCTCTTGACATATAAGACTTCCTTGTCAGTTATTCAAGAGATAGTGTGGATTCTAATCAAGACAAACACTTCACACAATTGGCCTTAGTTGGTCTTTGTTTTATCCAAAACATCACAACTTACCAATTTCAAATGTACAAGAGTAGATAACTTTTACTCTTACATTTCACAAGTGTTTTAAACCTTCTTTAAGATATGTCACTCAAGTTACAATCTTGGAGTATGACTCTAAGACTTGTATTGGAAAGAAGTATGACTCATCTTCTTGATTTAACCATTTCAACAATTCAAGTTCCTCTTCTTAGTCATAAGAATACACTAAGATTTCCTTAGAGAACTAACTTTGATATGGTTTCTTAATCATTAAGATGATCACAAAAATGATACTAAAGTACTCTCCCATCTTTTCAGATTTGAGAGACTTTTATCCTTCTGCCTAATTTGATTCTTCTTATTCGCTCTGCCTTACATTGGAACCTTTTTCCAATGTCTCAGAGTTACACTTAAGCTTGTAAGTATAATCATATTTACTGAGATTTTGTAAACTATGACGAATAGTTTTATCAATCATTTGTGGTGGACTTAATCAGTGCACAAGAATGTGTACTCGATCCCTTAGTCCGTTACTTGACTCCCACATCCACGTGAACAAGTAATTAGTCTTAATTTTCCAATACTTGAAAGTTCTCATTCATCATTCTATACAACTTGCATGATTCCAAGTTCCAGTCCAATTGAAATTTGGGTGATGAGAATCTTTCCTTATTTGGTAAATTTAGACATTACCACAAATGAAAGAATCAATTTCATATTTCCACTCTAGCTATTAATGGAATCTATAAGCAACAATTTTTCCTCAAATGCCATTGTAAGGATATTTTAAAATAAATAAAATCAAAATTTTCTTTTATTTTAAACTTTGCGGAAAAACTTATCCTTACAATCCATATGAAAGCTTGTTGTTATCTATTCTTAAGCAATATCTCATAACTCCTAAGAAGTAGCTCAAGAATCCGATCTTCAAGCTACGCAATAGAAATCCATCTACGCGATCAGATTTAGCATATTCTTTCTTTAAGTTTCTTTACTTTTATTTGATTCTTAAAACATCAACATGTGACCCAGTCACATCATGTATCAAGAATCTCAATTTAGAAACTTAGCAGAGTTAGATAGTGGACTTTACCTGAAGTAGAGTCAAACTTATTGACTTTAACATCCTTAGGTAAATTTGGCAGCTTCGCAACCAATGCCCCTTTCTTTGGAAATATTAACATATGGACCCTTTGATAATGGTACATGGGACTATCATAGACTTAGCTTTTCTCTTTACCATTCGGTCAACCGAGTTGACTGTGGTCGTTCCCTTTCCATTGGGAAGAGAATGCTTTTCTGGATTTCCTGTGTCACTATTGTCAATGTCCATCAAGTTTTAAGGAAGTTGATCTTAACAAATAAATAAGATCATTAAGGGTCTTGTCATAGTCTGCTTCATAGGTGTCCCAAAGGAACTCACTATGTGACTCAGAAAGTGATTGAACCACCAACTTTCTCAAGACTTTGACACCCAACTCTCCCGGCTTGTCAATATGTGACTACATCTCCAAGATATGATCACACCTAGACCTTGCCTTGCCAATAGGGCTTGAGTGACCTTAAACTTTACAAGAACTTATGGGTTGGGGAGAATAATTGGAGGAGGTGAATGAATTATGATTTCCAAGGGACATCATCTTCATTTAGGAAATCTTGTTTCAAGAGATTTGGGAAGATCATAAATGTCTAAACCAGACATCTTTTGGGAGATATTCAAGTTGGTTGATCTTAAGTCCTTAATATGACACCCAATATGAAATATTAAGGCTAGGACCCAACAAACTATTTTATAACTTAGAAGAGGTATGCCGTAATTCAAGCTATAAAATATTTGAAGGTAGGTGAATGACGATTCACCAATTTCCACCAAGATAAACGAAATGTATTATTAGGTTTTTAATTGGTTTTGAAACACCTAGATCTTTGAGATTCATTGAACTGTTCAATGGCATGTTTCAATCTCGAGTGTGCCCTTCAGGTTTTGTGACTAGGATGCCGAGGATCACAAAACAAGGTGTGAAGTAACCATGCAAATTACTTGGTACCCTTAAGTGTTTACCCCTCAATCGATGTGCCGGTTAACCACACACGCTCCATCGATACTAAGATAAACATTAAGTTACCCTTTACCTACCTTGTTAAATACGAGTTAGTGTGCCGGTTAACCACACACGCTCCACTAACCGACTTAAACAAAGTGCATAGTGTAATTTCATGGATTAGCACCTTATTCACATTTTCCTAAGTAACTAAGATTGGGTATTATTAACAGTTTAGTTACTTAGTATTTATCATTAATACTTTTAATGAAGGGAGAATTCTAGTCCTGTCAAACCCGTTCGACTAACGACCCTCCACCAGTCAAGCAAGCGGTGGGTGAGAGTGGACACCCATTAAGTTGCCATTTTATAGGCAACAACCTTATACCCACCTTATAGACCGGCTTCGTGAATGAGGCGTACTAGCGGTAAGACTGACTTTACTCTTATACATACATATATATATATATATATATATATATATATATATATATATATATATATTTATATATATATATATATATATATATATATATTATTAACTTATAATATTATAAAGTATAAGGGTTGAATTTTAACTTTTAAAATTCTAAGGGCTAACTTGGAATTAAAGTATTCATAAGTGAAAACTTTTCAAATTCCAAAACTTGAGGGCAAGTTTTGAAACTATTCAAAACTAATTAATTCCATAACTTATGTGTTTAAAGTAGTTTTAATCCAAAAACTCTTCAAGTTCCATAACTTGAGGACAAGTTATGGAAGACTTTAAACTAATAAAAGACTTAACTTTACTTTATTTTATAACTTATGAAATTAATTAAGGTTACACTTTTTTTTAATTTATTATTTAATGCAGAGACTCTTGGTCTTCCATAACTTGAGGACAAGTTATGAAGTCATAAAACCATTTAATTAGAACTAGTCTCATCATTTTTGTAACCTTTGCCAACTTTTATGAGTTTTATGAAACTTAAATGTGACTTTTCATATAACTTGAGGACAAGTTACAAAAACACATTTTAGATTCAACTCTTAGATTAATTTGGATTGAAAACAACTATTTCACTCAACTTTTCTATTAATCTAAGCAACTCATAAGAACAAGATAATTCAAATCAAACTTTTTCATGTAATTAGTCTAAACCTTAAACTAATACAAAACATGAATCTATTGACAATTATCTTTGAAATTGGATTAGCATGAACATTACCACATCAAAAACAAGTTTATAAGTCCAAAAACATCTTAGGGTAATGTTCCTAGTCCAATTCCAGCCAAAAAAAGTCGAATTTATGCTGTCTGGGGGTCCAACTCGTCGAGTGCATGAACCAACTCGGCGAGTTGGATGCATTTTGTCTTGGACTCGGCGAGTCTGCTGGGCTGACAGCATCAAAACTCGATTTTTCAGCTCCTTTTGCAAGTATAACAAGAAAACAAGCCTAGGCTTTGATACCACTATTGGGTTATGAGCATTCTAACACTCCTAAGTGTACATGCAACCCTAAATACCTTGGATCTATGTTTTCTCTATTATACATAGAAACAAGAACTTCCAACGTATTATCCTAATCTAGCATACAAAATAATGAATGTAACAAGATAGAATACATACCTCTTTGATGTAGAAAGTCTTCATGAAGCTTGAGTGCCTAGTGCCCCAAGTGTGACACCTCAAATGGTTCACGCAACACCAAATACACTTGGAATAACTTGAGAGAATTCTACACTTCATGAAAATCGGCTAGCC
This sequence comes from Lactuca serriola, assembly GCF_051521515.1. Lineage (NCBI taxonomy): Eukaryota > Viridiplantae > Streptophyta > Magnoliopsida > Asterales > Asteraceae > Lactuca > Lactuca serriola. The sequence goes on from NC_136411.1 coordinate 362,838,020, forward strand.
CTCTCTAGAATGATACTAGTGGCCGATTTTGTCAAGAATAAAATCTTTATATAGTGTTACAATTAGGGTAAACCCTAATTGTCATGACTTTCCATTTCCTTGGATCCATGGGTTCAAATACACCATGGAGCATCCATGGACCATCCTATGGGTTTTAGCCCAACTTGATTATCCATGGAGCATTAGCCCACTATACAAGTATGGATGATTTACACAATCAACCCATATATTTAATTAGTCTTTTTTTGATCACTTAATTAATCGTAGATTAATTCTTGATCAATACTAATTAAATAATCTTATTATTATTATTATTAATATACTAGAACTTATAATATATTAATAACCATAAGTGTCTTATTTCTCTCATTATAGTCTATCCAAGTGCATGATGCCATGCAACCCAAATGGACCATGTCGGGTCGGGTCAAGTCTTACCAATTATAGTTATAGACTTAGACATTAATCCAACAATAATGCCATCGTAAGTGTCGCAAGAGCTCTTTCTCGCTCTTCAATTTCCTTGAAATCTGCATCTCTGTAATTTGCAAAATCTTTGTCGATAACGGTTCCATTTGGAAGATTGGTAGTGATTCTAACTGGACCCTTTAGAATACTGCACCAAACTTTGAAATCCTTCATCTTGATGTATTTTTCCATTCGGTATTTCCATTTTAAGAAACCTTCTGCAAATAACAATCTTGGGATGCGTGTGGTTGATCCCATGATGGAGTCAAGTTCTTGTTGAATGGTAGTGTCTTGAGATTCCATTTTTTAATTTGTTGTTATTTTTTTTAATTTTCTAAATAACCAAAGAAAATACAATTGAAATAATTCAAACACCAACGATGGTTTACAACCGTACACTCTTCACGTCCGTACACAACAGTTTACGGTCGAACACAATCAAATATGAATCTTTCACGGTGAATGAAGATTTCTTGGTCAAAACTAGATCACGGTCAAAATCCTTGAATAGATGACGGTCAAATATGAAGCTTTCACGATCAAAATATGTTCACAGTCAAACTTCCTTGAAGGGTTTACGGCTGTATACTAGATCATGACCGTAATCACTTTAACAATTTCAAACGTAAAACCATGAATTTCGATGATCACAGAAGATGTGACAACCCGAAATTTCCATTCAATACAAACTATATCACTTCAATAGAAGTTATAGCAGTCACAGTTAATTTTCAGACTTTTTCGCATAAGTTTGAGTAATTCAGGGTTTACACTTCAGGAACCATCAGGAGAGTGGGTGCGCTAGGGTTTTGTGCAACACTGTTATTCCAACACTCTATTATATTAGAGATCATTTAAGGAATAAAAATATTTTCTGCCAAAAGTATCTCAGGACTATAAATAGAATTTTGAACCAAATTCATTCATTATTCGCATTTCCAACTAGAGAAAAGCCATTTTCTCTTTCACGGATCTTCGGGTTTTTATCCCAAATCGTGAGTACCTCTTTCTAGTAGTGTTAGAAAGCTTAATATGTGTTTATAACATGATTTAGAAGGGTAAATCACTAGATTTAGGAGTTTACTCCCCAAGGTGTTCTTGGGCGGTAAACTCCCGAAACAAAGCCTAGACCGACTCTTGTGTTATGCTACTGCCTTGGACTTGTATAGGAGTGTATTAGGGACATGAAATCAAGTCATTTACCCCTTGTTGAATTTTCCTACAACAACAGTTATCATACGAGCATAAAGGCAGCTCCATTCGAGGCCCTCTATGGCCGAAAGTGCAGATCCCCTCTGTGCTGGGCTGAAGTGGGTGATACCCAGTTAGCTAAGGGACGAGTTTCCGAAAGCACTCTCATGGGTCCGGAGATCATTCGGGAAACGAAATAGCAGATCGTTCAAATTCATGAACGATTGAAAGCCTCTAGAGACTGACAGAAAAGCTACGCTGACAAGCGTAGGAAACCATTGGAGTTCCAGGTGGGCAACCAAGTCCTACTGAAGGTCTCACCCTAGAAGGGCTTGATACGCTTTGGGAAGCGTGGGAAGCTCAACCCAAGATACATAGGGCCTTTCGAGATTCTCACGAGAATCGGCCATGTAACTTACAAATTCAATCTACCGCACGAACTCAGTAACGTACATCCTACCTTCCACGTCTCGAACTTGAAAAAGTGTCTGTCCGACGAGACTCTTGTTATTCCACTCGACGAGATCGAGATCAACGAGAGCCTCAACTTCGTGGAGGAACCAGTAGAGATCATGGACCGAGAGGTCAAGCAAACAAAGCAGAGCCGTATCCCGATAGTGAAGGTGCGCTGGAACGCAAAGCGTGGACCAGAATTCACTTGGGAACGTGAGGATCAGATGAAACTGAAATACCCTCACCTTTTCGCTTAATTATTTGTAACTTCTTAATTGCTTAAATTCTAATTTCGGGATGAAATTCCTTCTAACAGGGGGATGATGTGACAACCCGAAATTTCCATTCAGTACAAACTATATCACTTCAATAGAAGTTATAGCAGTCACAGTTAATTTTTAGACTTTTTCGCATAAGTTTGAGTAATTCAGGGTTTACACTTCAGGAAACATCAGGAGAGTGGGTGCGCTAGGGTTTTGTGCAACACTGTTATTCCAACACTCTATTATATTAGAGATCATTTCAGGAATAAAAATATTTTCTGCCAAAAATATCTCAAGACTATAAATAGAATTTTGAACCAAATTCATTCATTATTCGCATTTCCAACTAGAGAAAAGCCATTTTCTCTCTCACGGATCTTCGGGTTTTTATCCCAAATCGTGAGTACCTCTTTCTAGTAGTGTAGAAAGCTTAATATGTGTTTATAACATGATTTAGAAGGCTAAATCACTAGATTTAGGAGTTTACTCCCCAAGGTGTTCTTGGGCGGTAAACTCCCGAAACAAAGCCTAGACCGACTCTTGTGTTATGCTACTGCCTTGGACTTGTATAGGAGTGTATTAGGGACATGAAATCAAGCAAAGATCACCCATGTTTGGGAGTTTACGGCCCAATAATATCTTAGGTCGTGAACTCCAAATTCAAGCTCAAAGTGGTGCTTTTAAGGCACCTAAAGCCTTAGACTTTTAACTAGACTTGTCCCCATTTAATCTAAGGCCTTAATCACATCAATAACACATGTAAAGATGAGTTTACGGCCATGACATGGTTCATGGGCCGTAAACATGATTTAAGGACACTAAAGTGTGTCAAGGGTCTTCATATGCTTGGAATAAAAGCCTAGAACTTATACCACATGTGCAAGAGACTTGAAAGCATCAAAAACACCAATACTTAAGAGTTTACGGCCGCAAACTCTAAGGGAAATGGCCTTAGGGCTGTAAACTCCTAAATGGAGTGTTTCTATGCCTTAAACCCTTCCAAGAATTTAACCACCAAGTTGGAATAATTCTAGGAATCATTTGGAACTTCAAAACACACAATACACCCATGGTTGGGAGTTTACGGCCATAAACTCAAGAGTTTATAACCATAAACTCCATGTGTGATGGGATATGGGGAGTAAACTCATATATGGGGTCCTTTGGAACCCTAAACTCAAGTGCCTTGTCCCACAATAGCTTAGATGCAATCCTTAGGGCTTAAAACACTTATATAAAGTGTTTATTATGTCTAGGATGTCTTAACATTATCAATTAGTAATTTGAGACTAATTGAGTGCATATATGTGTGATTATATGTTCATTAGGATCGTAGTGTGTGTTCAAGTCCTCACTTGACACCTAGCAATCCTACACCGTCCAGTTCATCCGAACCACCAACTACAGGTGAGTTCATACCCCTTATCAATGTTTTAAATGATTTTAAATGCTTTAAAAGGGGGGAATACAAGTAGAAACAAACATGTTATTAAATCATTGATATGTATTCTATAACTTTGTTTTTCATTTAACATATTTCACATACTACAAAATGTGATGCATCAAAATGGTTTTAAATCTTAAAGATACCTTGTTATCAAATGTTTTACTTTTGAAATGATTATTAAAATGACATCAAGTCATTGTTTATTATTGTTCAAAACCCATAAGATGTCTCACAAAACCATTTTACATTCTTGAACTAAACTATGCATATACACTTATTTTCTTATATATGTATTGATGTTATAGTTTACATCTTTCATTTAGTTTCTCACACCCTTGAGTAGTAAGAGTGTATAAACCTACTTGAACATCTAATTACCATTCAGTAAATTATCATAGGAATAATTTGAAGATATCAAACATTATTCCTATTACAAGGAATCACACAAGAGTGAGTTCATTCATGAGTCTATACTAGTACATTACCTGATACATGAGTACATATACAGATGCTTACCTGATACATGAATATGTTTACATATACTTACCTGTTACATGAACACACTTACATGAATACCGTACACGAACACTTTTACATAGGTGCATTATCCTGTATTCACTTACCTGGATACTTGTACTTAGAACTACGAGGATGATTTATTAGTACTTTATGTGTAAATTATCTTTCCTATCCCGGTTCAATGGGATATCTCGGTGGGACTTACCATTCCGAACCCCACTGATTAGCACCAATGGTCGATGACCATCTACAGAGGTCTAAGGTTACTACTTATACTAGGTAGATCGATAACCGGGGCTAACCCCTCCACCCACGTGCTGCTGCTACAGAGGACAAGTGGACAATCTTCGATTGTTCATAAGGTTATACTTTTCGCTTATTGCGATGTTGTGTTACTCCTAGTACCCAACGATGACACTTACATTATTACTTTTTCTGGACAATCTTCAGATGTTCATTAGGTTACATATTTCGCTTAATGCGATGTTGTGTTAGTCCTAGTACCCAGTGGCAACACTTACAGTAGTACATTTTCCTGTTTACTTTATTTTGTGATACTTTCACATAAACGATGAGTTAGACTAAGTACTTTAGTACTAAAAAATTAAAGGGAAAACTATCATGTACTTACAAAACATTCGGGTCTTGGTAGAAGACTACATTGTCATAACAAAACATTCGGGTCTTGGTAAAAGACTACATCTCAAACTGATAGAAAATAAGGGATTTTCTAGGGTTTTCATACTTACATCAACATTTTCATTTAAAGGTTTACATGGCCTTCATAACAGATTTTCATAAGCAAGACAATGACACTTAATTACTTATGAATTCACCAGCTTTAAAGCTGATACTCTCTTTCAAAATAACTTGTATTCTCAGGTCAACAGTAGACAGGTACGATGGCCAGGTTTTGAGAAGACGGAGCAGACAAGTCTCGTCTTTTATTTTGATTGTATATTTTTGGTGTCTTATTACAATGAAAGAACACACATGTATTAAAACTTTACTTATAATGCAATGGATGATGTTGTTGCTTGTTTATTATATTACACTGTTGTGATACTGTACATGACGTCCTCCACCCCTAAACGTTTCCGCCGTTCGTGGTTTTGGGGTGTGACAGATTGGTATCAGAGCATTGTTTATAGTGAATAAAGTATATCAACCCATAAAAGATATAGTAACTATAAATACATCGGGATTAAAACACTCTGTCTAAGAGTTATACTTTTAAATAATAAAATATTTAACAAAGTATACGTGCCTGTATTCATACTAAAATCAATGTCACAATGACAAGAACAAAAGTATTACGATTGTTGAATATCGCAAGTAAGCATGGGGATATATGGTCAGTCTTGGGAATGGCATAGCCTGATCAACTATGCTGGTCCGAGGAGTGATTAGCCTATGACCAAGAATGGTTGTGATATGGCAACAAGTCTAAAAACTTACCAACACAACCATAAAGAAATACCATAGGGGTATTTGGTCTTACTGTAATTATCTTAGTCAGTTCGTCTATTTAGCTATTTCTTTTATCCCTTTTCCCGCGTAGATTAAAATGGCTGGATTTCACCATGGCGATCCGTACTTCCCAATCCAAGGCAATGCTGGTTGGCTAGAGGCAGAACCAGAAGATGATCACCCAATCCCTTTGGATGATCACCATGCTGAGGGTTTTTCCAATAGTTCTGACTCAGAGCCTGAAGTCAACAACCTACCCCCGGCTGCTCAAAACCCAAACCTGAACCCCCATCCCACGTTTCAAGGACCCACGCCTCTGTGGGCCACTAACCTGGCTAGATGGAGCCAGGAACAAGGTCAACCCATTCCCTACAATGGAGACCGAAGTTTCTACAACCTCACTGAAGGAGGTTCTACTGACAGGGTCCTACCCATCACGGTTCGTAGAATTTCCAGAAACACGATACTGGGTCAGGCAACTTTTGACCGGGTCGTGGAGATTGAAGCCAACTCTGGCGTTAACACTGTCCACATTCGCCAACTAGAGTCTGCTCATGAAAGGACTCTGGTCCGCAATGCAAATCTGCAGAGGGAACTTGCTGAAACTCAAGCTGAAGTTAGGGAACTTCGAGCTTAGCAAGTGAGAGCTGACAGGCGTATGAGGGACATGGAACATCTACTGTCGGGATTGAGAACTCATGCTAGCAGTTCTCGTTGCCGATAGAATCTCGTCGACTCATCTTTTGAATATAACCTAGTTTATGTAAAACTTTGGTCTAATTTCCTGTCTTTATAAATCTTAGATCTGTTAGGTATTGATCTAATCTTAGTTCTGTCAAAATTTTCCATCTTGGTTGATGTAAGGCCTACTTCTAAGCCATTTTTCGCGAACTTGTTACATCTGTAATTCCAGTATTATTGACAGATATCTAATCTTATGGAAATTATTATCCAAATGCTATCTTCTTCATTTAGTCATTCTATTCATTCTGTTGTTAGGCTATGGGGAGTTAGTCCATGAGACACATTCATTGTTCATTTATTCGTATCCATGTCATCATCTTTTAAATGTATAGTTAAAGATGCCGCCACGCAGAAGTACAAGACGTAACCCAAACAACGAAGCACCGATAACACCACCTCCACCACTACCTGAACCTCTTCAACCACCTAATCCTTTTGATGCCAACATGTTCCAGGCAGCCTTCACAGCGGCGGTTGCAGCTGCTGTGTCAGCAATCAATGCTCGTATCCTTAGTGGATCGGGATCAGTTGCACCTCCCTCCAACAACGGCGAAAGCCATGGACACTCTCGGGAATGCACCTACAAGGACTTCACAAACGCCAAACCCCGCAACTTTAATGGTACTTGTGGGGTTATGGTGTTGAGGCAGTGGATTGAGAAGATGGAATCTGTCTTCGAGATCTGCGGATGCCAAGAAGGCAACAATGTCAAGTTTGCAGCTTGTACCTTCTCTGACAGAGCATTAACATGGTGGAACAGCCATGTTAACTATCAAACTTTGGTGGTGGCGTATTCCATCAGCTGGGAAAAGTTGAAAGACATGCTAATGAAAGAATACTGTCCTCAAGGTGAAGTACAGAAACTCGAGCAGGATTCTGGGGTCTTCAAATGGTTGGATCCGACATCACGACCTACACAAATAGGATCTGTGATCTGGAAAACTTATGCCCTGACATGGTTGCTCTCCAGAGCAAAACGATAGAGAGATATATCTGGGGACTATCGCCCCAGATCCAGTCAAGTGTGATAGCTTCCAGGCCTATTACCTTTGATAGCGCCAAGGAACTGGCACAATCTCTCATCGATCACCGGAAACCTCAGAACCCAACAATCCCTACACCCGTACCCCAAAAGTCCAACCCTGACAACAACAAGAAAGGGTGGTCTAAGAGGAAAAGGGGGGCTTCGCAAGGATCCTCCAAGAGACAACAGCTTGTGGCAATCAATGCTGCCACAGTGACTCCAGTTGTCCTTGCGAACCCCTTACCAGCAAAAACTTATGCTGGGTCTCTCCCGAAGTGCAACAAATGCAGCTTCCACCACTACGGGCCTTGCAGGGAGATGCAATGCACCAACTGCAACAGGAAGGGGCACACAACCCGTTTCTGCCAGGCCTCAACAACTCAGGCCGCCCAGGTTCCTAACGCCGGTATGGTCCAAGCTTGCTACGGTTGTGGCGAAGTGGTCCACTACAAGAGGAACTGCCCTAAAGCAGGAATGGCTGGAGGGGTAGGAAGAGTTATGTCCCTAGGCCACGAGGAAGCGGTAGCTGATCCTACGATAGCTACTGGTACGTTTCTCCTCGATAACTCATATGCTTGCATACTTTTTGATAGTCGAGCAGAGAGAAGTTTTTTAAGTCACAATTTTGCACACCTGCTTAAACAAAAACCATGTGCTTTAGATAGTTCAGTCACGGTAGAAATGGCTAACGGGAAAACAGAGAGTACAAACTGCAGATACGTAGGTTGTACCTTAACTTTAGATGGCCATACTTTCAAGATAGATCTCATGCCAGTTCCTATTAAATGTTTCGACGTTATCATCGGTATGGATTGGTTGAGTCTTCTTCGCGCCCACATCATATGCTTTGAAAAAGCAGTCCGTCTTAACCTTCCTAAAAACGAAACTTTAGTTATCTATGGCGACAAACCTAGTACGAGCCTTCGCATCATTTCGTGCATTCAAGCCCAGAAGTGTTTGTGAAAGGAGTACCATGCATTCCTCGCACACGTCGTTGATACAAGTCAAGAAAGGAAAAACATTCAGAACATCCCCGAAGTGCGCGACTTCCCTGATATATTCCCAGAAGAACTTCCCGGTTTACCACCTCAACGACAAGTCGAGTTCAGAATCGACTTAGTGCCAGGGGCTACCTCCGTAGCCAAATCTCCTTATCGTCTGACACCGGCCGAAATGCAGGAACTTTCCAGTCAACTTAACGATTTCTCAAGAAGGGATGCATTCGACCAAGCTTCTCACCATGGGGAGCACCGGTCTTGTTCGTCAAGAAGAAGGATGGATCGTTTCGCATGTGCATCGACTATAGAGAACTCAACAAACTTACCATTAAAAATCGTTATCCCTTGCCCCGCATTGACGATTTATTTGATCAACTTCAAGGAGCCAACTACTTCTCGAAGATAGATCTACAATCCGGATATCACTAACTACGAGTGTTAGAGGAGGATGTCCCCAATACAGCCTTTCGAACTCGTTATGGGCACTACGAGTTTGTAGTGATGTCGTTCGGATTAACTAACGCGCCCGCAGTATTCATGGATCTGATGAATAGGGTGTGTCGTCCTTACTTGGATCAGTTCGTCATCGTCTTCATTGATGACATACTCATCTACTCTCGAAGTAAGGAGGAACATAGCCAACATCTTCGTAAAATCTTAGAAACATTGCGATCGGAGAAGCTCTACGTGAAGTTCTCTAAGTGCGAATTTTGGATTCGGCGAGTCGAATTTTTGGGCCATGTTGTTAGCGAAGAAGGTATACACATGGACCCTTCCAAAATTAAGGCCATCGAGAACTGGTCAGCACCGAAGACACCTACAGAAATTCGCCAATTTCTGGGTCTGGCTGGCTACTATCGTAGGTTCATTCAGAACTTCTCCCGCATGGCAAAACCTCTTACAACACTTACCCAGAAGGGCGTGGCCTTTGACTGGGAAGAGAAACAAGAAAGAGCATTTCAAACACTCAAGCGAGCCTTGTGCACCGCACCAATACTGTCCCTCCCCGAAGGGATATAAGACTTCGTGGTCTATTGCGACGCATCAAACCAAGGGCTCGGATGTGTTCTGATGCAGCAAGGTAAAGTCATAGCCTATGCCTCGAGACAGCTAAAGACACATGAGGTAAACTACACAACCCATGATCTTGAACTAAGGGTAGTTGTGTTTGCTCTGAAGATCTGGCGACATTACATGTACGGTACAAAAAGCACGATCTTTACAGACCATAAGAGTCTGCAACACATTTTCGACCAGAAGGAGCTCAACATGAGACAACGACAGTGGGTCGAGCTACTCAGTGGTTACGAGTGCGATATTCGTTATCATCCGGGTAAAGCCAATGTAGTAGCCGACGCCCTAAGTCGGAAAGAATATTCTGGTCGTAGAGTCAAATCTTTGACTCTAACCATCCATTCACACTTGTCCACACAAATAAAGGAGGCTCAGCTCGACGCTTTGAAACCTGAAAACGTAGCTGGTGAATCCCTTAGAGGGATGGATAAGAACTTGAAAATCAACGGTGGCGGAGTCTTGTACCTCATGGATCGGATCTGGACACCGAAACACGGTGGCTTTAGAGACTTGGTCATGACCGAAGCTCGCAACACTTGTTATTCCATCCACCTAGGTTCAGATAAGATGTATCTAGATCTTAAAAAGTTATACTGGTGGCCTAACAAGAAAGCAGATATTGCTACCTTCGTGAGTAAATGCCTTACTTGCGCAAAGGTCAAGGTCGAATACCAGAAACCCTCCGGTCTCTTGCAGCAACCGGAGATACCAGAATGGAAGTGAGAGCGAATCACTATGGACTTCATAACCAAGTTGCCCAAGACGACGGGTGGACTTGATTCCATATGGGTCATCGTCGATAGACTGACAAAGTCTGCACACTTCCTACCGATCAAAGAAATAGACAAGATGGAGAAACTTAGCAGAACTTACATTAGGGAGATTGTAAGGCTGCACGGTGTTCCTTTATCTATCATCTCGAAATGAGATAGTAGATTCACTTCGAGGTTCTGGCAGTCATTACAAAGTTCCCTAGGAACTAGGCTGGACATGAGTATAGCCTACCATCCACAGACCGACAGACAAAGTGATAGAACTATCCAAACCTTGGAAGACATGTTGCGTGCTTGCGTGATTGACTTTGGGAAAGCTTGGGATACCCATTTACCCCTTGTTGAATTTTCCTACAACAACAGTTATCATACGAGCATAAAGGCAGCTCCATTCGAGGCCCTCTATGGCCGAAAGTGCAGATCCCCTCTGTGCTGGGTTGAAGTGGGTGATACCCAGTTAGCTAAGGGACGAGTTTCCAAAAGCACTCTCACGGGTCCGGAGATCATTCGGGAAACGAAATGGCAGATCGTTCAAATTCATGCACGATTGAAAGCCTCTAGAGACCGACAGAAAAGCTACACTGACAAGCGTAGGAAACCATTGGAGTTCCAGGTGGGCAACCAAGTCCTACTGAAGGTCTCACCCTGGAAGGGCTTGATACGCTTTGGGAAGCGTGGGAAGCTCAACCCAAGATACATAGGGCCTTTCGAGATTCTCACGAGAATCGGCCCTGTAGCTTACAAATTCAATCTACCGCACGAACTCAGTAACGTACATCCTACCTTCCACGTCTCGAACTTGAAAAAGTGTCTGCCGACGAGACTCTTGTTATTCCACTCGACGAGATCGAGATCAACGAGAGCCTCACCTTCGTGGAGGAACCAGTAGAAATCAAGGACCGAGAGGTCAAGCAAACAAAGCAGAGCCATATCCCGATAGTGAAGGTGCGCTGGAACGCAAAGCGTGGACCGAAATTCACTTGGGAACGTGAGGATCAGATGAAACTGAAATACCCTCACCTTTTCGCTTAATTATTTGTAACTTCTTAATTGCTTAAATTCTAATTTCGGGACGAAATTCCTTCTAACAGGGGGATGATGTGACAACCCGAAATTTCCATTCAGTACAAACTATATCACTTCAATAGAAGTTATAGCAGTCACAGTTAATTTTCAAACTTTTTCGCATAAGTTTGAGTAATTCAGGGTTTACACTTCAGGAAACATCAGGAGAGTGGGTGCGCTAGGGTTTTGTGCAACACTGTTATTCCAACACTCTATTATATTAGAGATCATTTCAGGAATAAAAATATTTTCTGCCAAAAATATCTCAGGACTATAAATAGAATTCTGAACCAAATTCATTCATTATTCGCATTTCCAACTAGAGAAAAGCCATTTTCTCTCTCACGGATCTTCGGGTTTTTATCCCAAATCGTGAGTACCTCTTTCTAGTAGTGTAGAAAGCTTAATATGTGTTTATAACATGATTTAGAAGGCTAAATCACTAGATTTAGGAGTTTACTCCCCAAGGTGTTCTTGGGCGGTAAACTCCCGACACAAAGCCTAGACCGACTCTTGTGTTATGCTACTGCCTTGGACTTGTATAGGAGTGTATTAGGGACATGAAATCAAGCAAAGATCACCCATGTTTGGGAGTTTACGGCCCAAGAATATCTTAGGCCGTGAACTCCAAATTCAAGCTCAAAATGGTGCTTTTAAGGCACCTAAAGCCTTAGACTTTTAACTAGATTTGTCCCCATTTAATCTAAGGCCTTAATCACATCAATAACACATGTAAAGATGAGTTTACGGCCATGACATGGTTCATGGGCCGTAAACATGATTTAACGACACCAAAGTGTGTCAAGGGTCTTCATATGCTTGGAATAAAAGCCTAGAACCTATACCACATGTGCAAGAGACTTGAAAGCATCAAAAACACCAATACTTAAGAGTTTACGGTCGCAAACTCTAAGGGAAATGGCCTTAGGGCCGTAAACTCCTAAATGGAGTGTTTCTATGCCTTAAACCCTTCCAAGAATTTAACCACCAAGTTGGAATAATTCTAGGAATCATTTGGAACTTCAAAACACACAATACACCCATGGTTGGGAGTTTACGGCCATAAACTCAAGAGTTTATAACCGTAAACTCCATGTGTGATGGTATATGGGGAGTAAACTCATATATGGGGTCCTTTGGAACCCTAAACTCAAGTGCCTTGTCCCACAATAGCTTAGATGCAATCCTTAGGGCTTAAAACACTTATATAAAGTGTTTATTATGTCTAGGATGTCTTAACATTATCAATTAGTAATTTGAGACTAATTGAGTGCATATATGTGTGATTATATGTTCATTAGGATCGTAGTGTGTGTACAAGTCCTCACTTGACACCTAGCAATCCTACACCGTCCAGTTCATCCAAACCACCAACTACAGGTGAGTTCATACCCCTTATCAATGTTTTAAATGATTTTAAATGCTTTAAAAGGGGGGAATACAAGTAGAAACAAACATGTTATTAAATCATTGATATGTATTCTATAACTTTGTTTTTCATTTAACAGATTTCACATACTACAAAATGTGATGCATGAAATGGTGTTAAATCTTAAAGATACCTTGTTATCAAATGTTTTACTTTTGAAATGCTTATTAAAATGAAATCAAGTCATTGTTTATTATTGTTCAAAACCCATAAGATGTCTCACAAAACAATTTTACATTCTTGAACTAAACTATGCATATACACTTATTTTCTTATATATGTATTGATGTTATAGTTTACATCTTTCATTTAGTTTCTCACACCCTTGAGTAGTAAGAGTGTATAAACCTACTTGAACATCTAATTACCATTCAGTAAATTATCATAGGGATAATTTGAAGATATCAAACATTATTCCTATTACAAGGAATCACACAAGAGTCAGTTCATTCATGAGTCTATACTAGTACATTACCTGATACATGAGTACATATACAAATGCTTACCTGATACATGAATATGTTTTCATATACTTACCTGTTACATGAACACACTTACATGAATACCATACACGAACACTTTTACATAGGTGCATTATCCTGTATTCACTTACCTGGATACTTGTACTTAGAACTACGAGGATGATTTATTAGTACTTTCTGTGTAAATTATCTTTCCTATCCCGGTTCAATGGGATATCTCGGCGGGACTTACCATTCCGAACCCCACTGATTAGCACCAGTGGTCGATGACCATCTACAGAGGTCTAAGGTTACTACTTATACTAGGTAGATCGATAACCGGGGCTAACCCCTCCACCCACCTGCTGCGGCTACAGAGGACATGTGGACAATCTTCGATTGTTCATAAGGTTATACTTTTCGCTTATTGCGATGTTGTGTTACTCCTAGTACCCAACGATGACACTTACATTATTACTTTTTCTGGACAATCTTCAGATGTTCATTAGGTTACATATTTCGCTTAATGCGATGTTGTGTTAGTCCTAGTACCCAGTGGCAACACTTACAGTAGTACATTTTCCTGTTTACTTTATTTTGTGATACTTTCACATAAACGATGAGTTAGACTAAGTACTTTAGTACTAAAAAATTAAAGGGAAAACTATCATCTACTTACAAAACATTCGGGTCTTGGTAGAAGACTACATTGTCATAACAAAACATTCGGGTCTTGGTAAAAGACTACATCTCAAACTGATAGAAAATAAGGGATTTTCTAGGGTTTTCATACTTACATCAACATTTTCATTTAAAGGTTTACATGGCCTTCATAACAGATTTTCATAAGCAAGACAATGACACTTAATTACTTATGAATTCACCAGCTTTAAAGCTGATACTCTCTTTCAAAATAACTTGTATTGTCAGGTCAACAGTAGACAGGTACGATGGCCAGGTTTTGAGAAGACGGAGCAGACAAGTCTCGTCTTTTATTTTGATTGTATATTTTTGGTGTCTTATTACAATGAAAGAACACACATGTATTAAAACTTTACTTATAATGCAATGGATGATGTTGTTGCTTGTTTATTATATTACAATGTTGTGATACTGTACATGACGTCCTCCACCCCTGAACGTTTCCGCCGTTCGTGGTTTTGGGGTGTGACAGATTGGTATCAGAGCATTGTTTATAGTGAATAAAGTATATCAACCCATAAAAGATATAGTAACTATAAATACATCGGGATTAAAACACTCTGTCTAAGAGTTATACTTTTAAATAATAAAATATTTAACAAAGTATACGTGCCTGTATTCATACTAAAATCAATGTCACAATGACAAGAACAAAAGTATTACGATTGTTGAATATCGCAAGTAAGCATGGGGATATATGGTCAGTCTTGGGAATGGCATAGCCTGATCAACTATGCTGGTCCGAGGAGTGATTAGCCTATGACCAAGAATGGTTGTGATATGGCAACAAGTCTAAAAACTTACCAACACAACCATAAAGAAATACCATAGGGGTATTTGGTCTTACTGTAATTATCTTAGTCAGTTCGTCTATTTAGCTATTTCTTATATCCCTTTTCCCGCGTAGATTAAAATGGCTGGATTTCACCATGGAAATCCGTACTTCCCAAACCAAGGCAATGCTGGTAGGCTAGAGGCAGAACCAGAAGATGATCACCCAATCCCTTTGGATGATCACCGTGCTGAGGGTTTTTCCGATAGTTCTGACTCAGAGCCTGAAGTCAACAACCTACCCCCAGCTGCTCAAAACCCAAACCTGAACCCCCATCCCGCGTTTCAAGGACCCACGCCTCTGTGGGCCACTAACTTGGCTAGATGGAGCCAGGAACAAGGTCAGCCCATTCCCTACAATGGAGACCGAAGTTTCTACAACCTCACTGAAGGAGGTTCTACTGACAGGGTCCTACCCATCACGGTTCGTAGAATTTCCAGAAACACGATACTGGGTCAGGCAACTTTTGACCGGGTCGTGGAGATTGAAGCCAACTCTGGCGTTAACACTGTCCACATTCGCCAACTAGAGTCTGCTCATGAAAGGACTCTGGTCCGCAATGCAAATCTGCAGAGGGAACTTGCTGAAACTCAAGCTGAAGTTAGGGAACTTCAAGCTCAGCAAGTGAGAGCTGACAGGCGTATGAGGGACATGGAACATCTACTGTCGGGATTGAGAACTCATGCTAGCAGTTCTCGTTGCCGATAGAATCTCGTCGACTCATCTTTTGAATATAACCTAGTTTATGTAAAACTTTGGTCTAATTTCCTGTCTTTATAAATCTTAGATCTGTTAGGTATTGATCTAATCTTAGTTCTGTCAAAATTTTCCATCTTGGTTGATGTAAGGCCTACTTCTAGGCCATTTTTCGCGAACTTGTTACATCTGTAATTCCAGTATTATTGACAGATATCTAATCTTATGGAAATTATTATCCAAATGCTATCTTCTTCATTTAGTCATTCTATTCATTCTGTTGTTAGGCTATGGGGAGTTAGTCCATGAGACACATTCATTGTTCATTTATTCGTATCCATGTCATCATCTTTTAAATGTATAGTTAAAGATGCCGCCACGCAGAAGTACAAGACGTAACCCAAACAACGAAGCACCGATAACACCACCTCCACCACTACCTGAACCTCTTCAACCACCTAATCCTTTTGATGCCAACATGTTCCAGGCAGCCTTCACAGCGGCGGTTGCAGCTGCTGTGTCAGCAATCAATGCTCGTATCCTTAGTGGATCGGGATCAGTTGCACCTCCCTCCAACAACGGCGAAAGCCATGGACACTCTCGGGAATGCACCTACAAGGACTTCACAAACGCCAAACCCCGCAACTTTAATGGTACTTGTGGGGTTATGGTGTTGAGGCAGTGGATTGAGAAGATGGAATCTGTCTTCGAGATCTGCGGATGCCAAGAAGGCAACAATGTCAAGTTTGCAGCTTGTACCTTCTCTGACAGAGCATTAACATGGTGGAACAGCCATGTTAACTATCAAACTTTGGTGGTGGCGTATTCCATCAGCTGGGAAAAGTTGAAAGACATGCTAATGAAAGAATACTGTCCTCAAGGTGAAGTACAGAAACTCGAGCAGGATTCTGGGGTCTTCAAATGGTTGGATCCGACATCACGACCTACACAAATAGGATCTGTGATCTGGAAAACTTATGCCCTGACATGGTTGCTCTCCAGAGCAAAACGATAGAGAGATATATCTGGGGACTATCGCCCCAGATCCAGTCAAGTGTGATAGCTTCCAGGCCTATTACCTTTGATAGCGCCAAGGAACTGGCACAATCTCTCATCGATCACCGGAAACCTCAGAACCCAACAATCCCTACACCCGTACCCCAAAAGTCCAACCCTGACAACAACAAGAAAGGGTGGTCTAAGAGGAAAAGGGGGGCTTCGCAAGGATCCTCCAAGAGACAACAGCTTGTGGCAATCAATGCTGCCACAGTGACTCCAGTTGTCCTTGCGAACCCCTTACCAGCAAAAACTTATGCTGGGTCTCTCCCGAAGTGCAACAAATGCAGCTTCCACCACTGCAGGCCTTGCAGGGAGATGCAATGCACCAACTGCAACAGGAAGGGGCACATAGCCCGTTTCTGCCAGGCCCTAACAACTCAGGCCGCCCAGGTTCCTAACGCCGGTATGGTCCAAGCTTGCTACGGTTGTGGCGAAGTGGTCCACTACAAGAGGAACTGCCCTAAAGTAGGAATGGCTGGAGGGGTAGGAAGAGTTATGTCCCTAGGCCACGAGGAAGCGGTAGCTGATCCTACGATAGCTACTGGTACGTTTCTCCTCGATAACTCATATGCTTGCATACTTTTCGATAGTGGAGCAGAGAGAAGTTTTGTAAGTCACAATTTTGCACACCTGCTTAAACAAAAACCATGTGCTTTAGATAGTTCAGTCACGGTAGCAATGGCTAACGGGAAAACAGAGAGTACAAACTGCAGATACGTAGGTTGTACCTTAACTTTAGATGGCCATACTTTCAAGATAGATCTCATGCCAGTTCCTATTAAATGTTTCGACGTTATCATCGGTATGGATTGGTTGAGTCTTCTTCGCGCCCACATCATATGCTTTGAAAAAGCAGTCCGTCTTAACCTTCCTAAAAACGAAACTTTAGTTATCTATGGCGACAAACCTAGTACGAGCCTTCGCATCATTTCGTGCATTCAAGCCCAGAAGTGTTTGCGAAAGGAGTACCATGCATTCCTCGCACACGTCGTTGATACAAGTCAAGAAACAAAAAACATTCAAAACATCCCCGAAGTGCGCGACTTCCCTGATATATTCCCAGAAGAACTTCCCGGTTTACCACCGCAACGCCAAGTCGAGTTCAGAATCGACTTAGTGCCAGGGGCTACCCCCGTAGCAAAATCTCCTTATCGTCTGGCACCGGCCGAAATGCAGGAACTTTCCAGTCAACTTAACGAACTTCTCAAGAAAGGATTCATTCGACCAAGCTTCTCACCATGGGGAGCACCGGTCTTGTTCGTCACGAAGAAGGATGGATCGTTTCGCACGTGCATCGACTATAGAGAACTCAAAAAACTTACCATTAAAAATCGTTATCCCTTGCCCCGCATTGACGATTTATTTGATCAACTTCAAGGAGCCAACTACTTCTCGAAGATAGATCTACAATCCGGATATCACCAACTACGAGTGCTAGAGGAGGATGTCCCCAAGACAGCCTTTCGAACTCGTTATGGGCACTACGAGTTTGTAGTGATGTTGCTCGGATTAACTAACGCGCCCGCAGTATTCATGGATCTGATGAATAGGGTGTGTCGTTTCCCGAACTCCGATTTATGACGACTGACTAATTGAACAAATCAAATCAGTCTTGGCCCGGCCGAGCACTTCCATTTGTCATCATCAAATCATCGAGGGGACCACAGATATCGCTTTTATCCCGAAGGTAAAAGGAATGGATAAACTTCGACTCATATGGCTTTTTCTACTACTTGTTGAATCATACACAAAGACACGTTTTATAGCACCGAGTTACCAAATGCGTTTTCGTGCAATCAATGTACTATCAACTCATAGTAACAACTCATATCTCTAGGTTTGAAGAATATAAGATATTATCGTCTCATGATCACTCGTGATAAAATCCATGAAGTGATTCCAATGAGCGCGGTTTGAATCCAATACTCAGAACTTATGAGCACTCATGAGTGTTGTAGCCCTTTGTCCAACACCTTAGACCTCTACAAGCCAACCCATGACAGTCTTAATTCATATCTACTTCCAACATATGACCGAGTGTGGATGGTTTGAATAACTTAGTCATTCTGGAAGAATAACCTAGTTTATTCTGGAAGTCAAAACATGCAAAATGAAACACAATAATAATTGAATCCAATATGGTATCAAAACCTATGAACATAAATAAAACACCTTTTATTTATCACCATATGATTACACATTATTCATTGTATACTGTTTCAGCTATCAACTTTATGCTTGAATTTAAAACAATAGTTGTCCCATGCTCCAAGCATGTACACTATGTTTTCTAAACACTAGTCATGCCATACACCAAGTATGCATACTATGTTTGTCTATGATCTTTACTTTGTGAACTAGAATCAATGAACATAACTTCAATGATTCTCTTTTCACACTCCCAAATCCTTACTGCAAGTATAAGAATTCCAAATTCATGTCATTTACTGAAATCTGTTAGATTCTAAACTTATATGCATTGATCCTCTTGTAATGATTATGCACAAAGTCAGAAAGACTTGACAATAATCACTACAAAGTATTCCAAAGGAGATCAGCTCCTTGGAAACATCCTTCTTGCATTAAGTTTCCTAATCTTACACAGATTAAACAATTTCTAACTTTGAAACATTTCCATATTCCATTTTGACTATCACTTCTGAACAGGAGTTGCCTCCTTATAGATTATGTCAATATGGTCCTTCCAAAATTATCACTATGCTTCCAACTGTCCTTGAACACCCAATCTTTGGTAAACCTTAGATTGTCCTTGACAATTGTTTAATCCTTTTAGTCATATCCAGTTCTAAACCTTCTCCCTTCTTAATGCCCCAGGCATTTGGAAAATTTAGAATGGATGAATATAGCACATGTAATCGATCCTATATCCAAAGCATATGGGACACGATTCATGATGTCTCACATAAAGACTAAATGAGTCTTTTGCTATAACATTTCCATTTCTATTTGCCAAGTTCTCATAATTCAGATTATGAAAAGGGATGTCGTCATCATAATCGAATTTAAGAACGCAAATAATGGACCCATATATAGAATTTCTTTATGTTGAGCCATTCCAACATGAAATTCATATACATATATCCTTGACTAAATGATTAAAACCTCATGATCTAAGGTTATAGATTTGAGATGAAGTATAATTTCCTCTCCCTTAATTATAGCAAAACAACACTTTCCCAATTGAAACTTTTGTTTTCTATAATTAACATTGCTAACTTGCAATACTTATCATAATTATCATGCTCCCACTAACATGATGATTATTAGCATAACACTTATGCTCCCACTGGCTTTCGCATGTACTCAGAAATCAGCTGACTTTCTTACCAAAGTTCAGATTTCTGATACTAGATTGTTTTGATAAAACTTTATCAAAATCATACACCTTCCCTTAGATAGCACACTTGTGTGTCTAAACAATTATGAAGAGGGATGCCGTAATCATAATGGTTAGACCTTTTTGCCACTTCTCACAAGTCCAGGTTAGTGTGCCGGTAAACCACACACGCTCCACTAACGACTTTGAGAATGCAAATATCACAATTGCTATCTAGGTAAAATCTACTTAGTGAAAGTGTTTCCTCACCATCATTTTCATGAATTGGAGAGAAACCTTATGACACTTAGATTTAATGGTGTATGTGTTCTTATCCATGTGAATTTTCAAAACCATAGTCGCAAGGCAAACATAATGACAAATCCAAACTCATATGGATTGAACTCAATCTTATCTTCTTGCCACTTGGAAGCTCAAGGGCCTGCCATCGCTTCCAAGTTGTTGCGCAACACATTGAGAACTGTAAAAACTCATATGCAAAGCCAAATTTAACTGAAGTGGGCACAGAATATGTCAGTACAATAGGTTATAAACCTCAAGTCGTGTGCTAGTGAAGAACTTCAGGTTTTATTCTTGATTAGTTCTTGAGACTTTCAAGACCTTTAAGACTCCCATTGTCCTCTTGACATATAAGACTTCCTTGTCAGTTATTCAAGAGATAGTGTGGATTCTAATCAAGACAAACACTTCACAAAATTGGCCTGAGTTGCTCTTTGTTTTATCCAAAACATCACAACTTACCAATTTCAAATGTACAAGAGTAGAAAACTTTTACTCTTACATTTGACAAGTGTTTTAAACCGTCTTTAAGACATGTCACTCAAGTTACAATCTTGGAGTATGACTCTAAGACTTGTATTGGAACGAAGTATGACTCGTCTTCTTGATTTAACCATTTCAACAATTCAAGATCCCTCTTCTTAGTCATAAGAATGCACTAAGATTTCCTTAGATAACTAATTGTGCTATGGTTTCTTAATCATTAAGATGATCACAAAACAGATACTAAAGTACTCTCCCATCTTCTCAGATTTGAGATACTTTTATCCTTCTGCCTAATTTGATTCTTCTTATTCGCTCTGCCTTACATTGGAACCTTTTCCAATGTCTCAGAATTACACTTAAGCTTGTAAGCATAATCATATTTACTGAGCTTTTGTAAACTATGACGAATAGTTTTATCAATCTTTTGTGGTGGACTTGACCAGTGCACAAGAATGTGTACTCGATCCCTTAGTCCTTCACTTGACTCACACATCCATGTGAACAAGTAATTAGTCTTAATTTTCCAATACTTGAAAGTTCTCATTCATCATGCTATACAACTTGCATGATTCCAAGTTCCGGTCCAATTGAAACTTGGGTGATGGGAATCTTTCATTATTTGGTAAATTTAGACATTACCACAAATGAAAGAATCAATTTCATATTTCCACTCTTGCTATTAATGGAATCATATAAGCAACAATTTTTCCTCAAATGCCATTGTAAGGATATTTTAAAATAAATAAAATCAAAATTTTCCTTTTATTTTAAAAAACTTTGCGGAAAACTTATCCTTACAATCCATATGAAAAATTGTTGTTATCTATTCCTAAGCAATATCTCATAACTCCTAAGAAGTAGCTCAAGAATCCGATCTTCAAACTACGCGATAGAAATCCATCTATGCGATCAGATTCAGCATATTCTTTCTTTAAGTTTCTTCACTTTTATTTGATTCTTAAAACATCACCATGTGACCCAGTCACATCATGTATCAAGAATCTCAGAATAGAAACTTAACAGAGTTAGATAGTGGACTTTACCTGAAGTAGAGTCAAACTTATTGACTTTAACATCCTTAGGTAAATTTGGCAGCTTCGCAACCAATGCCCCTTTCTTTGGCAGTATAAACATATGGACCCTTTGATAATGGTACACAGGACTATCACAGACTTAGCTTTTCTCTTTACCATTTGGTCAATCGAGTTGACTATGGCCGATCCCTTTCCATTGGGAAGAGAATGCTTTTCTGGATTTCCTGTGTCACTATTCTCAATGTCCATCAAGTTTTAAGGAAATTGATCTTAACAAATAGATAAGATCATTAAGGGTCTTGTCATAGTCTGTTTCATAGGTGTCCCAAAGGAACTCACTATGTGACTTAGAAAGTGATTGAACCACCAAGTTTCTCAAGAATTTCACACCCAACTCTCCCGTCTTGTCAATATGTGACTACATCTCCAAGATGTGACCATACCTAGACCTTGCCTTGCCAATAGGGCCTGAGTGACCTTAAACTTTTCAAGAACTTGTGGGTTGGGGAGAATAATTTGAAGATGTGAAAGAGGTATGATATCCATGGGACATCATCTTCATTATGAAAGCTTGTTTCAAGAGATTTGGGAAGGTCATAAATGTCTAAACCAGACATCTTTTGGGAGATATTCAAGATAGTTGATCTTAAGTCCTTAATATGACACCCAATATGAAATATTAAGGCTAGGACCCAACAAACTATTTTATAACTTATAAGAGGTATGCCGTAATCCAAGCTATAAATTATTTGAAGGTAGGTGAATGACGATTCACCAATTTCCACCAAGATAAACGAAATGTATTATTAGGTTTTAATTGGTTTTTGAAACTCCTAGATCTTTTGAGATTCATTGAACTGTTCAATGGCATGTTTCAATCTCGAGTGTGCCATTCAGGTTTTTGTGACTGGGATGCCGAGGATCACAAAACAAGGTGTGAAGTAACCATGCAAATTACTTGGTACCCTTAAGTGTTTACCCCTCAATCGATGTGCTGGTTAACCACACACGCTCCATCGATACTAAGATAAACATTAAGTTACCCTTTGCCTACCTTGTTAAATACGAGTTAGTGTGTCGGTTAACCACACACGCTCCACTAACCGACTTAAATAAAGTGCAAAGTGTAATTTCATGGATTAGCACCTTATTCACATTTTCCTAAGTAACTAAGATTGGGTATTATTAAGAGTTTAGTTACTTAGTATTTATCATTAATACTTTTAATGAAGGGAGAATTCTAGTCCTGTCAAACCCGTTTGACTAACGACCCTCCACCAGTCAAGCAAGCGGTGGGTGAGAGTGGACACCCATTAAGTTGCCATTTTATAGGCAACAACCTTATACCTACCTTATAGACCGGCTTCGTGAATGAGGCGTACTAGTGGTAAGACTGACTTTACTCTTATACATATATATATATATATATATATATATATATATATATATATATATATATATTATTAACTTATAATATTATAAAGTATAAGGGTTGAATTTTAACTTTTAAAATTCTAAGGGCTAACTTGGAATTAAAGTATTCATAAG
Source organism: Lactuca serriola (assembly GCF_051521515.1). Classification (NCBI taxonomy): domain Eukaryota; kingdom Viridiplantae; phylum Streptophyta; class Magnoliopsida; order Asterales; family Asteraceae; genus Lactuca; species Lactuca serriola. The sequence goes on from NC_136411.1 coordinate 362,861,393, forward strand.
AGAAAACTTTACAAATTCCAAAACTTGAGGGCAAGTTTTTAAACTATTCAAAACTAATTAATTCCATAACTTATGTGTTTAAAGTAGTTTTAATCCAAAAACTCTTCAAGTTCCATAACTTGAGGACAAGTTATGGAAGACTTTAAACTAATAAAAGAATTAACTTTTCTTTATTTTATAACTTATGGGATTAATTAAGGTTACACTTTTTTTTAAATTTATTATTTAATGAAGAGACTCTTGGTCCTCCATAACTTGAGGACCGATTATGGAGTCATAACACCATTTAATTAGAACTAGACTCTTCATTTTTGTAACCTTTGCCAACTTTTATGAGTTTTATAAAACTTAAATGTGACTTTTCATATAACTTGAGGACAAGTTACAAAAACACATTTTAGAATCAACTCTTAGATTAATTTGGATTGAAAACAACTATTTCACTCAACTTTTCTATTAATCTAAGCAACTCATAAGAACAAGATAGTTCAAATTAAACTTTTTCATGTAATTAGTCTAAACCTTAAACTAATACAAAACATGAATCTATTGAAAATTATCTTTGAAATTGGATTAGCATGAACATTACCACATCAAAAACAAGTTTATAAGTTCCAAAACATCTTAGGGTAATGTTCCTAGTCCAATTCCAGCCAAAAAAGTCGAATTTATGCTGTCTGGGGGTCCAACTCGTCGAGTGCACGAACTAACTCGGCGAGTTGGATGTTTTTTGCCTTGGACTCGGCGAGTCTGCTGGGCAGACAACATTAAAACTCGATTTTCCAGCTTCTTTTGCAAGTATAACAAGAAAACAAGCCGAGGCTCTGATACCACTGTTGGGTTTTGAGCATTCTAACACTCCTAAGTGTACATGAAACCCTAAATACCTTGGATCTATGTTTTCTCTATTATACATGCAAATATGAACGTCCACGGTATTATCCTAATCTAGCATACAAAACTATCAATATAACAAGATAGAATACATACCTCTTTCATGTAGAAAGTCTTCATGAAGCTTGAGTGCCAAGTGCCCCAAGTGTGACACCTCAAATGGTTCACACAACACCAAATACACTTGGAATAACTTGAGAGAATTCTACACTTCATGAAATCGGCTAGCCCTCTCTAGAATCATGCTAGTCGCCGATTTTTTCAAGAATAAGATCTTTATATAGTGTTACAATTAGGGTAAGCCCTAATTGTCATGACTTTCCATTTCCTTGGATCCATGGGTTCAAATACACCATGGAGCATCCATGGACCATCCTATGGGTTTTAGCCCAACTTGATTATCCATGGAGCATTAGCCCACTATACAAGTATGGATGATTTACACAATCAACCCATATATTTAATTAGTCTTCTTTTGATCACTTAATTAATCCTAGATTAATTATTGATCAATACTAATTAAATAATCTTATTATTCTTATTATTAATATACTAGAACTTATAATATATTAATAACCATAAGTGTCTTATTTCTCTCATTATAGTCTATCCAAGTGCATGATGCCATGCAACCCAAATGGACCATTCCGGGTCGGGTCAAGTCTTACCAATTATAGTTATGGACTTAGACATTAATCCAACAGGATTGGCTCTAATACCAATTGTAAAGTCCCAAATCCAGGAACCAAACAAGTGATCAAACAATGAACAATCAAATAATAACAAGAATCGAGTAGAAGAAGGAATTAGTCAAGCAATGCACACGATTATATAACTGTAAACGTTAGGTACACCTTGAAGAACACACACATTGACCATAAACACAATTAGATACGTCACCTCACTCTGACAGACTCTAACACTATATATAGGAACTGACTAGCCATGAACAGGGTTCACGGACGAACACAAGTTCACGGCCGAACACCCGTTCATGGCTATGAATACCTTGCCAGCCACAAACAAACACAAAAACACACATTACAGGACCAAGGCTCTATTAAGACCTATATGAATAGTTGCCTACTCCAAACCACTTAAGTTGTGAGCTATCACAAAGTTCTAAGTTTAACGAGACAACCTACTTGCATATAACGCTTTTGAAATAATGTCGGGGTCAACCCCAACCCATTCCTAAAACAAACAATGATGTAGGTTAAGCTTATAGTCAAAGATGATAAGTTATAAATCATCATGCATTAGTTTTTAATAATTATGATATGTGAGAGAGAAGTGGGGTTTCTTGTAAAGGAATTGTATGGTCAATTCCTAAGAGCTCTTATAGAACCAAGCAAGTGTTCATCACTAAAACGAACACATTAATGAGAACGTAACTAGGTCATGTAGAAGTATGTGAGACACATTGATTATTTACACAAACGACGGAACAGTTCATGGACATCTAGTCGATTGGTCAGCTAGTAAACTAAATATTTATCTTAAGGGATGGTTTAAAGTGTAATATCTACCTATCTTATGCGTGATTCTACTGCAGTATTTTAGGTAGGTAGCTTGAAAATGTTTGATCAATCTTCATTCATGTGTGGGATTGTTGGAAAATTGGTTTTAATCAATTTATAACAATGGGGTTTCCTTATTTTTGAACATGTCCAAAACCAATTTAATACGAATGAGAAATTAATCCTTAAAGTGGGAGTGTTGGAAGTAGTAAATAAAAGAGTTAAATGGGTGAGAGAAAGAGAAGAAAAGTCCAGGGACCTTTCTGAAAATATACTTTCTCTTTGTAACTAAAAATACACATTAATTACTAAATTAATTTTGTGATAAATGTATGCATTTAATCTTTTTCGGTTACAAATTTGGCCTCTAATTTATTTGTACAAATAGAGGTTTTGGGTGAATAAATGTAATACCCTAATGAAAAAAAAACAAAAAAAAACTATTTTCTTCTCCAATTTATCTTCTTCATTTTCTTTCTACATCAAATGTGGAATCTCGGCCTATTGAGGGTTCCGATGGTCTAGAAAAACCACTTCAAGTTGTTGTTGCCTAGGAAACAAACACCCGATAGCGAGCAATTTGTTTTCAAGACAATGTGTTAAACACATGCCTCAACCTTTCATGTTTTCTTGCTTGCTTTCGTACACGTCTGTAATATTAATCCTGCAGAACTTTTATCCTTTGTATCCCCCATTGGAATAAATACATGGCACTCAATACTCTCGAGTGTTAACAAGAGCACAGTTGCACGATTGTGAGAATGAAATGAAAATTGAAATGTATCCAAGACTTTTGCATGTTTCTTGTCTTCATAAAAATAATGTAACCCAACACTGTTAAAATGGTCTTAGAACATCCAGATTGAGTTTTTTAACAATGCAATCCGAGTTGGATGAATTTGAAAGAAATAGATTGTGGAGTTTAATCCCTATATCGAAAAATGTTTTCGCTGTTAGGCTTAAATGGTTTTCAAAATTAAAGTTGATAAATAAGGTAATGTTTTTTTATAATTAACCCAAACTTGCAGTTAAGGTATATTGTTAAAAATAAGGAATTATTTATGATGAAACCTTCACTCCTGTCAGAATTAAGATTCAAAGTTGTTCTTATTTTTTATGCTTATGTTGCTCACTAGAATGTTGATGTTTGACAAATGGATGGGAGTTTGCATTTCTAAATGTCCAACTCAAAGAAATAGTTTATATCGAAGAACCACAAGGCTTTGTAAATGATAAATGATAAGTTTCCTAATCTTTGTTATATGCTCAATAAAAGATAATTATGGTTTAAAACAACCACCACAAGCAGGGCGTGCAATGCTAACCATGTTCCTGAAATTAACTAAATTAAAATAAGGACCTGTTGATCCTTCACTTTTTTGTAAGAAGGTGGGTGATCATTTAATGCTTTTTCAAATTTAAGTAGACGATATACTTTTTGGTTCTGCTGATCCTACTTATTAAAGGATTTTAAAATTTTGATGTGATGAGTATGATGGTGTCACACCCCCGAACCGGAACGACGGAGACGTCCCGTGGCGGATGACGTCATGTACAGTATCATGACAATTGAATAATAGAGATCAAAGCATTACAACAATCTTATTGATAATTTAATATTTACATTGTGTTCGATTCATTATTTGTTTGACTCCAAAAACATATGAAAAAATATAAGATGTGGCACTTCTACGCTGCATCTTCACAAAACCTGTGTGGGTACCTATCTACTTAATCCCTAAGAATACAAGTGGTTTTGAAAAAATGTCAACATTTAAGTTTGTGAGTTCATAAGCATTTTGTATCAGAAAGATATGCCATAGTTCCTTGAAAATGATAGTGTGTTCTTCCAGAAAATCCAATATTTTCTTTTAAAATTAATTGTAGTCTTAGGAACCCTAAGACTGAAAATATATAAGTATTGCTATTCTCTGAAGTAGTATAATGTAGTTTGATATCTTTATTAAACCATTTGAATTCATGTTTCCAGAAATGTAAATTGTATTGTACTTGAAAATAGTGTAATGTAGTTTAATCTAAATAAAACGATTTGAAGGTATGTATGTATTTGTAAACCAAACGTATTGTTAATACCCCTTGTGAGTTATTATAACCATGCTAATGACCTACTTGGCCTGCTATGACGTTCTTCAGACATTGGAATGGTATGACATTTGTCACCCCAGAACTGCCGATCCAACTATAGCTAACAGTTAGGGTGCGGGATTGTTTGTCTTGTCTATATGTATACACAAGTGTCACGCTCTCTTACGGGAGATTTTGGTTATAATCATGAACTTTATTATGTACTTTGGTAAGTACGGAGAAGGTATGTCTCGCAAAGTCGTATTGACGGTTTCCGTGTAGTATAATGAAAATCCATTTTGTAATGTGGAAGTATTATCCTTCCATAAGTAGTTATGTTATGTAAAATAATTATGCCTTAAATTAATTATGTTACTGTTGTATCCCAAATTGGAAAAATAGAGTTTATGTCCCCTCAACTATACCTATTATAGTTTTTTAAAATGTTTCGTTGTATTGAAGAATCATTTGTAAGTACAATATCATTTTTACTATGATAATAAAATGGAATGAAATAATTATATATGTATTTTTATATAATTGTACCATTTTGCTCAACATATTAAAAAAGGGTTAAAGTCTTACAAACTTTATTTATAAAGTTTATTATTGTAATCAAATTTGTACCCATATATAGGAGAATAATGAAATGATGCTGATGATCTTCAAGTTAGAACACTTGAAGGTGTTCATATCCTATGAGTATTTAACACACAATATATTGTGTAAATCAGTTGAACTAACATGAAAGTGTTATAAAAACACTACATTAAACAAGAAAACTTACAATGTTTCCTAAGAATCAGACTATATAAAATAGTTTTATGGGAAGGTTTGATGATGTTCCTAGGAATGTCTTGATGTTGTTCTTGGGATACTTTGTAGATTTAAAGATGTATGAACTATTCTTGAGAGAAAACTGAAAGAGTTTTGACGACATAAATAAAGATTTGTGAGGGTGATTTTGGTCCTAGATATAGAAATGGTAATGATAGTGAAGTGATGTTTATATTGGTTTGTGGATCATATCACATTGGGAAAAGCATCACCGCCTTAAACTAGTGATTTCAACCTATCCTCACCAAGATCACCTTAATTTCAATCCTTGTGAAACCGAGAACATCAAGTCTTCATTGTAGATTTATTTAGGTCTAGGTGGCATTTCGGTCTCGCATGTGATCTTGGTCCTAAATGATTTCGGCTCTAAGTGATTTTGGCCTTAGTATGAATTCGGCTATGGCATGAGATTTTTTTTCATCACAATCAATATCTCATGGTTTTTGATTCCTAAAACCGGAAACTCTTAAGCAATGCATAATTTCATGCTTGACTTTTGTTTGACCCAAAATAGCCGTTGGTCACATTATCCCCCCGTTAGAGAGAATTTCGTCCCGAAATTAGTTCTAGAGTGGGTACTCATGAACTAGGGAAAAGATGTGGGTACTTTTGTTGCATATGGTCTTCTCGTTCCTAAGTGAATTCGGGTCATCGCTTGGCGTTCAAGCAGACCTTCACTATTGGTATACGACTTTGTTTGGTTCTCTTGATATCTCTGTCCATGATTTCCACAGGTTCCTCTACGAAGAGTAGACACTCCTATTCAATTCCATCAAGTCGTATTACAAGAGTATCGTAGGAAAGAAACTTCTTCTGACTGGACACATGGAAAGTGAGGTGTATGTTGTTGAGTTCCTGTGGTAGATGAAGTTTGTAAGCTACCAGGCTGATTTTATCAAAAATCTCTAATGAACCGATGTACATTGTACTTAGTTTCCATGTTTTCCACAACGAATCTTTCCTTTACAGGGTGAGACTTTTACCAACATGCAGTCACCAACCTGGAATTCCAAGGGCTTTTGTCGTTTATCCACATAACTCTTTTGTCTGTCCCTAGATTCTTTAGTCGTTCCCAAATTTGGATGATTTTCTCTTTTGTCTCCCTTATAATCTTAGGTCCGGTGAGAGTGCTGTAAGGAACTGACCTTTTTGCTAGTTGTGTTTCACCCACTTCAGGCCAGCACAGAGATGATCTGCACTTGCGCCCGTAGAGGGCTTCGAATAACGCGACTTTGATGCTAGTGTGATAGCTGTTATTGTATGAGAATTCGATGAGTGGTAAATGGGTATCCCAAGCTTTACAAAAAGTCTATCACACAATCTCAAAACATGTCTTCCCGCGTCTGAATGGTTCTCTCGCTTTGCCTGTTGTAAGTCCTAAAAATTAGCTTCATGTATCAATCGGATCCACTTGTGGTGCGGAATCCCAATCAAGTGGATGATGCAAGATAGAATGGAGAAGAAGAAGAAGAAGAAGTTGATTAATCTCTGATGTATTGAATAATATTCAATGATGCTCCAATTACATGAGATTCACACACACACACACACACTTTTTCTCTATACTTTCTCTCTACAGTATGATTATTAATGAATGTTGATTTTCACAAACTTAACACATACACTTGTGTTCTCCCCTCAAGTCCTACACACACTCCTCACTCCTACTTCTATATATATATATATATATATATATATATATATATATATATATATATATATATTGTAACAAAGTAAATTTCAAAACAAATTTTTCATTTTATCAACCAAGTTCATATAAAAGTATTCGCAAATATTTCCAATACTAGTTTTTGAAACATAACATATCCCAAGATCATAAAAATCAAACTCTCTCTCTAGTGTGTACGAGTCACGCCGGCGCCTTTCCACGGTCCTCACTAGTACCTGAAACACATCACACAACAACTGTAAGCATAAATGCTTAGTGAGTTCCTCAAAATACCGCATACAACACATACGCCACTCGAGGCTATAATATGACCCTCCGGTCGATGTGTCTCAGCGGGACCCTCCAGTCCCATAGCTCTTTGGACCCTCTGGTCCAGTCATAGCTTGTTGGACCCTCCGGCCCGGTCTGTATCGTTGGATCCTCCGGTCCGGTTTATAACATCATACAACATACATATAACATATAGCACATAATCTCATATATAACACGTAGGACCCTCTGGTCAACATATAATACCGCTAGGGGTGCAAACGAGCTGAACCGAGCCCAAGCCTGGCCAGGCTCGGCTCGGGCTCGTTTAAGTTATATGAGGCTCGAGCTTGAGCTCGGCTCGATTCGAGCTTTCTTTTACTGAGCTCGACTCAAGCTCGTAAAGAGTTATACAAGCTTGGCTCGGGCTCGGGCTCTACTCATTTTTATTGGCCGTACCTAAATAAGCTTAAGCTCGGCTAGAGCTCGTTAAAAAGCTCGTTTACTATTACCCGAAATTCATAATTCCCACAATATGTTTTTATTTTAATATATATAAATAATAATAAATAATATTATATAAAGGCTCGTTTAGGCTCGCGAGACTAATCGAGCTTTGTGACATAGGCTTGAGCTCGAGCTCGTTTAATAAACAAGCTTAATATTAAGCTTGAGCTCGGCTCCGGCTCATTTAAAATCAGTTTCAAGTCGAACTTTTAACGATCCGATCTCGAGTAGCTCGCGAGTAGCTTGGCTCGTTTGCACCCCTAAATACCGCTCTAGGTACGTATAGTGAGAAGACTCACCTCAGGTGTCTCGGTAAGTCTCTGACTTGGTAGAAATATGATCTATCCTCTGCCTAATCACATAAAGTAAATACTCTCATAAATATAACTATACTCAAACCTTTCTTAACACCCTCAAAAGGGTAAAAGACCATTTTACCCCTCTCTTGGCTTAAAGGCCTCATTGTTGACCAAACCCTAAAAGTCAACAAAAGTCAATGGTAAAACTTTGACCCGACTCGTCGAGTGCACTTGGGAGACTCGGCGAGTCTACACGTGTCCGCTAATTCTTTAGTCCCGCTTGGCACGTCGAGTTCCTCCCCTTGCTCGACGAGTCACCCCTGGCATGAATCGCAGGGCCACCCGACTCAACTCGCCGAGTCTCAAGAACAACTCGGCGAGTTCCGCCTTGAACTCCAGTCCTCTAATCCCCCTCTGACTCACTGAGTTATTTCCCCAACTCGGCAAGTCTACACACTGAGTGATTTACGGGAAACCCTAACCCTACTCGCCGAGTCTGATCTTTGGACTCGGCGAGTTCATGCCATGCACAAACTCCATAGACTTCCTGAGGTCAGATCTGTTCCTATAATCCATAGATCTGACCTTCCGTAGCATGATAATCACGTAAAGTTCAGACCTTGACACTCAAATAGCATCTAGATGGTCTTACTTGGTGATTTAGTCCCAAAATAACATCCTAAGTTCATGACTCCCAGAATAACTCCAAAAAGTCCCAAGGGTTAAGGTCTCTAGACCACTTTGAGTCCAGATCCAAAGCATGAACTCGAGAAGGGACGAATTGCTCCACAAATCCATCCTTTAAAGGGGGTTAGATAGGTCCCAAACCCAGGAAATTAGGGTTTCATTAAATAGGTCCTAAGGGCCTTTAAATAGGTCCCAAACCCAGGAAATTAGGGTTTCATTAAATAGTGTGGACTCGCCGAGTCCACTCATGAACTCGCCGAGTCCAGCTGTGAACTCGGATTAGAATCTGCGACCATACTCGGCGAGTTTAAACACCAACTCGCCGAGTCCCCTCACAACTTCCAAAAATAAAGGAATAAAATATTATACCTGGGAATCCGGATGTTATATATATATATATATATATATATATATATATATATATATATATATATATATATATATATATATATATATATATAGGGTGAGGTTCAATAGAGAACCATAATTAACCAAGGAACCAATCTTTTCTTCAACTTTTAAAACTTATTTTTTATCAAAAAAATATATATAAATTCATAACTTTTTATCCTTTTTCCAATGATATAAAATTTGATTTTTTTAACGTCAAATTCACAATGGGAATTTTCGAAAATTCACAACGTGAATCCGGATTCACATAGTGAATCCGAAAAATATTTTTCACATTCACAATGTTAATATATGAATTTAGATATTTTTAAATTTTTTTTCGATAAAGAATAAACACTAGAAATTAAAAAAAGATTTGGTTCCTTGAAGAACCCATAATTATGGTTTTCTATTGAACTTTTCCGTATATATATATATATATATATATATATATATATATATATATATATATATATATATATGGACCGCAAACCCAAGTCCCAAACCCAATGCTAGACCAAAAACACATGGGTTTTCTGTCCAAGCTACAGTTAAACCCATTATTATTTTCAGCCCAAGACTAAAAACAATAAATGCTTAGAAAATCAAAATATAAACCATATTTTTGACCCAACAATCTCCCCCTTGGTTTATAACTTTCTTTTCTTTTGACCCAACAAATTCCTCCTAGGATTGTAGCTTGCATTTCCTCTCAATCTTCACTCTGTGAGATTGGCTTCAATGTTTATCTTCGATTTCTTCACAGCTTCAAAAAGAACATATAAACCTTCTACATTAGTGACATAATCTTGAACAGTTGGGCATTTCTTCAAAATTTGACTTTGAGGGTGAGGAGGCTTTTTGAAAGGATTCTTGAAAATCAGGACTTTCAGCTTGAGAAACTTCAGAGAGAATAACAGTGAACGAATCTTCTGGATCACTTTAGCAGGTACATAGATAGCAACAAATTGATTGAGGAGGCTTCAATGCAATTTATCACATAATCTTCAAGTGCAGATTTACCTTGCTTCTAGGGTTGAAAGATTGAATGTTGAAAGAATAATCTTCATTTCTTGTTCTTTCGAATGAGAATTCTTCAATGGTCACGGATGAAGCCTTGGCTCAGAAATTCTCGATACAGTCACCATAAGTCTCATCTACATGTGAATTCACTTTTCAAGACAAAAAAAAATTGAGATAAAAACAAAATTAAAAGAAAACTTAGTAGACAATATTTTTTCATTTTTCATATTTTTTGAAAGAATAAAACATAAACAACAATTTTTTTTTGTTGATTTTTTATTTTTTGAAAAAAGAAATAAAACAGAAATAACACTATTTTTGGATTTTTAATTTTCTGATTTTTGTTTTATTATTTTTTTAAATTTTTTAATTTTCCCCCTAAAATTATGCATAGGGAAAACTATGAATAAATTTAACAAAAACAAAAATGATGACTAAATTTAAAAATTTTTGGGATCAAAGTTGTCAAGCAATTCAATATTGTCTATCAGCACACGCCTGCATATCTAGATCTAGTTAATCATTAGTGTTGTGGTCCACTTAAATACAAAGGTTGTGGACAAATTTAACAGACGATAAATGACCAGACATTGTGATCTTATTCCTAAATGGACCATTTAGCTGATGACGACCAAGGGTATTGTTGTCCACTTAAATTCAGCAGTGAGATCTACAGACAACCTTTTAAATTGTTCAATTTTAGATGCACTAGAACGTGTTTCCCACCTCCCGATATACCCCGGTAATCAAGAACTTCCAAAGAACTCCTTACTTTAGGTGAGTATTCAATCATTAAGAAAGAAGTCAGATATAGAGATGCATATGTTGTATCCCATGTTGGATGTCTTCCAATCACGCAGAGGGAACAACATATGACTAACATAGATAGAAGGACAGAGAAGTAGAAGAGTGCATATGTTGTGTCCCATGTCGGATCTTCCGATCACGTAGAGGGAACAACATATGGCTAACAGATAGAAAGAATTGCATAGATAAGAAGATGCATAGAAATAGAGTTCATATGTTGCATTCCAGGTCGAATATGTTCCAATCGCGCAAAGCAGGCAACATATGACTGATAGATAGAAAGCAAGAAAATAATTTCCTACAGACCTACTTTATCCGAACCCCCAGTTGTGGTATCAGTACCGAAATTAAGGACATAAGTCCATACATCAAAGCAATGTTGAGCCACAGTGCTAGATGATTAATTTTTAATGTATCTCGTGGGTTCACATGTTTATCTCACTGCTAAATCTACCCAAGCGTCGTATGGTCAGTCCAAACGAAACTATCTAAGTTTATATTATATAGTCCTTTCGTTGTCAATCTATGTCTAGTCCTCTTGAATCCTTTGTACCTACCAGCACATTGAACACAAAGTCTAAACAATTCGGCTTTAGTGCATTACACGAATATCAGGTTGCCCTTTAGCACTAGACTTCATATCCTTTCCCAAACAATACCTACCAATGAAAAACTATAAGAAAATAAGAGATTGTCTTCAAAATGAATCACTTTAAGATAAACTCAGGAGAGCCGAGAACAAAACTCAAACTGTAAGTCACCGATTAAATTTGCATCCAGAATAGTAGATATATTTCGATCTGATAACAGATCTGAAAATTCTTCACATCATTAAGCACAAACCCCATGTGTGATCGTTTCCTTTCGTCCCTTCCCACAAAGGACACATACTCTCAAACAAAGTTTTAAATGTTGTGCAGTTGAGAGATGTCCCCTATCATGTGCCTGGAACAGCCACTACCAACAAAATGAAGTCTGATGATACGCCTCCATAGCTGCTCCAACACAGAGCGGGATCTGTTGGTCATTGGAACCCAGTCAATTTTGAAACTAGGTCGACCTTTGTCATCTTTGCAAGGTACTCTCTCCCATGACATATCCTGCTTATCACAAACAAAAGATGAAGAAATGTTAGAATCATTAGACGATTTGGGAGACTAAACCTTTGGTTCCCATATGTAGTTGGGTTAACCCATTTCTTGTTCCAGCGGATGGGTGCCTCGGCACTTGATTTTGAACTTGAAGCCGATCTTTGAGATGACTTTGATCTAACTAATCTTGGTTTCACTGGAGCATCTCTTGGATTGGACTTCTTGATCGGCATTCCCTTCTTGACTTTGGGATGTTGATTCTTGGCGTTCTGCGCTTTCCAATCACCATTGTTTGAACATGGCCTCGAAGGGTTTCTTTTGGAAAAGCTCCCTCTTTGTGCGTTCTGCCATCTTTGTGCATAGTAGGGAACGTATGTGCAATTTGGACAATTTCAGGCAATGTTTCTAGGTGTTCCACAGTGAAAACATATCTTTTTCTTCACGTAGGAATTGTATCTTCCTGCCCTTGGTGGCGTGCCCTTGCCTTGTCTATGATTGTTCCCATAAGCACTCTTGTAGCAGGCACTTTGTTTCGCTTCTTTTGGAGGCCTGTATTTACCAACAGCAGGTTTAGAAGTAACTGAGTTAGAAGCAACAGATTCAGAGTTCAAGGAGACATTGGTTTGTTCAATAGTATCCTCCTTGTTCTCATCTTCTGCTACTTTACCTGCACAAGAAGTAGAATCATTAAAAATGTTCACCTTAATATTCTCAGTTGGCCCAGATTGTTCAGTATTAACTGAAGCTTGTTCAGGGAGTTGGCCAAACTGGGCAGGAATTTCTTCCTCATCGGTCTGAAGGGGTGGGTTATAGTTGTTATTGAAGGGAGGTGGTACACTGTGATACCATAGACCCTCGGGTTGATTATCTTTTAATGTTAATTGTTTTTCTATCATGGATGCAACTACCTCACTTGACATATCAGATTTCTTAAAGTTGAATTCAGCATCTTTATATTTAACTTTCAATGCATCAAGTTCGGTAGTCAAGTTAGCAAGTTGTTCCTTAACATAATCATAATTCACACATTTATTATTGTATTCTTCTTGAAGTTTTCTAAAATCCTAGGTTTTGACCCCTTGTTGTGCTTTTAAAGGTTTTTAGGCCTTCCTAAGTGTATATCCTTCATATTTAAGGTCCTCATTTTCCCTTTTTAGCAAATCATTTTGTTCACGAAGAAACTTAATCGTAGCTTCACAAGATTGAGCACATAAAACTTCATTGACCGGGATGTTTGAGGGACTCATTATTTACCAAAAATGTCCTTTGACTATAAACCTCAAAAGTCAACCTTAAAAGTCCAATTTAAAAAGTCAAACTTAAAATTCAAACTTAAAAAGTCAAACTTAAAAGTCAAACCGAAAAGATAAACGTGAAAATTTGAAAGATAAACCAGAAAGTCAAAGGTCAAACTTGGAAGTCAAAGTCAATTTTTAGGTCAAAAGTCAATTTAGAAAGTAAAAAATTAAAAGTCAAAACTTTGGGTTGAAAATGAAACTTTAAAATTTGAAAAAATAATTTTTGGGCTAAATTTGTCAAAATCCGAAAAGAGGAACCGGAAAAGCTAAACTATTTGATCTAAATCAGGAAGACATATAACATATGGCTTGCTAGACGGATTGGTAAGGGTGTGGGTTGTGTGTGGGAGAGACCCGGGTTCGATCCTTGCTCCCACCAAGATCCTTTTATTTATTCATTGCTGATTGAACTAGATCACACACATGAGCTGTTGACCACACACGTGGGCCGAAAACCTACTGGCCGAGAACACGAGGACCTAAAGCCTGATGGGCCGAAAACGTCTGAACCAAAAATGTATCGAGGCCAAACACGTGCTGGAACTACTGGCCAAACACATGCGCAATGTCCGAAGCCGAAAATGTATCACGGTTGTAAACACTTTAGCTGTAAACGCTTCGGACCGCAAACTCGGACATGCTCCTCCTGACCGCAAACCTCGTTATCAGCTTCAAACAGGTTTACAGTTGTAAACACTTCGGAAAAACATGCTGAATGCGAAAATGGCCACCGTATTTTGCTGTTTACGACCAAAAACACGAGTTTTCACCTTTTTAGCTCCAAAACACGATCGAAAAGCCATTTTTATGAAAAACACGAAGAACAAACCACCAATATTTTGTCAAAAACTATCCAAAAACATAAAAATTTTCAAGATAAAGTGCGAAAACGCTCCAGATATTTCCAAAGAGATTGATACAATCCAAGCTCTGATACCAATTGTAAGTCCCAAAAGTTATCTTGATGTATCAATCAGATCCACTTGATGGTGCGGAATCCCAATCAAGTGGATGATGCAAGATCGAATGGAGAAGAAGATGAAGATGAAGAACTTGATGAATCTATGTTGTATTCAATAATATGAATGATGTTCCATACACATAAGATCCACACACACACTCTTCTTCTCTCTAGTTTCTCTCTCTATAACACCTTGATTTTCATACACTTAGCACCTACACTTGTGTTCTCTACTCAAGCACTACCCCCACTACTCACTCCTACTTCTATATATATATGGACCGCAAACCCAAGTCCCAAACCCAATGCTTGAACGAAAACACATGGGTTTTTGGTCCAAGCTACAATTAAATCAAAGAGGTTTTCGACCGAAGACCAAAAACAATAAATGCTTAGAAAAGAAAAGTATAAACCAAATTTTAGACCCAACAATCTCACCCTTGGTTTATGTCAGTTTGGCGATGGTACATTGTATTCATGTCGAGTTTGGTTATGACGGACTTTTGTAGTGATTGCTAAAACCGTGTGGTAAATCTACTATCTCTGTCGAAGATAATGGACATTAGCAAACCATGAAATCATACGATATCTGAATGTACACAAGGGTTAGCTTATCCATCTTGTTGGTATCTTTTATTGGTAGGAAGTGTCCACATTTGGTTAACCTGTCAGCGGTCACCCAAATGATGTCAAGACCACCTGTTGTCTTGGGCAAGTTGGTTACGAAATCCATGGTTATGTGCTCCCACTTCCACTCGAGTATATATGGTTGTTGTACTAAACCCGGGGGCTTATGTTATTCTACCTTGACCTTGGCGTAAGTCAGACACTTTCCCACATAGGTAGCGATTTCTACCTTCATGTTTGGCCACCGATAAAGTTTCTTGAGGCCCAGGTACACCTTGTCTGTACCGGGGTGAACAGAGTATCTAGTCTTGTGAGCTTCGTTCATGACGACGTCTCTATACCCACCAAACTTCGGTGTCCAGATCCAATTCATGAGGTAACGAACTCTGTCATCCTTAACTTCTAGGTTTTAACCATTCCTCTTAGGGCTTCACCTGCCACATTCTTATATTTCAAGGCTTCTAGTTGAGCCTCTTTGATCTGCTTCGACATGTGTAAATCGATGGACATGGTTAATGACTTTACTCGCGGGGGGGGGGGGGGTCGAGTACTCCTTTCGACATAGGGCATCTTCAACTACATTGGAATTGCTTGGATGATAGCGTATCTCTCGTTCGTAATCATTTAGTAGCTCCACCCATCTTTGTTGCCTCATGTTCAGTTCCTTTTGATCGAAGATGTGCTGGAGACTCTTATGATCCGTGAAGATTATGCTCTTCGTACCGTAAAAGGTAGTGCCTCCAGATCTTCAGAGCAAATACTATTGCTCCCAGTTCGAGTCATGTGTGGTATAGTTGGCCTCATGAATCTTAAGTTGTCTCGACGCATAGGAAATAACTTTTCCTTGTTGTGTAAGTACACAACCTAGCCCTTTCTTGGACACATCACAATAGACCATAAAATTATCTATCCCTTCTGGGGGGGACAATATTGGGGCACTGCATAGGGCTCGCTTTAGTGTTTGGAATGCAGTTTCTTATTTCTCCTCCCAGTTAAAGGTTAAACCCTTTTGAGTCAAGGTGGTGAGTGACTTTGCGATCTTAAAGAAGTTCTGTATGAACCTTCTATAGTAGCCAACAAGGCCAAAGAATTGAAGAATTTTAGTTGGGGTCCTTAGTGTCATCCAGTTTTCGATTGCCATGATTTTGGAGGGATCTACGTGTATTCCTTTCTCGCTGACGACATGACCTAGGAAATCCACCTTACGAACCCAAAATTCGCATTTTGAGAACTTCGCATACAACTTCTCAGCCCTTAAGGTTTCCAAGACTTGTCGTACATTCTGGCTGTGCTCTTCCTAACTTCGTGAGTAGACTAGTATGTCATCAGTGAATGGTATCATGAATTTGTCTAAGTATGGTCGGCGTGCACGGTTCATCAAGTCCATGAACACCGTAGCGAGTTCTAAATGTGGACTTGGGAATATCTGTGGATTAGGTGTCTAAGCCATAACTATATTTGGTATGTACTTAATTTGATTATAAGCACAGTCCTTTTGGGTTGCATTCACTCATGCAACTTGATAGGATGATTAGTATAGAGAGACAATATGATTTATTATATGAATAATAAATTGGTACTCATAATGATTTTATTAATATATTATAAGATTAATATAATACTATTTGGAAATCATATTATTAATTGTTAATTAATCAGAAATTAGTTTGATATTAATTTTGGGATTAAAAGAAGTGATTAATAATAGAGGGACTGGTTTTGCAAATCCTTAATAGTTGCAAAGTTGGGCTGATGAACTCCTTTAGGAGGACTGGAAGAAATCTATAGGAGGCCCTATAGAATTCATCCAAGGCTTCTGATTGAGGAGGTCCATGGAACGCTTAAGGCCTAAGCAAGGAAATTAGGGTTTTTACTTGAAAACCCTAGTAGCCACAACTTTTTAAAGACCCTCATGCATGGATTTTTGGCAACTCTTGTCTTTGGAAGAACCCTGGCCGATTTTTAGGATCTCTCCAAGCCATCCTTTGCATTGAATGTTTGCGACTCTATTAGAGGTGCAACACTTGGGGCACTAAGCTTTCAATAGTCAAGGATCTGCAAGGTGAACATGTTATTGCTACATAACAAGAGAGGTAACATCTAAACCCTAGTTACTTGCAAATTTCAAAATTGTATGCTAGTTATAGGGTTCAATACTTTGGTGTTCAATTTTCATGTTCAATAGAGAAAAAATTAGATCCAAAGCAATTAGGGTTGCATATGCACATAGGAAAGTTGTAATGCTCATAACCCATCAATATCTTCCTCCTGGACTCACAGCTGATGGTATCCGTATCTTAGGTTTATCTTTGAGAAGTAACTTGATCCTTGTAGTTGGTCAAAGAGGTCATTGATTCGGGGTAAAGGATATCGATTTTGGATGGTGAGTTTATTTATTCCTAATAGTCTACGCACATGTGGAATGATCCATCCTTCTTCTTCATAAACAACACTGATGCTCGCCAAGGAGAGAAGCTTGGTCTGATGAATCCTTTTCTTAGCAGTTCGTTTAGTTGACTGGACAATTCTTGCATTTCTACCAGTGCTAAGCAGTATGGGGATTTGGACATGCGTGTGGCTCCAGGAATCAAGTCGATTTTGAACTCGACTTGGCGTTCGGGTGGTACTCTTGGGATGTCTTCGCGAAATATATCGGGGAAGTTATAGACTTTGGGAATATCCTTGATGTCTTTCACTTCTTATTTCTGATTGACCATGTGGGCCAAGAAGGCAAAGTATTCCTTTTGTATATACTTTTGAGCCTTGACGCAAGAGATGATTTGTAGGTTTGTATTGGATTTGTCACCATAAGTGACGAGGGTTTCACTGCTTGGAAGATTAAGGTGAACAAATTTTTCATAACACGGGATATTAGCATGGTGAGGACTTAACCAATCCATGCCAATGATGACGTCGAAATTTTTTATTGTGACCGCCATTAGGTCGATTTGGAAAGAATGGTTATCTGGAGTGAGGGTACATCCTATGTATATATTGTTAGTGCTCTCTGCCTTTCCATTTGCCATTTATATGGTGAATGTGTCATTTAGTGATTAAGGATTTTATTTAAGTAAGTGTTTAAACTTATGGCTCAAAAAACTTTTCTCTGCACCACTATTGAAATGTATGCATGCGTAAGAATTGTTGAGGATGAATGTACTAGTAACCATGTAGGATCATTCACGGCCTCCTCATGCCCCATTGTTAAAACTCTTCCCACACTTCCGAAATTCCTTGCTTTTGGACCATCCCTCTTGAAACTCCCCATTTCACCGTATGCATAGCAAGCCTGGCTCACACTAGTATTAGCGGCTTGGGTTGTTTTTTGTGTCTATGCCTTACAAAAACGAGCATTGTGTCCCTTCCTGTTGCAATTATTGTAATGCATCTCTCGGCATGCTCCATAGTGATGAAAGTTGAACTTGTTGCATTTTGGGAGAGTTCCAACATATTGTTTGGCGGGTGCTGGAGCGGCAGGAACAGTAGTAGTGTGGATTGTCACAAGTTGTTGCTTCTTTGCGAGCTCTTGTGTCAGTTGGACCTTTTTTGTTCCATAACATTCTCTTATTATCACTCCCTTTTGTTTTCTCAAGAATGGTTGTCATAAAGCCCTGGTGGACTCCATGATCCACAAATGTTTATACCAAGCGTTTGGCACTATCCAAAGTGGATGGGTTTGTAGATATCAAATTTCCTTGAATCTAGGGGGATATTCCCCAGATATATCGCTCCACCTTTTTATTTTATGGGGTGACCGTCCCGGGACATAGTACTGCTAGATCACTAAATCTGGCAGTGTAGGCTGTGATGTTGGAGTCCTTCATTGTAAGGCTCCATAGCTCTTACTCTAGCCTTTGTACTTCACCCCTCGGGCAGTATTCTGCAAGCATCAAAATCATCAATTCTTCCCAGCTAATGGTGTTGGCCACTGGGAGAGTCAGGAATTTGACATAGTCGTTCCACAAGGAGATGGCTCTACCCATGAATGTGCAAGCTGCGAATTTGACCTTGTTAGCTTCTGGGCATACACAAATTTCGAACACATACTCTATTTTGTCGAACCACCTCGCTAGAGCAATGACACCTCCACTACCATCAAAATACTTTGGTTTGACATTTGTGAAGTCTTTGTAGGCCTTCGGGTGTCCCTGGCTATCTACCTGGTTATTATTATTGGTACCGCTTCCAGTCATCATTATGGCTATCAAGGGAAATACAGTGTCAGAATAGAGTTTGATAGAGATGATCACTTAGCAGAAACTATATCTGTCATAATTGTTGGTATAGAAGTTACATAGATTTCAGAAAACTCGACCTTGGAGTAGGTCTTACAACATACCAACAGAGGGAAAAAAAAATTTGACAGCATAAAAGTTTAGTGGAAACAGTACTTGAAAGATAGGAATATTTACATAAAAGAGTACTATATAGAGCATATACTAAGGCTATTCCTTAATCCAAAACAGAAGGACGATAGGACATCCTTTAGTGGCAGCGGGCGCCCCATGGACGGAACCTTAAGTTAGCCAGCTAGGGCTCCACATCTAGCAGGTGTCTTTCATACACAGAAAGACGGGCTCGGTTCTCGATGACATCGGCTCATGTTGCAGCTAGTTCTTGCTCCAGGTCCTCGTTGTCTCTCATAGCGCTCACATAAGCAACTTTGAGATTGTGAATGCAGTTTGTGTTGGCATCCAAATCTACCTGAAGTTCTACAATTCGCTGAATTGTCGCCATGCTTAGCTCAACATTGCGGGCCACCCGGCGGACTACGTTTAGAAGAGCTCTATCTGCAGAGCCTCCCTCGTTCACATTATAGAAGCGACAATCCCCGTTGTACGGGAGGGGTTGGCCTTGCTCATCGCTCCACTTATCCAGACTCCCGACCACATGGGCGTTGGACCTTGGAATTCGAGTTGGGGGTTAGGATTTGGTATTGGGGCCACTTGAGGTACGCTCTCGACTTCAGGCTCCGAGTCGGCCTCTTCGGGGAATTGTTCTGCGAAGTCATCGTCTAGGGGAATCTCATGGTTTTCTTTAGGCTCATCCTCTAGCCATCCCACATTCTACTGATTGGGAAAGTACGAGTCTCCCAGAAGATGGAAACCATCCATTAAAATCTACCCGATAAAAGGGATAAAAGATAGTTAATAGGCGTCCTAATTTAATGATCCTTATTTGTTATTTCTATAATTAAGTAGTGTATACCGGCTATATACAGTTTCTAAGATAAGATAGACCTTCGAATAAATCACCCAACTATAAGTCCACAACCAAACAAGGAACATGAAGTAAAGCGATATTAAAAAATTCTAAGTCTATAGAATCTTTAAATATATATAACTTTAGCGTATACACTCCATACTCATAGACCTACTAATAAGAGTCTTTAGTTTTCATAGAAGCTAATAGTAGCACAAATACTCCTATAGTATTTTAAGTTTGTTTTATGTTCTCGCTAAGTCTTTTATGGATAGTTGGTAAGTTTTTAGACTTGTTGCAACCTGACAACCATTCTTGGGCATACGCTAATCACTTCTCAGACCGACATAATTGATATGTCTATGTCATTCCCAAAACTGACCATACATCCCCAAGCTTATTGGTGCTGTTCAACAATCGTAATAATTTGTTCTGTTCTAGTACGATATTGTCCCTAGTATGAATGCATGTATGTATACATTTAGTAAAACACTTGTATATATATTTTTAAAAGTATATCTCTTGGTCAGAGTATTTTAATCCCATTGTATTTATAGTTGTATATATTTTATGGATTGATATACTTAGTTCACTATAAACATTGCTCTGATACCAATCTGTCACACCCCCAAAATGAATTGTCAGAAACATTCGGGGGTGGAGGACGTCATGTATTGTATCATAACAATGCAATATAGTAAAACAAGCAACAAAATCCATTGCATTACTAGAATAGTTAAACACATGTGTGTGTTCTTTATTAAAGTTTAAATGAAACCAAAAATGTATAAACAAAATAATGATGAGTCTTGAATCCACTCCATCCTCCAAAAACTGCATGGTTGTACCTGACTACTGGTTCCCTGAGAATACAAGTTATTTTGAAAGAGAGTATCAGCATAAAATGTTGGTGAGTTCATAAGTACTTAGTGTCATTTATAGTAATTAATACTTCGAATGTTTGTATTAAAAACTTGAAATGTATGTATACTTTTCCCAGAAAATCCTATATTTCCTTCTTATAATGAATGGTGGCCTTCAACCCGAGGCTCGAATGTTTACATGTTTGTTCTCGTATGAAATGTAATGTTTGCATATGTACTTGGATAGTATGGAAATTTACAGTAGTACTTTATCTTTGTATAAAAGTATGTTTTCCTATTTATTTAAAACTATGTTTTCCCCATTTAATGCTAACTTTTATTAGGAAAATAGTATGTTTTAACCCAACAATACCACTGCTGTATACTGAAATGGGAAAAATGAAGACTCCTAGTCGTATTAAATGAACTATACACATTGGGGTGTCTTGTTGTCTTTAAAACCTGTTTAGTTAATTAAATATTTAATATGTGATGTAGTTGTAACCATGCTGATTGACGGCTGAATACATGACGACCTTCTGGTGTCAAAAATTGTAAGGTGACATTTTGTCACGCCTTGGCCTTACCGGTTGGGGTTGTAGCTAGCAGTCGGGGTGTGGGAGTCTCTGTCCAGTATAGATCTATACACATAATTCCCACTCTCCCTCCAGGAGACTCTGGTTACAAATATGATACAACAATGTATTATTGTATCATGAAGTAGTATTTCACATTCTAATTATCAAGTTCTTTCTGTACTTGTATATATATATATATATATATATATATATATATATATATATATATATATCTTCCCTAAACTATACCTATTACAGTTTACTAGAAGGTTTAGTTTTTCCTTGACTTATAGATAGGAGTCAATTGTTCAGCTTGAACAATTGAGTTAAGTATACTTTTTTATATTCATATACGTATTTAGCATGTATAACTATGAGTTAATCGATATTCGGACTAGTGTATGCTACCCTAAGCCCACAATCAAAAAAGGAACAATAGTCAAATTTATCAGAAATAGTCCTAAGCCCATTTAAAGCACACTTATACACTAATACATAAATGAATATTGTTTTGAAAGTAAAAAGAGTTTGAGAATAGTCTAAAAATAGTTACAAAAGAGTTTTACTATAAAGTCTAACAACGTTTTAAAAGTAGTTTGAAAATGAGTTTGCAATGAGATAATTGACTAGTATGTAAATGTTTATACTAACATAATTTAATTGTGTTCAACTTGTATCCCCCCCCCCCTTAAAAGCATTTAAAATAGTTAAAGTATGAGTGCACGGGTATGAACTGACCTGTAGTGAGTGATTAGAATGCATGATCAGTTGTAGGATGCTAAGTGTCAAGTGAAGTCTCGAACACAAACAGATCCTATTTAGCGTATAATATCTAGACTTGCCGAGTCTAGCAAGTGACTCATTGAGTTTAATCGGGCATAGGGCAGAAATCGTTTTTTCAAGCAATGGATGAACATGTTGTTGGATTAATGTCTAAGTCCATAACTATAATTGGTAAGACTTGACCCGACCCGGCATGGTCCATTTGGGTTGCATGGCATCATGCATTTGGATAGACTATAATGAGAGAAATAAGACACTTATGGTTATTAATATATTATAAGTTCTAGTATATTAATAATAAGAATAATAAGATTATTTAATTAGTATTCATCAAGAATTAATCTCGGATTAATTAAGTGATCAAAAGAAGACTAATTAAATATATGGGTTGATTGTGTAAATCATCCATACTTGTATAGTGGGCTAATGCTCCATGGATAATCAAGTTGGGCTAAAACCCATAGGATGGTCCATGGATGCTCCATGGTGTATTTGAACCCATGGATCCAAGGAAATGGAAAGTCATGACAGTTAGGGTTTACCCTAATTGTAACACTATATAAAGATCTTATTCTTGACAAAATCGGCCACTAGAGAATGAGTAATAGAAGGGCTAGCCGATTTCATGAAGTGTAGATTTCTCTCAAGTTATTCCAAGTGTATTTGGTGTTGTGTGAACCATTTTAGGTGTCACACTTGGGGTACTAGGCACTCAAGCTTCATGAAGACATTCTACATCAAAGAGGTATGTATTTTATCTTGTTATATTGATAGTTTTGTATGCTAGATTAGGATAATACCTTGGAAGTTCTTATTTGCATGTATAATAGAGAAAAAATAGATCCAAGGTATTTAGGGTTGCATGTGCACTTAGTGTTGGGTTTAATACAAACAATCCTATGTGTGCATGCAACCCTAGTATTGGATCTATGTTTTCACTATTAGTTATACAACTTTATGAACACAAAAAGAAACCTGGCATGCTACTATAATTTTCGAAATTCATATATAAAGCTAGAATACATACCTTTTGTTGTTACATAGCAATAACAACTAGTTCCTTGAATTTCCTTAGCTCTTGAAAGCAAGTACCACAAGTGTAGTACCTCTAATGGAGTCACAAACACCATATGCAACTTGGATGAAGAAGAGAAGAAAGGGAGGCACCAAAAACGGCTGGAAACCCTAATGGAAGTGTTCTTCCACGTTTTTGGGGCATAGGGGCCCTTTATATACATGTAGGCTATTAGGGTTTACAACTAGGAAACCCTAATTTGACTGCTCAGGCCCTAAGCAGCCCATGGACTCCTTAAACATATCCCTTGGACGATTTCTAATGGGCTACCCATAGAATTTGTCCAACCTATATATTATTTGGTGATCCATAGCCCAATTATAATTATCTTATAATTACAACTTCAGTCCCCTAAGTTTAATTAATCTCTTTTAGCCACAAAATTAATTAACAATTAATTCTTGACTAATATTAATTAAACAATATGATTTCTCCTTTAATATATTATTCTCATAATATATTAATAAATCATATTTAAACCTTTCTCTCCTTAAATCATCCTACATATTGCTATAGTGAAGGCAACCCAAAAGGACCATGCTCATAATCGGGTCAAGTATATACCAAAATAGTTATGGACTTAGACACTAATCCAACAGTCTCCCACTTGGATAAGTCTAATAACTATTTTCCGTATGACTTCAAAACCTGATCAGCAATCGTAGCTTTCAAAAGCCGCTGTCAACTCTGATCTTATCAGATAGCGTGTCCTTTAGATAAGGGATTATATATTCCTCCATTCTCAAGATATCGTATAGACAAAAGACATGAATTTCAATCATTCTCTCTATACTATTTCCTGACTTTCGATTCATGACGATTGATAACAGACTACAATTGAACACATCAACTTAGTCCCGGCTTGGCCAAGCGCTTAGATGTCATCACTAAATCATCGAGAGGCCCACATATATCGCTTTTATCCCACTTTGGGTAAAAGGAATGGATAAACTTCGACTCAAATGCTCGCTTGCATTTACTGATCGAATCACAAACAACAATAAGTTTTATAACACCAAGTTACTGGTGCGTTTACTTATTATCAATGTGTAACTAACCAACAAATAACAACTCACACGTCTCGGTTTCAAGAATATACAATATTATCGTCTCACTAATCACTCGTGATAAAACCGTGAAGTGATCCAAGTGAGCGTGGGTTTAATCCAATACTTTAATCTTATCAAAGCATTCACGAACTCTGCAGCAAACTTGTGCCATGTCTAAACACTTCAGACAATCTACAGACAGATTCATGACAGTCTTTATTCATACCTACTCCCAACGTATGACCAACTGTGGATGTTTGAATAACCTAGTTATTCTGGAAGTCAAAACATGCAAATTGAAACATGACAACAATACTTAATCCTATATGGCCCCAAACTTGTGAGAGTAAATAAAACCCTTCTATTTATCCACCATATTGATTACTCATTATTTATCATTTAATGTTTCGGATAATCAACTCATTACTTGAATCATACCAACAATTGTCCCATGCTCTAAACATGCACACTTTGTTTCCTATGGTCCATGCTTTGTGAAATAGATCACCTGAAAACTTTTCCAATGATGCTCATTTCACAATTCCTTAATCCTAATTATTAGTTTAGGAACACAAGGTTCTTCCACTACTAGAATATTCTAGATTCTAACATTTTATGCAACGATCCTTTCGTAAAGTCATAGCACAAAAGTCACCAAGACTTGGCTAATGAAATTACAAAGTATTTTCTTAGAAATTGTTACAAGACAATTCCATAGATGTGAAGTCTCACATTCAAAGTACATTCCTTTGAACATCCTTCTTGCATAAAAGTTTCTAATCTAGGCATAGACTCTCAATATCCAACTCCCAATATGGAAACATTTCCACATTTGCCATATGACAACCCATTCTTAATAGAATCTTATCTATTCTTAATAATGTCGATATGGTCCATCCAATACCATACTTCTAACTACTTACAAGTGATCAATCCTCAGCGAACTTTGGATCGTCCTTTGATAGTTGTTAAATTCTTTCAGTCAAAACCAATTCTATTCCTTTTTCCCTCTTAATGCGCTAGACATTTGGAAAATTTTAGAATGGTAAAATACTATAGCATTTACAATCGATCCTATACCTGAAGCGTATGGGACACGATGCATAATGTCTTACATAAAGATATGATACTTTACCAATCTTTTGCCATAATATTTTATGTGTCATGTTCTTACAATTCGAACTATGAAGAGGGATGCCGTAATCATAATCGAATTTTAAGAACACACAATGTATCCTTTTACTGAAAATATTAAAATTTCTTAATCTAAGCTTTAGATTTTGAAACGGAGTATAATATTCTCTCCCTTAATTATAGCAAAACAACTTTTCAACCCATGCAACTTTGCAAATGGAATCTTTGTTTTTCTATAATTAATATTGCTAACTTGCAATACTCGCCATAACAATCATACAAGCATAACACTTATGCTCCCACTATCATGATGATTATCATATAAGCATAACATTTATGCTCCCACTAGCTTTGACATGTATTCAGAAAACAAATGAACTTCCAGAAAACAATGCCTATTGAATCTCTGAAATTCATATTTCTAATACCAGATGCTTTGATAAGCCTTTATCTAAGCTTCTTAACCTTATACACCTTTGCCTTAGATAGCTCATATGTGTGTTTAAACAATTCATAACTTATGTTACTAAGTTCCAAATGTTGAAACTAATTGCCAAATCTCACAATTCGAACTATGGAAAGGGATGCCGTAACCATAATCGAATTTGAGAATACAATTTTCACAATTGCTATCTTATTAAAATCTCTCTTAGTGGAAGCATTTCCTCACAGTCATTTTCATGAAGGAGGGAATCTTATGACACTTAGATTTTATGGTGTATGAGTTCCTATCCATGTGAATTTGCCAAAAACAAGGTTTGCGACAAATCCAAACTCATATGGACTGAACTTTTTTAATCTTGATTTCTTGCCCTATGGTAACACGAGTGCCCACCATGCCTTCCAAGTAGTTTAGTAACTTGTCCTTACATATCAATTTACTTTCCATCGACTAAGGCTTTAGTGTGTATTCAAATGAGAACTCATAGAACTCATACACACAATTAACTCAATTGGAATGGCAAGGAAACAAAACAATATCAGCACGATAGGTTGTAAACCTCAAGTCGTGTGCTAGTGATGATCGATAAGGTTTATTCTTGATTTGTTCTTGAAACTTTTCAAGGCCATTAAGACTCCCACTGACTTCTTGACATATAAGATTCTCTTGTCAAGAAACATTTCTTGACAAACAAATATTCAAGAGTTAGTGAAGCATTTATCAAGACAAAACACTTCACACAATTGGTCCTAGTTGGTCTTTGTCTTATCCAAGACAGCACAACTTACCAATTTCAAATGTACAAGAATAAGAAAATTTTTCCAAATTCCACATTTGATGAGTGTTATAAACCTACTTAAGACTTTTCACTCAATGTCACAATCTTGACTTTAAGACTTGATATTGGAACGAAGTATGATTGACTCTTTGATTTAACCATTTCTACAATTCTCAATTCCTCTTCTTAGACACGCAATTGCACTAAGACTCACTTAGAGGATCAATTGAGACATGGTTCTTAATCATAAGGACTTATCATAAAACACAATAAAAGGTACTCTCCCTTCTTCTTAGAATAGAGAAACTTTTATCTTTCTGCCTACTTGATTCTTCTTTATTCGTTCTACTATTCATTGAAACTCTTTCAATCAACTTAGAATTATACTTAATCTTATAAGTATAACCAATATTTACTAAACTTTAGTAAATCATGACGAATATCTTTGTCACTCTTGTGGTAGACTTGATCAACGTACGACCTAGTGTACTCGATCTCCTAGTTCTTCAATTGACACTTTGCCAAAGAATTAGTCTAAGGTTCCCAAATGTGAAAGTTTTCCATTCATCATACAATGCACATTGCATGATTCCAAGTTTCTATCCAATTGAAACTTGGGTGATGAGAAACTCTCCCTATTTGGTAAAATTTTGACATTTCCACAAATAACACAATTAAGAATCAAATCCATTATTGCTAATAATAGAAACATTCAAACATTAATTCTTTCATACATGCCATTGCAAGGATAAATAAATAAGATAAAGTCAAAATTCATTTTATTGCGGAAAAATTTTGTCCTTACAATTCAACTCAATTGAAAAACTATGTTATTACATATTTCTTAACAATATATTCTAACTCCAAGTAGTAGCTCAAGAATCCAATCTTCAAGTAATGCGATCGAAATCCATTTCTTCACGATCAGATTCAGCTCACTTCTCCCCTTAAGCTTCCTCTCTTTTCTTCGATCCTACAAAACATCAAAATGTAATCTTATCACATCATGTATTAAGAATCTAGAATAGGAACTTAAAAGAGTTAGTTAATGGATTTTACCTGAAGCAGAGTCATACGTCTTGACTCTCCCATCTCTTAGATCTCTCAGATAATTAGGGCAGCTTCGTTTCCAATGCCCCTTCTCTTGGCAATAAAAGCAAATAGACTCCTTTGGCACAACACATCGGACAATCACAGACTTAGTTCTTTCTGGACTTCCAATGTTGCCAGTGTCCATTGAAGTTTGGGAGTTTGATTCACTAGACAAATTTGCTTGACCAGCACGCCAAGTCATTGCTGATTCAGCAGCTATAAGCAAATAGGTGAGATCAATTAGGGTCACGTCGTGGTCCATCATATAGTACTCTCTAACAAACTCACTATATGATTCAGAAAGTGACTGAAGAACCCAGTCAACAGCCAACTCACTTGAAATATCGACACCCAACATGCTTAACTTATCAATGTGTGACTTCATCTCTAAGACGTGTGCACACACAGGTTTCCCATCTTCGTGTTTACTCGTCAAAAGGGCTTGAGTGAGCATGAACTTTTCAAGCCTTTGAACTTGTGGGTCAGGGAGAACAATTTGAGGAGGTGGAGGAAGTGAAGCATGACTCTCATTTCCTTGATCGTATCTCGGAACGTCATCTTCATTTGGAAAGCTTGTTCCAAAGAATTTGGGAAGACCATTGTAAGATTCAGACATCTACAAAACGGGAGAAAATTCAAGTTATGTTGATTAGAATTCTTGATGTAACACCCAAATGAAACATCAAGCTAGGATCCAACACAATACTCTACAACCTAGAAGAGGGATGCCGTAATCTAGTTGCAGAATATCTGAAGGTAGGTAAATGACGATTTACCAATTTCCACCATGAAAAACGAAAAGGAAGATTAAGTTTTAAATGAATTGAAACTCCTAGATCTTTTGAGACTCATTGAACTCTTCAATGGCATGTTTAATCTCGATTATGCCCTACTATTCGTGACTGGGATGCCGAGGATCACAAACAAGGTGTGAATAACCATACGAATCACGTGGTGCACCCAATGCTACAATCACCTAATCAATGTGCCGGTTAGCCACACACGCTCCATTGATCTATGACAAACATCGAGTCACCCTTCGCTACCAATGTCATCCCCAAATTAGTGTGCCGGTTAACCACACACGCTCCACTAACGTTTGACAAGGGTACAAAGTGTAATTCCATGGGTTAGCATACAATTTCACATTTTGCCTAAAGTAACTATGATTTGGGAATTTGAAAAAAGCATTTAGTTACTTTGTACTTCATTATACTTATAATGGAAGGTTTCTGTCCTATCCTACCCGTTCGGCTAACGACCCTCCACTAGTCAAGAGTGCGGTGGGTAAGAGTGGATACCCATTCAATCGCCATTTTATAGGCAATTTCCTTAAACACCCCTTATAGACCAGCTTCGTGAATGAGGCCTACTAACGGTAAGACTGACTGTTTACTCATACATATATAATATTAGACTTTTAATGTCATATATAGTATAGGGTGTATTTTACACTTTTAAAATACTAGGTGGTTTAAATTATACTTTTAATTAACCAAAATCATTATGGATTTATTAAATCTCTTTTAATTATACACTTAATTAATTTAATAAAACCATAAGGGTTTAATTTGAACTTTTCAAAATTAGGGTTTTGGATTTTAGACTTTCAAAATTAACTTTTAATCAACAATTTAAATTCCAAAACTTGAGGGCAAGTTTTGAAACTCTTCAAAACAATTAGGTTTTAATCTCACTTAAAATTTTGAATTTGAGACATTTAAATTAAAATTTTAAATATTAAAATTGTTGATTTAATAATTACCATAAATTAAACAATTAATTTAAATTATTAAATCACAAGGGATTATCTAGATCATGAGGATAATTACCAATTATACATCTAAGATATCCAAATCCCTTGAATCCCTCTCTAAATCTCGAAAATAAGGGATGGGATAATTCAAGATCTTTAATTACCATATTAAACAATTAAAAGATAATTACAAGATATGGGATTATCCAAATCCCTAAAATTTAGGATCTAACCTTGGGGAAGCAGGTAATTTCGAAATCCAAGGGTTGGAAAACCTTAGATTTCAAAATCTTGGAGGCTAAGGAAAGGATTTGGGAAACCCTAGCAAAAATCGCCATCTAGGGTTTAGCAACCCTAATTGCGAAAAAATACCTAGCCTTTAGGGTTCATTAGCCATAAACCCTAATATGACAAGTTCATAAATTTGAATAAAAGCTAATTGAAAACAAAAACCAATGGCTCTGATACCACTGTTGGGTTTAATACAAACAATCCTATGTGTGCATGCAACCCTAGTATTGGATCTATGTTTTCACTATTAGTTATACAACTTTATGAACACAAAAAGAAACCTGGCATGCTACTATAATTTTCGAAATTCATATATAAAGCTAGAATACATACCTTTTGTTGTTACATAGCAATAACAAATAGTTCCTTGAATTTCCTTAGCTCTTGAAAGCAAGTACCACAAGTGTAGTACCTCTAATGGAGTCACAAACACCATATGCAACTTGGATGAAGAAGAGAAGAAAGGGAGGCACCAAAAACGGCTGGAAACCCTAATGGAAGTGTTCTTCCACGTTTTTGGGGCATAGGGGCCCTTTATATACATGTAGGCTATTAGGGTTTACAACTAGGAAACCCTAATTTGACTGCTCAGGCCCTAAGCAGCCCATGGACTCCTTAAACATATCCCTTGGACGATTTCTAATGGGCTACCCATAGAATTTGTCCAACCTATATATTATTTGGTGATCCATAGCCCAATTATAATTATCTTATAATTACAACTTCAGTCCCCTAAGTTTAATTAATCTCTTTTAGCCACAAAATTAATTAACAATTAATTCTTGACTAATATTAATTAAACAATATGATTTCTCCTTTAATATATTATTCTCATAATATATTAATAAATCATATTTAAACCTTTCTCTCCTTAAATCATCCTACATATTGCAATAGTGAAGGCAACCCAAAAGGACCATGCTCATAATCGGGTCAAGTATATACCAAAATAGTTATGGACTTAGACACTAATCCAACACTTAGGAGTGTTAGAATGCTCAAAACCCAACAGTGGTATCAGAGACTAGGCTTGTTTTCTTGTTATACTTGCAAAAGAAGCTAGAAAATCGAGTTTTGATGCTGTCTGCCCAGCAGACTCGCCAAGTCCATGAATGGACTCTCCGAGTCGAAGGCAAAAAGCCTCCAACTCGCTGAGTTGGTTCGTGCACTCGACGAGTTGGACCCCCAGACAGCATAAATTTGACTTTTTTGGCTGGAATTGGACTAGGAACATTACCCTAAGATGTTTTTGAACTTATAAACTTGTTTTTGATGTGGTAATGTTCATGCTAATCCAATTTCAAAGATAATTGTCAATAGATTCATGTTTTATATTAGTTTAAGGTTTAGACTAATTACATGAAAAAGTTTGATTTGAATTATCTTGTTCTTATGAGTTGCTTAGATTAATAGAAAAGTTGAGTGAAATAGTTGTTTTCAATCCAAATTAATCTAAGAGTTGATTCTAAAATGTGTTTTTGTAACTTGTCCTCAAGTTATATGAAAAGTCACATTTAAGTTTCATAAAACTCATAAAAGTTGGCAAAGGTTACAAAATGAAGAGTCTAGTTCTAATTAAATGATGTTATGAATCCATAATTTGTCCTCAAGTTATGGAGGACCAAGAGTCTCTTTATTAAATAATAAATTAAAAAAAAGTGTAACCTTAATTAATTCCATAAGTTATAAAATAAACAAAAATTAATTGTTTTATTAGTTTAAAGTCTTCCATAACTTGTCCTCAAGTTATGGAACTTGAAGAGTTTTTGGATTAAAACTACTTTAAACACATAAGTTATGGAATTAATTAGTTTTGAATAGTTTCAATACTTGCCCTCAAGTTTTGGAATTTGTAAAGTTTTCTGTTATGAATACTTTAATTCCAAGTTGGCCCTTAGAATTTTAAAAGTTAAAATTCAACCCTTATACTTTATAATATTATAAGTTAATAATATATATATATATATATATATATATATATATATATATATATATATATATATATATATATATATGTATAAGAGTAAAGTCAGTCTTACCGCTAGTACGCCTCATTCACGAAGCCGGTCTATAAGGTGGGTATAAGGTTGTTGCCTATAAAATGGCAACTTAATGGGTGTCCACTCTCACCCACCGCTTGCTTGACTGGTGGAGGGTCGTTAGCCGAACGGGTTTAACAGGACTAGAATTCTCCCTTCATTAAAAGTATTAATGATAAATACTAAGTAACTAAACTCTTAATAATAGCCAATCTTAGTTACTTAGGAAAATGTGAATAAGGTGCTAATCCATGAAATTACACTTTGCACTTTGTTTAAGTCGGTTAGTGGAGCGCGTGTGGTTAACCGGCACACTAACTCATATTTAACAAGGTAGGTAAAGGGTAACTTAATGTTTATCATAGAATCGATGGAGCGTGTGTGGTTAACCGGCACATCGATTGAGGGGTAAACACTTAAGGGTACCAAGTAATTTGCATGGTTACTTCACACCTTGTTTTGTGATCCTCGGCATCCCAGTCACAAAACCTGAAGGGCACACTCGAGATTGAAACATGCCATTGAACAGTTCAATGAATCTCAAAAGATCTAGGAGTTTCAAAAACCAATTAAAACCTAATAATACATTTCGTTTATCTTGGTGGAAATTGGTGAATCGTCATTCACCTACCTTCAAATAATTTATAGCTTGGATTACGGCATACCTCTTCTAAGTTATAAAATAGTTTGTTGGGTCCTAGCCTTAATATTTCATATTGGGTGTCATATTAAGGACTTAAGATCAACTATCTTGAATATCTCCCAAAAGATGTCTGGTTTAGACATTTATGATCTTCCCAAATCTCTTGAAACAAGCTTTCCTAAATGAAGATGATGTCCCATGGAAATCATACGTCATTCACCTCCTCCAATTATTCTCCTTAACCCACAAGTTCAAGGTCACTCAAGACCTATTGGCAAGGCAAGGTCTAGGTGTGCTCACATCTTGGAGATGTAGTCACATATTGACAAGCCGGGAGCGTTAGGTGTCAAATTCTTGAGAAACTTGGTGGTTCAATCACTTTCTAAGTCACATAGTGAGTTCCTTTGGGACACCTATGAAACAGACTATGACAAGACCCTTAATGATCTTATCTATTTGTTAAGATCAACTTCCTTAAAACTTGATGGACATTGACAATAGTGACACAGGAAATCCAGGAAAGCATTCTCTTTCCAATGGAAAGGGATCAGCCATAGTCAACTCGGTTGACCAAATGGTAAAGAGAAAAGCTAAGTCTGTGATAGTCCCGTGTACCATTATCAAAGGGTCCATATGTTTATATTGCCAAAGGAAGGGGCATTGGTTGCGAATCTGCAAATTTACCTAAGGATGTTAAAGTCAATAAGTTTGACTCTACTTTAGGTAAAGTCCACTATCTAACTCTACTAAGTTTCTATTCTGAGATTCTTATTACATGATGTGACTGGGTCACATGTTGATGTTTTAAGAATGAAAGAAAAGTGAAGAAACTTAAAGAAAGAATATGTTGAATCCGATCACATATATGGATTTCTATCGCGTAGTTTGAAGATCGGATTCTTGAGCTACTTCTTAGGAGTTATGAGATATTGCTTAGGAATAGATAACAACAAGTTTTCATATGGATTGTAAGGATAAGTTTTCCGCAAAGTTTTTTAAAATAAAAGGAAAATTTTGATTTTATTTATTTTAAAATATCCTTACAATGGCATTTGAGGAAAAATTGTTGCTTATATGATTCCATTAATAGCAAGAGTGGAAATATGAAATTGATTCTTTCATTTGTGGTAATGTCTAAATTTACCAAATAATGAAAGATTCCCATCACCCAAGTTTCATTTGGACCGGAACTTGAAATCATGCAAGTTGTATAGCATGATGAATGAGAACTTTCAAGTATTGGAAAAATTAAGACTAATTACTCGGTCACATGGATGTGTGAGTCAAGTAATGGACTAAGGGATCGAGTACACACTCTTATGCACTGATTAAGTGTAACACAAAAGATTGATGAGGCTATTCGTCATGATTTACTTAAGTTCAGTAAATATGGTTATACTTACAAGCTTCAGTGTAATTCTGAGACATTGGAAAAGGTTCCAATGTAAGGGAGGGCGAATAAGAAGAATCAACTTAGGCAGAAAGATAAAAGTTTCTCAAATCTGAAAAGGTGGGAGAGTACTTTAGTATCTTGTTTTGTGATCATCTTAATGATTAAGAAACCATAGCACAATTAGTTCTCTAAGGAAATCTTAGTGCATTCTTATGACTAAGAAGAGGAACTTGAATTGTTGAAGTGGTTAAATTAAGAAGATGAGTCATACTTCTTTCCAATACAAGTCTTAGAGTCATACTCTAAGATTGTAACTCGAGTGACATGTCTTAAAGAAGGTTTAAAACACTTGTCAAATGTAAGAGTAAAAAGTTTTCTACTCTTGTACATTTGAAATTGGTAAGTTGTGATGTTTAGGATAAAACAATGACCAACTTAGGCCAATTTTGTGAAGTGTTTTTCTTGATTAGAATGCACACTATCTCTTGAATAACTGACAAGAAAGTCTTATATGTCAAGAGGACAGTGGGAGTCTTAAAAGTCTCAAGAACTAATCAAGAATAAAACCTGAAGTTCTTCACTGGCACACGACTTGAGGTTTATAACCTATCGTGTTGACATATTTTGTGCTCATTCCAGTTAAAGTTGGCTTTGCATATGAGTTCTTAGAGTTCTCAATTAGTTGCACAACAACTTGGAAGCAATGGCAGGCCCTTGAGCTGCCAGGTGGCAAGAAATTAAGATTGAGTTCAATCCATATGAGTGTGGATTTGTCATTATCCTTGTCTTGTGTCTATGGTTTTGACAATTCACATGGATAAGAACACATACACCATTAAATCTAAGTGACATAAGGTTTCTCTCCGATTCATGAAAATGATGGTGAGGAAACACTTTCACTATGTAGATTTTAGCTAGATAGAAATTGTGATATTTGCATTCTCAAAGTCGTTAGTGGAGCGTGTGTGGTTTACCGGCACACTAACCTGGACTTGTGAGACGTGGCAAAAAGGTCTAACCATTATGATTACGGCATCCCTCTTCATAATTGTTTAGACACACAAGTGTGCTATCTAAGGGAAGGTGTATGATTTTGATAAAGTTTTATCAAAACAATCTAGTATCAGAAATCTGAACTTTGGTAAGAAAGTCAGCTGATTTCTGAGTACATGTCAAAGCTAGTGGGAGCATAAGTGTTATGCTAATAATCATTATGTTAGTGGGAGCATGATAATTATGATAAAGGTTGCAAGTTAGCAATGTTAATTATAGAAAACAAAAGGTTT
Source organism: Lactuca serriola (assembly GCF_051521515.1). Classification (NCBI taxonomy): domain Eukaryota; kingdom Viridiplantae; phylum Streptophyta; class Magnoliopsida; order Asterales; family Asteraceae; genus Lactuca; species Lactuca serriola. The sequence continues at coordinate 362,896,762 of NC_136411.1, forward strand.
CAATTTGGAAAAGTTGTTTTGCTATAATTAAGGGAGAGGAAATTATACTTCATCTCAAATCTATAAGCTTAGATCATGAGGTTTTAATCATTTAGTCAAGGATATATGTGAATTTCATGTTGGAATGGCTCAACATAAAGAAATTTTGTATATGAGTCCATTATTTGCGTTCTAAAATTCGATTATGATTACGGCATCCCTTTTCATAATCTGAATTATGAGAACTTGGCAAATTGAAATGGACATATTATAGCAAAAGACTGGTTTAGTCTTTATGTGAGACATCATGAATTGTGTCCCATATGCTTCGGATATAGGATCGATTACATGTGCTATATTAATCCTTTCTAAAATTTTCCAAATGCCTGGGGCATTAAGAAAGGAAAAGGTTTGGAACTGGATATGACTAAAAGGATCAAACAATTGTCGAGGACAATCTAAGGTTTACCAAAGATTGGGTGCTCAAGGACAGTTGGAAGTATAGTGATAATTTTGGAAGGACCATATTGACATAGTATGTATGGAGGCAACACTTGTTCAGAAGGGATAAGTCAAAATGGAATCTGGAAATGTTTCAAAGTTAGAATTTTCAATCTGTTTGAGATTAGGAAACTTAATGAAAGAAGGATGTTTCTAAGGACCTGATCTCCTTTGGAATGCTCTGTAATGGTTGTTGTCAAGTCTTTCTGATGTTGTGCATAATCATTACAAGAGGATCAATGCATATAAGTTTAGAATCCAACAGATTTCAGTAAATGACATGAATTTGGAATTCTTGTATTTGCAGTAAGGATTTGGGAGTGTGAAAAGAGAATCATTGAAGTTATGTTCAATGGATCTAGTTCACAAAGTAAAGATCATAGACCAACATAGTATGCATACTTGGTGTATGGAATGACTAGTGTTTAGAAAACATAGTGTACATGCTTGGAGCGTGTGACAACTATTGTTTTAAATTCAAGAATAAAGTTGATAGCTGAAACAGCATACAATGAATAATGTGTGATCATATGGTGATAAATAAATGGTGTTTTATTTATGTTCATAGGTTTTGATACCATATTGGATTCAATTATCATTGTGTTTCACTTTGCATGTTTTGACTTGCCGAATAAACTAGGTTATTCTTCCGGAATGACTAAGTTATTCAAACCATCCACAGTCGGTCATATGTTGGAAGTAGATATGAATAAAGACTGTCATGGGTTGTCTTGTAGAGGTCTAAGGTGTTGGACAAAGGGCTACAACACTCATAGTTCTGAGTATTGGATTCAACCCGCGCTCATTGGAATCACTTCATGGATTTTATCACGAGTGATCATGAGACGATAATATCTTATATTCTTCAAACCTAGAGATATGAGTTGTTACTATGAGTTGATAGTACATTGATTGCACGAAAACGCATTTGGTAACTCGGTGCTATAAAACGTGTCTTTGTGTATGATTCAACAAGTAATAGAACAAGCCATATGAGTCGAAGTTTATCCATTCCTTTTACCTTCGGGATAAAAGCGATATCTGTGGGCCCCTCGATGATTTGATGATGACAAATGGAAGTGCTCGGCCGGGCCAGGACTGATTTGATTTGTTCAATTAGTCAGACATCATAAATCGGAAATCGGGAAACAACAAATGGACAGAGAGAATGATTATAATCCATGTCTTAGTCCATATGATATCTAGAATGGAGGAATATATGATCCCTCATCTAATGGACAAGTCACTGACAAAGGTCAGAGTTCATCTACAAGGTCAGAGTTCGACAGAAGCTTTTGAGAGCTACGATTGCCAGTTGGTTCCTGAAGTCATACGCAATATTAGTTTTAGACTTATCCAAGTGGGAGACTGTTGGATTAATGTCTAAGTCCATAACTATAATTGGTAAGACTTGACCCGACCCGACATGGTCCATTTGGGTTGCATGGCATCATGCATTTGGATAGACTATAATGAGAGAAATAAGACACTTATGGTTATTAATATATTATAAGTTCTAGTATATTAATAATAAGAATAATAGGATTATTTAATTAGTATTGATCAAGAATTAAGCTAGGATTAATTAAGTGATCAAAAGAAGACCAATTAAATATATGGGTTGATTATGTAAATCATCCATACTTGTATAGTGGGCTAATGCTCCATGGATAATCAAGTTGGGCTAAAACCCATAGGATGGTCCATGGATGCTCCATGGTGTATTTGAACCCATGGATCCAAGGAAATGGAAAGTAATGACAATTAGGGTTTACCCTAATTGTAACACTATATAAAGATCTTATTCTTGACAAAATCGGCCACTAGAGAGTGAGTAATAGAAGGGCTAGCCGATTTCATGAAGTGTAGATTTCTCTCAAGTTATTCGAAGTGTATTTGGTATTGTGTGAACCATTTGAGGTGTCACTTTTGGGGTACTAGGCACTCAAGCTTCATGAAGACATTCTACATCAAAGTGGTATGTATTCTATCTTGTTATATTGATAGTTTTGTATGCTAGATTAGGATAATACCTTGGAAGTTCTTATTTGCATGTATAATAGAGAAAACATAGATCCAAGGTATTTAGGGTTGCATGTACACTTAGGAGTGTTAGAATGCTCAAAACCCAACACATGTAACCATCAAATACAACATAAACCAATCAAGGCTCTGATACCACTTATGGGTTTTATACAAAAGAACATCCTATATGCTCATGCAAACCTTAAAGCTTGGATCTAGGTTTCTCTATTGTACATGCAATTCATCCAAGACTTATAAACTCTAGATCTAGCATACTAATTTCGAAATTGACATGTAAGAACAGATCTAGATGATTACCTCTTGTAGAATGGCTTGAATCTCTTCAATCTTCTTTCCTTAGAGCTTAAAGTCACAAATGTCACTCCTCTAATGGTTTATAAACACCAAGAGCAAGAGAATGACTAATGAGAAGGAGGAGGAGTACCAAAAACGTCCTAGGGTTCTTCCAAAAGAGTTAGCCAGGTTTTCGGGGCCATAGGGGTCTTTATATTGTGAGGCCATTAGGGTTATCATACAAGGAAACCCTAATTTGACTGCTTGGGCTCCAAGCAGCCCATGGACTCCCTTTAGAACACCCCTTGGACGAATTCCTTATGGGCTTCCCATAGAATTCGTCCAACCCATGTTTTAAGGTGATCCATAGCCCAACTGAAATTACTTTATAATTACAATTCCATTCCCCTAAGTTTAATTAATGTCTTTTAGACACAAAACTAATTCTTAATTAATTCTTGACCAATATTAATTAAACAATATGATTTCTCCTTTAATATATTATTCATATAATATATCAATAAATCATAATTAATCCTCTTTCTCCATAAATCATCCTATCAAGTTTCTTTGGTGAAGGCAACCCAAAAGGACCATGCACAACCGGGTAAAGTACATACCAAATATAGTTACGGGCTTAGACACTAATCTAAAAATTTTCTGTGATAGTGAAAGTGCAGTTGCCTTAGCCAGGGAACCAAGGGATCACGGAATATCTAGACACATCAACAGAAAATACCATTTCATTAGACATCGAATAGAAGGACTCCTCGTAGCAAAGAGGGTATCATCGGATAAGAACCCAACAGATCCCCTCACAAAGGGAGTGGGTAGGGTTAAGCATCTTCAGCATGCGAGGCGCATTGGGCTGAAGGATGATATTAGTTTTAAAAATTAGATAGGTTTTGAAATTTGTAAAGTATAATTGACATTTGATGATAAATAAAAGTTTTTGTTTATTTATAAGTAAAGTGTTTCTATCTTTTGTCAATTGTTTACTATCATTTCATTTTTTCATGTTTTGACTTCAAGAATAATCATGTTATGATATATCATATTATTCAAACCATCCACAGTCAATCATACTTTGGAAGTAGGTAATGAGGCAGGACTGTCATGAAGGGTCTGCAGTTTGTCTGGGACAAAGGGGCTACAGTGTTCATGAGTACTCCTGGTGATGAGAATAAATATCAGATCCTTTAGATCATTCACAGGTATATTGATGAAGAACAAACAATTCAAACACAATACGATTATGAACACAATATGGAATCAATGTAAAGCTTATGATTCAAATATAGTCACGCCTCAGCAGAGCTTGATGAAGAACTTCCACTATAGAGGCGAGCTAGGGTTTACAATACTAATGAGAAAAGTAATAAAAGTGTTACTTACTAATGATGCATGCATGCACCTTAAATACTAAAACCCTATAGTAAAATAATGCACGGTTGGACAGGCCCAAACCGGCTACCAAAACTAGGCTAAGGACCGAGCCCATGACACAACACTATAAGCCCAACAATCTCCCCCTTTGCGTCAAATGAGGCGAGAGATTATTTCTATTGAGTAGGCTTCACTGTCTTCACAACTTTGAACAGTCGTGGAGTGATTGCAAGAAGAGTCTGTCGAAATTGAATATACCATCTCAGCATGTCAATAAACAACTTCTTGTCGGTTGCTGAGTTCTGATTACACCTTTGAATGATCTCTAAAATATGCTCCAAGCAAGCAGTTGAGAACATGTGCTTATCAACAAGGGCGAACATTCATTTTTGACCTTCGCCCCTGAGAAACATCATAGTGTGATATTTTGAGTCAATTTTCCCTTTGATCATTGAGTTTATATCACCAGCTCTTCCCATTGGTTTGATCGTAGTTCGCTTGCGAATAGCCGAGGCGATTTCTTGATCCATCTTTGCTACTTCATGAATGTAGCAAACAAGCATTTGCTTGATGTGGTCTATTATCGTATGATACTTCTAAGGATTCGACAACAAAATGTTGTTGAGGAGTATCCAGTCGTGAGGGTTGAGGTTGGGCAGATCAGCCAGGGAGAAATTATGAACCGAGACTTCAGAGCCTCGAGTCACTTTGAATTTAACGTTGATGAACTTCCCGGATAAATAAGGCTTTAGTACCTTGACAGTTGTAATATTCTGTGAGCTCCAGATCAGGTACTATGGCTGAGTGAACTCCAGATAAAACTCTAACATATCCCGATCCACCTTCGGGTCCGGATAGGGTATGGCAGCAGTTGAGTTGAAGCAATGAAGGATAAATTCATTTTGAGTGATTGGCATGCCAAACTGCACATCCTTCGAGTAGTCAAGGTCGAACGACATGACAAGTTCGAGCCAATGAGTACTCGGTTTATCTATAGCATCTCTTTGAAGTGAATCAATTGTCCACTCTAGAAAAATGGACTTCTTTTTCTCCAAGAGCTCCTTTTCTTTTTGCTTCTTCTCCAACTCAGCCATTTGCTTCTTGATCTTTTCTACAAACTCTTTCTCAGAATGTTTTGTTTTCTGAAAAGTCTCAGAGGGAATTTCACCCAAAGTATCTTCAAAATCATCATCATCATTATCTGTATCATCTTCACTAATTTTCTTTTTCCTCTTATCCCTTTTGTTGACCGAAGCTTCATTATCCTTCGGTTCAGCTGTTGATTCTGGTTTGGGAGGTGGTTGAGTTTTTTCCTTTTCTCCCCCTTGTTTCGGCTGGACACTATTCACCGAAACACCTTCAGTCCGACTAAGGATATCCAATGCAGGTCTAAGTTTGTCAGCCAAATGGCGTCTGATGGTTATAGTCATAATGGGATCATGTGCATCAAGAAGATGAAGTAGAATGGAATGAACGTCACCTACAGAGCTTCGAATTACCTCCCTTTCAGACTTTAAATCATTAACCTCGTTTGTTGCAGTGCGAAGCTTGAGGTTTCGCATTTTCAGTTGAGAGGTACGCTTGTCTAACTCATCCATTATGCGATTTTCGATAGCCAACTCTGTTTCCAGTTGAGTCAGACGATCATTAACATCAGCGTGAAGGGTGGCATTAGCAGCTTCAATGGCTTTACGAGCAGTTTCAAGATTAGTCCTTTTAGCTTGAAGAGAACATTGAAGATTATCAACCGAAGCATTCACTGTCTGATAGTTCTTTTGAGCAGCAGCCTGCAAAGAATCAAGGAACAATTGAGCCTCAGAAATTAGTTTATCGAGTTTTGCCGTTTCTTCTTTGCATTCCTTCGTTGAAGCCTCAACAGCAGACGAGGCCTTACATTGAGAAGTAGACGCTTCGATAGCCTTGGCTGCAGCAGATAGAGAAGCATCATGCTCCTTAATAGCCTTGAGATGGCGCTTGGTTACTAGAGCATCATCACCGTCATCACTTTGGACATGGTAGGGAATGAAGTAAGTGGAATTAAACTCCAAGTCCTCACCTCCAAGAACTGTATTGGTTTCAGTAGATTGGGTAGGAATAGTGGTTTGATAGTTACAGGAGGTTCGGTAGTGACTAGTGGTTCGGTTGTAACTGGAGGTTCGGTTGTGACTGGAGGTTCAGTTGTGACTGCAGGAGTGGGTGCTGAAGAACGAGCCCCCATATCAGATACGTTGGTTCTAACTCTAGTAGTGGTGGTAGTTGTAGCTTCAGTAAAGATTGGAGCAGAGATGTGAATAGTAGTTGATGGTTGAGATGTAGTGATGGGAAAAATAGGAGGGATAGAAACAGGCATAGAAACTGGTGTAGGAGAAAGGGCTTTGGACCGAACAGATACATCCGGTGTAGGCGAGCGAGGTGGTGTATCACCACGCGCCGAACCCTCATCCTCTGAGCTTTCGCAATCAGATTCACTTGGAATAGGTGTGGGTTGAGTAGGTGGTTAATACTCTGAGTCAGAATCACTTGAAGATTGAAGAATTAGTCGCCGAGCTGGTTTCTTGACTTTCTTCGGCTTAGGTTGAGCCGGGGTTGCTTTCTCTAACTTTTGCTTCCTAGGTGTTTGAACTTTGGTAACCTGACCCCCTTTATCTCCCTTGGTTGGTTTAGTGACCCTCACATCCTTTTATTTTTCTGGTTTCTTTCCCATCTTAGCAGGTGTGTATGCTTGCTTGATAGAGCGATTCATGGCAAGAATGAGTTCCCTTGGGCCCGAAGAAGGACGCTTCTTGTATTATTGAATAACATTTCTTGCATCAGACACGCAGACATACATAGCTGCTGGGATCGATCAAATGAAGGAATAATTGGAAGGATCTGTGACAATGATCTTCGTGGTGTGAAAGGTTGTGATAGAGGAAAGAAGAGAGTCCGCCATGATTGGAACGCGCAGACGATCCATCGCCCACTTGGTAATAATGGACTAGTACCTTCCACATGAAATCTCTGAATGTCGTGATGAAGAATACAAACTTGAACCAATTGTTGCCATATGACTGCCCCATAGTCCAAGGTAATCCCATGATACAGCCCATAAAGCACAGTCATAAATGACTTGCTTGCTCCGTCTGAGCCGGCACTACGCTCTGATAGACCTTTCAAAAGAAGAATGAAGAGTTCATTCCATTGAGGAGGAAGGCAAGACTTCTTGAATTTGGTAACTGTGGTTAGGGTTTTTGTGTAACCCATTCGGTAGAACATGGAGAATAGTTGACCAGTAGCAATCGAGTCGGGGTTTACCAGAGTGGGTTCTTGAGCAAGACCAATTAGGGCACAAAAGCGATTCTTAGAGATGGAGGTCTTCTCATTGTGAATTTCAAAGTGAATCCTCTCAACAACCTTGTCATAGTAAGCAGTTGAATAGATGTGTGAGATACAAGCCATAGGAACAACTTCGACCTTTGTAAGAGCATCGACGAGAGGTGAGTACTTGAGACATTCGACAACGTACAGCATGTAGGGTTCATAGATGAAGGCTGTAAGATCAATGATGAGGTTTTGTTTAGGCTTGATGGTGAGAAGGTTGGAGTGAACAGAACTATCTTGAACAGAAGATGATTCTGCCATTGATGAAGCTTGAGAAGAAGAAGATGAACAGTGAGAGAAATCGCCCTTTTTCTTTGTGAGAATTTGTAACTGATAAAAGAGTAAACAGGAGCGTGCCAAATCCTTTTATACGTACAAGTAGGAGAGAGAAATATCCGGCTGAAATTTGGATTAATTAGAAACCGTGCCTGATGTGACGGAGTGAACAGTTGGCAACCCCGATGCTGAAGCATGATGTCACACCTCAAAACTGAGAACGACAGAATACATTCTGGGGTGGAGGACGTCATGTACAGTATCATAACAAAGCATAATAGTAAAGAAAAGCAACAACATCCATTGCATTAGTATAGTAATTGTAATACAAGCGTGTTTAGTACAATTTGATAGACACCAAACGTATAATCAAAATAAAAGATGAGTCTTGTATATGCTCCATCTTTTCAAAAGCTACATCTGTACCTGTCTACTGATGACCTGAGAATACAAGTTATTTTGAAAACGAGTATCAGCATAAAGCTGGTGAGTTCATAAGTATTTAGTGTCGTTGCTTGTATAAAAGTGTTTTCAATCATGAAATATAATAGTTGTCATCAATGTTTGAAAATAGTAAGATCCTTAGAAAATCCTATATTTTCAAGTAAAAGTAGTCTTCTACCAAGACTCGGTTATCTGTATGTTTGATCCGTTGAAAATGTAAAAGTTTTTCCCAGTGAAACTATCTATATGAAAATATAGTTTTAGACTTCATTCATGTAAAGTAATTGGGAAAATCATGATTTACCCCAGCAGTGTCACTGCCGGCTGAATGAAATAAAATTGCAGGCTCCAGGTAGTATTAAATGTACTATACACCTTGGGGAGTCTGTTTCGCCTTTAATTCTTAATGTTTTAATCAATGGTCCGAATGTGAACTCGTATGTAACCATGCTGATTGACGATCGAATAACAGATGACCCTCCGGGTCACACGTAGTATGGTGACATTTGTCACCCCTTGGCCTAAACGGCTCGGATTGTAGCTAGCATTCGGGATGTGGGAGTGTTTGTCCCGTATAGATGTATACACAAAATGCCCTCTCTCCCTCCAGGAGACTCTGGTTACACAGTGATAGCACAGTGAAGTGTCGTATCGCGAAACAGTGTGTCACATTCTATTTTAGTATATTCTCTTGTATTAGTGCATAATGTCCTTTCTGGTATAATGTATAGAATGTTCTGTTGTATAGTATACAGTATTCTAGTTGCATAGAATTTAACATGTATTGACTCATAACTGTACTAACCATAGTGAGTATCATAGTAATAATAGTAATGAGTGGTAATCCTTAACTATACCAATTATAGTTAAATAGAGATGTTTAGTTGAATGCCTTTGATACGCAAAGGTATTCAACTGAAGTGAACACTTTTATATCCAACACAAATATATATGATATATAACTAAGAATTCAATGACAGTCGGACAGATAACCTAATACCCTAAGTCCACAATCAAACAAGAACAGGAAATAAGGTGAGATATCAGTTCTAAATCCTTCAATCCTTACTTATATAAATATATTGGTGTAGATATGATTTGGAAATAAAATAATTTTGAAAGCATTGGAAGTATTTTTAGAACAATTAACATGAAAATAAGTTTGATAAATATTTAACACAATTTTGTTGACAAGGTTGTATGAAAGTATAGGAAATCCTTTTGGTAACAAGTTATAAATCACATGATTAGTGCTATAACTTGTTGGATTTAACATGTATCCCCCCCATAAAAGCATATAAAATCATTTAGAAACGTTGATTTAGGGGTATGAACTCACCTGTAGTGAGTGATGCGACGGTAGGATCAGTTTAGGAGGTTGAGTGCCAATTGTGGACTTGAGCACAAACAGATCCTAGTAACCATATAATGACATATATGTGTGCAATTAGTGTTTGGAATAACCATTTATTGTATTAGGACTACTTTAGAGACTAGTAAACACTTATTATGAAATGTTACAATCATATAAGATTGTACATGAGTGGTATATGACCACACAAGGGAGTGTATGGTCAAAATGCACATCAAATGTGTGTGTGGCTGCACACATGAGTGTGCAGCCATACAATGGGTGTGTGCGGCCGTACACAGGAGTGTGTGGCTGTACACTTCTAATTTGTGCCCAAAATGTTAATTTTTGAGGTGTTCTTAAGTCTTATGAGTCGAAGAAAGCCAAACTCTTCACTTTGGAGAGTTTTTAAGGTGTGAGCGGCCACCACATGAAGGTGTGCGGCCGCACACCTTCAAAGGATAAAGAACACATGAAGAACACTAAGAACACTAAGAGTTTTAAGCTTAGATTCAGATGTTTTACCAATAATAAGCTGATTGATGGGGTGATTCACGTTCTTGAGGCCCTTAGAGTGTTCTTTGAACAAGATTTTTAGAGAGAGAAAGTAGGGAGAGAAGTAGAGTGCATCCAAAGAAGGGAAGAATGAATGAAGGGGGGGGGGGGGTCCTTCCCTATATATAGAGGTGAGTGTGTGGCTGAAAACGGGTGTGTGGCCGCACACACCTGTGTGTGGCCGTACACTCAAGTATGCGGCCGCACACTCCATGTTTTGGAGTGCTTGGCCGATTTTGCTTGATATGCATTGTGTTATCCTGTTTCTAGGTTCCTACCTCATTTGTATTACGTTTAGAACGCTCCAGTAGACCCTAAGCAGTGTTGAAAGCTAACAAAATGAGTCTAACTTGGATTCAATTGGTCTCTTATACAAGAAAGAAATTTCGGGTTGTCACATCATCCCCCCGTTAGAGGGAATTTCATCTAGAAATTAGAGTTCAAACAACTAATTTATTACACAATAACTAAGTGAAAAGATGAGGGTATTTTAGTTTCATTTGATCCTCACGCTCCCAAGTGAATTCTGGTCCTCTTTTGGCATTCCAGCGAACTTTCACAATTGGGATGCGGCTTAGTTTCGTTCGTTTGATCTCTCTGTCCATAATCTCCACAGGTTCTTCCACGAAGTTGAGGCTCTCATTGATCTCGATCTCATCGAGTGGGATTACAAGAGTCTCATCGGATGGATACTTTTTCAGGTTCGAGACGTGGAAGGTTGGATGAATATTACTGACTTCACGGGGTATATTGAGTTTGTAAGCTACGGGGCCGATTTTAGCGAGAATTTCGAAAGGCCCTATGTATCTTGGATTCAGCTTTCCACGCTTTCCAAAGCGTATCAAGCCGTTCCAGGGTGAGACTTTCAAAAGGACTCGGTCTCCCACCTGGAACTCGAAGGGTTTTCTTCGTTTGTCTGTGTAGCTTTTCTGTCGGTCTCTAGCGGCTTTCAATCGTTCACGAATCTGAACGATCTTCCCTGTCGTTTCTCAAATGATCTCCGGACCTGTGAGAGTGCTTCGTCCTCTAGCTAATTGTGTGTCACCCACTTCAGCCCAGCATAAAGGGGACCTGTACTTTCGGCCGTAGAGGGCTTAGAATGGGGCCGCCTTGATGCTCGTGTGAGAACTATTGTTGTAGGAAAACTCGACAAGGGGTAAGTGGGTATCCCATGCCTTACCAAAGTCGATTACACAGGCTCGCATCATATCCTCCAAAGTTTGGATAGCTCTCTCACTTTGTCCGTCGGTCTGTGGATGGTAGGCTATACTCATGTCCAGCCTCGTTCCCAAGGAGTTTTGCAGCGACTGCCAAAATCTCGAAGTGAATCTGTTATCCCTATCGGAGATAATAGATATGGGGATACCATGCAGTCGTACGATCTCCTTAATATAGGTTCTTGTAAGCTTCTCCATCTTGTCTGTTTCTTTGATTGGCAGGAAGTGCGCGAACTTGGTCAATCTATCGACGATGACCCATATGGTATCATGCCCACCCGTTGTTGTTGGGTCTATTAGATTGTGTCATGGGCTCAGTCCTTAGCCCAGTTTTGATTGTCGGTATTGGGCCTGTCCAACCGTGCATATTTTTGTACTAGCGTTTAGTATATAAGCTGCATGCATGCAGACTTAGAAGTTATCGCTTTTATTGTTTATTTTCTCTGAGTTTTGTAAACCCTAGCTCGCCTCTATAGTGGAAGTTCTTCATCGAGCTCTACTAAGGCGTGACTTTGTTTTGAATCATAAGCATACATTTGATTCTATTATGTGTTCATTCTCTTACTGTTTTTTGACTTGTTTGATTTCAGTAGTCATTCCTGTGAAAGATCTAATCGATCTGGAGTTTCATTCTCATCAATTGGTATCAGAGCAAGAGATTGTGTAATTCATACACATCTCTTCTGTCGAAATATTTATTAGGGTTTTTAATTCTGCATTGATTGATATTAATTGAGCCGTCACTCTATATTGACGTATCTCATTAATTGTTGATCTAACCCTAACGATATATTACGAGTCTGATCCTTTACAAGTTATCGATCAAAAGTCTTTACAATGTCCATGGATGATTTGCAAACCAATCCGATCAATATCTCCAACAGCGTAGGGTCTACAACAAGAATACCAATCTTGTATACACAAGACTATGAAGTTTGGACGCATCACTTTGAAGATTATGTGATTGGATCGGAGGATAATGGATACTTAATCTGGGAAGCGATTACTGTAGGCCCATTCGCTCACTCAAGCACTTCTAAGATTGTTAAAACACAGAAAGAGTACAATCAGCTTGTCAATGATGTCAAAGATATTCCTCAGGATGAGAAGGAAAAGTTTCAATGCAACATCAAGGCCCTGAGGATGATAAGGTTTGCGCTGCAGTCGGATACGTTTTGTTTAGTAAGTTCTTGTGCTACAGCTAAAGAGATCTGGGATAGATTAAAAGAATTGTATTCCACTGACGAAGATTTGGAACATTCAATCCAAACTCTCTTGCTGTCTGAATTCAGTGACTTTAAGCAGAAGCCTGAAGAGAAACTTGTTCAAACTTTTGATCGCTTCAATCATCTTTTAAGTAAGATGATAAAGCATGGGATTGAAAGGAAAGTTATCGAACAAAAAGTTACCTTCATGAATGGCCTCAAACCCGAATGGATGGCTGTTGTGTCAACAGTTAAAGCTCATGAACAGTTCAAGTCTTATTCTCTGGAAAAACTAGTAGGTATTTTGAAATCTCATGAGAGTGCTCTATCTAAGGAAACGAATGTGGTTTCCAGTCTAGGTTCTTTAGCTCTTGTCTCTAAAGGAAAGAGTTCGGTTGAAGAAGAAGAGGAATTGGATCTTGCCAATTATGATCTCATTCAATCCCAAAAAATTCATTAAGAAGAAATTCCCAGCCAACAAGAACCGAAATTGCTATGGTAGTTACAGTGCCGAAAAGATCAAGGAGGAACCGAAGATGGCGTCAAAGTCTGAAGAGTCAAAGAAGGATGCAAAAGTTGGAAGGGACTCAGGATTCGACTGCCACTACTAAGGAGGCAAGAATCATTTTGCTAAAGATTGTATGCTGAGAAAGAAAGAAGAGAAGACAAATGAAGAAGATGAGGAAGCAAGCCTCCTAAGAAGACTGGAGGAAATCAAGAAACGAAAGTCTGCTGCTAACAATACTATCATGAATGCTTTAATTGTGCAGGATACAAACAACAGTGATGAATTTGGTGGTGTGGAGGTCTGGTCCACAGATTCTGAGGATGATGAAGTCATGAAGCCAACTCATGGAAAGGTTATGCTGGCAAAAGAAGAACATGCAATAGGAAGATGCTTTGTGGTGACCGAGGGTGTGTCCCAAATGAGAGGATATACAACCGATAGGGGAGTTGAAGACGAAAGGGAGCGAGAGGATAGGTGTTATGCTGCCAAGCCTGTCAGTGCACAGATCAACGAATGTGATGAGTTCATCAAAAAGGTACAAAATATTCTTGCTTCTCTAAAAATACTTGTTACTAATTATGAAAAGGAATTAAACAACTTAAAGTCAAAATTCTCAAGCATACGTAGCAGTCTCACCCAAACCCGTGTCATAAATTCTAACCTAACTGATCAAATCAGCAGGATTTCATCAAAGAGTGAGGAACGAAGGATGTGGATCGAGCAAATGGAAAAGGAGTTAATTAGGTCTAAGGATGATTCTATTTATTTGCAAAGAGACAATCTTAAACTTCTTAAACAGCAAAATGTGTTTTGTTTAATTGCTAAGAGACTCTATTTTAACTTCACTCAGTTGCATCTTGATTGTGAAATAGGAAAGAAGTACATCGCATGATTTTACCCTTCCTTGAGTTAAAGGAGGATGAAATCGATGCTGAAGCCTACAACTGTGAAAGCGTTGTATCTTCTGACGAAGTTTCTCCAACATATAAAATAGGTCTGGAAAAAATTGAATCCTACATAAAGTCCAAAGACCACAAGGACATGCTCAAAAATCTGTTAGACAAAAATGATAGATTGAAATTGAGAACCGAAACTGTACAAAAATTTGACTCTTTAAATGCCAAGTTAAGTTCAGAAAATAAAATTGATGTTGAAAACACATCTGAACTTAATGAGGATGATGATCTGAGTGAAATCTCTATAGAGGATTTGGTGGACTGTTTTGAATTTGTCAAAAGTGAACCTAAGTCACACAAGAACTTGATTTCTGAAAACTCTGTTCAGTTTGCTAGTTCGTCTACCGACAAAACCAAAGTTCTCAAAGCTAAAGTTGTTGTGTATGAAAAGGTACAAACTACTCCAAATCAAGAGTACACAGTACCGGGTGTCCCTCCACAACAAACTGTAGAGTTAACAGCTACGGTAGAAGAAGACAATGTTGGCGGATGTGACGAATTTTTCTGGTCGGCCCCAATAGACAATGCTGATGAGACGAAGGGTCTATCTCAGAAAACTTCATGGAGAGTGAAAGGTAGATACATAACCGAACCACTAAATGAGCCTACAAAATATGATGTGCCGAGCACAAGTGGCACTAAAACCCCATTGGACGAACCGATGCAAACCGCTAGTGATACATCTTCGACAAAAAGTGAATGCTGTGCTCATACTTCGAAAAGAAAGGTCAACATTCACAAAAATCCAAAACAGGTGGCTGATAGAAAGCATCAAAGAAATCTGAGATACAAGAAGAATCTCTCAGAAAGAAAACAGTTTTGGAATTCTCAAAATCCTGACTTTATAAGGACAGAAAGGAAGCACAAATCACAAGAGTAATCAAGGAACCGAAAGGGAAGTTTCAGTCCCACGTCGGGAATAAACCAAAAGAGCAGTTTCGATCCTCACCACAATACCAACCAAAAGAATGGTTTCATTCCCTCTATTGAAAGGAGCCGAAAAGATGGTTTCGGTCCTTCGACCAATAAGAGCTGAAAGGGTGGTTTCGGTCCCTCGACCGAAAGGAACCGAAAGGAAAGTTTCGGTCCCCCATCCAATAACAATCGAAAAGAGAGTTTCGGTCCCTCATCCAATAACAACCGAAAGGATAGTTTCGGTCCCTCATCCAATAACAACCGAAAGAGCGGTTTCGATCCTTCACCCAATAACAACCGAAAGAGCAGTTTCGGTCCTTCACCCAATAACAACCGAAAGAGCGGTTTCGGTCCTTCACCCAATAGCAACCGAAATAGCGGTTTCGGTCCCCATCCATACAAGTCCAATCAGAAAAACAGGGGATCCAAAGTCACTTCTGAATTTAACTCTTCCTATTCAAATTCTTGTCCTTTAATTACTGCAAAGGGAAAAGAAAAACTCTTTTCTGAAGATAACAATCTTCCAAAAGAGAATCAAAAGAATGCTAATGTCAACACCACAAACTCCAGTCCTACTAAATCAACTAAAATTAAAGTTTTCACCATTAAAACAAAGGATGAAACAACTTTAGTTAAATGCACATACATGGTTGATATTTCTCTTACTATTCCCTGTCCTGTAAAAGGCTCACAAGGACCCAAGAAACTTTGGGTTCCTAAATGTGCTTAATATTTTGCTGGTTATTCGTGACGAGTAGTTTGACGAAGAATGGTAAATTGATAGTGGCTGCTCACGTCACATGACAGGAAGGAAGGAAGAACTGAGGGAGTTTCGTTCTCTCAAAGATGGTGGCATTGTAAAGTACGGCAACAACTCATTTGGTAATATCAAAGGCTATGGAATGATCACTAATGGCGAGTTCTCTATAAGGAAAGTAGATTATGTTGAAGGACTTCAACACAATCTTATCAGTGTATCACAGCTGGTGGTTGGCACTGGATTGAAATTATCATTCGACGATGAAGGCTCAGACGTTGTCGAGAAGAAAACGAACAACGTTCTGTTGAAGTCAAAGCGAAAGGGTGAAATGTATCCTTTGAACCTCAACCCAATTCGAGGTAAACCAGTTGTGTGCTTACTCACAAAGGCTCACTCTGATGAAAGCTGGTTATGGCATAGAAGACTATCTCATCTAAACTTCAAGGATATCAACAAGTTGGTCTTGGGTGATCGTCTTCGAGGTCTTCCAGTTCTACAATTTGATAAAGAGCATCTTTGTGCAACATGTGAAATGGGAAAGCAGAGTAAGCAGAGTCATCCTTCTATTATCAATACTAAGGTGATAGAACTATTGGATTTATTGCATATCGATCTGTGTGGCCCATCGTCCATCAAAAGTATTGGGGGAAACAAATATGTTCTGGTTATTGTGGACGATTTCTAAAGATTTACATGGCTATTCTTCCTCAAGCAAAAGTCTGAAGCCACTCCAAAGCTTAAGCTCTTTATTAAATAGATAGAAACGCAACTAAGAAAGGTAGTTCGTAATGTGAGGAGTGACAATGGTTTGGAATTAAAGAACAAAGATTTTGAAGGTTTTCTTGCTGAAAAGGGGACGACTCACAATTTCTCAGCCTCTTATTCTCCACAGCAAAATGGCATCGTTGAAAGGAAAAACGGATCCCTGTGTGAAGCAGCTTGAACTATGCTATGCTTCGTGTCCTTACCTTTGTATTTCTGGGCTGATGCAACTGCTGCTGCATGTTATACTCAAAATAGATCATATTTGAATAAGCGGTTCTCCATTACCCCTTACGAGATCTTGAATAATCGAAACCCAAATGTGAAATTCTTTCATGTGTTCGGTTCAAGATGTTTCATTTTCAACTCCAGAGAGAATCGAAACAAGTTCGATGCTAAGGCTGATGAAGGAATTCTCTTAGGCTACTCTCTGAACTCCAAGGTGTATAGACTTCTCAATAAACGCTCAAAGAAAATTGAAGAAACATACTATGTCACCTTTGACGATAGTTATGTTAAGAAGTCGAAATCAACAGAAGATGCATCGCAAGAGATCTTTCCAAAGAATGGTCAAGTTATTATCTCTATCTCGAATCTTTTCGACCAATTCATGCTCATGTTTGATGAGCCCCAAAAGGCGATTGATTCTAAATCAACTGCAAAAGACAACAAAGTTGATAATCTGAAACAAGTTATTGCCGACGCTGCTAAAAAGATGGCTGATGATCAATCCAAAGA
This sequence comes from Lactuca serriola, assembly GCF_051521515.1. Classification (NCBI taxonomy): domain Eukaryota; kingdom Viridiplantae; phylum Streptophyta; class Magnoliopsida; order Asterales; family Asteraceae; genus Lactuca; species Lactuca serriola. The sequence continues at coordinate 362,913,994 of NC_136411.1, forward strand.
AACCAAAATGGCAAAAGCAAGCGAACCTTCATGTCACCGTCCTAATGTCCAGGGGGAAGGTCCAACTCCTCATCATGATCAAGGATCTTCTTTCCAGGGGGAGAACTCATCGCCACATACCACAAGCTCTACTAAAATTTCAACCAAAGAAGGGGATACCAATACTGGTCCTGAACAAGAATCATTCTTTAAGGGGGAGAACACCAATGTCGGTGATGCTGACATTTTGTTTGAACTAGAGGAAGAAATCAATGCCGAATTGGATCCTATCTATGATCCTAATTTTCCTCCACTTATAAAATGGACCAAAGATCACCATCAAAGTCAAATTATCGGGGAATCTTAAGAAAAATTGTTAACTCGTTCTCAAATCAAAGCGAAACAGGCTGCACTCTTTTCAAAAGTCGAGTTTTGTATGTTCAACTCATTTGTTTCCAAAGTTGAACCGAAGACTGTTAACTCAGCTCTTGATCATTCAGACTGGGTTCAAGCCATGCAAGATGAATTAAATGAGTTTGAAAGAAACAAGGTATGGCGTCCTATTCCAACTCCAAAGGATGCTTCGGTTGTCGGTCTCAAATGGGTATTCAGAAACAAGATGGACAAGGAAGGGAATGTCATTCGTAACAAAGCGAGGCTGGTGGTCAAAGTATATTGTCAGGAAGAGGGAATCGATTATGAAGAAACCTTCGCTCTAGTTGCAATATTAGAGTCTGTTCGTAACTTTCTAGCATACGCAGCTCACAAGAACTTTGAAGTCTATCATATGGACGTCAAATGTGCCTTCCTCAACGGTGAACTTGAAGAAACCGTATATGTTGAGCAACCGCCAGGCTTCGTGAACGAGAAGTATCCCGATCATTGTTATATCCTTGAAAAAGTTGTATATGGCCTCAAAGACGCTCCCAGATCATGGTATGAAACTCTCACTTGTTTCTTATAAATTTCTAAATTCAAACAAGGTTCGGTTGACCTAACCTTCTTTCGTAAGTGAGAAGGTAACCACCTTATGATAGTCCAAATTTATCTTGATGACATCATCTTTGGCTCCACGAATCCTAGCTTAGCAGCTGAATTCAGAAAGTTGATGGAAACTAAATTTGAGATGAGCTCAATGGGTCTAATTAACTTCTTTCTTGGATTGAACATTAGACAGGGAGCCGAAGGCATTTTTATTAATCAGGAAGCATATACCAAGACTTTATTAGACAAATTTGGGATGATGGGAGACTCCAAAGTGAAAGTGCCTATGGCCTTTGGAACTAAACTTACACCCTCATTGGAGAAACCAGCAGCTGATATGACACTCTATCGACAAATGATTGGGTCTCTGATGTATCTTACAGCCAGTAGACCTGACATCATGTTCTCAGTATGTTACTGTACACGATTTCAAGCCAACCCACGCGGACCTCATCTTCAAGCTGTGAAAAACATTTTTCGCTATCTGAAGCGAACCTCCTCTCTCGGTCTATGGTATCCAGCCAACTCAGGATTCTTTGTTCAAGCATTTTCAGATGCTGATTTAGGTGGCTGTGGATTAGATGTTAAAAGCACCACTGGAGGATGTCAATTTCTAGATGGTAAATTAGTCAGTTAGCAATCGAAGAAACAAACCTGTGTTTCACTATCCACTGCAGAAGCTAAATATATTGTTGCAACATCCTGCACATCTCAAGTCGTATGGATACAAATTCAACTCAAGGATTATGGGCTAAACATGAAGAAAATCCCACTATATTGTGACTCTGAAAGTGCAATTAGGATTTGTCACAACCCAGTGCAACATTTGAACACTAAGCATATAGCACTGAGGTACCATTTCATCAAGGATCACGTCGAAGATGGTAACGTAGAAATTCACTTCGTCAGAACGACTGATCAATTGGCAGACATATTCACGAAGGCCTTACCTGAAGCAAGCTTCGATAATATTCTACAAGGCCTAGGAATGATGCAATCCGAATCTGTACCAAAATCGCCTTCGCTTTCATAAAGGTAACAAGCGAAATAGAGCGAACCGAAATGAACCGAACGTTCAGTCTATTTCGGGTTCGGTCCTTCTGAACTCATTCGCTTCTTTTTCTTAACAAGGCATTTCAACTGTTTTCTAATGTACACCTTTTTCATTACTTCTTTTCTACTTATAAAATTCCAAAAATATTTTTCTCTTTCGTTCAATTGGTCAATTCTCTCAAAATTCAAAAATATTTGTTTATATATATATATATATATATATATATATATATATATATATATATATATATATATATATATCTCTAAAGTTTTTCCTTATGTTTAAGTGTGATTCTCGATGGCAAAATTCAGGCAGGTAAATGGTTTTCGTAGTTAGGAGTCCCTAAAAGCATGCTGTTGTAAGTTGACAAAAGCCTCGAAAGATTTTGAGTGAATCCTTAATAACATGATATATACCAATCATGTTTTCCCAATCCAGGCTATCAAATTCACTCTAACCATGAGCTACCTTACTCTACTCAAATTGAGTTTAGAGTTTTCTGCTTGGTCCTTCTTTTCTTTATAGCAGAGGTACATTCGCTTCTTATACCATCTCCATCATCTTTCTCCACTATAACTCGTTTCACCCATATAACCCCTGAGACTTTCAGTATTAACCACTGAGGTTTATGGTTATACCAAAACTGTGTTCATGATCTTAGTTTCATGCCACTATGTACTAAGTGAAACCCAAAGTTCAACACCACTAATGAATTTGTAACACCCCAATTATGGCGTGATATTTATATATATTTATTTCTTCAAGTTTTAGGAGGAACTCGACTAGTCAGTAGCCAGACTCGTCGAGTAGAGTCGGAATTTCGAGCACGTTTAAGTTGGCGACTCGACGAGTCCATATTCCAGACTCGGCAAGTCCCCCAGTCTGGAAGAAACCCTAATTTCAAGGGTTTGCACCCTATTTAAACAACTTTTGGGGCCTCTAGTCAGCCCCCATCACCCCTCAGAGCATCATTTTCAAAACCCTAGAGCCCTCTTTGCATTTTTGTGTGATTTGGTGTGTTTCTTTAAATATCTTGAGAGAAAAAGGAAGGTAGGTCAAGAGGAGAAGAAGGAGATCCTAGATCCTTGAGGAATTTCAAAAGACAGTAAGGTATATCTTGGCCTTTTTCTGTTTCTATGGTTAAATCCCCTTTTTAAAAGCCATAAAAGCTATTCTTGAACCATTTCTTGGCTTAGTAGTAGCATAGAGGACTCATTGAGACGATTAGCCTTCGGATCTAGCTAGGTTCGAGTTCCAGAAGCTTAGATCTAGTACCTTTATGGAGCCATTTTGCATGAAAGCTCTAGATCTACTCATATAGTGTGCTTTTAACCCTAAAACCTTCATTTGATGTTATTTACACGTAAAGTTGGAAACTTTACGTGTTAATCAAGCCCCAAGAACCCAGATCTATGAATGGAATGGACTGGTTTCAAGCAGAATCGAGTATATAGTGTTTGCATACATACGACTCGGCGAGTCATTCTTCAGACTCGGCGAGTCGAGTCGCGAGTCCCCTGTTTTCCCCTTTTCAAGTTATGTCGAGTGGAACCAGTGAGTGAGAGATGGACTCAGTGTGCTGGAGGGTAGACTCATTCATGGAAGAACTCGGTGAGTCAATGCCCTGACTCGGCGAGTCCCGGGCAATCTTCATGCCTCAAGAACAGACTCGACGAGTTGTTCATACAACTCGGCAAGTCACAGTCAGAGTGTTCATATGTTGAAGGAGAACTCGACGAGTTGTTCATACAACTCGGCGAGTCGGATGTAGATTGACTGAGTGTTAGTTTCGAAGAGGAACTCGTCGAGTCTATGCCAAACTCGACGAGTAGTATCAGGATGAAGCAAGAAAGTGAGAGTAAGGACTCGACGAGTTGGTGACCCAACTCAACGAGTCAGGTCAACTGAATGTTGACTTTGATTGATAGGTTGACTTTGACCAAGGGTAAGATATTCTTTTTACCCTCAGTATTATTATCAATATTTGATTGAGGGTACTTATGAAAACTGTAGCCGGGGTGAAGCCAGAGCCGCAGCAGATAGATTCCGGAGCAGTTCTTTCAGCATCTAGGCTACGAGGTGAGTTTCCTTCCAGTAGGAACGGGTCTAAGACCACAATGTCGGCCCGATTAATTAGTTGTAGTTTCCGGACTTCGGTCTGATACAGTAGTTAGAATGTTTGATGCCTTCGTGGCTCAGACAGATTTTGTGTGTTATGTGTTTCGGGTATGGCCCGACTCGGTATGCAGTCCATGTTGTTATGATAGTTGATATGTTTACGTTATGCTTTGTTCAGTCAGTTTTCGGACTTCGGTCCGATGCAGGGGGCAAGGCCCCCGTTAGTCCGGACTTCGGTCCGATGCAGGGTACAAGGTCCCAGTCAGTTTCCGGACTTCGATCTGATGCAGGGGGCAAGGCCCCAGTTAGTCCGGACATCGGTCCGATGCAGGGGACAAGGTCCCGGTCAGTTTCCAGACTTCGGTCCGATGCAGGGGGCACGACCCCAGTTAGTCCAAACCTTGGTCCGATGCAGTGGGCAAGGCCCAGTTTGTGTTTATTATGTTATTGTTGATGGGTTTTGGCCATGAGAACATCCTATGTGCTCATGCAAACCCTAATGCTTGGATCTGGGTTTCTCTATTGTACATGCAATTCATTCACGACTTTAAGCCCTAGATCTAGCATACAATTAATCATATTAACTTATGAATGGGGTCATAGATCTTACCTTGATTGTTATGTAGCAATAACAATCTCAAATCCTCATTATAATGAATTTAGAAAGCTTAGAGTCACAAATGTCACTCCTCTAATGGTTCACAAACACAAAGAGCAAGAGGATGAAGAATAAGGAGAGTGGAGGCTACCCAAAACGTATGGAAACCCTAAGGAACAAGTTCACCACGTTTTTGAGTCTCAAGGGTCCTTTAAATACTGAGGCTATTAGGGTTATCTAACAAGGAAACCCTAATTTGGATGCTTAAGCCCTAAGCAGCCCATGGACTTCCTCCTTAGAGGCCTAGGACGATTTCTAATGGGTTTCGCCATATAATTCGTCCACCCCTCTAATATGGAGTCCACTAGCCCAATATTCAACTATCACACAATTGACAGTTCTAGTCCCTTAAGTCTAATTAATGTCTTTTCGCCACAAACTTAATTCTTATTAATTCTTGACTAATATTAATTAAACAATATGATTTCTCCTTTAATATATTTTTCTCATAATATATTAATAAATCATAATTAATCCTCTGTCTCCATATTTCATCCTATCAAGTTCCTTTGGTGAAGGCAACCCTAAAGGACCATGCACCATCGGGTCAAGTACATACCAAAATAGTTATGGACTTAGACACTAATCCAACAATTGTATGGTATGTGGTAGTTTGGGGGAGCACACTAAGCTTTGTGCTTACAGTTTCAGTTTTGGTTTCAGGTACTTCCGCAAGTAAGGGGAACAGCTCGGGATGATGGCATCGCACACACCACAACTTCAGTCTTTTTCCTGGGAGTTTTTTTTTTTATTCATAGTTTGATTTGGCACAAATGTTCATGACATTTTATTGTGGGTTGAGATATTTGACACATGGTTTTATGATGTGATGATCAGTATATGCTTTTTATTATTATTAAAACAAAAATTTTGGGTCGTATTTTTTTGGATGTTACAACTTGGTATAAGAGCCTTGGTTTGAGGGATTCGGGCACACTTTCGGGTGTGTCTGAACTCAAACTAAGGAAGTGGTAAAAATGTTTTCAAAAGAAAAGAGTTTTAGAAAAAGTGAAAAGAAATTTTAGAAAGAAAGAACTTTGAAAGAAGAAAAGGGGTGTGGTGCATGCGATCAGTCGAGCTCAAGTAAGTATTCCCAAATTACCCATACAAGTTATGTTATGATTATCAGTTTTAGTTTCAGTTTTAGTTTCCGCTCCAATCTCAGTAGAACAGCATGCTAGTATAGGACTAATGATCTAGGAGGATGCCTTATGTGAGTGCTTTACGTTTTTCATATTAATAAGAATTTTATGCTAGTACTGAGTAGACAGCAGTAGGATAACCTGTTTAGGTTATGCCTGATCGTATGAGCTTAGCATTGTATGTTAGTATAGGTCCTTGTTATGAGGATAAAGCTGCTTCAGTAGTTTTTTCTGCGTCTGAATGCTGCTTGCTTTGTGCTTTGTGGGACTCTGAGTGATGGGAGTTAGCCATTAGGTGAATACGTCACGTCACATGTGAACAGGGTTGAATAATCTCAGAGTGCTAGATTTGGCCTTATCGCGCAGCTCTGGTGTGAGTCTGACCGTAGTAGGGACGGTCCTTTACTCGAAGGATTATCTGAGCCTCGCCACATGTGATGGTATTCAGGTAATGGCTAATTGGCATTACAAGGAGGGCTTCAGCAGCTGAGGACTGGTTTGGGTGGAGTCAGAAATTCCCTAGGGCAAGCCTAGGAAGGTAGTAGAAGAGATCAGTAGCTGTAAAGTGACTTGGTGGAGTCAAGGCAATTGTTGAGGAAAGTACGGATAGATGTGGAAGGTAGTATGGGGCCGTACTACTGAAAGCAGAGGATCCGTACTCGAATCAAGAAAGCTGAGATGAGACCAGGAAACTTGTTATAGTAGTGATCCCTCGAGATATATTTATGATCCTAAAGTTTAGTATGATGTGTTTTCAGAATGGTGGTATTGCGTTCTCAACCAGCAGTCGGCAGTTCAGGTGTCGAAGGGGGATCAGGATCAAACCCGGAGGTCGGGCAGATGGATGAGCAGACTAGGGAGTTTCTGTCTTTAGAGACTACTCGCACCATACTTGAGCAGACTCCTGTGATCTTTGGTTCGATCAAGGAAGGTATCTTAGAGTTGATGGACGAGAGATTGAGCACTTTCCGTTCTGAGGTAGCAGCCATGATGGGGTCGCGTACGCTTACCTTCAGGGAGTTCCGTGCATGTGGAGCTCCAGATTACCACGGGGCGCGGGACACCATAGCGAGTACTAGATGGTTGGCGGATGTGGCCAACGCTTTCCGCACGAGCAGATGTCCTATCTTCTGAAGGACAAGGTCATATTGGTGTCCTGTCTTCTGAAGGACAGGGCACGGGATTGGTGGGAGGAGGTTGGTCATGCCATCGGGGATGACGCAGCTTTGGATGCCATGACCTGGATAGACTTTTCTACCAGGTTTAGAGATGAGTTCGCACCGGTTATTGAGGTGTAGCAGTTAGCACACGAGTTCCAGGATTGGACTCAGACTACAGAGAGAGTGGCGGAAATTACCGCCAAGTTCAGGGAGAGGGCACTTCTCGTTCCTCAGTACGCAGTTGATGTGGAAATGAAGAAAGCTCGTTATCATGAGATGCTGCGGAGTGATATCCGCCAGTTCGTGAGTCGGTCCAGCTGTAAGACGCTGGATGATAGGATTGCTAGAGCCCGAGAGAGATAGATTGATCTCGAGATGGAGAGAAAGAGGAAGTCGGAGGCGGCTCCAGGTTCAGGGAGTTTGGGAAAAAAGCCCAAGGGTTCAGATCACAGAGCTAGGAATCAGCAGAGCCACGGTCGGTGTGGCAAGTGTGGGAGATTGCACGATGGGGTGTGCAAGGCAGGGAGTACCAGCTGCTACAAGTGCGGCCGGACTGGGCATATGAGCAGAGATTGTACAGCCACTACTACCACCGTTGCGGCATCAGATCTGATTTTCTTTCAGTGCAATCAGAGGGGACATAAAAAGTCCCAGTGTCCAAGTTTAGCTGCTGCGGGGAAGGTGTCAGCACCTGCTCCTACTACTTTGAGGATTTCAGATGGCCGTCAGGGCCGAGTCAAGACGCCGGTGGCGAAGAGTAAGGCTTTCCAGCTGACAGCAGAGGAGGCGCGAGCGACTCCTGATGTGGTGGCGGGTATGTATTTTCCCTTATCTCAGTATTTATTTTTGTTTGTTTTTTATGGTTATATGTTTTGTATAGGGTCGTTCTCGGTGAACGGCATTTCAGCTACAATATTGTTTGATTCGGGGGCTACCCGATCATTCATCTCTCTACAGTTATAGGACCATTAGGGTTGCAAGGGTACACAGAGGGTGTTCCCTACAGTTATTCGATGAGCAGTTTCTGGTGAACTTGGTCCCTATTCCCCTGCGAGGGAATAAGGTCATAGTAGGCATGGATTAGCTGAGCTCCAATGGGGTGGATATAGATTGTGAGCTACATTTGGTGAGGGTTCAGTAACGCCCGCAGATCCGGGCTAGTTAATTTAGAGGCAATAGGGGTCGAAAACGACTTTTCGACAAAAAGATTATTTAGAGTAAATAATCTTAACCATGTTGTAGAATATGTCACAAGGTTTCCGTACATATAAAGAATGCCGAAATCCGAGTTATAACGAAGAAGTTATGACCCGTCGAAGTTTCGCGTCGGAACCGGCACGGCACCGGGAAGCGTAAATAGTAAATTTATGATAGAGCGAGATTTAGCCTTAGCGCTCTGAACGAAAGTCATAGAATATGTTAAACTAAGAACATCGATAAAAAGAATGCCCAAATCTGACTTCGTATGAAGAAGTTATGATTTTTCGAAGTTTCGGATTAGCGGTGTACAGCCCGAAATTCGAATTTTAGATTGATTGATTTTTAGCCGACACATCCTAAACGAGAATCGAAGACCTCGTTATTAGTAGCGTAACGATAAAAAGACAGACAAAAATGGACATCGGATGAAGAAGTTATGAGATTTTAACGGACCAATCCTGTCCCGGCCTGTTAAAAATATAACTTTAAAAATAAAGTCAAAATTAGTCGACGAAGTCTAAACGAAAGTTGTAGAGTACGTCTCCACCTACGCGTGGATATAAAGAACGTCAAAAACGGAGTTCGTATGAACGAGTTACAAATTATAATAGCATATTTACATATTAAAATAAAGTATAAATCATGTATACATACACATATATATACATATGTATATATCATTAGAAAGGTATCGACGATGCGGTCATTATAAGACTAATGTTGAGTTCTTTCGACATTAGTTTAGTACAAATATCATTAAATCCATTTAAAATAGTATTATAGAGGGGTATTTAGTTGTTTATATAACTAAAAGGTCATTAAGTAATTATGGAGGGTAGTTTTCGAAAATTCAATTAGTATAAATAAGAGCCTTGGGCTCTCATATTTCTTGCACCATTCTCTTGATTCAAGAGTCTTTATCTCCTTATCCCCCGAGCATTTCGGTCCCTCGTGATTCGACTTCTCTTTCTGTAGTTTACTATAGTAAGGTGAGCGCTGCACGAATCTTTCTTAGAAAGATTCAGCGACGAAGTTCTGCCCCTGCAGAGCCCGACTCCTAGCTAAAACCCCCTTGTAAGTAAGTTATGCTTACCTTATTTTAATATAGCTTATATTTAAAATTAGTATTATTATTATGAACTTATAATAAATATTTGAGCTATTATTATAACTTATATAAGTGTCGTTATAATATTTTTTTTTAACTACTCGCGGTACGGGGAATCTGGTTTAAAGGGCTGCATAGTGTTGTTGGATTTCAGAAGTGCTATATGCCAAAATGGTCCTGCCCTCCGGTGTTTTATGTCTGCCCGTGTCTGTACATAGTGGTTGGAAAATATTGTTTAACGCTTATATAATAATAATAATAATACTAAGACTAATAGTTGGTCACGGTAAATATTAGAATAAAATTTAGCGATAATAATGCTAGGTTTCGTCGACGGAAAATAGAATCGTTAGAAGCAAGCGCTGCCCGATTTTGGAATCATCACTTTAACAAGTGAGTGCATAGTTACTTTCAGCTTACACATAGATATGAAGTATTTTATATAAATTACGTGCTATGTGTGCATATTATCTGAATACTTGCTATCTATGTTGGATGAACGTTTTATACATGTTTTCAATGATTTAAACTGTATATGTATTTCATATCTAAAATATGTGTTGGGTAAAACATGGGTAGATGTAATAGTTGTTATGTGACAAGATAAAACGATGAGAGGCCTCATTATAGATGTTATTGATGATCCAGTCATCTAGCAGAGTATAAATGACGACCACGGACTATTCTAGACAGTCCAGTGGAACACTAGCAGGCTCGCAAGCTGTAGGTGTTTATTCGAACTGTGTGTTTATTTGAACTGTGTGCTCACCAGATGTACTCCATCCCCCATATGGTTGCCTTAAGGACATTTATTGCTGAGGAATCCCCTTAGCAGTAGTGTCTGTCCCGATGATAATCCTTAGGATAGGTCCCTTATGATAGATGCTTAGGAACGTAATGTGAGGATAACGGGAACGGGTAATCGGGTTTGTTTAATTTAATGAAGTTAATAAACTTATTTATTGTGGGTTGAAAACCCTATGTGCTCACCAGGCTCCCAAGCCTGACCCACTCAGTTTTATGTATTACAGGTAGTGGCGCTTGAGCATAGTTATGATGTTTGGATGAGGGATTACGGATATAGGCCTGTAGATATGAAATAATGTAGTAAGGCTTATATTGTACTGTTTATGCTTTTGATCTGTACGAACATGACATCCCAAGTCTTTTAATGAAATACATTTCTATGGAAATGCTTTTGATAAATCTTTCTCATATTTTGTTTTGGGACAAATTCCGCAACACTTTTATTTAAAATGTTACTCTGATTTTTAAACAAATCATAAACAAACCGGTCTTTTCTGGCCGTGATTTTGGGGATGTCACAGGTTCGCACTCCCAATGAGGGAGAGTTAGTGATTCAGGGTGAGAAGCCACAGCGTGGACCAACTATGTGTTCAGCAGCGAGAGCGGGGCGCTACTTTCAGCAGGGTTGCGCAGGCTATATTGCCTATGTTTTAGATGCCCGGGGAAGGGTAAGATGACAGTTGATGATGCTCCGGTGGTGCAAGACTACCTGGATTATTTTTCCGGAGGCTTTGCCAGGGATACCTCCTGAGAGGCAGGTTGAGTTCGAGATTGATCTAATCCTTGGTGTGGCTCCGATAGCCAAGGCACCGTATTAGTTGGCTCCCCTAGAGATGCAGGAGTTGTCTACGCAGCTGCAAGAGCTCTAGACAAGGGATTTATCAGGCCGAGCAGTTCGCCCTGGGTGCACCAATTTTATTCGTGAAGAAAAAGGACGGGTCGCACCGTATGTGTATAGATTACTGGGAGCTGAATAAGGTATCGGTGAAGAACCGTTACCCACTTCCGAGGATAGATGAATTGTTTGATCAGCTTCAGGGAGCGTCTTGGTTCTCCAAGATCGATTTACGCTCCGGATATCACCAGATGTGGATCAGAGGCGAGGATGTGCAGAAGACTGCCTTCAGGACCAGGTATGGTCATTATGAGTTTGTGGTGATGCCGTTTGGGCTCACCAACGCTCCAGCCGCGTTCATGGACCTCATGAACCGCGTCTGCAGGCCAATGCTGGATCGGTCTGTGATAGTATTCATAGACGATATCTTGGTGTATTCCAAGACTCAGGAGCAGCATGAGGAGCACCTGAGAGAGGTGTTACAGGTTTTGAGGAGGGAGAGACTTTTCACGAAGTTCTCCAAGTGCGAGTTCTGGTTGGGCGAGGTACAGTTCCTTGGTCACCTCGTCAACTAGAAGGGTATTTTGGTAGTTCCGGCCAAGATTGAGGCCGTGATGCAGTGGGAGGTCCCGAAGTCTCCATCTGCGATTCGGAGTTTCCTAGGTTTGGCAGGGTATTACAGGAGATTCATCCAGGATTTCTCCAAGATAGCAGTACCGCTCACCCGACTGACCAAGAAGTCGGTAGCATTTCGTTGGGGGCCTGAGCAGCAGGTAGCGTTTGAGACCCTCAGGCAGAGATTGTGTGAGGCACTGATTCTTACCCTGCCAGAGGGAGTAAAGGATTTTGTAGTCTACTGTGATGCCTCGATCACAGGTATGGGAGCAGCGTTGATGCAGCGAGGCCATGTGATAGCTTATGCCCTCGCTCCACTACCTGTAATATGAATAAAACTGAGTGGGTCAGGCTTGGGAGCCTGGTGAGCATATAGGGTTTTCAACCCACAATAAATAAATTATATTTAATTTCACCAAAGAATCACTATCCCGGTTACCCATTCCCGTTATCCTCACTTTACGTCCCTAAAACAACATCTATCTCAAAGGACCTAATCTAGGATTTTCATCGGGACGGACATTACTGCTAAGGGGTTTCCTCAACAATAGATATCCGAAAGGCAACCATAAGGGGGATAGAGTATACCGGTGAACACATCGTTCACAACACCTACAGGTTATGAACATGCTAGCGTTCCACAGGACTGCCTAGAAAGAGTCTGTGGTCGTTATCCATACTCTGCTGAATAACTAGATCAACAACAACAACAACATTAAGGCCTCTCATCTGTTTATTACACACCAACTATCTACCCATGTTCTACCCAACATATTAGTAGATAAAAATATATATTTTCATACATCGTTTAAAACATGTATAGCATTTTCATTCAATACATATTCCACATAAAAGATGAGGCACACCCACATAACACGTATTTCATAGAAAATAAATCAGATCTATGAGATAGAAGAGAGTGAATACACATTCACACATATAAGCACAAAATTATACACATAACACGTATTTCGTATAAAATACTTCATAATTATGCGTTAGAAGAAAGTAACTACACACTCACTGGATCAAAAGATGATCAGACAACACTACGGCTTGTACAAGTAGTATTCTTCAGTGAAACCGGGATCACTTCACACACCGGGTTTCTTGCGGGCAGAGTTTCGGCTCGGAAACTCTTTTCTTCTCGGGATCTTTAGGCTTCGGGACTTGCTTCGGGTCTCGGGGTTGATACCGGGGTTTCGGGGGTACTTCTTTGCACGTAAATCGAGGTAATATGGGAGAGAGATGAGAGAAGGAGCAACCCTAAACGGCTGGCCCTTCAAATCTATTTATAGGGCAAAACTGGCCCTTGCCACGTTGTGACACCCTTTTTCCACGTCGTGGGCTTGGTCTTCACTGCATGCGTCATCCCAAGTTGCATCTGGGGGACTCCCGGAGGTGTCAGAAGACTTGCCACGTCGTGGCACTGCTTGCCATGTCATGGTATCTGGCAGTTTTGGGGTTTCGCGCCCCGAACTTCAGAAATTCATAACTTGCGCATACGAACTCTGTTTTCGACGTTCTTTATATCGACGCGAAGGTGAGATTATGCTCTACAACTCTCGTTTGGACCCCTTTGGCTAATTTTGAATTGATTTTTAATATATTATAAGTATATTACTTATATATTATTTTTAGTAGGCCGGGACAGGAAAACTCTGTTCGAAATTCATAACTCCTTCATCTGAACTCCGTTTTCGTCTGTCTTTTTATCGTTGGACTACTATCAATGAGACCTTCAGTTCTCATTTAGAAATTTTTGGCTAAATATCACTCGATCTCTATTTCGAGTATTCGGGCTGCATACCGCTAAGTCGCAACTTCGAAAAATCATAACTTCCTCATACGAAGTCAGATTTCGGTGTTGTTTTCATGCACGCTCTCGATTTAAGGAACTCTACAAAATTCTGTTAGATCACTAAGGCTAAATATTGCACTAACATAAATTTCACTTTTTACGTCATTCAGCGTTGCCGGTTCTGTCGCGAAACTTCGACAGGTCATAACTTCTTCGTTATAACTCGAATTTCGGCATTCTTTATATATTCGGAAACCTTGTTTCAACTACTACAACATTATCCATAGATATCAGCTTTATCTAACATTTCATTTTGACGCTTATTTTTATTCTTAATTAAATTAAGACACACAATTAAGCACATAACACATAATACTCAAATAATACACTTCTATTATTTCAAAACGAGTTACAAAGGTTAACCTAAACTATTATACCAACATTAATGACAAGCCTAGAAACAAAGGCATTACAATTCTCTCCACCTTAGAATGATTTTGTCCCCTCACACATCAACAAACAAATGCGGATAGCGACCCATCATGTCACTCTCCGTCTCCCAGGTGAGATTCGGCGCATTCGTGTGTTTCCATCAGACAAGCACTAACTCGACCATCTTGCGTCGCAACTTCTTTGTCTTTCAGTCAACGATTGCCTCTGGTTCTTCAATCAACCTTTTGTTGTCATCGATTCTCAACTCCAAACGTGGAATCATGTCGGCAACTTCTCCCGTGAACTTCCTCAAATAACACACATGGAAAGTGCTATGAATTCCATTCAGTTCTTCTGGTAGTTCAAGCTTGTAAGCTTGGTTCCCAATCCTCTGAAGAACTTTAAACGGTCCAGTAAACCTTGGACTTAATTTTCCCCTTTTACCAAATCTTATAAGTCCCTTCCACGGCGAGACTTTAAGCAAAACCGAATCTCCAACTTCGAAATTCATCGGTCTTCGCTTGTTGTCAGCATAGCTCTTTTGACGATCCTGAGCTGCTAACATTCTTTCCCTAATTATTTTAAACTTTTCAGCAGTTTGATGAACCATCTCTGGTCCCATAAACTGCTTTTCCCCAGCCTCGAGCCAACAAGAGGGCGTACGACACTTCTATCCGTACAAAGCTTGATAAGGTGCCATCTTAATGCTCGAGTGAAAACTATTATTGTAGGAAAATTCTACCAACGGTAAATGTTCATCCTAGTTACCTAGGAATTCCAGAGTACATGCTCTCAGCATATCTTCATGCGTTTGTATCGTCCATTCGCTCTGACCATCAGTCTGCAGATGGTAAGTTGTACTTAAACACAACTTGGTACCCAATTCCTCTTGTAGACTTTTCCAAAATCGTGAGGTGAAACGACTATCACGATCTGACACAATCGGTAACAGAGCATCGTGAAGCCTCACAATTTCCTTCACGTAAGAATTTGCAAGCTTATCCATAGACCATTTCTCCTTGGCCGCTATGAAATGCGCACTCTTAGTGAATCGATCAACGACCACCCAAATCATGTCGTGACCATTCTTTGTTCTGGGTAGTTTAGTGACAATATGCAAAGCAATGTCTTCCCACTTACCCATAGGCACAGGCAATGGTTCTAAACTCCCGTATGGTTTCTGATGTTGTGTCTTTACTCTTGCACAAGTCACACACTCAACCACATACTTTGCAACATCAAGCTTCATCGTCGGCCACCAGTAGTAGGGTTTTAGGTCCTATACATTTTAGTGCTACCGGGATGAATCGAGTACATGGTTTTGTGAGCTTCTTCCATCAGAAGATCTCTGACTCCTCCTATCTTAGGTATCCAAATCCGATCTTGGAACACCTTTAGTCCATGACTATTTACACCGAGCACCAACGTTTTTCCCAAACGTTCTTCCTTTCGGTCATTCTTTTTAGAAGCTTCGCTTTGAGCTTTCTTTATACTTTCCAAAATAGTCGAGAAAACTTCAATTCTCAACGCTCTTGGCCTTCTCTTTTCAAGATTGACTTTCCGACTGAGAGCATCAGCAACAACATTTGCTTTACCAGGGTGGTAAAGTATCTCACAGTCATAATCCTTAAGTAACTCTAGCCAGCGT
This sequence comes from Lactuca serriola, assembly GCF_051521515.1. Classification (NCBI taxonomy): domain Eukaryota; kingdom Viridiplantae; phylum Streptophyta; class Magnoliopsida; order Asterales; family Asteraceae; genus Lactuca; species Lactuca serriola. The sequence continues at coordinate 362,929,535 of NC_136411.1, forward strand.
CGCTGCCTCATATTCAATTCTTTCTGATTAAAGTGATATTGGAGACTTTTATGATCAGTGAAAAGTTTGCACTCCGTGCCATAGAGGTAATGCCTCCATATCTTCAGAGCGAAAACTACCGCTGCCAACTCCATGTCATGAGTCGGGTAGTTCTTTTCATGCTCTTTCAATTGTCGAGACGCATATGCTATAACCTTTTCTCTTTGGGTTAAAACACAACCTAATCCAACCCCAGACGCATCGCTATAAACAATGAAGTCTTCAACTCCATAGGGTAGAGAAAGTATCGGTGCCTCGCATAGTTTCTTCTTTAGCTTCTCGAATGCTTCTTTATGCTTCTCACTCCAAGCATAAGTAGCTCCTTTGTGGGTCAAAGTTGTTAATGGAGTAGCAATCGAAGAAAAACCTCGGATAAACCTTCGGTAATATCCGGCTAATCCTAAAAAGCTTCGGATCTCCGTGGGACTTTTTGGTTATTCCCACTTCATCACAGCTTTGATCTTCGCTAGATCAACCATTATCCCTTCTTGGTTGACCACGTGACCCAAGAATTGGACTTCTCGCATCCAAAAATCACATTTGGAGAACTTAGCATACAGCTTCTCCTTCTTCAAGACTTCTAACACTTCTTGCAAGTGTCTGCCATGCTCCTCTTGGCTCTTTGAGTAAATCAGAATGTCATCTATGAACACCATCACAGATTTACCTAGGAACGGATTACAAACCCAGTTCATTAAATCCATGAATGCTACTGGAGCATTGGTTAGTCCAAATGACATAACCAAAAACTCGTAGTGTCCATATCATGTTCTGAATGTAGTCTTCTCTATATCCTGCTCTCTTACTTTCAGCTGATGATATCCTAACCTTAGGTCGATCTTTGAAAAATAACTTGAACCTTGTAGTTGATCGAACATGTCATCAATCCTCGGTAACGGATATCTATTCTTTATTGTTGCCTCATTCAGCTCTCGGTAATCAATGCACATCCTCATGCTTCCATCTTTCTTCTTTACAAATAACACCGGAGCTCCCCAAGGTGATGAACTAGGTCTAATGAAACCCTTGTCCAATAACTCCTGAAGTTGCATCATCAGCTCCTTCATCTCCGTCGGTGCTAGTCGATAAGGTGCTTTTGCTATTGGTGTCGTCCCTGGTAACAAGTCTATTCTAAACTCCAGTTGTCTATCAGGCAGTAATCCAGGAAGATCTTCGGGAAATACTTCCGGATAATCACACACAACGGGAATATTCTGCATCACCTTCTTTTCCTTCTTAGCATCGATCACGAATGCTAAGTATGATGTACACCCCTTGGTCAAACATTTTCTAGCTTTCATTAGAGAAATGATTCCAGAATTTACTCTGCGTTTATCTCCATACACCATAAACGATTCCTTCCCATGCGGGTTCACTTTCACTATCTTCTTCTTGCATAAAATTTCGGCTTCGTTAGCGCTAAGCCAATCCATTCCAAGCACGATGTCGAAACCATTAAGTTCTATAGGCAATAATTCATCGCGGAACTTATTCCCATTCAGATCAATTAAGATGTTTTTCATACAATGGCTAACAGGTACAAACTTGCCACTAGCAACTTCGACTAATAAGGCATTATCTAGTCCAACAACAGGCAAAGCTAGTTTTCTACCAAATTCATGCGATATAAAGGAGTAGTTGGCTCTAGAATCAAATAAAATTTGGGCAGGCAATTTGTTTACGAGAAAGGTACCTGAAGCGACATCAACTTCATCTTTAGCAGCTTCCAGTGTCATCTGGAATGCTCTCGCCTTCGGCTTTGGCGGAATGTTGGGTCTAGCTGCCTCCTTCTTCTTTGAGCAGTCCCTCAACATGTGTCCCTCCTCACCACAACCATAGCAAACCTTCTTAGAGAGGGTTCATTCATTGGCATAGTGCCCTGGCTTTCCACATTTATAGCATGTGGCCACTACCTCACATTTTCCATGATGATTTTTCTTACATTTGTCGCACCATTTCCCCTCACCTCCTCCTCCTCTCGAACTAGACTTCGAGAACTTGGTTTTCTTGTTGGACCCTGAAGTTCCATCGAACTTCCAATTTTCACCAACTTCTATCCTTTCCAGACCCTTTTCCTTCTGCTGGACCTGCACATTCTTAGCTGCACGACGAGCCGTTTTCAGAGTAGTTGCCATCTTGACTGTCGGACTAATGTCGGTAGGCAGTCCATTAGCAAACCTCTCAATCTTGGAGAGTTCCGTTGGCACTAGGTACGGAAATAACTTCATTTTCTCAGTGAATGCAGTAGCATAGTCATCTATGCTCATCCTCCCCTTCTTCAAGTTTTGGAACTCATTGTTCAGATCTATCTCTGAACAATACTGCACCCTTAGTTGCTCCAAGAACTCCTCCCATGACATTTTCAGGGCTTCTCCTCGTGGCATAGTATCTGCCAACAACTTCCACCAACTCAAGACTCCAGTCTTCAGTTGTCTAACTGCAAAGACGGTCTTCTTTTTGTTGCTACAATCGCAACTTTCAAATACCATCTCCATTTCGGAGATCCAATCCATTATCTCAACAGGATTTGGGCTTCCAGAAAGACTTGGCGGCTTGGCACCCAAGAAGTTGTTGTACATTCGCCCATCCTTGTTGTTTCTCCTTTCCAGATTGTTCCTTCGTTCTCCTTGAGTCCTAACTTGACTCATAATGCGACTATTTTTCCCTTCCTCCGGTTGCTCGGGAATCAATTCAGGTTCTTCAATAGGTATGATAGGTTCGTCCCTATTATCATGCAACATCTGTCGCATCTCATCCCTTTGTTCGGCTAACATAGCCCGAATCATGGCTTGCACCCCAGCCATTGTTATTGGTTCTGGTGCTACTGCTACAACAGGTACTTGCTCAATCACTGGCGGTTGATTCCTATTTTCATCCACGTTTCCAACGCCACCCCTTGTTCTCACCATTTTTTTTATCTACAAACCGAATAAGGTGAAATTAGATCTTCATTCACAATAGATATTCAAATCATCCTTATTACTCCGAAACATTTACATGTTAGTTCTAATACCGTACACATACGCTTAGAATCCTACACACATAAGGTTTCCAGATCCAGTCGGCAACAGACCATAGATACGAACAAATAATATCATATATGGCAACATATAACATTTAGCATATAAAAGCGTTTTGGGCAGCTTCCTAAAATATACTAGTGCTCGTGTCTATAATATATCAAACACACATCTCACAATCTCCACTTAGCATTCTAAGTTTAAGTCTAGAAATCCTACAAATTCCTAGTTCGCTTAAACTAATGCTCTGATACCAACTGTGACATCCCCAAAATCACGGCCAGAAAAGACCGATTTCATTTATGCATTTTAAAATAATTTCAGAGTAAATCCTTTTTATTTAAAAGTGTTGCGGAATTTGTTCCCAAAACAAAATATGATAGGATAATATTTATCAAGGCATTTCATCAAGAGATGCCTTTTCATTATATAATCAAAACTCGGGATGTCATGTTCCGATACAGACCATAAAGCATAAACGATAACATTACAAGTCATTCAACAAATATATACATATACAGACTTGTAAACAAAACAACTTGACGATTCAACCATTTTATGCCCTCGCTCCACTACTTGTAATATGAATAAAACTGAGTGGGTCAGGCTTGGGAGCCTGGTGAGCATATAGGGTTTTCAACCCACAATAAATAAATTATATTTAATTTCACCAAAGAATCACTATCCCGGTTACCCATTCCCGTTATCCTCACTTTACGTCCCTAAAACAACATCTATCTCAAAGGACCTAATCTAGGATTTTCATCGGGACGGACATTACTGCTAAGGGGTTTCCTCAACAATAGATATCCGAAAGGCAACCATAAGGGGGATAGAGTATACCGGTGAACACATCGTTCACAACACCTACAGGTTATGAACATGCTAGCGTTCCACAGGACTGCCTAGAAAGAGTCTGTGGTCGTTATCCATACTCCGCTGAATAACTAGATCAACAACAACAACATCGAGGCCTCTCATCTGTTTATTACACAGCAACTATCTACCCATGTTCTACCCAACATATTAGTAGATAAAAATATATATTTTCTTACATAGTTTAAAACCTGTATAGCATTTTCATTCAATACATATTCCACATAATAGATGAGGCACACCCACATAACACGTATTTCGTATAAAATACTTCATAATTATGTGTTAGAAGAAAGTAACTACACGCTCACTTGATCAAAAGATGATCGGACAGCACTACGGCTTGTAGAAGTAGTATTCTTCGGTGAAACCGGGATCACTTCACACACCGGGTTTCTCGCGGGCAGAGTTTCGGCTCGGAAACTCTTTTCTTCTCGGGATCTTCGGGCTTCGGGACTTGCTTCGGGTCTCAGGGTTGATACCGGGGCTTCGGGGGTACTTCTTTGCACGTAAATCGAGGTAATATGGGAGAGAGATGAGAGAATGAGCAACCCTAAATCGCTGGCCCTTCAAATCTATTTATAGGGCAAAACTGGCCCTTGCCACGTCGTGGCACCCTTTTTCCACATCGTGGGCTTGGTCTTCACTGCATGCGTCATCCCAAGATGCATCTGGGGGACTCCCGGAGGTGTCAGAAGACTTGCCACGTCGTGGCACTGCTTGCCATGTCGTGGTATCTGACAGTTTTGGGGTTTCGCGCCCTGAACTTCAGAAATTCATAACTTTCGCATACAAACTCTGTTTTCGACGTTCTTTATATCGACGCGAAGGTGAGATTTTGCTCTACAGCTTTCGTTTAGAATCCATTGGCTAATTTTGAATTGATTTTTAATATATTATAAGTATATTACTTAGATATTATTTTTAGTAGGCCGGGACGGGAAAACTCTGTTTGAAATTCATAACTCCTTCATCTGAACTCCGTTTTCGTCTGTCTTTTTATCGTTGGACTACTATCAATGAGACCTTCAATTCTCATTTAGAAATTTTTGGCTAAATATCACTCGATCTCTATTTCGAGTATTCGGGTTGCATACCGCTAAGTCGAAACCTCGAAAAATCATAACTTCCTCATACGAAGTCAGATTTGGGCGTTGTTTTCATGCACGCTCTCGGTTTAAGGAACTCTACAAAATTCTCTTAGATAACTAAGGCTAAATATTGCACTAACGTAAATTTCACTTTTTACGTCATTCAGCGTTGCCGGTTCTGTCGCGAAACTTCGACAGGTCATAACTTCTTCGTTATAACTCGGATTTCGGCATTCTTTATATATTCGGAAACCTCGTTTCAACTACTACAACATTATCCATAGATATCAGCTTTATCTAACATTTCATTTTGACGCTTATTTTTATTCTTAATTAAATTAAGACACACAATTAAGCACATAACACATAATACTCAAATAATACACTTCTATTATTTCAAAACGGGTTACAAAGGTTAACCTAGACTATTATATCAACATTAATGACGAGCCCAGAAACACAAGCGTTACAATTATCTCCACCTTAGAATGATTTCGTCCCCGGAACCACACATCAACAAACAAATGCGGATAGCGACCCATCATGTCACTCTCCATCTCCCTGGTGAGATTCGGCCCATTCGTGTGTTTCCATCGGACAAGCACTAACTCGACCATCTTGCGTCGCAACTTCTTTGTCTTTCGGTCAACGATTGCCTCTGGTTCTTCAATCAACCTTTTGTTGTCATCGATTCTCAACTCCGAAGGTGGAATCATGTCGGCAACTTCTCCCGTGAACTTCCTCAAATAACACACATGGAAAGTGTTATGAATTCCATTCAGTTCTTCTGGTAGTTCAAGCTTGTAAGCTTGGTTCCCAATCCTCTGAAGAACTTTAAACGGTCCAGTAAACCTTGGACTTAATTTTCCCCTTTTACCAAATATTATACGTCCCTTCCACGGCGAGACTTTAAGCAAAACCGAATCTCCAACTTCGAAAGTCATCGGTCTTCGCTTGTTGTCAGCATAGCTCTTTTGACGATCCTGAGCTGCTAACATTCTTTCCCTAATTATTTGAAACTTTTCAGCAGTTTGATGAACCATCTCCGGTCCCATAAACTGCTTTTCCCCAGCCTCGAGCCAACAAGACGGCGTACGACACTTCTGTCTGTACAAAGCTTGATAAGGTGCCATCTTAATGCTCGAGTGAAAACTATTATTGTAGGAAAATTCTACCAAAGGTAAATGTTCATCCCAGTTACCTAGGAATTCCAGAGTACATGCTCTCAGTATATCTTCAAGCGTTTGTATCGTCCATTCGCTTTGACCATCAGTCTGCGGATGGTAAGCTGTACTTAAACACAACTTGGTACCCAATTCCTCTTGTAGACTTTTCCAAAATCGTGAGGTGAAACGGCTATCACGATCCGACACAATCGTTAACAGAACACCGTGAAGCCTCACAATTTCCTTCACGTAAGAATTCACAAGCTTATCCATAGACCATTTCTCCTTGGCCGCTATGAAATGCGCACTCTTAGTGAATCGATCCACGACCACCCAAATCATGTCGTGACCATTCTTTGTTCTGGGTAGTTTAGTGACAAAATCCATAGCAATGTCTTCCCACTTACCCATCGGCACAGCCAATGGTTCTAAACTCCCGTATGGTTTCTGATGTTGTGTCTTTACTCTTGCACAAGTCACACACTCAACCACATACTTTGCAACATCAAGCTTCATCGTCGGCCACCAGTAGTAGGGTTTTAGGTCCTTATACATTTTAGTGCTACCGGGATGAATTGAGTACATGGTTTTGTGAGCTTCTTCCATCAGAAGATCTCTGACTCCTCCTATCTTAGGTATCCAAATCTGATCTTGGAACACCTTTAGTCCATGACTGTTTACACCGAACACCAACGTTTTTCCCAAACGTTCTTCCTTTCGGTCATTCTTTTCAGAAGTTTCGCTTTGAGCTTTCTTTATACTTTCCAAAATAGTCGAGACAACTTCAATTCTCAACGCTCTTGGCCTTCTCTTTTCAAGATTGACTTTCCGACTGAGTGCATCAGCAACAACATTTGCTTTACCGGGGTGGTAAAGTATCTCACAGTCATAGTCCTTAAGTAACTCTAGCCAGCGTCGCTGCCTCATATTCAATTCTTTTTGATTAAAGAGATATTGGAGACTCTTATGATCAGTGAAAAGTTTGCACTTCATGCCATAGAGGTAATGCCTCCATATCTTCAGAGCGAAAACTACTGCTGCCAACTCCAAGTCATGAGTCGGGTAGTTCTTTTCATGCTCTTTCAATTGTCAAGACGCATATGCTATCACCTTTTCTCTTTGGGTTAAAACACAACCCAATCCAACCTGATGAGTTTATAATACTCTTGATCAATTAGATCTTTTAACAGGCAAATCAAGAAAGTAATAACAGTATAACAAAAACACAAGAATGGAACTGAATGAGTCGAATGATTCTATTAACTCAATCCTCAGCAGAGCTCGATGAAGAACTTCCGTTGTAGAGGTTTCTAGGGTTACAAAAGATAAGAACGTAAACGCTTATAAAAATCTCGATCAAATCTTACGTTAAAGAATGCATGCAAGCATTTATATATACTAACCCTACAAATAACTTACGGATGGACAGGCCAATACCAGAGACAAAACTGGACTAGCTAACGAGCCCAAAGACGCAACACTAACTGGACCTAACAATTTCCCCCTTTGCGTCAATTGGAGCGAGACTATCACTTCTTCTTACTTGGACCAGCTGCCGGAACCTTATTGGTGGTATCAAACAGTCGAGGGATAAGAGCGAGGATTGTCTGTCTGAAGCGAATGTACCACTGGATCATATCATCAAAGTACTTCTTGTCATCAGCTGAGTTTTGCTTGCAACGATAAATAATCCCTAAGACATGTTCCAGGCATGCAGTGGTGTAGAGATGTTTGTCTGCCAAAGCGAATAGGCATTTTTGGCCTTCGTTTCTGGTAAACATAACAAAATTTCTCTTCGGGTCTATCTTCCCCATCTGCATCATGTTCAGATCACTTGCTGAGCCAACAGGAGAAATAGTAGGCTTTTTCTTGAAGACACTCGCGATCTCCTAATCCATCATGGCAACTTCCATGATGTAGCAGACAAGCATCCTATTGAAGTGGTCAATGATCGGACCATATTCTGCTTCATTTGTAAGAAGGATGTTGTGCAAAATTATCCAGTCATGAGGATTCAAGTTGGGAAGATCAGCAAGCGAAATGGCATGTTCGGTCTTGGCAGAACCTCTCAGCACCTTAAACCGAACGTTGGTGAAGTTCCCTTCCCGATACGGCTTGAGGACCCGAACATTGATTATCTTCTGAGCTCTCCATGTTTGATACCGTGGTTGAGCAGCCCTCAGATAGAATTCGACTAAATCCCTGTCAACCTTTGGATGAGGATGAGGGAACTCAGCAATGTTGTCAAAGGCATGGAATATGAAGGCCTTTCAGGTCAGTGGCATGTCGAACTGAGAATCGACAGAATTAATGCAATCTAGAGAGATCACTGGTTCGAGCCACAAGATGCTTGGGGTTTCAATTGCTTCTTTCAGCAACTTCTCAAGAGTCCAAGGAGGAAAAAGGGTTTTCCTACTCTCAAGAAGGTCGTGAGCTTCTTTCTGTTTTCTTTCAGCTTCTTCAGCCTCTCTAGCAACCCGAGTGTTGATGTCAGCATCCTTGTCTCGACCTTGCTTTTTCAATATATCTGCAATCGTCTCTTTGTCGTCGTCACTATCTTCAGCAATTTGTTTCCCTTTGTCTTTTACACCCGGACCTGAGGCTTGGCCTGTTGGAGGAGGTTCGGTTGTTTTTGTTGCTATAGAAGTGGGAGGCGGTTGAGATACATTCTCTCCCCCCTTGTTTAGGAATGGACACGAAGTCAAGGAGCCCTTCAATTTTGCTCAGGAGAGAAAGAGCAGGAGCAAGCTTCTCCGCAAGAGTACGCCTCACAGAGTAGTTTAGTATCGGATCATGTGCTTCCAGGATGTTGGAAATGGCTGTGTGGACATCCGAAACACATGAAGACACAATCTCTCGTTCAGATCGAAGAGATTCAATCTCCTTTTGAGAATTGGAGAGTTGAAGACTCTTGACCTTAAGAGCAGTTGTCTTTCTAGCGAGAGCATCCATGATAGAGTTTTCAGCAGCGAGATCTTCTTGAAGCTTGGTAAGGCGCTCCTCAATGGTCGCTTTAAACGCTGAGTTGTCGTCGGTGAGAGTTTGATGAAGAGTGGCGAATGACTTCAGTTCTGACGCAACTGAGGTAGCCGACTTGTTGACAATGGGTCATGCTTCGTTTTAGTGGCTTCGGAAGTTTCCTGTCAAGACTGCAACAAAGAGGAAGCATCAGTAAATAGTTTTTCGACCTTTTCGGTCGCAGCCGCACATGCTTTGGTGGATGCATCAATTGCGGCAGTAGCTGAGCTTAGAGAGACTTCATGATCCTTGGAAAAAGCGCCAACAATCTTCTGAATGACAACTTCAGAAATGGTAGACTGTGATGAAGAAGAGGAGGCAATGAGCGAATCGATCTTCTCATGAAGCTCCTTGAGATGCTTCTTGGTGACGGGAGCATCATCATCGTCGTCACTCTGCACCTGATATGTACTGTAATAGACAGAATCAAATGTCATGTCCTCCCCACCAAGAAATGGTTCTTCGTCCTCTGCTGCCTGAGCAGGAGATGAGGGGGGAGGAGAGGGTGGAGGCTCGGTAGTGAAAGTAGGTTTGGGTTGTGAAGTATGTCCGGTAGTGGGAGTGGGTTCGGGTGCTTTAGTAGGAGCCCCCGTATCAGATACGTTGGTTCTTACTTCTGCGGTTGTTATGGTAGCTTCTGTAAAGATGGGAGGGGCTACTGGGATAGAGGTAGGTGGTATTTGAGTGGTGGAGGTTATGGGGGGAATGGAAATAGGAATGGTGACAGGTGGAGAAGAGATAGGTGAACTGGAAAAATGAACTTATGGGGTAGGCGATCGTGGAGGAGTGTTACCACGAGGGGACTCATCGGAGTCTGAATTTTCTTCCTCGGATTCGCTTGAGGAGGAAGCGAGTATCAGCTTTCGTGTGGGTTGGGTTTTTCTCTTCTTCATTGGAGGGGATTGAGCAGCCTAGGTGGTTTTACGTTTCTTAGGAGAAGGGCCTTTCGCTCCCTTGCCAACCTGCTTGTCTTTGCCTTTTTCATTCTTCTTTCCCTTTGGAGCAGGCTTGTCAGCTTCGTGAATAGATTTGATCATCTCATGAGTGAGCTCTCTAGGACCAGAACAACGAAACTCCTTGTAGGTTCGGATGATACGGCTTTTAGCAGGAACGTCTCCAAACATCGACTCAGGGATGGAGCCAATGAATTGAAATTTTGATGCATCGGAGACTATGATCTTCGTGGTATGGAAAGTACCAATCGAAGATAGTGGAGAACCAGCAACAATGGGGATGTGATACTTGTCCATCACCCATTTTGTGACTATGGTCCAAAAGCGAGCATAGGAGATCTCGGAATGCCGAGATGTAGAGGCCAGACTCTGAATCAGCTGCTGCCATAGGACCGACCCATAGTCCAGGTTGATACCATTGTAGACTCCATAGATAATCGTGATGAGCAGACGACTCGCTCCATCCGACCTGGCACTGCGTTCAGATAACCCCTTGAATAGCACAGTAAATAAACCGTTCCACTGAGGAGGCAGGCACGATTTCTTGAACTTGGTGACCGTTGTTAGCACCTCAGTATACCCCATATTGTAGAACATAGAAAACAGGTGCCCCACTGGAATGGATTCAGGGTTAACCCTAGATGAATCATGTTCAAACCCTAAAAGTGAGTAGAATCGCTGCGTGGAGATTGACGCCTTGTGATCAAGAATGTCGAAGAAGATCCTATTGACAGACTTGTCGTAATGAGCAGTGGCGAAAATTTGGGATAAACCCTCCATAGGAACAGTTTTAGCTTTGGTAAGAGCGGGAGCAAGAGGCGAGTATTTAAGGCATTCGATGATCGGGAACATGAAGGCATCATAAACCTGAGGAGTAAGATTGATGATCAAACTCTGTTGGGGACGAATCGGCAGGATGTGGGAAGTGGCATGAACAGATGATGAATCCACCATTGAAGTGAAGAAGTTGGGAGAGATGATGAACAGTAGAATACTTGAAGGTTTTCTTGCTCTCTAAAGTTTGGGTGCAGTAAAGAGGAAAATAATGGTTGAAGTTACCTTTTATACTGTGGCTAAAGGAGAGAGAAGAATCCGTTCCCAAATCTTCGAAGGAAATACGAAGGGTTTTTCGGAGGTGATTGATGCGTGACAGTTGGTATCCCCGATGATTACGCAGGAGAGAGAAAACTGTCCCAATTCACACGCCTTCCCATCAGGCGCTGTTTTAAACGAAACGGTTCCACTTCGCACGCCTGTCATTCAAGCGCCGTTTGAAAATCAAATCGATTGGACTCCCGCCTGAGTCAGCATCTTATCCTTTTAGAGTGAACATCATCTTAAAGCAAAATGACCACGTGTAATAATGTGAGCCCCACGTCTTTTATAACTTCAAATCCCATTTAAAAAAATTGGCTTGTAACTAATGAAACCAGAATTTTGGAAAAGCAAGAAGATTTTCGTGCTTAGTGTGTAAAATAAAAGGAAATAAAGCAACACATATGAGGGAATTTGTGATGTCAGTAAAGACACGAAATAATGGATCTCGGGCACGAATCTCTTCCTTCAAAGTCAAGAGAGACTTTAAAGTGTTTGTATGGTTTCCCGTGGAATAACGATCAGACACTTATTGAGAAGTGTTGAAAGGATTCTTTTAATCAGGCTAATTTGGGTGGCTTTCGCTTCAGTTCAGAATTCCTGATCTTGATATAAGACAGAAATCGAACGAAGTACTTGTGAGACCAATATAGTCTGTTGAACAAGTAGGTTTGAAATAATTTAAGTGGCAATGTCAAATAGTTTATGTAAAATCTCAAAAAGAATTAAAACTGGATTCCAAGGGAAGAGATGTTATGGGAATTAACAATTTCATAGGAATCACACAAAAGTAAATTAGAGATTTCATGTTCCATCCTCATGGATAAGTCCGCCAATTCTTTAGTGAAAGCTAGAGCAAAGTTGATTGTTCACCGTCAATGCATAGTAGGTATTGAATTGTGGGTTTCACTTAGTACGTAGTGGCACGAAGCTAAGATCATGAACACAGAGATTGTGTAACCATAAACCTCAGTGGTAATTTCTGAGAGTCTCAAAGGTTATGTTTATGAAGCGAATGAGATGGAGAAAAGTAGTGTAGATGGTGTAAAGAGACCAAAGTACCTCTGCTGTTAAAATAAGGACTAAGCAGAAAACTCTTATCTCATATGAGAAGAGAGTAAGGTAGCTCATGATTAGAATAAATATAAAAGCCTAATCGGGAAGACAAGGTTTGTATGTACCAAGTCAGTAAGGTTATTATTCAGAATCAGATGAGGCTTTGGACACATACAGCAGCATGCTTCTAGGGACACTTAACTAATGAAAGAATTTCCACACAAATAGCCACACACAAAAATATTAGACACAAAACAAAAAAAAAGTTATCGAAAAAAAAAACAAAAATGTTTTTGGAGTTTTTGATTTCACAAAAAAATAAGAAAAAGATTTTGGAAATTTTTGATTTCATAGAAAAATTTTAAAAAATGAGACACAAAAAAAATTTGGAACCGAACCCGAGCGTTCGGTCTATTTCGGTCGCAAAAAAAAATAAGATAGAAAAAGAAAAGAACTTTGAAAATAAAAGAGATAAATTTGAGAAAATGATACAAAAGGTTTACAACCAAAGAAACCACCTTTGAGTGATAGGCGAAGATAAGAGAATAGGACCGAACCCGAGCGTTCGGTTCATTTCGGCACACACGTGAACCGAACCTGAACGTTCGGCTCATTTCGCCTCCAACTTTTAGTTTTGAGAAGTAGTTTTTGGTACTGACTCCAATTCCATCATTCCAAGCCCTTGTAGAATTTCATTGAAACTCGCTTCAGGAAGAGCTTTGGTGAAGATGTCAGCCAGTTGATCAGTGGTTCGAGCAAAGTGAATTTCGACGTTCACATCTTCCACATGATCCTTAATAAAGTGATACCTCAGTGCTATATGCTTTGTCTTGGAATGTTGCACTGGGTTATGACAGATCCTATTTGCACTTTCTGAATCGCAATATAGTGGGATCTTTTTCTTATTGAGGTCATAGTCCTGGAGATGGCTTTGGATCCAAATCACTTGAGATGTACAGGAGGCAGCTGCGATGTACTCTGCTTCGGCTGTTGACAGAGAAACACATGTCTGTTTCTTTGATTGCCAGCTAACCAACTTCCCGTCTAGGAATTGGCAGCCTCTAGTGGTGCTTTTCCTATCTAAACCACATCCTCCAAGGTCTGCATCTGAGTAGGCTTGAATGAAGAAACCTGAGTTTGATGGATACCATAGACCGAGGGAGGTGGTTCGTTTCAGATACCGGAGTATGTTTTTCACTGCAGGCATATGTGGTTCACGAGGATTCACCTGAAACCTAGCACAATAACATACAGAAAACATTATATCAGGCCTGCTAGCAGTAAGGTACATTAAAGAACCAATCATCTGGCGATATAACGTAATATCAACTGCCGGTTTTTCTAAGGATGGTGTGAGCTTGGTGCCGAACGCCATTGGAACTTTAACCTTTGAGTCTCCCATCATGCCGAATTTAGCAAGAAGATTCTTGGTGTATGCTTCCTGGTTGATAAAGATGCCTTCGGGTCCCTGTCTAATATTTAAATTAAGGAAAAAGTTAATTGGACCCATTGAGCTCATTTCAAATTTAGTCTCCATCAGCTTTCTGAATTCAGCTGTTAAGCTAGGATTCGTTGAGCCAAAGATGATATCATCGACATAGATTTGAACTATCATAAGGTGGTTACCTTCCTTCTTACGAAAGAAGGTTGGGTCAACCGAACCTTGTTTGAATTTTGACATCTTTAAGAACTTGGTTAGCGTTTCATACCATGCCCTAGGTGCTTGTTTCAGACCATAAACTGCTTTGTCCAGAATATAACAGTGATTTGGGTACTTTTCATTGACAAAACTAGGAGGTTGCTCCACGTAAACCGTTTCTTCTAGTTCTCCATTCAGAAAGGCGCATTTTACGTCCATTTGGTAGACCTCAAAGTTCTTGTGTGCAACATAGGCCAGAAATATTCGAACAGATTCCAGCCTATACCGGAGCAAAAGTTTCCTCATAATCAATTCCTTCTTCCTGGCAGTATCCTTTCACCACGAGACGAGCTTTGTTTTGAATCACATAGCCTTCCTTGTCCATTTTGTTTCTGAATACCCATTTGAGACCAACAACTGAGGCATCTTTAGGAGTTGGAATGAGGCGCCATACCTTGTTTCTTTCGAACTCGTTGAGTTCATCTTGCATAGCTTGAACCCAGTCAAAATGATCAAGAGCAGTATTTACTATCTTCGGTTCAACTTTTGATAAGAAAGAATTATACATGCAGAACTCTACTTTGGAGAATAGAGATGTTTGCTTTGCCTTCAGTTGAGATCGGGTGAGGACCTTTTCAGAGACATTACCCACTATCTGAGATACAGGATGATCTCTGGACTATTTAACAAGAGGATGGTAATTTGGATCATAGGATGGATCCAATTCAACATTGACCATTTCTTCTAATTCAGATTGACTATCGTCATCGTAGAACATATCGGAGTTCTCCCCCTCGACTGATGAGCTTTCAGGTGTAGCTGGACTTTCTGGTGCTACAGGACTTTTGGGTGGAGTTGAGCTTTCGGGTGCTACAGGAATAGAATTCTCCCCCTCAAGTTTTGAGCTCGGTTGTTTTGAAGAAAGTGGATTCTCTCCCTCAACTGAAGCACCTTGCTGAGGAGGTCCGTTTAGAACTTGTTCTCCTTCACCCATTCGTTTGGCGGCATCTTCGACAATTTGCTTCAAATGGTCGACTTTGTTGTCTGCTGCCTTGGCTTCTGAGAGAGTAGCTTTCTCAGGTTCATCGAATAATTCCACAAACTGATCGAACAGAGTAGCAATCGAGGCCGTGACTTGACCTAATTGAGAGAAAATCTCTACAATTGCTTCTTCAGCGGCCTTTAGCTTCTTGACGTAGTTATCATCGAAAGTCACATAATATGTTTCTTCTATCTTCCTAGAATGCTTGTTTAAGACCCGGTATGCTTTTGAAGTAAGAGAGTATCCCAGAAAAATTCCTTCATCAGCTTTAACGTCAAATTCGTTACGATGTTCTTTAGAGTTGAAGATGAAGCATCGTGAGCCGAACACATGGAAGAATTTTACGTTCGGCTTCTTGTTATTGATGATCTCATAAGGAGTAAGAAACAAACGCTTGTTGAGATAAGACATGTTCTGCGTAAAACATGTTGCAGCAATAGCATCAGCCCAGAAATATAAAGGAAGAAAAGCGAAACTTAGCATCGTTCGGGCCGCCTCACACAATGATCGGTTTCATCTTTCGACAATTCCGTTCTGTTGAGGCGTGTAGGGGGCTGAGAAGCTGTGACTGATTCCTTTTTCTGCCAAAAAGTCTTCAAATTCTCTGTTCTTGAACTCCAGTCCATTGTCGCTCCTAATGTTGCGAACGGCTTTTCTCAGTTGCACTTCAACCTGCTTGATGAACATCTTTAGCTTAGGAGTAGCCTCAGATTTGTGCTTCAGAAAGAACACCCATGTAAAACGAGAGAAATCATCAACGATAACAAGAATATACTTGCTACCGCCAATGCTTTCGATTGATGATGGACCACACAACTCAATGTGAAGCAACTCAAGTGGTTCTACAACTTTCGTGTTTATGATGGATGGGCGACTTTGACAAGTTTGTTTCCCCATTTCACATGCAGCGCACAAGTGTTCTCGATCAAACTTGAGCAATGGGAGACCTCTAACATGACCTCCTGTGACAAGCTTGTTGATGTCTTTGAAGTTCAAATGTGAGAGCCTTCGGTGCCACAACCAGCTTTCGTCAGAATGAGCTTTCGACAAAAGACATATTGCTGGATTTCCTTTGATTGGTTTGAGATTTAGAGGAAACATTTCGCCTTTGCGTTCTGATTTGAGAATCACCCTTTTTGATTTCTTCTCTATGATTTCTGAACCTTCTTCGTCAAATGAAACTTTGAGACCGGTACCTCCTACCAGTTGAGACACATTGATGAGATTATGTTGTAGCCCTTCAACGTACGCCACCTTTCTTATTGTGAAGTCTCCATTGGTTATCATCCCATAACCCTTTATCGTTCCATAAGAGTTGTTGCCGAACTTGACATTCCCACCATTCTGAAGAGATTGAAACTCCCTTAGCTCTTCCTTCCTCCCTATCATGTGATGTGAGCAGCCACTGTTAATGTACCATTCTTCGTCGAACTGCTCGTCACTAATAACCTACAAAAATTAAGCAGATTTAGGAACCCAAAGTTTCTTGGGTCCACGTGAGCCTTTCACAGGAACAGGAATAGTAAGAGAAACATCAACAAGATATGTTCTTTTTATTAATGTTGTTTCATCTTTCCTCTTAATGGTAAACACTTTGATTTTGCTAGGATTAGCTACAATTGGTTTGGTTTCAGGTTTTGGTTTTTGAGCATTTGTCTGCTTTCGGTCTTCCTGGACTGAGGAAATCTTCGATTTTCCTCTCAAGTTCGTTGATGATTTATAGTTTTGTGCAGGAACAGAATTGGGTTTAGAAGAGAATTGAGAACGAGAAGAATTAGAATGAGAATTTCTTCTGACTTGTGGTTTGAAATGACCCTTTTGTTTATGGTCATCGGAGGAACCGAACCTGGACGTTCGGTAGCTTTTGCCTTCGTGACCGAACCCATCCTTTCGGTTGCTGTTGCTCTCAGGACCGAATCTGTCCTTTCGGTTGTTTTTGCTTTCAGGACCGAACCTAACCTCTCGGTTCTGTTCCTCATGTGGCCCGAAAGCCTTTTTCTCTGACTTTGAATTTCTATCATGATAAGAGAAATGAGTGTTTTGAGAGCGCCAAAACTGCTTTCGTTAAGAGATATTCTTTTTGTATCTTAGGTTTCTTTGCTGCTTTTGATTTTTCACCTGTTTCGGCTGTCTGTGGATGTTAGCCTTTTGTTTCAGCTTCCTGTCAGCCGGTTCACTTTTCACAGATGATGTTTTGCTTGTGGAAGTGACTTCTTCTACAGGTATTTCTTTTATGCCACTAGTGCTTGGCACGTCAAAGTTGTCAGGCTTGTTCAGCGGCTCAGGTACATATCTTCCTTTTGTTTTCCAGGACGTTCGTTCTGACAAACCGACTGTTTCGTCGGCATTATCTATAGGAGCTGACCATAAGAACTCATCACTGCCATCTGCATTATCTTCGTTAACTATGGCAGTGAGTTCGGCTGTTTGATGCTCGGTTACTCCTGTGACCTTATACATCTGATTTGGTGTTGTTCTCACCTCTTGGTACATAACAGCCTTTTCTTCAAGAATCGGGGACTTATTTTGGGACAAACGAGCGAACTCCACAAAATTTTCAGAAATCAGATTTTTTTGGTTTTCGGGTTCACTCTTGACAAACTCAGAACAGTCGACTACATCCTCTACAGAAATTTCACTCATATCATCGTCCTCATTAAGTTCAGATGTGTTTCAACATCAATTTTATTTTCTAAACTCAAATTAGCACTCAATGAGTCGAATTTTTGTATGGTTTCGGTCCTTAGTTTCAGCTTATCGTTTTCATCCAAAAGATTTTTCAGCATGTCCTTATGGTCTTTGGACTTTATAAAAGATTATATTTTGTCCAGACCGTACATGTAAGTGGGATTCACATCATCAGATGATACAACACTTTCATAGTTGTATGCTTCAGCATCGATTTCATCCTCCTTAAACTCAAGGAAGGGTAAAATCATGCGATGTATTTTCTGCCCTATTTCACAATTCAGATGCAGTTGAGTAATATTAGCATAAAGTCTTTTAGCAATCAAACAAAGAACATTTCTTTGTTTTAAAAGTTTCAAATTGTCTCTTTGTAAATAAATGTTTTCATCCTTAGACATAATTAGCTCCGACTCCTTCTGCTCAATCCACATCCTTCGCTCCTCACTCTTGGATGACACCCTGCTTATTTGGTCAGTTAGGTTAGAATTGGTGATCCGTGTTTGAGTTAAACAACTATCCAGATTTGAGATTCTTGAATTTAAGTTATTTAATTCATTTTCATATGATTTCTGTGGAACTTTGAACGAGATAAAAAGAGATTGTACCTTCTTGATCAATTCATCAAGTTCATTGATCTGCACACTCAGAGGTTTTGCTGTGAAGCATAAGTCCTCTCGCTCCTTGGTGTCCTTATTTCCACCATTTGTGTTGTATCCCCTCATGTGAGATACGCCAGTCACCATCAAACACTTTCCGCTGCTTTCACCACCTCTTGCGACATACGCCTTTCCATGCGAAGGCTTTCTCACCTCATCATCTTCTGAGTCGGTTGACCACACCTACACGCCACCGAACTCGTCATCCTCTGCCGAACCCTGTACAATAAGAGCATTCATAGAAGGGTTAGTAGCAGCTTTCTTCCTCTTAATCTCTTCCATCTTTTTCATTAGGACAACCTCTTCATCTTTCTCTTCCAGTTTCTTCAGAACACAATCTTTGGCATAATGATTCTTTCATCCACAGTAATAGCAACTGACACCAGAATCTCCTTCAACCTTCGCCTCTTTCTTTGGTTCCTCAGTCTTCGGCTCCTCCTTTACTTTTTCAGAACTGTATCTTCCCTGCCAATTTCGGTTCTTATTGGTAGGAAACCTCTTCTTGATGAACCTTTTTGGATTGGACACCATCATAGCATAATCTTCTGAAGTAAGATCGTAGTCCTCCAGGTTCAGATCTTCATCTTCTACTACATTCTTGCTTTTAGACAGGAGGGCCAAGGACCCCAAATTTGAGCCCACACTCTTCTCTTGCATCACAATCTTTTCTTGGGATTTTAGAATTCCCACCAGTTTCGCCAACGAATATGACTTGAACTGCTCGTGAGCTTTAACTATAGACACAACAGCTCTCCATTCGGATCTTAAGCCATTCAGAAAGGTGACCTTCTGTTCAATCAGCTTCCTTTCGATATCATGTTTGATCATCTTGCTGAGAAGATGATTGAAGCGATCAAACGTTTGTGTAACAGACTCATCGGAGTTTTGCTTAAACTCACCAAACTCAGACAAAAGCAAGATCTGAATAGAGTGCTCCAAATCTTAATCTGTGGAATACAGCACTCGCAGCCGATCCCAGATTTCTTTAGCGGTACTGCAGGAACTCACAAACCTAAACGTGTCAGATTGAAGAGCGAATCGGATCAGTCTTAATGCTTTGATGTTGCACTGGAACTTCTCCTTTTCGTCTTGAGCAACGTCTTTTACATCTTTTAACAGATCATTATACTCTTTCTGAGTTTTAATGATTCTGGATGTTCCTGAGTGAGAAAATGGTCCAGACACAATAGCTTCCCATATAAGATACCCATTATCTTCAGATCCGATGACATAGTCTTCAAAATGATGCGCCCAAACTTCGTAATCCTGGGTGTAAAGAATAGGAATCTTTGTTGTTGATCCAATACTATTTGAGATGTTGATAGGATTAGATTGAGAATCGTCCATGCTTGATCCTTTAACCTGTTTGAAAGATCAGACTTGTAATATGCAATATTAGGGCAAACGAATAAATAATGAGATACGTCAATTATGGAGTGACGGCTCAATAAATATCAGTTAATGCGGAATAACCCTAATCACGTCTTTCACAGAAGATATGTGTATGAATTACACAGCCTCCTGCTCTGATACCAATTGATGAGTTTATAATACCCTTGATCGATTAGATCTTTTAACAGGCAAATCAAGAAAGTAATAACAGTATAACAAAAACACAAGAATGGATCTGAATGAGTCGAATGATTCTATTAACTCAATCCTCAGCAGAGCTCGATGAAAATCTCTATCAAATCTTACGTTAAAGAATGCATGCAAGCATCTATATATACTAATCCTACAAAGAACTTACAGATGGATAGGCCCATACCGGACACAACACTGGACTAGCTAACGAGCCCAAAGACGCAACACTAACTGGACCTAACACAACCCTAGATGCATTGCTATAAATAGCGAAGTCTTCAACTCCATAGGGTAGAGAAAGTATCGGTGCCTCGCATAGTTTCTTCTTTAGCTTCTCGAATGCTTCTTTATGCTTCTCACTCCAAGCATAAGTAGCTCCTTTGTGGGTCAAAGTTGTTAATGGAGTAGCACTCGAAGAAAAACCTTGGATGAACCTTCGGTAATATCCGGCTAATCCTAAAAAGCTTCGGCTCTTCGTGGGACTTTTTGGTTGTTCCCACTTCATCACAGCTTCGATCTTCGCTAGATCAACCATTCTCCCTTCTTGGTTGACCACGTGACCCAAGAATTGGACTTCTCGAATCCAAAAATCGCATTTGGAGAACTTAGCATACAGCTTCTCCTTCTTCAAGACTTCTAACACTTCTCGCAAGTGTCTGCCATGCTCCTCTTGGCTCTTTGAGTAAATCAGAATGTCATCTATGAACACTATCACAGATTTATCAAGGAACGGATTACAAACCCAGTTCATTAAATCCATGAATGCTGCTAGAGCATTGGTTAGTCCAAACGACATAACCAAAAACATGTAGTGTCCGTATCATGTTCTGAATGTAGTGTTCTCTATATCCTACTCTCTTACTTTCAGCTGATGATATCCTGACCTTAGGTCGATCTTGGAAATATAACTTGAACCTTGTAGTTAATCGAACAGGTCATCAATCGTCGATAACGGATATCTATTCTTTATTGTTGCCTTATTCAGCTCTCGGTAATCAATGCACATCCTCATGCTTCCATCTTTCTTCTTTACAAATAACACCGGAGCTCCCCAGGGTGATGAACTAGGTCTAATGAAACCCTTGTCCAATAACTCCTGAAGTTGCATCATCAGCTCCTTCATCTCCGTCGGTGCTAGTCAATAAGGTGCTTTTGCTATTGGTGTCGTCCCTGGTAACAAGTCTATTCTAAACTCTAGTTGTCTATCAGGCAATAATCCAGGAAGATCTTCGGGAAATACTTCCGGATAATCACACACAACGGGAATATTCTGCATCACCTTCTTTTCCTTCTTAGCATCGATCACGAATGCTAAGTATGATGTACACCCCTTGGTCAAACATTTTCTGGCTTTCATTAGAGAAATGATTCTAGAATTTACTCTGCGTTTATCTCCATACACCATAAACGATTCCTTCCCATGCGGGTTCACTATCACTATCTTCTTCTTGCATAAAATTTCGGCTTCGTTAGCGCTAAGCCAATCCATTCCAAGCACGATGTCGAAACCATTAAGTTCTATAGGCAATAATTCCTCGCGGAACTTATTCCCATTCAGATCAATTAAGATGTTTTTCATACGATGGCTAACAGGTAAAAACTTGCCACTAGCAACTTCGACTAATAAGGCATTATCTAGTCCAACAACAGGAAAAGCTAGTTTTCTACCAAATTCATGCGATATAAAGGAGTAGTTGGCTCCAGAATCAAATAAAATTTGGGCAGGCAATGTGTTTACGAGAAAGGTACCTGAAGCGACATCAACTTCATCTTTAGCAGCTTCCAGTGTCATCTGGAATGCTCTCGCCTTCGGCATTGGCGGAATGTTGGGTCTAGCTGCCTCCTTCTTCTTCGAGCAGTCCCTCAACATGTGTCCCTCCTCACCACAACCATAGCAAACCTTCTTAGAGAGGGTGCATTCATTGGCATAGTGCCCTGGCTTTCCACATTTATAGCATGTGGCCACTACCTCACATTTTCCACGATGCTTTTTCTTATATTTGTCGCACCATTTCGCTTCACCTCCTCCTCCTCTTGAACTAGACTTCGAGAACTTGTTTTTCTTGTTGGACCCTGAAGTTCCATCGAACTTCCAATTTTCACCAACTTCTATCCTTTCCAGACTCTTTTCCTTTTGCTGGGCCTCCACATTCTTAGCTGCACGAACAGCCATTTTCAGAGTAGTTGCCATCTTGACTGTCGGACCAAAGTCGGCTGGCAGTCCATTAGCAAACCTCTCAATCTTGGAGAGTTCCGTTGGCACTAGGTACGGAAATAACTTCATTTTCTCAGTGAATGCAGTAGCATAGTCATCTATTCTCATCCTCCCCTTCTTCAAATTTTGGAACTCATTGTTCAGATCTATCTCTGAACAATACTGCACCCTTAGTTGTTCCAACAACTCCTCCCATGACATTTTCAGGGCTTCTCCTCGTGGCATAGTATCTTCCAACAACTTCCACCAACTCAAGACTCCAGTATTCAGTTGTCTAACTGCAAAGACGGTCTTCTGTTTGTTGCTACAGTCGCAACTTTCAAATACCATCTCCATTTCGGAGATCCAATCCATTATCTCAACAGGCTTTGGGCTTCCAGAAAGACTTGGCGGCTTGGCGCCCAAGAAGTTCTTGTACATTCTCCCATCCTTGTTGTTTCTCCTTTTCGGATCGTTCCTTCATTCTCCTTGAGTCCCAACTTGACTCATAATGCGACTATTGTTCCCTTCCTCCGATTACTCAGGAATCAATTCAGGTTCCTCAATAGGTATGATAGGTTCGTCCCTATTATCATGCAACATCTGTCGCATCTCATCCCTTTGTTCGGCTAACATAGCCCGAATCATGGCTTGCATCCCAGCCATTGTTATTGGTTCTGGTGCTGCTTCTACAACAGGTACTTGCTCAATCACTAGCGGTTGATTCCTATTTTCATCCGCGTTTCCAACGCCACTCCTTGTTCTCACCATTTTTTTATCTACACACCGAATAAGGTGAAATTAGATCTTCATTCATGATAGATATTCAAATCATCCTTATTACTCCGAAACGTTTACATGTTAGTTCTAATGCTCTGATACCAACTGTGACATCCCCAAAATCACGGCCAAAAAAGACCGATTTCATTTATGCTTTTTAAAATAATTTCAGAGTAAGTCCTTTTGATTTAAAAGTGTTGTGGAATTTGTTCCCAAAACAAAATATGATAGAATAATATTTATCAAAGCATTTCATCAAGAGATGCCTTTTCATTATATAATCAAAACTCGGGATGTCATGTTCCGATATAGACCATAAAGCATAAACAATAACATTACAAGTCATTCAACAAATATATACATATACATACTTGTAAACAAAACAACTAGATGATTCAACCATCTTATGCCCTCGCTCCACTACCTATAATATGAATAAAACTGAGTGGGTCACGCTTGGGAGCCTGGTCAGCATATAGGGTTTTCAACCCACAATAAATAAATTATATTTAATTTCACCAACCAATCACTATCCCGATTACCCATTCCCGTTATCCTCACTTTACGTCCCTAAAACAACATCTATCTCAAGGGACCTAATCTAGGATTTTCATCAGGACGGACATTACTGCTAAGGGGTTTCCTCAACAATAGATATCCTAAAGGCAACCATGAAGGGGATAGAGTACACCGGTGAACACATCGGTCACAACACCTATAGGTTATGAACCTGCTAGCGTTCCACAGGACTGTCTAGAAAGAGTCTGTGGTCGTTATCCATACTCCGCTGAATAAATAGATCAACAACAACAACATCGAGGCCTCTCATCTGTTTATTACACACCAACTATCTATCCATGTTCTACCCAACATATTAGTAGATAAAAATATATATTTTCATACATAGTTTAAAACCTGTATAGCATTTTCATTCAACACATATTCCACATAACAGATGAGGCACACCCACATAACACGTATTTCATAGAAAATAAATCAGATCTATGAGATAGAAGAGAGTGAATACACATTCACACACATAACCACAAAATTATACACATAACACGTATTTCGTATAAAATACTTCATAATTATGCGTTAGAAGAAAGTAACTACACACTCACTTGATCAAAAGATGATCGGACATCACTACGGCTTGTAGAAGTAGTATTTTTCGGTGAAACCGGGATCACTTCACACACCGGGTTTCTCGCGGGCAGAGTTTCGGCTCGGAAACTCTTTTCTTCTTGGGATCTTCGGGCTTCGGGACTTGCTTCGGGTCTCGGGGTTGATACCGGGGCTTCGGGGGTACTTCTTTGCACGTAAATCGAGGTAATATGGGAGAGAGATGAGAGAATGAGCAACCCTAAACGGCTGGCCCTTCAAATCTATTTATAGGGCAAAACTAACCCTTGCCACATCGTGGCACCCTTTTTCCACGTCGTGGGCTTGGTCTTCACTGCATGCGTCATCCCAAGTTGCATCTGGGGGACTCCCGGAGGTGTTAGAAGACTTGCCACGTCGTGGCACTACTTGCCATGTCGTGCTATCTAACAGTTTTGGGGTTTTTGGCTTGGTTTCGCGCCCCGAACTTCAGAAATTCATAACTTTCGCATACGAACTCCGTTTTCGACGTTCTTTATATAGACGCGAAGGTGAGATTATGCTCTACAACTCTCCTTTAGACTCCATTGGCTATGTTTGACTTTATTTTTAATATATTATAAGTATATTACTTATATATTATTTTTAGTAGGTCGGGACAGGAAAACTCTGTTCGAAATTCATAACTCCTTCATCTGAACTCCGTTTTCGTCTGTCTTTTTATCGTTGGACTACTATCAATGAGATCTTCAATTCTCATTTAGAAATTTTTGGCTAAATATCACTCGATCTCTATTTCAAGTATTCGGGCTGCATACCGCTAAGTCAAAACTTTGAAAAATCATAACTTCCTCATACGAAGTCAGATTTGGGCGTTCTTTTCATGCACGCTCTCGGTTTAAGCAACTCTACAACATTCGCTTAGATCACTAAGGCTAAATATTGCACTAACGTAAATTTCACTTTTTACGTCATTCAGCGTTGCCGGTTCTGTCGCGAAACTTCGACAGGTCATAACTTCTTCGCTATAACTCGGATTTCGGCATTCTTTATATATTCGGAAACCTCGTTTCAACTACTACAACATTATCCATAGATATCAGCTTTATCTAACATTTCATTTTGACGCTTATTTTTATTCTTAATTAAATTAAGACACACAATTAAGCACATAACACATAATACTCAAATAATACACTTCTATTATTTCAAAACGGGTTACAAAGGTTAACCTAGACTATTATACCAACATTAATGACAAGCCCAGAAACACAGGCGTTACACATAGGTAGAGGGCCTCAAGGAGGAGAGACAGAAGTGTGAGAGAATCGTGGGTCGAGTAGCTTCTTTTGATTATGATAGTAGACGATTGTTGACCCTTCATCGGAGATTTTGGGTGCCGTACTGGGGCGGATTACGGCAAGTGTTGATGGATGAGGCTCATAAGTCTCGATTTTCCATTCATCCAGGGGCGACGAAGATGTATAGAGATCTTCGACCCTATTATTGGTGGCCCTGCATGAAGCGGGATGTTGCCTAGTATGTGGAGAGGTGCCTGACCTGCAGGAAGGTTAAGGCAGAGCAAAAAAGACCTCATAGTAAGATGCATCCGTTAGACATTCCAGTGTGGAAATAGGAAGACATAACCATGGATTTCATCACGAAGCTTCCCAGGACTGCATGTGGAGTAGATTCTATATGGGTGATATTTATGTGAGAGAGCTGGTGGCACGTCATGGAGTGCCTGTTTCAGTGGTGTCAGACCGAGATGTCCGTTTTACTTCCAGATTCTGGAAGCGGTTTCATGACGAGATGGGTACTCGTCCTATTTTAGCACCGCTTTCCATCCTCAGACGGACAAGAAGAGCGAGAGAACGATTCAGACTCTCGAGGACATGCTACGGGCATGTGTTCTAGACTTCGGTGGCAGTTAGGATACGTACCTTCCGTTAGCGGAATTTTCGTATAAAACCAGTTACCACACGAGTATTGATCGACCTCCTTTCGAGATGCTCTATGGGAGGAAGTGCAGGACCCTAATTTGGTGGGGCGAGGTCGGTCAACGATTCATTGGAAGCACCAAAGTGGTGCTCAAGATGACAAAGTTGATCCAGCAGGTTCGTGGCAGACTGCAGACTGCGCAGAGTCGGCAGAAGAGTTACGCCGATAGGAGGCGTTCAGATTTGGAGTTCTAGGTGGGCGATATGGTCCTCCTGAAGGTATCACTTGGGAAGGGTGTTATCAGGTTTCGGAAGAGGGGCAAGTTGGGCCCCAAGTTCATTGGTCCTTTTAGGGTTTTGGCCTGGGTGGTTCGGGTTGCTTATCGATTGGATCTTCCATCAGAGCTTATCCAGATCCACAACACTTTCCATGTTTCCCAGTTAAGGAAGTTTTTGGTGGACGAGTCGGCAATAGTGCCCATTGAGGATATCCAGGTTGATAGCAGCCTGAATTATGTCAAGAGGCCAGTTGCGATCATGGATCGGAAGGTCAAGACCTTGAGGAACAAGGTGATTCAGTTAGTGATTGTGCAGTGGCAGCACCGGAAGGGTTCAGAGTGGACGTGGAAAAGTCTGAGACAAGTCGGGGAGGGTTGTAACACCCTAATTCTGGTAAGATATTTATATATATTTATTTCTTCAAGTTTTAGGAGGAACTCGACGAGTCAGTAGCCAAACTCGTCGAGTAGAGTCAGGATTACTCGACGAGTCCATATTCCGGACTCGGCGAGTCCGCCAGTCTGGAAGAAACCCTAATTTCAAGGGTTTGCACCCTATTTAAACAACTTTTGGGGCCTCTAGTCAGCCCCCATCACCCCTCAGAGCATCATTTCCGAAACCCTAGAGCCCTCTTTGCATTTTTGTGTGATTTGGTGTGTTTCTTTGAAGATCTTGAGAGAAAAAGGAAGGTAGATCAAGAGGAGAAGAAGGAGATCCTAGATCCTTGAAGAATTTCAGAAGATAGTAACGTATATCTTGGCCCTTTTATGTTTCTATACTTAAATCCCTTTTTTAAATCTATAAAAGCTATTCTTAAACCATTTCTTGGCTTAGTAGTAGCATAGAGGACTCATTGAGACGATTAGCCTTTGGATCTAACTAGGTTCGAGTTCCAGAAGCTTAGATCTTGACCTTTATGGAGCCATTTTGCATGAAAGTTCTAGATCTACTCTTATAGTGTGCTTTGAAGCCTAAAACCTTCATTTGATGTTATTTACATGTAAAGTTGGAAACTTTACGTGTTAATCAAGCCCCAAGAACCCGGATCTATGAATGGAATGGACTGGTTTCAAGCAGAATCGAGTATATAGTGTTTGTATGCATACGACTCGGCAAGTTGTTCTTCAGACTCGGTAAGTCGAGTCGCGAGTCCCCTGTTTTCCCCTTTTCGAGTTATGCTGAGTGGAACCAGTGAGTTAGAGATGGACTCAGTGAGCTGGAGGGTAGACTCATTCATGGAAGAAGGAGATCCTAGATCCTTGAGGAATTTCAAAAGACAGTAAGGTATATCTTGGCCTTTTTCTGTTTCTATGGTTAAATCCCCTTTTTAAAGCCATAAAAGCTATTCTTGAACCATTTCTTGGCTTAGTAGTAGCATAGAGGACTCATTGAGACGATTAGCCTTCGGATCTAGCTAGGTTCGAGTTCCAGAAGCTTAGATCTAGTACCTTTATGGAGCCATTTTGCATGAAAGCTCTAGATCTACTCATATAGTGTGCTTTTAACCCTAAAACCTTCATTTGATGTTATTTACACGTAAAGTTGGAAACTTTACGTGTTAATCAAGCCCCAAGAACCCATATCTATGAATGGAATGGACTGGTTTCAAGCAGAATCGAGTATATAGTGTTTGCATACATACGA
This sequence comes from Lactuca serriola, assembly GCF_051521515.1. NCBI lineage: Eukaryota > Viridiplantae > Streptophyta > Magnoliopsida > Asterales > Asteraceae > Lactuca > Lactuca serriola. The sequence goes on from NC_136411.1 coordinate 362,957,399, forward strand.
CTCGGCGAGTCATTCTTCAGACTCGGCGAGTCGAGTCGCGAGTCCCCTGTTTTCCCCTTTTCAAGTTATGTCGAGTGGAACCAGTGAGTGAGAGATGGACTCAGTGTGCTGGAGGGTAGACTCATTCATGGAAGAACTCGGCGAGTCAATGCCCTGACTCGGCGAGTCCCGGGCAATCTTCATGCCTCAAGAACAGACTCGACGAGTTGTTCATACAACTCGGCAAGTCACAGTCAGAGTGTTCATATGTTGAAGGAGAACTCAACGAGTTGTTCATACAACTCGGCGAGTCGGATGCAGATTGGCTGAGTGTTAGTTTCGAAGAGGAACTCGTCGAGTCTATGCCAAACTCGACGAGTAGTATCGAGCTGAAGCAAGAAAGTGAGAGTAAGGAATCGACGAGTTGGTGACCCAACTCGACGAGTCAGGTCAACTGAATGTTGACTTTGATTGATAGGTTGACTTTGACCAAGGGTAAGATAGTCTTTTTACCCTCAGTATTATTATCAATATTTGATTGAGGGTACTTATGAAAATTGTAGCCGGGGTGAAGCCGGAGCTGCAGCAGACAGATTCCGGAGCAGTTCTTTCAGCAGCTAGGCTACGAGGTGACTTTCCTTCCAGTAGGAACGGGTCTAAGGCCACAATGTCGGCCAGATTAATTAGTAGTAGTTTCCGAACTTCTGTCCGATGCAGTAGTTTGAATGTTTGATGCCTTCATGGCTCAGACAGGTTTTGTGTGTTATGTGTTTCAGGTATGGCCCGACTCAGTATGCAGTCCATGTTGTCATGCTAGTTGATATGTTTATGTTATGCTTTGTCAGTCAGTTTCCGGACTTCGGTCCGATGCAGGGGGCAAGGCCCCAGTTAGTCCGGAATTCGGTCCGATGCAGGGGACAAGGTCCTAATCAGTTTCTGGACTTCGGTCCGATGCAGGGGGAAAGGCCCCAGTTAGTCCGGACTTCGGTCCGATGCAGGGGACAAGGTCCCAGTCAGTTTCCGGACTTCGGTCTGATGCAGGGGGCACGGCCCCAGTTAGTCCGAACCTCGGTCCGATGCAGTGGGCAAGTCCCAGTATGTGTTTATTATGTTATTGTATGGTATGTGGTAGCTTGGGGAGCTCACTAAGCTTTGTGCTTACAGTTTCAGTTTTGGTTTCAGGTAGCTCGGGATGATGGCATCGCACACACCACAGCTTCAGTCTTTTTCCTGGGAGTTTATTTTGATTCATAGTTTGATTTGGCACAAATGTTCATGACATTTTATTATGGGTTGAGATATTTGACACATGGTTTTATGATGTGACGATCAGTATATGATTTTTATTATTATTAAAACAAAAAAATTTGTGTCGTATTTTTTGGATGTTATAGAATTGACGGTGAATTCTAATATTCAAGATCTTACTTGTTACCTAATGAAATCTCTTTTTTCTTTTAAGTGATCTTTATGAGCTTGCCTTTCACCAAGGCTTCTCTTACCCTAACAGATCCAGTTTAATTTTTTTGATATTTCCTTACTTCCTTTCATTACTATAAAGTTTATCCTACCTACTTGTTCAACAGACCACAATGATCTCACAAGTACTTCATTCAGTTTCGATCTTATGTCAAGTATCGAAATTCTGACTTGAAGCGAAAGCCACCCTTTTTAACCTTTAAAAGATGCCTTTCAATACTTCTCAACAAGTTATTGATCGTTATTCAATGGGAAACCAAGCAAGCACTTTAATGTCTCTCTTGACTTTGAAGGAAGTGATTTATGCCCAGAATCAATTGCTTTATGTCTACTTACGACATCACAGATTATCCCTTAAATTTTGCTTTATTGCTTTATCTTTTACACCCTATGCACGAAAATTTTTAATTTTCCAAACTCTAGTTCTTTTAATAATGCTCAATAAAGCACCATAGGCAACAGAGATTCAAACGTATTATGAAGAAACGCTTGGGATAAAGTGAAAGCTGACTCAGCGGCTATCCAAATGGTTTGGCGATTTGAAAAAGTGCATTTCATTGAATGGCGTGTAAAAAGGAAACGTCCTTTCTCTTTCCTGCGTCATCTTCGGCATGCCAATTGTTCACCTATCAAGTCAGGCACTATTTTTGAGATAATCCAAGATCTCAGCCGGATTTTTCTCTCTCTTCCTTGTACGTATAAAAGGAATTGGAACGGTACTCTCTCAACTTTTATCACTTACCAATCTCTCTCAAAGAACACCGGCGATTTTCTACAATTGTTCATCATCTTCTCCAAGCTACAATAATGGCAGACTCGTCATCAGTTCACGATACTTCAGTTCGTCAGCCACTTCTCACAATCAAACCCCAACAAAACCTGATCATCGATCTCACCCCGTTTATCTACGAGCCATACATGATGTATGTGGTTGAGTGTCTCAAATACTCACCACTCGTCGACGCGCTGACTAAAGTCGAAGTTGTTCCAATGTCTTGTATGTCTCTTGTCTACTCTACTACCTTCTATGACAAGATTAATGAACGAATTCACTTCGAACTCCACGATCAGAAGACCTCCATCTATAAGCATCGATTATGTGCCCTAATTGGTCTTTCTCAAGATCAATCTCTGGTAAACCCTGACTCCATCACCACTGGTCAATTGTTTTCTATGTTCTATCAGATGGGGTATACCGAAACCCTAACCACCATTACAAAGTTCAAGAAGTCCTGCCTTCCTCCTCAATGGAATGGCCTTCTCACGTTGTTGTTCAATGGCCTTTCTGAGCGAAGCGCTGGCTCAGATGGTGCAAGCAAGTCTTTCATGACGGTGTTGTATGGGCTGTACCACGGGATTGACCTAGATTATGGGTCTATTATCTGGCAGCAGTTGGTTCAAAGCTTGGTCTCTTCATCCAGGTATTCTGAGATCTCATGTGGGCGCTTTTGGTCAATCATCACCAACTGGGCAACGGACCGCCTTCGTGTTCCTATAATGGTGCATTCTATGCTCTCATCCGTTGCTACCTTTCATACGACAAAAATCATTGTCACTGATCCAACCAAGTTCTCTTTTATTGGATCCATTCTTGAAGCAATGCTCGATCGTATCTCTGCGTCGAGTAACGCTCTTCAATAGTACAGGAAGCGTCCATCGGCGGGTCCAAGAGAGCTTACGCCAGCCATGATTTGCTCTATTAAAGAGGCTGACAAGCCAACTAAAAGGGGTAAGAAGCCTGATACACAAAAGGAAGTCCCTATCATTAAACCAACTAAGGGGAAAACCCCCAAGAAGCGAAAGTCTGATAAGGCTGCAACTTCTCAGGCTCAACCAAAGAAGCGAAAGTCTGATAAGGGTTATTCTTCAATCCACAAGTGATTCAGATTCAGAATATGTCCCTCCTAAGCATAATAACGCTCCTCCTTCAGAATCTGAGAGCGAAAGCTCTGATGAAGAGGCTTCGGGCCGAGGTGATACTCCACCTCGCTCCCATACCCCAGAAATTCCAGTTCGCTCTAATCCTCCTTCACCTCCACCTATAACAATCCCAGTATCCATCCCTTCTATATCTCCCGTTACCACCACTCAACCATTCACTACAATTCCTATCCTCACTCCCAATTTCACAGATACCACTACTACCACTACTACCACAAAACCTCACTTTACTATTCCCAATCCACCAGTAACCGAACCACCTGTCACAACCGAACCTCCACCTACTTCAAAACCCTTATCTCCCACACAATCCACTGAAACAACCCCTATTCTAGGCGGTGAGGACTTGGAATTTGATTACACGTATTTCAGTCCTTACTGAGTGCAAAGCGATGATGATGACGATGAGCCTGTTACAAAGCGTCATCTCAAGGCGGTAAATGAAAAGGTTGATCAACTGCTTTCATCCTCTTCCTCCGGTGCTTACTCTGAAGCTGTATTGAAGGACTTGTTCTCCTCTGTCGTTAGAGAACACAGTGCCACTTTATCTGCTGCAGCCAAAGCAATCGAAGCCTCTACTTCCCAATGTCAACAAGCCTCTCTTGCTGTTGATGCTTCTACTAAGGAGTCCAAGGAAGTGACCGCAAAAGTCGATAAACTAGTCTCTGAAGCTCATTAGTTTTTAGATTCCTTGCAGGCTGCTGCTGCTAAGAACGCTCAAATTGTCAACGCTTTAGTAGAGAACCTTCAAAGGTCTCTTCAATCTGAACGCTCAAACCTTGAAGTTGCACACCAAACCATTGAAGCAGCCAATGAAACTCTACATGCTAACGTCAATGACCGCTTAACTCAACTGGAGGCGGAATTAGTTGTAGAGAATCATATTATGGATGAGTTGGACAGACGTACTGCACAGCTTAAATTGCAAACCCACAAGCTGTGTACTGCTAATGCTGAGATTAATGACCTAAACTCAGAAAGGGAGGTCATTAGGAGTTTTGTTGTTGATTTTCACTCCATCCTCCTTCATCTCATTGAGGCTCACGGTCCGCTCATCACTATAACCATGAGGCGTCATCTAGCAGACAAGCTCAGACCGGCATTTGACAACCTTAGTTGTATCTAGGGTGTTCCGGTGACTGGGGTCCAACCGAAACAAGGGGGAGAGAAGGTGACAACTCAACCTCCTTCTGGATCAAAACCATCTACTGAACCAAAGGGTAATGAAGCTTCGGTCAAGAACAAGGAGAAAAAGAAGAAGAAAATTGGCGAGGATGACACAGACAATGAAGATGATGTCTATGCCGAGAATCCCAAGAAACCCTTACAGAAGGTTAAGACCTCTGAAAAAAGAAATGTAAGAAAATATCAAGAAACAACGAGCTGAGCTAGAGCAGAAGCGAAAGGAGGCGGAGCTCCTTGAGAAGAAAAAGTCCATGTTTCCTGTCTTGACCATAGACTCGCTTCAAAGATGTGCAATCGATGATCCAAGCATCCTCTTGCTTGAGCCAGTAATGTCCTTTGGACTTGACAACACCAAGGATGCACAGTTCGATATGCCAATCACTCGAAAGACATTTATCTTCCACTGCTTCAATTCGACTACTGCTATTCCGTCCCCAGACCCGAAGGTAGACAGGGATCTTCTGGAGTTTTACTTGGAGTTTGCTCAACCCCAATACCTGACTTGGAGCTCAAAGAAAATTACCACTGTCAAGGTTATGAAGCCCTATTCAGCGGGGAAGTTTATTAATGTCAAATTCAGGGTGACTCGAGGAACCGAAGGCTCAGTCTACCACTTTACCCTCGCTGATCTACCGAACCTTAATCCCCATGACTGGATACTCCTCAACAATATTCTTTTGTCAAATCCTTAGGAGTATCAGCCAATAATTGATCATGTCAAGAGTATGCTTGTTTGCTACATACATGAGGTAGCGAAGATGGACCAGGAGATTGCCTCTGCCATACACAAGCGAACAATGATCAAGACTATGGGCAGATCTGGCAATGTCAACACTATGATCAAGGGGAAAATAGATTCAAATTACCACATCGTTATGTTCATCAGAGGTGAAGGTCAAAAATGCTTGTTCGCTCTTGTTGACAAACACCTCTTCTCAATGTCTTGCCTAGAGCACATCTTGGAGATTATTCAGAGGTGCGATCAGAACAGTGCTGCTGATAAGAAATTATTCATTGACATGCTGAGGTGGTACATATAATTTAGACAGACACTTCTCTCTATAATTCCTCGTTTGTTTAAAGTAATACAGACGGTGAAGCCTACTCAGAGGAAATGATCTCTCGCCTCATTTGACGCAAATGGGGAGATTGTTGGGTCTATTAGATTGCGTCATGGGCTCGGTCCTTAGCCCAGTTTTGATTGCCGGTATTGGGCCTGTCCAACCGTGCATATTTTTGTACTAGGGTTTAGTATATAAGCTGCATGCATGCAGACTTAGAAGTTATCGCTTTTATTGTTTATTTTCTCTGAGTTTTGTAAACCCTAGCTCGCCTCTACAGCGGAAGTTCTTCATCGAGCTCTGCTGAGGCGTGACTTTGTTTTGAATCATAAGAATACATTTGATTCTATTCTGTGTTCATTCTCTTACTGTTTTTGACTTGTTTGATTTCAATAATCATACCTGTGAAAGATCTAATCGATCTAGAGTTTCATTCTCATCAGTTGTCTTGGGTAGCTTGCTTATGAAATCCATAGTGATCCGTTCCCACTTCCATTCAGGTATTTCCAGTTGCTGTAGTAGACCTGATGGTTTCTGGTATTCGGCCTTGACCTTGCCACAAGTAAGGCATTTATTCACGAAGGTAGCGATCTCTGCTTTCATGTTAGGCCACTAGTATAACTTTTTAAGATCCAGATACATCTTATCTGAACCTGGGTGAACGGAGTATCGAGTGTTGTGGGCTTCCTTCATGACCAAGTCTCTGAAGCCACCGTGTCGCGGCATCCAGATTCGGTCCATGAGATATAAGGCTCCGTCACACTTGACTTCCAAGTTCTTATCCATTCCTCGTAGGGATTCTCCTGCCACATTTTCAAGTTTCAAGGCTTCGAGCTGAGCCTCCTTAATCTGTGCGAATAGATGAGAATGGATAGTCATTGTTAATGACTTGACTCTTCGACCAGAATATTCTTTTCGACTTAGGGCGTCTGCTACTACATTGGCTTTACCCAGATGATAACGAATTTTGCATTCGTAGTCATTGAGTAGCTCGACCCACCGTCGTTGCCTCATATTGAGCTCCTTTTGGTTGAATATGTGTTCCAGGCTTTTGTGGTCGGTGTATATCGTGCTCTTCATGCGGTACAGGTAGTGTCTCCAGATCTTTAGGGCGAACACAACCGCTCCTAGTTTGAGTTCGTGTGTGGTGTAGTTGACCTCGTGTGTCTTCAGCTGTCTTGAGGCGTAGGTGATGACCTTACCTCGTTGCATCAGAACACAACCGAGCCCTTGATTTGATGCATCGCAGTATACTACGAAATTTGTTGTTCCTTCGGGGAGTGATAGTATCGGTGCGGTGCATAAGGCCCGTTTCAGGTTTTGGAATGCCTTCTTTTATTTCTCTCCCCAATCGAAGGCCACACCTTTCTGAGTCAATGTTGTAAGGGGTTTCGCAATTCGCGGTTCTGTATGAATCTGCGGTAGTAGCCAGCAAGGCCTAGAAATTGGCGGATTTATGTGGGCGTCTTCAGTGCTAACCATTTCTCGATAGCTTTAATCTTGGATGGGTCCAAGTGGATTCCTTCTTTGCTAACCACGTGTCCTAAGAATTCGACTCTTCGGATCCAAAATTCGCACTTAGAGAACTTCGTGTATAGTTTCTCCGATCGTAGAGTTTCCAGCACTTGTCGTAGATGATTGCTACGCTCCTCCTTACTTTGTGAATAGATAAGTATGTCAGAACACAACCAAGCCCTTGATTTGATGCATTGCAGTATACTACGAAATCTTCTGTTCCTTCGGGGAGTGATAGTATCGGTGCGGTGCATAAGGCCCGTTTCAGGGTTTGGAATGCCTTCTTTTATTTCTCTCCCCAATCGAAGGCCACACCTTTCTGAGTCAATGTTGTAAGGGGTTTCGCTGTTCGCGGTTCTGTATGAATCTGCGGTAGTAGCCAACAAGGCCTAGAAATTGGCGGATTTCTGTGGGCGTCTTCGGTGCTGACCATTTCTCGATAGCTTTAATCTTGGATGGGTCCAAGTGGATTCCTTCTTCGCTAACCACGTGTCCTAAGAATTCGACTCTTTGGATCCAAAATTCGCACTTAGAGAACTTCGTGTATAGTTTCTCCGATCGTAGAGTTTCCAGCACTTGTCGTAGATGATTGCTACGCTCCTCCTTACTTCGTGAATAGATAAGTATGTCATCGATGAAGACGATGATGAAATGATCCAAGTAAGGACGAAACACCCTATTCATTAAGTCCATGAATACTGCGGGCGCGTTGGTCAGTCCGAACGGCATCACTACGAACTCGAAATGTCCGTAACGAGTTCGGAAGGCTGTTTTCGGAACATCTTCCTCTAGCACTCGTAACTGCTGATACCCGGACCTCAGATCGATCTTGGAGAAATAACTCGCCCCTTGCAGTTGGTCGAATAAATCGTTTATACGAGGAAGGGGGTAATGATTTTTGACCGTCAGCTTGTTGAGTTCCCTGTAATCGATGCAGATACGGAACGATCCGTCTTTCTTCTTTACGAACAAGAGCAGTGCTCCCCAAGGTGAGAAGCTTGGTCTTATAAAGCCCTTGCTGAGCAGCTCGTTAAGTTGACCGGACAGTTCTTGCATCTCAGCAGGCGCTAGACGATATGGCGATTTGGCTACGGGGGTAGCTCCTGGAATTAAGTCGATCCTGAACTAGACCTGACATTGGGGAGGTAAACCTGGCAGCTCTTCCGGAAAGACGTCGGGAAAGTCACGTACTACTGGGAAGTCTTTTAGGTCTTTGGTTTTCCGGCTCCTATCGGTGACGTGTGCAAGGAATGCGTGATATTCCTTATGAAAGTACTTCTGGGCTTGGATACTTGAGATGATACAAAGGTCGTACTGGGTTTGTCTCCATAGATTAACAAGGTTTCGTTATTTGGTAGATTTAGGCGGATTGCTTTGTCGAAACACAGGATATCGGCACGATGGAGACTCAACCAGTCCATGCCCACAATGACATCGAAACTCTAGATAGATACAGGTATGAGGTTGATTGGGAATGAGTGATTATCTAGCGTGAGGGTACAACCTATGTAGATCTCTTTAGAATTTTTAGTCTTTCCGTTAGCCATTTCTATGACGAAGGTTTCTTTTAATGGTTGCGGGGGTTGTTTAAGTAAGTGTTTAAAGTTTTGGTTTACGAAGCTTCTTTCTGCTCCACTATTGAATAGGATACAAGCATAAGAGTTATCAAGAAGGAACGTACCCGTGACTATTGTGGGGTATGCTACTGCTTCATTGTGGCCAATAGCAAGTAGTCTTCCTGTTCTTCCTGTATTCCCAGCTTTCGGACAGTTTCTTTTGAAGTGCCCTGTTTCGCCACAACAATAGCAGGCTTGGCTAACTCCGGTGCTGGGAACTTGATTGATGGGTTTGGGCTGAGATCTGCAAAACTGGGCGGTATGGCCCTTCCGGTCGCAGTTAGTGCAGTGGATTTCGCGGCAGGGGCCGTGATGATGGAAGGAGAACTTGGTGCACTTGGGTAAGTTTCCAGCATAATTTTTGGTTGGCACAGGGGTAGTGGCAGCATGGACAGCCACAGTTTGTTGGTTCTTAGAAGAGGATTGAGTTGACTTGCCCTTCTTTCGGTCCCACCACTTCCTCTTGTTGTCTGATGTCTTGGTCGTTGCAGTGGCAACTGTTGTTGTCGTTGATGGGGCGGAAGGAGCTTCATGATCAATCAACCTTTGGGCCAATTCCTTGGCACTGTCAAAGGTCGTAGGGCGTGATGCTAAAACGTTCCCTTGATACGGGGGTACTAAACCCCAGATGTATCGTTCAATTATCTTGCCTTCAGTGGGGATCATGTTAGGACACATAGTTACCAGGTCATAGAACCAGGCCGTATAAGCCACTACGTCAGTCCCATTCATCTTGAGGTTGCAGAGTTCCTCCTCGAGTTTCTGTATTTCGCCCCTAGGGCAGTACTCCCTTGTCAAAAGGTCTTTCAGTGTGTCCCAGCCCATGGCGTTGGCTGTTACCAAGGAGAGTGATTTGACATGGCCACTCCACCATGTCAAGGCCCTTTCGGTGAAGGTGCAAGTAGTGAACTTAATTTTACTCTCCTCGGGGCACGAGCACATCTCGAAGATAGCTTCAGTTCTTTCAATCCATTGGGACAGTGCATTGATCCCTCCGGTTCCATTAAAGAATGTGGGTTGTGGCTCATGAAATCCTTAGATGTACACCCCTGTGTACGGGAGTGGATTTCACCATGTCTAGAGTTGGTGCCCATTCTGGCTCCACTTCCATCGCCAAAATTCATTTGAGCCATAGTCGCAGTCACAGCTGCGGTTACAGCTGTCTGAAACATCACCGGATCGAACTGTGGAGGAGGTGGTGGTGGAGGTGGAGTTTGAGTTGCAGGTCTGCCCCTGTTCGGACGAGGACGAGGTGGCATCTTTTACTGAAAAGTTACGAAAAGTGATGATAAGAGTAAGAATCGACCATAAATATGATGAAAGTGTTTCATGCACTGATTCGCCATAGTCCAACTATCAGATAGAGTCATAACACAGAGTAGAGAAACATAAGAGTACCGGCTTTTCCAACAGATTAGATAACTGCCAATATTACTGGTATTACTGATGTAAATAAGTTCGGGAAAAACGACCTAACAGTAGGTCTTACATCAAACCATAAGGAAAATTTTGGCAGCTTAAAAGTCTAATTAGAGTGCTTTCAAGCTTAGGAGATGTGTACAAACAAGCGCTCCACCGAGCATATAAAGAAAAGGCTATTCCTTAACAAAAGAGAAAGATGTGTTGACATCTTCTACTGGCGACGGGTATCCCTTGGGAGAACCCTAAGATTAGCCAGTTGGCGTACAACTTCTTGAAGATGTCGTTTATGAGCCCTCTGACGCGCTCGGAGTTCCCTGACTTCAGCTCGGGATGCAGCTAGCTATTGCTGCAGAGCCTCATTGGTCCTCCTAGTCCTATCCATGGCTTCTTCCAGTTGGCGGATATGGACAGTGTTAAGGTTAGAGTTGGCGTCAATTTCCACAACCCTTCCAATGGCTACATTGCCTTGTTCGACGTTCCTAGCAATCCTACGGACCATGATGGGCAAGACCCTATCAGTGGAACCTCCCTCGCTTATGTTGTAAAAACTCCGGTCTCCGTTGAAAGGTAAAGGCTGACCCTGCTCATCGCTCCATCGATTCAAGGTTGTTGCCCACATAGGAGTGGGACCTTGAAATACTGGACGGGGGTTGAGGTTTGGAGCTACTGGGGTAGGTTGTTAACTTCTGGTTCGGAGTCGGAGCTATCCGAAAAGCCTTCTGCACGGTGATCATCCAAAGGAATCAGGTGATCATCTTCTGACTCCTCATCAAGCCATCCTCGATTGCCTTGTTTCGGATAGTACGGATCGTCGGGAAGGTGGAAACCAGCCATGCTATCTACGTGAGAATGGGGAAAAAATAGTTAATAGGCGTACTAATCTAAGATACTTATAAGAGGATCGTTATTCGTCAGACCAATACTTGCATAGTGCATACTAATTACATGCGACTGAAACAAGATAGATCTTTGAATAAGTTACCCTAACTCTAAATCCACAACCAAACAAGGAACAGGAAGTAAAGCAAAGATCACAGATTCTAAGTCTATAACGCCTTAGTCACATGTAACCGTAGAGTATCCACTTACCAACTATTGCCCTAATAGTAGCGACCTTTTTAGTTCTCACAGAATACTCCTATAGTATTCTTGTTCTAATGTTCTTGTAGTAGTGTCGGTAAGTTTTTAGACTTGTTGCAACACCACAACCATCCTTAGGCACATGCTAGTCACTCCTAGGAACATGTAGTTGATCCGGCTACATCCACCCAGACTTGACCATATGTCTCTAAGCCTAATTGTGTTGTTCAACAATCTTATTACTTTTGTTATGTTCGAGTATGATACTGACACTGTGTATTGAGTGGATGTTTATATATATACTTAGTTAAATATTTTATTACTTAAAAGTATATATTCTTGGTCAGAGTGTTTTAATCCCGAAGTGTTTATAGTTTGTATATCTTTTATGGGTTGATATACTTGATTCACTATAAACAATGTTCTGATACCAATCTGTCACACCCCAAAACCGAGAACGGCGGAATACGTTCTGAGGTGGAGGATGTCATGTATAGTATCATAACAAAGAATAATAGTAAAGACAAGCAACAACATCCATTGCATTAGTATAATAATTGTAATACAAGCATGTTCTGTACAATTTGATAGACACCAAAAGTATAATCAAAATAAAAGACGAGTCTTGTATATGCTCCATCTTTTCAAAAGTTGCATCTGTACCTGTCTACTGATGACCTGAGAATACAAGTTATTTTGAAAACGAGTATCAGCATAAATCTGGTGAGTTCATAAGTATTTAGTGTCGTTGCTTGTATAAAATGGTTTTCAATCATGTAATATAATAGCTGTCATCAATGTTTGAAAATAGTATGATCCCTAGAAAATCCTATATTTTCTAGTAAAAGTAATCTTCTACCAAGACTCGGTTATCTGTATGTTTGAATCTTTGAAAATGTAAAAGTTTTTCCCAGTGAAACTATCCGTATGAAAATATAGTTTTAGACTTCATTCATGTAAAGTAATTGGGAAAATAATTTTTTACCCCAGCAGTGTCACTGCCGGCTGAATGAAATAAAATTGCAGGCTCCAGGTAGTATTAAATGTACTATACACCTTGGGGAGTCTGTTTCGCCTTTAATTCTTAATGTGTTAATTAAAGGTCCGAATGTGAACTCGTATGTAACCATGCTGATTGACGATCGAATAATAGATGACCCTCCAGGTCACACGTAGTATGGTGACATTTGTCACCCCTGGGCCGAAACGGCTCGGACTGTAGCTAGCAATCAGGATGTGGGAGTGTCTGTCCCGTATAGATCTATACACAAAATGCCCGCTCTCCCTCCAGGGGACTCTGGTTACACGGTGATAGCACAGTGAAGTGTCGTATCGCGAAATAGTATGTCACATTATGTTTTACTATATTCTCTTGAATTAGTGCATAATGTACTTTTTGGTATAATGTATAGAATGTTCTGTTGTATAGTATATAGTATTCTCGTTGCATTGAATTTAACATGTATTGACTCATAACTGTACTAACCATACTGAGTATCAGAGTAACCATAGTAATGAGTGGTAATCCTTAACTATACCTATTATAGTTAAATAGAGATGTTTAGTTGAATGCCTTTGATACGCAAAGGTGTTGAACTGAAGTGAAGACTTTTATATCCAACACAAATATATATGATATATAACTAAGAATTCAACGAAAGTCAGACAGATAACCTAATACCCTAAGTCCACAATCAAACAAGAACAGGAAATAAGGTGAGTTATCAGTTCTAAATCCTTCAATCCTTACTTATATAAATATATTGGTGTAGATATGATTTGGAAATAAAATAATTTTGAAAGCATTGGAAGTATTTTTAGAACAATTAAGATGAAAATGAGTTTGATAAACATTTAACACAATTTTGTTGACAAGGTAGTTTGAAAGTATAGGAAATCCTTTTAGTAACAAGTTATAAATCACATATGATTAGTGCTATAACTTGTTGGATTCAACTTGTATCCCCCCCCCCCCATAAAAGCATATAAAATCATTTAGAAAGGTTGATTTAGGGGTATGAACTCACCTGTAGTGAGTGATGCGACGGTAGGATCAGTTTAGGAGGTTGAGTGACAATTGTGGACTTGAGCACAAACGGATCCTAGTAACCATATAATGACATATATGTGTGCAATTAGTGTTTGGAATAACCATTTATTGTATTGGGACTGCTTTAGAGACTAGTAAACACTTATTATGAAATGTTACAATCATATAAGATTGTACATGAGTGGTATATGGCCACACAAGGGAGTGTATGGTCAAAATGCACATCAAATGTGTGTGTGTGGCTGCACACATGAGTGTGCGGCCGTACAGTGGGTGTGTGTGGCCGTACACAGGAGTGTGTGGCTGTACACTCCTAATTTGTGCCCAAAATGTTGATTTTTGAGGTGTTCTTAAGTCTTATGAGTAAAAGAAAGCCAAACTCTTCACTTTGGAGAGTTTTTAAGGTGTGTGCGGCCGCACTCTTTCAAAGGATGAAGAACACATGAAGAACACTAAGAACACTAAGAGTTTTAAGCTTAGATTCAGATGTTTTACCAGTAATAAGCTGATTGATGGGGTGATTCACGTTCTTGAGGCCCTTAGAGTGTTCTTTGAACGAGATGTTTAGAGAGAGAAAGTAGAGAGAGAAGTAGAGTGTAACCAAACAAGGGAAGAATGAATGAAGGGGGGTCCTTCCCTATATATAGAGGTGAGTGTGTGGCTGAAAACGGGTGTGCGGCCGCACACACCTGTTTGTGGCCGTACACTCAAGTATACGGCCGCACACTCCATGTTTTGGAGTGCTTGGCCGATTTTGCTTGATATGCATTGTGTTATCCTGTTTCTAGGTTCCTACCTCATTTGTATTACGTTTAGAATGCTCCATTAGACCCCAAACAGTGTTGAAAGCTAACAAAATGAGTCTAACTTGGATTCAATTGGTCTCTTGTACAAGAAAGAAATTTCGGGTTGTCACACAAGAGAGAGAAAGGACATTTCACTGTTACGTGTCTTTCCATAAAAAGTGCCTTTTTCAAATCGTCAAAACGATTGGATAACTGCTGACTCAGCCTTAACTTTATCCCAAACGTCACCCACATATTTTACATGAACCATCATCACCTTTATCTTTATCAATCACTGGAATACTTTTAGAAACGAAGCTGTAACAATAAGGTCATCGTTAATAGAACCAGATTTTGGAAAATCATAGATTTTCGTGCATAGAGTGTGAAAGATAAAGAAATAAAGCAAACTGTTTATGGGAATTTCTGATGTCTTGTTAAGACATAAAGCGACTGATTCTGGGCAGGAATCGCTTCCTTCAAATTTAAGAGAGACTTCAAAGTGCTTGTGTGGCTTCCTATTAAATAACGATAAAGTACTTGTTAAGAAGTATTGAAAGGCATCTTTTTAATTAAAGCTATAAAGGTTGGCTTTCGCTTCAATTCATGATTTTGATACTTGATATAAGACCAAAACTGAACGAAGTACTTGTGAGACTAATGTGGTTTGTTAAACAAGTAAGTAGGTAAGATATTCAGTGACTTGTTGACATATGAGAAATCTCAATAAAAAAAAAAACTTAACTGGATCCTTGGGGAAGAAAAATCTTGGTAATAGACATTTTCAGAAGGATCACTCAAAATAAAAGGAGATTTCGTTCAAGAACGTTATCATAGTGATGGTGTGCCGTCAATTCATTAATGGTGTTGAATTGTGGGTTTCACTTAGTATGTAGTGACACGAAACTATGATCATTAACACAAATGTTTGTATAACCACAAACCTCAGTGGTAAATGCTGAGAGTCTCAAGGGTTACATAAGTGAGATGAATTGTAATGAAGAATAATGATATAAGTGGTATAAGAAGAGAATGTACCTTTGCTATAAAAGAAGGACCAAGCAGAAAACTCCAAGCTCAATATGAGAAGAGTAAGGTAGCTCATGATTAGAGTGAATGTAACAGCCTGGGTTGGGAAAACATGATTTGTATATATCATGTTATTAAGGCTTCACTCAAAATCTGTAGAGGCTTTAGTCAACATGCAGCAGCATGCATCTAGGGACACTTAGCTAATTTTTAGAAAAGAGGTTATACCTGCTTGAGCTTCACCATCGACAGTAACATTTATACAAAGGAAAGCATTAGATAAAAAGAAAATAAAATAAAAGATATTTTTGTATTTTGTGAAAATTTTTAATAAAACGAAAAATAAAAATATTTTTGGATTTTATGAAAAAAAAAAGAAATGAAAAGAAACATAAAAATGAGTATTTAAAAGAGTGTGCAAAAGAATATACTTAAAATTCCTTGCTATGAAAAAAGCGAACGAGTTCAGAAGGACCGAACCCGAAATAGACCGAGCGTTCGGTTCATTTCGGTTCTTCATTGAACCGAACCCGAAATAGACCGAACGTCCGGTTCATTTCGGTTCGCTCTATTTTGCTTCTTACCTTTATTGAAGCGAAGGCGATTTTGGTACTGATTCTGTTTCCATCATTCCAAGGCCTTGTAAGATTTTGTTGAAACTTGCTTCAGGTGAATCCTTAGTGAATATATCTGCCAGTTGATCAATTGTCCTCACGAAGTGAATCTCCACGTTGCCATCTTCCACGTGATCTTTGATGAAGTGATACCACAGTGCTATGTGTTTTGTCTTCGAGTGTTGCACTGGGTTATGACAAATCCTAATTTCACTTTCAAAGTCACAATATAGTGGGATTTTCTTCATGTTCAGCCCATAATCTCTGAGTTGACTCTGTATCCATACAACCTGAGATGTGCATGAGGCGGCAGCAATGTATTCAGCTTCTGCCGTGGAGAGAGAAACACAAGTTTGTTTCTTTGATTGCCAGCTGGCCAATTTACCATCGAGAAATTGGCATCCTCCAGTGGTTCTTTTACGATCCAATCCACAATTACCTAAGTCAGCATCTGAGAACGCTTGGACAAAGAAACCTGAGTTGGCTGGATACCATAGACCGAGAGAGGAGGTTCGCTAAAGATAGCAAAAGATGTTTTTCACAGCTTGCATATGAGGTTCGCATGGATTAGCCTGGAATCGGGGACAATAGCAAACTGAGAACATGATATCGGGTCTGCTAGCTATAAGATACATTATTGACCCAATCATTTGACTATAAAGCGTCATGTCAGCGGCTGGCTTCTCCAAAGAAGGTGTAAGCTTTGTCCCAAAATCCATTGGAACTTTCACTTTGGAGTCTCCCATCATGCCAAACTTAGCAAGCAATGTCTTTTTATATGCCTCCTGGTTACTAAAAATGCCTTCGGGTCCCTGTCTAATATTTAAGCCAAGTAAAAAGTTAATCGGACCCATTGAGCTCATCTCAAATTTAGTTTCCATCAACTTCCTGAATTTAGTTGTTAAGTTGGGATTCGTGGAACTGAAGATGATGTCATCAACGTAAATTTGGACTATCATAAGGCGGTTACCCTCTGTAACGCCCGTAGATCAGGGCTAGTCAATCTAAGGACGATAAGCGTCAAAAATGAGTTTCTGATAGAAGATTATTTAGAATGAATAATCTTAACTAGGTTATAGTATATGTTACAAGGATTCCGTACATATAAAGAACGTCGAAATCCGAATTATAACGAAGAAGTTATGACCTGTCGAAGTTTCGCGACAGAACCGGCACGACGCTAAATAACGTAAAAAGTGAATTTATGTTAGAGTGATATTTAGCCTTAGTGATCTAAACGAAAGTTGTAGAGTTCGTTAAACCGTGAGCGTGCATAAAAAGAACGTCCAAATCTGACTTCGTATGAGGAAGTTATGATTTTTCTAAGTTTCAGCTTAGCAGTATGCAGCCTGAATACTCGATTTGAGATCGAGCGGTTTTTTGCCAAAACAATCTAAACGAGAATCGAAGATCTTGTCAATTGTAGTGAAACGATAAAAAGATAGGCGAAAATGGACGTCGGATGAAGAAGCTATGAATTTATAACGGAGTTTTCCAATCCCGGCCTACTAAAAATAATATAATAAAAATAAAGTCAGGAGTCTAAACGAAAGTTGTAGAGCGTAGTCTCACCTACGCGTGGATATAGAGAACGTCGAAAACGGAGCTCGTATGCGAAAGTTACGCAATTTAGAAGTTCGACGAGTCAAATTACGCCCAGCGTAATTTGAGTACGCCCAGCGTACTCAAAGGGGTGCAACTTGTCTGACCAATACTCGAGTGCCACCAGTCGACGCACGCAATGACGTCAAAGTACGCCCTGCGTAACTCGAGTACGCCCCGCGTACTGAGTACGCCCCGCGTAATTTGAGATTACGTCCCGCGTAATCCCAGACCCTCAGCCTATAAATAGAACTCGAAATCAGCCATTTTCTCTTGTTCAAACTCTTTCTTCTCTCTAGTTTTTGCCTCGTTTTGCGTGCCGTTTATACCCCGAAGCCCCGGTAATATTTCCGAGCCCCGAAGCAAGATCCGAAGCCCCGAGGATCCCGAAGAGCGTTATTCCCGAGCCGAAGCGCTGCCCGCGAGGAGCCGGTTTTTGTGAAGATCTTCCGGATCTACGGAGAAACACTACTTCTGCAAGCCGTAGTGCTGCCTGATCATCTTCTGATCAAATGAGTGTATAGTCACTTTCATCTTACACATAAATATGAAGTATTTTATAAAATACATGTTATGTGTATGTTTATATATATTGTTGTTTATATGCGTGAGTGCATAGTTACTTTCTTCTAATACATAAATATAAAGTATTAGCTATGAAATACATGCTATGTGTTATATATTAATTATCTATTTGAGATGGATTTGGAATTGATGTTTTTATACGGGTGTTAAATGATTTAAATTGTGTTTGTATTTATATCTACAAAAATGTTGGGTAGAACATGGGTAGATGGAATAGTTGGTGACAATGCGATTTCGTGCCTATTGAGTAAGCCTTGGTGACGATGCGACTTCGTGCCTATTTGATAAACCTTGGTGACGATGTGACTTCGTGCCTTTTGTGTAAACCCAGGTGACTATGAGACATAGTGCTTATTGTGTAAACCCTGGTGACTATGAGACGTAGTGCCAATTGTATGAACCCTAGTGACTATGCGACGTAGTGCCTGTTGTATAAACCGTGGTAGCAAATGGACTGTGTGCCAGTTCCTAAGGTAAACCCTTAGGAATGAATGAAGAAAGTATAATCGATTCTTAGGGTAAAACCTTAATAAACAAAGAATATAATGGGGATGGGTATTTGGGTTGATTGTTGATAATTGAATTTAACAAATGTATTATTGTGGGTTGAAAACCCTATATGCTCACCAGGCTCCCAAGCCTGACCCACTCAGTTTTCTTTGTATCACAGGTATCAATACGAAGGCATAATTCACTGAGAGAATAAAGGAGATGTAAATCATTAGTGTAAATAAATGTAAGTTTTGTTTATGCTTATGTGTCTGTATCGGAACATGACATCTCGAGATTTTGTTATATAATGAAAATACTTTTCTTTAAGAAATGCTTTGATAAATTCTTATCATATTTTTTTATTTTGGGGACAAATTTCGCAACAATTTTCTTTAAACGATTACTCTGATTTTAAAAACAAAGCATAAACAAATCGGTCTTTTCTGGCCATGAAATTGGGGATGTCACCCCTCTCTCTTACGAAAGAAGGTTGGGTCAACCGAACCTTGTTTAAATTTAGACATTTTTAAGAATCGAGTGAGAGTTTCATATCATGCTCTGGGCGCCTACTTTAGGCCATATACCGCTTTGTCAAGGATGTAATAGTGATCTGGGTCCTTCTCGTTCATGAAGCCTGACGGTTGCTCAACGTACACAGTTTCCTCAAGTTCTCCGTTGAGAAAGGCACACTTTACATCCATCAGATATACTTCAAAGTTTTTGTGTGCAGCATAAGCAAGAAAGATTCGAACCGACTCTAATCTTGCAACTGGAGCGAAGGTCTCTTCATAATCAATACCTTCCTCTTGGTAGTAGCCTTTTACAACCAACCGAGCCTTGTTACGAATCATATTCCCCTCCTTATCCATCTTATTTCTGAATACCCACTTGAGACCGACAACCGAAGCATCCTTTGGAGTTGGAATTAGACGCCATACTTTGATTCTTTCAAACTCGTTCAACTCTTCTTGCATAGCTTGAACCCAATCAGAATGATCAAGAGTCGAATTCACAGTCTTCGGTTCAACTTTGGAGACAAAAGAGTTGAACATGCAAAATTCTACTTGAGAGAATAGTGCAGCTTGTTTCGCTTTGATCTGTGATCGTGTTAATACCTTTTCTGAAGATTCTCCAATGATTTGATTTTGAGGATGACCTCTGGTCCATTTAATGAGAGGTGGGTAATTTGGATCACAAGAGGGATCTAGTTTTGAATTGATTTCTTCTTCCAATTCTGATAGTGTATCATCATCATTGACCTGTGTATTCTCCCCCTCGAATGATGACACGAGTTTAATATATGGATCAGAATGTTCCCCTTCGTTTGGACTTTCGGTTGAGCTAGATGATTGTGACATTGAATTCTCCCCCTGGAATGAAGGACCTTGATCCTTTGGTAGAGACAGACCCTCCCCCTGGACAGAAGGACGGTCACCAGAAGGTTTGCTTAAGCCAGGCCTTTCGGTTGCCTTCGGTTGATCCACAACCATCTTCTGTGCAGCATTTTCAATGATTTGCTTTAGACTATCAACTTTGTTATCTTCTGCCTTTGATTCAGAATCGATAGCATTTTTAGGTTCATAAAAAAAGAAGCATATATTGCTCAAAAAGGTTTGAGATAGGAGCTGTAACTTGACTGGTCTTTGGAAAGATTTCCTGCATTACACCTTCAGTTGTCTTCATCTTCTTGACATAGCTATCGTCAAAAGTGACATAGTATGTCCCTTCAATCTTCTTAGAGCACTTGTTCAGAACTCTATATGCCTTTGAGTGCAAGGAGTAACCCAAAAATATTCCTTCATCAACCTTAGCATCAAACTTGTTTCGATTCTCTTTTGAGTTGAAGACGAAACATCTTGAACCGAACACATGAAAAAATTTCACATTCGGCTTGCGATTGTTCAAGATCTCGTAAGGAGTAATAGAGAATCGCTTGTTTAGATATGGTCTATTCTGAGTGTAACAAGCAACAGAAACAACATCAGCCCAGAAATACAGAGGCAAGGAAGCGAAGCTTAGCATAGTTCGAGCTGCTTCGCACAGAGATCAGTTTCGCCTTTTGATGATTCCATTCTATTGTCGAGTATATGGAGCCGAGAAATTATGAGTCGTTCCCTTCTTAGCTAGAAAATCTTTGAAATCCTTGTTCTTGAATTCCAAGCCATTGTCACTTCTTACGTTACGAACCACTTTCCTCAATTGAACCTCTACTTGCTTTATGAAGAGCTTGAGCTTAGGAGTAGCCTCTGATTTTTGCTTCAAGAAAAACACCCATGTGAAGCGAGAGAAGTCGTCGGCGATGACCAGAATGTACTTGTTCCCACCAATGCTTTCAATAGAGGAGGGACCACATAGATCGAGATGTAACAGCTCCAGTGGTTCTATCACCTTTGTGTTGATAATAGAAGGATGACTTTGTTGACTTTGCTTTCCCATTTCACAAGCTGCACATTGATGTTCTTTGTCGAATTTGAGAACTGGAAGACCTCGAACATGATCTCCTAAAACCAGCTTGTTGATATCCTTGAAATTAAGATGAGAGAGTCTTCGATGCCATAACCAGCTTTCATCTAAGTGAGCCTTCGTTAGCAAGCAAATTGTTGGTTTCCCTCGAATTGGATTGATGTTTAAAGGGTACATTTCCCCCTTTCGATTCAATTTCAACAGAATGTTATTTGACTTCTTTTCGACTATCTCTAAGCCTTCCTCATCAAACAAGACCTTCAATTCAGTCCCGACTACCAGCTGTGATAAACTGATAAGGTTGTGCTGCAATCCTTCGACATATGCGACCTTTCTTATTGAGAAATCACCATTCGTAATCATTCCATAGCCTTGATAGTTCCAAATGAATTGTTTTCGTACTTCACAATTCCGCCATTCTTGAGAGACCGAAACTCTCTCAATTCTTCCTTTCGTCCTGTCATGTGACGCGAGCAACAACTATCAATATACCATTCTTCGTCAAACTGCTCGTCACATATAACCTGCAAAATATTAAGCAGATTTAGGAACCCAAAGTTTCTTGGGTCCTTGTGAGCCTTTTGCAGGACAGGGAATAGTAAGAGAAACATCAACCAAATAAGTTCTTTTAATTAGAGTTGTTTCATCTTTTCTTTTTATTGTGAAAACTTTAATTTTGTTTGGCTTAGATTCATTAGACGTAGGGTTTGAGATTTTGACGCCTGCATTCTTTTGGATCTCTTTTGGGCCCTTGTTGTCTTCTAGAAAGAGCTTTTCTTTCCCCTTTAAATCTTTTGAAGGATAAGAATCAGAATGAGAATAAGAAGAATAGGGTTTAGAGGCGATATTAGATCGACGATTATTACTCTTCCTTGGTTGAGAACGGGAATACTCTTCCCTTCTATTCATCTGATTGAACTTGGGACCGAACCCATCCTTTCGGCTGTCATTATTTTGAGGACCAAAGCTATTCTTTTGGTTGTTTACGCTCTGAGGACCGAAGTTGTTCTTTCGGTTGCTTACGCTCTGAGGACCAAAGCTGTTCTTTCGGTTGCTTACGCTCTGAGGACCGAAACTCTCCTTTCGGTTGCTTACTTGATGTGGACCTAATCCCTCCTTTCGGTTCCTTACCTGTCGCGGACTGAAGCTTTCCTTTCGGTTCCTTTCATTCCAAGGACCGAAACCCTCCTATCGGTTGCTTCTTGATTCTCCTCGAGACTTATGCGTCCTTTCATACCTAACATAATGAGAATTTTTAGATCTCCAAAATTGTTTTCTTTCTGAGATATTCTTCTTGTATCTTAAATTCCGTTGGTGTTTTCGTTCTGCCACCTGTTTTGGATTTTTATGAATGTTGGCCCTTTTCTTTGGAATTTGAGCATGGGTTTCGCTCTTTGACGAAGATGTCTCACTGGAAGTGTTGGGCTGAAAAGAGTTTTGATGTTGCGTCTTTTGGGCTCGTTAGATTAGCCTTTTTATTCTCCGGTTTGGGCCTGTCCAACCGAGAGCCTTTTATGTATAGTATTTATGTTAATGCTTGCATGCATATTAGGTTAAGATTCTAGAGATTATCGATATAGCGATTTATCAAGAGAACAATATTTTCCAGTAATCGTTCTTGTAATCTTCCAATCCTTTACAGTTGATGTTCTTAATCGAGCTCTTCTAAGGATTTTATTTAATCATTCGACACGTTTGATTCAAGCTGTTTGTTCTTATTATTGCGTTCTGCCTTGTTATTATTATTGCGTTCTTGCTGTTTCTTATTCATATACCTGTTCAAGATCTAATCGATCTTCATAGATTAAAAGTTAGTTTTTAATCCTATCAATTGGTATCAGAGCAGGAGGCTATGTAATCGATACACATCTTTTCTGTGAAAAAGATTTCCATTAGGGTTTTCCGCAATCATCGATATTTATTGAGCCGTCATCTTAATTGACGTATCTTAGTATTTATTGTTTTGCCCTAATCTGCTTTATTACAAGTCTGATCTTTGAACAGGTTTTTACGATCATTATGGACGCAACGCAATCAAACCCTATTAATATTTCCAACAGCATCGGTTCGACGACAAAGATTCCAATCTTGTACACCCATGACTATGAAGTATGGGCACATCATTTTGAAGACTATGTGATTGGATCGGAAGACAATGGTTTTCTCATATGGGAAGCTATCATCAACGGACCGTTTTCTCATTCCGCGACATCCAGAGTTATTAAGACGCAAAAAGAGTACAACGATCTGCTTAAGGACGTGACGAATATTGCGCAAGATGAAAAAGACAAATTCCAGTGCAATATTAAGGCACTAAGGTTGATCAGATTCGCCCTTCAGTCCGACACATTCAGACTGGTCAGCTCATGCACTACGGCGAAGGAAGTGTGGGATAGGCTTCACGAACTGTATTCCACAGACGAAGATCTTGAACATTCCATCCAAACCTTGCTTCTATCTGAATTTGGTGAATTCAGGCAAGGGGCCGAAGAAACTGTGACCCAGACGTTTGATCGCTTCAATCATCTTCTCAGCAAGATGATCAAACACGACATTGAAAGGAAGCTCATCGAACAAAAGGTTACTTTCTTGAACGGACTGCGATCTGAATGGAGAGCAGTTGTTTCCACAGTCAAAGCCCATGCACAGTTTAAATCATATTCTTTAGCGAAACTGGTGGGTATTCTAAAGTCCCAAGAGAAGATTGTGGTTCAAGAGAAGAATGTTGTCTCCAGTCTTGGTTCGTTGGCCCTCCTATCTAAAAGTAAAGTTGTGGTGGAGGATGAAGAGCTCAACTTGGAAGAATATGACCTCACAACTGAGGATTATGCCATGATGGTATCCAATCCTAAGAGGTTCATAAAGAAGAGATTCCCCAGCAACAAAAATAGAAACTGGCAGGGGAGTTACAGCTCAGAAAAAGCAAACAATGAACCGAAAGTTGAGGAGCTCAAAAAGGAACCGAAAGCAGATGGCGATTCCGGAGTAAGCTGTTTCTATTGTGGTGGCAAGAACCACTACGCTAAGGACTGTGTTCTTAAGAAGATGGCTGAAAAGGACAATGGAAATGATGAGGAAGCTGTGCTGCAGAGGAGATTGGATGAGTTGAGAAAGAAGAAGTCTACCGCTAACCCTTCTATTAATGCTCTTATTGTGCAGGGTTCGGTCAATGACGATGAGTTCGGTAGCACCGAAGTTTGGTCTACTGACTCAGAAGACGAAGAAGTGAGGAAGCCTACTCATGGAAAGGCATATGTGGCTAAGGAGGAAAGCAGTGGTGGAAAATGCTTCATGGTGACTGAAGTGTCTCAAATGAGGGGATACAACACCGATGGAGGAAGCAATGGACCGAAGGTGCAGGAGGATATGTGCTTTACGGCCAAACCACTCAGCCAACAGTTCAATGAGCTCGATGAACTGATAAAGAAGGTACAATCTGTTTTTATTTCATCTAAAGTACCATCATCCTCATATGAGAAAGAACTAAAAAATGTTAATACAAGAATTTCTCATTTAGATAGTAGCCTAACTCAAACTCGAGTCACCAATTCTAACCTGACTGATCAATTAAGCAGGGTGGCGTCGAAGAGTGAGGAGCGACGAATGTGGATTGAGTTAAAAGAGTCGGAATTAATTAAAGTTAAAGACGAAAACATTTATTTGCAGAGAGACAATTTGAAATTGTTAAAACAACGAAATGTTTTTTGTTTAATTGCAAAACGTTTATATTCCAATATTACTCAACTTCACTTGGATTGTGAGATAGGCCAAAAGATCCATCGCATGATTTTGCCCTTCCTAGAATTTAAGGAGGATGAAATCGATGCCGAAGCTTACAATTGTGAGAGTGTGATATCATCTGATGATGTCAACCCAACTTATAAAATTGGACTAGACAAAATTGAGTCCTTCATTAAGTCCAAAGACCACAAGGACATGCTCAAAAACCTTTTGGATGAAAATGACAGACTTAAAATGAGAACCGAAACCATACAAAAGTTTGACTCTCTTAACGCCAAAGTAAGCTCAGAAAATAAAATCGATGTTGAAAATGCATCTGAGCTTAACGAGGACGAAAACATGAGTGAAATTTCTGTAGAGGATACGGTTGACTGCTCAGAATTTGTTAAAAGCGAAACTGAAAACCACAAAAATCTTATTTCTGAAAATTCTGTGGAATTCGCTAGATTGTCCCAACAAAAGTCCCCAAAATTAATAGAAAAAGCTGTCGTATATCAAAAGGTCAGGACCACTCCAAATCAGGTATACAAGGTCACTGCAGTAACCGAACATCAAACAGCTGAACTCACAGCTATTGTTAACGAAGACAATGTTGATGGCTGTGATGAGTATTTCTGGGAAGCTCCTATTGATAATGGAAACGAAACCATCGGCCTGTCTGAAAGAACCTCCTGGATGAAGAAAGGGAGATACATTCCTGAACCCTTGAACAAGCCTGATAATTTCAGTGAACCAAGCACAAGTGGTACAAAAGATACTCCTCAAGAGGTTGATCGTTCAGCAAAAGAAGACATTCCTTCAACGCCAACATCTCGAAGTGAAACTTCATCCGATACTCCTTCCACTTCCTCAGGGGAAACTGAATCTTCTTCAGATATTTCCTCTGCTCCCTCGGCTCAAAGAAAAACTCCTAAAGTTCTAAAGGAACCAGCCAAGGTGACATCAAAAGCGAAAGCGAACGTTCATCATCAACCTAAACAGATGAGGGATAAAAAGATAGAAAGGAACCTAAGATATAGGAAAAACCTTTCTGAAAGGAAACAATTCTGGCACTCCCAGAATGCATACTATTCACACAAGGACAAGAATCTGAAGTATGAAAATAATCCCATAAAAAAGCCTGATAATTCCAACAACCGAAAGCCAAGGTTCGGTTCGCAAGAAAACAACAACCGAAAGCCAAGGTTCGGTTCGCATGAAAATTCCAACCGAAAGCAAAGGTTCGGTTCTGATAAGGATTTCAACCGAAACCAAAGGTTCGGTTCCAAGAACAACTCCAACCGAACTCAGAGGTTCGGCTCTGAAGTCAGACGAGAACAAGACTCAAAGGTTAACCCCACCAACGATCAAAAGCAAAAGGGTCACCTAGAGTCATCAGCAAGGAAGACATCTCCATCCAAATCAAAATCCTCTCTTCCTAATTCTTCTCGTTCATCTCCATCTTGCTCTAACGCTAATTCCGTTGGTTCTCAAAAACCTCATCCATCTGCTGAACAGAAGGGAAAGCAGAAGGTCGATGAATCCAAACATGAGTCCAAAGCAAACAAACCCAATCCTAACAAAATAAAAGTCTTCACCATTAAAAAGAAAGATGAAACAACTCTAATAAAACGAACATATCTAGTTGACATCTCTCTTACTATTCCTGTTCCCATGAAAAACTCACATGGACCCAAGAAACTTTGGGTTCCTAAATCTGCTTAATTTTTGCAGGTTATAAGTGACGAGCAGTTTGACGAAGAATGGTACATCGACAGTGGCTGCTCGCGTCACATGACTGGGAGAAAAGAGGAGCTTAGGGAATACAGATCTCTTGCAAATGGTGGTAATGTTAAGTTTGGAAATAACTCTTTCGGCACCATAAAGGGATATGGGATGATAACTAATGGTGATTTTACCATAAGGAAGGTGGCCTATGTGGAAGGACTTCAACACAAACTCATCAGTGTATCTCAGCTTGTTGGAGGTACAGGTCTCAAAGTTTCATTCGATGATGAAGGTTCTGAAATCATAGAGAAAAAGACAAAGAAAGTGATTCTGAAGTCAGAACGAAAGGGTGAAATGTTTCCTCTGAACATGAAACCCATCAAAGGAAACCCAGCCATATGTCTGCTATCAAAAGCTCAATCCGACGAAAGCTGGTTGTGGCACCGAAGACTCTCTCATCTCAATTTCAAAGATATCAACCAACTTGTCACTGGAGGTCATGTTAGGGGTCTTCCACTGCTAAAGTTTGACAGAGAGCATTTGTGTGCTGCATGCGAAATGGGAAATCAGAGTCGTCAAAGTCATCCATCCATAATTAACACAAAAGTTGTTGAACCACTCGAATTGCTTCATATCGATTTGTGTGGTCCTTCATCTATCGAAAGCATCGGTGGTAGCAAGTATATTCTTGTTATAGTTGATGACTTCTCACGATTTACATGGGTGTTCTTTCTAAAGCTCAAATCTGAGGCGACTCAAAAGCTGAAGGTGTTTATCAAGCAAATTGAAGTCCAGCTCAAAAAGGTCGTTCGAAACATCAGGAGCGACAATGGTCTCGAATTCAAGAACAAAGAGTTTGAAGAGTTTCTTACAGAAAAGGGAATCAGTCATAATTTCTCAGCTCCCTACACACCACAACAAAACGGAATAGTCGAAAGACGAAACCGATCCTTGTGTGAAGCTGCCCGAACTATGTTAAGTTTCGCTTCTTTACCTCTTTATTTTTGGGCTGATGCTATTTCTGCTGCTTGTTATACACAGAACAGGTCCTATCTCAATAAGCGATTCACGCTCACACCATATGAGATAATAAATAACAGAAAACCCAACGTGAAATTTTTCCATGTGTTTGGCTCAAGGTGTTTCATCTTTAACTCTAAAGAACACCGCAACAAGTTTGATGTCAAAGCTGACGAGGGAATCTTTCTGGGTTACTCACTCACTTCAAAGGCATACAGGGTCCTAAACAAACGATCAAGAAGGATTGAAGAGACATACTATGTGACCTTCGACGATAGCTATGTCAAGAAGCTACAGGCCATAGATGACACTGCCAGGGAAATCTTTCCTCAAACTGGTCAAGTCACTGTCTCAATTGCCAACATGTACGAGAATTTTCTGGATCTCTTTGACGAACCGGAAAAAGCTTCTCTCTCAGAAGCAGGTGCAGCCGACAACAAAATAGATCATATGAAGCAGATGGTCGAAGATGCTGCAAGAAGAATGCATGAAGGAGAATCGCCCACTGATGATTCTCCATCCAACAATGCATCAGTCGAGGGGGAGCCAAGTACTCAAGTCGAGGGGGAGCCAAATACTCAAGTCGAGGGGGAGCCAAGCTCACAAGTCCAGAGGGAGCCAAGCTCTACTACTTCAACCGAAGGTCCTTCAACAACCGAAGGTACCTCTCCTACCGAAGATCCCTCTCCAAGCGAAGGTGCTTCAATGCCTGAAAATCCAGCACCACAAGAAACCCCTGAACCTCATGTTTCTCAAGACTCATCAATTGAGGGGGAGCATGATGATATGACGCTTGATTTCGATAGCCAATCTGAGCCAGAAGAGATGATCAATGCCGAACTAGATCCAACCTTCAATCCAAATTACCCTCATCTTACCAAATGGACCAGAGATCATCCCATCTCTCAAATAGTCGGTGATGTATCTGAAAAGGTTCTGACCCGATCTCAACTGAAGGCAAAACAGACATCCTTATTTTCAAAGGTTGAGTTTTGCATGTTTAACTCATTCGTATCAAAAGTTGAACCGAAGACAGTGAATACTGCCCTCGATCACTCTGATTGGGTTCAAGCAATGCAAGACGAACTGAACGAGTTTGAAAGGAACAAAGTCTGGCGTCTCATTCCAACGCCTCCAGATGCTTCAGTTGTTGGTCTTAAATGGGTTTTCAGAAATAAAATGGACAAGGAAGGTAATGTCATAAGGAACAAGGCTCGTCTGGTGGTCAAGGGATACTGTCAGGAGGAAGGAATAGATTACGAAGAGACGTTCGCTCCAGTAGCTAGGCTAGAATCTGTTAGAATATTTCTGGCTTATGCTGCTCACAAAAACTTTGAGGTTTTCCAAATGGACGTCAAATGTGCGTTTCTCAATGGAGAACTTGAAGAAACTGTGTATGTGGAGCAACCTCCTGGGTTCGTGAATGAAAAGCATCCAAATCATTGCTACATTCTGGATAAAGCTGTGTACGGCCTCAAACAAGCTCCGAGAGCCTGGTATGAAACGCTTACAAAATTTTTAAAGATGTCCAAATTCAAACAAGGTTCGGTTGACCCAACCTTCTTTCGCAAAAAGGAAGGTAACCACCTTATGATAGTTCAAATTTATGTCGATGACATCATCTTTGGCTCCACGAATCCCAGCTTAACAGCCGAATTTAGAAAGTTGATGGAGACTAAGTTTGAAATGAGCTCAATGGGTCCTATTAACTTTTTCCTTGGTTTAAACATAAGACAGGGACCCCAAGGCATCTTTATCAATCAGGAAACTTACACAAAGACTCTCCTAGCGAAGTTTGGAATGATGGGAGACTCAAAAGTCAAAGTCCCAATGGCATTCGGCACCAAGCTGACCCCTTCACTAGATAAACCGGCTGTTGACATCACGCTCTATCGACAAATGATAGGCTCATTGATGTATCTAACTGCTAGCAGGCCTGATATCATGTTTTCTGTGTGTTATTGTGCTCGATTTCAGGCTAACCCACGCGAACCTCACATGCTGGCAGTGAAGAACATCCTACGCTATCTCAAGCGAACCGCCTCCTTAGGTCTATGGTATCCATCCAATTCAGGCTTCTTCGTTCAAGCCTATTCTGATGCTGACCTTGGAGGATGTGGACTCGACCGCAAAAGCACAACTGGTGGCTGTCAATTTCTTGATGGGAAGTTGGTCAGCTGGCAATCCAAGAAACAAACATGTGTGTCGCTGTCTACTGCTGAAGCGGAATACATTGCCGCTGCATCCTGCACATCACAACTGATTTGGATCCAGAGTCAACTTCGAGACTATGGACTCAATATGAAGAAGATCCCACTATATTGTGACTCTGAAAGTGCAATTAGGATCTGTCATAACCCAGTGCAACACTCTAAAACCAAACATATAGCACTGAGGTATCACTTCATCAAAGATCATGTGGAAGATGGAAATGTCGAAGTTCACTTCGTAAGAACCATTGATCAACTGGCTGATGTCTTTACCAAAGCTCTTCCTGAAGCATCATTCAATAAAATTTTGCAAGGGCTAGGTATGATGGAATCAGAGTCAGTACCTCACACTACCTCTCAAACTCAACCGTAAGAAGCGAAACCAACCGAACGTTCGGGTTCGGTTCAATCATCTGACTCGCTCATCACCTCAAAGGTAGTCTCTCTTTGTTGTATATTTCTTGTACCATTTTGGTTTTCTCTATATTTAAAGTATTTATTTTGTATCTAACTTTCTTAGTTTCTCAAAATTTTCCAAAACCGGAACCAACCGAAGGTTCGGGTTTGGTTTTTCAAAATTTTGTGGAACCGAAACCAACCGAAGGTTCGGGTTCGGTTTTTCAACATTTTGTAGAACCGAAACCAACCGAAGGTTCGGGTTCGGTTTTTAAAAATTTTCCTGAACCGAAACCAACCGAACGCTCGGGTTCGGTTTTTCAATCTTTTTCCAAGTTTTTTTTTTTTTTTTTTTTTATAATTTTTTTTAGGTCTTATTTTTATTTTTTTTTATTATTTATTTTTTTATATAAATTTCAAAAACTCCAAAAATATTTTCTTTCATTTTTTTTTGTGTTCGTTTGTTCATGAGGATATATTTGATAAATTACTTAAGTGTCCCTAGAAGCATGCTGCTGTATGTGTCCCAAGCCTCATAAGATTTTGAATAATTGCCTTCACGACCTGGTATACACAAACCTTGTCTTCCCAATAAGGCTAACTTATTTATTCTAATCGTGAGCTACCTTACACTCTTCTCACATGAGTTAAGAGTCTCTTGCTTGGTCCTTTCTTTCGCAGCAGAGGTACTATGTCTTCTTTCACCATCCCCATTACACTTCTCCATAACATTCGTTTCATCACTGTAACCCTTGAGACTCTCAGAAACTACCACTGAGGTTTATGGTTACACAACATCTGTGTTTATGATCTTAGTTTCGTGCCACTACGAGCTGAGTGAAACCCAAAATTCAACACCAAAGAATTGACGGTGACAAATTAATTTGATCAAGTTTTCACCAATGAATTGACGAATGTACCTTCATGAAATCTCAATTTTTTTTTCTGATTCCAATGAAATTGTTACACACCATAACATTTCTTCCCATGGGATCCAGTTATAATTTTTTTTATCTGAGATTTTATACTTATCCAAGTCACTTAAAAATCAACTCTAACCTACTTGTTCAACAGACTACACCGGTCTCACAAGTACTTTGTTCACATTCGTTCTTATATCAAGAATTGAATTGTTGACTCAAAGCGAAACCACCCTTACTTAGCCTTATTAAAAGAAACCTTTCAACATTTATTAATAAATGTTTGATCGTAATTCAACGGGATTCCACACTAACACTTTGAGGTCTCTCTTGATCTTGAAGGAAGAGATTCGTGCCCGGGATCATCAGTTTCGTGTCATAATTGACATCACAGATTATCCCAAAAAGAGTTGTTTTATTTCTTTATCTTTTACACTCTTTGCACGAAAATCCTAGATTTTCAAAATTCCGTTACTAATTATTTTACAGGCTGGTTTATTACTAAGGGATTACTAATGAGGTTGTGGCCAAAAATTAGCCACGTGGGTCCTAAATTGAATACAGCTGATTAAAAAGGGGAAAAGACAAGAAGTTGCTGACGCGGCGGAAGTTCAAAGGATAGAAATTCAAACAACGGTACAAAAGGAGAGCGCGTGAATTTGAAGCGGCCGCGCTTTTTCTGACACTTTTGGACGCGTGTGCAGTATTGAAGCGTCATCCATCTGGCATTAATGGCGCGTGTGGAAATGGAAACGGTTCCTCTCTCTGAACCGGCGCTTATTGGGCGGCGTGATCCTAGGAATCTGACACTCTCTCTCCTACGTGATCATCGCACGTCCCAACTGTCACCAATCAGTCACTCAAAAACCCTTCCGTATTTCCACAAAAGATTTGAATCGATCTTTCTCTCTCCTATCACCTACTATAAAAACCCATCAACACCACCTTTTACCTCTTTACTGCCCCATAATTTCCAAAGCAAAAATACTTCCAAACTCTCTCCCGGTTATCTTCTTCTCCAACTTGCAACAATGGCTGAATCCACTTCCGTCCATGCTACTTCTCAGATTCTTCCAATCCGTCCTCAGCAATGACTCGTGATTGATCTGAACCCACTGGCCTATGATCCCTACATGTCGTCGGTCATCGAGTGTCTCAAATACTCCCCGCTTGCTCCGTCATTGTCACGGATTGAAATGGTGCCAATGGTGGCCCTATCTCAGGTCTACGCAACGGCTTATTACGACAAGGCCGTCGACAGGGTCTTTTTCGAAGTGGCGGAACACAAGACGTCGATTTCTCGTCCCCGCTTCTGCACCATGCTTGGGTTTACTGCTGACCCATCGCGTGTTCACCCGGAGACGATTCCGGTTGGTATGCTCTACAACATGTTCTACAACATGGGCTACACGAAAGTTCTCACCTCCGTTGCCAGATTCAAGAAGTCATGCCTACCGCCCCAGTGGAATGGGTTATTTACAGTTCTCTTCAAGGGACTGTCAGAACGGAGCTCAGGATCGGACGGGGCCAGTCGTCTTTTCCTGTCGATTATGTATGCGGTGTACAACGGGATCAATCTGGACTATGGATTTGTCCTTTGGCAACAACTGATTCAGAGCCTCTCTTCCGCTTCCCGACACTCCGAGGTGTCTCTAGCCCGGTTCTGGATCTTGATCACAAGATGGGCTATGGACAGGTTTGATGTCCCAACTGCTGACGGTGCACCGATGTCTTCTATTGGTACGTTCCATACCAAGAAGATCATCGTCTCGGATGCATCAAAATTCTCCTTCATTGGCTCCATCCCGGAGACTATGTATGGAAGTGTGCCTTCAGACAGCAGTATGATCAAGGCGATCAAGGAGTTAGGGCCATCTGGTCCGAGGGAACTGACACCGGACATGTTGCGATCGATTCATGATGCCGACAAACCGGTGGCCAGGGGTAAGAAGGCAGACAAGGGGAAGAAACCATCCAAAGCTCCAAAACCTACTCCCAAGAAGCGCAAACAACCGAAGGCTGCTTCTTCCCCACAACCGAAAAGGAGGAAGACCCAACCGAAGCGAAAGCTCGTCCTTCCCTCCTCCTCCAGTGAATCCGAAGGTGGGAGTTCGGACTCTGAGGGATCCCAAGGAGACGAATCTCCTCAGCGAGGTAACACACCCCCTCGCTCACCAACCCCGGAGATGGAACTTCACCAATCCCCAGTTCCTTCCCCTCCACCCACAATCCCTATTTCCATTCCCACCATAAACCCCACAATTCCCCCAACCTCTATTCCTATCCCTCCACCCATATTCACCACATCAACCGAAACACCACCTGTAACCGAAACCCCTCCCGTAACCGAACCTCCACAAACCGAAACCCATACACAACCACCACCCGAAACTAACCCCCCACCCACTCAACCTGAACCAACCAAACCCATAACACCCCCAGCTTCACCACCACCTCAGTCTCCAGAAGACGCCTCCGATGGCGATGATCAATACCTTGGTGGTGATCACCTAAACTTTGATTCGGTCTACTATAGTCCGTTTCAAGTTCAAAGTGATGAGGAGGATGATGCTCCAGTGACAAAGAAGCATCTCCGCGAGCTGAACGAGAAGGTTGATCAACTTCTCGCCTCCTCTTCCAACCAGCAGTCATCCTTATCTGAAGCTGCCCTTCATAGGATAGTTGATGCCTTCTCCAGGGCTCAACATGACTCAGTAGCCTCAGCCACTGCTGCGATAGACGCCTCCACCCGAGCCTGTGAGGCGGCGACCGAAAAAGTCGAAAAACTATTCTCCGACGCTTCGGACCTGCTAAAGTCTCTGCAGGAAAGCGCCAATGCCACAAAGACAACTCTGGAACCGATTGTTCAACAATTGGCCAAGTTCGTCTCGACGGAGTTGACTTCGTTCGCTACCCTCCGACAAAACCTCAGCGACGACAACTCGGCACTCCATGCCTCCATCGATGCCCGTCTGGCAAAACTAAAAGAGGATCTTGCGGCAGACAACTCTCTGATGGACGTTCTGGAGAGTAAAACAACTGCCCTAAGGGTCAAGAGCACACAGCTTTCCAACTCTCAAGAACAATTGGAAGCTCTTCGATCCGAGAGGGAAGTCATAAAGACGTGTGTTTCGGATGTCCACGCCGCTCTATCCAACATCCTGGAAGCACACGACCCCATCCTTAATCATTCGGTGAGGCGCACCCTCGCTGAAAACCTCTCCCCGGCCATGGACCTTCTAAGAAAGATTGAAGGCCTGCCGAGTTTCGTGTCCATTCCGAAACAAGGGGGAGAAGAAAAGAAAGGATCGAAACCACCTCCGTCCTCCAAAGCTACTCACACCACCGAACCAACCCCAACTGGTCATGCCTCGGGTTCGGGTGTGAAGAACAAGGGTAAACACATAGCAGAGGATGAAGATGAAGATGAAGATGAAGACAAGGAGACTATTGCGGACATGTTAAAGAGAAAGAACAGTCGCAATACTGATGACGATGTCAGTCGTGTGGCACGTGAAGCTGAAGAAGCCGAACGTAAACAAAAAGAAGCCAACGATCTCCTTGAGAGCCGAAAGTTGCTCTTCCCTGCCTGGACCAGGGATCGTTTGATAAAAGAGGCCATAGAGACTCCAAGCATACTATGGCTCGAGCCGGTGATATCGTTCGACTGCAACAACACCATCGATTCGCAGTTCGATATGCCACTGACTCGAAAGGCGTTCATCTTCCACGCCTTCTCCAACATCTTTGAAGTCCCGCATCCGAACGATGAGCTTGACAGGGAGCTCATTGACTTCTACCTGGAGGCCGCTCACCCTCAATACCTTACATGGAGCGCCCAGAAGATTGTCAATGTTCGGGTGATGAAGCCTTATGCCGTGGGGAGATTCACTAACGTAAAGTTCAAGCTCATCCGAGGATCTGCAAGAACTGCTCACATGATCACCCTGGCGGATCTGCCCAATCTGAACCCTCATGATTGGATAGTCTTGTACAATATCCTGCTGACAAACGAAGCCGAATATGGTCCCCTCTTAGACCATGTCAAAAGGATGCTGGCATGCTATATCATGGAGGTGGCCCTAATGGATCAGGAGGTTGCCACAGTTTTTAAGAAGAAACCGAAAGTCAAACCTGTGGGATCGGCCAGTGATCTAAATAAAATGCAAATGGGCAAGATAGATTCGAGGCGAAACTCTGTGATGTTCACTAGAGCCGAAGGACAGAAATGTCTCTTCACTTTAGCTGACAAACATCTTTACACCACAACTTGCTTGGAGCACATCCTATCAATCGTCAAGCGGTGTAAAGACAATTCGGATGATGATATCAAGTACTTCGATGATATGATCAATTGGTACATCCGGTTTAGACAGACCATCCTTTCCATAACCAAGTGTCTGTTTAGTACCGTGAAGAAGAAAGTACCAGCTTCAGCCGCCGACCCAAGTAGGAAGTGAAGGTCTCGCTCCAAACTGACGCAAAGGGGGAGATTGTTGGGCTGAAAAGAGTTTTGATGTTGCGTCTTTTGGGCTCGTTAGATTAGCCTTTTTATTCTCCGGTTTGGGCCTGTCCAACCGAGAGCCTTTTATGTATAGTATTTATGTTAATGCTTGCATGCATATTAGGTTAAGATTCTAGAGATTATCGATATAGCGATTTATCAAGAGAACAATATTTTCCAGTAATCGTTCTTGTAATCTTCCGATCCTTTATAGTTGATGTTCTTAATCGAGCTCTTCTAAGGATTTTATTTAATCATTCGACACGTTTGATTCAAGCTGTTTGTTCTTATTATTGCGTTCTGCCTTGTTATTATTATTGCGTTCTTGCTGTTTCTTATTCATATACCTGTTCAAGATCTAATCGATCTTCATAGATTAAAAGTTAGTTTTTAATCCTATCAGGAAGTTATCACTGGTTCGCCCAAAGATGTTTTGGCACCACTTGTGCTTGGCACATCATATCTTGCAGGCTCATTAAGTGGTTCCGGCACGTACCTACCCTTCACTTTCCATGAGGTTTTCTAAGATAGGCCTTTTGTTTCATCAGCGTTATCTATTGGTGCTGACCAGAAAAACTCTTCACATCCAGCTGCATTATCTTCTTCTACCATAGCTGTCAGTTCGGTTGTTTGTTGAGGAGTGACTCCTTGAACCGTGTAGACCTGATTGGGAGTCGTTTGAACCTTTTGATACACAACAAATTTTGCCTTGAGAATTTTGGTCTTGTCTGTCGACGAGCGAGTGAACTCAACAGAGTTTTTAGAAATCAGATTTTTGTGAGTTTCAGGTTCACTTTTGACAAATTCTGAATAGTCCACCACATCCTCTATAGAGATTTCACTCATGTCATCATCCTTATTAAGTTCAGATGCATTTCAACATCAGTTTTATTTTCTGAACTTAGTTTGGCATTCAATGAGTCGAATTTCTGTACAGTTTCGGTTCTTAACTTTAATCTATCATTTTCATCTAATAGATTTTTGAGCATGTCCTTATGGTCTTTGGACTTTATGTAGGACTCTATTTTGTCAAGACCAATTTTGTATGCAGGAGAGACTCCATCAGAAGATACAACATTTTCACAGTTGTAAGGTTCGGCATCGACTTCATCCTCCTTTAACTCAAGGAATGGTAAAATCATGCGATGTATCTTCTTTCCTATTTCACAATCAAGATGCAATTGAGTGATATTAAAATAGAGTCTTTTAGCAATTAAACAAAAAACGTTTCGTTGTTTTAAAAGCTTAATATTGTCTCGTTGCAAATAGATTGATTCATCCTTAGACCTAATTAACTATTTCTCCTTTTGATCAATCCACATCCTCCTTTCCTCACTCTTCGTCAATATCCTGCTAGTTTGATCAGTTAGGTTAGAGTTTGTGACACGAGTTTGGGTAAGACTACTACTTATACTAGAAAATTTAGATTTTAAGCTATTCAGTTCCTTTTCATAGTTAGTAATAGGTATTTTCAGAGAAGCAACAATATTTTGTACCTTCTTGATCAACTCATCACATTCGTTGATCTGTGCACTGATAGGCTTCGCGGCAAAACACCTGTCCTCTCGCTCCTTCTCATCTTCCAGTCCACCATATGTTGTATATCCTCTCATCTAAGATACTCCTTCTATCACCATTAAACAACTTCCTGCAACATACTCTTCTTTCACCAGCATCGCCTTGCCATGAGTCGGTTTTCTTACTTCTTCGTCCTCTGAATCCGTGGACCACACTTCCACTCCACCGAATTCATCATTGTTACCTGTATCCTGTACAATCAAAGCATTCATGGTTTTATTGTTAGCTACTGATTTTCTTTTCTTGATTTCCTCCAATCGTTTCAAGAGGTTCGCTTCCTCATCATCCTCGTCAATCTTTTCTGCCTTTTTCTTCAGCATGCAGTCCTTGGCAAAGTGATTCTTGCCTCCACAATAATGGCAATCAAATCCTGAGTCACCACCACTCTTCGCCTCTTTCTTGGATTCTTCAGACTTAGAACCTATCTTCGATTCCTCCTTCACTTTTTCAGAACTGTAACTTCCCTGTCGGTTTCAATTCTTGTTGGCTGGGAACTTTTTTTTGATGAACTTTCTAGGGTTGGAAACCATCAGGGCATACTCTTCACCGGTTAGATCATAGTCAGCAAGATCCAATTCTTCTTCTTCTTTAACAGCACTTTTCCCTTTTGAAACAAGAGCTAACGAACCTAAACTGGAAACCACGTTCGTTTCCTTTGACATTGCACTTTCATGGGACTTTAGAATTCCCACCAGTTTCGCTAGAGAGTATGATTTAAACTGTTCGTGTGCCTTTACAGTGGACACGACTGCCATCCATTCGGGTCTAAGACCGTTCATGAAGGTAACCTTCTGTTCAATAACCTTCCTTTTGATCCCTTTTTATAGCATCTTACTTAAAAGATGATTAAACCGATAAAAAGCCTGAACGGGTTTCTCTTCGGGCTTCTGTTTGAAATCACCAAATTCAGAAAGTAGTAAGGTCTGTATCAAATGTTCCAGATCTTCATCAGTGGAATACAATTCTTTTAACATGTCCCATATTTCTTTAGCTGTAGCGCAAGAACTCACCAATCGAAACGTATCCGACTGCAAAGCAAACCTAGTCATTCTTAAGGCCTTAATGTTGCATTGAAACTTCTCTTTCTCGTCTTGAGGAATGTCTTTCACATCATTCACAAGCTGATTGTACTCTTTTTGAGTTTTGACAATCTTTGAGGTGCTTGAGTGAGCGAATGGGCCAGCGGTGATTGCTTCCCAGATCAAGTACCCATTATCTTCTGAGCCGATCACATAATCGTCGAAGTGATGCGTCCAAACGTCATAATCCTTAGTGTATAAGATTGGAATCCTTGTTGTTTATCCAATACTGTTGGAGATGTTGATTGGATTGGTTTGCGAATCATCCATGAACATTGTGATGAAGTTTGATCGATAACTTGTTAAAGATCAGACTTGTAATTTATCCTTAGAGTAAGATCGATGATTAATGAGATATGCCAATATGGAATGACGGATCAATTAATATCAATCAATGCGGAAAAACCCTAATTACTTCTTCAACAGAAGAGATGTGTATGAATTACACAGTCTCCTGCTCTGATACCAATTGATGAGAACAAATCTCAAATCGTTTAGATCTTTCACAGGTATATTAATGAAGAACAAACAATTCAAACACAATATGATTATGAACACAGTATGGAATCAATGTAAAGCTTATGATTCAAATATAGTCACGCCTCAGCAGAGCTCGATGAAGAACTTCCACTGTAGAGGCAAGCTAGGGTTTACAATACTAATGAGAAAAGTAATAATAGCGTTACTTACTAATGATGCATGCATGCACCTTAAATACTAAAACCCTAGAGTAAAATAATGCACGGTTGGACAGGCCCAAACCGGCTACCAAAACTGGGCTAATAACCGAGCCCATGACGCAACACTATAAGCCCAACACCTGGAATAGTGATTTGAGTATTGGATTCAACCCACGCTCACTTGTATCACTTCATGGAATTTATCTCGAGTGATTGTGAGGCAGTAATAGCATATAAGTCTTCAAACCTAGAGATATGAGTTGTTGACTATGAGTTGGTTATACATTGATTATACGAAAACGCATTGGTAACTCGATGTTATAAAACGCACCTTTGTGTATGATTCAACAAGTAGTAGAACAAGCATATGAGTCGAAGTTTATATGTTCCTTTTAGTCCTTGGAGGATTAAAAGCGATACCTGGGCCCCTCAATAATTTTGTTTTGACCTATGTACCTGGCCTGGTCAGAACCAAATTGATGTGTTCAGTTTAGTTCCATGTCAAACAAATCGGAAATCGGGAAACAAACTGTTGGACAATAAGTACCACATTGTTCTATCGGCTGATATCTTGAGAGTAGAGGATTATATGATCACTTCTCTTAAATGACACATCATCTTACTTCCGCAAGACTTTGAAAGAGCTACGATTGCTGATCGGTTCCTGAAGTCATACTTGCAGTTATAGTTATTAGACTTATCCAAGTGGAAGACTGTTGGGTTAGGTGTCTAAGTTCATAACTATTTCTGGTGTGTACTTGACCCGGTTGGCATGGTCCATTTGGGTTGCATGGCATCATGACACTTGGATAGACAAAATGAGAAAAGAACACTTATGGTTTATTAATATATTATAAGTTCTAATATATTAATAATATTATTTAATTAGTATTGATCAAAAATTAATTTGGAATTAATTTTGTGATAAAAAAGAGACTAATTAAATATATGGGGTTGATTGTGTAAATCATCCATTCTTATATAGTGGGCTAATGATCCATAGTTTATTGAATTGGGCTAAAACCCATAGGGTGCTCCATGGATAGTCCATGGAGGTTAAAACCCATGGATCATGGAGGAAATGAAAAGCCATGTCAATTAGGCTTTACATGGTGTAACCCTACTTGTGACACACTATATAAAGACCCCATGGGTTACCAAAATCGGCACTAAGTGAAGAACAAGAAGGCTAGCCGATTTTCATTGTTTGTTTACTTCTCTCAAAGTTATTCCAAGAGTTGTGGTGTTGTGTGAAACATTTGAGGCATCACATATGGGGTGCTAGGCTCACAAAGTTCTTAAGGAATCCAAACAACAAGAAAGGTATGTTCTTCTACTAACTTTTATGTTTCAAGTTCCCCATGCCATGCTAGTTAGGTTAAGAACCTTGGAAAAATCAAATTTGCATGTATCTTAGTAAAACATAGATCCAAGGTTTTTAGGGTTGCATGTACACCTTAGAAGTGTTAGAATGCTCAAAACCCTTCAGATATGATATTGAAGTTGTTTTTCAGAAATGATTTTAATAAATTAACTAACCAAAAATGAAACTTTTGGTCTTGAAAATTGGGATGTTACAGGTTGCCACCATCAAGATGGTGGTGGTGACTTCAAATGAAGAGGAAAAAGGAGATTTTCGAATCCAACACTTACTTGAGATAAAAACTACAATATTGACTAAAAAAACTCTTAAATCATGACCTCAACACCTCCATGTAGGCTGCCTCTCGGCTAGAAGTCTCAACACCTCCATGTTCCCTACCTCAACAACTCTTAGGTTTGATCTAAGAGACCAAGGTGGGTCTAACAAGGGCCAAAATGAGATCATGGGTTGCATATTCAGCAAAATGTCTCCCACATGGGAAATCCCCATACGCAAAGTTCCAAAAATTGCATATTGATCCCTCAAGCTCTCCATAATCATAGTTTTTACCCTCAAATTAATTTCTTTTGCACAAACTAGTTTCAAAGCTGCCATTTTCAGTCATTCCTTTAAAAAATAGTTACTAAACCTCCAAAACTATCTCTTTATTATTATTATTATTATTATTTATTTATTTATTTCCCTTTTTAGTTTAAAAAAATACAATTATAATAAATCGACGAGAAAAAGGGTGTTTTAAAGTTGCTTACAAAGATGGTTAAGAAGTAGTTTGTTATGATTCCATTGGTGTCAAGCCCTATTTCAAGAACTGCAATTCAAAAAATAAATGAAAAGTAGTACATGTAATATACTAAAGGCACGAGTTACTGAAAATAAAGGTACATTGTTTTCATAGTCTTTAGTTTTCCTCCGAGTCGAGTCTTCTCTAGTCCTGAAAGAATTTTAAAAAGAGACTAGAATAAATGTTTGACTTGCTGATGGTCTACTATAGGTTATTATTTCATTCATGGTACTTCTCTTATATTATTGGTGGAAAAAGATAAATCCCTTTTAACTTGTTTTAGTATTAAAGTCAACTATCATGTTCTACGTGATACAAGTCAAGAATTATGGTAACTATGGTGCCTTTTGGCTAACATAAACGATGCTAGGTCTCTTCACACATCTCTATGATGCAATAACAATAATGACATTTTCTTACAATGATGTTTTTATGAGCTTATGCAACATATTGGGATTGATTGTCACTTTTGACTGTATTTATCTCATCTCGATCTTCATGATTAATCAATGCATAGATATTACTACCTATAAAGACAACAAAAAAGATCAACCAAACCCGAACCAAACTCAAAATTAGCAGGTTGAATTGATATTTTCAACTCATTTAACCCACTTAACCCATTTATTTAACTAAGTTGGGTTTGATAAAAATTATCAACCCGTTTTCAACATGTGACCCCATTTAACTCTAATATATATTTAATTTAATAATTATTTGAATATTATCATGTATTAATCAACATAATAATTTATAGATTATAATGTTGTATTTTTATTTATATTAAAAAAATACAATCTTAATTCTCATATTTTTTTTCTTAGCACTGACAACACTAATTATTCTTCAAAATCATTTTGAAGTTAAATATTTTTAATGTTATTTGAACAATTTATATGTATTTGCGAATTAGAATTGTTCTTTTGTTATTTTATGAAACTTTATTTATGTTGAAACTAATTTAATTGGTGTAATCTTTTGTTAATCTTTTTTTTATTTTAAATGGATTAACCTAAGTTTAACCAATTTATATAGGGTTAGGTTGGGAAATATATAAACATGTCAACTTAATGATAACTCATTTAACTAAAAAGTTAGTTTGGTTGGAAATATCAAACCATTTAAATAAATAGGTCTGATTGGGTTGAAAACTTCAACTGAATAAATAAATGGGTTCGACCCATGCCAACTGTAACTTCCATGCCGCAATATCCAATACATTTCAACTTTTGGTTTTCGAACTATAGTTTGTTCATAGTTTTCCCACTTGAGACTGGTGAGGGTTGATGTGTTAGCCTACATTTTTCTACTTTTGTGTAGTTTTTTATTTTGAGGACATTTAGAAGGATTTCATTATGTGTAGAGTTCGAAATAAGATAAAAGACTTGCGTGTTGTGAAGCAATCTCATTGTTCGAATGTTCACGAAAATATTGCAGAGATAATAGTTGTTGAATATATGTCGGTTTAACTTTTTGAAAGGTAAATCGTTCATGGGCATATAGAAAAGAGTTAGGGTGTGTTTATAAGTGTTTTTTAATCTTAAAAAAGCTTTTGGTAAAAGTGTTTTATTAGCTTATGACTTTTTAAAAAAGAAGTTTTTAAAAAGTGTTTGTGTTAGTTTTTTTGGTAGGAAAAGCTAAAAAATCAATAAATTGGTTTTAAAAAGTGTTTGACTAAATTTTCTAGAGATAAAAAATTATAGGAAAAACTAAAAACTAAAAAATGATAGGAAAAATTAAAAAACTAGAAAAACATCAAAAAGCTAGGATTTTATAAGTTTTTGAAATTTTTTTTATCCAAAAGGTATTTGAAAAACACTTTTGGACAACCAAAATATTTGTTTAGTTTATTATTTTTCAAAAAGCTAATAACCTAATTTGAAAAAGTACCAAACATCAACTTAGAAAATTATGTTATATCTTTGGTAAGACATTTTGTGATAATAGTAGAAAATATGGTCAAGTATATTAACATGATTATGTGATTAGTTTGTTTTTAGAATCGCAAAGATGTTTATTTCGTATAGTAATTTTAATTTTTGTTTTTAATCCAATGAAAGTTCAACCCTCGACTAAAGGTGAGAATCATTCTATCATTATTTTGGGGTGTGTTTGATAAAACTAACGGGTTCGGTAAACTGGTAGCTGATAGCTAGTAGTGTTTTGTTAAAAGCTACGTGAGGTAGTTTTTAGATTTGCAGCGTTTCGTTTAAACTAAATGGTAATAGCTTCTAATGTCAACCGATGTTTTTTTTTCGAAACAGAGCGTTTTGTCAAACGTTAGAAGCTCGAAGCTCGATACGAAACACGTCATTGAAATTAGACAACTACAAACAAATACAATCATACTAAAAATTGCCTTTTTAGCTATTATAACATCTTGACTCGCAAAACTCGTGCAACTCATGAGTTTGACGCCTCTAATTCTATATTTGTTCCGAAACAGAAAAAGTAAAAAGAGATA
The DNA here is from genome assembly GCF_051521515.1 of Lactuca serriola. Taxonomy (NCBI): domain Eukaryota; kingdom Viridiplantae; phylum Streptophyta; class Magnoliopsida; order Asterales; family Asteraceae; genus Lactuca; species Lactuca serriola. The sequence continues at coordinate 363,000,761 of NC_136411.1, forward strand.
AATAGACCAAAGAAGTTTCAGATGACACGTTTCTTTCTCCCCCGGAAAACCACTATTTATTGCTTCTCTTGATTACAAACACTTTTCATTCTTCAAAACCTCATAATTTTTCCTTTGTTCTTCAGTACCCACCATAAATTTTGCATATTACACACACTAATTACACGCACATGGCACACACTTTTGTTCACAAAGACCAGATTGACCTCCCTCCAGGTTTCCGATTCCATCCAACAGACGAAGAACTTATATCTCACTACCTTTACCCAAAGGTTTCAAATATCAATTTCTCAGCTCTAGCGATTGGAGAAGTCGATTTGAACAAAGTCGAGCCATGGGAGCTTCCATGTAAGTGCTCTGTTTCTTAAATTTTGATCTTCCCCTGTTTTGCTCTGACTTTTTCAATCTTTAAAATAACGAAAGTGAAATCGAATTCGTTTGATTTGTAGGGAGAGCAAACCTCGGTGAGCAAGAATGGTTTTTCTTCTGTGTTCGTGATCGAAAATACCCAACTGGATCAAGAACTAACCGAGCTACAAGTGCAGGGTATTGGAAAGCTACAGGGAAAGATAAAGAGATTTTCAAAGAGAAATCCCTCGTGGGTATGAAGAAAACACTTGTGTTTTATAAAGGAAGAGCTCCGAAAGGTGAAAAGACAGATTGGGTTATGCATGAATATCGATTAGATGGAAAGTTTTCAACGATTAATCTCCCAAAATCATCCAAGGTATTGATAACACGTACTCTGTTTCTCTTAAAGGGTTACTAAATGGTTTTTATTCTAAAATTGTTGTGTTTATACTTTGTAGGGTGAATGGGTGATTAGTAGGGTTTTCTACAAGACTACGGGTGGGAAAAAGATTTCGATTTCAGCTTTATTAAGGATGAAGAATGGAAACACCTATGAACATGACTTCGGGTCTGCAGATTTGCCTCCATTAATGGAGATTTCAAGTGTGGAAGGAGGATCAAGAACCGAGACATCACACGTGACCTGCTTCTCCAATTCCATGGAAGAACAAAAACCAAAGAACGAAGAAATAATGGGCAGTTGGAGCTCAGGGAATTCATTAATGGAGTCAAGAACTGATAACGTTTGTTTCCTTTCAAATCAAATGGCCCCAAGCGTTGAAAGTTATCAGTATCAAGACACGACTTGGATGCAAGATCCATCGATCCTTAAAATATTGCTTGAGGCCAACAATGATTCAAGTATTCGACAGAATTTGAAAACCGAATTGGTGGATGATCAAGAATATGGTATGAATTTGGGTGGTCAAGTTGATCTTGATAACATATGGAATTATTGAGGATAAAAGATTGAGGAATTCAGAAATTAGTGAAAACAAGGTAGAAAGATTTAAAAATGTTTGGATAATACATTTTAGGTTTACTTGTAATGATTTGGTTTAATTGTAATGATTTGATAGAATCAAAAGGTGGTTATACTATGTAACTCGTGAATTTAATCATGGGTTTTTATTGCTATTTAAGTTTGTGTAATTTGTAGTTCAAGTAAATATATAATTTTGTAGCTAACAAACAAATATACTAAATAAATGTTTTAAAAATAGTTTCCCAAATGTTTGTTAAAAAAGTAAGAATTTAACTTGTTTTATAAAATAACAACTCATGTTGTTATAATAACTTATATATAAAAAAGTTATGTTTACCATTAAAAGGACCGAATAAGTTGTCATATTTTATATTTTATTAGGACCAATAATGTATAACCAACATGGTTCTTATCTTAGTTGATATTTTTGGTTTTTTTTTTTCACACCCTAATGATTAAATAAAATTGAGATAAAAGTGATGTTAACTTTGTATTTTAGCTTTTCTTTCGAACTATCATTGTCTTAATTATTGAATGCATTTTAAGGGACACCCATTAATTTAAAATTGGTTTAATTAGTGTTGAAGACTAAAATTTGGCATTATCCTATCGGGATCATGAATGTCAAATGTAATAAAAGAATTATATTGGTAGGCCAACAACCAAGGTTTTGATGGCCTCATACAAAATTTGATGACATAAGTTGAGAGTTGTGTAGTAACCAACTCCTTTTATATTATTAATACGCATTATAAATATCTTATAAGTTGAAAAAAATAGAAGTATAATCGACTAATCATATTCGACCTTTAAAGTTAAAGATAGTCCAGTAATCTTATTTTAGTCAATTAATTTTTTATAGTATTTTTTAATATTTTCCCTATTTCATTACTTTACTAAGTGTGAGACTCGTCTATTATACGAGTTTATTAAAAATAAAATTTCAATATAAATATATATAAACATTAAATGTTTTATAAGATAATGTTTCTCCATTACAAAATGTAATATTTTGGAGCATTTATGAAAGAAATCAAATCGTTTGAAACATTTATGACAATTTATTATCAGATTTATAGAATGATAACCTTTATATATATATATATATATATATATATATATATATATATATATATATATATATATATAATTTTTTGGAAATTTATTTTAAGAAAATTGAAATCCCCAAAAAATGACAAGTGAAAAATAACAATTTTAAAATACTAAAAAATGACATTTGTCAAAATGAATGAGAAAATGACAAGTGGCAAAAATATTTTTATTTATTAGGTAGGATTCCTATATATTCAAAAAATCAAATGATTGCCTGTTTTTTAATCAAAGTTCGTAATCCATTGGACTATCTTCTTGGGCTGTTTTCGACTTTGTTTCGTGGCGGTCAACACAAGGCCTTTGATACGGTTGTTTTGACAACCTTTTGGTGCTTACGGAATTTTCATAACTCCATAGCTTTTGGAGCGGCTATCCCTACCAATTCTATTTTCTTTGATGATATTATTGATAGATCGTATTTTTATATTTCTAATAGATGTAGCAAAACTAAGCTTAGTTTGACCGTTTGGATCCATAATCCGGCTTTAGTCTCTTCTTTATTGTAATGCATTTTGTCTAGTTCCTTGCTAGTCTTTTAATAATATTTTATGTCGATAAAAAAATGTTTGTAACTCATTATTACAACTTTCAATTATACAAATTAGAAGTATAACCACTCACGAAATATTGTGGTTCTGAAATTAATAATAACAAAGACAATTTTAAAGTTAGTTTTTGCTTTGGAAAATAACACTTTTAGGATATCTTTTGAAAGCATTACATCGGTGGTCCTTATAGTTTAAAATCGAATATTTGTGTAATGTTTTCTAAAACTATTTTGAAAATATTGTTATACTCTTTGGGTTGGGCCAGTTATGTGAGTTAGGGTTAGGCCCATTATATATTTCGGGTTGGGCGGCGCATTATACTCTTTAGGTTGGGCCCATTATGTATGATGTATCCATGTGGATAGCAGAGTAGGTAGGTTGTGCTAGAGCCAAGGACTTTGTATGGATACATTGTATGTATGATGTAATATGTGGTATATTAGGGAACTCACTAAGCTATATGCTAACGGTTGTGTTTAATATGTTTTGTAGGTTGTTCGTGAGTAGAGTTGGCGGAACTATACACACACATTGAAGATATTGATATTCACTGTTTTTGAAATTGGACTCTGATAACATTATGGTTTCCAACAAATGAATTTCACTTATTGCTTTTAACTTAAAGGTTTTAACTGGTTAATTTGTTTTAAAATGAAAAATATATTTGTAAGTTTTGGGATGTTACATGTTAGTATCAAAGCCTTAGTTTGAGGGATTTGGACGTGCGTTACGGTGTGTCTGAACTCATGCTAAGGACTTAGAGATTTCTAAACTAAGATTTTAAAAGGGAATGTTTTATTCAAAGAAAATTAAGAAAATATTTGAATCAGAAACATGAGCTCGATCTTTTGTCATGTTCTTACTTGATTGTTTACCTAAGATTGTAAACATGGTTTCCTGATTTAACTTCAAGTTTAAAAAGAAGTATTTGATGTATATAGTCAGCCAAAGCTCATGAAGTAAGTGATTCCCAATATACCGATATGGTTAGGTATTTGTGTCGTGGATCGTATGCATGCTAGGTTATAGATTAAGGATCTATTCATGAATTGCATAATATAATTGTCTGAGTAGTATAGATGCTTCGTATGCCTTTCGTGCTAATTAAAATATGCGCTTTGGAATCTTTGTGTGATATTGTTGAGTTATTAATCGAATTCCATAAGGGTTTTACATAAATGGATCTAATAGCCTTAGAATTTCTAGTTTGGCCTCATTAATTGTTCATTGTCTAGTTGTAGTTTAGGGTGGAGATATTTATTCGAATGTCTATTTTATTATGGTTTATGTATGATTGTGCATTCGTGAGTCATTTCCTATGATGTTAGTTGAGAGTTGTTCGGCTTGTGGGTTTGTGGGAAAGGAGAATCCTAGAGAGAGTCTAGGAAGTGTAGTATTATACATATGTCTAGATGTATGCATGTGTGCTAGGAGTTTGTATGAGTCAAGTGAAATGACTTGGGAGTCTTGGAACAATCCTTAGATCAGGTATGGATAAGTGTGGAAGGTAGTATTAGACTTGTACTACTAAAAGCATATGATCCATACTTGGGTCTAGGAGATGTTACAGGAATACCAAGGAACTTGTAGGTGGGTATGCATAGTGTGGGTTAGCTTCGTGTATTGATTTTGATGAGTTTCCTTTATCTTTCATATTTCGGATGGTGAGCTTTCGTGTTGGAGATTCAGGTCTGAGTGAGAGGGATATCCGTGACATCATCACTACAGAGGTTTTGAGGTTCAGATAGAGGATTTTCCTGGTTTGATCAGAACAGTTAGGGAGGAGCGGATTTCAGTGTTGGAAGATCGCCTTAGGATTCTATAGGCCGAGTTGGAGACCAGTCGGCCATGGGTCTGTGAGGTTACCTTCAAGGAGTTTAATGCTTGTGGAGCTCCTCGTTTCATGGGGAGGAGGGAGCTTATTGCTAGAATACATTGTATCACCATTATAGAGAGTGTCTTTCTCACCAGGTTTTGCTAGGCATAGGCCAAAATCAGGTTTGTAGCATGTATGTTACACGACAGAGCTTGGGATTAGTGGCGCGATGTTGTTTAGGTCCTTGAATTAGGTGCGGTACTGTCTATGAACTGGGAGTATTTTGTTACCAGTTTCAAGATGTAGTTTTTCCCATAAATCGAGGTTTAATAGTTGGCTAAAGAGGATTTGGCGCATGAGCAGACTATAAACACATCGGTTGAGATCACTGCCAAGTTCAGAGAGAGAGAAAAATAGAGAGAGAGAGAGAGCATTGCTTTGCCCACAACATAAAACGACATGGGAGATGAGGATGAGTCGCTACAATGATATGTTGAGGATGCAGATCTGAGAGTTCTTAAAATTTTCCAGCTGTGAGACTCTTTCTGATTTAAAGGAGGCAACCATGGATAGAGTGATGGAGTTAGAGACCCAACAGCAGAAGCGGAAACAACATCAGGTTCATGTATCGGTATCAATAGACAAGAAGACAAGAATGACTAACGATTAGACAAGAGATCAAAGGATACACGGTGTAACATCCCAAGTTCAAGAATATATGTCCGGGGTGCTATATGTAAATAAAGGAATAGACTCGGCGAGTAGGTATCTTGACTCGTCGAGTCAGAGCGGGTTTTGGCTACGTGTTAAGTGACCAACGCGCCGAGTAGGCGGCGTGACTTGACAAGTTGGTGCTGGGAAGAGAAAACCCTAAAATCTAGGGTTTGCACCCTATTTAAAGAACTTTATGTCCTCACCTCAGCCTCTTTGTTACCCCTTGAGAGTCAGTAAACCCTAAATCGTGTAAACCTCCATTGTTGAATGATTTGAAGCTTTAGAAGAGGATTATAGTGAAGGAAACTTGTAGATCAAGAGGCTAGCATCAAGGAGTTCGTGTAGATCCAGAATCTACTTCATCTTGGGCACATTTCTGAGGTAACAAGTCATTACCTTGAGCTTTTCCCTTCTAGATCTATTCATGGATGATGATTTGGGGCTATTTAGCATGTTTGGAATCCATTTCAGGTTTTGGGTCTAGATCTGGGGTTGCAACTTCAGATCTAGACTTATCTTGGTCCATGGAGGCATAAAGTATCAGCCTTTAGCTTGTTTGTGAGCATTCTAGTCTTGAACCTTCTCTCTATTTTGTATCGAGCCAAAATCACCTTGCGTGCACATAAAGTTGGAAACTTTACATGTAAAACTAGCCCTAGGAGTCCAGATCTATGACTTGGAAGTCGTGGGATGGACTGAAATCGTTTGAATGAGGATGACTTAAGTGAACTTAGCGAGTCTGTTCTTGGACTCGGAGAGTCGGGTCGTGAGTTGTGCGGTTTCTGAGTTCATGAACTCGGTGAGTCACTAGGTTGACTCGGCTAGTAGGGTTAACCAGGAAGGTTGACTTTGACCAAGACTTTGACTTTGACAAAGAGTTGACTAGTTTGACTTCCAAGGGCATTTTGGTAAATTAGGCACTTATAGATATGGTTTCATCAAGTGTTAGGTAGGGGAGTTTGTGTCCGTGAGCAGAGGATTTGATCTTATCTCTTCAGTTCAACATTTCAAGGTGAGTTATCCTCACTATACTCAAGTGTCTAAGGCAACAAGGCCGGCCCTTTGATTTGATATTTAAGATAGTTAGTATTGTGATATGATAGCTCGGTATCCTGGTAGATAGGATGGTTACGTGCTAGTACGATCGGTTAGATAGCATCCTGGTAGATCAGATGTGATTATGTTTAGTGACCTATAGTTAGGTCTAAATGTCTGTATGCTGGTAGGAGATTACCTGTTATATGTGCACATGATTGATTTTTAGTGGAGGGTATTCCATCCCGAGGATGATAGAGCCCTAGTATGTTATCTTGGTAGACTATGATATGATTACTGATATAGGTGCACATGTTTATTTGATAGTATGTGGGCAATCCAACCCGATGGTTGTGGGCCAAGAGTATTCCATCCCGAGGATGATTGGACTCATAGTAGGTGGGCATTCCAACCTGATGGTTGGGTTCTGGGGTATTCCATCCTGATGGATGATTGGACCTATAGTATTTATTGTATGTGTAGGAGTGTGGGCATTCCAACCTGAATGGTTGTGGGCCAAGAGTATTCCATCCGAAGGATGATTGGACTCGTAGTATGCTGGCATTCCAACCCGATGGTTGAGGGCCTAGGGTATTCCATCCTGATGGATGATTGGACCCATAGTAGTTTTTGTATGTGTAGGAGTGTAGTTATTGTATGTGTAGGAGTGTGGGCATTCCAACCCGATGGTTGTGGGCCGGGAGTATTCCATCCCGAAGATGATAGGACTCGTAGTATGTTAGCATTCCAACCTGATGGTTGAGGGCCAGGGGTATTCCAACTCGATGGTTGACTGGACCCATAGTATGATGTTCATTTTTGTATGTGTATTCTTGTATGTGTATGGGTATTTTGGGGGTAATTCACTAAGCTTTCGGGCTTACAGTTTTAGTTTATTGTTTCAGGTACATCAGGAGATCGTGGCAAGGCAAAGGCATGATCGTACAACTCCTCGATTTTTATGACTTTGTTTCTGGGATACTCTAATATGATACATTTTGAAAACAAGTTTTGTAATGGTTAATGGTTTTGGAAATGTTTTAAAAGTTTTAAATTGGCTTGAATTTTATCGATGTTACACACGGATTATGTGGCAGAGTGGTTGGGTGCACCGGGGTATTTGTTGTGCACCAGATTCTAGGTGTTTCAGATGTAGTCAAAAGGGTCACTGAAGTGGGGAATGTAGTTAGAAGTAGGCGAGGGTATGTTTCTTTTGCGGTCATCTAGGCCATGTTAAGGCTGATTTTCCATGGAGAGTAGATGGGATAGTTTTTGATCAAGCACCTTTAGCCTGATTGTTATCAAATTAACAACATGGGACAGTTAGAGTCCCAAGGTCCGGGGCGTGAGTTATCAGTTTCTTTAGTCGGTCACGTGCAACATTCACGGATGTCATCAGCACTTTCTATTTATGTTTTTGTTGTTTCAATTGTAATCCTTGATAATGTGATGAATTGTATTTATCTTATTCGGCTTTGGTTCTGCATTGAATTATTTTTTGTGATTGGTTTTCTTGTTTTTGTGTGGTTTGGCCAGGAAGTTTGTAAGGTTATGGAGTCATTGAAGTCTAGTTATTTCCAACTAGATGGAGTCATTTATTCAGGACACAAGATTGAAGAATTCAAAGTCATCTTGAAGTTTAATATTCAAGGATGGATTGGAGTAGGTTTGGATTGTTGCCAGGGATTAACCAAGTAAGAAGATGCCATGAATCTCGTTATCTCATCTGATGACTAGGAGTATCGGTGGCGGCACAGGATATAGTTAATAATTAGGCTCAAGTTAAGGGTTGTGTAAGGGACTCTCCGCCTATTCTTGTTTGATGAAGGATTTAGGGTTTGAAACACAATCCAAACACATAATGGGTTCTAGTGGGCCAAGGGTCTGTTTCACATCAGTGTAAGCTAGATTTTATGTATAGTTCTTGCATGAAAGTCCATGGTTGGAACGTGGTAGGAAAAAGTGTAGTTGGGTTGTAGCAACCGAAGTGATTGTAAGACTACGGGAAGACCATAAAATTCAGATGAGTCGAAATAGACCATGGAGTGGGACCCGTAGGCTGAAATCAATGTTTTAAAACCCGGGTTGAACTGGCCGGTTCAACCGGTTGGACCGTGACCCGAGGTAAAAGACGGGTCATTTGAGAACGGTTGTTTGTAAAAATGCGGACCGGATTAGGGTTGATCTAATATGATAAAGGCAAGTTTCCATAAGATAAATATCAAAAAAATCCTGAATCTGGCCCTTCCTGACGCTTGGACTCGCCGAGTGCACCATGGGACTCGTCGAGTCAGGCCAACTTGCTGAGTCCACCATGGGACTCGCCGAGTCCATGACTCAGAAACACAAAATTCGAATTTTGTAGGTAAGATTCAAACAAACAAGCAACAATTTAATAGAAACCAATCTAGGCTTTGATACCACTGATGGGTTTTAGCCATATGAACATTCCTATGTGCATATGCAAACCCTAATGCTTGGATATAGGTTTCTCTAATTAAACATGCTTTGAATCCAAGACTTCTAATGACTAATTAAGTATAAGAACGATACAAAATCAGATCTAGAAGTTTACCTTTGAATCTCTTGTTTTGATCTTGTTGTCTTGGAGCTCTAGAGTCACAATTGTCACTCCTCTAATGGCTTACAAACACCAACTAGCAAGGTGGATGATTTGAGAGAGAGGTTAGGGAAGAAATCGGCCAAGGGTACTTTACTTTTGAAGAGATGCCGATTTCCCTTGCCCTACGGGTCTATTTATACTTGTAAGGCTCTTAGGGTTTCACCCTTAAACCCTAGTTGGTTAATCTTTCCTTAAAGCAATCCAAATCCTTTCCATGATAAGCCTTGGACGAATTTGAGGCTATCCCAAGCCCTAGAATTCGTCCATCCTCTATCCAAGAAGGATTTATAGCCCAAAGTGTAACTATCAAACAATTGACAGTTTATACCCTCTTATTTAATTAATCTCCTTAAGTCACCAAATTAATACTAATTAATCTATGACTTATATTAATCAAATAAAAATATTATTATTCCTTATATTATTCTCATAATATATTAATAATATCTATTCTCTCATAATAAATCATCTTGTCAAGTTGCTATGGTGCAGGCAACCCAAAAGGACTATGCACAATCGGGTCAAATATTTGCCTAATATAGTTGCAGCCTTAGACACTATTCCAACAGTCTCCCACTTGGATAAGTCTAGTAACTATATGCACAAGTACACATCAATTCAGTTCTGAACGGGCCCCGCACATAAGTCAAATCAAATCATCGATCTCCGATTCATTCAACATAGAACTTAATCGAACACATCAATTCAGTTCTGACCGGGCCCGACACATAAGTCAAATCAAATCATTGAGCGGACGAGATATCGTTTTTACCCTCTTAGGATAAACGTTACAGATAAACTTCGACTTATATGCATTTACTTATTCATTAATCAACTATATACAACAATGCGTTTTATAACATCGAGTTACCAATGCGTTTTTGCATTATCAATGTACAATCAATTAACAAATAACAAACCATATATCTAGGTTTTAAGACTATATGATATTATCGTCTTGCGATCACCTTTTTATATCATATTCCATAAGGTGATTCCAGCAAGCGCGGGTTTGTTCCAATGCTCAAAACTAGTTCATAAGCACTCATGAACGTCACAACAATCGTTTGCTATGTCTAATACCATTTAGACATTCTACGCACAAATTCACGACAATCTTCATTCATATCTACTTCCAACATATGAACGATTGTGGACAATTTGAATAATTCGATTATTCTTAATAAATTCAATTATTCTGGAAGTCAAAACATGCAAAGTGAAACAATAGTTTAAACAATTAACATAAGACAGTAACATCACTCATAAATAAAACTCCTTTATTTAATCATCAAATGTTAATTACATTTATCTATTACACGTTTCTAATACTATCTAATCTATGCTAATATCATCCTTCAGCCTAATGCTCCTAGCAAGTTGCAAGTGCTTAACCCTACTCAGTCCCTTTGTAAGCGGATCTGCTGGGTTATCTTCCGATGATATCCTCTTCACTATGAGTTGTCCTTCTTCTACGCGATGTCTAATGAAGTGATATTTTCTGTCGATATGTCGAGATCTACCATGACCCCTCGGTTCCTTGGTCAAGGCAACCGCTCCTTCATTATCACAGAAAATCTCCATGGGCTCCTTTATGGCAGGTACAACTCCAAGATCACCAATGAAGTTCTTCAACCATATCGCCTCCTTCGACGCTTTGCTCGCTACAATGTACTCTGATTCGCACATTGAATCAGCTACGGTTTCCTGCTTGGAACTTTTCCAAGTCACTGCTCCTCCATTCAGGGTAAAGACCCAACTCGACTGTGAACGGTAGTTGTCCCTGTCGGTCTGAAAGCTGGCGTCACTATACCCTCGCACCTTCAAGTCATCACTCCCTCCGAGGACTAAGAACCATTCCTTCGTCCTCCGAAGGTACTCAAGGATATTCTTAACCACAACCCAATGAGCTCTGCCAGGATTCCCTTGATATCTACTAACCATGCTCAAAGCAAAGGCTACATCAGGGCGAGTACAAGTCATAGCATACATGATTGAGCCAACTGCGGAAGCGTATGGTACTCAGCTCATTTCTGCTATTTCAGCTTCGGTACTCGGACTTTGAGTCTTACTCAACTTGGCATTACTTTGTATCGGTAATTCTCCCTTCTTCGAGTTTTCCATACTAAAACATTTTAGTACTTTCTCTAAGTAAGTGTTCTGACTAAGTCCTATTAGTCTCTTACTTCTTTCTCTCACTATCCTTATTCCCAAAATATAGGAAGTCTCTCCGAGGTCCTTTATAGCGAAGCACTTCCCGAGCCAGGACTTAACCTCCTGCAGAGTCGGGATGTCGTTTCCTATGAGTAATATGTCATCGACATATAGAATGAGAAAGCTTACTATACTCCCACTGGCTTTGACATATACACACGATTCATCTTCGCTTCGTACAAATCCAATCTCTTTGACTTTCTCATCGAAGCAAAGATTCCATCTGCGAGACGCTTGCTTAAGTCCATAAATGGACTTCTCAAGCTTACACACTCTATTCAGATGCTTCGGATCCACAAACCCCTCTGGCTGAGCCATGTAAACATCCTCGGCCAACTTTCCGTTAAGGAAAGCGGTCTTGACATCCATTTGCCAAATCTCATAATCATGAAATGCGGAAAACGCTAGCATCACTCTAATAGATTTTATCTTCGCACCTGGTGAGAAGGTCTCATCATAGTCAACTCCGGGAGTTTGAGTAAAGCCCTTCACGACCAATCGCGCTTTATATGTTTGTACGTTTCCATCCATGTCGGTCTTCTTCTTGAAGATCCATTTGCACCCAACGGTCTTATGTCCGGGCAAATTATCAACCAAATTCCAAACTTGGTTATCATACATGGATTGGATCTCGCTATCCATTGCCTCTTTCCATTTCGAAGAATCCGGGCCTGCCATGGCTTCCTTATAGCTATTAGGTTCATCAAGGTTTATTAGTGTACCATCACTAATATACGTATCCCCTTCGGTAGTAATATGAAAACCATAAAACTGGGGTTGAACTCTAACTCTTTCGGAACGTCTAAGAGGTAAAGACTCGTCAATCGGTTCAACCAGAGTTTCCTCCTCGGGTTGAGTGCCAGCAGTATAGGTTCCTTCATCTATCGAATCTTGAATCTCTTCAAGCTCGATTTGCCTCCCACTGTCTCCTTGGCTTATGAGTTCTCGTTCTCGGAAAACTCCTCTCCTCGCAACGAAGACAACGTTGTCCTTCGGTCTATAGAATAGATATCCAAAGGATTTCTGCGGGTAGCCGATGAAAATACATTGCTCACTACGAGGTTCGAGCTTTTCGTGAGTATCTCGTCTTATGAAAGCCTCATAACCCCAAACCTTGATATGTGCCAACGAGGGAGATTTCCCTGTCCACATCTCGTGAGGTGTTTTGGCAACCTTCTTAGTAGGGACTCGTTAAGGATATGGGCGGCAGTCTCTAAGGCATACCTCCAAAAAGAGATTGATAGTGAAGCACGACTCAGCATAGAGCGAACCATATCCAATAAGGTTCGATTACGCCTTTCTGCCACACCATTCAATTGTGGTGTCCTAGGTGGCGTCAATTGTGAAACTATTCCACACTCCTTGAGATAATCGTGGAATTCAAGACTTAGGTACTCTCCTCCTCGATTGGATTGAAGCATCTTGATTTTCCTGCCCAATTGATTCTCCACTTCATTCTTGAACTCTTTGAACTTTTGAAAAGTTTCTGACCTTTGCTTGATTAAATAGATATACCCATATCTACTATAGTCATCGGTAAAAGTCACGTAGAAGCAGTTCCCATCCTTCGTGGTTGATCTAAACGGTCCACATACATCGGTATGTATTAGGTCCAATAGACCCTCACCCCTTTCGCAAGAACCAGCGAAGGGTGACATAGTCATCTTTCCAAGCAAACAAGACTCGCATGTGTCATCTTCCCTAAGGTCGAATGACTCCAACACTCCATCCTTTTGGAGTTGGGCTATGCGTTTCTTGTTGACATGTCCAAGACGACAATGCCACAAGGATGCTTTATCCATACTATTGGAAGCATCTATGTTCAAAACATCATTTCCTAAGTTATTAACAATCATAACAGTTTCATAAATTCCATTACATGGTATAGCTTCAAAATAAAAGACACCATTTAGATAAGCTAAAATAGAACCATTCTCATTATTAAAAGAAAATCTAAAACCTTGTCTAAACAATCCATAAAATGAAATGATGTTTCTAGCCATTACTGGCGAATAGCAACAATTGTTCAAATCTAAACTTAAACCATTCCTAAGCACTAAAGAATACACTCCAATCTTGGTCACAGGCGACGATCTTCTGTTCCCCATGATTAGATTAATCCTTCCATGCTCCACATCCCTATTTCTTCTTAGTCCATGCACATTAGAACAAATGTGGTAACCACAACCGGTATCAAGAACCCAAGAAATAGCATATTGTGTATATACCTGAGAAAGACGGCTTGATCTTTCCTTCCTTGATGGCTTGTAGGTACTCTGGGCAGCTTCTCTTCCAATGTCCTATCTTGTGGCAGTGGTGGCACTCTGCTTCCTTTGGGTTAGGGCAGGGTTTAGCAGGATCAACTTTGGTCCCACTGGAAGAGGCACCAATCGGGTTTTAACCTTGCGATAGTTCTTAGACGAAGCCTTCCTCTTCTTTCCCTTTCCTTTTCCAATAGCCAAAACAGGAGCAGCGGGTGGATTGGGAGTTGGTGCAACAGACTTGTCCTTGAAGTTGCTCTCAGCGACCCTCAAGAGACCTTGGAGTTTGCTTAGGGTGACCTCCTCTTTGTTAATGTGGTAGGTCATCCTAAATGATTGTAGCTTGGAGGCAAAGAGTGAAGCACCATGTCGATCGCCAAGTCTTCCCCAAAGTCAACATTCAACTTGCGAAGACGGTCGACATACCTTTGCATCTTTTGCAGGTGCACGGTAAGAGACTCTCCATGACCCATCTTAGCTGAAATCATGTTAGTGAAAATCTCATAACGCTCTTGTCTCGCGTTTGGGTGGTATCTCTCCAATAAGTCTTGATGCATCTCGTACGGGTACATGTCCTCATAGGACTTTTGGAATTCGGAGTTCATAGTGGCTATCATGATGCAATGAACCTTTGTTGCATCATGCTCTTGAGTTTCAAAAGTGGTTATTTCAGCCGGAGTAGCGATTTCAGGATTGATTTTCTCGAGCTTCTCATTGAGGACATACTCCTTATCCTCATAGCGAGCAATAGTGTGAATGTATCTTATCCATTCGCTAAAGTTCGTCCCATCGAAGGTGACCTTTTGACAAAGGCTCATCAATGTGAAAGAACTAGCAGCAGCGTTGTTTGCGTTCGACATCTACAAATAGAAAAGACAAAGATAGATTAGAATATGAATCCCTAATTATCACCCAATAAGAAAAATTAGGGCTAGGATCCAACAACAATATTTACATATTAGAAAAGGGATGCCGTAATCTAACATGCAAATAATTTAAAGGTAAGTGAATGACGATTCACTAATTCTCCACCATGTAAACCTAACTTTAAGTTCTAAATGAATTTGAGAATTCCTAGGTTTAGATGAGATTCATTGAAACATTTCAATGGCATGTTTAAATCTCGATATGCCCCTCTTGTTTGTGACTGGGATACCGAGGATCACAAAGCAGGTGTGAATTACCATGCAAATTCACATGGTGCCTTCATTGTAACGATCACCTATTCGATGTGCCGGTAAACCACACACACTCCATCGAACTATGATAAACAATGAATCACCCTTTGCCACCTTTGCTTAGAACCAATTAGTGTGCCGGTAAACCACACACGCTCCACTAACTTCTTAGCAAGGGTGCAAAGTGTAATTTCATGGGATTGCATCAATTCACTTTTCCTAAAGTAACTAAGATTGGGAAATTTAAAAAAAAACATGTAGTTACTTTGTATATTATACTTTTAATGAGAGGATGAGGTTGCCCTATCCTACCCGTTCGGCTAACGACCCTCCACCAATCAAGCAAGCGGTGGGTGTGAGTGTACACCCATTAAGCGCCATTTTATAGGCCGCAACCTTATACCCACCTTATAGATCGGCTTCGTGAATGAGGCCTACTAACGGTAAGACTAGCATTTTAGTTATACATATATATATATATATATATATATATATATATATATATATATATATATATTAATCGTGTAATATTATATTAGTATAGGGTTGTATTTTAAACTTGTAAAATTCTAGGGTTTGAAATTTAAATTGTCTAAATTAAACTTTTAATCACAAAACATAAATTTCAAAACTTGAGGACAGGTTTTAAACATTTAAAACATGGAGGATCAAATAAAAAATAATCTTAATTAACAATTAATTCCATAATTATCCATATTTGATTTATTTAAGATTTCTTGCATAATAATCTACCAATTTAATCAAAATAATTAATTAATTATCACATAAGGAAATTAAATATTTTATTAATTGATAAATCTCTTTAATTAGATCAAGATTATAGTCATATATATAAAAAAAAATCGGATTAGGTTTGATCTAATATGATAAAGGCAAGTTTCCATAAGATAAATATCAAAAAATCCCGAATCTGGCCCTTCCTGACGCTTGGACTCGCCGAGTGCACCATGGGACTCGCTGAGTCAGGCCAACTCGCCGAGTCCACCATGGGACTCGCCGAGTCCATGACTCAGAAACACAAAATTCGAATTTTGCAGGTAAGATTTAAACAAAAAAGCACCAATTTAATAGAAACCAATCTAGGCTCTGATACCGCTGATGGGTTTTGGCCATATGAACATTCCTATGTGCACATGCAAACCCTAATTCTTGGATCTAGGTTTCTCTAATTAAACATGATTTGAATCCAAGACTTCTAATGACTAATTAAGTATAAGAACGATACAAAATCAGATCTAGAAGTTTACCTTTGAATCTCTTGTTTTGATCTTGTTGTCTTGGAGCTCTAGAGTCACAATTGTCACTCCTCTAATGGCTTACAAACACCAACTAGCAAGGAGGATGATTTGAGAGAGAGGTTAGGGAAGAAATCGGCCAGGGGTACTTTACTTTTGAAGAGATGCCAATTTCCGTTGCCCTAGGGGTCTATTTATACTTGTAAGGCTCCTAGGGTTTCACCCTTAAACCCTAGTTGGATAATCTTTCCTTAAAGCAATCCAAATCCTTTCCTTGATAAGCCTTGGACGAATTCGAGGCTATCCCAAGCCCTAGAATTCCTCCATCCTCTATCCAAGAAGGATTTACAGCCCATAGTGTAAATATCAAACAATTGACAGTTTATACCCTCTTATTTAATTAATCTCCTAAAGTCACCAAATTAATACTAATTAATCTATGACTTGTATTAATCAAATAACAATATTATTATTCCTTATATTATTCTCATAATATATTAATAATATCTATTCTCTCATAATAAATCATCTTGTCAAGTTGCTATGGTGAAGGCAACCCAAAAGGACTATGCACAATCGGATCAAATACTTGCCTAATATAGTTGCAGCCTTAGACACTATTCCAACAGGGTTGTAGCAACCGAAGTGATTCTAAGACTACGGGAAGACCATAAAATTCAGATGAGTCGAAATAGACCATGGAATGGGGCCTGTAGGCTGAAATCAATGTTTTAAAACCCGGGTTGAACCGGCCGGTTCAACCGGTTGGACCGTGACCCAGGGTAGAAGACGGGTCATTTGAGAACGGTTATTTGTAAAAATATGGACCGGATCAAACCGGCTGGGTTTCGCTGAACTGCGGTTCGACCATTTATGTTGAACCGGTTAAAACCGGGTTGACCTATTTTAATTGGGTTTGGATAGTTGGATACAAGTAACGAACACCAAAACAACGAGTCCTTTGCGGTTACTTCAATGTTTTTCAATATTTAAACTTTGTGGACATCAAATTATTGGTTTTATCTATTTATGCAATATGCAGGAATGTAAAAATACCGGGTTTTAAAACATTGGCTGAAATAGGCCATTACAGTAGTGTTGTAAGGCTACTATTTAGCTTGTAGCTTTCACTTAGGTTGAAATAGACTTGTTGGCTGAGATAGGCCTTATTGTTTGTTTACCTATTCCTATGATTTTTCATGAGGGATTTTAGAGCAGATTGGATGTGTAAACTAGCTTAATCTTAGTTTTTTGGTTTTTGGTTTAGGGTTTCTCTCTTGGGTCTGTATGCGAGGTTGTCCATAATGGCTGTTGGTCATGGATTATGTTATATATTTATCAGTAGAACGATACGGGGCTGGGGAGATCTTGGCTTAATTTATGTCTTTTTGAATTTTGATTAAGGGATTAGTTCTTCATGATGTTGGTTAGTTGTGATGTGTTTTGTGTTTGTTTCATAGTCGGGTCGCGTGTTCTTGCTAAATTATTGAATCAACTTCTGGGTCTGAACACGGTGTGCAGGCCGATACTGGATCGGTCGTTGATCGTGTTCATTGATGATATTTTGTTGTACTCGAGATCTAGAGAGCAGCACGAGGAACATCTGAGAGAGATTTTTAGGGTATTGAGATCGGAGAGGCTTTTCGCCAAATTCACGAAGTGTGATTTTTGGTTACGAGAGGTCCAGTTCTTGGGACACCTCGTTAACCAGGATGGGATATTGGTCGATCCGGCCAAGATTGAGGAGTTATGAGATGGGAGGTGCCGAGATCACCCATCGAGATTAGAAGTTTTCTAGGTTTGACCGGCTATTATCGGAGATTTATCAGGGATTTCTCCAAGATCTCCATGCCTCTCACCAGGTTGACCCGGAAGGGTGTTGCTTTTTCATGGGGTCCGGAGCAGCAGGCCTCGTTTGAGACACTTCGCCAGAGATTATGCGAAGCCCCAGTGCTAGCCCTCCTGGAAGGGATGGAGGATTTTGTGGTGTATTGTGACGCATCGATATCAGAGTTGGGTGTAGTACTTATGCAGAGGGGGCATGTGATAGCGTATGCGTCGAGGCATCTGAAGCCTCATGAGACGAGGTATCCCACCCACGATTTGGAGTTGGGGGTAGTGGTGTTCGCCCTCAAGATCTGGCGTCACTATTTGTATGGGGTTCGGTGTACCATCTACACGGACCACAAGAGTTTGAAGTATTTGATGGACCAGTCCAATCTGAATATGCGCCAGAGGAGATGGCTGGATGTGGTAAAGGATTACGATTGTGAGATCCCGTACCACCCGGGCAAGGCTAATGTCGTAGCTGATGCCCTGAGCTGTAGGGCGGAGAGCGCCCCGATTCGAGATATTTATATGCGGTTGACAGTGATGAATTCAGTGTTGGACACCATTCGGGAGGCCCAGGCAGAGGCCATGACACCGGAGAACCATAAGAGGCAGTGGGTGACTGGGCAGGTGCCGGAGTTCATTACCGATAGTCGCGGGCTGATGACCCTTCAGGGTCGGATTTGGGTGCCGTATGCAGGCGGAGCGCACACCACCTTGATGGAGGAGGCGCATAAATAAAGATTTTCGATCCATCCCGGGGCCACTAAGATGTATTTGGATTTGACGAAGGATTATTGGTGGCCATGTATGAAGAGGGATCTAGCATGGTTTGTTGAGAGGTGCTTAAGTTGTCGAAGGGTTAAGGCCGAGCACCAGCGACCGCATGGCATGTTGTAACCACTTGAGGTTCCCCAATGGAAGTAGAAACATAGTTTTATGAATTTCATCACCAAGTTGTCGAGGACCGCGAGGGGTGTCGATGCAATTTGGGTGATTGTCGACAGGCTGACGAAGAGCGCTCACTTTCTTGCTATCAGTGAGAGCTGTTCTGCTGAGAGGCTGGCAGAGTTGTATGTGAAGGAGGTCGTATCGTGGCATGGAGTGCCGATCTCAATTATATCAGACTGGGATGTACTTTTTACTTCCAGGTTCTGGAAGAAGTTCCACGAGGAGTTGGGCATGAGGCTGAATTTCAGTACCGCTTACCACCCACAGACGGATGGACAGAGTGAGCGGACGATTCAGACGCTCGAAGACATGCTTTAGGCATGTGTGTTGGACTTCGGAGGGAGTTGGGACACGTATCTGCCATTGGCTGAGTTTTCTTATAACAACAGCCACCATTCGAGAATTGGTATGCCTCCCTTTGAGTTGTTGTATGGGAGGAGGTGTCGGACTCCCATCTATTGGGGAGAGGTAGGGCAACGAGTGATGGGCAGCACTGAGATAGTGATTCAGACAACAGAGCAGATACAATAGGTCAGTCAGAGGTTGTTGACATCTCAGAGTCGCCATAAAAGTTACACGGACAGGCGACCATCCGAGCTCGAGTTTCAGGTCGGGGATTTTGTACTCCTGAAAGTGTCTCCTTGGAAAGGAGTGATTCGATTCAGGAAGAGGGGCAACCTGGGGCCCTGGTATATTGGGTTGTTTAGGGTAATCGCGACGGTGGGCAGAGTAGCATATCGTTTGGAGCTACCTACGGAGTTGGGCCAGATTCATGATACCTTCCACGTGTCTCAGCTGAGGAAGTGTATAGCCGACGAGTCGGCAGTGGTACCGTTGGAGGATATCCAGGTGGACGCAAGTCTGAATTATGTTGCGAGGATGATCGTAATCTTGGATCGGAAGATCAAGGTTCTGATGAACAAGGATGTGCCCCTGGTTCAGGTTCATTGGTAGCATCGGAAGGGTCCGAGCTGACTTGGGAGCCGGAGTCGAAGATGCGGGAGCAGGATTTGGAGTTGTTTTCGAAATGAGACTTCGAGGGCGAAGCCTGGTTCTAGTAGGGGAGAATTATAACATCCCGAAATTCAGTTAAAGCTATTTAACCCTTCTCCTTCTCCCAAGTTGTCAAGTTTATTCCATTAAGTAAAAAGTTAGGCTAGTGAGTACGCTGGGCGTACAAAGGAGTACACTGCGCGTACTCACACGCTTAATTTTGGATGCGACTCGCCTGGGTACGCTAGGCGTACACAAGGTTACGCTGGGCGTAGCGAGCCCAGGTGTAAACCCTAATTTGGGGCTTGTGCACTATAAAAGGAATGTTATGGCCTTTACCTCAGCCTCCATTCCAGAGAGTGAAACCCTAAAAGAGTGTCCTCCTTCGTTTCTAGCTAGTGTGTTGGTGTTCTAAGCTTCTAAGTGTCATTTCAAGGTGGTGGAAGAGAAGAAGAGGCCATTTTGGAGGCTAGAAGTTTGTGTGAAAGAGTAGATCTGAGCTTTTCAGAGGTTGGAGCTTCTTCCTAAGGTAAAAAAAGCTGAAAACTTGCCTTGTCATTTGTGTTGTGTGCTTCTTGGACCAATTTCTAGGGTTTTTGGTCCCAAAATGGAGACTTTATGAGCAAATGGTCTCCATTGGCCTAGATATATCATATTTCAGGACTATAAGAGTTGTATGTTCATAAAAATGCAATCTTGGACATAAATATTGAGCCATGCATGAGATCTAGACCTTTGGAGGAAAAAAGGAAAATTGTTAGAGGGTGTAGGGACCTTTACAGCCATGCCAAGGCTTAAAGGTTCCGACTTTATGGGATAAGAGGCTTAAGGAGAGTCATATCTGGAAGTTGAAGGAGTGTCTTAACCGTTTAAGACCAAAATCCATGGAATGGCTGAAACTGAAACTTACATTGGGCGTAACTCTCAGTACGCGCAATGTAAGGGGTTGAGACCCTGATTGTGGTTCACCGACATACTCCCCGTGAACAGAGAAGGTACGCGCCACGTACTGCCTTCTGTTGACTTTCGTTGACTTTTAGGGTTTTGGTCAACCTTTGGACTTTTGGGTCAGGGAGGGGTAAAATGGTCTTTTACCCTTCTGTGGAAATTATAGAGTGGATTTAATCTAGCCTTTGAGAGCCATTATTTATTTGAGAGTATTGTTATGTGTTTAGGCGGGGGCTAGACGAGTATGTTCGAGTGTGAGACTATCCGAGATACTGAGGCGAGCCTTCTCACTATATTGTACCTGGAAGGGTACCTATGTGTGACCGGAAGGTCTTATATGCTATATATGTGCTACATGCTGATATGTGATATGTATGTGTTATGTATGCTATGTATGATAAGGACCGGAAGGTCAAGATGATATGGACCGGAAGGTCAAGATGACATGGACTGGAAGGTCAGGAGATTATGGACCAGAAGGTCGATATGGGTAGGACCGGAAGGTCTACCGGGATTCGGGACAGAAGTACCCTGAGACACTTGGACCAGAAGGTTCCACAGGGTTATGGCCTTGAAAGGCGTATGTGTTGTATATGGTATTTTGGGGAAACTCACTAAGCGTTTATGCTTATAGTGTTGTGTTATATGTTTCAGGTACCAGTGAGGATCGCGGGAAGGCGCCGACTTGATCAGTACACACACATGAGTAGTTTTACACATTATGATCTTGGGATGTGATGTTATGAGTTGTTATGTGATACAATGACATTTTTATAACAATTATGAATGAAAGTGTGTTTTTAAAATGTGAAATTTTTTTTTTGAAATTTACGTCGTTACAAAGTCAATGTTGACTTGTAGAACTTGAAAAGAAAGGAATTTTGATTGATTAAGAGGTTCGAGTTCTGCGATTGTTAAGACAACACCAACAGTTGATTCCAAAGATAAAGGGAAAAGTATTCAGGTTGAACCTTCTACTGAAGAGAATTAAAGATTGCAAGAGATTGAAATCAAAAGGCAGTGGCAAGTGAAAAACATATTGAATCAAAGGGTGAATGATCATCCAAGCATAAATATGGGTGACCCTAACAAAGTTTGATTTTATGAAAGTATCGAAGTAGTTGTGCTCGATAAAGTGGAAGAGTTTATGAAGAGACACTAGAAAAGCTATGACATCGGAAATACGAATTTCAATCAACTTGATTTTCGTACAAATCCTCTGATTTTTTCTTTAAATCAATTCAAACTTGCTTTGGAAAAAGCAAAGAAGAAGTTTGGTCGCTGGTGAAAATAGTGATAGTCATATCGGTTGTCCATGATGTTCTTTTTGAGGGGTTGATGCGTAATTTTTGATATTTTGTGGTCTGAGAAAACAATGTGGCTTTTGAGTTCACAATTGTAGATTTTCCGCTGATGAATCCAAATGATCTCATCATAGTTTCCAAGATTTTGTGTGAAGTGAATTCTTCACAAGTTGTTGAGGAAAATCGAAATACATTTTTCATTGGTTATGCTCACATCAAGGCCTTCATTGATTGCTACTACAATTATTTGGCTGTAATAGATATTGATCTAGCCATTGCAATCAACAAGTCATCAAAGGTGCCAAAAATTTCGTTGAAGGGGAAGATAAACATAGATAAATTTGAAGATGTAGAAATTATCCATAAACCCTTTGGCGTTGTTTTACAAGTGAGGAATAAAAATACAAGGTTGACAACAAACGATATTGAGAGTTGCACGAACTCTCCTTTTTCAAACATTTTGCTCCGTATCAACAATTGCAAGAAGACCGATGATGAAGACAAGGCGGAAAATCAAAAAATCATTCTATGGTATATAGAGATAAGAAAGGTGTTGCTACAGATAATGAAGAAACTAACATAAAGATTTGACTGTTCTCACAAAGGGGGAGAATGCTATGTCACACCCCCGAACCAGACGGCGGAAACGTCCGAGGGCTCGCATGACTTTAATGGAATATCATCACAATGAATATACATGAATCCTAACATAAACATCACCATGCATCAATATATTACAACTGGAATTGTTCACATCAAGTACATTGTTTTAACATTACACATTCATAACATCAATTGTTAGAGTGTTTTCAACAACATAAAATCCTAACATTACTTCATATTACCCTTCCACTTACCTGTTACCTGAAAATACAAGTTATTATGGAAAAAGGTCAACATATGAAATGTTGGTGAGTTCATAAGCAATGTTGTGATAAAATGATTTGTATAGTTTGTAAAACCTAGAAAATCCGATATTTTTTTAAAAGACTTTTGTTTATCAAAGTGTGAAGATCCATAAGTTGATGCATGAATGATTTCAAAAACATATATATGAAGGGTATTTTGTATTATAGTTATAAAAGTTTCGAGCGAGTAGTATTGAATCCCCCGGAAAACCCGATGTTTTCCGATGTTGATAGGTATCCGTGATTAATGATTTTTGTAATGTCATATAGAATGAATATTGATTACTCCACATTGTATATCGTCCTAATTTCGTTTACTTTGATTTCACATAAGCCTAAGCGAACGAAGAGAAGAGAAGCACTATGTCCTGCTACTATCGTAAGTACCTTAGGCTGTCGAGAATGCGAAACACACGACGGTCCAACTCGCATTTGATTACTTTGACCTTACTAGCCTTACTAATGGGCCACTAGGGACCAATAGCACATAAAAGCTATTGAAAGTCCTTTTACACGAAATTGGGTCATAGGAGGCCCAATAACACTTAAGCGTTTATCCCTTTGGGCCCAAAGATCATTTTGAAGGACTTGCAAGATCCATCAAGCATGATTTGAAACTCTCAAGCCCAAAGTTTGTAAGTTTACTCATCCTAGTTATCGCGTATCTATTGAAGTGTTTGATTTAACGGTTGCTGTTTTTGTATTGATTCGAGACCGAATCAATTCGTATATAACGATATTTGGAGTCGAACGTGTATTTGTTTTCCATTTTGCCTCGTGGATTTTGCATTTTGACTTAATGAATTTATTTGTTTAAAAGTAGAAGTTTGACCTTTTCACTACCTTTCTTCTTATAAAAATAACAATTTTAGTCATTTATATAAAAGAATTTCATTTTTAGTCCTTAAAACATTTTCTTGACACTTTTGCATCATAAACTTGTTAAAAAGACAGTTTTAACCCAAAATTTGTTTTCTTAACAGATCCAGCCCTTACAGAATGGTATTTCTCGGTTAAAACCCCATTTTTCGCCACTTTTACAGTTTTGGCCCAAAATCCAAAAACTTTACATTTTTGGTCCTTTTTGATAGTGAAAAGCATTATTGACCCTTGAAATAGTCTTATTACGCTATTTATCCCCTGTTTTGAAGAAAATTTCATTTCAGCCCCTTAAATTGTCATTTTTTGCAATTTTAGGCTTATTGGGCCAAAAAGCCCAAAATTAGCCCATTAAGCTAAAAATTTACATTACAAGTCCTTTGAAAATTTTATTATTCAGAAAAACGATTATGGAAATTTTTTTGACTCTTTTGGCGCTTAAGAAACTGTGACTTGACCATTTTTAACCCTAGTTTTGTATATTTGACATTTTAAGCCCAAAAATGGGTTTTTATGTTGAAATATGTTTATCATAATCTTATAAGATATTGTTCTTGACTTGTTTAGTATAAATAACTTAGATTATGTTTGTTTCCCTTCTCATATCATAGATCTCGAGATTCACCCCTTTTTAGTTACATATTTATCACAAAAACACATAAATATATACATACATGCATAAAATCACACATAGCATACATATACACATAGATCTACACATTTTCTTGTATTCTCCCCCATAAAACACATGAAAACCAAAAAGAGAGGGGTATGAAGCTCACCTTGAGTTGTAGTTTCGGTTTTGAAGAGAGAAATGAAGATAGTTTCGATCCTAGCAAGTCCTCTTGGTAAATCTCGAATTTAGTGGCTTCTTGGATGCAAGATCACAAGTTTCAATAGATTTAGAAGAGATCTTTGATGAAATGAAGTAGCTAGATCATAGATCTAAACATAAACTTACCTTGGATGATGATTTTTGTGGAAGAATCTTCTTATCAAGCTCTAAATCTCAAAATCTTTATGAAGGATGGAGAGAGTATCTTTGACAGAGAGTTTGAGTGAAATGTGTGTGTGTTTGTGTTGTGTTCGGCCAAGAGAAGGAAATAGAGGAGAGAAGAGAGAGTAGATGAAGTGATGTGTGCATGGGTACATGAGTTTTGCATGGAGATCCAAGAGATAATAAAGAGGTGGCAATGGAAGTCAACCCTCTTCCATTTTGGTGTAGTTGGGCAGAGAAAGGAGAGGGGAAAAGAAAAAGGATTGGGCCTTGTATGCTTAAGCCCATTTTATGGTTATGTTAGATGATTTTTGGCCCAATAAAAATCAAAGAATGATTTTTATGACCTATTAGGGCTAATTTAAATTTGTTGTGACCCAATAAGGCCCATTAAATATAACCTGGTTCATTTTAGGCTTATAAGGCCCAAAATATTAAGTTTCATGTATATGGGTCCAATTATGGCCCATTTGAACTTATTGATCCATTAGGTCCAATAAGGAAATCCTAGTCCAAAATGGACTTAAACCGGGATTTCAAGGGTTTTCCAATTCTTTGTTGACTATTTGTAGTGCTTGAATGAAGTATTTGATGAAGTTTTG
Organism: Lactuca serriola; assembly: GCF_051521515.1. Taxonomy (NCBI): domain Eukaryota; kingdom Viridiplantae; phylum Streptophyta; class Magnoliopsida; order Asterales; family Asteraceae; genus Lactuca; species Lactuca serriola. Next base: position 363,026,267 of record NC_136411.1, read on the forward strand.
TTGTTACTGAATAAACATCATACATGCTTTCACATTGTTGGCTCACATTTGTTATCATTGTTTAATGTTTACAAGGCATCAAATTCCTAGTTGTGACATGTTAGGTCGAAAGTTTTTGTGAGAGTCGAAATGTAGTGTCTTTTTGTTAGCGTCTATAAATATTAAAAGCTTAAGGACTTTCGTTATCGTTATATATTTACAAGGCATATTAGAGTTTCTCATTTAACGTTTAGTCATTGTATCTTTTCTGTTTGTGAGTACCCTATAATTATGGTAAGTACTTAGAGGTTATAGTAAGAACTTTTTCATATATTCTCTTGTACTCGAAATCTCTTTCTATCGTTCCGGACAAATAACAGAGCTGAAAACAGATCTTATTTAGATATTTATGTTCTTATTTTCTTTAATTAAATCGATTGATTCAAACACATTTTTTTTCACTCTTCAGATAATATCACACTCGGACATGAAAGAAGTCCCAAAACAAAACCTATCCACATAAAAACGTTCGCTACCAAGCCTCAACGCAACTAACATAACCAAAAGGGCGTTGCCCACACGTCGCACCGCAGACAACATAAACAAGTGGGCTCGCCTATGGGTCTCTCCCAAGATAACATAAAAAAGGGTCTCGCCCAAGATAATATAAACAAACGGGCCTTGCCCATAGGTCTCACCCAAGATAACATGAGCAAACGAGCCTCACCCACACTAAAAAGCTATACAAGCCTAAACATCGACACAACTCTAACAGCTCTCAAGTCTGAAGAAGGAGCGGTTAAACAATAATGATGAGTTTGACTCAACCCAAGCAAAAACAATGATCCTCCCACAAATATTTAATCACCACCGCAACGGCTTAGCTTAGAAAATGAATGCTACATGCTAGATCATATACTTATAACATTCTGAAGGTTGACATGGGCTCCCCCATGGTCTTCCACACAAACCTACAAAGATAGCGAGATTGACTAACACGAGATAGACCCCTACCCTGTTAGACAGGGTCATAGACAAAGTCAAGTTTTCGAGTGATGCTTCAAATCCCCAAGGCCTTCATCAGACTACAATAGGTAGAGAGGACCTCACACCACTCTCGACCTGATCCTCAAAACTAACCCAAAACTTGCATCGTCGCCAATGCTTCAAAACTTCAAACAAGATTACCTTGATTCCTTAACAACTCCTTCACTAATCACAATTGACTGATGAAAAACACTTCTTGCACGAGCTTCATTATTGACAACCATTTGAACTTGTTACCCGCTATACTCGAATATGAGACTCTGAGATGACCCTCACTCGAAATATTTCCATATGAAGAAGCGATTCTCCCCCACATGGAATTAGCTAATCAGCAAAAAATTCATAACCAACTAATTATCCCAACTAAATACAATAACTCCATCACATGGCTCGTAACAATCACTCCTGACATTACCAATCATAAAGGAATAAGAATCCTTCAACAAAACTAAAAAGATTCCAATTAACTACAACCCAAAATAACAAAATCCAAAGAGTTCCTACACACATTTACAAACTTACAACAATAACAATATAGACATATATAAACTTCAAAACATAACTAAAATTGATTAATACAATAAATTTCAATAGATCGCGCAAGATTATAACTGTAACAACAAAACAAACAATATGTAAGAGATTCTGAGGACAACGGAGAATGATGCACCTAACCGAACTGGAGAACTGATAACTCAAACCCCCAGTGTGGGAACTCCATCCATCCCTTACCATACATCCAACAACTTCCAAGCCAAAGGTTCCGCATCCACAACCACACTATATACTCGCAACGGACAATCGTCCTTAACATTGCCTGGCTGACTAGAAAAGAAACATACCTTCGACTTTCCCCGACTATAATCCCGACTAATATGACCATCCTCCGCCCACTTAAAACATCAAGAAATAGGCACACGTCAAATACCCTAATAAATCTTACCACACTTCCCGCACAACCTGCGGGTCTCTCGATCTCCTTCCCAAAAGCCTACCGCCCGAGCCTTCTTGGTTATCGTTGCATTTGCATGAACCTGATCTTGCCTCCTTTTCCACTTCGGAGTCTCCAATTCAAGCTCTATCTCCTTATATGCCTCCACCAAACTGGAGAGAGTCTTAAGACTCGAAATACTCACGTACTTCCAGATCTCTATCATGAGCATGTCATGGCAAATAGTCATCCTCATTTCCACTAAATCTGCGTACAGATGACAAAACATCTCTCTCTCTCTCTCTCACTCACTCTCTAAACTTGGAAATGATCTCATAGACCAAATCTACAGTCTAGTCAAGTGCCAAAAAATCTCGTGCTAACTGTTCTACCTCAATCATTAGCACAAACTCCCCCTCATGAACTTAGTAACAAAATCCTCCCATGAAATGGACTCGACTGCATCTAATTCAAGGGTCTGGACCACCTCGCACCACTAATTCCTAGTTCAGACACACATAATACATGTCGCAAATCTAACCTTGACCTTCGCCGGACAGAAGTTAGCACGAAAAGCACTATCCACGCCGGTAACCTAACGCATACTAATAATCGACTGCTTGCTCCCAAAGAAATATGGGGCTCTAGGATTACTGAAAGACCAAGTAGCAGCATGAAGATCATCTGCGAGAGGTGCGGGAGACCCTGAGGAAGGAGAGACTTTATGCCAAGATCGCCAAGTGTGAGTTCTGGTAGCACGAAGTGCAATTATTAGGGCACATCGTCAACCAAAAGAGGATATTGGTCGACCTAGCCAAGATCAAGGTTGTGATGTGGTAGGAAGTTCTGAGTACCGCATCAAAGATTTGGAGTTTCTTAGGTCTTGTGGGGTATTATCGGAGATTTTTCCATGATTTCTAAATGATTGCAGGGTCATTGACTCATTTGACAAAAAAGAACGTGACCTTCTAGTGGGTGCTTGACCAGTAGTTGGATTTTGATACCCTGCGGACGAGAATGTGTGAGACCCTGATTCTCTCGCTCCCTAATGGCTTGGTTGATTTCGTGGTTTATTGTGATGTCTCTAATTCAGGTTTGGGACCAATTCTTATGCATAGGGGTGATGTGATTTCTGACTCCTCGAAGCAGCTGAAACCTCATGAGGTGAACTATCCTAGACATGATTTAGAGACACTATTTGTATGGGGTTCGATGCACTATCTACACCGACCATAAAGGTTTGAGCTATTTGATGGACCAGCCAAATCTGAATACGTGACATCAGAGATGGTTGGATGTGATAAAGGATTATGATTGCGAGATCCTGTACCACCCTATGAAGGCCAATGTGGTGGCTGATGATTTGAGCCGCAAGGCTGCGAGTTCATCCATCTGGGGTACCTGTTTCAGGATGACTGTCACTTCGCCTTTGATGGATTCAATCAAGAAGGCTTAGGTAGAGGGGTTGAAAAAGGAAAACTAGAAGACCGAGCGGATCAGAGGACATGTTCCCTTATTTGTTAAAGATTTTCGAGCGTTGTTAACTATGTGTGGTAGAGTCTGGGTTCCGCCATCGGGTGGGGAGAGGAAAAAAGTTTTAGAGGAGGAACACAAGTCAAGGTTTTGTAACGACCCACGGGCCACGAAGATGTACATAGATCTAAGGATAAGCTATTGGTGTCATGCATGAAGAGAGAAATAACTTGGTTTGTAGAGCGATGGTTGACTTGTAGGAAATTCAAGGCCGAACATGAGAGCCCCATAATAAGATGCAACCCTTACCCATTCCTATGTGGAAGTGGGAAGAGATTACTATGGATTTCATCACAAAATTGCCTAGGACGACGCACAATTTTGACTCCATCTTGTTCATTGTTGACAGGTTGACCAAGAGTACGCATTTCATGCTGATTTCCAAGAGTATATCCACAACGACATTAGCAGACATCTATGTTCGGGAGGTAGTAGTTCAGTATGTGGTGCCGGTATCGGTGATTTCGGACTGGGATGTTCGGTTCACCTCCCGATTTTGGAGAAAGTTCCATGAGGATTTAGGTACTCAGTTGCACTTTAGTACAACATACCACCCTCAGACCAATAGCCAGAGCGAGCAGAGGATTTAGATGCTAGAAGATATGCTCCAAGCTTCTGTGTTGGATTTTGAAAGGAGTTGGGATACATAACTTCCATTGGCTGAGTACTCGTACAACAATAGTTATCATGCCAGTATTGACCGACAACCATTTGATATGTTGTATGGAACAAAATGTAGGATTCTATTTTGCTGGGGGAGGTCGGGCATCGACTCATGGGTAGTACAGAGGTTGTACTCAAGACTACAGAGTTGATCCAACAAGTGTGTGATAGGTTGCAGGTCATGTAGAGTCGATAAAAGAGTCATGTTGATCGACGACGTTTGAATCTCAAGTTTCAGGTGGGAGACTTTGTGCTTCTTAAGGTGTCACCTTGGAAAGGTGTCATCTGATTCAGGAAGTAAGGCAAGTTGGGCCCCATATTCATTGGGCCTTTCGAGATTTCAGCCTGGGTGGGCAAGGTTGCATATCGGTTGGATTTGTCCGATGAGCTTAGCTAGATTCATAACAATTTCCATGTGTCTCAACTTCGGAAGTGTGTGGTTGATGAGTCTGCAGTCATTCCTCTGGATGACATTCAGGTTGATGATCCGTGAATTATGTAGAGAGGCCGATGGTGATTTTAGATTGACAGACGAAGGCTCTACGCGATAAGGAAGTGTCACTGGTTAAAATCAAGTGGTAGCAATGGAAGGGTTCAGAATGGACATAGGAGTCGGAGCCAGAGATGCGAGAGCACTACCCAGATTTATTCATGGTAGTAGACTTCGAGTGTGAAGTCTAGTTTAAGTGGGGGAGAGTTGTAACACCTAGAATTCAAGTATTCGTTTTAACATTTAAGTTATGTTTAATATTCAAGTTTAGTCCTTGGTAGCAAAAGCGTAAATTTGAAGTCCTCTGGAGTATGCAAGGCGTAGACCCTCATACACAGGGCATATTCTGGAGCGCCTTAGGATGATGCGCGTAAGTAGGTACGTAGGGCGTACGCAGCCATGGTGTAAACCTTAAATTTTAGGGCTTTGACCCTATTTAAACTCATTTATGGTCATGCACCTTCTTACCTTTAGCCTCCCTCCTCATTTTGAAATCCGAAAGAGTGCTTGTGCATTATGAAGCTTGTTGGGCCATTTTTTGGTTCCATATTGAACTTTTGGAGTAGAAGGAAGAGCATTGAAGTGGTGGTATTTTACTCAAGGCTTGGATCCAACATTTAGTCCTGGTGCACCTTGTGGAGGTAAAAACTTTCAAACTTGATGATGAAATCCCTTGGATCTAGTTATTGCTCAAGTTGTTTTCTTTTTTGGTCCCAAACATAGTCTTTGTGAGTAGAAGGTACTCCAAGGCATTTGAGTCCTCCTTTCAGAGGTTTTAGGGGGAGTTAAGTCATAAAGTTGGGTTGTTGGTCAGTAGTTTCCCTCCATGCAAGTGCTAGATGGTCTTAATGGGCTAAGAGACTAGGTTTTTGGTGTTAAGGACTTAAAGGTCGTGCTAGACCAAAAAGTTGGAAACTTTATGATTTAGAGCATCTTATGTGACCTAGATCAGAAGTTTGGATGTAGGTGCTTAATGGATTAAGCACTTATTTAGGAGGTTGGCAAGCAGCCTCATGCGTAGGGCGTACCTAAGGGTACAAGGTACGCCCCGCATACCGACTGAGTCAACCTGGTTAACCCGGTTGAATTGGACGTGGATTTTGACTAGAGTTTGACCTAGGGATATTTTATGTTTTTGAATGGTAGTCTGAGTTTTAGTTACTGTTGTTTGTAAAGCTGACCGATAATGACGATTTGGAGCAACGTGTTAGTTCAACTTTCGTCTATCTGTGAGGTGAGTCTTCCTACCACTTTAAGTGGGCTGAAGACACCATGACCGATCTACTATATCGTATGAGTAGAACTATATGTTATTGTTTGATTATGTTTGTATGATTGCATGGTTTATGTATTGAGCTATATGGGCTCGGAGTCATGACGAACTTGGGGTTGATACAAACCTGGGGGTTGATTCGAAGCCGTCATAACTATATATTGTTATTTTCGGTTGATACTGATCTGGGGGTTGATACGGACCTAATACAACCATGTTTTGTTATATGATATGTTTGTTTTATGTGGTAATTTGGGAAGCTCACTAAGCTTTATACTTACAGTTTATATCTATGGTTTCAGGTACTTCCACTTCAAAAGGGAAGGGCTCAGTGTGATGGCAACGCATCCTCCCCACATGATTTCCACACTTGATATATTTTACTCTGGCGTTTTAGATTATTGTAATGAATGATGGATTTTGATACAATTAACGAATGAAAACTAATCGTTTTTAAATGAAATTTTTAGTACTATTTTTGGGTCGTTACAGGGTGATCTAACCAGACAAATGCTCACTTTTGAAGCTCGAAGTCTCTGAATTTATGAAGTCGCAAACAACCTCCTCACTCAGCTATGAATCATCAACACAAAAGATCGCAATCTTGAATCTGAAAGATAACGGAAACAAATCAAAATCAATGCACAATGCAACCCATACTAGTCATTTCCTCATCATTACACATGGTTTCATATTATATTTTTATGCTCAAGTTCCTTACTTTATGTAGTATATAATGCAATGTAATTATACTAGTGATAATGTCAATTTTTCCAAGTTCATACTCTTGTATGCAAGTAAGATCACTTTTTCTCTTTATAAATGTCTCATAATCAACAAGTTAATGTTAAATTTAATTAATTTCAAGAGGTTAAGTCACTCTTTTTTACCCACATTCAATCTTACTTTCATACTTTCAATCAATACTTTCTGCAGAGAAATACAATCAATGTTTTTCGATGATTCACTTGTGGCGTTACATGGACAACTAGATTTTTAGGTTTTGATTTATTATATTTTTTTCTCTAATTTTTGGTGGAGTATTTTTTGATGTTTCGATAAACCCGATCTTTTTAGAATTTGTATTTTGTAAATTTGTTTTTTTTTTGGTTTTTTTATAATTAAGATGGTTTCAATATTCAAAGATCAAATGTTAAATTGTGCAAAGCTATTTGCGACATTTTTTTGGGTGAAAGTAACATACAAAAAAATAGTTTTCTTGAAAAAACTTAGACGATAACATAGATGTGTCGTTGGATTTGGAGGCTGTTGGTTCTAAAATATGGTTTATACTTTTCTTTTCTAGGTAATTCGGGTTTCAGTCCAAGTGGTGTGTGCGGTTAAATGTATTCACAACCCAATAGGTGTTTACGGCTGTGAACCTGTTCACGACCCAGCCTTATATATATATATATATATATATATATATATATATATATATATATATATATATATATATATATATATATATATATATATATATATATATATATAGGTGTTAGATGGTAGATTGTGAGAGTGTACGCCTAGACAAGGAGCTTAAGTGTGTGTACTCTAAGGTGTTCTAGAGAAAGAAAGTAGAGAGTGGTGCTAAGTGTGTGTGAATCTTATAAGGAACTTCATTCTAAGCATCAAATCATAGAAGATTCATCTTATTCTTCTTCTCCTTCTTCTCTATTTTCATCTTGCATCATCCAATTGATTGGGATTCTACACCATCAATTGGATCTGATTGATACGTCAAGCGAATTTGGGACTTACAGTTGGTATTAGAGCTTGGATTGTATCAATCAATTTGGCAGATCTGGAGCGTATTTGATATGTTGGTATCAAACCTTGGAATGTATCAATCAATTTGGCAGATATGGAGTGTATTTGATCTTTTATTGAAGGATTTTTGCATTTTTGGATAGTTCATGGCAAAATAGTTGGGGTTTGTTCTTTGTGTTTTTCATAAAATCGAGTTTTTGATTGAGTTTTGGAGCAAAAAGTGGTAAAACACGCTGTTTTTTTCGCGATACAAAGAAGCTTTCACGGCCACTCAAGCAGTGTTCACGATCGAACCCGGGTCCCCTGCCCTCTAAGTCCAATGCCGCTTCTAGTTGATCTAGCTTGCCACATGTTCCATTACTTCCAGATTTAATTCAAAAGGAGTCGTTATCTCGGTTCTTAATTTCGCAATTTTGACAAATTTTGCCCAAAAATCAATTTTTAAAATTTTAAAAGTTCACTTTCAACCCATAGTTTTTAACTTTTTTAAGTTTTGACTTTATAAATTGACTTTGGACTTAAAATTTTGACTTTGACTTTCAAGTTTGACCTTTAACTTTAAACTTTGACTTTTTCTTTTAACTTTCAAAATTTCAAATTTAGCTTTTCGGTTTGACTTTGAAGTTTGACTTTTAAGTTTGATTTTTTTCAATTTGAATTTTAAGGTTGACTTTTTAGTTTTTAAGTGAAAGGGAATGTTTGATAAAAATGAGCTCTGCATCCCTCCCGATCAATGAAGTTTCATGCTCTCAATCTTGTGCAACTTCGATTAAGTTTCTTCGTGAACAAATAGATTTACTAAAGAGGGAGAACGAGGACCTTGAATAGGAGGGGTACCAACTTAGGAAAGGCCAGAAACCATTGAAAGAACAACTAGAGGCCAAGACCAAGGACTTCTGAAAACTACCAGAAGAATACAGTAACAAGTTTGTCAAATATAGATATCTTTAGAAAGACCTTGCCACTGTGACTGCCGAACTTGATGCATTAAAAGCCAAATATAAAGATGTTGAATTCAACTTTAAGAAATTTGATGTGTCAAGTGAGGTAGTTGCATTGATCATTGCAAAACAATTAACATTTAAAGATAATCAAACCAAGGGTCTAGGGTATCACTGTAACAACGTAAAATTCCAATTAAATTTTTAATTTTTAAAACCACCAAATGTATATCATGTCATAATTTCAAACCAAGATCTCTCAAATGTGAACTCCATCGGTGTGAGTGTGTACGAGTCAAGCCTTCCCACGGTCCTCGCTGGTACCTGAGACATCAAACACAACAACTATAAGCATAATGCTTAGTGAGTTCCCCAAAATACCACATACCACAACTACGCCACTCGAGGCTAAACCCGACCCTCTGGTCAAGATGTCTCAGCGGGACCCTCCAGTCCCGCAGCTCGTCGGACCCTCTGGACCAGTCATAGCTCATTGGGCCCTCTGGCCCGTACTGAATCGTTGGACCCTCCGGTCCGGTCCATATAGTCATACAGCATACAAATAACACAGCATACAATCTCATAAATAGCACATAAGACCCTCTGGCCAAACCAGAATACCACTCAAGGTAACGTATAGTGAGAAGACTCACCTCGTGGAAAGTATAAGATCTCGCGTACTCGCTATCTCTAAAACCCAACGACGACTCTACCTCGCCTAATCATAAAAAAATATCATTTAATAATCAAGACTTCCACAACTAAACTTTAACACTTATCATCATCCTCAGAGGGTAAAAGACCATTTTACCCCTCCTTGACCCAAAGTCTTCATGTTGACCAAAACCCTAAAAAGTCAACAAAAGTCAACCCTACGAGTACGCGGGGCGTACTGCTTGATGTACGCAGGGCGTACATCGCCAACCCATGGATCGGGGTCTCCACTCAGTACGCTGCGCGTACTGGAAGTTATGCCTAGCGTAACCATCAGACTTTAGCATACATCATTTCTGGTCTTAATCGGTTAAGCCATTACTCCAACTTCTAGATCCGGCTCAGTTTATGCGTCTATACCCATAAAGTCGAGACCTTTAAGCCTTGGCATGGCTGTAAAGGCTCCAACACTTCATAACATCACTCTATTCCAACTCAAGGACCTAGATCTCATGCATGGTGCAATGTTCACGACCAAGATTGCATTTTTATGAGTCTACAACTCAAATAGACTAGAAATACGAAGGATCTAAGCTTATGGAGACCATTTGCTCAAAAGTCTCCACCTTTGGGACTAAAACCCTAGAAAATGGTACATGAAGCATATTACCAGAACTATAGAACAAGATCCGAGCTTTTTACCTTGAAATGAAGCCTCAACCTTTGCTAATCTCAGATCTACACTTGAGTACCACTTCTAGCCTTCCCCAATGAGCTCCTCTTCTCCTTTGCTACCTAGAAATGGCACCACCAAGCTTAGAATACTCACAAATGGCCTAAGAACGGTTGCACGCTCTCTTTAGGGTTTCTTTCTGAGGGATGGTGGCTGAGAAGTCGAGCCACACATTCCTTTTATAGCCCTACAAATGAATTAGGGTTTTTAGGTCTGGACCGGTTACGCCCCGCGTAACCTTGGGTACGCCCAACATACCTGAGGGTGAACGCGTCCAAATGAAGCGCACGAGTACGCGCAGCGTACCTCTTGTACGCCCAACGTACTCAAAAATCATGCAACCCTAAAAAGAGAACATAACAAAGATGAAGGGATAAATAGAAGGGTACCTGGTTTTCGGGCTGTTACAATTCTCTCCCACTAGAACCAGACTTCGTCCCCGAAGTCTCATACCGAAAACAACTCCGGATACTGATCCCATATCTCAGCCTCGGGCTCCCATGTCAGCTCGGCCCCTTCCGATGTTGCCACTGCACTTGTACCAAGGGTACTTCCTTGTTCCTCAGAACCTTAACCCTTCGATCCTTGATCGCCACTGGCCTCTCCACATAATTCAGGCCTGCATCCACCTGAATATCATCCAAAGGCACCATGGCCGACTCGTCGGCAATGCATTTCCTCAACTGAGAAACATGAAAGGTGTCGTGGATCTGTCCCAATTCAGCAGGTAGGTCCAACCGGTAGGCTACTCTGCCTACACTAGCAATTACCCTGAAGGGTCCAATGTATTGGGGTCCCAACTTGCCCCTCTTCCTGAATCGTATCACTCCTTTCCAAGGAGAGACCTTTAGGAGCACAAGGTCACCAACCTGAAACTCGAGCTCGGACCGACGCATGTCCGCATAACTCTTCTGGCGACTCTGCGCGGTCAACAATCTCTGCCTGACCTGCTGTATCTGCTCGGTCGTCTGGAGTACAATCTCTGTGCTACCCATTACCCGTTGCCCCACCTCTCCCCAGCAGATGGGGGTGCGACACCTCCTCCCATACAATAGCTCAAAAGGTGGCATACCAATGCTCGAATGATGGCTTTTGTTGTACGAAAACTCTGCCAAGGGTAGATAGGTGTCCCAACTCCCTCCAAAATCCAAAACACATGCTCGGAGAATATCCTCAAGCGTCTGAATCATCCGCTCGCTCTGTCCGTCCGTCTGCGGGTGGTATGTGGTACTGAAATGCAGCCTCGTACCTAACTCCTCGTGGAACTTCTTCCAAAATCTGGAAGTAAATCGCACATCTCGATCTGAAACGATCGAAAACGGAACCCCATGTCGCGATACCACCTCCCTCACATACAACTCTGCCAACCTCTCAGCAGAAGAGCTCTCACTGATAGCATGAAAATGAGCGCTCTTCGTCAACCTGTCCACAATCACCCAAATTGCATCGACTCCTCTCACAGTCCTTGGCAATTTGGTGATAAAATCCATGGTAATCTGTTCCCACTTCCACTCGGGAATCTCCAACGGCTGCAGCTTACCATGCGGATGCTGGTACTCGGCCTTAACTTGGCGACAAGTTAGGCACCTCTCGACGAACCAAGCAACATCCCTCTTCATACAGGGCCACCAATACTCCTTCTTTAGGTCCAAATACATCTTGGTAGCCCCGGGATGGATCGAGAACTTCGATCGATGCGCCTCCTCCATCAAAATGGTACGTGTCCCGCCCACAAACGGTACCCAAATCCGACCCTGAAACGTCATAAGCCCCCGACTATCGGTAACGATTTCCGACACCTGCCCAACGACCCGCTCCCGCTTTCGGTTCTCTGGTCTCCCAGCCTCAGCTTGGGCCCCTCGAATGGTGTCCAATACCGGAGTCATCACCGTCAACCTCATACAAATGTCTCGTATCGGGGCGCTCTCCGACCTACGGCTTAGAGCGTCGGCTACGACATTAGCCTTGCCCGGGTGGTACAGGATCTCACAATCATAATCCTTCACCACATCCAACCATCTCCTCTGGCGCATATTCAGGTTTGGCTGATCCATCAAGTACTTTAAGCTCTTGTGGTCAGTGTGTATCGTACACCGAACCCCATACAAATAGTGACGCCAGATCTTGAGGGCAAACACTACAGCCCCCAACTCCAAATCGTGGGTGGGATATCTCGTCTCATGAGGCTTCAACTGCCTCGATGCATACGCGATCACATGCCCTCTCTGCATCAACACCGCTCCCATCCCCAATATCAAAGCATCACAATACACCACGAAATCCTCCATCCCTTCTGGTAGTGCGAGTATAGGAGCTTCGCACAATCTCTGACGAAGGGTCTCAAACGAGGTTTGCTGCTCCGGACCCCATGAGAAAGTAACACCCTTCCGGGTCAACTTGGTAAGTGGCACGACGATCTTGGAGAAATCTCTGATAAATCTCCTATAGTAGCCTGCCAGCCCTAGAAAGCTCCTGATCTCCGTAGGTGACCTCGGCACCTCCCAACTCATCACAGCCTCAATCTTGGCTGGGTCAACCAATATCCCGTTCTGGTTAACAAGATGCCCTAAAAACTGGACTTCCCGTAACCAGAAATTGCACTTGGAGAATTTGGCAAGGAGCCTCTCAGATCTTAGAATTCCGAGGAGCTCCCTCAAATGTTCCGCATGCTGCTCTCTGGTCCTCGAATACACCAGGATGTCATCAATGAAAACAATCACCGAACGATCCAACATCGGCCTACACACCCTGTTCATGAGATCCATGAACGCCGCTGGTGCATTGGTAAGCCCGAATGGCATCACCACGAACTCGTAATGCCCGTAACGAGTCCTAAACTCCGTCTTCTGGATATCCTCATCCCGAACTCTCATCTGGTGATATCCCGATCTCAAGTCAATCTTGGAGAACCAAGACGCCCCCTGCAACTGATCGAATAGATCGTCGATCCTTGGTAACGGATAACGGTTCTTGACCGTCAACTTGTTCAACTCCCGGTAATCAATGCACATCCGGTGTGAACCATCCTTTTTCTTGACAAAAAGGATCGGTGCTCCCCAGGGAGAGCTACTGGGACGGATGAACCCTTTCCCCAACAGCTCTTGCAGCTGTGAGGATAACTCCTGCATCTCTGGCGGTGCTAGCCGATACGGCGCCTTGGCGATAGGCGCAGCCCTGGGAACCAAATCGATACGAAAATCCACCTGCCTCTCGGGAGGCACACCCGGCAACTCCTCGGGAAACACGTCCGGGAACTCACGCACTATCGGCACCTCATCCACTGAACTTGGCCTCCTAGCGGCCTCTCGCACATCTGTCACATAGGCTACGAACCCCTTGTAGCCCTGCTGCAAACTCCGCCTCGCTCTAGCGGCCGAACAGAAAACCGAACCACCACGAGTCCCCTCGCTGTAAACCGTCAGTGCTCCCCCATTAGGATCTCGGATCGTCACCAATTGACGCTCGCAATCTATGAAAGCCCCAAAACGGCTCAACCAATCCATTCCTACTATGACACAAACATCCCCCATAGCGATCAGAATCAAATCAATCGGGAACTCCACCCCGAAGATCTCTAGCATGCATCTACGTATCACCTCGGTAGCACATACCTCACGCTCATCTGTTATGGAAACCCACAGAGGTCGACTCAACGCCTCCCTCGGAATACTAATGTGCCGACTAAAAGCCAAAGATATGAAAGACCGACTTGCACCCGAGTCGAATAAAACCAATGCAGGTACAGAACTCACAAGAAAAGTACCTACACATAACATATAGCAATTAAAATAGCATAAACTCAACACAAAATAGATAAAGATTACATACCCGCCACGACGTCAGGTGCTGCGCGGACCTCCTCCGCAGTCAGCTGGAAGGCTCTCCCCCTAGCCTTCGGTGTTTCGGCCTTCACTGGCCGGGGCTCAGCAGCTCGAACCGCAGGTGCAGATCCCTGCGCTGACCTCTGAAGCTGGGGGCACTCGGCCTTCCGATGGCCGGTCTGGTTGCAATGGAAGCAAAACGAGAACCCCTTCGGACAGTCCCTCGCAAAATGTCCTTCCTTCCCGCATTTGTAGCATACCCCAGTCTTGCACGACCAATCATGGCTCTTTCCGCACTTCCCACAAGTGTGGCCCCTCGAACTGCCCATCCTCGAATCAGCGGGCTTTGCCCGCTTGGCGGCCGGCTGCGACTGCGCCGGTCGTCGATCACCCCTCTGCAACTCAGTCTCCTCCCTCGCCTGTGTCTCAAGGTCAATCTCCCTCTTCCTGGCATTTTCCTGGAGCTCGGCAAATGTCTGGTAAGTCGAGTTCGCCACGAACTCACAGATGTCCCTCCTCAAAATACTCAGATAACGGCTCATGCGAGCCTGCTTAGTGGACACCAACTCCGGGAAAAACAACGCCCGCTCATGAAACATCCTCGTAATCACTGTCACCGACTTTGTCCCCTGCTTGAGGGTCAGAAACTCCTGAGCTAAACGTTCCCTCTCCACCTGGGGAACATACTCGTCACGAAACATCGCAGTAAACCTCTCCCAGGTCAGTGCAGTCAGCTCAACTATAGAATAGCTCGCGGTCACGAATTTCCACCACTCCGTCGCCCCCAAGTGAAGCTGGTTGAGTGTGAATCGCACCCTCAAGTGCTCCGGACACGAGCACGTATAGAAACACCCCTCCATGTCTGAGATCCACCTCATAGCGGCGATCGGGTCCTGCGTCCCATCGAACTCTGGTGGTTTCGTGTTGATGAACTCTCGGTACAGCAACGAATCACCACCCTGGGGTCTTGCAGCAGTAACAACTTCTGTGGCTGCAGCAACAACATCATCAGTCAAGGCAGCATAACGATCGTCAAATGTCTCGATTAGTGTGGTCTTAATAGACCCAAACATCTCCGGAATCTCGGCTCTGATGGCAGCAGCCACCTCCTCATGGATGATCCGACGGATCTCCTCGTCGCTCACCCCACTGCTCTCGGGGTTATGGCGTGTCCCGAGCATGATCAACCTCTGAAACACAACATAAGAAATATCAGGGATACTCTCGAGTATTTCTTACGCTCGATAACTCAAACATCCTCACTCCTGGTACCCCCAAGGATTCTTACTTGGACTGCGCACCAATCCGGTGTTTTCAATAGTACGGAACCAATACTATTATCCACATCGAATCAATATACAATCCAAGTCCTCCTCCTAGGATCCCAAGTCGTAAATACTCTACTCTCGCTACGCATTGGCTACCCTCAGTAGACCTAACATGAGCTCCTCACTGCTACCTACTCACTCTCAAAGTATCTCACAGCAGCAGTAATCTCCTAGGCTAAGGCATCACAAATCAGGCCACTCTAGTCCTTATAGGAATACCTAGCCTCTCTATCATGCATAAAATAATATCTCATAACTCATAACATATAATGTAAGGGTATTTTGGGGATTCACCGTTCGGGCGCTGGTTGACCGTACACACCATCCACTCTGCTCGTTTCCAAAACTTCTTTTTCTTTTTAGAAAATTTGCAGTTTTGGTTGTAAAATTTCTCAAATCCTCGGTTTGAGTTCAAATACGCCCGAAGGTGCATCCGAATCCCTCAAACCAAGGCTCTGATACCAACTTGTAACAACGTAAAATTCCAACTAAATTTTTAATTTTTAAAACCACCAAATGTATATCATATCATAATTTAAAATCCGAAACAATAGTGTTTTCAAAACAAATTCCCAAGATCTCTCAAATGTGAACTCCATCGGTGTGAGTGTGTACGAGTCAAGCCGTCGCCTTCCCACGGTCCTCGCTGGTACCTGAGACATCAAACACAAGAACTGTAAGCATAATGCTTAGTGAGTTCCCCAAAATACCACATACCACAACTACGCCACTCGAGGCTAAACCCGACCCTCTGGTCAAGATGTCTCAGCGGGACCCTCCAGTCCCGCAGCTCGTCGGACCCTCTGGTCTAGTCATAGCTCATTGGGCCCTCTGGCCCGTTCTGAATCGTTGGACCCTCCGATCCGGTCCATATAGTCATACAGCATACAAATAACACATAGCATACAATCTCATAAATAGCACATAAGACCCTCAGGCCAAACCAGAATACCACTCAAGGTAGCGTACAGTGAGAAGACTCACCTTGTGGAAAGTCTAAGATCTCGCGTACTCGCTATCTCTAAAACCCAACGACGACTCTACCTCGCCTAATCATAAAAAAATATCATTTAATAATCAATACTTCCACAACTAAACTTTAACCCTTATCATCATCCTCAGAGGGTAAAAGACCATTTTACCCTTCCTTGACCCAAAGTCTTCATGTTGATCAATACCCTAAAAAGTCAACAAAAGTCAACCCTACGAGTACGCGGGGCGTACTGCTTGATGTACGCGGGGCGTACATCGCCAACCCATGGATCGGGGTCTCCACCCAGTACGCTGCGCGTACTGGAAGTTACGCCCAACGTAACCATCAGACTTTAGCATACATCATTTCTGGTCTTAATCGGTTAAGCCATTACTCCAACTTCTAGATCCGGCTCAGTTTATGCGTCTATACCCATAAAGTCAAGACCTTTAAGCCTTGGCATGGCTGTAAAGGCTCCAACACTTCATAACATCACTCTATTCCAACTCAAGGACCTAGATCTCATGCATGGTGCAATGTTCACGACCAAGATTGCATTTTTATGAGTCTACAACTCAAATAGACCAGAAATACGAAGGATCTAAGCTTATGGAGACCATTTGCTCAAAAGTCTCCACCTTTGGGACTAAAACCCTAGAAAATGGTACATGAAGCATATTACCAGAACTATAGAACAAAATCCGAGCTTTTTACCTTGAAATGAAGCCTCAACCTTTGCTAAGCTCAGATCTACACTTGAGTACCACTTCTAGCCTTCCCCAATGAGCTCCTCTTCTCCTTTGCTACCTAGAAATGGCACCACCAAGCTTAGAATACTCAAAAATGGCCTAAGAACGGTTGCACACTCTCTTTAGGGTTTCTTTCTGAGGGATGGTGGCTGTGAAGTCGAGCCACACATTCCTTTTATAGCCCTCCAAATGAATTATGGTTTTTAGGTCTAGACCGGTTACGCCCCGCGTAACCTTGGGTACGCCCAGCGTACCTTAGGGTGAACGCGTCCAAATGAAGCGCACGAGTACGCGCAGCGTACCTCTTGTACGCCCAGCGTACTCGCAAATCATGCAACCCTAAAAAGAGAACATAACAAAGATGAAGGGATAAATAGAAGGGTACCTGGTTTTCGGGCTGTTACAATCACAGTGTACCACCTCCCTTTAATGACAACTATAACCCACCCCATGAGACCAACGAGGAAGAGACACCTGCTCATTTTGGCCCACTCCCTGAACCAGCCCTAGCTTCAGTTAAGACTGAACAATCAGGGCCAACTGAGGGTGTTGAGGTGAAGAATACTGATGTTTCTACTTCTTGTGTAGGTAAAGAAGTGGAAGAAGAGAACAAGGAGAACACTATTGAACAAACGAATGACTCCTTGAACTTTGAATCTGTTGCTTCTAATTTTTTTTGTACTAACAAACCTGTTGTTGAGAAATACATGCCACCAAAAAAGCGAAACCGACGGCTTGCCATATGTGTGCATGTGGGTACAATCAGAGACGAGGCAAGGGTACGCCACCAGGGGCAATAAAAAACAACTTCTCAGTGAATAAAAAGACATGTTTTCACTGTGGAACACCTGGACACATTGCTAGAAATTGTCTTAATCGTGCATACGTTCCCTTCTAGACACAAGGCTAGCAGAATGTGCAAAGTGGGAGATTCTCCAAAAGAAATCGTTCGATGTCACAATCGCACAATGGTGACTGGAACGCGCAAAAGGCCAAGAATCAAAATCCAAAGGTCAAGAAGGGTATGCCGGCCAAGAAATTCCAATCAAGACATGTTCAACTGAAATCAAGATCAGTCATATCAAAGTCATGTCGGAAGCCGACTTCAAGTTCAAAAGCAAGTATTGAGGCACCCATCCGATCGAACAAAAAATGGGTTAAACCCAAGTACAGATGGGTACCAAAGGTTCAATCTCCCAAATCACCTAATGACTATAATATTTCTTCATCTTCTGTTTATAATAAGCAGGATATGTCATGGGAGAGAGTTCTTTGCAAAGATGACAAAGGTCAACACAGCTTCAAAATGCACTGGGTTCCAAAGACTAACTGATCCCGCTCTGTGTTGGAGCAGCTATGGAGGCATATCACCAGACTTCGGTTTGTTAGTAGTGGCTATTCCAGGAACATGATAGGAGGCATCTATCAACTGTACAACACTCAGAACTTCAATTGAGAGTATGTGTCCTTTGTTGGAAAGTAAGAAAGGAGAGGATCACACGTGGGGTTTTGTGCTTAACGATGTGAATAATTTTTGGATCTATTTTGAGATTATGTGTGCTGTTCTCAGACCTTCTTGATGCAAGTTCAATCAGTGACTTACAGTTTGAGTTTTCTTCTCGATACTCCTAAGTTTATCATAAACTGATTCATTTTGAAGACAATTTTTTTCTTTCTTATAGTTTTTCTTTAGTAGGTTTCCTTTGGGAAGTGATACCAAGAGAGTGATAACGGGCAGTCTAAACATGTGTGAGGGACTGAATCTGAATTATCCAGACTTTGTGTTCAATGTGCTGGTAGGCACAAAGGATTTGACAGTATGGATTTAGATAGGATTATTTGGACTGAACATACGACGCTCAGGTAGACTGAGAAGTGAGATACACGCGGGAACCCACGGGATACATTAAATTAATACGCATCTAGAACAGTGGTTCAACTTTTCCTTGATGTACGGACTTATGTCCTTAATTCTGGTTCTAACAGGGTAATTGGGTGGTTTTGGTAAAGTAGGCTTGTAGGAAATTATTTTCTTGCTTTTTATTTGTCAGTCATATGTTGCTTCCTCTGCATGATTAGAAGAGATCCAACCTAGATTGTAACATATGTAACTCTAATTCTATGCAACTCCTTTTCTATGAAAATCTTTCTATCTTCTAGCCATATGTTGTTCCCTCTGTGTGATCGGAAGATCCGAACTGGGACACAACATATGCAACATTCTACCTCTCAATCCCTCTATCTCTATTAGTCATATGTTGTCCCCTCTATGTGATTGAAAGAGATCTGACCTGGGACACAACATATGCACCTATTTCTAAATCTGACTTCCTCCTTAATAATTGTATATTCACCTAAAGTAAGAAGTTCTTGATAATATGGGAATATCGGGAAGTAGGGAACACGTTCTAGTGCAACTAAAATTGAACCATTTAAAGGTAGTCTGTAGATCTCGCTGCTTAATTTAATAGAACAACAATACCCGTGGTCGTCCTCAACTAAATGGTTTATTTAGAAAAGTTTGTCAATATTCTTAGTGTTTGAGTGTACCACAATACCAGCAATTGACCAAAATCTATTCATCAAGGTAAAGGTACTGATAAACAAACATAAGATTTTCTCACAACTTTGATCCTAATTATTTTTGTTTTTGTTAAATTTGTTCATAGTTTTCCTCTATTCACAAATTTAGGGGGAGAATTAAAAAAATTCAAAAATCAAAAAATTAAAAATCCAAAAATAGTGTTATTTCTGTTTTATTTCTTATTCAGAAAAATCAAAAAAATCCAAAAATATTTTTGTTCTGTTTTATCTTTTTTTTAAGAAATTTAAAAAAAAGTCCGAAAATATTATGTGCTAAGTTTTCTTTTAGTTTTTTTTTGTCTTGAAAAGTGAATTCAGATATATATGAGACTCATGGAGACTGTATCGAGATTTTCTGAGCCAAGGCTTCATCCATGATCATCGAAGAATTCTCATTCGAAGGAACAAGAAACGAAGACTATTCTTTCAACATTCAATCTTTCAACCCCAGAAGCAATGTGAAGCTGACTTGAATATTATGTGACAGATTGCATTGAAGCCTCCTCAATCAATTTGTTGCTACTCATGAACCTGCTGAAGTGATCCAGAAGATTAACTCTCTCTGTTGTTCTCTCTGAAGATTCTCCAGCTGAAAACGCCATTTTTCAAGAATCTTTACATGAAGCCTCAACACCCAATGTGCGTTCAGAGTCAAATTTTGAATAAAAGCCCAACTGCTCAAGATGAAGTCATTTATTGAAGATTCATCAAGTTCATCTTGAAGCTGTATGAAGAAATCGAAGATAAACGTTGAAGCCAAGCTCCCAATGAAGATTGACAAGAAAATCCAGCTACATTTTTAGGGGGAGTTTGTTGGGTTAATTAGAAAAGAAAGCTATTAAATAACGGGGGGACTTTTGGGTCGAAAATATGGTTTATTGTAACACCCGGATTCCCAGGTATATTAATTATTCCTTTTATTTTTCGAGGTTGAGAGGGGACTCGGCGAGTTGGTGCTTAGACTCGCCGATTATGGTCGCGGATTCTTATCCGGGTTCACAGCTGGACTCAACGAGTTCATGAGTGGACTCGACGAGTCCACGCTATTTAATGAAACCCTAATTTCCTGGGTTTGGGACCTATTTAAAGGCCCTTAGGGCCATCATTTGCGGCTACCAAACCCCAGAGAGAAACCCTAAGAGATCTAGAGCGTTTGTGAGGAAGGAGAGTCCATTCTTGATCTTTTGTTGGTGTATTTGCAAGAAAGAGGTGACCAAAGCAAGAGGAGGCTAAAGGAGGTGCGATTTTGGTGACTTCAGAGTTCATAGACTTAATATTGAGGTATTTATTCGGACCTTCTTTAGATTTGGTGTTGATTCTTAGAGTTAGGGTTTTCTAACCCCTTTAGAGGATGGATAGGTGGAGCAATTGGTCTCTTCTCGAGTTTATGCTTTGGATCTGGACCCAAAGATGTCCAGAGACCTTAACCCTTGGAGCTTTATGAGTTATTTTGGGAGCCATGAGCTTAGGATGTTATTTTTGGGGCTAAATCACCAAGTTAGACCATGTAGATGTTATATGAGTGTCAAGGTCTGAACTTTACGTGATTATCATGATTGGGAAGGTCAGATCTATGGATTGATGAAACAGATCTGACCTCAGGAGGTCTATAGAGTTTGCGCATGGCATGAACTTGCCGAGTCCAAAGATCAGACTCGGCGAGTAGGGTGAGGGTTTCCAGTAAATCACTCAGTAAGTGGACTTGCCGAGTTGGGAAATAACTCAGTGAGTCAGAGAGAGAGAGAGAGAGAGAGAGTCAGGGGACTGGAGTTCAAGGTGGAACTCACCGAGTTGTTCTTGAGACTTGGCGAGTTGAGTCGCGGTGGCCCCGCGATTCATGCCAGGTGTGACTCGTCGAGTAAGGGGAGGAACTCGATGTGCCAAGCGGGACTAAAAGAGTTAGTAGACACGTGTAGACTCGCCGAGTCGCCCAAGTGCACTCGACGAGTCAGGTCAAAGTTTGACCGTTGACTTTTGTTGACTTTTAGGGTTTGGTCAACAATGTGTCCTTTGAGCTGATAGAGGGGTAAAATGGTCTGTCACCTATAGAGGGTATAGTCTAGTCCCGAGAGTTGTATTTATGAAAATATTTACTTTGTGTGATTAGGCGGAGGCTAGATCATATTTCTACCGAGTCAGAGAAATACCGAGACATCTGAGGTGAGTCTTCTCACTATACTTTACCTAGTGTGGTAACAGAGTTATGTGAAAAAGTATTCTAGAGTTATATGCCAGTGTATTTGCATGATATTATGTGTTGTGATTTATTGTGATATGTGATATGCATGATTCAGAGTTTACAGAGTTAGGACCAGTGGCCAGTGGGTCCATAGAGTTGTGGGACCATGAGGGTCCCACAAAGATATTTGACCAGAGGGTCAATAGAGTTACAGCCTTGAGTGGATGATATGTGTTTATGTGGTATTTTGGGGAACTCACTAAGCATTTATGCTTATAGTGTTATGTGTGGTGTTTCAGGTACCAGTGATGATCGCGAGAGGGCGCCGACATGACTCGTACACACGTACACTAGAGTTCATAGGTTTTGATCTTGGGGTTTTGTATTAAGATAATGATGATACCATGTTTTAAAATGTGGATGTGAATTAAAATATATGATTTTTAAAATGCGAAAAATTGTTTGAATTTTTACGGTGTTACAAGTTGGTATCAAAGCCTTGGTTTGAGGGATCCGGATGCATCTTCGGGCGTATCTGAACTCAAACTGAGGATTTGAGAAGAATTTTGATAATAAAGTAAAATTTTTGAAAAGAGTAAAAGGAGTTTTGAGACAAACAGAGCAGAGCCGTGTGTACGATCAGCCAGCACCCGAACGGTGATTTCCTAAAATACCCCTTACAAGAAGTGCTATCAGATATGTTATGTTATGTTATGAAAAATTAAGATATGCATGCTAGAGTAGACTAGGTATTCTTATTAGGACTAGAGTGGCCTGATATATGATGCCTTAGTCTAGGGGCTTTTGCTGCTAAAAATGTTTGAGAGTGTTTAGATAGCAGCGAGGTGCTTATGAGATATCTGCTTGTTAGTAGCACATGATTAAGAGAGTAGAGTGCTTGGAAATTTGGGACTCTGGGGAGGAGGACTTGGAGTGAATGCTGAGTCGGTGTGGTCGGTAGTATTGGGCCCGTACTACCGAAGGCACCGGGCCAGTGCGCAACCCAAGTAAGATTCCTTAGGGTACCAGGAACCAAGTTGGATTGGGGGTATCGAGTGTGTGCACGCTCGAGCGAATCTTTGATATTTTGTGTGTTGTATTTCAGAGAGGTATCATGGTGGGAATGCGCCACAGACCAGGGACTAGTGGAGGGGGTGTGAGTGACGAGGAGCTCCTCCAGATGATTCTTGATGAGGTGGCTGCTGCCATCCGCGCTGAGATTCTAGAGATGTTCGGGTCTATCAAGACCACCCTGATAGAGACATTTGACGAGTGATACACTGCTCTTTTTGATGTTGTTGTTGCTGCGGCCACTGCCGCTGTAGCTGCGACTAGACCGCAGGGTGGTGATGCGTTGCTGTTCCGGGAGATCAGCAACACAAAACCACCAGATTTTGATGGGACCCAGGACCCGATTGTAGCGATGAGGTGGATTTCAAACATTGAGGGGTGTTTCTTTACTTGCTCATCTCCTGAGCATTTGAGAGTCCGACTTACGCTGAACCAGCTTCGCTTGGGAGCGAAGGACTGGTGGAAGTTTGTGACGGCGCACTATACGCCTGTTGAGCTTGCTGTAGTGACCTGGGAGAGGTTCAATGCTATGTTTCGAGACAAGTATGTTCCCCAGGTGGAGAGGGAGCGTTTGGCTTAGGAGTTTTTGACCCTCAAGCAGGGTACTGAGTCTGTCACAGTTATTACGAGGATGTTCAATGAGCGGGTGATGTTCTGCCCAGAGCACGTGTCCTCCGAGCAGGCACGTCTAAGCCGATATATGAGCATTTTGAGGAGGGATATACGGGAGTTCGTGGCGAAATCAACATACCAGACATTTGCTGAGCTTCAGGAAAATGCCCGGAAGAGGGAGATAGAGCTGGAGACTCAGGCTAGGGAGGAGGCTGAGTCTCAGGGGAGGGATCGCCGACCGACACAGTCTCAGCCGGCAGCCAAGTGGGCCAAGCCCGCTGATTCGAGATCTGGGGGTCAGAAGGGCCGCACTGGTAGTAAGTGCGTTAAGAGCCACGATGGGGTGTGCAGAGCGGGATCTTGCTACAAATGTGGCAAGGAGGGGCATATGGCCAAGGATTGCCCCAAGGGATTTGCAGTGTGTTTCCACTGCAACCAGACCGGGCACCGCAAGGCAGAGTGTCCACAGTTGCGAGGGACAGCTCAGGGAGCACCTCAGGGATCTGCCCCTGCTGCTATCAGAGCTGCTGAGAGCCGGCCAGTGAAGGCTGAGGTACCAAAGGAACGAGGGAGAGCATTTCAGCTGACTGCGGAGGAGGTCCGTGTTGCGCCCGATGTTGTGGCTGATATGTATCCTTTCTTGTATTTATTTTGATGTTGGGATATAGTGTTTATTTTATGTTATGCGTAGGTACTTTTCTTGTGAATTTTGTACTTGCCTTGGTGTTATTTGACTCGGGTGCGAGTCGGTCTTTTGTATCTTTGGCTTTTAGTCAGCACATCAGTATTAGTCGAGAGGCGTTAAGTCGACCTCTAAGGGTTTCCATAGCTGACGAGAAGACGGTGTATGCCGCCGAGGTAATCCGAGGATGTGTACTCGATATTTTCGGCGTCGATTTTCCGATTGATTTGGTTTCTATTGCGATGGGGGATGTATGTGTCATCGTGGGCATGGACTGGTTGAGCAGAGTGGGAGCGGTTATCGACTGCGAGAGACAGCTGGTGACCATATGAGACCCTAGTGGAGGAGTTCTTACGGTATATGGCGAGGGTACACGTTTTGGGTTAACATTTTGGCAGAGTCTACAACAGGGCTGTAGGGGATTTGTAGCATACGTGATGGATACGAGGGTTGTTTCAGAGAGACCGAGGTTAGTGGATGAGGTCCCGATAGTGCGTGAGTTTCCGAATGTATTTCCAAACGAGTTGTCGGGTGTGCCTCCGGAGAGGCAGGTAGAGTTCAGTATCGATTTGGTTCCGGGGGCTGCGCCTATCACCAAGGCGCCTTATCTCCTTGCACCTCCAGAGATGCAGGAGTTATCCTCGCAGCTCCAGGAGCTGCTGGGGAAGGGGTTTATTCGGCCGAGCAGTTTGCCATGGGGAGCGCCTATCCTTTTTGTCAAGAAGAAGGAAGGTTCACACCGGATGTGCATTGATTACCGGGAGTTGAACAAGCTAACGGTCAAGAACCGTTACCCGTTGCCAAGGATCGTCGATTTGTTCGATCAGTTGCAGGGAGCATCTTGGTTCTCCAAGATCGATTTGAGGTCTGGGTATCATCAGGTGAGAGTGCGAGATGAGGACGTCCAGAAGACAACATTCAGGGAGTGTGCAGACCGATGTTGGATTGCTCGGTGATCGTATTCATCGACGACATATTGGTGTATTCGAGATCCAGAGAGCAGCATGAGGAGCATTTGAGGGAGATCCTCGGGGTCCTGAGATCGGAGAGGCTTTATGCCAAATTCTCCAAGTGTGATTTTTTGGTTGCGAGAGGTCCAGTTCCTAGAGCACCTCATGAACCAGAAATGGATATTGGTCGACCCGGCCAAGATTGAGGCAGTGATGAGTTGGGAGGTGCCGAGGTCACCTACTGAGATCAGGAGTTTTCTAGGGTTGGCTAGTTATTATCGGATATTTACCAGGGATTTCTCCAAGATCGTCGTGCCACTCAGCAAGTTGACCCGGAAGGGTGTCTCTTTTTCATGGGGTCCAGAGCAGCAGGCCTCCTTCGAGACACTTCGCCAGATATTATGCGAAGCTCCGGTGTTAGCCCTTCCGGAGGGGATGGAGGATTTCGTGGTGTATTGTGACGTGTCAATAACTGGGCTAGGAGCGGTGCTTATGCAGAGGGGTCATGTGATAGCATACGCATCGAGGCAGCTGAAGCCTCATGAGGCGAGGTATCCCACCCATGATCTGCAGTTGGGGGCGGTGGTGTTCGCCCTCAAGATCTGGCGTCACTATTTGTATGGGGTTCGGTGTACCATATACACAGACCACAAGAGCCTGAAGTATCTAATGGATCAGCCCAACCTGAATATGCGCCAGAGGAGATGGTTGGATATGGTGAAGGATTACGATTGTGAGATCCTGTACCACCCAGGCTAGGCTAATGTTGTAGCCGATGCATTGATCCGTAGGGCAGAGGGCACCCCGATGCTAGAAGTTTTCTTGAGATTGACAGTGATGACTCCGGTGTTGGACGCTATTCGTGGGACCCAGGTTGAGGCCGTAAGCCCAGAATGCCAGAAGAGAGAGCGAGTTGTCGGGCTGGTATCGGAATTCGTTAACGACAGCCGGGAGCTTATGACATTTCAGAGTCGGATATGGGTACCGTTTGTGGCCAGGACGCGTACCACTTTGATGGAAGAAGCTCATCGATCGAAATTCTCGATCTATCCCGGGGCCACTAAGATGTATTTGGACCTGAAGAGGGAGTATTGTTGGCCCAGTATGAAGAGGGATGTCGCATGGTTTTGTTGGATTAGTGTCTAAGTCCATAACTATTTTGGTATGTACTTGACCCGATGGTGCATGGTCCTTTTGGGTTGCCTTCACCAAAGCAACTTGATTGGAGAAATAAATAAAGAGAGAGGTTATTATCATTTATTAATATGTTATAAGAATAATATATTAAAGGAGAAATCATATTTGTTTAATTAATATTGGTCAATAATTAATTAAGAATTAATTTTGTGATCAAGTGTAATTAATTAAACTAGAGGGGCTGAATTGTAATTATGTGATAGTTACAAAATAGGGCAATGGTTATCCTTGTTAAAGGATCGAAGAATTCAAGGATAAGGATATCCTTAAAATCGTCCAAGGTCCAAAAGATAGGGATTTTCAAGGCTTATCTTATGGTTGCTTGATGGGCAAGTAAATAGATAAGGATAAGGACTGAAACCCTAATCCTAACCCTATATAAAGACCCCAAGGCTCATGAATTTGTCTAAGCCTTCCCAAGAGGTCCTAAAAATGAATTCAATACCTCCCCTCTCTCCTTATACCTTCTCCACTTGCTTATGGTGTTTGTAAGCCATTAGAGGAGTGACACTTGTGACTCTAAGCCTTCCAAAGTCAATTCAAGGAGGAATTGGGATTGTTATTGCTACATAACAATCAAGGTACTATCTTAAACCTAATTATATGTTAATATTGATTTCAATATGATTGAATTAGGGTTTATAGTCTTTGATTCAAAGCAAGTACAATAGAGAAACCTAGATCCAAGCATTAGGGTTTGTATGAGCATATAGGATGTCTTATGACCAAAACCCATCAGTGGTATCAGAGCCTAGCTTGGTTTCAATTGTATTGATGCATTACATGTTCAAAAAATTTGTTTTTTGGGTTTCTAGAGGCTGGACTCGCCGAGTCCAAGGTGACTCGACGAGTCCAGGCTTGAGTCGACGAGTCAACTCGTCAGATGGAGGTTATCTCTGGATTTCTTGCTGTTTTTGCATTGGGATAGTTACCTTATCATGTTAGATCAATATTAATCTGATTATATGATATATTTGACTATTATTTTGATCTAATTGAAGATATTTATCAATTAAAAAGATAATTGCTTCCTTATAAGATAATTGATTAATTATTTTGACTTAATTGATAAATTGTTTTGCAAGAAATCATTAAACAAATCAAATATGGATAATTGTGTGATTAAATGTTAATTTAAATTATTTGTTATTTGATCCTTGTTGTTATGAAAAGTTTCATATTTTTCCCTTTAGGTTTTATAGTTTAAATTTGAACCCAAAAGTTTTGTTGTTTTGAAATTTAAATAGTTAAAACCCTAATGTTTTGAAAAAGGTTTCAAAACTTGCCCTCAAGTTTTGGAATTTAAATTTTGATTAAATGGTTTAATTTTGATGTATATTTAAATTCTAAACCCTAATGTGTTGAAATGTTTCAAAACTTGCCCTCAAATTTTGGAATTTAAAAGTTGATTAAAAGTTTAATTAGGAATGTTAAATTCTAAAACTCTAGTATAGTTTTGAAAAAGTTCAAATCACACCCTTATGGTTTTATCAATTAATTAAGGTGTATAATTAAAAGAGGTTTAATAAATCCATAAAAGTTTAGGTTTACAATTTAATTGAATTAAAAGTATAATTGTTAAATTAGACCACCTAGTATTTTAAAAAGTGTAAAATACACCCTATACTATATATAACATTAAAAGTCTAACATTATATATATATGTATGAGTAAAAGTCAGTCTTACCGTTAGTAGGCCTCATTCACGAAGCTGGTCTATAAGGGGTGTTTAAGGAAATTGCCTATAAAATGGCGATTGAATGGGTATCCACTCTTACCCACCGCACTCTTGACTAGTGGAGGGTCGTTAGCCGAACGGGTAGGATAGGACGAAACCTTCCATTATAAGTATAATGAATTATTAAAGTAACTAAATGTTTTATAAAATTCCCAATCTTAGTTACTTAGGCAAAAGTGAATTGATGCAATTCCATGAAATTACACTTTGTGCCCTTGTGAAGACGTTAGTGGAGCGTGTGTGGTTTACCGGCACACTAAATGGTTCTAAGAAAAGGTAGCAAAGGGTGACTCAATGTTTGTCATAGTTCGGTGGAGCGTGTGTGGTTTACCGACACATCGAATAGGTGACTATAACATGTGAGGGCACCATGTAAGTTTGCATGGTTATTCACACCCGCTTTGTGATCCTCAGCATCCCAGTCACAAACAAGAGGGGCATATTGAGATTTAAACATGCCATTGAAAGTTCAATGAATCTCAAAGGATCTAGGAGTTTTCATAGATTTAAAACTTAAATTTCTTTTTCGTTTTTCGTGGTGGAAATTAGTGAATCGTCATTCACTTACCTTCAAATATTCTGCAATTAGGGTTACGGCATCCTTCTCCCGAGTTGTAGAATATTGTGTTGGGTCCTAGCCTTAGTATCTCATTTGGGTGATTTACTAAGGACTCAATCTATCAACTAACTTGAATTTGTTTTTCTCCCGTTTTGTAGATGTCAAAGTTCGACAACTATGGTTTTCCCAAATCCTGTGGAACAAGCTTTCCACATGAAGATGGTATTCCACGATTCAATCGAGGAACAAGAAATCATGCTTCACTTCCTCCTCCTCCTCCTATTGTTCTCCCCAACCCACAAGATCGAAGAATTGAAAGGTTCAATATCACTAAAGCCCTATTGGAAATGAAACATGAAGATGGTAAACCCGTGTGTGCCCACGTTCTAGGAATGAAATCACACATTGATAGGTTGATAATGTTGGGTGTGTCATTCCCAGATGAGTTGGCTGTGAATTAGGTTTTGCAGTCACTTCCTGAATCATATAATGAGTTCAAAAGAAAGTATTATATGATGGATCATGACGACAACCTCATTGACCTTACTTACATGCTCATTGCTGCTAAATCAGAAATGATTTGGCGAAGCAATGGAGCATATTTGTTGGGAAAGTCAACCGACCATGCTTCCGAGGACGTACTAGGAGAACCGACTGCGTTTGCTGCCAAAAGAAAGGGTGTTGGATACAAGTCTGCCTAAAGAGCCTGAAGAGTCCAGAAGATGGGAGAGTCAAAGAGTATGGCTGCCCTTCAGGTAAAATCCACTAACTCCATTAAGTTCCTATTCATTAGTTCTTAATACATAATGTAATAAGATTGCATTTGAATGTTTTACAGGATCGGTGAAAAGAAAGGAAGCTTAGGGAAAGAGCAAGATGAATCTAATCACAAGGAATGGATCTTGATCGCATGGACTTGAAGATTAGATTTTGAGCTTAGATAGTTATGATAGAGTTGTTATAAAATTTTCTTTTGAAATACATAGTTTTCAATGGATTTTGCATTGTAAGGACAAATGTTTTCCGCTGCTTTTATAAATAAAATAAATTTTCGTTTGACTTATTTATTTATTTCCTTGCAATGAAATCGTTATGAAAATTGGTGTTTGCATATTTCTACAACAAATGGATATGATTCTTATTTATGGTGTTTATGGAAAAGTCGAGAATTTACCAAATAGGGAGAGTTTCTCATCGCCCAAGTTTCAATTGGACAGAAATTTGGAATTATGCAACTTGGTTGCACGATGAATGAGAAATTTCATATTTGGAAATTAGACTAATTCATTGACAAAGTGTCAAGTGAAGGACTTGGAGATCGAATACACAAAGTTGCGTGTTGATCAAGTCCACCATAAGAGTAACAAAGATATTCGTCATGATTTACTAAAGGTTTAGTAAATATGAGATTAAGTGTAATTCTGAATTGATTAAAGGGTTTAGATCAATAGCAGAACGAATAAGAAGAATCAAGTAGGTAGAAAGATAAAAGTTTCTCCATTCTAAGAAGAAGGGAGAGTACCTTTTATGCTTTATGATAGGTCATAATGATTAAGAACCATATCTCAATTGATCCTCTAAATGAGTCTTAGTACAATTGTATGTCTAAGAAGAGGAATCAAGAATTGATGAAATGGTTAAATCAAGAAGTCAATCATACTTCGTTCCAAAACAAGTCTTAGAGTTAAGATTGTGACAATGAGTGACATGTATTAAAAGGTTTATAACATTCATCAAATGTGGAAAGTTGTGATGTCTTAGATAAGACAAAGACCAACTAGGACCAATTTATGAAGAGTTTGATAAAAACTACACTAACTCTTGAATATTTGTTTGTCAAAAAATGTTTATTGACAAGAGAATCTTATATGACAAGGAGTAAGTGGGAGTCTTAATGGTCTTGAAAGGTTTCAAGAACAAATCAAATAAACCTTATCGATCATCACTAGCACACGAGTTGAGGTTTACAACCTATCGTGTTGACATTTTTTTGTTTCTGTGCTGTTCCAATCGACTTAATTATGCATGTGAGTTCTATGAGTTCTCATTTTGAAAGCATAAAAGGCAAAGCACCTTAATCAATGAAAGGTACATTGATAGGAAAGGGTGAGCTGCTTAACTGCTTGGAAGACATGGTGGGCAGCTGTGCTACCATAAGGCAAGAAATCAATATTAAGAAAGATCGGTCCATATGAGTTTGAATTTGTCGTAAACCTTAGTTTCAACAAATTCACATGGATAGGAACATATACACCGCTCAAATCTAAGTGTCATAAGATTTCCTCCTTCGTGAAAATGATTGTGATGAAATGCTTTCACTAAGAAAGATTTTAAGAAGATAGTGATTATAAAATTGCATTCTCGAATTCGATCATGGTTACGGTATCCCTTTCCATGATTTGAATTGTGAGGTTTGGCAATTAGTCTTAATTGTTTAGACACACATATGAACTATCTAAGGCAAAGGTGTATAAGTTCAAGAAGCCTTGATAAAAGATTATCAAAGCACTAAGTATTAGAAACATGAACTTAAGAAATTCAATAAGTATTGTCTTTCTGAAAGTTAAGCTGTTTCTGAATACATGTCAAAGCTAGTGGGAGCATAAGTGTTATGTTTTATAATAATCATCATGATAGTGGGAGCATAAATGTTATGATTGTATGATTATTAAGGCACGTATTGCAAGTTGGCAATATTAATTATAGAAAACAAGAGTTATACCTTGCAAAGTGGTAAGGGTTGTAAAGTTGTTTTGCTATAATTAAGGGAGAGAATATTATGCTTCATTTCAAATCTAAAGGATTAGGTTGAGAAATGTTAATAAATTTAGTCAAAGGTACATAGTGTGTTCTTAAAATTTCGATTTTGATTACGGCATTCCTCTTCACAATTCGAATTTTGAGAACATAGCAAATAAAACATTATGCGTCGTGTCCCATACGCTTCGGGTATAGGATCGATTACAAATGTTTTAATGTTTGACCATTATAAAATTTTCCAAATGTCTAGCGCATTTAGAGGGAAAAAGGAGTAGAATCAGTTTTGACTAAAATAATTAAACAACTATCAAAGGACAATCCAAAGTTCGACGAGGATTGGTCGCTTGTGAGTAGTTGGAAGTATAGTATTGGAAAATATGGAAATGTTTCTATATTGGATGGACCATATCGACATTATTATGAATAGACAAGATTCTATTAAGAATAAGTTGTCATATGGAAAATATGGAAACGTATCCACATTGGGAATTGAATATTGAAAATCTATGTCTAGATTAGAAACTTTTATGCAAAAGGATGTTCAAATGAATGTACTTTGAGTGAGAAGACATCATATCTAAGGAATTGTCTTGTAAAAATCTCCGATAGAGGACTTTGTAATATCATTGGCAATAGTCTTTGAGACTTTGGTGCAGTGATATCACGAAAGGATCATTGCATAAAATGTTAGAATCTAGCATAATCTATAAGTAGCAAGAATTTGATATTCTTACACTTATGAAAAAGGATTTAGAGTTGTGAAATAAGAATGCTTGGAAATGTGTTCAATGTGATCTATTTCACAAAGTGAGAACCATAGGTAAACATTGTGTGCATGCTAGGAGCATGGGACAAGTGTTGTAATTCAAGTAAGAAGTTGATTAACCGAAACGAGAAATAATGAGTAATCGATATGGTGATAAATAAAAGGTGTTTTATTTATGCTCAAAGGATTGAGGCCATATGGGATTAGTATTATTCTTGTGTTTCACATTTGCATGTTTTGACCTCCAGAATAATTGAATTTATTAAGAATAATCGAATTATTCGAATGGGCCACAATCGTTCATATGTTGGAAGTAGATATGAATGAAGACTGTCGTGAATTGGTGTGTGGATTGTCTAGAGGAGTATTAGACATAAGAAAATGTTTGCTGCAACGTTCATGAGTGCTTTTGAATATGATTTGAGCATTGGATTAAACCCACGCTCACTTGGATCACTCCATGGATTGTATCACGAGTGATTGGTGAGACGATAACATCTTATATTCTTGAAACTGAGATGTGTGAGTTGTATCTTGCAAATCGGTTGCACATTGATAATATGTAAACGCACTAGTAACTTGGCGTTATAAAACATATTGTTGTGTGTGATTTGGTTAGTAAGTGCAAGCAAGCATTGTATCAAAGTTTATCCGTTCCTTTTATCCAAAGTAGGATAAAAGCGATATCTTTGGGCCCCTCGATGGTTTTGTGATGACAAACGTAAATGCTCGGCCGGGCTAGGGCTAATTTGATTTGTTCAATTAGTCAGTCGTCATACATCGAGAATCGAGATATAGTACAAAGAGAACGATTTGAAATCATATCTCATATGATATCTAGAATGGAGGAATATATGATCCCTTATCTAAGGGAATGCATATCTGATATGATCAGAGTTGACAGCGGCTTTGGAAAGCTACGATTGCAGATCAGGATCTGAAGTCATACGTAGAATAGTTATTAGACTTATCCAAGTAGGAGACTGTTGGATTAGTGTCTAAGTCCATAACTATTTTGGTATGTACTTGACTCGATGGTGCATGGTCCTTTTGGGTTGCCTTCACCAAAGCAACTTGATTGGAGAAATAAATAAAGAGAGAGGTTATTATGATTTATTAATATGTTATAAGAATAATATATTAAAGGAGAAATCATATTTGTTTAATTAATATTGGTCAATAATTAATTAAGAATTAATTTTGTGATCAAGTGTAATTAATTAAACTAGAGGGGCTGAATTGTAATTATGTGATATTTACAAAATAGGGCAATGGTTATCCTTGTTAAAGGATGGACGAATTCAAGGATAAGGATATCCTTAAAATCGTCCAAGGTCCAAAAGATAGGGATTTTCAAGGCTTATCTTATGGTTGCTTGATGGGCAAGTAACTATATAAGGATAAGGACTGAAACCCTAATCCTAACCCTATATAAAGACCCCAAGGCTCATGAATTCGTCTAAGCCTTCCCAAGAGGTCCTAGAAACGAATTCAATACCTCCCCTCTCTCCTTATACCTTCTCCACTTGCTTATGGTTTTTGTAAGCCATTAGAGGAGTGACACTTGTGACTCTAAGCCTTCCAAAGTCAATTCAAGGAGGAATTGGGATTGTTATTGCTACATAACAATCAAGGTACTATCTTAAACCTAATTATATGTTAATATTGATTTCCATATGCTAGAATTAGGGTTTATAGTCTTGGATTCAAAGCAAGTACAATAGAGAAACCTAGATCCAAGCATTAGGGTTTGTATGAGCACATAGGATGTCTTATGACCAAAACCCATCAGGTTTGTAGAGAGATGCTTGACCTGTCGCCGGGTTAAGGCCGAGCACCAGCGTCCACATGGTAAGTTGCAGCCGTTAGAGATTCCCGAGTGGAAATGGGAACAGATTACCATGGATTTCATCACCAAATTGCCAAGGATTGTTAGAGGTGTCGATGCAATTTGGGTTATTGTGGACAGGTTGACGAAGAACGCTCATTTCCTTGCTATCAGTGAGAGCTCTTCTACGGAGAGGTTGGCAGAGATGTACGTGAGAGAGGTGGTATCGTGGCACAGAGTGCTGATATCGATTGTCTCAGATCGAGATGTATGTTTCACTTCCAGATTCTGGAAGAAGTTTCATGAGGAATTGGGTACGAGACTGCATTTTAGTACCGCATACCACCCACAGACTGACAAGCAGATTGAGCGGACGATTCAGACGCTCGAGGACATGCTCCGAGCATGTGTGTTGGATTTCGGTGGGAGTTGGGACACGTACTTGCCCTTGGCAGAGTTTTCCTACAACAACAGCCATCATTCGAGCATTGGTATGCCACCCTTTGATCTGTTGTATGGGAGGAGGTGTCAGACCCCCATTTGTTGGGGAGAGGTAGGGCAACGTGTGATGGGTAGTACTAAGATCGTGCTTCAAATGACAGAGCAAATTCGGCAGGTCAGACAAAGGTTGTTGACCGCTCAGAGTTGTCAGAAGAGTTATGCGGACAGGCGCCGGTCCGAACTCGAGTTTCAGGTCGGGGACTTCGTGCTCCTGAAGGTCTCTCCTTGGAAAGGAGTGATTCGATTCAGGAAGAAGGGCAAGTTGGGACCCCGATATATCAGTCCTTTTAGGGTGATCGCGAGGGTAGGCAGGGTAGCCTACCTTTTGGAGTTACCTGCAGAGTTGGGTCAGATCCATGACACTTTCCACGTGTCGCAGCTGAGAAAGTGTATAGCCGATGAGTCGGCAGTGGTGCCATTAGAAGACATTCAGGTGGATGCGAGCCTGAACTATATTGAGAGACCGGTGGCGATTAGGGATCGGAAGGTCAAGGTTTTAAGGAACAAAGATGTGCCTCTGGTGCAGGTCCAGTGGCAACATTGGAACGGGTCGGAGTTGACGTGGGAGCCGGAGCGTGAGATGCGGGAGCAGCATCCAGAGTTGTTTGCAGAGTGAGACTTCGAGGGCGAAGTCTAATTCTAGTGGGTGAGAATTGTAACACCCGGATTCCTAAGTATATTAATTATTCCTTTTATTTTTGGAGGTTGAGAGGGGACTCGGCGAGTTGGTGCTTAGACTCGCCGAGTATGGTCGTAGATTCTTATCCGGGTTCACAGCTGGACTCGGCGAGTCCACGCTATTTAATGAAACCCTAATTTCCTGGGTTTGGGACCTATTTAAAGGCCCTTAGGGCCGTCATTTGCGGCTACCAAACCCCAGAGAGAAACCCTAAGAGATCTAAAGCGTTTGTGAGGAAGGATAGGCCATTCTTGATCTTTTGTCGGTGTATTTGCAAGAAAGAGGTGACCAAGGCAAGAGGAGGCTGAAGGAGGTGCAATTTTGGTGACTTCAGAGTTCATAGACTTCATATTTAGGTATTTATTCGTACCTTCTTCAGATTTGGTGTTGATTCTTAGAGTTAGGGTTTTCTAAACTCTTTAGAGGATGGATAAGTGGAGCAATTGGTCTCTTCTCGAGTTTATGCTTTAGATATGGACCCAAAGAGGTCCAGAGACCTTAACCCTTGGAGCTTTATGAGTTATTTTGGGAGCCATGAGCTTAGGATGTTATTTTTGGGGCTAAATCACCAAGTTAGACTATTTAGATGTTATATGAGTATCAAGGTCTGAACTTTACGTGATTATCATGCTTGGGGAAAGTCAGATCTATGGATTGATGAAACGGATCTGACCTCAGGAGGTCTATAGAGTTTGTGCATGGCATGAACTCGCTGAGTCCAAAGATCAGACTCGACGAGTAGGGTGAGGGTTTCTCGTAAATCACTCAGTGAGTGGACTTGCTGAGTTGGGAAATAACTCAGTGAGTTAGAGAGAGAGAGAGAGTCAAGGGACTAGAGTTCAAGGCGGAACTCACCGAGTTGTTCTTGAGACTCGGCGAGTTGAATCGGGGTGGCCCCGCGATTCATGCCAGGTGTGGCTCGTCGAGTAAGGGGAGGAACTCGACATGCCAAGCGGGACTAAAAGAGTTAGTAGACACATGTAGACTCGCCCAGTCGCCCAAGTGCACTTGACGAGTCAGGTCAAAGTTTGACCATTGACTTTTAGGGTTTGGTCAACAATGTGTCCTTTGAGCTGATAGAGGGGTAAAATGGTCTCTCACCTATAGAAGGTTGAGTCTAATCCCGAGAGTTGTATTTATGAAAATATTTACTTTGTGTGATTAGGCGGAGGCTAGATCATATTTCTACCGAGTCAGAGATATACCGAGACATCTGAGGTGAGTCTTCTCACTATACGTTACCTAGTGTGGTAACATAGTTATGTGAAAAAGTATTCTAGAGTTATATGCCAGTGTATTTTCATGATATTATGTGTTGTGATTTATTGTGATATGTGATATGCATGATTCAGAGTTTACAGAGTTAGGACCAGTGGGTCCACAGAGTTATGTGACCACGAGAGTCCCACAGAGATATTCGACCAGAGGGTCAACAGAGTTACAACCTTGAGTGGCTGATATGTGTTTATGTGGTATTTTGGGGAACTCACTAAGCATTTATGCTTACAGTGTTATGTGTGGTGTTTCAGGTACCAGTGATGATCGCGGGAAGGCGCCGACATGACTCGTACACACGCACACTGGAGTTCATATGTTTTGAACTTGGGGTTTTGTATTAATATAATGAGGATACAATATTTTAAAATGTGGATGTGAATTAAAATATATGATTTTTAAAATGCGAAAAAATTGTTTGAATTTTTACGGTGTTACATTTATACTTTGCTTTTCTAGGCAATTGGGTTTTCGGTCCATGTGGTGTGCGCGGTTAAATGTATTCATGGACCGATGGGTGTTTACGGTGGTGAACAAGCTCACCGCCGTGAACCTGTTCACGGCCCATGTGCCTTATATATATATATATATATATATTGGTGTTAGATGGTAGATTGTGAGAGTGTATGTGTAGACAAGGAGCTTAAGTGTGTGTACTCTAAGGTGTACTAGAGAGAGAAAGTAAAGAATGATGCTAAGTGTGTGTGAATCTTGTAAAGAACTTCATTCTAATCATCAAATCATACGAGATTCATCTTATTCTTCTTCTCTTTCTTCTCCATTTTAATCTTGCATTATCCAATTGATTGGGATTTCGCACCATCAATTGGATCTGATTGATACGTCAAGCGAATTTGGGACTTACTATTTTCTCCTATCCATCTTGTTTCATTGAGTTATTTGAACATGGTTTGAGGTTGGAACCTCAGATCTAGACTATAGGAGGCCTTGAGAGTCCAAAGATCCGAGCTTTATTGAGCTGGAGGCAAGCTCTTGTGCATCTAACCCTTATTGGAGCTTGTATTGGCATTATGAGCCTAATATTCCATGCATGAACGTAAAGCTTGTAGATTTACATGATATTTGAGCTGTAGGAAGATAGATCTAGAGTATGGGGCATCATTTTTGTCTTAAAACGTCTGAATGAGATTTCGACTTAAAGGACTCATCGAGTCGGTGAGCCGACTCGACGAGTCAATTAGGGTTTATCCCGATGAGTCTGAGCATGTTGTAACTCGGCGAGTTAGCGGGTCAACTAGACGAGTTGAGTTGGTTTTCATAAGGATTCTGAGGAAATGAGGGGACTCGATGAGTTGCTTTGATGTACTCGACGTGTTGGGTCAACATGGATTGTTGACTCGAGTTTGACTTCTGTTGACTTTTAGGGTTTTGACCAAATGTCGGTAATGAAGACCATGGAGGGGTAGAATGGTCTTTTACACTTCCCAAGAGTTAGAGAGGGGCTAGTATGATTTTATTTAGAGTTGTGATTTTAATTAGAGATAATTATTGTATGTGTTAGGCGGAGGCTAGATCGGTGATTTGTGTACAAGGTGTATTTGCTTGCTTGCTTCAAGGTGAGTCTTCTCACTATACCTACCTAGAGTGGTAATCTATGTCTGACCAGAGGGTCTTATGTGCTTATATTGAGTATTGTGATATCCTGCATTATGTCTTTGTGATTTGTGCATGTGTATTATCTTGAACTTACTGCGTTATGACCGGAGGATCCACCCGAGTGATGGGACCGGAGGGTCCGACTGAGACACATTGACCGGAAGGTCTTATTCGAGCATCGCCATGAGAGGCTAATGAGTTATGTGTGGTATTTTGGGGAACTCACTAAGATTCGTGTTTACCGTGTTATGTGATATGTGTTTCAGGTACTTTTCAGGATCGCGGGAAGGCGCCAACTTGATTCTACATACTAGAGAAAGAGTTATCTTTTGAGGATCCTGGATTTTTAATCAAACATTTATGGAGTTGTGTTTTGATAATTAGATACTTGGGATTTTTGTGAAATGTGTTATGAGAATTATGTAATTTTAAAATGAAAAATTTATTTGAAAATTTACATTGTTACAGGTGATCACATCAAAACTTCTAATAGTAACCGACATCAAGTTGATTTGAAACAAGTGATTATTTAGTGTTAATGTGCACCTAATGAAAATGTATTTTGCTGTTTCAATTTTCCCATTTGCGATTTCCATCGTGAATGCTTCTCTTAGCTTTTAGGGGTTTTGATTTAGTAGGTGTTTGAATTTATGACCCACGAAACTCCATTCAGCCCCAGTATCGAATAAAATGGAAGCATAAGTGTTGTTGAGGGGAAACATACCAGTGACTACAGCCGAATCTTGCACCACCTCCCCCCTGTCCCATTGTTAGGACCCTGCCTGATCCCCCTGCACCTTCATTGTTATTTTTAGGACAGTTTCGCTTGAAATGGCCAGTCTCCCCACATCCGTAGCATTCTCGACTGGCACCGACATTGTTGGGTTGGGGTCGTTTGGCTGTGGCTAAGATCTGCGATATCGAGCGATGTGCCCTTTACGATTGCATTTGATGCACTGTAAGTCTTGGCGTGCGCCATTGTGTTGGAAATTGCATTTATCAAACTTCGGTAGGGAGCCCGCGTAAGGCCTTGCAGGTGTTAATGTGGTTGAGGCTAGTGCAGCTGGAGCTGGTGTGATCTGAGTGGTAGCAGTGTGGACTACTACAGTTTCTTGCTTCTTAGATGATACTTGATTCTGTCACCCGTTTCTTTTGTTTCCCCGGTTGTTCTTGTTGATTCCCTCCTTCTTTGTTTCAGCGTCGGAAGTCTTCGCTCCTTATCCATCCCCATGGTCATACAACTTTTATGCCAGACGCTTCGCACTATCGAAGGTCGAGGGCTTAACAACAATTACATTCCCCTGGATTGGAGGTGTTAACCCCCAAATAAAGTGTTCGACCTTTTTGCCCTCAGAAGTTATCATTCCAAGGAACAAAAGTGCCAGCTCACTGAATATGGCAATGTACGTTTCGATGTCGGAGTTGTGGCTGTTCCACCATGAAAGTGCCCTGTCAGCAAAGGTACATGCTGCGAATTTCACTTTGCTCTCGTCGAGGCAGACGTAAATTTCGAAGACCGATTCAATCTTCTCGAACTACCGAGTGTGAGCTATCACTCCTCCGCTTCCATTAAATGGCTTCGGTTTTGCATTTGTGAAATCTTTATAAGTGCAATTTTTTGGGCGTCCTTGAAGATCACCGTGATTGGAACTTCCAGTTCCATTCCCGTTGCCACCTCCATTAATGTCCAGGTTGATATGTGCTAAAGTTTTTGTAACCGCAGCCGAAACTGCTGCCTGGAAAGCAGCAGAGTTCATATCCGATGGTGGAGGCGGTGGTGGTCGTGGTGTTGTGTTTTTGTAGATATATCTTCTTGGCATTTCCTGCTATGAGACAAGAATGACGATGAGTTGATGAATCCTTTTGTTTCTAACGGTTACGGTGGTTCGACTGTACTTATAATTGAACTGTATTATATCAAATACAAATAACGAGAGAGAGAGAGAGAGAGAGAGAGAGAGAGAGAGAGAGAACATAGGAGATAACAACATCACAAATAAAACACATAACCGTTTCAATAATGATAAATTTCTTAGTACATACATGCATGAAAATTTGACCTTTCAAAGGTCTATAATACGTAGACAATAAAAATCTGCCAGCATAACAACTCTACGAGTACTGTAATCACTTAATCGTAGGGTCAGCCCTACATACATAAAGTAAATGAAAAAAGAGTCCCATCGACATTAGCGGCGAGTAGGACGAGTCGTACTCATGGCGGGAGATATCTGGTGGTGCTGATGACGAAGTGGAAGCGCCCTGGACTCTGGCTAGCTGGCGCTCGGTCGCATCCTCGCCTCAAGTGCAACATGTCGCTCTTGTTAGTTCTGCACTATGTCCTGGGTTTGCCTCTCAGCGCTTTCCACGACGGCTCTCATTGCATCCATCTGATCGATGGTGGCCTGGGCCTGCTGACCAATATCCCTGGTCCGTCTGATCATAATCGGAAGGGCTCGGTCCGCTGGCCCTCCATGTATGAGGTCGAAAAGTCCCTTCTCCATGCCAAACGGTGGACGCAACCCCCGATGCCTGCTCCACCTCCATATGTTGTGTGCCCACGGAAGCATATGGCCATTGGGGCCCATCCGATGTGCAGGCACACTAGCCATGTAGGGTGGGTCAATGACTTCGGACCCTGTGTCCGAGTCATCCTCCTCCTCATCATCATCCTCATCGACTTCCTCGTCAAATTCTTCTTCTTCCGGTTCCTCCATGGGCTCCTCTTTCGGGTCCTCCTTCGGGTCTGCTTCTAGGGAGATGGAAACTAGCCATAGTGTATGTACGAGAATATATATATATATATATATATATATATATATATATACACACACACACACACACAAGAAAATAGATAGCATGCTAAAAATACTCCTATAGTATTTTAATTGCTTATGTTCGGTTCCTTAAAACTTTTGGGTATAAGGTTGGTAAGTTTTAGATTCGCTGTCCACTCTGATCACTCCCAAGCACATGTTGGTCGTATTTTGAATAAATATAGTTGATCAGACTATATTTACCCCCAATACGATTACATAACTGCCTGGGTTTAACCGCGATGTCCAACTCTTCTATAGACTTTTAATTGTTTCTTATTTTTGTTCAAAGTGTTTTAGTCCCATTGTATTTATAGTTGCATATCTTGTATGGTTAGATATGCTAGTTCACTATAAACAATGCTCTGATACCCTGTCACACCCCCGAACCGAACAGGGGAAACTTCCGGGGGCGGGTGACTTAATCTTGTAAATATAATAACAGTTGGTTATAAATGAGACAAGCAACCAAACATCATACAATTAGATACCAACATGTATTGTTTACAACTTTGTGTTTGTTCATGAAATTACATCACAAAAGTAATACAATGTATGACATTTCGAAAATACAACAATCACCCAAAAATCCATAGCTACAAACCTGCTTACTGAGAATACTAGTCCTTGAGAATACTAGTTGTTTTGAAAAGCGTCAACATAGAATGTTGGTGAGTTCATAAGCATGTTTTTAAGAAAACTTTCTAATAGTTTGTAAACATCCAGAAAATCCAATCTTTTCTTGTAAAAATAGTTTTTAAGTCTCATTTCAAATCATTTATAATTGCATGTGTATTCCTTGTTTATGTTATTTGAAAATATATAGAGGATGATTCCCAGAAAATCTTATATTTTCTGTTATATGAAAAGTTGTGGTCTTAAAACCCTAAGACCCGAGCGGTGCAATTTGATGCAAAATAAATGACACGTTACTTTGTACCTTATAAAATGAATTGAGTATATGTTATGCTCAAATTTTAAAAGATAATTGTTATTCTCTATATGAGTCGTTACAACCATACTAATGTGATGAGAGCGCCTATATTGACGTTCTTCATGTGTCAGTTTATAAAGATAATTGTCACCCTAGATCTATACACAATATTCCTCTCTCCCTCCAGGAGACTCTAGTTATAACTACAAGACTTACAATGTACACTAGGTAGGTACAAGTGAATGAGTGTCTCACAAGAGCCTTAACGAAATTTACGTGAATATTGAATTCCATTATTTAATGTTATAAATAATGTCACTAGTGTATATTTTCGACTACAAATTATAAGTGACAAAAATATCCATTTTTACCATAAGTGTCAAAAATAGCTCATTTTTACCATTGTTGTCAAAAAAAGCTGAATTTCACCAAAATTTTCAATAAAGGCCCAATTTTACTAAAATTGTCAATAAAGGACCAATTTTACTAAAACTATCAATAAAGGCCCGATTTTACTAAAATTATCGCATAAGGCCCATTTTTACAAAAATATTCTTTTTTTTTATTATTTTCCAAGTTTTCATAACCAAACTTTGTTTAAACATATTCTTGGACTAATCCTTGTGATTTTTAACATGCATCAAGTGAAAACATTATTCATCTAGAAAGTAGTTTTCATTTTTAACAACATATCAAGTTAACTTTGTTCCAACAACTTAAGATTCAACCAAAATCTCGAGTTCATGGACTTTTACCATTATTTCACAACATTTCAACACACATAACATATGAAACATACACATGCAAGAAAATATCCATAGATTTACACAAGACTTTGACTTGTATCCCCCATCCCCCAAAGAAGGAAAACTTGAAAACAAGGGGTAAAAAGTTCACCTTGGGCCTTTTCCGGTTTTGAAGAGGAAGACGGAGAAGGTTTTCGGCCCTAGCTTGCTTCCTTGAGGAGATTTTCGAGATCAAGGTGGTTCTAGGAAGCATAGACACTAAAATGGAGTGTAAGAAGCATTTTTAGTGTAACTCGGAATAAAACTAAGGAGTTTGTCAAAAACTTACCAAGTTTGTGGAGTTTGGATGAAGACTTCTTTGAACACACACACTCACACGAAAATTATGGAGAGAAAGGATGTGAAGATGTTGATTGTAGAGAGGAAATGAGAGAGA
Source organism: Lactuca serriola (assembly GCF_051521515.1). NCBI lineage: Eukaryota > Viridiplantae > Streptophyta > Magnoliopsida > Asterales > Asteraceae > Lactuca > Lactuca serriola. The sequence goes on from NC_136411.1 coordinate 363,069,081, forward strand.
AAGAAATTTAGAAATGAAAATGGAGAGGGGATGGTGGTGGTGTTCGGCCGGTATAAGTGGGAGGGAAGAGAAAATCCATTCTTGATATATGTTGGACAAATACTACTTCCCTACATGCATGCTAGACAAATGCATGGATAGATGATGTGTAATATTGAGGTGGCAACATAAGTCAACTTCATTTCTTTTGTTATTTTTATAACCAATCGGTCCAAAGGAGAAAAGAGAAAAAGTTTTTGGGCTTGAATGGCAACCGAGAACACCCTAGGTCTATTAGCGTTTTCGGTTTGGTTTGGGCCCAAGAAGGGTTTCAATCCAATAATGGGCCCAAAAGGAGTGGAAGTAGCCTAATAGAGGTTTTCGGTTTAAGGAGAGGGTCCAATAGAAATTTTTGATCTATTATGGCCCATATATAGGTTTTTGGCCCAATGATACTAAATGGTAAACTTTTCGGCCCAAAAGGGGCCTAATAGTTGTTTTCATCCTTACAAAGCCCATTAGAGGGTTTTCAGCCCAAAATATTGATGTGTTTTTTAAAAAAGAACATCTTATGTACTCATGCAAACCCTAAATCTTGGATCTAGGTTTCTATATTGTACATGCAGTTCATCCAAGACTTACAAACCCTAGATCTAGATATATATTTCGAAAGAGACATAAGAATATAGATCTAGATGATTACCTCTTCTTCAATGGCTTGAATCTTCTTGTCTTTTGAGCTTAGAGTCACAAGTGTCACTCCTTTAATGGCTTACAAACACCATAAGCAAGAGGATGACTAAAGAGAAGGAAGAGGAGGCACCAAAAAATGTCTAGGGTTCTCTTAGAAGTGTTAGTCACGTTTTTGGGGCCTTAGGGGTTCCTTATATAGGTAGGCTATTAGGGTTTTCAACTAGGAAACCCTAATTTGACTGCTTAGGCCCTAAGCGGCCCATGGACTCCCTTTAGAACACCCCTTGGACGATTTATTTATTGGCTTCCCATAGAATTCGTCCAACCTATGTTACAAGGTGATCCATAGCCCAATTGCAATTATCTTATAATTACAATTCCAGTTCCCTAAGTTTAATTAATGTCTTTTAGTAACAAAACTATTTCTTAATAAATTCTTGACTAATATTAATTAAACAATATGATTTCTCCTTTAATATATTATTCATATAATATCTTAACAAATCATAATTATACCTTTTTCTCCAAAAATCATCCGATCAAGTTGCTTGGTGAAGGCATCCCAAAAGGACCATGCACAACCTGGCCAAGTACATACCAAATATAGTTACGGGCTTAGACACTAATCCAATAGTCTTCCACTTGGATAAGTCTAGTAACTATAATGTAAGTACAATCCGATAAGCAATCGTAGCTCTGAAAGACGCTGTCAAACTCTGATCTTATCAGCAACCTGTCCTTTAGATAAGGGATCATATATTCCTCCATTCTAGATATCGTATAGATATGAGACATGGATTGAAATCATTCTCTAAGTCTATGTGTTGTTTCCCGATTTCCGATTTATGACGACTGACAGCAGACTACAATTGAACACATCAACTTTGTCTCGGCTTGGCCAAGCGCTTAGGGTGTCATCACTAAATCATCGAGGGCCCACATATATCGCTTTTATCCCACTTTGGGTAAAAGAAACGGATAAACTTCGATTCAATGCTCGCTTGCACTCACTCACCGAATCACACACAACAATACATTTTATAACACCAACTTACTAGAGCATTTACATATTATCAATGTGTAACCAACTCGCAAGATACAAATCACACATCTTGGTTTCAAGAATATAAGATATTACCATCTCACCAATCACTCGTGATAAAATCCATGAAGTGATCCAAGTGAGCGTGGGTTTAATCCAATGCTCAAATCATATTCATAAGCACTCATGAACGTTGCAGCAAACCTTTGCTATGTCTAATACACTTTATGTTGGGTTTTGAGCATTCTAACACTCCTAAGTGTACATGCTACACTAAATACCTTGGATCTATGTTTTCTCTATTATACATGCAAATATGAACTTTCCAAGGTATTCATCCTAACTAGCATAATAACATTGATTCATATGAATATTGTTGGGTTTTGAGCATTCTAACACTCTTATGGTGTACATGCAACCCTATAAACCTTGGATCTATGTTTTCTCTATTATACATACAAATAAGAACTTTCCAAGGCTTTAAATCTAACTAGCATATTATGAAGTTCTTATACTAAAAAGTACTAGTTAGATGACATACCTTTTGATGTAGCTTGATGTCTTCAAGCTTTAAGAGCTTAGCCCCAATAGTGTGGAAGCCTCAAGTGGAATCACAAATCACCAAAACACCTTGGAAGACTTTAGAGAATATGAATACTTGGTTCTCTCTAATGAAATCGGCTAGCCCTCTTAGTGTAACAACACTAGTGCCCATTTCACCAACCAAGGACATCTTTATATAGTATGGAGACTAGGGTTAAATCCATGACCTTTCATTTCATATGATCCATGGGTTAAACACTCCATGGACTATCCATGAAAGCTTAGCCCAACCTAAATGAACTTGGCCCATTCCATATATATAAGAGTCCATATTTAATTAGGTCATTTTTTATCACTTAATTAATTCTAAATTAAGTCTTGATCAATACTAATTAAATAATATGATTCCATATTAATATATTAGAACTTATATATATTAATATAAATCATAAATATACTATTCTCAAAAGACTATCCATACAAATTGTGTCGGTGAAGTGCAACCCAAATGGACCATGCCGGGTTGGGTCAAGTACATACCAAATATAGTTATGGACTTAGACATTAATCCAACAGTCTCCCACTTGGATAAGTCTAAAACTATATTGAGTAAGACTTCAAAACCTAACTGGCAATCGTAGCTCTTAAACCCGCTGTCGAACTCTGATCTTGTCAACGAACTTGTCCATTAGATAAGGGATCATATATTCCTCCATTCTAGATATCATATGGACTGAGACATGGATTATAATCATTCTCTCTGTCCATTTATTGTTTCCCGATTTTCGATTCATGACGACTGACTGATTGAACAAATCCAATCAGTCCTGGCTTGGCCAAGCACTCACATGTGTCATCATTAAATCATCGAAGGGCCCACAGATATCGCTTTTATCCCGAAGGTAAAAGGAATGGATAAACTTTGACTCATATGGCTTGTTCTGCTACTTGTTGAATCATACACAAAGGCACGTTTTATAACACCGAGTTACCGAATGCGTTTTCGTGCAATCACTGTACAACCAACTCATAGTAACAACTCATATCTCTAGGTTTGAAGAATATAAGATATTATCGTCTCATGATCACTCGTGATAAAATCCATGAAGTGATTGCAATGAGCGCGGGTTGAATCCAATGCTCAGAACTTATGAGCACTCATGAGTGTTGTAGCCCTTTGTCCAACATCTTAGACCTCTACAAGCCAACCCATGACAGTCTTGATTCATATCTACTTCCAACATATGACCGACTGTGGATGGTTTGAATAACTTAGTCATTCCGGAAGAATAACCTAGTTTATTCTGGAAGTCAAAACATGCAAAGTGAAACACAAGAATAAATGAATCAGATATGGTATCAAACCCTATGAATATAAATAAACACTTTTATTTATCACCATATTGATTACTCATTATTCATTGTTTCAGTTTTATCAACTTTATACTAGAATTAAAACACCAGTTGTACCATGCTCCAAGCATGTACCCTATGTTTTCTAAATACTAGTCATGCCACACACCAAGTATGCATACTATGTTTGTTTATGATCTTTACTTTGCGAAATAGACCAGTTAAACATAACTTCAATGATTCTCATTTCATAGTCCCAATTCCTTACTACAAATTCAAGAATTCCAAATTCATTCCATTTACTGAAATCTGTTAGATTCTAAACTTATATGCATTGATCCTCTTGTAATGATTATGCACAAATTCACAAAGACTTAGCAACAATCATTACAGTGTATTCCAAAGGAGATCAACTCATTGGAAACATCCTTCTTGCATTAAGTTTCCTAATCTTACAGATTGAATACTTTCTAACTTTGAACCATTTCCATATTCCATTTTGACTATCACTTCCGAACAAGAGTTGCCTCTTTTTAGACTATGTCAATATGGTCCTTTCAAAGTCAACACTATACTTCCAACTGTCCTTGAGCAACCAATCCTTGGTAAACCTTAGATTGTCCTCAACAATTGCTTAATCATTTTAGTCATATCTAATTCAAGACCTTTTCCCTTCTTAATGCCCCGGGCATTTGGAAATTTTTTTTAGAGAGGATGAATAAAGCACATCTAATCGATCCTATATCCGAAGTATATGGGACATGATTCATGATGTCTCACATAAAGACTAAACCAGTCTTTTGCTATAATATTTCCATTTCTATTTGCCTAGTTCTCAAAATTCAGATTATGAAAACGGATGCCGTAATCATAATCGAATTTTAGAACACAAATAATGAACCCATATATAGAATTTCCTTATGTTGAGCCATTTCAACATGATATTCATATATATTCTTGACTAAATATGATTAAAACCTCAATCTAAGCTTTTAGATTTGAGATGAAGTATAATATCCTCTCCCTTAATTATAGCAAAACAACTCTTTCCCAATTGAAACCTTTTGTTTTCTATAATTAACATTGCTAACTTGCAATACTTATCATAATTATCATGCTCCCACTAACATGATGATTATTAGCATAACACTTATGCTCCCACTAGCTTTGACATGTACTCAGAAATCAGCTCGACTTCTAGAAATCAATATTTTATTGACTTTCTTACCAAAGTTCAGATTTCTGATACTACATTGCTTTGATAAGACTTTATCAAAATCATACACCTCTCTTAGATAGCTCACAAGTGTGTCTAAACAATTTCAGAACTATGAAAATGGATGTCGTAATCATAGTCTAAATTGTTTAGACCTTTTTCCATTTCTCATAAGTCAATGTTAGTGTGCCGGTTAACCACGCACGCTCCACTAACGACTTTGAGAACTGCAAATATCACAATTGCTATCTACTTAAAACCTACTTAGTGAAAGAGTTTCCTTACCATCATTTTCATGAATCGAAGAGAAACCTTATGACACTTAGATTTTATGGTGTAAGTGTTCCTATCCATGTGAATTTGTCAAAACCATAGTCACAAGACAAGGATAATGACAAATCCAACCTCATATGGATTGAACTCAATCTAATTTCTTGCCATCTGGCAGCTCAAGGGCCTGCCATTGCTTCCAAGTTGTTATGAACCCAATTGAGAACTCTAAGGACTCATATGCAAAGCCAACTTTAACTGGAATGGGCACAAAATATGTCAACATGATAGGTTATGAACCTCAAGTCGTGTGCTAGTGAGGAATTTCGGGTTTCATTCTTGATTAGTTCTTGAGACTTTCAAGACCTTTAAGACTCCCACTATCCTCTTGACATATAAGACTTTCTTGTTAGATATTCAAGAGATAGTGTGGATTCTAATCAAGACAAACACTTCACACAATTGGCCTTAGTTGGTCTTTGTTTTATCCAAAACATCACAACTTACCAATTTCAAATGTACAAGAGTAGAAAACTTTAACTCTTACATTTGACAAGTGTTTTAAACCTTCTTTAAGACATGTCACTCAAGTTACAATCTTGGAGTATGATTCTAAGACTTGTGTTGGAACGAAGTATGACTCATCTTCTTGATTTAACCATTTCAACAATCCATAGCTCCTCTTCTTAACTATAGGAAGGCACTTAGAGGATGAATTGTGATAAGGTCTCTAAATCATTAAGATGATCATAAAAACTGATACTAAAGTACTCTCCCATCTTTTCAGATTTGAGAAACTTTTGACCTTCTGCCTAATTTGATTCTTCTTATTCGTTCTGTCATACATTGAAAATTTTTCAATGCTTCAGAATTATACTTAAGCTTGTAAGTTTAATCATATTTACTAAACCTTAGTAAATCATGACGAATAGTCTTATCCATCTTTTGTGGTGGACTTTGACAAGTGCACAAGAGAGTGTACTTGATCCCTTAGTCCTTCTCTTGACTCACACATCCATGTGAACAAGAAGTTAGTCTTAATTTTCCAATGCTCGAAAGTTCTCATTCATCATACTATACAACTTGCATGATTCCAAGTTTCTATCCAACTGAAACTTGGGTGATAAGAATCTTTCCTTATTTGGTAAATTTAGACACTACCACAAATAAAAGAATCAAATTCATATTTCCAATATTGCTATCAATGGAATCATATAAGCAACATCTTTTCCTTTTTCTACAAATGCCATTGTAAGGATATTTTAAAATAAACAAAAATAAAACTTTTCTTTTATTTTAAAACTTTGCGGAAAAACTAATCCTTACAATGCAAATGTATATGAAAACTTGTTGTTATCTATTCCTAAGCAATCTATCATAACTCTTAAGCACATGCTCAAAATTCTGATCGCCGAACCATGCGATCCATCTTCGCGATCAGAATCAACATATACTTCCTTTAAGTTTCTTTACTTTTCTTTGATTCTTAAAACATCAACATGTGACCCATTCACATCATGTATCAAGAATCTTAGAATAGAAACTTAGCAGAGTTAGATAGAGGACTTTACCTGAAGTAGAGTCAAACTAATGACTTTAGCATCCTTAGGTAAATTTGGCAGCTTCGCAACCAATGCCCCTTCCTTTGGCAATTGAACTTATGGACCCTTTGATAATGGTACACGAGACTATCATAGACTTAGCTTTTCTCTTTACCATTTGGTCAACCCAGTTGACTATGGCCGATCCCTTTTCATTGGGAAGAGAGAACTTTACTGGTTATCCAGTGTCATCATTGTCAATGTCCATAAAGTTTTAGGAAGTCGATCTTAGAAAATAGATAAGATCATTAAGGGTCTTGTCATAGTCTGGTTCTTAGGAGTTCCACAGGAGCTCACTATGTGACTTAGAAAGTGATTGAACCACCAACTTTCTCAAGACTTTGATACCCAACTCTCTCGGCTTGTCAATATGTGACTACATCTCCAAGACGTGACCACACATAGACCTTTACTTGCCAATAGGGCTTGAGTGACCTTAAACTTTTCAAGAACTTGTGGGTTAGGGAGAATAATTGGAGGAGGTGAAAGAAGTATGATTTCCAAGGGACATCATCTTCATTTAGGAAAGCTTGTTTCAAGAAATTTGGGAAGATCGTAGATGTCTAAACCAGACATCTTTTGGGAGATATTCAAGATAGTTGATTTAAAGTTCTTAATATAACACCCAATATCAAATCCTAAGGCTAGGACCCAACAAACTATTTTATAACTTGGAAGAGGGATGCCGTAATCAAGCTATAGAATATTTGAAGGTAGGTGAATGACGATTCACCAATTTCCACCATGAAAAACGAAATAATTAATTAGGTTTTAATTGGATTTGAAATTCCTAGATCTTTGAGATTCATTGAACTGTTCAATGGCATGTTTCAATCTCGAGTGTGCCCTTCAAGTTTTGTGACTGGAATGCCGAGGATCACAAAACAAGGTGTGAAGTAACCATGCAAATTACTTGGTACCCTTAAGTGTCTACCCCTCAATCGATGTGTCGGTTAACCACACACGCTCCATCAATACTACGATAAACATTAAGTTACCCTTTGCCTACCTTGTTAAATACGAGTTAGTGTGCCGGTTAACCACACACGCTCCACTAACCGACTTAAACAAAGTGAAAAGTGTAATTTCATGGGTTAGCACCAAATTCACATTTTCCTAGGTAACTAAGATTGGGTATTTATAAAAGGTTTAGTTACTTAGTATTTATCATTAATACTTTTAATGAAGGGAGAATTCTAGTCCTTGTCCTACCCGTTCGGCTAACGACCCTCCACCGGTCAAGGAAGCGGTGGGTGAGTGTGGACACCCATTAAACTGCCATTTTATAGGCAGTAACCTTATACCCCCCATATAGACCGGCTTCGTGAATGAGGCCTACTAACGGTAAGACTGACTTTACTCTTATATATATATATATATATATATATATATATATATATATATATATATATATATATATATATATATATATATATATATATATATATATATTAACTTATAATATTATAAAGTATAAGGGTTGAATTTTAACTTTTAAAATTCTAAGGGCTAACTTGGAATTAAAGTATTCATAAGTGAAAACTTTTCAAATTCCAAAACTTGAGGGCAAGTTTTGTAACTTTCAAAACTTTTATATTCCATAACTTATGTGTTTAAAGTAGTTTTAATTAAAAAACTCTTCAAGTTCTATAACTTGAGGACAAGTTATGGAAGACTTTAAACTAATAAAAGAATTAACTTTTCTTTAATTTATAACTTATGGAATTAATTAAGGTTACATATTTTATTACTTAATGAAGTGACTCTTGAACTTCCATAACATGAGGACAAGTGATGGAGTCATAAAACTATTCAATGAAACAAGACTCTTCATTTTGTAACCTTTGCCAACTTTTATGAGTTTATGAAACTTAAATGTGACTTTTCATATAACTTGAGGACAAGTTACAAAAACACATTTTAGAATCAACTCTTAGATTAATTTGGATTGAAAACACATAATCAATTAACTTTTCTATTAATCTAAGCAATTCATAAGAACAATATAATTCAAATCAAACTTTTTCATGTAATTAGTCTAAACCTTAAATTAATACAAAACATGAATCTATTGACAGTTATCTCTTTGAAATTGGATTAGAATGAACATTACCACATCAAAAACGAGTTTATAAGTTCAAAAACATCTTAGGGTAATGTTCCTAGTCCAATTCCAGCCAAAAAAGTTGAATTTATGCTGTCTGGGGGTCCAACTCGTCGAGTGCACGAACCAACTCGGCGAGTTGGATGCATTTTGCCTTGGACTCAGCGAGTCTGCTAGGCAGAGAACATCAAAACTCGATTTTCCAGCTTCTTTTGCAAGTATAACAAGAAAACCAGCCTAGGCTCTGATACCACTATTGGGTTTTGAGCATTCTAACACCCCTATGGTGTACATGCAACCCTATAAACCTTGGATCTATGTTTTCTCTATTATACATGCAAACAAGAACTTTCCAAGGCTTTAATCCTAACTAGCATATTATGAAGTTCTTATACTACAAAGTACTAGTTAGTTGACATACCTTTTGATGTAGCTTGATGTCTTCAAGATTTAAGAGCTTAGCCCCAATAGTGTGGAAGCCTCAAGTGGAATCACAAATCACCAAAACACCTTGGAAGACTTTAGAGAATATGAATACTTGGTTCTCTCTAGTGAAATCGGCTAGCACTCTTAGTGTAACCACACTAGTGCCCATTTCACCAACCAAAAACATATTTATATAGTATGGAGACTAGGGTTAAACCCATGACCTTTCATTTCATATGATCCATGGGTTAAACACTCCATGGACTATCCATGAAAGCTTAGCCCAACCTAAATGAACTTGGCCCATTCCATATATATAAGAGTCCATATTTAATTAGTTCATTTTTGATCACTTAATTAATTCTAAATTAAGTCTTGATCAATACTAATTAAATAATATGATTCCATATTAATATATTAGAACTTATATATATTAATATAAATCATAAATATACTATTCTCAAAAGACTATCCATATAAATTGTGTTGGTGATGTGCAACCCAAATGGATCATGCTGGGTCGGATCAAGGACATACCGAATATAGTTATGGACTTAGACATTAATCCAACAAATATATCAAGTTAGAATTACATACCTCTTTGATGTAGATTGTCTTCATGAAGCTTGAGTGCCTAGTGCCCCAAGCGTGACACCTCAAATGGTTCACACAACATCATATGCACTTGGAAAGACTTGAGAGAATATACACACTTTATGAAAGTCGGCTAGCCCTTTCTCACATATATTCTAGTGCCGATTTTGTCAACAATAAGATGTTTATATAGTTAGTGACAATTAGGGTAAACCCTAATTGTCATGGCTTTCCATTTCCATAATCCATGGGTACAAAAACACCATGGAGCATCCTATGGGTTTTAGCCCAACTTGATAATCCATGGAGTCTTAGCCCACTATAAAAGTATGGATGGTTTACACAATCAACCCATATATTTAGTTAGTCTTCTTTTGATCACTTAATTAATCCTAGATTAATTCTTGATTGATACTAATTAAATAATCTTATTAATATATTATAACTTATAATATATTAACAAACCTTAAGTGTTATTTCTCTCATTTTAGTCTATCCAAATGCATGATGCCATGCAACCCAAATGGACCATTCCAGGTCGGGTCAAGTCTTACCAATTATAGTTATGGACTTAGACATTAATCCAACAATCTCCCACTGGGATAAGTCTAACACTATTATCGCGTATGACTTCAAGAACCAACTGGCAATCGTAGCTCTAAAAAGCTTACGTCGAACTCTGAACTGCCGAAGATCTCTGACCTTTGTCAATGACTTGTCCATTAGATAAGGGATCATATATTCCTCCATTCTAGATATCATATGGACTGAGACATGGATTATAAATCATTCTCTCTGTCTATTTGTTGTTTCCCGATTTCTGATTTATGATGACTGACTAATTGAACAAATCAAATCAGTCATGGCTCGGCCAAGCACTTACATTTGTCATCACCAAATCATCGAGGGGCCCACAAATATCGCTTTTATCACGAAGGTAAATGGAATGGATAAATTTCGACTCATATGGCTTGTTCTACTACTTGTTGAATCATACATAAAGGCACGTTTTATAAAATTGAGTTACCAATGCGTTTTCGTGCAATCAATGAACAACCAACTCATAGTAACAACTCATATCTCTAGGTTTGAAGAATATAAGATATTATCGTCTCATGATCACTCGTGATAAAATCCATGAAGTGATTCCAATGAGCGCAGGTTGAATCCATTACTCAGAACTTATGAGCACTCATGAGTGTTGTAGCACCACCTTGTCCAACATCTTAGACCTATACATGCCCAACCCATGACAGTCTTGATTCATATCTACTTCCAACATATGACCGACTGTGGATAGTTTGAATAACTTAGTCATTTAGGAAGAATGACCTAGTTATTCTGGAAGTCAAAACATGCAAAAATGAAACACAAGAATAATTGAATCTAATATGGTCTCAGAACTTATGAATATAAATAAAACACCTTTCATTTATCACCATATGATTACACATTATTCATTGCATACTATTTCAAACTATCAACTTTATACTTGAATTAAAACAATAGTTGCCCCATGCTCCAAGCATGTACACTACGTTTTCTAAGCAATAGCTTTGCCATACACCAAGTATGCACTCTATGTTTGTCTATGATCCTTACTTTGTGAAATAAATCAATTGACCATAATTTCAATGATTCTAATTTCACAGTCCCGAATTCTTATGGAAAATGCAAAATTCCAAATTCATGCCATTTACCGAAATCTGTTAGATTCTAAACTTATATGCACTGATTCTCTTGTAACGATTATGCACAAAGTCACAAACACTTGACAACAAACATTACATAGCATTCCAAAGGAGATTAAATCCTTGGAATCATCCTTCTTACATTAAGTTTCCTAATCTTACACAGATTTATTGAACAACTTCCACCTATGGGATCATTTCCATATTCCCCTTTTGACTATCACTTCTGAAAAAGAGTTGCCTCTTTTAAGAATATGTCAATATGGTCCTTCCAACAATTAACACTATACTTCCAACTGTCCCTGAGCAACCAATCTTTGGTAAACCTTAGATTATCCTCAACAATTGCTTAATCCTTTTAGTCATATCCAATTCTAGACCTTTTCCCTTCTTAATGCCCCAGACATTTGGAAAATTTTAGAAAGGATGAATATAGCACATGTAATCGATCCTATATCCGAAGCATATGGGAAACGATTCATGATGTCTCACATAAAGACTAAACCAGTCTTTTGCTATAACATTTCCATTTCTATTTGCCATGTTCTCATAATTCAGATTATAAAAAGGGACGTCGTAATCATAATCGAATTTTAGAAAATAAATAATGAACCCATATATAGAATTTCCTTATGTTGAGTCATTCCAACATGAAATTCATATATATTCTTGACTAAATTTGATTAAAATCTCAATCGAAGCTTTTAGAATTGAAATAAAGTATAATTTCGTCTCCCTTAATTATAGCAAAACAACTTTTTCAACCCCTGCAGCCTCAGGAATTGAAACTTTTGTTTTCTATAATTAACATTGCTAACTTGCAATACTTATCATAATTATCATGCTCCCACTAACATGATGATTATTAGCATAACACTTATGCTTCCACTAGCTTTGACATGTACTCAGAAATCAGCTGGACTTGTAGAAAAACAATACTTTATTGACTTACTTACCAAAGTTCAGATTTCTGATACTAGATTGCTTTGATAAAACTTTATCAATATCATACACCTTATCTTAGATAGATCATAAGTGTGTCTAAACAATTTAAGAACTATGAAAAGGGATGCCATAATCATATCACAATTGCTATCTAGTTAAAATCTGCTTAGTGAAAGTGTTTCCTCACCATCATTTTCATGAATCGGAGAGAAACCTTATGACACTTAGATTTAATGGTGTATGTGTTCTTATCCATGTTTTTCAAAACCATGAATTTTTTCAAAACCATAATCACAAGATTCGGTTAGTGAAACTTCCAAATTTATATGGACTGAACTTGTGCAGACTTAACTTCTTGCCACCCAACAGCTCAAGGGCCTGCCATTGCTTCCAAGTTGTTGTGCAACCAATTGAGAACTCTAAGAACTCATATGCAAAGCCAACTTTAATTGGAATGGGCACAGAATATGTCAACACGATAGGTTATAAACCTCAAGTCGTGTGCTAGTGAAGAACTTCAGGTTTTATTCTTGATTAGTTCTTGAGACTTTCAAGACCTTTAAGACTCCCACTGTCCTTTTGACATATAAGAGTTTCTTCTCAGAGATTCAAGAGATAGTATGGATTCTAATCAAGACAAACACTTCAAACAATTGGCCTTAGTTGGTCTTTGTTTTATCCAAAACATCACAACTTACCAATTTCAAATGTACAAGAGTAGAAAACTTTTACTCTTACATTTCACAAGTGTTTTAAACCTTTCTTGAAGATATATCACTCAAATTACAGTCTTGGAGTATGACTCTACGACTTGTTTTGGAACAAAGTATGACTCATCTTCTTGATTTGACCACTTCAACAATTCATAGCTCCTCTTCTTAGCTACCAGAATGCACTTAGAGGATGAATTGTGATAAGGTCTCTTAATCATTAAGATTATTATATGACATGATACTAAAGTACTCTCCCATCTTTCAGATTTGAGAAACTTTTATCCTTTTGCCTACTTTGATTCTTCTTATTCGTTCTGCCATACACTGAAATTTTTCCAATGCTTCAGAATTATACTTAAACCTGTAAGTATAACCATATTTACTAAACTTTAGTAAATAATGACGAATAGTCTTAACGATATTTTGTGGTTGACTTAATTAGTGCATAAGAATTTGTACTCGATCCCTTAGTCTGTTATTTGACTCACACATCCATGTGAACAAGTAGTTAGTCTTAATTTTTCCAATGCTTGAAAGTTCTCATTCATCAAGCTATACAACTTGCGTGATTCCAAGTTTCAGTCCAATTGAAACTTCGGTGATGAGAATCTTTCCTTATTTGGTAAATTTAGACACTACCACAAATGAAATAATCAAATTCATATTTCCACTCTTGCTATTAATGGAATCATATAAGCACCAATTTTTTTTTTCACAAATGCCATTGTAAGGATATTTTAAAATAAATAAAATCAAAAATTTTTTCCTTTTATTTTAAAAACATTGCGGAAAAACTATCCTTACAGTGCAAAAGCACATGAAAACTTTGTTGTTAACTATTCCTAAGCAATATATCATAACTCCTAAGAAGTAGCTCAAGAATCCGAGATTCAAACTATGCGATAGAAATCCATCTACGTGATCAGATTCAGCATACTATTTCTTTAAGTTTCTTCACTTTTCCTTGATTATTAAAACATCAACATGTGACCCAGTCACATCATGTAACAAGAATCTCATAATAGAAACTTAACAGAGTTAGATAGTGGACTTTACTTGAAGATCTTTTAGGTAAAGTTGGCAGCTTCGTAACCAATGCCCCTTACCATGTATCGTTTTCAATGTCCATCGAAGTTTAGGAAGTTGATCTTCTAATCAAATTTGCTTTACTACTCCTCCTAATCATTTTTGATTTAGAAGCACCAAGCAAATAGATAAGATCATTATGGGTCATGTCATAGTGTGTTCCATAGTAGTCCCAAAGGAACTCACTATGTGACATAGAAAGTGATTGGACATCCAACTTTCTCAAGACTTTGACACCCAAATCTCCCGGCTTGTCAATGTGTGACTTTATCTCCAAGATGTGATCACACATAGACCTTTCTTGCCAATAGGGCATGAGTGACCTTGAACTTGTGGGTTAAGGAGAATAATTGGAGGAGGTGGAGGAAGTGAAGTTCCAAGAGATTTGGGAGGATCATAGATGTCTGAACCAGGTATCTTTTGGGAGATATTCAAGATAGTTAATCTAAAGTCCTTAATATAACACCCAATATGAAATATTAAGGCTAGGACCCAACAAACTATTTTATAACTTGGAAGAGGGATGCCATAATCCAAGTTATAAAATATTTGAAGGTAGGTGAATGACGATTCACTAATTTCCACCAAGATAAACGAAATGTATTATTAGGTTTTAATTGGTTTGGAAACTCCTAGATTCTTTTGAGATTCATTGAACTTTTCAAAGGCATGTTTCAATCTCGACTGTGCCCTTCAGGTTATGTGACTAGGATGTCGAGGATCACAAAACAAGGTGTGAAGAAACCATGCTAATTACTTGGTACCTTTAAGTGTTTACCCCTCAATCGATGTGTAAGTTAACCACACACGCTCCATCTATACTATGATAAACATTAAGTTACCCTTTGCCTACCTTGTTAAATACGAGTTAGTGTGCTGGTTAACCACATACGCTCCACTAACCGACTTAAACAAAGTGAAAAGTGTAATTTCATGGGTTAGCACCAAATTCACATTTTCCTAGGTAACTAAGATTGGGTATTTATAAAAGGTTTAGTTACTTAGTATTTATCATTAATACTTTTAATGAAGGGAGAATTCTAGTCCTTGTCCTACCCGTTCGGCTAACGACCCTCCACCGGTCAAGGAAGCGGTGGGTGAGTGTGGATACCCATTAAACTGCCATTTTATAGGCAGTAACCTTATACCCCCCATATAGACCGGCTTCGTGAATGAGGCCTACTTACGGTAAGACTGACTTTACTCTTATACATATATATATATATATATATATATATATATATATATATATATATATATATATATTATTAACTTATAATATTATAAAGTATAAGGGTTGAGTTTTAACTTTTAAAATTCTAATGGCTAACTTGGAATTAAAGTATTCATAAGTGAAAACTTTTCAAATTCCAAAACTTGAGGGCATGTTTTGAAACTATTCAAAACTAATTAATTCCATAACATATGTGTTTAAAGTAGTTTTAATTAAAAGACTTTTCAAGTTCCATAACTTGAGGACAAGTTATAGAAGACTTTAAACTTACAAAAGAATGTAACTTTTCTTTATTTTGTAACTTATAGTATTAATTAAGGTTACATATTTTATTACTTAATGAAGTGACTCTTGAACCTCCATAACTTAAGGACAAATTATAGAGTCATAAAACCATTTAATGAGAACAAGACTCTTCATTTTGTAACCTTTGCCATCTTTTATGAGTTTTAAGAAACTTGAATGTGACCTTTCATGTAACTTGAAGACAAGTTACACAAACACATTTTATAATCATCTCTTATATTAAAATATATTGAAAACACATAATCAATTAACTTATCTAATAATCTAAGCAACTCATATGAACAAAGATAATTCACATCAATCTTTTTCATGTAATTAGCATAACTTTTAAACTAGCACAAAATATGAATCTATTGACAATTATCTTTTTCATGTAATTAGCATAACTATATAAGTCTAAAAACAGCTTAGGGTAATGTTCCTAGTCCATTTCTAGCCAAAAAAAACTCGAAAATATGCTGTCTGGGGCTCCTACTCGCCGAGTCTATCAACCTACTCGACGAGTAGGATGATTTTCTTCATGGACTCGGCGAGTTCATCAGTGGACTGAAAACAAACCTAGGCTCTGAAAACAAACCTAGGCTCTGACACCAATGTTGGGTTTTGACCATTCTAACACTCCTAAGTGTACATAAAACTCTAAATAACTTGGATCTATGTTTGCTCTATTATACATGCAAATATGAACTTTCCAAGGTATTCATCCCAACTAGCATAATAACATCGATTCATATGAATATATCAAGTTAGAATTATATACCTCTTTGATGTAGATTGTCTTCATGAAGCTTGAGTGCCTAGTGCCCCAAGTGTGACACCTCAAATGGTTCACACAACATCATATTCACTTGGAAAGACTTGAGTGAATATACACACTTTATGAAAATCGGCTAGCCCTTTCTCACATATATTCTAGTGCTGCTTTTGTCAACAATAAGATGCTTATATAGTTAGTGACAATTACGGTAAACCCTAATTGTCATGGCTTTCCATTTCCATGATCCATGGGTACAAAAACACCATGGAGCATCCATGGAGCATCCTATGGGTTTTAGCCCAACTTGATAATCCATGGAGTCTTAGCCCACTATACAAGTATGGATGATTTACACAATCAACCCATATATTTAATTAGTCTTCTTTTGATCACTTAATTAATCCTAGACTAATTCTTGATCGATACTAATTAAATAATCTTATTAATAGTTTATAACTTATAATATATTAACAAACCTTAAGTGTTATTTCTCTCATTTTAGTCTATCCAAATGCATGATGCCATTTAACCCAAATGGACCATGCCGGGTCGGGTCAAGTCTTACCAATTATAGTTATGGACTTAGACATTAATCCAACACTTTAGACAATCTACAACCAATTCATCACAATCTTCTTTCTTACATACTCCCAAAGTATGAGCGATTGTGGAACGTCCGAATAATCTTATTATTCAGGAAGTTAAAACATGCAAAGTGAAACACAAGAATAATTGAATCCAATATGGCCCCAAACTTTTGAGTATAAATAAAACTCCTTTTATTTAGTCACCATATTGATTACACATTATTCGTTGTATAATTATTCGGGCAATCAACTTATTGCTTGAATTACAACAACAATTGTCTCATGCTCTTAGCCTGCACACTATGTTTAACTATGGTCCTTAAATTGTGAATTAGTATAATTGAATAACATTTTCAATCACACTCATTTCACCATTCCCAATCCATACCACAGGTGTGATAATACCAAATTCTTGCCACTTATAGAATATGTTAGATTCTAACATTTCATGCAACGGTTCTTTCGTAAAATCATAGCGCCAAAGTCACCAAGACTTTACCAATGAAATTACAAAGTACTCTATTGGAGATTATTACAAGACAATTCCATAGTCATGAAGTCTCATATTCAAAGCACATTCCTTTGAACTTCCTTCTTGCATAAAATTTTCTAATCTAGACATTGATTCTCGATATCCAACTCCCAATTTGGAAACATTTCCATATTTTCCATATGACAACTCATTATAAATAGAATCTTATCTATTCATAATAATGTCAATATCGTCCATTCATGACTATACTTCCAACTTTCCACAAGCGACCAATTATTGGCGAACCTTAGAATGTCCTTGACAGTTTTTTAATTATTTTACTCAAATTCGGTTGGAAAATTTTAGAACGGTCGAATATTACAGTATAAGCAATCGATCCTATACCCGAAGCGTGTGGGATACAATTCATAATGAAAAACATGATACTTTAGCAGTTTCTTGCTATAATATTGCAATAATATTTCTAGTTGTTGTGTTCTCTAAATTCGAACTATAAAAAGGGATGACATAATCATAATCGAACTTTGAGAATCCAAATCGTAAATATAACCTTGACTAAATTCAATTAAAATTTCTTGATCTAAGCTTTTAGATTGAAAATGAAGTATACCATTCTCTCCCTTAATTATAGCAAAAACAACTTTTCTACCCCTGCAACTTTGCAAAGTGAAACTTTTGTTTTTCTATAATTAATATTGCCAACTTGCAATACTTAAATAATAATCATGTTCCCACTAACATGATGATTATATCCATTCCAGCATAACATTTATGCTCCCACTAGCTTTGACACGTATTCGGAAACCATCTAAACTTTTAGAAACAATACTTATTGACTTCCAAAGTTCACTGTTTCTAATATGATATGCTTCGATAAGCATTTAACTTAGCTTCTTAAAATCACACACCTTTCCTAATACAACTCACATGTGTGTCTAAACTAATTCAGAACCTATTTTACTAAGTCCCAAATGTTCAGACCGATTGCCAAATCTCACAATTCGAACTATGAAAAAAGATGTTGTAATCATAATCGAATTTGAGAATGCAATTTACATAATCGCTATCTTCTTAAAATCTCTCTTAGTGAAAGCGTTCCCTCACAATCATTTTCATGAAGGAGAGAAACCTTATGACACTTAGATTTTATAGTGTATGTGTTTTTATCCATGTGAATTTGCCATAATCAAAATCGAAAAATAATGTTTGTGACAAATTCAAACTCTTATGGACAGAACTTGTTCATCCTTAATTTCTTGCCATCAAGGGTCCCACCATTGCTTCCAAGTTATTTAGCAGCTCACCTATGCCAGTCAATGTACTTTCATTGAACAAGGTGTTTGCCCTTATGCAACTTATTGAGAACTAATATTTCCTTAGAGAATTAATTGTGATATGGTTCATAATTATTAAGACGATCATAAAAACTGATACAAAAGTACTCTCCCTTCTTCTTAGATTTGAGAAACCTTTTATCTTTTTGCCTTAATTGATTCTTCTTATTCATTCTGCCATTCATTGAAACTTTTCAATGATTCAGAATGACGCATAATCTTGTAAGTATAGCCTCATTTACTAATCTTTTAGTAAATATGACGAATAATCTTATTGTTATTTATGACGGACTTAATGGGTGCACATGATCGTGAACCCGTTCTCCTAGTCCTTCACTTGACTCTTTGTCAAGGAATTAGTCTTAAAATTTCAAAGTATCAAGATTTCCATACATCACATGATTCAAATCATATGATTCCAAGATTTTGTCCAATTGAAACTTGGGCGATGAGAATCTTTCCTTACTAAGAAAATTTCCATAAATAATATCTATGAATCACATCTATTTATTATAGAAATATGCAAACATCAATTTTCCACAATGATTTCATTGCAAGGATATATATATATAAGTAAGACAAATCAAAATTTTATTTTATTCATAAAAGTAGCGGAAAACATGTCCTTACAATGCAAAATCAACTAAAAAACTATGTAATCAAATATTCCCAACAAATTTATCATAACTTTCTGAGCTCAAAATCTAATCTTCGGATCCATGTGATCGTAATCATTTCTTCGTAATCAGACTCATCTTGCTCTTCCATCAAGCTTCCTCTCTTTTCTCTGATCCTACAAAACATTCAGATGTAATCTTATCACATTATGTACTAAGAATCAATGAATAGGAACTTAATGGAGTTAGATAGTGGATTTTACCTGAAGTAGAGCCATACTTCTTGACTCTCCCATCTCTTAAATTTTTCAGGTCCTCTGGGCAGCTTCGTATCCAACGCCCCTTCTCTTGGCAGCAGAAACAGGTGGGTTCTTCTAGAGTGTCCACAGAAGCATGAATGGTTGAATTACCAGACAAATATGCTCCACTACTTTGCCAAATCATTTCTGATTCAGCAGCAATAACCATGTAAGTTAGGTCAATGAGGGTCGCATCAAGATCCATCATATAATACTCTCTTTTGAACTAATTATATGATTCAGGGAGTGACTTAAGAACCCAATCTACAACCAACTCCTTTGGGAAAGTCACACCCAACATTATCAACCTATCGATGTGTGATTTCATCCCTAGGATGTGAGCACACATTGATTTTCCATCTTCATTTTCATTGCCAACAGGGCTTCAGTGATTTTGAACCTTTCAATTTTTCGATATTCTGGCTTTGGGAGAACGACAGGAGGAGGTGGAGGAAGTGAAACCAAGTTGGTCCACAATGCAAGGATCGATCTTTCACCTTCATTGTGAAACATACTTTTACTTTGGGCAGGAAAACATTTTCCATTGGATTCGGGAAGACCATAGTTGTCATACTTTGACATCTACAAAATGGGAGAAAATTCAAGTTAGTTGATTGATTGAGTCCTTAATAAAACACCCAAATGAGATATTAAGGCTAGGACCCAACACAATAATCTACAACTTGGGAGAGGGATGTCGTAACCCAAATTGCAGAACATTTGAAGGGAAGTGAATGACGATTCACTAATTTTCCACCATAAAAAACAAAAAAGAGATTAAGTTTTAAATGTATTGAAAAGTCCTACATCCTTTGAGATTCGTTGAACTTTTCAATGACATGTTTAAATCCCGATATGCCCCTCGATTTGTGACTGTGATGCCGAGGATCACAAAACAGGGTGTGAATAACCATGCAAATATACATGGTGCCCTCAATGTTACAGTCACCTATTCGATGTGCCGGTTAACCACACACGCTCCACCGAACTATGACAAACATTGAGTCACCCTTTGCTACCTTTGCTCAGAACCATTTAGTGTGTCGGTTAACCACACATGCTTCACTAACGTGTTCGCAAGGGTACAAAGTGTAATTTCATGGAATTGCATCAAATTCACTTTTTCCTAAAGTAACTAAGAGTGGGAATTTTCTAAAAACATTTAGTTACATTATAATTTATTATACTTTCAATGGAAAGGGTTTGCCCTATCCTACCCGTTCGGCTAACGACCCTCCACCAATCAAGGAAGCGGTGGGTGAGAGTGGACACCCATTAAACGGCCATTTTATAAGCCATAACCTTATATCCCCGTTATAGATCAGCTTCGTGAATGAGGCCTACTAACGATAAGACTAGCAGTTGAAGTTATACATATATAATATTAGACTTTTAATGTTATATATAGTATAAGGGTGTATTTTACACTTTTAAAATACTAGGTGGTTTGATTTAATAAATTATACTTTTAATTTAATTAAATGTAAACCATATCACTATGGATTTATTAACTCTCTTTAATTATACAATTAATTAATTTAATAAAACCATAAGGGTGCAATTTGAACATTTTAAAAAATTAAGGTTTTAGAATTTAACATTTTAAAATTAAATTTTTAATTATAATATAAATTCCAAAACTTGAGGGCAAGTTTTGAAACATTTCAAATCATTAGGGTTTAGAATTTAAATATTTCAAAATTAAACTTTTAATCAAAATTTAACTTCCAAAACTTGAGGGCAAGTTTTGAAACTTTTAAAAACTATTAGATCAAAATACAAATAAAGCAATTAAACAATTAATTGGTGATTATCTAATTATAACTTAATTCAATTTCATGCAAGATAATGATCAAATAATCCAAAAAAATTTAACATTTATCATATAAGGAAGTTATTATTCAAATAATTTGAAATTGTCTTTTGTTTTGGTAAGGATAATCACATAGAAACAATAAAATTCGGATTTTATCATGAGAAAACGATTTTAGCAATTATCCTTCAGCAAAACAACAATAAATCCCAAAATATCCTCTGCCTGACTCCCGGACTCGCCGAGTCACTACCTAGACTCGCCGAGTTGGGCTGACTCGCCGATTCCAGATACTAACTCGCCGAGTCGGGTCAGGCAAAGGCCAGAAACTCGATTTTTAGTAGATAAACAAGCATTGCATCACATACAACAGAAACCAATCAAGTCTCTGATACCACTGATGGGTTTTATACAAAAGAACATCCTATTTGCTCATGCAAACCCTAAAGCTTGGATCTAAGTTTCTCTATTGTACATGCACTTCATCCAAGACTTATAAACCCTAGATCTAGATATATATTTCAAAAGAGACATAACAATACAGATCTAGACGATTACCTCTTCTTCAATGACTTGAATCTTCTTGTCTTTTGCGCTTAGAGTCACAAGTGTCACTCCTTTAATGGCTTACAAACACCATAAGCAAGAGGATGACTAAAGAGAAGGAGGAGGAGGCACCAAAAAAATGTCTAGGGTTCTCTTAGAAGTGTTAGTCATGTTTTTGGGGCCTTAGGGGTTCCTTATATAGGTAGGCTATTAGGGTTTTCAACTAGGAAACCCTAATTTGACCGCTTAGGCCCTAAGCAGCCCATGGACTCCCTTTAGAACACCCCTTGGACGATTTATTTATTGGCTTCCCATAGAATTCGTCCAACCTATGTTACAAGGTGATCCATAGCCCAATTGCAATTATCTTATAATTACAATTACAGTCCCCTAAGTTTAATTAATGTCTTTTAGTCACAAAACTATTTCTTAATAAATTCTTGACTAATATTAATTAAACAATATGATTTCTCCTTTAATATATTATTCATATACTATATTAACAAATCATAATTATTCCTTTTTCTCCATAAATCATCCTATCATGGTGCTTTGGTAAAGGCAACCCAAAAGGACCATGCACAACCGGGTCTAGTACATACCAAATATAGTTACAGGCTTAGATACTAATCCAACAAATATTTCCTAATAGAGGTGTACGACCCATTATGTTCTCGAAATAAATTCTTATGGCCCAATAAGGGTTTTACGGCCCAAAAGACCAATTGGAAGGGTTACCGGCCCATTAAGGCCCATTAAGAAGGTCTTGGTCCAACAAGAGGTTTGGACTGACAACTCTTGGGCTAAGGCCCAAAGTTGAGTGAAAATTGACTTATTGGGTTGAGTTTTTGGGCTTTTATGAGGTTGTTTCGACCTAAATATCAATCTATGGAAGTATGAATTTAGTAGCATTGAAATTTGATTTATACCAAACGTAGTGTTGCAATGTTACACAAGAAATTATCTTGTACAAAGATAGAAATCCTAGCCCTAATTTGCTAGTTGTGACATGCTAAAATGCAACCATGTGCCAAAATCATCATGGAATCTCTTCCAAGAACTATAAGTAAACCAGATATCCCTATCGGAAATCACTGCAATCGGTACACCATGGTAGGCGACCACCTCCCTAATATAGATATCAACCAACTTCTTGGATTATGAACTTTCCTGAATAGCAATAAAGTGGGAACTCTTGGTCAACCTTTTCATGATAACCTAAATAGTATCCAACCCTCCAGAAGTCTTCAACAACTTGGTAATGAAACCCATAGTGATATTCTCCCATTTCCATAACGGGATATCTAAACTATGCAACATGTCGTGAGGCTCTAATAATCAACCTTGACTTTCCAACAAGTCAAACACCTTTTGACATACCATGAAACATACCTCTTTATGGAGGGCCACAACTAATCATTTCCTAGGTATCTGTACATATTCGTCGCTCCTGGATGAATCAAAAACTTGGATTTATGTTCCCACTCCATCAATGTCTTTCGAGCCCCACCAAAACATTGAACCCAAAATCTACCGTACAAAGTCGTCAAACAATGACTATCTATGTCGAAAGCTGAAATCTGTCCCATAATCCTCTCGCTCTTCCGGTTCTCCTGCTTGACTACCTCGACCTGGTCCTTCTTGATTCGTTCTAAAATGAGAGTAACAACCGTCATCCTCAGAAACAGATCTCAAATGGGTTCACTTTTCGTGTTCCAACTTAATGCATTGGCCACCACATTGGATTTCCCTGGATGATAAACCATTTATGTTGCTTCATGTTCAGATTTGAATAATCTAACAAGTATTTCATATTCTTCTGGTGTGACATCCCCAATTTCTCGGCCATAAAAGACTAATTTAGTTTATGCTTTTAAAATAAAATCAGAGTAATCTCTCCAATAAAATATGCGGAATTTGTCCTAAAACAAAATATGATAAAAATATTTAACAAAGCATTTCTTAAAGAAATGTATTTTCATTTCATTACAAAAGTTGGGATGTCCACATCGATACAGACCAAAAGCATAAACTATACATTATAGGCATTGCAACAGTTATTTACATATGTTGGCTTATAATCCAAAAATCCCTCGTCATCATCCAACTATGCTCTGGGTCCACTAACTGTAATATAGAAAGTTGAGTGGGTCAGACTTGGGAGTCTGGTGAGCATATAGGGTTTTCAACCCACAATAAATAAATTTATTAACTTCATCAACCAACAATAAATGTATTAATTTCATCAACCAACAATAACCTTGATTACCTGTTCCCGTTATCCTCACTTTATGTCCCTTAACACCTATCATAAGGGACCTAGCCTAAGGGTCATCATCGGGATGGACACTACTGCTAACGGGATTCCTCAGCCATATATGTCCAAAAGGAAACCACGAGGGGGATGGAGTACACCAGCAAACATATGGTTCACCAACACCTACAGGTTGCGAGCCTGCTAGCGTTCCACTAGACTGTCTAGAAAGGTTCGTGGTCGTCATCTATACTCCACTAGAAGGCTACAACAACAACAACAACATCGAGGCCTCTCATCATTTTATCACACATCAAATATTTCATCTACCCATGTTTTACCCAGCATATTTATAGATAAAAATACATATACAGTTTAAAACTTGTATAAAACATCTATTCAACACCCATCTCAAATAAACAAACAATATATATACACATAGCACGTATTTTATAGAAAATACTTCATATCTATATGTAAGATGAAAGTGAATATACACTCGCATGATTAACAATGATTAGACATCACTTCGTCACTTAAAACAATCTTTTTTTTTGGAAACCGGGATGTTTTCTCAAATATCGGGCTTCACATGGGTAGAGTTTCGTCTCGAAAAACTCTATTCTCGGGATCTTCGGGCTCTCCGGGGCTTGCTTACGATGCTAGGATGATACTCTAGGCTTGGGGTATTTAGTGTAGGTAAAAAGAAAGTAGAAGGTGAAAAAGTGTAAATTTTGAAAAAAAATTTGGGGCAGCCTCGCACCCTATTTATAGTATCCGAAGCACCTAATTACGTTGGGCGTAATTTTAGAGTACGCGGGGCGTACTGCCTCACAAGGTTCTTCGCTGGGTGTACGCTTTCGTATGTTGGGCATATGAATGGATCAGCTCGGACGCGTCGAGGCTACGAACAAGTGTCCATCATGCGAAGGAGTAGGGGGTGACTGACTCCGGATCACATACACGAGTATGATGGACGTACAACGATTTTTCAAACTTCAAAAATTCATAACTTTCGCATACGAGCTTCGTTTTTGAAGTTCTTTATATCCACGCGTAGGTGAGTTCGTGTGTCACACCCCAAAACCATGAACGGCGGAAACGTTCTGGGGCGGAGGACGTCATCTACAGTATCACAACAATGAATAGTAGTAAACAAGCAACAACATCATCCATTGCATTAATAATATAATTGTAATACAAGTGTGATTTGTCAAATTTTAATAGACACTGAAGTATAAATCAAAATGAAATATGAGTCTTGAACGAGTTCCATCTTCTCTAAACCTTGCACCTGTATCTGTCTACTGTTGACCTGAGGATACAAGTTATTTTGAAAGAGAGTATCAGCTTTAAAGCTGGTGAGATCATAAGTATTTTAGTGTCTCAATTTGTATGTAAGTATTTGTACGTATACAAAATGTAAGTATGTAAAAGTTTTGAACCTCCTATAAAACCCTATGTTTCCTACTAAAAGTATCCTTCTACCAAGGCATCTAGTATATGTGTGTGTCTCTTGTAAGAGTGTGTATTTTCCCAAATCTGACTATCATTAACCAAAAATATAACTTCTACATTACCGTGCATCGTGTGAATGTTTATGAAGTGAATGTAATGTAATGGGAAAATGAAATAGTACTATGGTGTAGTATCAAATAACTACAACCATACTAAATACTTTAAATCTATTGTAATTTAAAGTAACATGTGATCGACCTGTATCCTGCTACTGACTCTAGTAAAACAACGATGTAAGACGCCGTAAGAAATGACATTTGGCACCCGTAGACTTGCAAGTCCCACTGTAGCGAGCAGCAAGGTGTAGGATAGTCAATCCAGTATAGATCTATATGCAAACTCATTTGCTCCCCAATTAAGGAGATTCGGGATACAAAAACGGTCATGGCAGGAAGTGCCATGACCCGTTTAATGGTTCACATTACTACACGAATGTACATGTAATGAATGTGCTACTGTAAAGTGTACTCTTTCTCTGTCTAGCCTGTATGTACTGTAATGTTCTGCGTGTGCTAGTTGTCATGTGTGCTCTCTCTCTCTCTATCTAGCATGTATAGAAATATATTGTAATGTTCTGCGTGTGCTAGCTGTAATGTGTGTTCTCTCTCTATCTACCATGTATAGTAATGTACTATAATGTTCTGTGTGTGCTGGTTGTAATGTGTGATCTCTCTCTATCTAGCAAGTATTGACTCATGAATGAACTGACTCATTGTATGATTTCGCGTTCTAGTAATAGTTCTAGTATCTTCCTGAACTACCCCTATGGTAGCTTACTAGTAATGTTACTGGTATGTATGAACATGAAAGTATAACCCTGCTACCCAAGGGTATTGAATTAACTGATAGAGCTTTTATGTCTATATATGTATACATAATATATAACTCATATTTAGACGACCTTTGGACGGATAGCCAATGCCCTCAAGCCACATCCCAACGAGGAAAAGGAGATAAAGCGAGCTTGCCTTCCAAAGTCCTTTAAACATTACTTATATAATTATACCTATATAGGCATGCAATTGACAATATAAAAGCATAAAAGAAGTCTTGTAAAACCATTGAAAAGTTTAGCAACTAAGAAAAGATGACTTGATGTCAAATTGTAAAACGATTTGAAAGAAGTTTGTTTGATAAGAACAGTGTAAAGTATAAGGAAAACATTTGTTTTGGATCACAACTGCAACAGGGTTTGAATAGATACATTTAGTATGAAAGACAGTTTAACAAAAAGTTTTAAATGAGTAAAAATGTTTTGGAAAACCATTTGAAGTAAACTGTTTGGTAAAACAGCTAAAAGAGTAGTTAATCCATTTGTATGCTACTTATTAATCACATGTGATTGATATAATAACTAGCATGATTCAACTTTTATCCCCCCATAAAAGCATTTAAAAACATTTAAAATATTGATTAAGGTGTATGAATTCACCTGTAGCAAGTGGTTGGGATTGAACGGACTGTATAGGATGATAGGTGTCAAGTGAAGACTTGTACACACTCTATGATCCCAGTTAACAGATAATATCACATATATGTAACCAATTAGTGTTTAAACAACTAAATAACAAATTTAAGACATCCTAAGACATGTTAAACACTTTATATAAGTGTTATAAGTGCTAAGGATTTCATCTAAGTGTTGTAGGACAAAGCTATTGAGCTTAAGGTTCAAGGGAACCCCTAATATGAGTTTACTCCCTAAAGACCATAACCCATTGATTTTACGGCCTAAACTCATGACTTTACGTCCGTAGACTCACACTTCTTTGACCACTTTGAGATTTGAAGCCTTAGAAGCATATCTACATTGAAGTATAAGCCTATGGAAGTGTTTGTGGCATCAAAACACCCCTATATGTACTTTACGGCCCATGGACCACTTCATTATGTGTTTGCAGCCGTAAAAACATATTATTTATTTCCTTTTGATGTTTTCAAGTCCCAAACATATCAAGGAATAAATCTAGACTTGTTTCCTATGCTTGTGAAGGGACTAGGGCAATTTTTGACCCCTTAAGAAGGGTTTACGGCCCGAGATGTTCTTGGACCGTAAACACCTTTAATCTTGGTGTTTTCTTGTGATTTTCTTGATGTAAGGACGTATACTAAGTAGTATGATACTCTATGATAGAAACACTTACGATATAGAAGCCTGAAATGAGCCAAAAGTCCAAGAACACTAGTGTGTGTTGTTGGTGTTCTTGGTGTAAATTGAAGATTGACCCTTTTGGAATGATTTCATGGTTAGAAGTGTGTTAAAACACTAGATTAAGTCATATAACAACTTAAGAAAGCTAGAAACACTTACTAGATCGAAGATCTCGAAAAACTTTTGGATGATACTTGAGAGAGAAATGGGACTTGGATCTTGAGATTTGGAAAAAGTGTAAATAGTGACCAGTTCTCATATATATACTCTCAGATTTAGGGTTTATAGCAGAAAATATTTTATTCAGGCAGTAAACTCTAATTTCTTAGATTTTTGGAATAACAATGTTGCATAATAACCCTAGTGCATCCTCTCTCCTGATATCTCTAAAGTGTGAATCCTAAAATACTCAAACTTATCCTAAAAAGTCTGAAAATTAACAGCAAATGCTCTGACTTCTAATGACTTAACATATTTGTACAAAATAGAAATTTCGAGTTGTCACATCATCCCTCCGTTAGAAGGAATTTCGTCCCGAAATTAGAATTTAGGTAAGGAAGTAGGCATGAATAATCAAGCCAAGAAGTGGGGATACTTCCTAAATGATTGATTCTCGCACTCCCACGTGATTTCGGGTCCTTGGTTGGCATCCTAGCAGACCTTCACTAAAAGGAAACGACTATGAATAGTTCACATGACCTCTCGGTCCATGGTCACTACGGTTCTTCCACGCAGGTGAGGCTCTTGTGGGAATCGATCTCTTCGAGTGGGATTTCAAGAGTCTCGTCGGATCGATACTTTTTACAAGTTCGATACGTGAAGGGTAGAATGTATGTTACTAAGCTCGTGGAGTAGGTTTAGTTTGTGAGATACAGGACCGATTCTGGTAAGAATCTCGGAGGTCCTAACTATCTTGGATTTAGCTCTCCACGCTTTCCGAAGCATATCAAGCCATTCCCAGAGTGAGACTTCCTAAAGAATTTGGTCTCTCACTTGGGATTCCAAGGTTTCTGTTTCTTGCTTATCTTCCCAGTCAAGGGCCACCTCCTGTTGGGTCAAAGTCGTAAGGGTTTCTGTAATTCGCGAGGAGATCTGAATGGACTCCTGACAGTAAGTCGGCGAGACCTAAAATTTGGCGAATTTCATAAGCGTCTTCAGTGCCGACAATTTCTCAACGGTTTTGATAAATTGACAGAGTACTCAAGAATTTCCACATCACTAATAGTGTGTCTTAGGAATTTTACTCTTCAATTACAAAACTCGTGTTTAGAGAACTTCGCAAAGAGTTTCTCTAAGGGTAATGTTTCCATGGTTTCCTTATTACTACGAGAGTGGATAAGTAAATCATTTACAAAGAGAATGACGAACTGATCCATGTAAGAATGGCGTACCCTATTCATTAAGCTCATGAATACTACGGGCATATTGGTCCTATCCGAGGGGTATCACTACGGACTCGAAGTGTTCGCATTGAGTTTGGAAGGTAGTCTTCGGGACATCTTTCGCTAACACTTGAAACTGGTGATGATGGGATCTCAGGTCCATTTCTGAAAGGTAAATAGTTCCTTGCGGTTGGTCAACCGACTCATCTATGCGAGGCAGAGGGTGATGATTTCTAATAAGAATCTTGTCGAGGTCTCTGAAGATGAGGGACTTACGAAGCAATCCATCTATCTTCTTGACGAATAAGACCGAAGCTCTCTAGGATGAGAAGCTTGGTCTTTCCATTCTAGTGCTGAGTAGCCTTTAAACTGTCCGGACGGTTCTTGTATCTCCATGGGCGTTAGACCGTAGGGCGATCTGTTTACAGAAGTCGTATTGGGTTCTAAGTTTGTTCACATGACGATGCGATTACTCATAGTCTTGGGCAGTCTCCGTCCTGAAGTTCATATTAGAATTCATACATGGTTCCACGATCACAATCTCGTGTATACGAGTTGTATATAATTAAGATTGAAAAGATAGTCGAATGAATGATTCTTCTTTATGCTAACTTCCCAACGAGGAAAAGAGGTTAAAGTGGACTCATCAATTCTAAAGTTGTAAAACATTGATTATATATCACCCCTATGTATACATTCTTTAGCGATAGATCAACCGTATGGATCTTTGGATTGAACTTGACGTACTGTATGAGTGGTACTTCGGGGAATTCTTCGGAATGGAAATGAAACATGAGGTACTCCATGCATGAGTACTTCGGTGTTTTGATATGACGGCTTCGCTGGAAAGGCGATTTCGGAGAAAGAGATGAACGTATGAAGCTGGTATTGTGCGGATCAAATTGAATCTATTCGTATGGTAATATCGGACTCACTTGAAAAATAAAGACATTATACTTGATCATAACGGCGTTACAGACAAAACACAACCGTGCAACCATCAACAGAGTTACAATACTTTAGACTTACTACAAGACTATTGCTGCGAACAAGGTATACTACAAAAGACAAGTATACGCAGCTTGAGCATCCCTTCACTAACGGGATCTCGCAAAAGATAAGACTCTAGTTGCACTAGTTTTGGATGGTTTATAAGTCTTTTACAACGAAACGCCTTAATTACATTAACTTGGGTCTGGAGTAGTCTCTCCTACGGCAGTGATCCTTAGCATTTTCCCGTCTGCGCTAGAGTTCTTTGCTATCGGGCAATCCTTCTTGAGGTGTCCAATTTCACCGCATTGGTGACATATCTGGACAACACCAGCATTGGCGGTGGAAGTGAATTGTCGAGCTAGAGTGACGTGGACACGAGTGTTCTCCGTGTTCATCAACTTTGAAACTTTCCTTTCATAGGGTCTAGTTTTAACACCACCATCGTAAGCCTGGTTGACTCTGATATCAGGGGCTTGAGTGATGTGTCGTGCCGGTGCTCCACAGCTACGAGCATAGTGCGCTATTTTTAGGCAATTACAACATTGCATCTCATGGCGAGCCCCATGATGATGAAAACTACACTTATCACAATTCGTGAGTTTTCCCTCGTATGGTTTGCTCGGTACTGGGATGGCAGGGGTTTCCACTTGTTGTTGTTGCATGGCAAGTTTTTCGGATCGCTTGCGTTCTTATTGGGCTTGGCACTTTCGTTTCTTGTTCTCTGTTTTTCGGCTTTGCGAGCCTGCGACTGTTATCGTTTGACGACTTCCTGGATTGATACTACTATCGGGATTTTCAGCTCCTTCACCAGCATTGCTTGCGTTGATAGCACTGCGGTGCGCAAGGACAGCTGTCACGGCAACCATCATGGCAGCTGCAACTGCGATTTGGAAAGTAGCGGCGTCCATAGGAAATGCAAGGGTTTCGTTGTTCGGCTGACTGTTTCCGGATGACGACATGATTCTGTAACATGAAAGATAAGGATTTTGTGAGCGATTTTGGTTGACCCGAGATGTACTTCAGTTGTTCAAGTAAAGAGCAAGAGTATGTTCTCGAAAGTTTGAACTACATCCCTATGATGCAGTCCTAGTACGGATTGGAAGTATGTTTGTGAAGGTTTGACCTACATCCCTACAATGCAGTCTTATAATAGAATAGAAGTAAGTTTCGTAATATGGTCTTATGACACTTGAAGTCTAAAACAGGGTACCATCGGCTGGTAAATAACATGATCCAACCCTTGAAGAAGAATTGGGAATTATCCCTGAGCTAGAATACCCTAGTTCAATAACTCAACTAAAATGGGTTTCAATTAGACTCCCATGATAGCATGATGAAAGTATTTAAATAAAGAATGACACAGAAGTTAGCCGACTGTCAATATCTTTGATATCCGTGACGTACAAGTTTGGGAAAAATGACCTTGTAGAAGGTCTTACATCATATCCAGAGTAGAAAGTCCTTGACAGCATAAAGACCTAACCAAAAGTACTTACAGTACAAGATAGTTTCATAGAAAATGCCACATCGGGCATAGACAGAAAAACGATTCCTTATAACAGGGTTATTGTGCAACACTGTTATTCCAAAACTCTAGGAAATTAGAGTTTACTGCCTAAATAAAATATTTTCTGCCAAAAACCCTAAATCTGAAAGTATATATATGAGAACTGGTCATTATTTACACTTTTTCCAAATTTCAAGATCCAAGTCCCATTTCTCTCTCAAGTATCATCCAAAAGTTTTTCGAGATCTTCGATCTAGTAAGTGTTTCTATCTTTGTTAAGTTGTTATATGACTTAATCTAGTGTTTTAACACACTTCTAACCGTGAAATCATTCCAAAAGGGTCAATCTTCAATTTACACTAAGAACACACACTAGTGTTCTTGGACTTTTGGCTCATTTCAAGCTTCTATATCGTAAGTGTTTCTATCCTATGGTATCATACTGCTTAGTATACGTCCTTACATCAAGAAAATCACAAGAAAACACCAAGATTAAAGGTGTTTACGGTCCAAGAACATCTTGGGCTGTAAACACTTCTTAAGGGGTTAAAAATGGCCCTAGTCGCTTCACAAGCTTAGGAAACTAGTCTAGATTTATTCATTGATATGTTTGGGACTTGAAAACATCAAAAGGACATAAATAATATGTGTTTATGGCCGCAAACACATGGGAAGTGTTCCATGGGCCGTAAACTACATATAGGGGTGTTTTGATGCCACAAACACTTCCATAGGCTTATACTTCAATGTAGAAATGCTTCTAAGGCTTCAAAACTCAAAGTGGTCAAAGAGTGTGAGTTTACGGCTGTAAATTCATGAGTTTAGGCCATAAAATTAATGGGTTATGGTCTTTAGGGAGTAAACTCATATTAGGGGTTCCCTTGAACCTTAAGCTCAATAGCTTTGTCCTACAACACTTAGATGAAATCCTTAGCACTTATAACACTTATATAAAATGTTTAACATGTCTTAGGATGTCTTAAATTTGTTATTTAGTTGTTTAAACACTAACTGGTTACATATATGTGATATTATATGTTAACTGGGATCATAGAGTGTGTACAAGTCTTCACTTGACACCTATCATCCTATACAGTCCGTTCAATCCCAACCACTTGCTACAGGTGAATTCATACACCTTAATCAATATTTTAAATGTTTTTAAATGCTTTTATGGGGGGATACAAGTTGAATCATGCTAGTTATTATATCAATCACATGTGATTAATAAGCAACATACAAATGGATTTACTACTCGTTTAGCTGTTTTACCAAACAGTTTACTTCAAATGGTTTTCCAAAACATTTTTACTCATTTAAAACTCTTTGCTAAACTGTCTTTCATACTGAATGTATCTTTTCAAACCCCTTTACAGTTGTGATTCAAAACAAATGTTTTCCTTATACTTTACACTATTCTTATCAAACAAACTTCTTTCAAATCGTTTTACAATTTGACATAAATTCATCTTTTCTTAGTTGCTAAACTTTTCAATGGTTTTACAAGACTTCTTTTATGCTTTTATATTGTCAATTGCATGCCTATATAGGTATAGTTATATAAGTAATGTTTAAAGGACTTAGGAAGGCAAGCTCGCTTTATCTCCTTTTCCCCGTTGGGATGTGGCTTGAGGGCATTGGTTATCCGTCCGAAGGTCGTTTAAATATTAGTTATATATTATGTATACATATATAGACATAAAAGCTCTATCAGTTAATTCAATACCCTTGGGTAGAAGGGGTATACTTTCATGTTCATACGTACCAGTTACATTACTAGTAAGCTACCATAGGGGTAGTTCAGGAAGATACTAGAACTATTACTAGAACGCGAAATCATACAATGAGTCAGTTCATTCATGAGTCAATACTTTCTAGATAGAGAGAGATCACACATTACAGCTAGCACATGTAGAATATTACAATACATTACTATACATGCTAGATAGAGAGAGAACACACATTACAACTAGCACACGCAGAACATTACAGTACATTTCTATACATGCGAGATAGAGAGATAGCACACATTACAACTAGCACACGCAGAACATTACAGTACATACAGGCTAGACAGAGAAAGAGTACACTTTATAGTAGCACATTCATTACATGTACATTCATGCAGTAATGTGAACCATTAAACGGGTTATGGCACTTCCTGCCATGACCGTTTTTGTATCCCGAATCTCCTTAATTGGGGAGCATATGAGTTTGCATATAAATCTATACTGGATTGACTATCCTACACATTTCTACTCGCTGCAGTGGGACTTGCAAGTCTAGGAGTGCCAAATGTCATTTCTTACGGCGTCTTACATCGTCATTTTACTAGATTCGGTAGCAGGATACAGGTCGATCACATGTTACTTTAAATTACAATAGATTTAAAGTAGTTAGTACGGTTGTAGTTATTTGATACTACACCATAGTACTATTTCATTTTCCCATTACATTCACTTTGTGAACATTCGCACGATGCACGGTAATGTAGAAGTTATATTTTTGGTTAATGATATTCAGATTTGGGAAAATACATACTCTTACAAGAGACACACACAGATACTAGATGCCTTGATAGAAGGATACTTTTAGTAGGAAACATAGGGTTTTCTAGGAGGTTCAAAACTTTTACATACTTACATTTCATATACGTACAAATACTTACATACAAATTCAGACACTAAAATACTTATGATCTCACCAGCTTTAAAGTTGATACTCTCTTGAAAAATAACTTGTATCCTCAGGTCAACAGTAGACAGGTATAGGTGCAAGGTTTAGAGAAGATGGAGCTCGTTCAAGACTCATCTTTCATTTTGATTTATACTTCAGTGTCTATTATAATTTGACAGATCACACTTGTATTAAAATTATATTATTAATGCAATGGATGATGTTGTTACTTGTTTACTACTATTCATTGTTGTGATACAGTACATGACATCCTCCGCCCCAGAACGTTTCCGCCGTTCATGGTTTTGGGGTGTGACACCATGCTCTATAACTTTCGTTTATACTCATTCGGCTAATTTTGACTTTATTTTTAAAGTTATATTTTTAATAGGCCGGCACAGGAAAAGTCCGTTAAAAATTTATAACTTCTTCATCCAACGTCCGTTTTGATCAATCTTTTTACCATTCAACTACTATCAACAAGAACTTCGATTCTCGTTTAGGTTGTGTCGGCTAAAAATTGTTCAATCTAAAATTCGAATTTCGGGCTGCATACTCCTATACCAAATCTTAGAAAATTTATAACTTCCTCATACCAAGTCAGATTTGGACATTCTTTTTACGCACACTCTCAGTTTAACGTGTACTACGACTTTCCTTTAGATCGCTAAGGCTAAAAAGCACTTTATCGTAAATTCACTTTTTACCGCACACAGCGTCGTGCCGGTTCTGTCGCGAAACTTCGACAACTCTTAACTTTCTCGTTATAACTCGGATTTCGGTATTCTTTATATTTCCAGAATCCTTGTTTCAACCACTACAACTTTCTTAATAGATATCAAGTTTAGCTAACATTTATTTTCAACGCTTATTTTTATCCTTAATTTATTAAATCATAATAATTAAGTATAAAACACATAATACTCAAATAATACATTTTATTATTTCAAAACAAGTTACAAAGGTTGGCCTAGACTATTACATCATTATTAATGCCTAGCCTAGAAACACGGGCATTACAATTCTCTCCCGTTTAGGATGATTCCGTCCCCGGAATCACACATCAGCAAACAAATACGGATAATGACTCATCATGTCACTCTCTGTTTCCCAGGTGAGATCTGGCTAATTCATATGTTTCCATCGCACAAGCACTAAATCGACCATCTTGTGTCGCAACTTCTTAGTCTTACGGTCAAAGATTGCCTTTGGTTCTTTAATTAACCTATTGCTTTCATCCAACCTTAATTTAGAAATTGGAATTATGTCGGGAACTTCTCCCATGAACTTCCTCAAATAACACACGTGGAAAGTGTTATGAATACCATCTAGTTCTTCTGGTAGTTCTAGCTTGTAAGCTTGGTCCCTACTCCTTTGAAGAACTTTAAACGGTCCAATAAACCTTGGACTTAACTTTCCTCTTTTACCAAATCTTATAAGTCCCTTCCACGGCAAGACTTTAAGAAAATCCGAATCTCCAACTTCAAATGTTATCGGTTTTCTTTTCTTGTCACCATAGCTCTTTTGACGATCCTAAGTTGCTAACATCCTTTCCCTAATCACTTTCAGCTTTTCAGCAATTTGATGAACTATCTCGGGTCCCATAAACTGCTTTTCTCTAGCTTCAACCCAAAATGATGGCATTCGACACTTTTGTCCATACAAAGCTTGATAAGGTGTCATCTTGATTCTTGAGTGGAGACTATTATTGTAGGAAAATTCTACCAGAGGTAAATGTTCATCCCAGTTACCTTGGAATTCCAAGGTACATGCTCGCAGCATATCCTCCAATGTTTGAATCGTTTGTTCGCTCTGACAATCAGTTTGCGGATGGTAGGTTGTACCTAGACAGAAATTTGTACCCAATTCTTCTTGTATAATTCTCCAAAACCCTTACGTGAAACGACTATCACGATCTGATACAATCGTTAAGGGAACACCGTAAAGTCTCATTATCTCCTTCACGTAGGCATTTGCAAGTTTATCTATAGACCATTTTCATTGGCTGCTATGAAGTGTGCACTTTTAGTAAACTGATCAACGACCACTCAAATCATGTCGTGACTGTTGGATAAGGTGTCTAAGTCCAGAACTATATTTGGTATGTACTTGACCCGACCCGGCATGGTCCATTTAGGTTGCATGGCATCACGCATTTGGATAGACTAAAATCAGAGAAATTACACTTGTGGTTTATTAATATATTATAAGTTCTAATATATTAATAGTATTATTTAGTTAGTATTGATCTAGAATTAATTTGGAATTAATTAAGTGATCAAAAGATGGCTAATTAAATATATGGGTTGATTATGTAAATCATCCATAACTTGTATAGTGGGCTAAAAGGCTCCATGGATTATCAAGTTGGGTAAAACCCATAAGATGCTCCATGGGAGTTACAAACCCATGGGTCATGGAAATGAAGACTCGTGTCACATTAGGGTTTACATGGTGTAACCCTAGATGTGACACACTATATAAAGAACATGATGCACACCAAAATCGGCTACACACTAAGAACAAGAGAGGGCAAGCCGATTTATACAAGTGTTATACATACTCTAAAGTTATTCCAAAGCATTTGGTGTTGTGTGAAGCATTTGAGGCATCACACTTGGGGTGCTAGGCTCTCAAGGATTTCAAGGAATCAAATCAACTACAAGGTATGTAATTCTAGCCATCTTTTAGGTTTAAAAGTTCCCCATGTATGCTAGATAGGATTATGAACCTTGGAAATAATATTTTGCATGTATTTTAGACAAACATAGATCCAAGGTTTTCTAGGGTTGCATGTACACTTAAGGGGTGTTAGAATGCTCATAACCCATAAATGGTATCAGAGCCTAGGCTTGTTTGTTAAATACTTGATGCAAACTTGTTTTTCAAAAGCCAAAAAACTATCAAGACAAGAAAACTCGAAGATTTCTGGCCAAAAACTCGTCGAGTTTATGTGTTATTGCATGAACTCGACGAGTTTGTCGTCCAGTGAGCAGTTTTTGGAGCTTTGCTATTGGAAATGGACTAGAAACATTACCCTAAACTGTTTTGGTGTTATAAAACTTGTTTTAGATGATGTAATGGTTATACTAATCAATTTTCAATAGCAATTATCAAAATCTCAAGTTTCATATGGTTAATTTTATGATTCTTGAAATTGTTGATATGCATGTTCATGAACTTATGAGTTTAGAAGATCATAGGAATTATTTGTAACT
Source organism: Lactuca serriola (assembly GCF_051521515.1). NCBI lineage: Eukaryota > Viridiplantae > Streptophyta > Magnoliopsida > Asterales > Asteraceae > Lactuca > Lactuca serriola. Next base: position 363,107,023 of record NC_136411.1, read on the forward strand.
TGCATGTTAGTTTAATTCTTGATCATTATATGTTGTTAATGGAATCCATAATTTGTCCTCAAGTTATGAATTACCAAAAGTCACACTTTCAAATGAAGAGTCTCTCATTTTATTAATCCATTAACTCATAAGTTATGAAAGATGAAAAGTTTTGAAAGTTACAAAGACTTTCCCTCAAGTTTTGGAACATGTAAAGTCATTTTAAAAACTTTAAGTTCCAACCTCTAGAATTTTAAAAGTTAAAATTCAACCCTTATACTTTACAATATTATAAGTTTAATAATTATAATATATGTATAAGAACAAAGTCGTTTTACCGTTAGTAGGCCTCATTCACGAAGCCGGTCTATAAGGGGGTATAAGGTTGTTGCCTATAAAATGATAGCTTAATGGGTGTCCACTCTCACCCACCACTTCCTTGATTGGTGGAGTGAAGTTAGCCGAACGGGTAGGACAATGACTTAAAATTCTCATTAAAAGTATAATGATTGGTATAAAGTAACTAAATGTTTTTATAAATTCTCAATCTTATTTACTTTAGGAAAATGTGAATAAGGTGCTAACCCATGAAATTACAATTTGCACTTTGATTAAGTCGTTAGTGGAGCGTGTGTGGTTAACCGGCACACTAACTTGGACTTAAAAAGGTAGGCAAAGGGTGACTTATGGTTTTTCATAGGTCGGTAGAGCGCGTGTGGTTTACCAGCTTATCGATTAAGTGAAAAAACATTAAGGGTACCAAGTAATTTGCATGGTTACTTCACACCTTGTTTTGCGGACCTCGGTATCCCAGTCACAAAACATGAAGGGCACACTCGAGATTGAAACATGCCATTGAAAAGTTCAATGAATCTCAAAAGAATCTAGGAGTTTCTATAAAACCAAATAAAACCTAATAATCTATATTTCATTTTCACGGTGGAAATTGGTGAATCGTCATTCACCTACCTTTCAAATATGTTATAGCTTGGATTATAGCATCTCTCTTCTAAGTTATAATATATTGTGATTGAATCCTAGCCTTAATATTACATTTGGGTGTTTTATTAAGGACTATCTCTATATCTAAACTAAACTGGTCTTCCAACAATGCTGCTTCTAGCTCAAATCCTACCGGCTCCTTCTCTCTCATGAACCTTTGTGGGAGAGTCATCTTTGATGGATCCAACTTTACATATTGGATCAGGAACATCGTCACTCAGAATGAGAACAAATAAGATGTTCTCGACAAGGAGCTTAAGGTACCCGAGCAAACTGCTACTCTTGAGGAGCTTGCGGAATATGACGCACATGAAAGAGATGCTACCAAAGTGGCATGCATCATGATGGCCACTATGACAGCCGAGCTCCAGAAGTCCTATGAGGACTACTATCCTTTTGAGATGCACCAGGATCTGATGGACCGCTACCATCAAAGTGCTCGTCAAGAGTGATATGAAATCATCTCCTCCATGATAACAACCTGAATGAAGGATGGTGAACCCGTCACAGGCCACATGCAGAAAATGCAAAGGTATGTGGACCGTTTAATGAAGCTAAATGTGAACTTCACCAAGGAGTTATCAATAGAAATCATTTTACACTCCTTACCATCGTGTTATGATCAACCCCGCATGACATATCACATGAACAAGGAAGAAGTCACCTTCATCAAACTTCAAGGACTCTTGAAGAGCGCTGAAAGTGGTCTAAAGGGTAAGTCGGTTGTTACGACTCCTACTCCTACTCCAAACTCTGCACCTGTCCCGGCAATCGGGAAAGGTAGAGGGAAGAAGAGGAAAAACCCTTCGAAGGGTACCAAGGGTAAGACCCTTGATGGCTCCTCCTCGAGCGGAACCAAGAAAGGTTTCGTCACTCCTTCTTCTGATCGAAAAGAGGCTGAATGCTTCTATTGCCATGAAAAGGCACACTGGAAGTGAAACTGCCCAAAGTACCAGCAAGATTTGAAGGATGGGAAAGTAAAACCCAACCATACAGGTATTTACACTATATTATCTAATAACCCACTCTATTCTAACTCTTGGGTCCTTGATACCGGCTGTGGTATTCATATTTGTACTGATTTGCAGGGACTAAGAAGAAGTGAGAATGTGGGGGCATGGAAAGATAAACTAGATCATGGGGAATTGGAAAGCTTCACCTGTCACCAACATTGGATTTTATACTTTGTTGCTAAGTAGTGGGTTTACTTTAGATTTGAATAAATGTTTTTATTCGCCTGAAATGGCAAGAAATATTATTTCCTTTCATGCTTTGTACAAAGAAGGGTTTACCTTTTCTTTTGATAATGATGTTGGTGGAATAAATGCTTTCTTTAATAATGTGTTTTATTTTAAAGAATTACCTTGTGATGGTGTGAATGAAGTTGTGTCTGTTGTAGATAACTTAGGAAATATTTTTTTCGTGTATTGATTCTACTAATGATAATAACTTGGATAAATCATCATTATGGCATTGTCGTCTTGGACATGTTAGCAACAAACGCATAGGCCAACTCCAAAAGGATGGAGTCTTGGATTCATTTGACCTAAAGTCAAATGATAGCTGTGAATCATGCTTACTTGGAAAAAATGATAAAGTAACCCTTCACAGGCTCTTGTTCTAGGGGTGAAGGTTTGTTAGATCTAGTACACACCGATGTGTGTGGACCCTTCAAAACTGCCACAAAGGATGCTAATCCTTATTATGTGACTTTTACAGATGATTATAGTAGATATGGACACGTCTACTTAATTAAGCATAAGTCATAGACTTTCAAAAGGTTTAAAGAGTTTAAACGGGAAGTAGAGAATCAATTGGGCAGGAACATTAAGATGCTTCGATCCGATCGTGGTGGTGAGTATCTTAGTACAGAGTTTCTCGACTATCTTAGGGAATGTGGGGTTGTCTCACAATTGACACCTCCCAGGACACCACAGTTGAATGGTATAGCTGAGAGGCGTAATCGAACCTTGTTGTATATGGTTCATTCCATGATGAGTCGAGCCTCGCTACCAATCTCATTTTAGGGGTATGCCTTAGAGACTGCCGCCCATATCCTTAATCTGGTCCCTACAAAGAAGGTTGCCAAAACACCTCACGAGGTGTGGACTGGAAAAGTTCCTAATCTAGCACACATCAAGATTTGAGGTTGCGAAGCTTTTGTGAGACGCGAGACTCACGATAAACTCGAACCTCGAAGTGAGAGATGTATTTTCATCGGCTAACTACAAAAATCCTTTGGTTACCTCTCCTACAGACCTAGTGAGAATGTGGTCTTTGTAGCAAGGAGGGTTGTCTTTTGAGAGAGAGAGAGAGAGAGAGAGAGAGAGAGAGAGTTCATAAGCTAAAGAAACAGCAGGAGGCAAATTAACCTTGAAGAAATTCAAGATTCAAGTGCTGAAGGAACCTCAAACCCTATCAATCAACTTGAGGAGGAAACTCTTGTTGATCCAATTTACGAGTCTGTACCTCTGAGACGTTCCACAAGGGTTAGGAATGCACCTGAGCATTATTATGGTCTCCATATTACTGCGGAGGGTGAGACACTTATCAGTGATGCGACACTGGTGAGTCTTGATGAACATAACAGCTATGTGGAAGCCATGGCAGGCCCCGAGTATGCTAAATGCAAAGAGGCAATGGACAGCGAGATACAATCCATGTATGACAACCAGGTTTGGGACTTGGTTGACAATGTACCAGGTCGTAAGACAGTTGGGTGCAAATGAACCTTCAAGAAGAAGACCGACATGGATGGTAATTTACACACGTATAAGGCGCGACTGGTTGCAAAGGGCTTTTCTCAAACTCCAAGAGTTGATTATGATGAGACCTTTTCACCAGTGGCCAAGATTAAGTCCATTAGGGTTCTGTTAGCCATTGCTGCATTTCATGACTATGAAATATGGAAAATGGATGTCAAAACCGCTTTCCTTAATGGGAGTTGGCTAAGGATGTTTACATAAATCAGCCGGAGGGTTTTGTTAGCACAGAGTACCCTAATAAAGTGTGTAAACTTGAGAAATCCATCTATAGATTGAAACAAGCACCTCGCAGATGGAATCTTTGCTTCGATGAGAAAGTCAAAGAGTTTGGATTTTCGAGGAGTGAAGTTGAATCTTGTGTATATGTCAAGGCTAGTGGGAGTATAGTCAGCTTTTTGGTACTGTATGTGGATGACATACTACTCATAGGAAATGACATCCCAACCTTGCAGGAAGTGAAGTCCTGGCTTGGGAAGTGTTTCGTTATGAAGGACCTTGGAGAAGCTTCTTATATCCTAGGGATAAGGATTCTGAGAGATCGGAGTAAAAGACTAATTGGACATAGTCGGAGTACATACTTGGATAAGGTGATGAAGAGGTTCAGCATGCAAGATTCCAAGAAAGGAGAGTTACCCATCCAGAGTAACGTCAGATTGAGTAAGACTCAGAGCCCGAGTATCGAGGCTGAGACAATAGAAATGAATCGAGTACCTTATACATCTGTTGTAGGCTCAATCATGTATGATATGACTTGTACTCGTCCAAATATGGCCTTTTCATTGAGCATGGTCAGCAGATATCAGGGGAACCCTAGTAAGGCTCACTAGACTGCGGTAAAGAATATCCTCAAGTACCTGCGGAGGACTAAGGACTGTGTCCATACCCTCGGTGGGAGTGATGACTTAAGAGTCATAGGGTATAGTGATGCTAGCTTCCGGACTGATAGGGATAATTTCTACTCTCATTCGGGCTGGGTCTTTACCTTAAACGGAGGAGCAATTACATGGAAAAGTTCCAAGCAGGAGACAGTGGCTGATTCAACTTGCGAATCAGAGTATATAGCGATAAGCGAGGCAGAAAAGGAGGCAATATGGCTGAAGAACTTCATTGGAGACCTTGGAGTTGTACCAGCTATAAAGGAGCCTATGGAGATTTATGAGTAAAGTGTTGCTATCTTTTGTCAATCGTTTACTATTATTTCTTTCGCATGTTTTGACTTCCAGAAGATTTATGTTGTGTTTTGCATATTATTCAAATTATCCACAGTCGGTCATATGTTAGAAGTAGATATGAATTAAGACTGTCATGAGCTGGATGTAGAGGTCTAAGATGTTGGACATCGCCTCAACAGTCATGAGTGCTCATAAGTTATAAGTATTGGATTCAACACACGCTCGCTGGTATCGCTTCATGCAATTTATCTCGATTGATGGCAAGACGGTAATATCATATAAGTCTTCAAACCTAGAGATATATCTTGTTGCCTATGAGTTGGTTATGCATTGATCGTACGAAACCGCATTGGTAACTCGATGTTATAAAACGTACCTTTGTGTGTAATTTAAAAAGTAGTAGAACAAGCATATGAGTTGAAGTTTATTTGTTCCTTCTTGGATTAGAAGCGATATTTGGGCCCCTTGATGATTTTGTTTTGACATATGTATCGGGCCCGTTCAGTACTAAATTGATGTGTTCAACTAACTTCCATGTCAAACGTGTAACATCCCAAATTCCAGAAGTATGAGTGAAGGGCTTAAAGTGTAAATTAAGGAAGCTACTCGACGAGTAGGTATGCAACTCGTCAAGTTGGAGCAGGATTTGATCACAAGTTAAGTGGCCAGCTCGCCGAGTTGGAAGTTGTACTCGACGAGTTGGTGCTGGAATGAGAAAACCCTAATCTCGAAGGTTACACCCTATTTAAAGGACTTTATGTCCTTCTCTCAGCCTCCTTATTTCCCTTGAGAACCAGAAGACCCTAAGCTCATGTGTGTGAGGCCTTTGGAGGGAGATTGAAGCTTTGGTAGTTGTCTTTTGTGGAAGAAACTTGAATATCAAATAGGGCTTGCATCAAGGGAGTGGTGTAGATCCAGAATCTACTTCAGTTTGGGCACATCTTGGAGGTAATAAGCTGTTACCTTCACTCTTTTGCATCTTGATCTATCCATGAGAGAGATTTGGGGCCATTTTGGGTATGTTTGAGACCTATTTCGGGTTTGGAGTTTAGATCTGACGTTGCTATTTCAGATCTAGACTTGTGTTGGTCCAGAATGTCATAAAGCATCAGTCAATGACTTGTTGGTGAAGCCCCTTTGTCTAAAACCCAAGCCCTAGAATGATTTGGACCTTTAACTCCTTGGTTTCACGAAAAGTTTGCAACTTTACGTAGGGGTTATGCCCTAGAAGAGTGGATCTACAGTTCGGAGCCCCTGCATGGCTTGAAAAGCCTCTATATGGATGAAGGACTTAAGGGACTTGGCGAGTCGCATGGGTGGACTCGACGATTCATATGAAGATGGGCGTGGACTCGACGAGTTGGAAGAACAACTCGGCGAGTCTGTTGAAGATTGCCTTGGACTCGGCGAGTCTGTTCTTGGACTCGGCGAGTCACGTCGCAGAAACCCAACCTCTTGTAGTTAAACATCGGACCAGTGAGTCGATTGGTGAATCAGTGAGTTGGACAGGATGGAATTTAGAGATCATTGAACTCGACGAGTCTTGGGGCGACTCAGTGAGTTGAGTCGTTTTATGGGAGTTTTCTGACCATAAGAACTCGACGAGTCGACGGGTTGACTCGGCGAGTAGAGTCAATCAGGAAGGTTGAGTTTGGCAAGGACTTTGACTTTGACCTGTTTGACCTTCAGGGGTGTTATGTATTTTGGATATTTATGTCATGGTCCATTGATGGCATCAGGTGTTGGAGTTTGGAGGAGTGCTTCAGGCTAGTGCTTTCATGGTTCGGTTCGGAAGTTGCAAGGTGAGTTATCCTCACTATATCAATAGGGTCTAAGGCACCAAGGCCAGCCCTTTTAGTTGTTATCATGGTTACAGTATGCTACATGTGGTTATGATATGTTAGATCGGTATCCGGATAGACAGTATGTTGTCATGCTCTAATGATCTGTTAGGATTGGTGAGTTAGTGACCTGGTTAGGTCGGTGTTTTATTATGAGAGATTACTATGATCGATGATCTGGGAGATACTTATATCTGATATTTGTACGTGTACTGTTTGATGTGCTTTGATCTGTTTAGATCGGCGTCCTGGTAATTAGGATAATATTATGTTAGTGACTTGGTTTAGGTCGGTATCCTGGTATATAGGATGATGCTATGTTAGTGACCGGTTAGGTCGGTATCCTGGTTAGGATGTTGCTATGCTTTATGATCCGCTAGATCGATTTGTTTGTCTATGGACCGTTATGTGATTACTTGTTATATGTGCACATGGTTATTTGCTTGATGTTTGGGTTGAGGCGGTCCTGCTTTGTGCTGAAGGCCAACATACCCTACGAGCGGTCTGGATAGATTGTAGGCCCGTATGGTGGTCCAGTCAATACCGAAGGCTCAGGATAGATCCAGATAGACTGAGGGCTCGGTGCGGTCGGTCCAATCATATTGTAGACTTAGAGAGTGGAACAGGTGGACTGAAGGCTTGTTGAGGGCGGACCAGTCACACTGCAGACTTTAGAGGCATGGCTGTTCTGTATTGTGATATGATATGATATGATTATAGTTGTATGTGGTTGGTATTTTGTGGGAAACTCATTAAGCTTTCGGGCTTACTATTTCAGTTTATTGTTTCAGGTACATCAGGAGAACGTGGCAACGCAAAGGCGTGATCGTACCGCTCCTCATATTTCATGATTTTGTGATTTGGTTCTCGGGATACTCTGATGCTTAAACTATTTTGAAAACAAGTTGTATAACTTAATGGTTTTTGAATGGGTTAAAATGTTTTAAATTGTATTGAATTTTATGGGTGTTACAAGTTGGTATCAGAGCCTTGGTTTAAGTGAATTGGAGGAACATTCGTGTGACTCCAGTCTCAAATCAAGGAATGGTTTTCAAAATGAATTCTAAAATGGTTTTCAAAATAAGTAAAAGAGGATGCGAAGTGTACGCTCAGCCGGAGCCAGTAAGTAGACCCTAAAATACCATACTGTTATTTGATATTGTGATATGTTAGAACAGCATGCTAGTACTAGGCTAGGGATCTTCAGGAATTCCATGATAGAATTTCCTAATTTCATGATGTCTATTAGCCTAGGGTTTTTCCTTAAATTAGATTGACATCCTTACTGTAGTTGTTTAGTGTATGCATCACAGTTGTGCATAATCAAGATCTTATAGCCTGAGATTGGTTGATTCGACCTTAGGGTAGAATTGGATATTCGAAAGTCTATCGGGTCCAGCGTTATGTGTGGCTAGTATACACTAATGTTGCAGGGTTGGTGGAAGTTTCGTGGATTGGGTAGGTAGTGAGAGGCCAAGAGGCGAATAATGAGATGTTTAGAATTCCTCTAGGAGTGAGGATCTAAGCGCTCGCTATATTTATGTATATTGTTAGGGCGTTGTGATGATAGTTGAGACAAATATGGGTAGATGTGGAAGGTAGTATGGGCCCGTACTACTGAAAGCACAGGACCCATACGCGTATCACAGAAGTCACAACCCCTAGGGTTGGGTTTTGGAGTTGTTTCCCTGTCATTATATAGGTTATTAGAGATCTTTTGGTGTATTGCCAAAATGGTGGTCACGAGACGTCTTGTGACCGGATCCAGGTTAGGATCGGGAGCTGGCAGCTAGGATAGGCCAGCATTGTCAGAGGATGATGTCAGGGAGATTCTCCGGGTGGAGAAGATCGAGATTGTTCGGGGATAAATTCCAAAGATGATTGGGTCTTTCAAGACCGCCATGGTTGAGTATTTTGTCGAGCGCATGCAGACATTGCTGAGACGGTTGCCGCGGCAACTTTGGCAACTGTAACAACGGCAAGGGGAGGAGCTGGTCGAGCTTCTTAGTTCTAGGACATATTCTGATGAGCAGAGTGTTGCAATTATTTGGGATCAGGAATATGATCGGTACTCATTATATTCCGCAGGTGGAGTAGGAGAGGTTAGCATGACAGTTATAGATTTGAGGCTCGGGAGTTTGCTCGAGGCCGGGATATGGTTCGTGGGAACTCCGGAAAGGAGTGATGATTATGTTCAGCTGGGGTTTTACAGCTGGAAGTGAAATGGTTAATTGATGAATTGGACCATCGTTTTGTAGGGAAAGGATTGCGCCCTCTCATTTTCCGAGCTCGAAGGAGTAAGCAGGCTTGTGACCCCACGATCAGGTTTATTCCAGCTCGGGGTCAGTTGGTTATAGGAATAGGAAACATTATTTCAGCGCCGGTGAGCTTAGGACGGTCGGCGTGGCATAAGTGTTTGTGAGGTCCGTTTTCCTTGGATCTCTTCTATCGGATGGAAAGGATTGATTGTGCGATCTATTTCACTTTTGGGACTGTAGACTATGTCTTGGGAGTGGTTTGTAGCCCGGTTTAGGGCAGACATTGTTTCAGCTGCAGTCGTTCAGCTGTGGGCGTTTGAGCTGGTGAGTGAGTCAGGGTGTGAACCCTAAAGAGAATGATTTCTAAAGCCCGAAAGCGGGAAGAATTTTTGGAACACCTTTGGAAAAGGGGTTTTATGTGGGAGGCCTGTGGATGGGGTCCCACAAAAGGGTTATTCATCATTGTCAGGATTCAGTGGTTAGCAACCGTTAGTGATTGACGAACTAAAAGCGCCAAGAGAAGTAACTCGTTGCCGAGGTATTAGTTAGAGCATCTATATGGTGGTCTTCAGGACTTGAGTGTGGATTCATTCACGCATTAGTAGCTGCCGGTTTCACTGGGATTCATGAAGTGATCAACTGGTTCTTAGAAGTGTGTGATGAGTCGGGTCTAGCTAGCAATGGAACACTAGTGGGAAAGAGTTGGTTGTCATCGGATAAATCGTTGGGAAGTGAGGAGGATTTAGAATCCTCCAAATTTCATGTATTATGAAGGCTTAGTTGAATCTAAGTGGGGGAGTGTTACCCCGAGATGCTGAAGTGGGAAAGGTTTTGAAACGAGGATAAGTTTCACAACCCGACAGGGAGAACAGAGGCCCTATTGGCTGCTTAGTTTGAGGGTTTTGTTGTTTGGGGTTCGGAAAAACTCCCCAGCATAAGAACACGTCTTTTAGATGCTTGATAGCAGACATTGGGGAACCAGGTTGGGTCCTAGTAAAAAATCGAGTTCAGTTTGAGTTTTCGGTCGAGGGTGTTCTCGATTCTGAGGGTTTTTGATTGATAGATTAAGGGTTTTGTTAGATGACAGGTCTCAGCACTGCATTTAGCATGGGAATGCAGGTTATTTAGCGTGTATGGTAGAAACGCGGGCCAGGGAACAGACCTCGGATTTCCGAGAAGGTGGACGATCGACTAAAGGCCTAGTAGGGCGGTCCAGTCATGCTGAAGATTATGTTTATGTTTGTAGATCTATGTTCGGGTATTGAGTAGGCTGCTATGCTTTCGCACTCAATAAGACTGTTCCACGTATTGAGCATGTTGCTAGAGTAGGCTGAGGACTCTGGTGTATCTTGGTTGATCGGAAGTTGTTATTAGTGGTCGGACGGAGTTCAAAGGATCTTGGTGATCTCATCAGTTCGGAGTGTCTCCGAGGTTTCATCTTCTTGGATCGGGTAATACTCTAGTTGGGGACACAGAGTGGATCCGAATGGGTGTTTTAATTAAAATGTTCGATCCAACAGTGTTTTAGCCAAGAATGTGGTGATAGACACGTGGGGCAGGGAACAAACCATGGTTTTCAGAGAAAGTGATTCATTGTTGTGAGGCCTAGGGTTAGGCTGGAATGTGAGTATATGGAATGGAGCTGGAGTTCGGAACCCCAAGAGGGCGAGAACAGTATGCATGGGAGAGATTCCTAGAAAGAATGATTCAAAGTGATGTACGAAAATTTTGAGCGGTTTGGATATACTGAAGGCCGGTGGGCGTACCAGTCAGGCCGAAGGCTCGAAGAACGGTCCAGACAGGCTGAAGGCCCAAAAGGGCGGTCCAGAAATGCTAAAGGTTCTGAGGATGGTCTAGATAGGCTGAAGGCCTGGTAAGGCGGTCCAGTCATGCTGAAGACCCTATGTTTGTTAGTAGACCTATATGCGGATAACGAGTGAGTATGTCGCCATGAAATAGCAATCGATAAGGTTTGGCCCCAAGTATTGATCATGATGATGGAGTTAGCAAAAGGCTGTGCATGGGCTTGTTAGTTATGTGATCGGATTCGGAGTATATGTGAGTTAGAGAATAGCAGTTGCTCTACATGGGTAGTGTAGAGTGGAGTTTTAGCACCATGGCACTTACGGATGTGGTAAAGGTTGTTGAGTAGACTTCCTGAAAGAGTGGAAGGGAAAGGTATGTAGCTCCGGGAAGGAGTATTGGTTATCGAAAGGGAAAGGAGTAGTGTAAATGATGATCGAAGGTATTTCAATTTGATAGTGAGCACTAAGATTGTACCAGTTGTATGGAATCATATCCGGGTTGGATGTTCGTGAGGTTGTGGAATGGTTAGCTCTGATGTCAAAGCAGAAGGTTCAGAAGTGATGCAAGGGTAGACCCTTGGGGTCCAATTAGGGGTGTAGTCATGAGTTATGTATGTGGTGGTGTTCCATCCTAGGGATGGCTGGACCCATCGTAGGCGTGCCTGGTCTTCCAGCCCGAGGTTGTTTGGGCCAGGTACGATGCGTATATGCGTTATAGATGGGTGTTCATGAGACTTGCTCGGAAGCTGAGAAATGCGTTATCATGTTAGCGTGGAAAGGGATTGGATTTAGGAAGGAAGCAGGATGAGTTCCCAACAGTGCAATTTGATAGAAGTTGCGCATGTTGGGCAAGGGATAGCAGATTAGTACTGGGTTAGGGCCCGATGGTTTATAACGGTATCCAGTTTTCGCAAGATGCGAATGAATGTGTAAGACGGGAATATGGTAGTATTAGCAGGTGATACTTAGTTGCTATGCGCTGTCATCAGGGAAAAGAAGGCCGGTGGTCGGTGTGACAACCGTCAAAATTCGAGTCAGTTCTAGATTTGACTAGAGTTAGTTGCACATATAGGCACTACACATACTAGACTTAGTAACTAGAAGCTAAGTTATAACCTACTAGTAACTTGGAAACAATTAGAATCAATGGATAGTGTACTTAGATTTCACATTGATATGTGAATTCTAAATCTACTGAGCTGTAGTGACTATCCATATTCAGGTCACTTGACCTAGAAGTAGAAATTAGTTCAAAGTCTCATAGAAACTTAAGTCAAAGTTGAAGAGTAGGACTAGTATATTTGATTCCTCAATTTCGCTTGAATCTCGGAATCACTACATAGAATGCCAATAAATCGATAAAAATAAATTACAAACATTATTTCTAACTTGAATAAGAGTTAGAAAACACAAAAATAATTTGAAGTCTCAAAATTTAATTAATTTTGATATCCAAAGACTTTCAAACTCTCAAAAACCCTAAATGCCCTAAAAACTCACCTTTATAAACTTTAACCTTGAAAATTCTATAAAAATAATTATGAAGCTTCTAATATTATCTTATAATTATTAAAATTATGAAAATGAATTCAAGAAAAATAAAATTTAAACTATCAACATTTATTCCTATTTAACAAGTTAAATCAATAATTTAATAAAACAAATCCTAGCTTAATGCATACTTTATAAAAAATGGGAAAATTTATATAAATTGAGGGACATTTATATAAAATAAATGGAAGAGGTGGGGAGTCTCTCTCCTCATTGAAAATTCGGATCCCTCTCCCCATATCTCTCCTCTTCCCAACACAAAATCATTCTTCTTCTCTCTCACACTCCATCTTCCCTCATTCTCTCTCATTTCTCTCTCACACTCTCACACACATTTTCTATCTTCCTCCCTCTATGAACCACGAAAATTTCCAGAAAACAAGTCCAAGAAAACACCACAAACTCAAAATCTTCATCATCTAGTGGTGTTCATTAAGGTAGAACACGATTTCCTTTCATTTACCTCCATGTTTTGAAGGTTTTTCTTGCATTTCCTTCTTCTTCTACACCTTTCTCTTAGAAAATATGTGTGCATGTTCATTCACTTTAGTTTTGATGATGATGGTGGTAGGATTTCACCCAAAAACAACATGCATGTTGTAAATGGTGAAATTCAAGGACCTAAACCTAAGTCAAGATCATGAAAATGCACTTTTCTACAAGTTTTGGTGGAAAAACACCACATGCACCCTATGTTTTCTATCAAAAACGATTTTTGAACATATGAAACTCATTAATGATCTTCAAACCAACATGCATGTGATGATCTTCAAGCTTAGATGCTTGATGATCAAAGCTTGTTGTTAAAAGCTTTCAGATATGTTCATAAAAGATTTATTCCCAAATAAATACTTAAAACTTCTTTTCTGTTTAAATGATATTTTTCCTAGAAACCAAACAACAATATAAGATGATCTGTAAATTTTCAGAAAATAATCCGTTTTTCTCGATTTATTATAATTAATGCAAGAAAATAGGGCAATAAATCATATAAAATACTTTCTGGGGTCTATAAATCCTAGTTAAATTCGTGGATGCCCCTATGGTAAATAATGATCCCACATTAAATTTCATCGATTTTTGTTACTGTTTAATATTGTTTTGAATTTTCTTTTTTGTTTAGCACCAATAAATCATAAAACCGATTTAGATAATTTGAAAAGGGTATATAATAATTTTTTCAGCTCATAATCTCTGTGAAAGACTTAGAAAAATATTTTCAGAATTTTTCATAATGTATTCCTATTTTTCTCTGATTTTTGTATTTATAATGGACTAAAAACAGGAAAAATAGTTTTACTCACCCAAAAATTATTAAAATTTACCACAACACTTTGGACTACGTTGGGAGACTACATAAAAATTTTGACGATTTTTCTCTTCTGTATAATATTTTTCTCCTATTTTCTAAGATTAAACACACTTAAATACACAAAATCGGATTCCAGTAGATAAAAACCACCTTTGAGATTTTTCCCAGATTATTTACACTGTAAATGAACTTTACAAAAATTTTGGTAATTTACTTTAACTGTTTAATAATTATTCTCCAATTAATGATTATTTAAGAGGATAAAACAAAGAAAAATAGAAAGACTAATTGAAAATTATATTTTATATTTTTCACATCTGCTTCATGTATGCTAAAAGTGTTACAAAAATTTTGGGCAAGTTTGGAAACTGTTTCCTATTTATTTCAAGTTTTATTAGAATAAATTCTCAAAAATCATAAAATTTGGTTAAACAGTTTAGAAACTCATTTTTATATTTTCACAGATTAAGTATGTGTAATAACACTTGTAAAAAAAGTTTGGTGATTTTTTTTTCAAACTGTTACCTATTTATTTCTATTTTTATAGAATAAATACACAAAAATTAGAAAAATTGTATTAAACTTTTTGAAAACACATATTAATATTTTTCCTAGATTATGTACACTGTAAAATATTTACAAAAAAATTATAAGAATTTTTCATGATAATTTACTATTTTTCCATGATTTTATGATTATTCATGGAATTAAATGGTGAAAAATAGTTAGACAAATCAAAAATTCAACAAAATTTATCTTGAGGTCTTTGAATTCAATTAAAACTGAAATGAAAACTTTGGGAAATTATAGAACTAAATTGATTTAGTTTTTGAATATTTAATCATTGGAACACCTCTAAAATGTTAAATATTAACATTTCAATAATGGAAATTTTTCCACTTAAATTGTTATATAACAATTGATTCTTTGAAACTTAATTTCCATAGAAAAATGTTTGTAACTTATCAATATTAAATTTTGATACAATATTGGCATAATTCTATTGTAATGGTATATATACTAGTGTTAGATTTCGATTAGAGACTCATTAGTGTGTAACATCGTTGTAGGAAACGATAGTCGTACGAGTGGAGCGTAGTTCAAGGCACCATTTGCATCATCTCAATGCATTGTGAGTATTCACCAATCCCCTATTTTCGATTTTTAAATGTTTTGGGGTGGAAAAGCATGTCCTAAACTATTCATATCCGTTGTATTTATTTAACTCGTATAAACTTGGTTGCTATATTTAGCATAATGTGAGTATTCACGCACCTCCCTATTTTCAGTTTTTATGTTTTGGGGTGGAAAAGCATGTCTCGAAAAACTATTATTTGAATGTTGTATTTAAATTGATTTGTATCAAACATGATTGCTATTGTATTGCTATATCTCTCTATGTATGTCTATGCAACACGGAACATGAGAACTTATCATATTAAGGCCCTTCCCTTATCTCTAACCATTAACTCTTTGAGCCAATGGTCATTATGGATAGCGCTATTAGGAATTGACAACTCCTCACTCGCCCTATTGCTGGAGTGCATGATACCATATTCATCTATGGAACGATAAGCATAGATCTTGATAGGGCTTCAGTCATAGGTTTGGTTGAGAACTCATTGCTTGCTCATACACATACAAACTTGTTACTCATTATAGCAATAAACTTGTTATTTATTATGGCAATAAACTTGTTTATTAATTATAGCAATCAACTTTGTTTCTCATTATAGCAATGAACTTTGTTTCTCATTATAACAACGAACTTTTTTTACTGAAAACTTATATACATGTTTTAGCAATGAAATTGTTTGCTCCTTGTAGAAATGAAATTGATTGCTCATTTTAGCAATGAAACTTTTTTACTCGTTTGTGTAACGAACTTTATCTTCCATGAGAATATGAATGTTGTATCTTATTCGGGCAACATACTTTATCTCTCATGATGACAAAGAACTTTGTTTTTACAAACTTATTTACTCCTTTTAACAATATACTTTTATTATTGGAAACTTTTATCAAAACTTTGATTTCAATTCATGAACCAATATTATTTTGTTAAACTTATGAGTACTCAACAACTATTTATATAGTTGAAGCTCGTTTTACATGCTTTTTCAGGAATCATCGAGTAAGTGGCACTTAGGGACACATCACTTTTAGGAGCATTCGCATCTGTTGTATTTCAATTTACATTCTAATTTCTTTTAAAATTTGTTCATACCCATTGTAAATTTGTAATGATTTTTAATACTATGGTTGGTGTTATCTTTTAACTTTTGCTATGAAACCCTTTATACTGCCACGCCTCGTGTTTCCGCTTTAGCGGGGTTTGACAGTCGGCCTAGAATTATTGGCAAGGACGCCACGCGAAAAGAAGAAATTTTAAAGGGGGTGCAGTGGTAGGGTCTGGAAGGACCTGAGTTGGTTGGGAAATCGGATTCTGCAGTGCAAGAGGTTTATTCAGTATCGTATACTGCAGTAGGCTTCGGGGGCGAAGACTAATTTAAGTAGGGAGAGTTGTAACATCCCAAATTCTAGAAGTATGAGTTAAGGGCATAAAGTGTAAATTAAGGAAGCTACTCGACGAGTAGGTATGCTACTCATCAACTCGGAGCGGGATTTGATCGCGAGTTAAGTGGCCAACTCGCCGAGTCGGAAGCTGTACTCGACGAGTTGGTGCTCGAATGAGAAAACCCTAATCTCGAGGGTTGCACCTTATTTAAAGGACTTTATGTCCTTCTCTCAGCCTCCTTATTTCCCTTGAGAACCTGAAGACCCTAAGCTCGTGTGTGTGAGGCCTTTGGAGGGAGATTGAAGCTTTGGAAGTTGTCCTTTGTGGAAGAAACTTGAAGATCAAAAAGGGCTTGCATCAAGGGAGTGGTGTAGATGAAGAATCTACTTCAGTTTGGGCACATCTTGGAGGTAATAAGTTGTTACCTTCACTCTTTTGCATCTAGATCTATCCATGAGAGAGATTTGGGGCCATTTTGGGTATGTTTGAGACCAATTTCGGGTTTGGAGTTTAGATCTGATGTTGCTACTTCAGATCTATACTTGTGTTGGTCTAGAATGTAATAAAGCATCAATAAATGAGTTGTTGGTGAAGCCCCATTGTCTAAAACCCAAGCCCTAGAGTGATTTGGACCTTTAACTCCTTGGTTCCACGTAAAGTTTGCAAATTTACGTAGGGGTTATGCCCTAGAAGAGTGGATCTACAGTTTGGAGCCCCTGCAAGGCTCGAAAAGCCTCTGTATTGATGAAGGACCGAAGGGACTCGACGAGTTGCATGGGTGGACTCGGCGAGTCATATGAAGATGGGCATGGACTCGACGAGTTGGAAGAACAACTCGGCGAGTCTGTTGAAGACTGCCTTAGACTCGGCGAGTTTGTTCTTGGACTCGGCAAGTCACGTCGCAGAACACCAACCTCTTGTGGTTAAACTTCGGACCAGTGAGTCGGTTGGTGACTCATTGAGTTGGACAGGATGGAATTCAAAGATCATTGAACTCCACGAGTCTTGGGGAGACTCGAAGAGCAGAGTCAATCAGGAAGGTTGACTTTGGCAAGGACTTTGACTTTGACCTATTTGACCTTCAGCGCTGTTATGTATTCTGGATATTTATGTCATGGTCCACTGATGGCATCAGGTGTTGGAGTTTGTGTTGGATTAGTGTCTAAGTCCATAACTATTTTGGTATGTACTTGACCCGATGGTGCATAGTCCTTTTGGGTTGCCTTCACCAAAGCAACTTGATAGGATGAATTATGGAGAGAGAGGAATAATTATGATTTATTAATATATTATGACAATAATATATTAAAGGAGAAATCATATTGTTTAATTAATATTAGTCAAGAATTAATAAGAATTAATTTTGTGGCTAAAAGATATTAATTAAATAAAGGGGACTAGAACTGTCAATTGTGTGATAGTTGAATATTGGGCCAATGGACTCCATAAAGGATGGAGTGGACAAATTCTATGGGGAAACCCATTAGAAATCGTCCAAGGCCCCTAAGGAGGAGTACATGGGTTGCTTAGGGCCTAAGCAGTCAAATTAGGGTTTCCTTGTTAGATAACCTAATAGCCTCACTATTTAAAGAACCCTTGAGACTCAAAAACGTGGGTAAGTGATTCCTTAGGGTTTCTACACGTTTTTGGCTGCCTCCTCTCTTCTCATTCTTCATCCTCTTGCTCTTGGTGTTTGTAAGCCATTAGAGGACTGACACTTGTGACTATAAGCTTTCTAAAGCCATTACAAAGGAGGATTTGAGATTGTTATTGCTACATAACAATCAAGGTAAGATCTAAACCCCAATCTTATGTTAATATGATTAATTGTATGCTAGATCTAGGGTTTATAGCTTTGGATATTCAATTGCATGTTCATTAGACAAACTAGATCCAAAAGTTATTAGGGTTTGCATGTACACCATAGAAATGATGTTTTGCTCATAACCCATCAGTGGTATCAGAGGCATGGTTGTTCGTTTGATGTATTTGATGCTATTATGGATTATCCTTGCTTAAAATTCGAAATTTAGGGTTTCTGGGGGCTGAACTCGCCGATTCCATGGCGAACTCGCCGAGTCCATGCCTGACTCGACAAGTCAGTTGGTCAGAAAGAGGTAAAATCGGGATTTTGTGCTTCTTTGGCTGTAGGATAGTTACCAAAACGTTTTTTATTGATATAAATCAGATTTTTATGATATTGGGTGATTATCTTTGCCAAAATTAAAGATAACTTCATATTAGTTAAATAATTATTTCCTTATATGATTAGATTTAATTATTTGAATTATTTGGTAAATTATCTTGCAAGAATTTGGACTAGGTCAAATTAGATAACCACCAATTAATTGTTAATTGCCTTATTTGAATTTTGTGATCTATAATATTCTTGATAAAGTTTGGAAAAGTTTCAAATTAATCCCTTTAGGGTTTATAGTTTAAATTTGAACTTAAAAGTTTTGTTTTTGAAATTTAAATAAGTTAAACCCTAATGTTTTGAAATGTTTTAAAACTTGCCCTCAAGTTTTGGAATTTAAAAGTTGATTAAAAGTTTAATTTAGAAATGTTAAATTCTAAAACCCTAGTATTGTTTTGAAAAGTTCAAATCACACCCTAAGGTTTTATTAATTAATTAAGGTGTATAACTAAAAGAGATTTAATAAATCCATAAAGTTTAGGTTTACATTTAATTAAATTAAAAGTATAATTTATTAAATTAGACCACCTAGTATTTTAAAAGTGTAAAATACACCGTATACTATATATAACATTAAAAGTCTACTATTATATGTGTATGAGTAAACAGTCAGTCTTACCGTTAGTAGGCCTCATTCACAAAGCTGGTCTATAAGGGGTGTTTAAGGAAATTGCCTATAAAATGGTGATTGAATGGGCATCCACTCTTACCCACCGCACTCTTGACTAATGAAGGGTCGTTAGCCGAACGGGTAGGATAGGACAGAAACCTTCCATTATAAGTATAATGAAGTACAAAAATAACTAAATGCTTTTACAAAATTCCCAATCTTAGTTACTTTAGGCAAAAGTGAATTGATGCAATTCCATGAAATTACACTTTGTGCCCTTGCGAAGACGTTAGTGGAGTGTGTGTGGTTAACCGGCACACTAAATGGTTCTAAGAAAAGGTAGCAAAGGGTAATGCATTGTTTGTCATAGTTCGGTGGAGCGTGTGTGGCACATCGAATAGGTGACTGTAACATTGGGGGCACCATGTAAGTTTGCATGCTTATTCACACCCTGTTTTGTGATCCTCGGCATCCCAGTAAAAAATCGAGGGGCATATCGAGATTTAAACATGCCATTGAAAAGTTCAATGAATCTCAAAAGATCTAGGAATTTTCAATAGATTTAAAACTTAAATTTCTTTTTCGTTTTTCATGGTGGAAATTGGTAAATCGTCATTTACCTACCTTCAAATATTCTGCAACTAGATTACGGCATCCCTATTCTAGGTTGTAGAGTATTATGTTGGATCCTAGCCTCGATGTTTCATTTGGGTGTCACATCGAGGATTCTAATCAGCCTAACTTGAATTTTCTCCCGTTTTGTAGATGTCAAAGTATGACAACTATGGTCTTCCCAAATCCCATGGGACAAGATTTCCAAATGAAGATGATGATCCACGATTCGATCGAGGAACAAGAGATCATGCTTCACTTCCTCCACCTCCTCCAATTATTCTCCCTAACCCACAAGTTCGAAGGCTTGAAAAGTTCAAGCTCACTCAAGCCCTTTTGGCAAGTAAACATGAAGAAAGAAAGTCAGTGTGTCAACACCTCCTAGAGATGAAGTCACACATTGATAGGTTAAGAATGTTGGGATCTGTTATCTGTGAGGAGTTGGCTGTTGACTTGGTTCTTCAGTCGCTTACTTACTCATATAGTAAGTTCGTAAGAGAGTACTATATGATGAACCACGATGTGACCCTCATCGATCTCACCTATATGCTTATTGTTGCTGAATCAGCAATGGTTTGGCGCAGTGGAAAAGCAAAGTTGATTGGTGAATCTGCCTTCCAGACCTTTATGGATATAGGCAATGGCAACGAAATGCATGCCATGATCGAAAAGTTTGATCATAAGAGAAAGGCAAAGTCAGAAGTAGTTTTGTGTACTGTTCCAAAAGAGTCAGTTTGCTTTTATTGCCAAGAGAAGGGGCATTGGAGACGAAGCTGCCCTATTTACCTAAGTGATCTAAGAGATGGGAGAGTCAAAACGTATGGATCTACTTTAGGTAAAACCCATTAACTAACTCTTTTAAGTTCATATTCTAGATTCTAAATACATAATGTGATAAGATTACATTTTGATGTTTTGTAGGATCAAAGAAGAGAAAGGAAGCTTAAGGGAAGAAGTGAGCTTAATCTAATCGTGAAGAAATGGATTTCGATCGCATTGCTTGAAGATTAGATTCTTAAGCTACTACTTGGAGTTAGAACAGATTGCTTAGGAATATGTAACAACATAGTTTTTCAGTTGAATTGCATTGTAAGGACAAATTTTTCCGCAATAAAATAAATTTTGATTTTATGCTATTTAACTATTCTTGCAATGGCGTGTATGAAAAATTGATGTTTGTAAGTTTCTATTATTAGCAATAATGGATTTGATTCTTAATTATGTTATTTGTGGAAAGCTCAAGAATTTGCCAAATAGGGAAAGTTTCTCATCGCCCAAGTTTCAATTGGACAGAAACTTGGAATCATTCAACTTGGTTGCATGATGAATGAGAAATTTCATATTTGGAAATTAGACTAATTCGTTGACAAAGTGTCAAGTGAAGGACTAGGAGATCGAGTACACAAGGTTGTGTGTTGATCAAGTCCACCACAAGAGTAACAAAGATATTCTTCATGATTTACTAAGGTTAAGTAAATATGATTATACTTATGAGATTAAGTGTAATTCTTAGTTGATTGAAAGAGATTCAATAAATAGCAGAACGAATAAAGAAGAATCAAGTAGGCAGAAAGATAAAAAATTTCTCTATTCTAAGAAGAAGGGAGAGTACCTTTTATTATGATAGCTCTTAATGATTAAGAACCATATCTCAATTGATCCTCTAAGTGAGTCTTAGTACAATTGTATGTCTAAGAAGAGGAATCAAAAAATTGAAGAAATGGTTAAATCAAGAAGTCAATCATACTTCGTTCCAAAAGCAAGTCTCAGAGTTAAGATTGTGAATTGAGTGACAAGTCTCAAGAAGGTTTATAACATTCATCAAATGTGGAATTTGGAAAAGGTTTTCTTATTCTTGCACATTTGAAATTGGAAAGTTGTGATGTCTTGGATAAGACAAAGACCAACTTGGACCAATTTTGTGAAGTGTTTTGTCTTGATAAAAGCTACACTAACTCTTGAATATTTGTTTGTCAAGAAATGTTTATTGAAAAGAGAATCTTATATGTCAAGGAGTCAGTGGGATTCTCAATAGTCTTGAAAGGTTTCAAGAACGAATCAAGAATAAACCTTATCAATCATTACTAGCACACGAATTGAGGTTTATGACCTATCATGTTGACATTATTTTGTTTCTGTGCCATTCCAATTGAGTTAATTATGCATGTGAGTTCTATGGGTTCTCATTTGAATGCATAAAAGGCAAGCACCCTGATCAATGAAAATTACATTGATATGAAAGGGTGAGCTACTGCTTAACTACTTGGAAGACATGGTGGGCACTCGTGTTACCATAAGGCAAGAGATCAAGATTGAGAAAGTTCGGATTTGTCGCAAACTCTGGTTTTGGCAAATTCGCATGGATAGGAACACATACACCATAAAAATCTAAGTGTCATAAGATTCCCTCCTTCATGAAAATGACTGTGAGGAAATGCTTTCACTAAGAGAGATTTTAAGAAGATAGTGATTGTGAAAATTTTATTCTCGAATTCGATTATGGTAATGGTATCCCTTTCCATAATTCGAATTGTGAGATTCGGCAACTAGTCTGAATTGTTTAGACACACATATGAGGTATCTAAGGCAAAGGTGTATAAGTTTAAGAAGCCTTGATAAAGGATTATCAAAGCATTAGGTATTAGAAATATGAACTTCAGAAATTGAATAAGTATTGTTTTTTGGAAGTTCAGTTGTTTTCTAAAACATGTCAAAGCTAGTGGGAGCATAAGTGTTATGCTTATATGATAATAATCATCATGATAATGGAAGCATAAATGTTGTGCTTGTATGATTATTAAGGCAAGTATTGCAAGTTAGCAATATTAATTATAGAAAACAAGAGTTATACTTTGCAAAGTCGTAAGGGCTAAAAAGTTGTTTTTGCTATAATTAAGGGAGAGAATATTGTGCTTTGTTTCAAAAATCTAAAGCTTAGATTGAGAAATTTTAATAAATTTAGTCAAAGGATACATAGTGTGTTCTTAAATTTTGATTATGATTACGGTATCCCTCTTCGTAGTTCGAATTGTAAGAACGAGACACATAAAATATTATGGCAGAAGATTGATAAATTATCATATCTTTATGTAAGACATTATGCATCGTGTCCCATAGGTTTCGGGTATAGGATTGATTGCAAGTGCTATTATATTTGACCATTTTAAAATTTTCCAAAAGTCTAGCACATTTAGAGGGAAAAAGGACTAGAATCGGTTTAGACTAAAATAATTAAACAACTATCAAAGGACGATCCAAAGCTCGTTGAGGATTGGTCGCTTGTGAGTAGTTGGAAGTATGGTATTGGATGACATTATTATGAATAGATAAGATTCTATTAAGAATGAATTGTCATATGGCAAATATGGAAATGTTTCCATTTTGGGTGTTGGATATTGAGAATCTATGTCTAGATTAGAAACTTTTATGCAAGAAGGATGTTCAAAGGATTGTGCTTTGAGTGAGAGACATCATATCTATATAATTGTTTCTGATAGAGATTGGCCAAGTCTTGATGATTTTGAGCTATGACTTTACAAAAGAATCATTGCATAAAATGTTAGAATCTAGCATAAGTAACAAGAATTTAATATTCTTATACTTATGATAAGGATTACGAGTTGTGAAATGAGTATGATTGGAAATGTGTTCATTTGATCTATTTCACAAAGTAAGGACCGTAGGTAAACATTGTGTGCATGCTGAGAGCATGGTACAAGTGTAGTAATAATTCAAGTAAGAAGTTCATTACCCGAAACAACAAATAATGAGTAGTCAATATGGTGATTAAATAAAATGTTTTATTTATACCCAGAGTTTGGGGCCATATGGGATTAGTATTATTCTTGTCTTTCACTTTGCATGTTTTGACTTCCTGAATAATTAAATTGGTTCAGAACAATCAAATTATTCGAACGGACCACCGTCGTTCATATGTTGGAATTAGGTATCGATGAAGATTGTCGTGAATTGTGTGTGGATTGTCTAAAGTGTATTAGACATAAGCAAATGTTTGCTGCAACGTTCATGAGTGCTTATGAATATGATTTGAGCATTGGAATAAACCCACGCTCACTTGGATCACTTCATGGATTTTATCACGAGTGATTGGTGAGACGATAATATCTTATATTCTTGAAACCGAGATGTATGAGTTGTATCTTGCGAGTCGGTTACACATTGATAATATGTAAACGCACCAGTAACTTGGTGTCATAAAACATATTGTTGTGTGTGATTCGGTGAGTGAGTTCAAACAAGCATTGAATCAAAGTTTATCCGTTCATTTATCCAAAATGGGATGAAAGCGATATCTATGGGCCCCTCGATGATTTAGTGATGACACATAAGCAATTGGCCAAGCCTGGACTAATTTGATGTGTTCAATTGTGGTCTGTTGTCAGTCGTCATAAATCGGAAATCGGGAAACAGTATAGAGAGAATGGTTTAAATCCATGTCTCAGTCTATACGATATCTAGAATGGAGGAATATATGATCCATTATCTAAAGGACACGCTTCTGATAGGATCAAAGTTGACAGTGGTTTTTCAAAGCTACGATTGCAGATCAGGATCTGAAGTTATACGCAGAATAAGTATTAGACTTAGCCAACTAGGAGACTGTTGGATTAGTGTCTAAGTCCATAACTACTTTGGTATGTACTTGACCCAATGGTGCATGGTCCTTTTGGGCTGCCTTCACCAAAGCAACTTGATAGGATGAATTACGGAGAGAGAGGATCAATTATGATTTATTAATATATTATGAGAATAATATATTAAAGGAGAAATCATATTGTTTAATTAACATTAGTCAAGAATTAATAAGAATTAATTTTGTGGCTAAAAGATATTAATTAAATAAAGGGGACAAGAACTGTCAATTGTGTGATTGTTGAATATTGGGCCAATGGACTCCATAAAGGATGGAGTGGACGAATTCTATGGGGAAACCCATTAGAAATCATCCAAGGCCCCTAAGGAGGGAGTACATGGGCTGCTTAGGGCCTAAGCAGTCAAATTAGGGTTTCCTTGTTAGATAACCCTAATAGCCTCACTATTTAAAGAACCCTTGAGACTCAAAAACGAGGGTAAGTGATTCCTTAGGGTTTCTACACGTTTTTGGGTGCCTGTTCTCTTATCATTCTTCATCCTCTTGCTCTTGGTGTTTGTGAGCCATTAGAGGAGTGACACTTGTGACTCTAAGCTTTCTAAAGCCATTACAAAGGAGGATTTAAGATTGTTATTGCTACATAACAATCAAGGTAAGATCTAAACCCCAATCTTATGTTAATATGATTAATTGTATGCTAGATTTAGGGTTTATAGCTTTGGATATTCAATTGCATGTTCATTAGACAAACTAGATCCAAAAGCTATTAGGGTTTGCATGTACACCATAGGAATGATGTTTTTCGCATAACCCATCAGTTTGGAGCAGTGCTTCGGGCCAGTGCTTTCATGGTTTGGTTCGGCAGTTGCAAGGTGAGTTATCCTCACTATATCAATAGGGTCTAAGGCACCAAGGCCGGCCCTTTTAGTTGTTATCATGGTTACAGTATGCTACATGTGGTTATGATATGTTAGATCGGTATCTGGATAGACAGTATGTTGTCATGCTCTAATGATCCATTAGGATTGGTATGTTAGTGACTTGGTTAGGTCGGTATTTTGGTTATGAGAGATTACTATGATCGATGATTTGGGAGATAGTTATATCTGATATATGTATGTGTACTGTTTGATGTGCTTATTGATCTGTTTAGATTGGCGTCCTAGTAATTAGGACAGTATTATGTTAGTGACCTAGTTTAGGTCGGTATCCTGGTATATAGGATGATGCGATGTTAGTGACCGGTTAGGTCGGTATCTTGGTTAGGATGTTAATATGCTTTATGATCTGCTAGATCGATTTGTTTGTCGATGGACTATTATGTGATTACCAGTTATATGTGCACATGGTTATTTGCTTGATGTTTGGGTTGAAGCGGTTCTGCTTTGTGCTGAAGGACAACATACCCTACGAGCAGCACGGATAGATTATAGGACCGTATGGCGGTCCAGTCATACCGAAGGCTCGGGATAGATCCAGATAGACCGAGGGCCCGGTGCAGGCGGTCTAGTCATATTGTAGACTCAGAGAGTGGACCAGGTGGACTGGAGGCCTTTTGAGGGCGGACCAGTCACACTGCAGACTTGAGAGGCATGGTTGTTCTGTATTGTGATATGATATGATATGATTATGGTTGTATGTGGTTGGTATTTTGGGGGAAACTCAATAAGCTTTCGGGCTTACAAATTCAGTTTATTGTTTCAGGTACATCAGGAGATCGTGGCAAGGCAAAGGCATGATCGTACCGCTCCTCATATTTCATGATTTTGTGATTTGGTTCTGGGGATACTCTGATGTTTAAACTATTTTTAAAACAAGCTGTATAACTTAATGGATTTTGAATGGTTTAAAACGTTTTAAATTGGCTTGAATTTTATGGGTGTTACAAAACAAATTGGGAAATCGGGAAACAAACGGTTGGACAATACGTAAGACATTGTTCCATGTATTTGTCCGGCTGATATCTAGAACAGAGGATTATATGATCACTTATCTTAAATCGCGTATCATCATCTTCTCAGTTCCGAGAGACCTTGAAATAGCTACGATTGTTGATTGGTTCCTAAAGTTATACTTGCAGTTATAGTTATTAGACTTATCCAAGTGGGAGACTGTTGGATAAGGTGTCTAAGTCCATAACTATATTTGGTATGTACTTGACCCGACCCGGCATGGTCCATTTGGGTTGCATGGCATCATGCATTTGGATAGACTAAAATGAGAGAAATAACACTTGTGGTTTATAAATGTATTATAAGTTCTAATATATTAATAGTATTATTTAATTAGTATTGATCATGAATTAATTTGGAATTAATTAAGTGATCAAAAGATGGCTAATTAAATATATGACTTGATTATGTAAATCATCCATAACTTGTATAGTGGGCTAAAAGGCTCCATAGATTATTAAGTTGGGTAAAACCCATAAGATACTCCATGGGAGATACAAACCCATGGGTCATGGAAATGAAGAGTCATGTCACATATGGGTTTACATGGTGTAACCCTAGATGTGACACACTATATAAAGAACATGACGCACACCAAAATCGGCTACACACTAAGAACAATTGAGGGAAAGCTAATTTATACAAGTGTTATACATACTCTAAAGTTATTCCAAAGCATTTGGTGTTGTGTGAAGCATTTGAGGCATCACATTTGGGGTGCTAGGCTTTCAAGGTTTTCAAGGAATCAAATCAACTACAAGGTATGTAATTCTAGCCATCTTTTAGGTTTAAAAGTTCCCCATGTATGCTAGATAGGATTATGAACCTTGGAAATCATATTTTGCATTTATTTTAGACAAACATAGATCCAAGGTTTTCTAGGGTTACATGTACACTTAGGGGTGTTAGAATGCTCATAACCCATCAGTGACCACTCTTCGTTCTGGGCAGTTTGGTCACAAAATCTATGGTGATATCTTCCCATTTACCCATGTGTACAAGTAAAGTTTCTAAACTCCCATACGGTTTCTGATGTTGGGCCTTAACTCTCGCACATGTCAAACACTCAGCCACATACTTTGCAACATCCATCTTCATCGTCGGCTATCAGTAGTAGGGTTTCAGATCCCTATACATCTTCGTGTTGCCGGGATGAATCGAGTACATGGTTTTGTGAGCTTCTTCCATCAGAAGATCTCTTATTCATCCCATTTTTGGTACCCGAATCCTATCTTGGAATACCTTCAGTCCTTGACCATTTGTATCGAACACTAACGTTTTGCCGAAACATTCTTCCTTTCGGTCATTTTTCTCTAAAACTTATTCCTGAGCTTTCTTGATGCTTCTTACAATCGTTGAGACAACTTTGCTTCTTAATGCTCTCAGCCTTTTCTTTTCAAGGCTCACTTTTCTGCTTAAAGCATCACCTACAACATTTGCTTTACCAGGGTGGTAAAGTATTTCACAGTCGTAATTCTTAACCAACTTTAGCCAGCGTCGTTGTCTCATATTCAATTCCCTCTGATTATACAGATACTGAAGACTCTTATGCTCAGTGAAAAGTTTGCATTTTGTGCCATAAAGAGAATGCCTCTAAATCTGTAGGGAGAATACTACTGCTGCCAACTCCAAATCATGAGTGGGGTAGTTCTATTCATGTTCTTTCAATTGTCTCAATGCATATGCTATCACCTTATCCCTTTGGTTCAAAACACAACCTAACCCAACTCTAGATGCATCGCTATAAACTACGAAGTCTTCGACTCCAATAGGTAAAGAGAGAATCGGTGCTTCACACAACTTCTTCTTTAGCTTCTCAAATGTTTCCCTATGCTTCTCACTGCAAGTATAAGTAGCTCCTTTGTGGGTCAAAGCTGTCAATGGAGCAGCTATCGAAGAAAAGCCTTGGATAAAAATTTGGTAATATCCGGCTAATAAGATTCGGATCTCTATTGGACTCTTTGGTTATTCCCACTTTATTATAGCTTCAATCTTAGCTGGGTAACCCATAATCCCTTCTTGGTTAACCACATGACCCAAAAATTGGACTTCTTGAATCCAAAAATCACATTTGGAGAACTTTGCATATAGCTTCTCCTTTTTCAGTACTTCTAACGCTTTTGCAGATGCTTGTCATGCTCATGCTTGCTTTTTGAATAAATCAAAATTTCATCTATGAACACTATCACGGATTTATCGAGGAATGGTTTACAAACCTTGTTCATCAAATCCATGAATGTTGTTGGAGCATTGGTTAGTCCAAATGACATAACCAATAATTCATAGTGTCCATATCTTGTTCTGAATGCGATCTTCTCAATATCCTGCTCTCTCACCTTTAGCTGATGATATCCTGACCTAAGATCAATCTTCGAAAAATAGCTCGAACCTTGCAATTGATCAAACAGGTCATTAAACCTTGGCAACGGGTACTTGTTCTTTATTGTTGCCTTGTTCAGCTCTCTGTAATCTATGCACATCCTCATGCTCCCATCTTTCTTCTTTACGAATAACACCGGAGCTCCTAAGGGTGATGAACTAGGTCTAATGAAACCGTTGTCCAACAATTCTTGAAGTTGCGTCATGAGCTCCTTCATGTCGGTGCTAATCGATATGGTACTTTCGTTATCGGTGTTTTTCCTGGTAACAAGTCTATTCTAAACTCCACTTGTCTATCAGGGGGCAATCCAGGAAGATTTTCAGGAAAAACTTCCAGATAGTCACAAACCACTGGTCTACTTCGTATATTCTTTTGCTCCTTCTTAGCAACGATCACGAATGCCAAGTATGAGGTGCATCCTTTACATAAATATTTCATGGCTTTCATTAGGGAGATGATTCTAGAATTTACTCTACGCTTGTCTCCGTATACCATAAATGACTCTTTTTCCAGGCGGATTTACCCTCACTATCTTTTTTTTGCATAGTATTTCGGCATCATTGGCTCTAAGCCAATCCATCCCCAGAACGATATCGAAACCATTCAACTCAATGGGTAACATCTCCTCAAGGAATTCGTTTCCATTCAACTTGATGACGATATTCCTAATATAATCGCTAACAGGTATGAATTTGCCACTAGCAACTTCTACAATTAGGGCATTATCAAGTTTTTCTATAGGAAATGCTAGTCTTTCACCAAATTTATATGATATAAAGGAGTAATTCCCTCCGGAATCAAACAATAAATTGGCAGGCAATCCATTTACAAGAAAGGTACCTGCAGCGACATCCGCTGCATCCTTTGCGACTTCCAATGTCATCTGGAAAGCTGTGGATTTTGGCTTTGGTGGGAGATTGGGCCTTGTTGCATCCTTCTTCTTCGGGCAATCCTTCAAAATGTGCCCTCTTCATTGCACCCATAACAAACTTTCCTATTGAAGGTGCATTCACTGGCATAATGCCCATGCTTGCCACATTTGTAACAAGTGACTTCCTCACTACATTTCCCAACATGTTTCTTTTTACATTTATCACACCATTTTGCTTCGGCTCCTCCTCCGAATTTCCTCAAACCAGAATTCGAGAACTTACTCTTCTTTTTGGAACCTGAAGTTCCCTCAAACTTTCTCTTTTCGCCAACTTCAACCTTGTTCGCAGCTCTCCCCTTCATCATATCTTCAACAGACATGGTAGCCCAAATAGCTGCCTCCAAAGTAAGTGCCTGATGCACTGGCACTGCATACTCCCATGGAAGTCTCTTTGCGTACCTATCGATTTTTGTCAGCCCGTCTAGGACAATACGTAAAGCAAACTCCATTTTGTATGTAAAGTTATTGGTGTATTCATCGATGGACATGCTTCCCTTCTTTAAGGTTAGAAATTGGCTCTCTAACTTAAGCAAATTTTGGGCCGAGCAGTACTTGCGCTTGAATTGCACCAAGAACTCTGCCCAAGTCAGTTGCAGTGGCTAATTAGGGCTTATGGTCTTCCTTAAATTGTTCCACTAACGGAAAACGCCACCTTTGAACTGACGCACTGCAAATATGGTTTGTAACTTGCCTTGGCAACCACATGTCATGAAGGCCAATTCCATTTCCGAGATCCAATCCATTACTCCGACGGGATCTTCCTTTCTAGTCAAAGTTGACGGCTTGCAAGTCATAAAGTCTTTGTACTTGCATCCATTTCTCTCGAATCCATCCTCTAGGTTATTCCTCCTAACCACGAGCAGTTCAGTTTGACCAACAAATCTACTGTAATTTCCTTCCTCTGACTGATCGTCGTTTAATTCAGGTTGTTCAATAGTTCATTTATGTTGTTCAACAATATTTGTCTCATTTATTCCCATTGTTCAGCCATGATTGTCTGAATCATGGCTTGTACTCCAGCCATTGTGATGGGTTCTGGCGCAACTACTGCTATAGGCACATGTTCCATCACTTGGGGTTGAGGTTGCTGATTTATATTTGCATTTCTAGCTCCACTTTGGGTTCTTTCCATATTAATCTATACACCAAATTTGGCGAATTTAGGTCTTTATTCGTGATAGATAATTAAATTCTTCTTATCACTTCGAAACGTTTACATGGTAGTTCTAATATCGTAGTCATACGCTTAGAATCCTAAACACATAAGGTTTCCAGATCCGGTTGGCAACAGACCATAGATTCGAACAAATAATGGCATATATGGCAAACATATAGCATTTAGCACGTAAAAGCATTTTAGGTATCTTTCGTAAAATATACTAGTGCTCGTGTCTAAAATATGGTAGACACTCATCTCACGATCATCACTTATCATTCTAAGTTTAAGTCTAGAAATCCTACAAATTTATAGTTTGCTTAAACTAGTGCTCTGATACCAACTATGATATCCCCAATTTCTCCGCCATAAAAGACTAATTTAGTTAATGCTTTTAAAATAAAATCAGAGTAATCTCTCCAATAAAATATGCAGCATTTTTCCCAAAACAAAATATGATAAAAATATTTATCAAAGCGTTTCTTAAAGAAATTTATTTTCATTTCATTGCAAAAGTCGGGATGTCCACATCGATACAGACCAAAAGCATAAACAGTACATTATACACATTACAACAGTTATTTACATATACTGGCCTATAATCCAAAAATCCCTCGTCATCATCCAACTATGCTCTGGGCCCACTAACTGTAATATAGAAACCCGAGTGGGTTGGGCTTAGGAGCCTGGTGAGCATATAGGGTTTTCAACTATGCTCTGGGTCCACTAACTGTAATATATATCAGAAAGGAAACCATGAGGGGGATGGAGTACACCAATGAACATATTGTTCACCAACAGCTATAGGTTGCGAGCCTGCTAGCATTCCACTGGACTGTCTAGAAAGGTTCGTGGTCGTCATCTATACTCCGCTAGATAACTACAACAACAACAACATCGATGCCTCTCATCATTTTATCACACATCAAATATTTCATCTACCCATGTTTTACGCAACATGTTTGTAGATAAAAATACATATATAGTTTAAAACTTGTATAAAACATCTATTCAACTCCCATCTCAAATAAACAAACAATATATGTACACATAGCACGTATTTTATAGAAAATACTTCATATCTATGTGTATGATGAAAGTGACTATACACTTACATGATTTAACGATGATTGGACAACACTTCGTCACTTAAAACAATTTTTTATGAAACCGGATGTTTTCTCAAAAACCGGGCTTCACACGGGGTAGAGTTTCGTCTCGAAAAACTCTTTTCTCGGGATCTTCGGACTCTCCGGGGCTTGCTTACGATGCTAGGATGATACTCTAGGCTTGGGGTATTTAGTGTAGGTAAAAAGAAAGTAGAAGGTTAAAGAGAGTAAATTTTGTAAACATTTTCGGGGCAGCCTCGTACCCTATTTATAGAATCTGAAGCACCTAATTACGTTGGGCGTAATTTTAGAGTACGCAGGGTGTACTGCCTCGCAAGGATCTTCGCTGGGCATACGAAAGGATCAGCTCGGACGCGTCAAGGCTACGAACACGTGTCCATCATGCGAAGAGTAGGGTTGACTGACTCCGGATCACGTACACGAGTACGTTGGGCGTACTCCGATTTTTTCAAACTTCAAAAATTCATAGCTTTTGCATACGAACTCCATTTTTGACGTTCTTTATATCCATGCGTAGGTGAGACCGTGCTCTACAACTTTCGTTTAGACTCCGTCGGCTAATTTTGATCTTATTTTTAAAGTTATATTTTTAACAGGTCGGGATAGGAAAAGTCCGTTAAAATTTCATAACTTCTTCATCTGACGTCCGTTTTCGTCTGTCTTTTTACCGTTGAACTACTATCGACATGATCCTCGATTCTCGTTTAGGTTGTGTCGGCTAAAAATCGTTCGATCTAAAATTCGAGTTTCGGGCTTCATACTGCTATACCAAATCTTAGAAAATTTATAACTTCCTCATTCGAAGTTAGATTTGGACATTCTTTTTATGAACGCTCTCGGTTTAACGTGTACTACGACTTTTATTTAGATCGTTAAGACTAAAAAGCATTTTATCATAAATTCACTTTTTACGTCATACAACATCGTGTCGGTTTTGTCGTGATACTTCGACATGTCGTAACTTTCTCGTTATAACTCAGATTTCAGTTATATCTCTGGAATCCTTGTTTCAACAACTACAACTTTCTTCATAGATATCGAGTTTATCTAACATTTATTTTCGACGCTTATTTTTATCCTTAATTTATTAAATCATAATAATTAAGTATAAAACACATAATACTCAAATAATACATCTTATTATTTCAAAACAAGTTACAAAGGTTGGCCTAGACTATTACATCATTATTAATGCCTAGCCTAGAAACACGGACGTTACATAGTGTCTCCAAATATTTGGATCAAATACCCCTTCTCCCAACTCTAAGTCATGCGTAGGATAATTAGTCTCATAAGGCTTCAACAGTCTCAAGGAATATGCAATCATCCAACCTCGTTGCATAAGTAAGGCTTCTAAACCAATGATGGAAGCATCACATTACACTACCATATCATCAACACCCTCATGAAGGGTCAACACTAGAGCCTTATATAGCCTTTGCCTCAAAGTCTTGAATTCAGTTTGCTGCTCAGAACCCCAGTAAAATACAATACTCTTCTTAGTCAGATGGGGCAACGACACGGTAATCTTGGAGAAATCATGAATAAATCTCCTATAATACCCAATCAATCCCATAAAACTTCTGATCTCAAAGCGAGTCTTTGAGACCTACCACTTCATCACCACCTCGATCTTAGTTGGGTTGACAAATATACCATCCTAACTAACAAGATGCTCCAGAAATTTAACCTCTCATAACAATAACTCACACTTGGAGATTTTGGCTTATAGTCTCGCTTTCTCTCCTCATAATGTCAAATATCTCTCTCGGATGCTCCTCATGGTGTTTCCTAGTCTTCGAGAAGACTATGATATCATTAATAATGTAACGTCCTAAATTCTAGATTTTTTTGTTTTCAGAATAGAATAAACACCAATTATTCGTAAACTATAATTGATGTAAACCTATTTGTTCATAAATTGTAATTTAAAATTAGATTTATAAGGGAAAACAATGTGGAATCTCGAATCATAAAAATTGTTGATGTGTGTGCGTAGTCCTGCCTTCGCGATCCAATAAGTACCTGAAAACAATAAATCCACAATAGTATGTCAAAACTTAGTGGGTTCCCCAAAATACCCCACACCACCAAAACTTAGTGGGTTCCCCAAAATACCCCACACCACCAAACAAATAACAACATGCATACATGAGCCTTCAGCATGAATGGACCGCCTCGTAGGGCCTATAGCCTATCTATACCGTTCTTTGGGCTTTCAACATGTCTGGACCGCCTCGTAGGGCCTATAGCCTATCTTGACAGCCCTGGGTATCTTGGCCATCAGCACAAAGCTGGTCTGCCTCAACCCAATAACATTATGTCGACATATGCATAAACAGCAATAATCAAATATAGGTAATCATAGGAGATCTACCAACTAACATAGCATAACCACAAAGATGCATAACACAATCTAATAGGACAACCTTGGTGCATTTAATCCATGAGTATAGTGAAAGAACTCACCAGAAATAGCAAAGTACAGGCTAAACCCACTGAAGTGGCTACGATGTATTCCCAAGATCTCTGTACACCTATAATCATATTAATAATCTTTACTTAGTTCATAATTCAAGTATTACTTGTTAATACCTCATCATACATATACCTTCAATAACTACTAGATTATTAGAAAATTTATAAAATAACAAAAAATGAGGGGTGTTTTGAAGAAAGAAACCAAGAAAAATGAAGTTTTGTAAGAAAACTGCCATTAGAGAAAAGTTTCAGATAAAGGTTGAAAAATCTTCAAAATCTCAGTTAGGGTATGTCATCGAGCTTGGAGATGAAACTGATGTATTTCGATTGAGACATGTAATGTCTGAATCAAAGAAGATGGTACATTTGTATTTAAAAGTGGTAGTTGATGAAGTTGAAGAACAAGCAGTGGTGAACTACCAGTTTAATCCAGCAAAAACTAATAGAGGTCGGAGAGAAAGCCAATGTGATGGAAACCGTTCAAGGGGAAGAGGAAATGAAGTGCCAGTGGGTTATGAAAAAAAATTGTTTCGGTTAATGATAAATTTGAATCTGATAATGATATTTTTGTACAAGATAATGATAAAGAAGCAAAAGTGGGCATGACTGAATTACAACGTCAAAATTTGTTCGAGTTTGGAGAAGTTCCCGAAATTGATGATCCAAGATGTGAGGAAAAATCAAATGAAGGGTGGTCAGACGATGAGTTCACGCAACGAAAAAATGCTTTTAGTCCATGGTATTGTATTCCTTTTATTCCTGCATTATCCAGAACCTATTCTTGAACTTGGACCATTTGACAGTTTAGGTCCGAATGATAAATTCAAAGCCATTAGAGAAAAGTTTCAGATAAAGGTTGAAAAATCTTCAAAATCTCGATACCAGGTTGTTCTATGCAAGAAAACTGTCATTGGCGTTTATACGCATCTCTCATTAAAGGAACGAAAATGTTTGAAATTAAGACGTTTAATGACGAGCATACATGTTCTTCATTGCTTATACAAACCAAATCATAGGCAAGCAAATAGCGAAGTTTTGGGAACCATAATACATGATATTATGGGTCAAGGAAGTTTGAGTGTTTGGAAACCTAATGATATAATTAGAGATATGAATGCTTTGCTACAAATAAATATAAGTTATTCACAAGCATCCATACTAGAGAATTTTCTTTGGGATTGATGATGGGGACACCCGAAGAAAGTTTCTCCAAACTTCCAGTTTATTTTCAAAATCTGAAGAAACATAATCCTGGTACTGTGGCGTACATAAAAACAGATTTGGAGGATTGTTTTGAGTATTGTTTTTTCACTATTGGATGCACGGTAATATGCTTTTAAATATATTTGTTATTTTCTTAAATGCTTATAAACAAATTATATTGTTGATATGTTTGGTTTTTATATTGTTGTTGTAGATACGTGCTTTCAGAGAATGGGGTAGAAAAGTTATTATTATGGATGGTGCCCATTTGATGGAAAGTACAAAGGCACCATCTTGCATGTAGTAGTCATGGATGGCAACAATCAGATCTTGCCTATTGGGTATGGAATTTGCCAAAAAGAGACTACGGATTCTTGGACATGGTTTCTTGAAAAACTACATGAATGCATTGGTGATGTGGAAGGTCTGACAATGGTCACATATAGGGCACCCGCAATTGCTATAAGTATTCAAAATTTTTTTCCAAGTGCTCAACATGGATTGTGTGGTTTTCAGCTAATAGGAAACATATTCCACACCTTTGAAAAAAAACAGCAATCTTGTTTTGGAAGCTGGTAAGAGCTTACAAAACAACTGAGTTTGAATTCTATTGGGGGAGACTTCGTAATATAATAGATGATGTGGCGACATATCTCAGTCAAATTCCACGTGAGAAATGGACCATAGTGTATTGCCCAACCACGAGGTATGATTATATGACATCAAATAGTGCGGAGTCCATGAATGTTGTATCAAATAAATCAAGGAAGTTGCCTATATTACCACTTCTGGAGTTCTTTCGCGCACTTATGCATAAATGGTTTTATAAACGGCGGATGGCTGCAGGTATGATTATGTTTAATTTTAAATTATATGATAAATGTCATATATAATAATATATGTTTGTTTTAACATAAAAAGTACAACAATACTTACGAAGTGGGCTGAAGATATGGTTAACAAAATAAAGAGGGGATTCAAGGATGATCGGTATCCGATGTTAACAATACAACATATCAAGTGCATGACTTCAAAAGTGGCGGCATAGTGAATTTGAGGGAAAAAACTTGTTCTTGCAAATATTGGCAACTAACTGCTTTGCCATGTGGTCATGTGATAATGGTTTTAACGCACATGAAAAATGATTACTATGGGCATATGGCTATAGATGCTTATAAAATTGAAACATATCGAAGAACATGTGAGCAGGCCGTATATCCTCTTTCAGAACTTAATGATTGGGAGGTTCTGGATGGCCTTATGGTTGTTAACCATCTTGTGATGGAAATACGTCAAGCCGGTAGACCAAAAAACACCAATCGTATTCCATGTCAAGGTGAGGAACCAAAGATAAAAAGGTGTAGTAGATGCCATAACACAACTCCAAAGAACCAAAGTAAAAGTAAAAAACATACCGGGGCATCAGGAAGTGGGGCAAAAGCGACAGAAGAGGAGCCGACGCAAGCGACAAAAAACCAATGACAGCATGAGCCAGAGAACCAATGGACGCAACATACCGAACAACAATGTCAACAGCAGCTAGACAACCAATGGACACAACCGACCGAACATCAATGGCAGCAACAACCATACAACCAATGGACACAACATACCGAACATCAATGGCAACAAGAGCCACAAAACCAATGGTCGCAATGGACCGAATACTAACTGTAGGAAGAGCCACAAAACCAATGGCAGGGTTGCACTGAGTACCAATGGCAGCAAGAGCCAGATAACCAATGGACTCAAGAAAAAATAAACCTAGGGACACAAACAACAAAAAAACCCATGGCCGGAATACGAAAACAAAGTTTATGTGGTTCGATTTGAATGAATGAAGTTTATTTGAAAGTATGTTTAATATGAATGTTATATGTTTATGTTTTCTAAAGTATGGTTTGTAACCTACTTAAAGTATGTTTATTATTCAGAATACCGGTGTGTCTAATTTTATAATAAACATTAAATATTTGTATAACTTTTATAAAACACATAGTTTTTTTAAACGGGTAATTAAATAAGAAAAATGAAAAACGAAAACATTTTTTTTACATAATAATCACATAATACCTTATGTAATTAAAAAAATAATAATATTAATAAACGAAAAAAAAAACGAAAAAAAAATTAAAAAAACCAAGATCCGCAGAGGTGTTCCCATTTCCTTAAAGTCGTTTATGGTTCCGTAGAACCTCTCTGCGGAAACTTTGGACACTTTCCGAAATCCTCATTTTCGTGATCATTTTTTTCAAAATAACCCTAAATTTTAGTCATTCGCCGAATAAACTCTTAGATTATTAATACATGTTTCATCTTTATATAAATTGATAAAACTAAGAAAAGCTTCTATATTTCTAATTCGACCGGTTAGAGCACTTTTTACATTCTTAAACATAACTTTATTAATTCGATTAATTCTTATTAAATTAACTACCCTGTAATTAGTTTAACCAAACCACATTCAAGATATTTGTCATCTACTAAAAAAGAATAAACCACCCTATTTTATTTCAAATTTCTATTTAGTAAGGATTACTTCATATTAAGTGTGTCCTGTTTTTAAACCCAAAGTCACCTGGCCCAAAACCAATGATTAAATCCATATATTTATCTTTGAAATAAGTCCGTATAGAAAATACCAGTCCATTAAACTTGAGTTGTTATATCCATTTAAAGCCCAAATCCAAAAGAAATGTTGCACTCAATTAGTCCAAGAAGCACCTGATTGATAAGCCTAGCATGCCAAAACCATTCCTAGAATCATCGGTCGGTGCAGCCTCACTCGAAAAGAAACACAAAGTTCTCGCCGGAAAAACTCAGTGGAAGCGCCTTGAATGAAAACCATACTCGATCTCACTTCTCAAGAAGGCCAGGAACTTGCTGCTGGAAGTCAAACCTCATGCGAATCATCCTTCAAAGTCATTGGAGATGGCAATCCTTGCTTGCTACCAAATTTGGAACATGCTCAGACCCTCTCTCTTAAACTCTAGTCGTCGTCACCACCATGTATGCTTCAAAGATAGAACTTTTGCGTTTTCTTTATGTCACTGCCGGAGAACTCCATCGTAGCTCTCTTTCTTAATGAAAAATATGTAACTCACACAGACACCCACTTACAAACGATACGAGTCCTCAACCTTACTAATATAAATCTTCATATTTTAATTTGCTTCACCAGAGATGATAGTCAGCAGTAATCCAACGAACTCCCCTGATCTCGTTACTCACTACAATCACTAGAGAAGCATGATTTCTCCCGAAGTTCAATTCTCTGTCTCTCTCTTTCTTTCGTGATTCCAGCTCAAGGGAGGAAGGAGAGGCTACACTATAACAAAGTGAATCGTGAACAAGAGGGTAGGGCCAAAGAACTTTCGGGTTGCAGCAATATGCAGGTCTAAAAAAATGGCAAAATAGATTCGTTCGTGTTGTGCGATTTAATGGGGGAAGAAGACACATATATTCTGAAACTGGCAGCAATAGTCCCTAACGTTGGCATGCTAGCAGGAAATACCTTACTTTTGAAATCTCTTAACACAACTAGTCTGCTAAAATTATGAAATCGACACTGATCTATAAAACTTATTTATATTAAATAAACTGATTTATTTTTTATTTATATATTATCATTAATATTATTATTATTGATTTAAGTATAAATAGAAACGGGTGTTATAAGTAAATATTACCATTGACTGATCTAGCATAGGTCTTCACATGTAGTTCATCAGGTCTATGAATGCGGCAAGTGTATTAGTAACCCCAAAAGGCATCACTACAAACTCATCGTGGTCGTATCGAGTCTTGGATGCCATCTTCGGTACATCCTCCACTCACACTCACATCTTATGGTACTCCTAAACTCATATCAATCTTGGAAAACCAAGATGCACCCTGAAGCTGGTCAAACAAAACGTCAATTTGCGGTAGTGGATAACGATTCTTAAATGTGAGCTTATTAAGTTCCCTATAGTTAATGCACATCTTGTGTAAACCATCCTTCTTTTTGACAAAAAAAAAATTGGTGCCCCCTAAGGTGAACTGCTTGGTCGAATAAAATCATTGTCTAACATCTTCCAAAGCTGAGTGGATAACTCTTGTATCTCTGGTGTTGCAAGAAGATATGGTGCATTGGTTATAGGAGCTGCACCGGTAACCAAATCAATACTAAACTCAACGTACCTCTCTAAGTTACACAAAAAATATCATAAGGGAAAACATCTAGGAACTCCTAAACCACGAGTACCTCAATAATGGTCTTCTTCTTATTAATCTGAGTATCAACCACATATGCTAAGCCGCATACAACCATGTGGCAAATACCACATGGCCCTCACGGCTGATGTAACTCCCGCAGATTCGGCTAGTCAATTTAGAGACAATAAGCGTCAAAAATGAATTTTTGATGGAAGATTATTTAGACTAAATAATCTAAACTAAGATGTAGTATATGTATAAGGGTTCTGTACATATAAAGAACGCAAAAATCTGAGTTATAAAGAAGAAATTATGGCCCGTCTAAGTTTTACAGCAAAACCGACACGACCCCGAGAATCGTAAAAAGTGAGTTTGCGATAAAATACATTTTAGCCTTAGCAATCAACACGAAAGTCGTAGTATACATTAAACCGATAACATGCATAAAAAAACGTCCAAATCTGACTTCTTATGTGGAAATTATTATTTTTTTAAGATTTAGCCTAGTAGTGCACAGCCCGGAAATCGAACTTTAGATCGATCAATTTTTTGCCGACACAACCTAAATAAGAATTGAAGATATCATTATTAGGAGTGCAACGATAAAAAGACAGTCGAAAACGGAGTATGTACGTAGAACTTATGAATTTTACACGGTCGTTAGTCAGTGTAATCTTCTCATACTGTTAAATTTAAAATCATTCGAGAATTAGCCGATGGAGTCAAAAGGAGAGTTGTAGATCTTGTCAATACCTACACGTGCATATAAAAATGTGAAAGTTATAGATTTTAGAAGATAATTAGTTTTTGGAGTAATCTGTGAGTAACACGTGCCACAATCTTGACATTGCTTCCTCCCCACGCCTTGCCACCAGATGGTGACATGTGGCACACCAACACGACGAGGTGGAGGCCTAGAACTCTGAGTTAAGCCAATTTCCAGCCTATAAATAGCATGCAAGGTTCTCCTATTTTCTTCACACCTCAACCCTTCTCTCTCTCTCTCTCTAACTTCTCTCTAAACCTCTCCTAAGCCTTAGTACTTCCCAAGTGCAAAGAGGCGAGTCCCGGAGCACCAGAAGGCTCCGAGAAGAAGAGCTTTTCGGCTCGGAAGTTCTGCCCCCCTAGAGCCCGATTCGTAGCCAAACCCCCCGGTAAGTGAGATATGCTTACCTTACTTTAAGTATAGCTTATGTTTAAATTCAATATCGTTATTATGAACTTATAAACAATATATATATATATATATATATATATACATATATATATATATATATATATATATATATATATATATATATATATGTATAATATATATATAATATAATATACAAAGTGTTATTATAATATCTTTTAACTACTCGCGGTACGGGAAATCTGGTTTGAAGGCCGCATAGGGTTGTTGGATTTTGAGAAGTGCTATAATGTCAAAATGGTCCTGCCCTCCGGTGTTTCATGTATGGCCCCTGTTTGTACGTTGAGGTTGAAAAGTATTATTTACCACTTATAAAACAATATCGCTCGTAAATAATCCCTATAAATATTAGACTAAAATCTAGCGGTAATGATACTAGGTTTCGCCAAAGGAAAATAGAATGGTTAGAAGCGAAGCGCTGCCCGAGTTTCGAATCATCACTTTAACAAGTGAGTACATAGTTACTTTCATATTACACATAGATATGAAGTATTTAATATAAATTGCGTGCTATGTGTGCATATTATCTATGCTGGATGAACAAAATATACTTGTTTTATTTGATTTAAACTGTATATGTATTTTATACCTATAAAAATATTGGGTAAACATGGTATGTGACAACCCATAATTTATTCCGTCACTATAAACCGTTTCCGTTAATTAAACCGTTCGTATTCCAATTTTTTCCGTTAGTTTTTGGTTTAAATTAATTAAAGTGGGACTTTTATTATTACCTCATTAGTGTCCAAACCCATTGGAAACATGTAAAAATACCCTCGTTATTTATTTGGAAAAATTTTATTTACGACTAAGTCGTAATTACGGCAAATTAATCAGGTAAAATTTTAAACCCCGTTTAACGTCGATATCGGGTAAAATTCCACCGGGTCTCAAACCCAACCCCTATATAAAGGTTGAGTGGTCATCTTTGAAGACTTTTACCCACTCTCACAACTTTCTCTCTCTACTCTCTCTCTAAAACTCGAGTTTGAGCCAAAAACACCACTTTCAAGCTTCAAATCGGTAAGTAATCTATCCTAGCATGTTTCTAAGCTTGTTTAGCATGCAAATTTATGTTTAAACTACCCAAAACCATCAAAAACTTGTGTTTACAGTTTGGGAACATCTCCCAAAACCGTAAACTCCCTTAAAGGGGTTTTGAAGCCCCAAAACCCTTCCAAGTCCCTTCTAGTGCTTAGATATGGCTTAAGGACTTGCATGTACGAGAGTTGAACACCAAAATCACATGATTTGGGTAGTAAACATGATTTTACGGCCCAAGGACATTCTTGGACCATAAACACATCTTCAAGGACCATAAACACCTTTTAAAGTGTTAAATTGCCCCATAAACACCTCCAAAAGCTTCCATGAGTGTCTAGAACCTTATATTCATTCATGAAATGCACCAAAACATATATACAGATGTGTCACACTTGATTTTACGGTTTGGGAAGGTCTCACAAAACCGTAAACACCTTCAATGGGGTGTTTAGGTGCCCTTAACACCTTATATGACTTAGATTTGGGTCTAGGACCTTGTATACTTAACCTACAACCACCAAAGCACATGATTCGTGGAAAAACATGAGTTTACTGTCGTAAACTCATGTGTTTACGGTAGTAAACTCCCCATGTGCCATTCAAGAACCGTAAACTCCTTTTCCAAGGTCAATTCAAGTCCCGATCACTTCCTAAGCCATGGAACCAACCCCAAAACCTTCCTTTGTGCATTGTAGGAACTTTAAACATCCAAAAGCACACCACCCATGAGTTTACGGCCGTAAACTCATGGGGACATGGTATTTGGACCGTAAACACCCCTAAGGGCTTACTCTTGAAGAGTAAACTCCTTATCTAGGCCCTACATATCCTTAGATATTACCCGGGTCAATCCTAACACTTGAAATAGAGTGTTTTCACGTCTCGGAGTGTATTGTCTTACTTATTTGGTAGTTCAAAGTCTAATTAGATACAATTATGTATCTCTTCATATTACATAGGAACCTCGCGTTTACTCAATCCCTGAACTGACACTTAGCATCCAACCTACACATTTCTCGTCCGGTGAGTTCATACCCCTACACCTTTTTCCGTGTTTTCAATGTTTTCAAGGGGGGGGGGGGGAATACAAGCAAAAGTACAAGGAAATATTGTACTCAAACTTATTATTTCATTTGAAATGTTTCATATTTCGTATGCTTTTAACATTTGGAAATTGCATTAACCTACTGTTTAACTTGCAGAGTTAGTTTTCGAACTGTTTGTGAAACCCATTATAAAATGTTATATTTTATATTTCACAAATGATTTTCCACATTATTACTGGTAAAATCATTAACCTTAGAACTTTTGATATGTCCTTGGTAACACTTCCCCGAGATACGAGAGTGAAGGAAATGTCCTTGGTAACACTCCCCCGAGATACGAGAGTGAAGGACACGTCCTTGGTAACACTCCCCTTAGATACGAGAGTGAAGGACTAATAAATAGAGTTTTCCATATTATTACTTTTTAAATGTCCTTGGTAACACTCCCCCTAGATTCGAGAGTGAAGGACTACTTTTAAAATTCATTAATCTTAAGGTTGGAGACACGTCCTTGGTAACACTCCCTCTAGGTACGAGAGTGTAGAACTACCCCTGTAACCAGAATCTCCTGGAGGGAGAGCGTGACTTAAGTGTATAGATCTATACGGGATTGCCAACCCCGCACCTGACTGCTAGCTACAGTCGGACCGAAAGGTCCAAGGTTGACAAAAGTCATAAAATGATATTGGCCCCGTTCCGAGCCTTATCTAGTCTATTGTATGGTTATGGAACTCGCAACTTAGATTATGAATACTTTTCTACTTACTTATTAGTTTTATATACGGGATAAAACTAATGTACTTTCCAAGGATAACCAGGTTTTCAGGAAACTTTACACAAACATTTTAAGTATGATAGATACTTGTACACTGCATTCCGAATCGATAACCAACTTTTAGGAAAATAAGGGTTTTTCCTGGAATAACTTAACTTTTCTTAACTAGACTGTGTAACATTGGATAACCCGACTTTTCATATAAGAAAATATGGGATTTTCTTGGATAACAACGTTTTCAAAGAACCAAAGGAAACTTGTTCATTTTCAGAAAACAAACCGCTTATGAACTCACCAGCTTTATGCTGATTTTCAAACTGCTTGTGTTCTCAGGTCCACATTAGATAGGTACCTCGCGATCTTTTGGAGAAGACGGAGCATCTAGAAGACACGTCTTAACTTTTGTTCATTTTGGATGTATATATCTATAAACATGTATAACTTGGTTTTCAAACAAATGTACATACTTCTATGTAATGTAATGGTTGTGTTTACTACGCTTACTATGTACATTGGTTGTGATAC
Source organism: Lactuca serriola (assembly GCF_051521515.1). Classification (NCBI taxonomy): domain Eukaryota; kingdom Viridiplantae; phylum Streptophyta; class Magnoliopsida; order Asterales; family Asteraceae; genus Lactuca; species Lactuca serriola. Next base: position 363,151,275 of record NC_136411.1, read on the forward strand.
TTAACATGACGTCACCTCCGCCCAGGAACATTTCCGCCTTTGGTTTCGGGGTGTGACAGATTGGTATCAGAGCCCTTGTTTATAGTGAACTAGTATACCAAACCTTACATGGTATAAGACTATAAACACTAAAGGGGGCCGAAATGCTCTGAACTAAAAGTATACTTTAAAATGTAAGTATTTTCAAAAGTATACAAGTATACCTTACTGCCGGAATCCGTAACCTCGAGTAGAACAAAACATAAGTAATTGGCTATTGTACGCTGCGGTTAAACCTGGGCAGTTATGTAGTCGTGTCTAGGGTCAATATAGCCTGATCAACTATATTCATTCGAGACACGGCCAACATGTGCTTGGGAGTGACTGTGGTGTGCAACATGCCTAAAACTTACCTAATACCCAAACAATGAGTCGTCGTCACAATGAAACATAAAATACTATGGAAGTATTTTAGCCAGAAACCGAATACGTTGTACAAATTCATTCCAAGTATTGCTGCTCGTTTCTTCTTTAGTGATAGTTAATCTGCTTTGATAACTCTTTCATGCTTATCATTTATAGAACCCTATATCTGTCATAATGAGATATCTCTTGTTCCATATCTCTTGATTCAATTCAGAGGACTTATGATCCTCTCTTTCCTAGCTAATTATAGATCAAGATGCCTCCAAGGAAAAGACCCAGCTTAAAGAACAACAATCCTCCTCCCCCACCACCTCCTCCTCAATTTGATCTTGTGATGTTCCAGGCAGCTGTTACCGCCGCAGTGGCAACCGCCATGTCTCAAGTGAACCTCGGTGGCTCCGGTGGTTCAGGAAGTGGTACCCAATCCCAAAACCAGGAAGGTAGCCAGGGACATCGGAAGGAGTGTTCCTATAAAGAATTTATGAACGTGAAACCCACATCTTTCGATGGCACTGGAGGTGTCATTCCCTAACTCGGTGGTTCGAGAAAATCGAATCTATTTTTGAAATTTGTGCCTGTGCCGATTCTAATAAGGTGAAGTTTGCCACCTGTACCTTCACCGATAAAGCCTTGACTTGGTGGAACGGCCGAGTCAAATCCCTAACCCTACCTGTAGCCAATGCTATGGGTTTGGAAGTCATGAAGGAACTTTTACTTGCGGAGTACTGCCCTCGGAGCGAAATGCAGAAACTAGAGCATGAACTCTGGAACCTGAAGACGAAGGGTTCCGATATCGCCGCTTACACTTCCAGATTCGATGACTTGGCGCTACTCTGTTCGGGAATGGTCACCCCGGAGAGTAAGAAGATTGAGAGGTTCATCTGGGGTTGACTCAACCAACCAAGGGTAATGTTTTAGCTGCAAAGCCAAGTACCTACGACAGTGCCAAATGCTTAGCACAAACTTTGATTAACCATAGTGATGACTTTGAGGAAGCAACCACCACTCCTGAGCCGACAAAGAGGAGTGGTGAGAAAAGGAAATTTTGGAAATAGAACAAAAGTAAGTATTCTCAGGAGTCCTCGAAGAAGCAGCAAACGGTGGCAGTCCACGCTGCTACTACCTCTGTTGCTGCTTCTGTCGTTGGTTCTACAGCTCAAACACCTACCAGTAGGTATGCTGATACCCTCCCCATGTGTAACAAGTGCAACTATCATCACCTCACTTCCGCCCCATGTCGGGAAGTGCTTTGCAACAACTGTGGCAAAAAGGGCCACACTGCGAGAAACTGCAAAACACCAACCCGATCAACAAACCAATCTTCCGGAGCGGGTGTCGGTCAGGCCTGCTACGGATGTGGTGAAGTTGGGCATTTTAATAGGAACTGCCCCAAGGATACAACAGCTGGCAACACTGGGAGAGTCTTAGCTTTGGGACGAGAGGAGGCAGTCGCCGATCCCACCGTTGTCTCGGGTACGTTCCTTCTCGACAACTCTTATGCTAGTATCCTTTTCGATTCTGGTGCTGAACGTAGTTGCGTTATCCATTCATTCAAATGCCTTTTTAAACATAATTTCCAACCATTAACCTAAACATTTACTGTTGAGATGGCTAACGGTGAGAAAGAAAGCGCTAGTGATATATTGATAGGCTGCTCCCTTACCTTGAACGATCATTCTTTTCCCATTGAACTAATGCCAGTTTCCAATAAGAGCTTTGATGTTATCACTGGCATGGATTGGTTGAGTCCCAATCATGCTGATATCATTTGTTACAAAAAAGCCATCCGTCTCAATCTCCCCTCTGGCCAGACTCTCATGGTCTATGACGACAAGCTTAGCTCCAATCTTCGCATCATTTCCTGCATCAAACCTCAAAAGCTTATACGAAAAGAGTGCCATGCATTCCTAGCTCATGTAATCAACAAGAAACAAGAAGTTAAAGACCTCAAGAGCATCCCCGAAGTATGTAACTTTCCTGATGTCTTTCCTGAAGAGCTCCCGGGAATTCCTCCCGAACGTCAAGTTGAGTTTCGCATCGACCTAATTCTCGGGGCTACCCCCGTAGCCAAGTCTCCGTATCGTTTAGCTCCAGCAGAAATGCAGGAGATATCCAGTCAGCTTAATGAACTGCTCGACAAAGGGTTCATCAGACCGAGTTCCTCACCCTGGGGATCCCCGGTATTATTTGTGAAGAAGAAAGATGGATCCTTCCGGATGTGCATCGACTACCGTGAGCTGAATAAGTTGACCGTCAAAAACCGGTATCCTCTTCCTCGAATAGATGACCTCTTTGATCAACTTTAGGGAGCCAGCTACTTCTCGAAAATAGACCTTAGATCAGGGTACCATCAGTTTCGAGTTCACGAGAACGATGTTTTCAAGACAGCGTTCAGGACTCGATATGGACACTACGAATTCGTAGTGATGACCTTCGGTCTAACCAATGCACCGGTTGTGTTCATGGACTTGATGAACCGGGTGTGTTGTCCCTTTTTAGACAAATTCTTCATCATGTTCATTGAAGACATACTTGTCTACTCCAAAAGCGAAGAAGATCACAAACAACACTTGAGGTTAGTGTTGGAAACCCTTAGAACGGAGAAGCTGTACGAGAAATTCTCCAAGTGAGAATTCTGGATTCGGAAGGTAGTTTTCCTTGGTCACGTGGTAAGCGAGGATGGTATACATGTGGACCCTTCCAAGATCAAGGCGATAGATAATTGGTCGGTACCGAAGACACCCACAGAAATCCGTCAATTCTTGGGTCTCACCGGCTATTATCGGAGATTCATCCAGAATTTTTCTAGAATCGCCAAACCCTTGACTACTCTGAAACAGAAAGGTGTACCCTTTTGTTGGAGTGAAAAGAAAGAAACTGCATTCCAAACGTTAAAGCAAGCCTTGTGCAGCGCACCTATCCTGTCCCTGCCCGAAGGGACGGAGGATTTCATTGTTTACTGTGATGCGTCCAATCAGGGTTTAGGCTGTGTACTTATGCAAAGGGGAAAAGTTATTGCTTATGCCTCGAGACAGCTGAAGGCACACGAAGTCAACTATACCACTCACGACTTGGAATTAGGGGCAGTAGTCTTTGCACTGAAGATTTGGAGACATTATCTCTATGGAACTAAGTGCACGATCTTCACTGATCATAAGACCCTACAACACATCTTCAATCAGAAAGACTTAAACATGAGGCAATGGCGATGGGTAGAGCTACTCAGTGACTACGAGTGCGAAATCCGCTACCATCCCGACAAGGCCAATGTGGTAGTAGATGCCCTTAGCCGAAAGGAGAGTTCAAGCCGCAAAGTGAAGACTCTGACAATGACCATCCATTCCCACTTATCCACACAGATCCGAGAAGCCCAGTTAGAAGCCCTCAAACCAGAAAACGTGTCGAACGAATCCTTGAGGGGAATGGATAAGAAGCTTGAGATCAGAGGTGAAGGAGTCTATTGTTTCATGGATCGAATCTGGACCCCAAAGTTCAGAGGTTTCAGAGATGTTGTCATGAACGAAGCTCATAAGACCAAATACTCTGTGCACCCGGGTTCGGACAAGATGTACCTGGATCTCAAGAAGCAATATTGGTGGCCAAAGATGAAGGCTGAAATCACTACCTTCGTGGGCAAGTGTCTGACTTGCGCCAAGGTAAAGGTCGGATATCAAAAGCCTTCGGGTCTACTCCAGCAGCCCGAGATACCTGAGTGGAAATGGGAGATGATTACCATGGATTTCATCACCAAGTTACCCAGATCTCCGAGTGGGTACGACACCATTTGGGTAATTGTCGATCGTTTGACAAAATCCACTCACTTCCTTCCGATTAAAGAATCATTCAAGATGGAAAGACTCATGCGAGTCTACATCCAAGAGATAGTTCGACTGCACGGTGTACCTGTGTCCATTATCTCCGATCGAGATAGAAGGTTTACCTCAAGGTTTTGGCAGTCCCTTCAGAAAGCTCTTGGAACTAAGTTGGACATGAGTACATCTTATCATCCTCAGACTGATGGACAAAGTGAGAGAACTATCCAGACCCTAGAAGACATGCTGCGAGCATGTGTCATCGATTTCGGAAAGTCATGGGACATCCATTTACCCTTTATCGAGTTCTCGTATAACAATAGTTACCACACCAGTATCAAGGCTGCTCCGTTCGAAGCCCTCTACGGTCGAAAGTGCAGATCCCCTTTGTGCTGGGCTAAGGTAGGGGACACGCGGCTAACTAAGAGTCGAGTCCCCGACAGTGCTCTCGCTGGTCCTGAAATCATCCGCGAAACCACCGAGAAAATCATCCAAATCCGAGATCGACTGAAAGCTTCACGAGACCGACAGAAGAGTTACGCCGATAAACAATGAAAACCTTTAGAATTCCAGGTTGGAGATCGTGTCCTGTTGAAGGTCTCGCCCTGGAAAGGCATGATACGCTTAGGAAAGCGCGGAAAACTTAACCCGAGGTACATAAGACCTTTCGAGATCCTCGCTAGGATCGGTCCTGTAGCCTATAAACTCCGATTACCCCAAGAGCTTCGCAACATCCATCCTGTATTCCACGTCTCGAATAATAAGAAGTGCCTATTTGATGAAACCGTTGTAATCCCTCTTGATGAGATTGAGATCAATGAGAACCTGAACATTGTGGAAGAACCCATCGAAATAATGGATCGAGAAATCAAACGTACAAAGCAAAGCCGTATCCTGATAGTGAAGGTTCGCTGGAATGCCAAGCGGGGACCCGAATTCATTTGGGAGCGCGAAGACTCGATGAAACAGAAATATCCGCATCTCTTTCCAAATCCATGATTTGTATCTTAATTTTAAATTTCAGGACGAAATTTTCTCTAACGGGGGGATAATGTGACAACCCATAATTTATTCCGTCACTATAAACCGTTTCTGTTAATTAAACCGTTCGTATTCCAATTTTTCCGTTAGCTTTTGGTTTAAATTAATTAAAGTGGGAGTTTTATTATGACCTCATGAGTGTCCAAACCCATTGGAAACGCATAAAAATACCCTCGTTATTTATTTGGAAAAATTTTATTTATGACTAAGTCGTAATTACGGCAAATTAATCGGGTAAAACTTTAAACCCTGTTTAACGTCAGTATCGGGTAGATTTCCACCGGGTCTCAAACCCAACCCATATATAAAGGTTGACTGGTCATCTTTGAAGACTTTTACCCACTCTCACAACTTTCTCTCTCTACTCTCTCTCTCTAAAACTCGAGTTTGAGCCAAAAACACCACTTTCAAGCTTCAAATTGGTAAGTAATCTATCCTAGCATGTTTCTATGCTTGTTTAGCATGCAAATTTATGTTTAAACTACTAAAAACCATCAAAAACTTGTGTTTACCGTTTGGGAACATCTCTCCCAAAACCGTAAAGTCCCTTAAAGGGGTTTTAAAGCCCCAAAACCCTTCCAAGTCCCTTCTAGTGCTTAGATATGGCTTATGGACTTGCATGTATGAGATTTGAACACCAAAATCACATGATTTGGGTAGTAAACATGAGTTTACGGCCCAAGAACATTCTTGGACCGTAAACACATCTTCAAGGACCATAAACACCTTTAAAGTGTTAAATTCCCCCTTAAACACCTCCAAAAGCTTCCATGAGTGTCTAGAACCTTATATTCCTTCATGAGATGACATATACAAATGTGTCACACTTGAGCTTACGGTTTGGGAAGGTCTCCCAAAACCGTAAACACCTTCAATGGGGTGTTTAAGTACCCATAACACCTTATATGACTTAGATTTGGGTCTAGGACCTTGTATACTTAACTTACAACCACCAAAGCACTTGATTCATGGACAAACATGAGTTTACTATTGTAAACTCATGTGTTTACGGTAGTAAACTCCCCAAGTTCCATTCAAGAACCGTAAACTCCTTTTCGAAGGTCAATTCAAGTCCCGATCACTTCCTAAGCCATGGAACCAAGCCTAGAACCTTCCTTTGTGCATTGTAGGACCTTTAAGCATCCAAAAGCACACCACCCATGAGTTTACGGCCGTAAACACATGGGGACATGGTCTTTGGACCATAAACACCCCTAAGGGCTTACTCTTGAAGAGTAAACTCCTTATCTAGGCCCTACATATCCTTAGATGCTACCCGGGTCAATCCTAACACTTAAAAAAGAGTGTTTTCGCGTCTCGGATTGTGTATTGTCTTGCTTATTTGGTAGTTCAAAGTCTAATTAGGTACAATTATGTATCTCTACATATTACATAGGAACCTCGCGTGTACTCAAGCCCCAAACTGACACTAAGCATCCAACCTACACATTTCTCATCCGGTGAGTTCATACCCATACACCTTTTTCCGTGTTTTCAATATTTTCAGGGGGGAATACAAGCAAAAGTACAAGGAAATCTTGTACTCAAAATTATTATTTCATTTGAATTGTTTCATATTTTGTATGCTTTTAACATTTGCAAATCGCATTAACCTACTGTTTAACTTGCAAAGTTAGTTTTTGAACTGTTTGTGAAACCCATTATAAAATGTTATATTTTATACTTCACAAATGATTTCCACATTATTACTGTTAAAAGCATTAACCTTTGAACTTTTGGTATGTCCTTGGTAACACTTCCCCGAGATACAAGAGTGAAGGACACGTCCTTGGTAACACTCCCCCGAGATACGAGAGTGAAGGACACGTCCTTGGTAACACTCCCCTTAGATACGAGAGTGAAGGACTAATAAACAGAGTTTTCCATATTATTACTTTTTAAATGACCTTGGTAACACTCCCCCTAGATTCGAGAGTGAAGGACTACTTTTAAAATTCATTAATCTTAAGGTTGGAGACACGTCCTTGGTAACACTCCCTCTAGGTACGAGAGTGTAGAACTACCCCTGTAACCAGAATCTCCTGGAGGGAGAGCGTGACTTAAGTGTATAGATCTATACGGGATTGCCAACCCCGCACCTGACTGCTAGCTACAGTCGGACCGAAAGGTCCAAGGTTGACAAAAGTCATAAATGATATTGGCCCCGTTCCGAGCCTTATCTAGTCTATTGTATGGTTATGGAACTCGCAACTTAGATTATGAATACTTTTCTACTTACTTATTAGTTTTATATACGGGATAAAACTAATGTACTTTCCAAGGATAACCAGGTTTTCAGGAAACTTTACACAAACATTTTAAGTATGATAGATACTTGTACACTGCATTCTGAATCGATAACCAACTTTTAGGAAAATAAGGGTTTTTCCTGGAATAACTTAACTTTTCTTAACTAGACTGTGTAACATTGGATAACCAGACTTTTCATATAAGAAAATATGGGATTTTCTTGGATAACAACGTTTTCAAAGAACCAAAGGAAACTTGTTCATTTTCAGAAAACAAACCGCTTATGAACTCACCGGCTTTATGCTGATTTTCAAACTGCTTGTGTTCTCAGGTCCACATTAGATAGGTACCTCGCGATCTTTTGGAGAAGACGGAGCATCTAGAAGACACGTCTTAACTTTTGTTCATTTTGGATGTATATATCTATAAACATGTATAACTTGGTTTTCAAACAAATGTACATACTTCTATGTAATGTAATGGTTGTGTTTACTACGCTTACTATGTACATTGGTTGTGATACTTAACATGACGTCACCTCCGCCCAGGAACATTTCCGCCTTTGGTTTCGGGGTGTGACAGATTGGTATCAGAGCCCTTGTTTATAGTGAACTAGTATACCAAACCTTACATGGTATACGACTATAAACAATAAAGGGGGCCGAAATGCTCTGAACTAAAAGTATACTTTAAAATGTAAGTATTTTCAAAAGTATACAAGTATACCTTACTGCCGGAATCCGTAACCTCGAGTAGAACAAAACATAAGTAATTGGCTATTGTACGCTGCGGTTAAACCTGGGCAGTTATGTAGTCGTGTCTAGGGTCAATATAGCCTGATTAACTATATTCATTCGAGACACGGCCAACATGTGCTTGGGAGTGACTGTCGTGTGCAGCATGCCTAAAACTTACCTAATACCCAAACAATGAGTCGTCGTCACAATGAAACATAAAATACTATGGAAGTATTTTAGCCAGAAACCGAATACGTTGTAGAAATTCATTCCAAGTATTGCTACTCGTTTCTTCTTTAGCGATAATATCGGCAACTGCGCCTAATAGCTAACGTCATAATCCTGGCAGTTGCGCCAAAATGATAATATTGGTAGTTGTGCCTAATAGATAACACTTGCAGTTGTGCCATTCGCAGCGATGGACTTCATACCTATTCCTTAGGAAAATCCTGAGGGATGAATGAGTGAATGATAAATGATTATTAGGGTAGATCCTTAAGAAATAAAGAATATAACGGGAATGAGTAATTGGGTTAATTGTTTGATGATGAAACATAATAACTTTATTATTGTGGGTTGAAAACCCTATGTACACACCAGGTTTCCCAACCTGACCCACTCAGTTTATTTGTATCACAGATGTCGATACGAAGCTACATTACACTGAGAGATTAATGGAGATGTAAATCACCAGTGTAAATTAATGTAAGGTCTGTTTATGCTTATGTTTATGTATTGACGATGACATCCCAAAGTTTTAATATAAATAAAATACATTTCTTCGGAAATGCTTTGATAATATATTTATCATGTTTTTCTAGGAACAAATTTCGCAATATTATTCTTTAAAAATGAATACTCTAATTTTCAAATCAGCATAAATAAAATTTTTAAAAAGACCGTGAATTTGGGGATGTCACAGCTGGACAGAAAGTCGGGCCACCCAGTGAACCCTCTCCTTGAATAGATAGTAGTCCCTTACTTTAGGCTCGAACTCACACCGACTGTCGCTCACAATCAACCAGGCCGCTAAACTAGCTTAACCAATCCATATCCACCATTATACTCATCTCACCCATAGGAATAGGAATGATATCGATAGGAAATTGTACACTATAGATCTCCATAATGTAATCATGGTAGACTCTTGATACTCTAAACGTCCGATAATACGCTATCTCTACCATAAGAGGGTGGTCCAATGCTCCCATTGTCATATAAAAACTCTTATTGAACACAAAAGACATAAAGGAACGACTAGCTCTCGAAGCAAATAATACGAAAGTAGGAATGCCATTGAATTTGAATGTACCAAATCACATACAAAATAATGAGAAAAAAAGGAAAAGACAACAGATAATAAGTAAATGAACAAAAATATAGTGACGATGTATGGTACGACCCACACCTCCTCGGGCGTGAGCTGAAAAGCTCTTCCCTTAGCCTTTGGGGCTTCCAACTCTCCTTGGCGGCATTTGTGATCCTCAAAATTACAGGTGTTGGAGCCTGTACTACACATGTTGTGATTACGTGATTTCGAATATAGCTCAACTGAGTTCAATTGTAGAATACCCACGTACCTTGCTTACAATCGTTGGTGTAATGCCTCTCCTTGCCACACTTGTGGCATCTTGACCTTCGACGCATACCCTCATGTGGCTTCTTTCACTTGTAGCAAGTACATCCTTGCTTTCCACTTGATCTCAAATCAACATTTTAAAACTTTTTTTATTATCGGGTGAGACAAAACATGCACATATGTGCCTCTCTCTTCAGTCTCTATTCGGTCTCAAGCTCCACCTCCCTCACTGTAACATCGTGATTTTTTTACCAATTTGTTTATTTTTAAAACAATCTTTAATAGAGTATTTTTGTGGAAGACGTGGTTATTTAAAATTCATGGTTTAAACAAACTACATGTTATCATCTTTCAATAACAACCCAATTAAAATTGTTTAAGTTTATGAAAATCATTATTGAACAAAAAGTAACAACCAAAACATGTCCAATTGGTATCGTCTAAACAAAAACATACTACCCAAAGAAAATGTCCCTAACCTTACCAATCTAATCACGTATGATACTTGTACCGAGCCAAAGGCATAAAGTACAAGAAACAAGTGTGATCCCCTATTGAGCGAGTTAATAAAAGTTGCATATAGTCGTATGGAAAATGTACACCCAAACGGGTCAACAATTCAGTTTATGACATAACAACATTAAGCAACAATACCCCTTACTCACATACACAATACATATAACAACAAATTCATCACATACCACCAAAGCATAACATATCACCAACAACAATATATATCACCAAAACATAACATATCACCAAAAGCAGGTCACCAAAAGCATATCACAAAAAGTATGTCACCAAAAGCATATCACCAAACGTATGTCACCAAAAGCATATTACCAAAAGTATACACCAAAAGAATCACATATCACCAAAAGCCTTCTATGATAAGCATGAGTCTCTACGTACATCCTATCCCAAGGGAACTATCCATTTCATAACTTTTGTGCCCGCATAGTTGAACGCTCTTAGTGGGTCATGACTTCCACCTAAGACACCAACCCCAGACACCCCTTTCACTACTCCGACTATGCGAAATACAAGTATTTTGCGGTGTCATTCAGGATTTGGTACCAATGGTATTATACATCCATAACACCTCCCAATCAAATGCGATGTTTGTACTAATCCTCCTCGGTAGGACCACACCACTCCAGTCCACGAAAACTATAGTGACATTGTACGTCTACCATGTGTCGTGGGATCTTCTTGATAGATAAGACGACTAACAACAAAATGTCTTAATCTCTTTTTCTAGGTCATCTTTCAACCTAATAGGTCATCAAAGGTATCCAGATAAGGTTTCAGGTAAGTGTCATAAACTACCCAACCCACTACGCAAAATCCCTGCAAAATTCAAAAATTCATCATATAAAACATGTAATCTCATACATTCAACCAAGAATATTCACCAAATTCATCAACAATTCACCAAATCATAGATAACTATCATCTTTTTAATCAAATTTATGCTAGCACACCATCAATATCATAATCATCATAATGGAGTCAAATAAAAATTTAGACTCTAAGCATGACAACTAGAAAGCAAGCATGAAAAATTAACAAATCATACTCAAATACAAAACAATGGCTAATTTAGACATAAAGTGAATCAATGATCCGTGGACGAACTGTACATTACGACTTATGCACATTTAGTGAGTAAAACTAGTAACTCACTATAGCCTTGGCGAATACTTTAATAACTTCAAGTTTTAAGATTCCTTGAAGGTGTCAAGACCTCACCTAATCATACATATCATCAAGTTCATAAGTGCATGCAAAGTCTATAAGTTTAGCTCATCTTATTTTAATTTTATAATATATTTTTATAATTCCAGCCATGACTACCATTTAGTGTTTTAATCATAAAAAAGAACCTACAACTCCAAACAGAATGACTTGAAACTTTCTAGAAACTAAACTCAATTTATTACAACCTTATTCGTACGGTCGTTTTCTCAAATTTGGACCAGAATTGGTTCTATAGTCCTTGCAATACAAGTAAACATTGATGTGCAGATTTCCAATTTTCAACAAATATCACCATATGCTTTGAGACTTTAGACAAAGGATTAAATCCACTCAATATCACACAAAATAGGCTTGAATGAAGGTATTAAGACATAAATTCAATTCTTAGTAGAAAGGTCAAAGAGATTACACTATAAGGTTGAAAGTAGGATGCCTTAAATATATAGACAAACTTCTATACCAAAGTTCCAAATTTTGACTTGGAACAACAGTCGGTTCAAGGCCATTTTAACACCACCGAGGACTAAAAAATATACATTATTTTTTCATTTTCTAGTAGCTGAGTCTTTTATCTTTTTAGGAACTACTCACAAAAGTGCATACGACTTGTCTATAATTTTCTATCGATTTCACAAAAATGGGATATCAAGGTAGCTAATTTATGACCAGTCAGTGAAAATGACAACTTTCACCTTGGTTAGAGATAACATCAGGTCCTGGGAACAATCATAAACAAATTAGACTCAAAATTTAAACTTTGAGAGTTTACGGATCCTAAACCCGACTCTCGTTGATATTTCTACAAATTTTACAAAACAAGGGCAGAATATGTATTTTCCTACAATTCCCAACTTTAAGTATTAAGGGTTAGTTGACAACTTAACCAGTTAATCCATAACAAAAAACCAACGATAGAGATGAAAATTGAGTTCTTAACAGTAGCAAAATTTAAAGGATTTAAAAGGATAAATTTTAATCTCAAACCATGACTCAAAGTACATTGCTTTTAAGGGAAAACAAAGTACATTGCTAAAATAGAAAACTCCATTAAGGGCTTGAGTTTCCTCCACCATTAAGCCATGTGTAAAGCCCTTTAGGGACTATTTTAAGAACCTCTTGAATGGTTTAAAACAAAGTCTTATATGCTTGAAATTACTCACAAGAGTCCATGAGAATTAGAGTGAAAGAAATCATGATTAAAGACATCAAAGAGAAGATATTTTCTCTATAATTATTACTTCACCAATAACATCTTAAGAACTTTTTTTTGAAGGATTTTGATAGAAATAACAATCCAAGAACACCTCCACTAGATATGAAATTCGTCCATACATAAAGCCAAAAGAATTAAAGTGAAAGAACACAATAATTTTGACACCAAATAAAAAGCAATTGACCCAACATTTCAATCAATCTAATAACATTTTGAAGCATTTGCACACAAGGAAGAAGGTGTAACAGCCCAAAAAATTAGGTAAAATTAATAATTAGAAATAACATCCATAGTTGTTTCCAAAAAATTCCATTACATAACACATTGTTCAAAAGATCAGAGAACCCAAAACAATAGTGCAGAATATTGGAGAGTGCATGCTACACCATCATTTCGGACCCTTGCCCTTAGAACCTGAAGTAGTTGAAACATCCGAAAAAAATGTAAGCACGTGCTTAATGAGTTTTGCTAAAACACATAACCACATAATGCCATGCATATATATATATATATATATATATATATATTTATATACAAGTTTGCTGTGACATCCCCTAATTTCTCGGCCAGAAAAAACCGAGTTAATTTATGCTTTTTAGATAAAATCAGAGAAATCCTTTTAAAACATGTTGCGGAATTAGTCCCCAAAACAAAACTTGATAAAAGTTTATCAAAACCTTTCTTTAAGAAATGTATAGTTTCGTTTCGTATCAAAACCTCGGGATGTCATGTCCGAATATAGATCAAAATCATAAACAAGACATTATAAGCCTTACAATAGTTATTTATAACTACTGGCCTATATCCCAAAAATCTCTCATCATTCTTCGACTAAGATCGGGGTCCACTACCTGTAATAATAAAAAGCTGAGTGGGTCAGGCTTGGGAGCCTGGTGAGCATATAGGGTTTTCAACCCACAATAATAATAAACTTATTAAGTTCACCAATTAAAAATAACCCTGATTACCCATTCCTGTTGTCCTCACTTTATATCCCTAAACACCTATCACAAGGGACCTAGCCTAAGGAATATCATCGGGATGGACTACTGCTAAGGGGTCTCCTTAGCCATACATGTCCTAAAGGCAACCGTGAGGGGATGGATTATGCCAATGAACATTTAGTTCATCAACACCTACAAGTTGCGAACCTTCAAGTGTGCCACTGGACTGTGTAGAAAAGTTTGTGGTTGTCATCTATACTCCGCTAGACGACAACAACAACAACAACAACAACATTGAGGTCTCTCACCATTTTAACACACATCAACTATTTCGTCTACCCATGTTCTACCCAACATATTTGTAGATAAAATACATATACAGTTTAAAACTTGTATAAAACATCTATTCAACAATCACCTCAAATAAACACTTAATATAATTACACATACATGTATTTTATAGAAAATACTTCATATCTAGGTGTAAGATGAAAGTGACCACACTGACATGATTTGATGATAATCAGGCAGCAATTCGTTGCATAAAATGATCATTTTTAATAAAACCGGGAGTTTTATTGAGAAACCGGGCTCTGCGAAGGTTCGGCTTCGAAACCGAAAAGATAAAATTTTCGGGCTTCTCGGGCACTTCGTGGCGTATTCCGGGGGTTATAATTGATATCGGGGCTTTGAGGAATATTAAAATAAAATAAATATGAAGAAAGGCGTTAAAAATGACAATTTATTAAAATTTTCCGAGAAGGCTCGCAGCCTTCTATTTATATGGGGAGGCTTCTGATCGGACGGCTGGAAACAAGCAACGCAGCAGCAGATCCGAAGGGGCGCAGGTGGCTCGCACGTGGGTTGCGCACGCGAGGGTCTCGCTGGCAGCTTCTAAGTGGACCGAGGTCTAGGGTCCGATATAGGGTGTTCGTGGCTCACCTGCGAGGTTCAGACACGTGATAAAGGGCACGCGTCGGACACCCATTGGACCGGAATTCGGATGCGAGGGCAGGAGACACGTCTCGCCAGCTGGCTTCGGTGACTCACCATTTTCGGACACGTGGCACGTTTTGAGCGAGGGTGACGTGGCAAAAGCGTGACTATGCGAATTTTCTCAATTTTTGTGCAAAAACTTCTAAAATTCATGACTTTCGCATACGAACTCCGTTTTTGACGTTCTTTATATGCACGCGTAGGTAAAATTATGTTGTACAACTTTTGTTTAGACTTCGTTGGCTAATTTTGACTTCAATTTTTATATTATTATTTTTAACAGACCGGGACAGGAAATCCGTTAAAAATTCATAACTTCTTCATCCGACGTCCGTTTTCGTCAGACTTTTTACCGTAGTACTGCTAATGACGAGACCTTCGATTCTCATTTAGGTTGTGTCGGCTAAAAATTACTCGATCTAAAATTCGAGTTCTCAGCTGTCTACTGCTAAACTGAAACTTCGAAAAATTATAACTTCCTCAAACGAAGTCAGATTTGGGCGTTCTTTTTTTATACATACTCTTAGTTTAACGAGGACTATGAATTTCATTTAGATCACTAAGGTTAAAAAGTAGTTTATCAAAAAAATCACTTTTTACGAAATTCGACACCGTGTCGGTTTTGTCGCGAAACTTCGACTGGTCATAACTTATTCGTTATAACTCGGATTTCGGTATTCTTTATATATCTGTAATCCTTGCCACGACCACTACAACTTTCTTATTATATATCGGCTTTATCTAATATTTATTTTTGAGCTTATTTTTTTATTCTTAATTAATGAACTCCTAGTAATTAAGCATAAAACACATAATTTTCACATAATTCTTTTTCATTTCTTCAAAATGAGTTACAAAGGTTAACCTAGACTATCACATCAATATTAATGCCTAGCCTAGAAACACGGGCATTACAATTCTTTCCCCCTTGGGATGATTCCGTACCCGGAATCACACATCAATAAACAACTGCGGGTAGCGACTTATCATGTCACTCTCCGTTTCGCAGGTGATATTTGGCCCATTCGTATGTTTCCAGTGCACAAGCACTAAATCGACCATCTTGCGTCGCAACATCTTAATCTTATGGTCAACGATTGCCTCTGGTTCTTCAATCAACCTCTTGTTTTCATCCAACCTTAATTCATAAATGGGAATTATGTCGGGCACATCTCCCGTGAACTTTCTCAAATAACACACATGAAATGTGTGATGAATACCCTCCAGTTATTCCGGTAATTCTAGCTTGTAAACTTGATTCCCGATCTTCTGAAGAACTTTAAATGGTCCAATAAACCTTGGACTCAATTTTCCCTATTTTCCAAGTCTTATAAGTCCCTTCCACGGCGATACTTTAAGTAAAACCGAATCTCCAACTTCAAAGGATATCGGTTGTCTTTTCTTGTCAGCATAACTCTTTTGTCGATCATGAGCAGCTAACATCCTCTCCCTAATTATGTTCAACTTTTCAGCAGTCTGATGGACTATTTCAGGTCCCATAAACTGCTCTTCCCCAGCTTCCAGCCAACATGACGGCGTTCGACACTTTTCTCCATACAAAGCGTGATAAGGTGCCATCTTGATGCTTGAGTGGAAACTATTATTATAGGAAAATTCTACTAGAGGTAGGTGTTCATCCTAGTTACTTTGGAATTCTAGGGTACATGCTCTCAGTATATCCTTCAATGTTTGAATTGTTCGTTCGCTTTGACCATCAGTTTGCGGATGGTAAGCTGTACTTAAACACAACTTGGTACCCAATTCCTCTTGTAGACTCCTCCAAAACCTTGAGGTAAAATGGTTGTCACGATCGGATACAATCGTTAATGGAACACCATGAAGCCTCACAATTTCCTTCACGTAAGAATTCACAAGTTTATCCATAGACCATTTCTCTTTGGCTGCTATGAAATGCACACTCTTAGTGAAGCGATCAACGACCACCCAAATCATGTCGTGACCGTTCCTTGTTCTGGGCAGTTTAGTCACGAAATCCATGGTAATATCTTCCCATTTACCCATGGGTACAGGCGAAGGTTCTAAACTCCCATACGGTTTCTGATGTTGTGCCTTAACCCTAGCACAAGTTACACACTCGTCCACATACTTAGCAACATTGAGCTTCATCGTCGGGCACCAGTGATAGGGTTTTAGATCCCTATACATTTTCGTACTGCCGAGATGAATTGAGTACATGGTCTTGTGAGCTTCTTCCATCTGAACATCTCTTACTCATCCCGTCTTAGGTACCCAAATTCTATCTTGGAATACCTTCAATCCTTGGTTGTTTGTACCGAATACTAGCGTTTTGCCCAAACGTTCTTCCTTTTGGCCATTTTTCTCTAAAGCTTCCTCTTGAGCTTTCTTTATATTTTCCATAATTGTCGAGACAACTTCAATTCTCAATGCTCTTGGCCTTTTCTTTTCAAGGTTTACCTTCCGACTGAGAGCATCAGCAACAACATTTGCTTTACTAGGGTGGTAAAGTATCTCACAGTCGTAGTCCTTAAGTAACTCTAGCCAGTGCTGTTGCCTCATGTTCAATTCCTTCTGATTAAATAGATAATTGAGACTCTTATGATCAGTCAAAAGTTTACATTTAGTACCATAAAGATAGTGCCTCCATATCTTTAAGGAGAATACTAGCGCTGGCAACTCCAGATCGTGAGTGGGGTAGTTCTTTTCATGTTCTTTTAATTGCCTCGATGCATACGCGATCACTTTATCCCTTTGGGTCAGAACACAACCTAACCCAACTCCAGAGGCATCATTATAGACTGCGAAGTCATCAACTCCTTCAGGTAATGAAAGAATCGTTGCTTCACACAATCTCTTCTTCAACTTCTCAAATGCTTCCTTATGCTTCTCATTCCAAACATAAGTAGCTCCTTTGTGGGTCAAAACTGTTAATGGAGTAACAATCGAAGAAAAGCCTTGGATAAATCGGCGATAATATCCAGCTAATCCTAAAAAGCTTCGAATCTCCGTAGGACATTTTGGTTTTTCTTACTTCATCACAGCTTCAATCTTTGCTGGGTCAACCATTATTCCTTCTTGGTTAACCACATGACCCAAAATTTGGACTTTTTGAATCCAAAATTCACATTTGGAGAACTTGGCATACAACTTCTCCTTTTTCAGAACTTCTAGCACTTCAGGCAAATGTTTTTCATGCTCCTGCTTGCTTTTCAAATAAATCAAGATATCATCTATGAATATTATCACGGATTTATCAAGGTATGGTTTACAAACCCTGCTCATCAATTCCATGAAAGCTGTTGGGGCATTGGTTAGTCCGAACGACATAACCAAAAATTCTTAGTGTCCATATCTTGTTCTAAACGCAATCTTTTCGATATCCTGCTCTCTCACCTTTAGTTGATGGTATCCCGACCTAAGATCGATCTTCGAGAAATAGCTCGAACCCTGTAACTGGTCGAACAGGTCATCGATCCTAGGCAACGGATTCTTGTTCTTTATTGTTGCTTTATTCAGCTCTCTGTAATCGATGCACATTCTCATGCTCCCGTCTTTCTTCTTTACAAATAACACAGGGGCTCCCCAGGGTGATGAACCAGGTCAAATGAAACCTTTGTCCAATAAATCCTAAAGTTGTGTCATAAGTTCTTTCATCTCTGTTGGGGCTAATCGATATGGTGCTTTTGCTATTGGCATCGTTCATGGTAACAAGTCCATACAAAATTCTACTTGTTGATCAGGGGGCAATCCGGGAAGATCTTCGGGAAAGACTTCTGGATAATCACACACGACCAGAATATTCAGCACCTCATTTTTTTTCCTTCTTAGCATCGATCATGAACGCTAGATATGATGTACATCACTTGGCCAAACACTTTTTGGCTTTCATTAGGGAAATGATTCCAGAGTTTACTCTGTGGTTGTCACCATACACCATAAACGACTCGTTCCCTGGCTGGTTTACTTTTACTATCTTCTTTCTACACAATATTTCTGCATCAGTCGAGCTAAGCCAATCCATTCCTAAAACTATTTCGAATCCATTTAACTCGATAGGCAATAATTCCTCGTGGAACGTATTTCCGTCCAGGTCAATGAGGATGTTTTTCATACAGTGGCTAACAGGTACAAACTTGCCACTAGCAATCTCGACTATTATAGCAATAGCTAGTCTATCTACAGGCAAACTAGTTTTCTACCAAATTCATGTGAAATAAAGGAGTAATTGGCTCCAAAATCAAAGAAAATTTGGGCTGGCAATTCGTTTACGAGAAAGGTACCCGAAGCGACATCGGCTTCTTCTTTCGCAACTTCGAGTGTCATCTGAAAGGCTCTCGCCTTCGGCTTTGGTGGAAGATTGGGTTTTGCTATGTCCTTCTTCGGGCAATCCTTCAAAATATTCCCTTCTTCATGGCACCCAAAACAAATGTTATTAGTGAAGGTGCATTCATTGGCATAATGCCCCGACTTTCCACATTTGTAACTAGTGAGTTCCATGCTGCATTTCCCAGCATGTTTCTTCTTGCACCTGTCACACCACTTGGCTTCGGTTCCTCCTCCGAATTCTCTCGAACCAGTCTTCGAGAACTTCTTCTTTTTTATTGGAACTTGAAGTTCCTTCAAACTTTCTCTTTTCTCCAACTTCAACCTTGCTGACAGATCTCCCCTTAATCATATCTTCAACAGACTTGGCAACCCAGATAACTGCCTCCAAGGTAAGTGTCTGACATACTGGCACCGCATACTCCCATGGAAGTCCCTTTGCGTATCTGTCGATTTTTGCCAGCTCATATGGGACAATACGCAAGGCAAACTCCATTTTGTCTGTGAAGTTATTTCTATATTCATCAACGGTCATACTTCCTTTCTTCAATGTTAGAAATTGGTTTTCTAGCTCAAGCACGTTTTGGGCCGAGTAGTACTTGCGCTTGAAGTGCACCAAGAACTCTGCCCAAGTCAGTTGTAGTGGCTCATTAGGGCTTAGCGTTTTCCCTAAAGTGTTCCACCAACGAGCAGCACAACCCATGAATGGACGTACTGCAAATGTGGTTTGTAACTTGCCTTGGCAACCACAAGTCATGAAATCCAATTCCATTTCCGAGATCCAATCCATTACTCTGACATGATCTTCTTTTCCAGTGAAGGTCGATGGCTTGCAAGTCATAAAGTCTTTATACTTGCACCCATTTCTCTCCACTCTATCTTCGTGGCTATTTCTCCCCACCACAAGTGGATCCGTTTGACCAACAGATCTACTGTTGTTTCCTTCTTTAGATCGGTCGTCATTTAATTCACGTTGTTCAACAGGAGCTGAAGGTTCACCCCTGTTGTTCAACAACATTTGCCTCAATTCCTCCCTCTGTTCAGCCATCATGGTCTGAATCATAGTTCGTACTCCAGCCAAGGTGATGGCTTTGGGTGCAGCTCCTACTATAGGCACCTGTTCCACCACTTGAAGTTGAGGTTGTTGGTTTCTGTTTGCGTTTCGAGCTCCACACCAACTTCTTGCCATTATACTCTATATACCGAATAAGGCAAATTTAGGTCTTTATCTTTGATAGATATTTCAATTCCCTTATCACTCTGAAACGTTTACGTGTTAGTTCTAATCTCGTAATCTTACGCTTAGAATTCTACACACATAAGGTTTTTAGATCAGGTCGGCAACAGACCATAGATCCGAACAAATAATGGCATATATGGCAAACATATAATATTGAGCACATAAAAGTATTTTAGGCATCTTTCCTAAAATAAACTAGTGCTCGTGTCTAAAATATGGAAGACACTCATCTCACCATCATCACTTAGCATTCTAAGTTTAATACTAGAAATCCTACAATTTCTTAGTTCACTTAAACTAATGCTCTGATACCAACTGTGACATCCCCTAATTTCTCGGCGAAAAAAACCGATTTAATTTATGCTTTTTAAATAAAATCAGAGAAATCCTTTTAAAAGATGTTGCGGAATTGGTCCCCAAAACAAAACTTGATAAAATTTTATCAAAAACTTTTTTTTAAGAAATGTATAGTTTCACTTCATATCAAAACCTCAGGATGTCATGTTCGGATACAAATCAAAAGCATAAACAAGACATTATAAGCCTTTCAACAGTTATTTACAACTACTAGCCTATAATCCAAAAATCTCTCATCATTCTCCGAGTATGCTCGGGGTCCACTACCTGTAATAATAAAAAGCTGAGTGGGTCAGGCTTGGGAGCCTGGTGAGCATATAGGGTTTTCAACCCATAATAATAATAAACTTATTAAGTTCACCAATCAACAATAACCCTGATTACCCATTCCTGTTGTCCTCACTTTATGTCTCTAAACACCTATCACAAGGGACCTAGCCTAAGGAATATCATCGGGATGGACACTACTACTAAGGGGTCTCCTCATCCATACATGTCCTAAAGGCAACCATGTGGGGGATGGAGTACGCTAATGAACATTTAGTTCATCAACACCTACAAGTTGTGAACCTGCTAGTGTGCCACTGGACTGTCTAGAAAAGTTTGTGGTCATCATCTATACTCCGCTAGATGACTACAACAACAACAACAACATCGAGGCCTCTCACCATTTTAACACACATCAAATATTTCGTCTACGCATGTTCTACCCAACATATTTGTAGATAAAACACATATACAGTTTAAAACTTGTATAAAACATCTGTTCAACAGTCACCTTAAATAAACACTTAATATAATTACACATAGCATATATTTTATTGAAAATACTTCATATCTAGGTGTAAGATGAAAGTGACTACACACTCACATGATTTTATGATAGTCGGGCAGCAATTCGTTGCTTAAAACGATCGTTTCTAATAAAACCGGGAGTTTTATTGAGAAACCAGGCTCTGCGAAGGTTGGGCTTTGAAACCAAAAAGATAAATTTTCTGGGCTTCTCGGGCACTTCGTGCCATATTCCAGGAGTTATAATTGATACCGGGGCTTTAAGGAATATTAAAATGAAAGAAATATGAAGTAAGGGGTTAAAAGTCATAATTTCTTAAAATTATTCCAGAAGGCTCGTAGCCTTCTATTTATAGGGGGAGGCTTCTGATCGGACGGCTGGAAAAAGGCCATGCGGCAGCAAATCCGAAGGGGCGCAGGTGGCTCGCACGTGGGTTGCACATGCGAGGGTCTCGCTGGCAGCTTCTAAGTGGATCGAGGTCTAGGGTTTGATATAGGGAGTTCGTGGCTCAGCTGTGAGGTTCAGACACGTGATAAAGGGCACGTGTCGGACACCCATTGGACCGGACTTCGGATGTGAGGGCAGGCGACACGTCTTGCCAGCTGGATTCGGTGACTCACCAATTCCAGACACGTGGCACGTTTTGAGCGAGGGTGACGTGGCAAAAGCGTGACTATGCGAATTTTCTCAATTTTTGTGCAAAAACATCTAAAATCCATAACTTTCGCATACGAACTCCGTTTTTGACGTTCTTTATATGCACGCGTAGGTAAAATTATGCTCTACAACTTTCGTTTAGACTTCGTTGGCTAATTTTGAATTTAATTTTTATATTATTATTTTTAACAGACCGGGACATAAAATCCGTTAAAAATTCATAACTTCTTCATCCAACGTCTTTTTTCGTCAGACTTTTTACCTTTGTACTGCTAATGATGAGACCGTCGATTCTCATTTAGGTTGTGTTGGCTAAAAATCACTCGATCTAAAATTCGAGTTTTTAGCTGTCTACTGCTAAGCTGAAATTTTGAAAAATCATAACTTCCTCATATGAAGTTAGATTTTGGCGTTCCTTTTATACATACTCTCGGTTTAACGAGCACTGCGACTTTCGTTTAGATCACTAAGGTTAAAAAGTAGTTTATCAAAAACTCACTTTTTACGACTTTCGGCACCGTGCCGGTTTTGTCGCGAGACTTCGACAGGTCATAACTTCTTCGTTATAATTCGGATTTCAATATTCATTAAATATCTGTAATCTTTGTCACGACCACAATAACTTTCTTAATAGATATCAACTTTATCTAATATTTATTTTTGATGCTCATTTTTTTATTCTTAATTAATTAACTCCTAGTAATTAAGCATAAAACACATAAAACACATAATTTTCATATAATTTCTTTTTATTTCTTCAAAATGAGTTACAAAGGTTAACCTAGACTATCACGTCAATATTAATGCCTAGCCTAAAAACACGGGCATTACATTTGCCATGGACTCCCTCCATGGTCTTCATTTGGAATGTCATGGGCTACCCTCATGGTCTTGTATCTAAGGGCCATGGGCTCCCCCCCATGGTCTTGCCAAGTGTCATAGGGTCCCCCATGGTCTTTACATTAGTCAGCACATATGCTAATTAACAAAACCATTTCATAATCAATTACTAAAAACCTCATATCAATTAATGGGCCGACCTTGGTGCCTTCGACCCAGAAGTGTAGTGAGAAGACTCACCTCAATCTGCTGAACAATAGCTGTGTAACATCCCAAAAATCATGATCAAAAATATCATTTTTATTTATTAAATAATCCATAGTTATCAAAATCATTCCATCTAAAACATAAATCATAGTATCAAATCAGAGTATCATATCAAAACATCAGAGTGAACATCCTAGCCCACACTTTGCTATCTATGAGATACGAGCCTCGCCCACACTTAAATACTAAGCACACATACAAGTGTCACACAGACAACAAGTATAACCAAGTCTGTCAATCAATTCCATATCCATACTAAAATAATGTTAAGATACGGGCCCTGCCCATACGTAGATACTAATATGCACACATAACATACAAGGGTTGACATTGGTGCCTTCAACCCATTCAAACTAGGAGGAAACTCACCTCACTGTCGGATGATAGCTGAAACATCTCTGCTCGGAAATCAGCCATACTGACTCCTTGAGCCAAAACAACCCCTTAGATACCATTCCATTCTCATAACTCTTAAGGGTCAACTCTGGTCAAGTCAAAGTCAAAGTCAAGTCAAAGTAAACACTCAGGGTTGACTCAACTCGTCGTGTTTGCCCTTCAACTCGCCGAGTTCCCATGAATCACATAATCGAGACTCCTCGACCCAACTCGTCAATTTCTTCTATGAACTCGATGAGATCCTCATAGTTCTAGTATATTAACCCCTTTCCTCATATCTAATGCTCCAGAATATAGATATACATTGTTTCCATGGCATACATCTATAAAGTCAACAACTTGATGGCTTTGCATGCCTCAAATGGACCTAATATCGAGATATAGCAACCTACTTCTATGGATATGGTCGTTTCTTGGGCATAAATGGGTTTAGGACCCTTTTTTATGAATCTAAGGACCAATTAACACTGAGAATAGAAGTCTTTAGCATTAGGACTATGAAGGTTTTGTTGGATTAGTGTCTAAGTCCATAACTATTTTTGGTATGTACTTGACCCGATGGTGCATGGTCCTTTTGGGTTGCCTTCACCAAAGCAACTTGATAGGATGAATTATGGAGAAAAAGGATTAATTATGATTTATTAATATATTATGAGAATAATATACTAAAGGAGAAATCATATTGTTTAATTAGTATTAGTCAATAATTAATTAGGAATTAATTTTGTGGCTAAAAGACATTAATTAAACTTAAGGGACTAGAACTGTCAATCGTATGATAGTTGAATATTGAGCTAATGGACTCCATATTAGAGGGGTGGACGAATTCTATGGGGAAACCCATTAGAAGTCGTCCTAGGCCTTTAAGGAAGGAGTCCATGGGTTGCTTAGGGCCTAAGCAGTCAAATTAGGGTTTACTTGTTTGATAACCCTAATAGTCTCACTATTTAAAGTACCCTTGAGACTGAAAAACGTGGTGAACTAATTGATTAGGGTTTCCAGCCGTTTTTGGGTGTCTCCTCTCTCCTTATTCTTCATCTTCTTGCTCTTGGTGTTTGTGAACCATTAGAGGAGTGAAACTTGTGACTCTAAGCTTTCTAAAGTCATTACAAGGAGGATTTGAGATTGTTATTGCTACATAACAATCAAGGTAAGATCTTAAAACCCTTTCACATGTTAATATGATTAACTGTATGCTAGAACTAGGGCTTAAAGTCTTGGACGAATTGCATGTACAATAGAGAAACCTAGATCCAAGCATTAGGGTTTGCATGAGCACATAGGATGTTCTTATGGCTAAAACCCATCAGTGGTATCAGAGCCTTGATTGGTTTCTATTGTATTGATGCCTTGGTTATTTGTTCAAGCTTCAAAAATCGAATTTTTGGTCCCCTGTCTGATGAACTCGGCGAGTTCCAATGTGGACTCGGTGAGTAGCTCCAACTCGACGAGTCCATAGAGGAACTCGGCGAGTTTGAGCGTCAGAAGGAGGTAGTTTCGGGATTTCTTGCTGTTTTACTTGAGCATACTTACCTTAACTGTTTTGGGTCATTAAAATCCGATTTTAAACATATATTTGAGTATATCCTTGACCAAACAAAAGATAATTACGAATTGATTAGATAATAACTTCCTTATATGATTAAAGATTGATTATTTGTATTAATTGGGTAACTTATCTTGCTAGAAATTGAAATTAGGTCAAATATAGATAATGACCAAATTAATTGTTTAATTTCTATTATTTGTTATTTGATCTTTATGTTGTGAAAAAGTTTTAATTATCTACCTTTTAAGTTTTATAGTTTAAATTTGAACTTAAAGGTTTTGTTTTGAAATTTAAATAGTTAAAACCCTAATGTTTTGAAATGTTTCAAAACTTGCCCTCAAGTTTTGGAATTTAAAAGTTGATTAAAAGTTTAATTTAGAAATGTTAAATTCTAAAACCATAGTATTGTTTTGAAAATTTCAAATCACACCCTTATGGTTTTATTAATTAATTAAAGTGTATAATTAAGAGAGATTTAATAAATCCATAAAGTTTTGGTTTACAATTTAATTAAATTAAAAGTATAATTATTAAATTTGACCACCTAGTATTTTAAAAGTGTAAACCACACCCTATACTATATATAACATTAAAGGTCTAATATATATGTATGAGTAAAGGTCAGTCTTACCGTTAGTAGGCCTCATTCACGAAGCTGGTCTATAAGGGGTGTTTAAGGAAATTGCCTATAAAATGGCGATTGAATGGGTATCCACTCTTATCCACCACACTCTTGACTAGTGGAGGGTCGTTAGCCGAACGGGTAGGATAGGACAAAAACCTTCCATTATAAGTATAATGAAGTACAAAAGTAACTAAATGCTTTTACAAATTCCCAATCTTAGTTACTTTAGGCAAAAGTGAATTGATGCAATTCCATGAAATTACACTTTGTGCCCTTGAGAAGACGTTAGTGGAGCGTGTGTGGTTAACCGACACACTAAATGGTTCTAAGCAAAGGTAGCAAAGGGTGACTCAATGTTTTTCATAGTTCGGTGGAGTGTGTGTGGTTAACCGACACATCGAATAGGTGACTGTAACATGTGGGGGCACCATGTAAGTTTGCATGGTTATTCACACCCACTTTGTGATCCTCGGTATCCCAGTCACAAACTAAAGGGGCATATCGAGATTTAAACATGCCATTAAAAAGTTCAATGAATCTCAAAAGATCTAGGAATTTTCATAGATTTAAAACTTAAATTTATTTTTTGTTTTTCATGGTGGAAGTTAGTGAATCGTCATTCACTTACCTTCAAATATTCTGCAACTAGATTACGACATCCCTTTTCTAGGTTGTAGAGTATTGTGTTGGGTCCTAGCCTTAATATCTCATTTGGGTGATTTATTAAGGACTCAATCAATCAACTAACTTGAATTTAATTTTTCTCCCGTTTTGTAGCTGTCAAAGTATGACAACTATGGTCTTCCCAAATCCAGTGGAACAAGCTTTTCACATGAAGATGATATTCCACGATTCGATCGAGGAACACGAGATCATGCTTCACTTCCTCCACCTCCTCCTATTATTTCTCCCTAACCCACAAGTTCAAAATATTGAAAAGTTCAAACTCACTCAAGCCCTTTTGGCAAGTAAACATGAAGAAGGAAAGTCAGTGTGTGCACACATCCTAGAGATAAAGTCACACATTGATAGATTATGAATGTTGGGATCTGTTGTTTGTGAGGAGCTGGCTGTTGACTGGGTTCTTCAGTCACTTCCTGAATCATATAGTGAGTTTGTAAGAGAGTACTATATGATGAACCACGACGTGACCCTTATAGATCTCACCTACATGCTTATTGTTGCTGAATCAGCAATGATTTGACGCACTGGAAAAGCAAAGTTGATTGGTGGATCTGCCTTCCAGACCTCTATGGATATAGGCAATGGCAACGAAAGGCATGCCATGATCGAAAAGTTTGATCATAAGAGAAAGGCAAAGTCAGAAGTAGTTCCGTGTGCTGTTCCAAAAGAGTCAATTTGCTTTTATTGCCAAGAGAAAGGGCATTGGAGACGAAGCTGCCCTATTTACCTAAGAGATCTAAAAGTTGGGAGAGTCAAAACGTATGGCTTTGCTTTAGGTAAAATCCATTAACTAACTCTTTTAAGTTCCTATTCTAGATTCTTAATACATGATGTGATAAGATTACATTTGGTGTTTTGTAGGATCATAGAAAAGAGAGGAAGCTTAAGGGAAGAAGTGAGCGAAATCCAATCGTGAAGAAATGGTTTTCGATCGCGTTGCTTGAAGATTGGATTTTTTGAGCTACTACTTGGAGTCAGAATAGATTGCTAAGAAATTTGTATTAAAATAGTTTTTCAATTGAATTGCATTGCAAGGACAAATTTTTCCGCAATAAAATAAATTTTGATTTTATATTATTTATCCTTGCAATGGTGTGTATGAAAAAATTGATGTTTGTAAGTTTCTATTATTAGCAATAATGGATTTGATTCTTAATTATGTTATTTGTGGAAAGGTCAAGAATTTACCAAATAGGGAAAGTTTCTCATCGCCTAAGTTTCAATTGGATAGAAACTTGGAATCATACAACTTGGTTGCATGATGTATGAGAAATTTCATATTTGGAAATTAGACTAATTCGTTGACAAAGTGTCAAGTGAAGGACTAGGAGATCGAGTACACAAGGTTGTGTGTTGATGAAGTCCACCACAAGAGTAACAAAAATATTCGTCATGATTTACTAAGGTTAAGTAAATATGATTATACTTATGAGATTAAGTGTAATTCTTAGTTGATTGAGAGAGTTTCAATAAATAGCAGAACGAATAAAGAAGAATCAAGTAGGCAGAAAGATAAAAGTTTCTCTATTCTAAGAAGAAGGGAGAGTACCTTTTATTATGTTTTATGATAGGTCTTAATGATTAAGAACCATATTTCAATTGATCCTCTAAGTGAGTCTTAGTACAATTGTATGTCTGAGAAGAGGAATCAAGAATTGAAGAAATGGTTAAATGAAGAAGTGAATCATACTTCGTTCCAAAAACAAGTCTTAGAGTTAAGATTGTGAAATTGAGTGACAGGTCTTAAGAAGGTTTATAACATTCATCAAATGTGGAACTTGAAAAAGGTTTTCTTATTCTTTTACATTTGAAATTGGAAAGTTGTGATTTCTTGGACAAAGACCAACTAGGACCAATTTTCTGAAGTGTTTTATCTTGATAAAAGCTACACTAACTCTTGAATATTTGTTTGTCGAGAAATGTTTATTGACAAAAGAATCTTATATGTCAAGGAGTCAGTGGGAGTATTAATGGTCTTGAAAAGTTTCAAGAACAAATCAAGAATAAACCTTATCAATCATCATTAGCACACGACTTGAGGTTTACAACCTATCGTGTTGACAATATCTTGTTTCTGTGCCATTCCAATTGAGTTAATTATGCATGTGAGTTCTATGAGTTCTCATTTGAATGCATAAAAGGCAAGGACCTTGATCAATGAAAAGTACATTGATAAGAAAGGGTGAGCTGCTTAACTACTTGGAAGACATAGTGGGCACTCGTGTTACCATAAGGCAAGAAATCAAGATTAAGAAAGTCCGGTCCATAAGAGTTTGGATTTGTCGCAAACTTTGGTTTTTGGACAAATTTGTATGGATAGGAACACATACACCATTAAAATCTAAGTGTCATAAGATTCCCTCCTTCATGAAAATGACTGAGGAAATGCTTTCACCAAGGGAGATTTTAAGAAGATAGTGATTGTGAAAATTGTATTCTCGAATTTGATTATGGTTACGGTATCCCTTTCCATAATTAGAATTATGAGATATGGCAATTAGTCTGAATTGTTTAAGACACACATATGAGCTATCTAAGGCAAAGGTGTATGAGATTAAGAAGCTTAGATAAAAGATTATCAAAGCATTAAGTATTAGAAATGTGAACTTAAGGAATTCAATAGGTATTGTTTTTCTGGAAGTTAAGTTGTTTTCTGAATACATGTCAAAGCTAGTGGGCGCATAAGTGTTATGTTTATATGATAATAATCATCATGATAGTGGGAGCATAAATGTTGTGCTTGTATGATTATTAAGGCAAGTATTGCAAGTTAGCAATATTAATTATAGAAAACAAGAGTTATACCTTGCAAAGTCGTAAGAATTGAATAGTTGTTTTGCTATAATTAAGGGAGAGAATATTATGCTTCATTTCGAATCTAAAGGCTTAGGTTGTGGAATGTTAATAAATTTAGTTAAGAGTACATAGTGCGTTCTCAAAATTTCGATTATGATTATGGCATCCCTCTTCATAGTTCGAATTGTGAGAATGTGACACATAAAATATTATGGCAAAAGATTGATAAAGTATCTTATCTTTATGTAAGACATTATGCATCGTATCCCATATGCTTTGGGTAAAGGATCGATTGCAGATGCTATAATATTTGACCATTCTAAAATTTTCCAAATGTCTAGCGCATTTAGAGGGAAAAAGGACAAGAATCGGTTTTTTGACTAAGATAATTAAACAACTATCAAAGGAAGATCCAAAGTTCGCTGAGGATTAGTCGCTTGTGAGTAGTTGGAAGTATGGTATTGGATGGAACATATCGACATTATTATGAATAGATAAGATTCTATTAAGAATGAGTTGTCATATGGCAGGTATGGAAATGTTTCCATATTGGGAGTTGGATATTGAGAATCTATGTCTAGATTAGAAACTTTTATGCAAGAAGGATGTTCAAAGGAATGTACTTTGAGTGAGAGACATCATATCTATAGAATTGGTTTTGATAGAGATTGGCCAAGTCTTGATGATTTTTAGCTGTGACTTTACGAAAGCATCATTGCATAAAATGTTAGAATCTAGCATATTCTATAAGTGGCAAGAATTTGATATTCTTACACTTGTGATAAGGATTGGGAGTTGTGAAATGAGTATGGTTGGAAATGTGTTCATTTGATCTATTTCACAAAGTAAGAACCATAGATAAACATTGTGTGCATGTTGAGAGCATGGGACAAGTGTAGTTATAATTCAAGTGAGAAGTTGATTACCCGAAACAGCAAATAATGAGTAATCAATATGGTGATTAAATAAAATGTTTTATTTATACCTAGACTTTGGGGCCATATGGGATTAGTATTATTCTTGTGTTTCACTTTGCATGTTTTGACTTCCTGAATAATTAAATTGGTTTAGAACAATCAATTTATTCGAACGGACCACAGTCGTTCATACGTTGGAAGTAGGTATGAATGAAGACTGTCGTGAATTGGTGTGTGGATTGTCTAAAGTGTATTAGACATAAGCAAATGTTTGCTACAACGTTCATGAGTGCTTATGAATATGATTTGAGCATTGGATTAAACCCACGCTCACTTGGATCACTTCATGGATTTTATCACGAGTGATTGGTGAGACGATAATATCTTATATTCTTGAAACCGAGATGTGTGAGTTGTATCTTGCGAGTCGGTTACACATTGATAATATGTAAATGCACCAGTAACTTGGTGTCATAAAACATATTGTTGTGTGTGATTCGGTGAGTGAGTGCAAGCAAGCATTGAATCAAAGTTAATCCGTTCCTTTTATCCAAAGTAGAATGAAAGCGATATCTGTGGGCCCCTCGATGATTTAGTGATGACACCTAAGCGCTTAGCCAAGCCGAGACTAATTTGATGTGTTCAATTGTAGTCTGTTGTTAGTCGTCGTAAATCGGAAATCGAGAAACAACACATAGATGAGAGAATGATTTTGTAACAGCCTGGATTTCCAGGTATCTTTATTGTTTATGATTTTGGTGTTTTGAGAGGGGACTCGGCGAGTTGGAGCTCAGACTCGCCGAGTATGGACGCGATTCTGGATGCGGGATTCGCCTGGACTCGGCGAGTCCAGGATATGGACTCGACGAGTCCGTGTTGTTTAATGAAACCCTAATTTCTCGGGTTTGGGACCTATTTAAAGGGCCTTATGGCCGTCATTTGTACCCAGCAGTCCATAGAGAGAAACCCTAGAGTGCTTTAGCGATTTGAGAGAGTGAGGAAGCATTTCTTGACCTTTGTGTATTGTTTAGCAAAGAAGAGGGAGGTTCTAGCCAAGAGGAAGCAAAGGAGGTTGCTATTCTGTGGATTTGAAGCTTAGATCATCGATCTAAAGGTATGAATTCGGCTCAACTTCTGTTTTGTGAAGTATATTTGGGTTTAGGGTTTCTTGTGGCCTTTGTTGGGTTGATTTGATGGCCAAATAGTCCCTTGCTAGTGATGAGGCTTTGGATCTGGATCCATAGAGGTCCAGAGAGCCTCATTCATCAAGCTTTATGAAGAACAATGGAGGTTATGACCTTGAGTTGTGATATTTGTTGATAATTCTCCATTTATGGACACATAGAGGTTGTATGTACACCAAGTTTGGGGCTTTACATGGTAAATCAGTCTAGGAAGGCCAGATCTATGAATTGATAGAACAGATATGACGTTAGAAGCGAGTTTGAGTGATTGCATGGCATGGACTCGCCGAGTCCGATGAGCAGACTCGGCGAGTAGCTTGAAGATTGCCTTGCTTCGGCCAGTGAGTGGTCCAGTCGAGTCATGGGTTGACTCAGTGAGTCAGGGCGAGTAGGGAAGGGTGGTCAAGAGGACTGAGTCGAGCTGGGACTCGCCGAGTTGTTCTTGAGACTCGGCGAGTTGAGTCGGGGTGGTCCCGCGATTCTTCCAGGTGGGACTCGTCGAGTCAGGGGGAGTACTCGACGTGTAAGAAGGGAATCCTAGAGAGTTGGTGAAAACATCTAGACTCGCCGAGTTGCCCTCGTGCACTCGCCGAGTCCGGTCAAAATTGACCGTTGACCGTTGACCAGAGTTGACCTGTGTTGACTTCTTAGGGATAGTCAACCTTAGAGATAAAAAGTGTTAATTAGAGACATATGATGTTATAGGAGGATTATAGCTCGGAGGATCGGGCACGAGGGATTTCAGGATTTGTGAGTCATCCAGATACGCGAGGTGAGTCTTCTCACTATACTTTACCTTGAGTAGGTAACTAGAGTTATGTGATAGAGTATTGTATGCTATATGTTGTACTGCATTATTTCTATGTGATTATGCTGTGCATGTTTACAGAGTTGGAACCGGAAGGTTCCTAGAGTTAGAACCTGAGGGTTCACAGAGTTTGGGTGCACGGACCCATAGAGTTATAGCCTCGAGTGGCTAATATGTGTTTTATGTGTGGTATTTTGGGGAACTCACTAAGCTTTGTGCTTACAGTGTTAGTGTTGTTGTTTCAGGTACTAGCGATGACCGTGGGAAGGCGCCGGCTTGATCCGTATACACACATGGGATTTTGTTATACTTGTGATCTTGGGATTTTGTACAATGTAAATTGGGATTTAAACTTGATGATTTTATGAAAAGTTAATGGGAAACGTTTTTATAAATTGTGAAAAATTATTTTGGAAATTTACGGTGTTACAAGTTGGTATCAGAGCCTTGGTTTGAGGGATTCAAGTACACCTTCGGGCGTATTTGAACTCAAACTGAGGATTTGTGATGTATTTACAAAAAGAGTAAAAGATTTTTGAAAAACGCAGAGCAAGAGATGTGTGTACGATCAGTCAGCGCCCGAACGGTGATTTCCCAAAATACCTTTATATTATGTGATATTGATATTGATATGATGTATCTGCATGCTAGAGTAGGCTAGGTATTGCTATTAGGACTAGAGTGGCCTGATTTGTGATGCCTTAGCCTAGGGAGAGGTGAGCTGCTATGAGATGCTTGAGAGTGAGTAGATAGTAGCGAGGGGCTTATGAAAGATCTATTAGAGAGTGGTCTACGCATGATAGAGTACTTGAGACTTGGGATTCGAAGAGGAGGACTTGGAGTGTATTCTGGTGCGGTGCGGACAGTAGTATTGGGCCCGTACTACTGGAAGCACCGGAGCGGTATGCAGCCCAAGTAAGAATCTTTGGAATGCCAAGAATCAAGGAGGAAAGAGTTGTCGAGTGTGAGTATGCTCGTGTGGATTCTGATTTTTGTATGTTGTATTTCAGAGGTAGATCATGGTGAGGACACGTTTGATGCCCGAGAGCAGTGGTACCAGTGAGGAGGAGATCCGCCGGATCATCCAGGAGGAGGTGGCTGCGGCCATCAGGGCGGAGATACCGGAGATGTTTGGGTCTATAAAGACCACACTGATTGAGATGTTTGATGAGCGTTATGCCGCTCTATCTGAGGCTGCTGTTGCAGCAGCTACCGCAGCGATTGCTGCTGCGAGGCCGCAGGGTGGTGATGCGTTGCTGTTTCGGGAGTTCAGCAACACTAAACCACCAGAGTTTGATGGGACTCAAGATCCGGTGGCAGCTATGAGGTGGATATCTGATATTGAGGGGTGTTTCTTCACTTGCTCTTCTCCTGAGCATTTGAAGGTTCGGTTCGCGCTGAACCAGCTTCGCTTGGGAGCGAAGGACTGGTGGAAGTTTGTGACGGCGCACTATACGCCTGCTGAGCTTTCTGCGGTGACCTGGGAGAGGTTCACTACCATGTTCCGGGATGAGTACGTTCCCCAGGTGGAGAGGGAGCGTTTGGCACAGGAGTTTCAGACCCTTAAGCAGGGTACTGAGTCAGTTACAACGATCACGAGGATGTTCCATGAGAGGGCGATGTTCTGCCCTGAGCACGTGTCCACTAAGCAGGCACGTATGAGCCGCTACTTGAGCATTTTGAGGCGGGATATTCGGGAGTTCGCTGCGAACTCCTCGTACCGGACATTTGCTGAGCTTCAGGAAAATGCCCGGAAGAGGGAGATTGAGCTTGAGACTCAGGCCAGGGAGGAGGCGGAGTCTCAGGGGAGGGATCGGCGACCGGCACAGTCTCAGCCAGCAGCCAAGCGGGCCAAGCCCGCTGATCCCAAACCAGGGAGCTAGAAGAGCCGCACTTGCGGGAAGTGCGGCAAGGGTCATGATGGAGTCTGTCGAGCGGGATCTTGCTACAAATGTGGCAAGGAGGGGCATATGGCCAAGGACTGCCCCAAGGGGTTTGCAGTGTGTTTTCACTGCAACCAGACCGGACACCGGAAAGCCGAGTGTCCGTAGTTGCGCGGAGCATCTCAGGGATCTGCTCCTGCCGCCATCAGAGCTACAGAGAGTCGGCCTATGAAGGCCGAGGCGCCAAGAGCTCGAGGGAGAGCTTTCCAGCTGACTGCGGAGGAGGTCCGCACTACGCCCGATGTTGTGGCTGGTATGTTTCCTTTCATGTATTTATTTTGATGTTGAGATATTATGCTTATATTATGTTCTGCATAGGTACTTTCCTTGTGAACTCTGTACCTGCTTTAGTGTTATTTGACTCGGGTGCGAGTCGGTCTTTTGTATCATTGGCCTTTAGTCAGCATATCAGTGTTAGTCGTGAGGCATTGAGTCGGCCTCTGAGAGTTTCCATAGCTGACGATAGAGTGATTTGTGCCACGGAGGTTCTCCGGAGATGTGTATTAGAGATTTTTGGGGTTGAGTTTCCGATTGATCTGATTCCTATTGCAATGGGTGATGTCTGTGTCATTGTGGGCATGGACTGGTTGAGCCGATTCGGCGCAGTTATCGACTGTGAGCGTCAGCTGGTGACCATACGAGACCCTAGTGGGGGAGTTCTTTCAGTATACGGTGAGGGTACTCGTTCAGGATCAGCTTTTTGTTCGGCCGCTAGGGCGAGGCAGTGTCTACAGCAGGGCTGTAAGGGTTTTGTGGCGTATGTGATGGATACGCGGGTGGCTTCCGAGAGACCGAGTTCAGTTGAGGAGGTTCCGGTGGTGCGTGAGTTTCCAGATGTTTTTCCCGAGGAGTTACCGGGTGTGCCTCCTGTGAGGCAAGTGGAGTTCAGTATTGATTTGGTTCCGGGGGCCGCACCTATCGCTAAGGTGCCTTATCCTCTTGCACCTCCAGAGATGCAAGAATTATCCTCGCAGCTTCAGGAGCTGCTGGGGAAGGGGTTTATTCGGCCGAGCAGCTCACCGTGGGGAGCGCCTATCCTGTTCGTCAAGAAGAAGGATGGTTCACACCGGATGTGCATTGACTACCGGGAGTTGAACAAGCTGACGGTCAAGAACCGTTACCCGTTACCGAGGATCGACGATTTATTCGATCAGTTGCAGGGAGCATCTTGGTTCTCCAAGATCGATTTGATGTCGGGATATCATCAGGTGAGAGTGCGAGATGAGGACGTCCAGAAGACAGCGTTCAGGACGCGATATGGGCATTATGAGTTTGTGGTGATGCCTTTTGGGCTCAACAATGCCCCGGCGATGTTCATGGATCTCATGAACAGGGTATGCAGGCCGATGTTGGATCGGTCGATGATTGTATTTATCGATGACATTCTAGTATATTCGAGATCTAGTGAGCAGCATGAGGAGCATTTGAGGGAGGTCCTCGGGGTTTTGAGATCGGAGAAGCTTTATGCAAAGTTCTCCAAGTGTGATTTCTAGTTACGGGAGGTCCAGTTCCTAGGACATCTTGTTAACCAGGAAGGGATTCTGGTCGATCCGGCCAAGGTTGAGGCGGTGATGAGTTGGGAGGTGCCGAAGTCACCATCTGAGATCAGGAGTTTCCTTGGGTTGGGACGGTATTATCGGAGATTTATCAAGGATTTCTCCAAGATCGCAGTGCCACTCACCAGATTGACCCAGAAGGGTGTTGCATTCTCATGGGGTCCCGAGCAGCAAACCTCCTTTGAGACACTTCGCCAAAGGTTGTGCGAAGCCCCGGTATTAGCTCTCCTGGAAGGGATGGAGGATTTTGTATTATATTGTGATGCATCGATTTTGGGGCTGGGTGCGGTGATGATGCAGAGGGGTCATGTGATAGCATATGCATCGAGGTAGCTGAAGCCTCATGAGGCGAGATATCCCACGCATGATCTAGAGCTGGGGGCAGTAGTGTTCGCCCTCAAGATTTGGCGTCACTACTTGTATGGGGTTCGGTGTACGATATACACGGACCACAAGAGTTTGAAGTACTTGATGGATCAGCCCAACCTAAATATGCGACAGAGGAGGTGGTTGGATGTGGTCAAGGATTATGATTGTGAGATCCTGTACCACCTAGGCAAGGCTAATGTGGTAGCCGATGCGTTGAGCCGCAGGGCGGAGAGCACACCACTGCGAGATGTATGTTTGAGGTTGACCGTGATAGCTCCGGTATTGGAGGCTATTCGTGGGGCACAGGCCGAGGCTGTGCAACCGGGGATGCAGAAGAGGGAACGGGTCGTTGGTTTGGTTTCAGAGTTCGTTACGGATGGTCGAGGGCTTATGACTTTTCAGGGTCGGATTTGGGTACCATTTGTGGGCGGTATGCGTGCTACTTTGATGGAGGAGGCTCATCGGTCGAAATTTTCAATCCATCCGGGGGCCACGAAGATGTATTTGGATTTGAGGAAAGAGTATTGGTGGCCCTGTATGAAGAGGGACGTCGCCTGGTTTGTTGAGAGGTGCTTGACCTGCCACAGGGTTAAGGCCGAGCACCAAAGACAGCATGGCAAGTTGCAGCCATTGGAGGTTCCCGAATGGAAGTGGGAGCAGATCACTATGGATTTCATCACCAAATTGCCGAGGACTGCCAGGGGAGTTGATGCAATTTGGGTGATTGTGGACAGGTTGACGAAGAGCGCTCACTTCCTCGCCATCAGTGAGAGTTCTTCAGTGGAGAAGTTGGCGGAGATATATGTGAGAGAAGTGGTATCTCGGCATGGGGTGCCGATCTCGATTGTTTCGGACCGTGATGTGCGTTTCACTTCCAGATTCTGGCAGAAATTTCATGAGGAGTTGGGTACTAGATTGCATTTTAGTACCGCATATCATCCCCAGACAGACGGCCAGAGTGAGCGGACGATTCAGACGCTTGAGGACATGCTTCGAGCATGTGTGTTAGATTTCGGGGGTAGCTGGGATGCGTATTTACCCTTGGAAGAGTTTTCCTACAACAACAGCCATCATTCGAGCATTGGTATGCCACCCTTTGAGCTGTTGTATGGTAGGAGGTGTCGGACCCCCATTTGTTGGGGAGAGGTTGGGCAGAGAGTGATGGGCAGTACAGAGATCGTGCTTCAGACGACAGAGCAGATTCAGCAGCTCAGACAGAGGTTATTGACTGCCCAGAGCCGACAGAAGAGTTATGCAGACCGACGCCGGTCCGAGCTTGAGTTTCAGGTCGGCGACTTCGTTCTCCTAAGGGTCTCTCCTTGGAAAGGAGTGATTCGATTCAGGAGGAGGGGCAAGCTGGGACCCCGGTATATTGGGCCATTTCGTGTGATTATGAGGGTAAGCCAGGTAGCCTATCGTTTGGAGTTGCCAGCAGAGTTGGGGCAGATCCACGACACTTTTCATGTGTCGCAATTGAGGAAGTGTGAAGCCGATGAGTCGGCAGTGGTTCCATTAGAGGATATTCAGGTGGATGCGAGCCTGAATTATGCCGAGAGGCCAGTGGCCATCAGAGATCGGAAGATCAAGGTTCTGAGGAACAAGGAGGTACCTCTGGTGTTGGTTCAGTGGCAACACCGGAAGGGATCAGAGATGACCTGGGAGCCGGAGCGTGAGATGCGGGAGCAGCATCCGGAGCTATTTTCAGAGCGAGACTTCGAGGGCGAAGTCTAGTTCTAGTGGGGGAGAATTGTAACAGCCCGGATTTCCAGGTATCTTTATTGTTTATGATTTTGGTGTTTTGAGAGGGGACTCGGCGAGTTGGAGCTCAGACTCGCCGACTAGGGACGCAATTCTGGACGCGGGATTCGCCTGGACTCGGCGAGTCCAGGATATGGACTCGGCGAGTCCACGCTGTTTAATGAAACCCTAATTTCTTGGGTTTGGGACCTATTTAAAGGGCCTTATGGCCGTCATTTGTACCCAGCAGTCCATAGAGAGAAACCCTAGAGTGCTTTAGCGATTTGAGAGAGTGAGGAAGCATTTCTTGACCTTTGTGTATTGTTTAGCAAAGAAGAGGGAGGTTCTAGCCAAGAGGAAGCAAAGGAGGTTGCTATTCTGTGGATTTGAAGCTTAGATCATCGATATAAAGGTATGAATTCGGCTCATCTTCTGTTTTGTGAAGTATATTTGGGTTTAGGGTTTCTTGTGGCCTTTGTTGGGTTGATTTGATGGCCAAATAGTCCCTTGCTAGTGATGAGGCTTTGGATCTGGATCCATAGAGGTCCAGAGAGCCTCATTCATCAAGCTTTATGAAGAACAATGGAGGTTATGACCTTGAGTTGTGATATTTGTTGATAATTCTCCATTTATGGACACATAGAGGTTGTATGTACACCAAGTTTGGGGCTTTACGTGGTGAATCAGTCTAGGAAGGCCAGATCTATGAATTGATAGAACAGATCTGAGCTTAGAAGCGAGTTTGAGTGATTGCATGGCATGGACTCGCCGAGTCCGATGAGCAGACTCGGCGAGTAGCTTGAAGATTGCCTTGCTTTGGCCAGTGAGTGGTCCAGTCGAGTCATGGGTTGACTCAGTGAGTCAGGGCGAGTAGGGAAGGGTGGTCAAGAGGACTGAGTCGAGCTGGGACTCGCCGAGTTGTTCTTGAGACTCGGTGAGTTGAGTCGGGGTGGCCCCGCGATTCTTCCAGGTGGGACTCGTCGAGTCAGTGGGAGTACTCGATGTGTAAGAAGGGAATCCTAGAGAGTTGGTGAAAACATCTAGACTCGCCGAGTTGCCCTCGTGCACTCGCCGAGTCCGGTCAAAATTGACCGTTGACCGTTGACCAGAGTTGACCTATGTTGACTTCTTAGGGATAGTCAACCTTAGAGATAAAAAGTGTTAATTATAGACATATGATGTTATAGGAGGATTATAGCTCGGAGGATCGGGCACGAGGGATTTCAGGATTTGTGAGTCATCGAGATACGCGAGGTGAGTCTTCTCACTATACTTTACCTTGAGTAGGTAACTAGAGTTATGTGATAGAGTATTGTATGCTATATGTTGTACTGCATTATTTCTATGTGATTATGCTGTGCATGTTTACAGAGTTGGAACCGGAAGGTTCCTAGAGTTAGAACTTGAGGGTTCACAGAGTTTGGGTGCACGGACCCATAGAGTTATAGCCTCGAGTGGCTAATATGTGTTTTATGTGTGGTATTTTGGGGAACTCACTAAGATTTGTGCTTACAGTGTTAGTGTTGTTGTTTCAGGTACTAGCGATGACCGTGGGAAGGCGTCGGCTTGATCCGTACACACGCATGGGATTTTGTTATACTTGTGATCTTGGGATTTTGTACAATGTAAATTGGGATTTAAACTTGATGATTTTATGAAAAGTTAATGGGAAACGTTTTTATAAATTGTGAAAAATTATTTTGGTAATTTACGGTGTTACAGATTTAAATCCATGTCTCAGTCTATACGATATCTAGAATGGAGGAATATATGATCCCTTATCTAAAGGACGTGTATCTGATAAGATCAGAGTTGACAGCGGCTTTTGAAAGCTACGATTGCAGACCAGGATCTGAAGTCATATGCAGAATAGTTATTAGACTTATCCAAGTGGGAGACTGTTGGATTAGTGTCTAATTCCATAA
Source organism: Lactuca serriola (assembly GCF_051521515.1). Lineage (NCBI taxonomy): Eukaryota > Viridiplantae > Streptophyta > Magnoliopsida > Asterales > Asteraceae > Lactuca > Lactuca serriola. The sequence continues at coordinate 363,190,958 of NC_136411.1, forward strand.
CTATTTTTGGTATGTACTTGACCCGATGGTGCATGGTCATTTTGGGTTGCCTTCACCAAAGCAACTTGATAGAATGAATTATGGAGAGAAAGGATTAATTATGATTTATTAATATATTCTGAGAATAATATATTAAAGGAGAAATCATATTGTTTAATTAGTATTAGTCAATAATTAATTAGGAATTAATTTCGTGGCTAAAAGACATTAATTAAACTTAAGGGACTAGAACTGTCAATAGTGTGATGTTGAATATTGAGCTAATGGACTCCATATTAGAGGGGTGGACGAATTCTATGGGGAAACCCATTAGAAATCGTCCTAGGCCTTTAAGGATGGAGTCCATGGGTTGCTTAGGGCCTAAGCAGTCAAATTAGGGTTTCCTTGTTTGATAACCCTAATCGCCTCACTATTTAAAGTACCCTTGAGACTGAAAAATGTGGTGAACTAATTGATTAGGGTTTCCAGCTGTTTTTGGGTGTCTCCTCTCTCCTTATTCTTCATCTCCTTGCTCTTGGTGTTTGTGAGCCATTAGAGGAGTGACACTTGAGACTCTAAGCTTTCTAAAGTCATTACAAGGAGGATTTGAGATTGTTATTGCTACATAACAATCAAGGTAAGATCTTAAAACCCTTTCACATGTTAATATGATTAATTGTATGCTAGAACTAGGGTTTAAAGTCTTGGATGAATTGCATGTAAAATAGAGAAACCTAGATCCAAGAATTAGGGTATGCATGAGCACATAGGATGTTCTTATGGCTAAAACCCATTAGGTTTATCATGCTCCAACAATGGGGTCAAAAAGACCCATAAAACAAGAGTAAGAGAGATCTAAGCCATTAATCATCAAGTTTGAGACTTTTTACCTCAGAAAGTCGCTAAACCTGGAGGAGATCCCAAATCTAGTGCTTCTCCTCAAGCTTAATGACCTTCTAGTTCTTCCAAGTCCTTCACCAATCACAAGAACACACAAAAATCCACTCAACACCTCTAGTTTCTCAACAAGAGCTCACAATACGATTTAGGGTTTTAGGGAGGCTGATGAGGGGCTGTCGAGGGAAGATTAAGTCCTTTAAATAGAGTGTAAAACCCTGGAAGTTAGGGTTTCATCCCAGCCAGTCTACTCATCGATTTGAGGCCTCTCAACTCGTCGAGTAGGTCACTTATTTACGCGGCCCTTATAATCTCTACTCGACGAGTTTGGGGCTTCCAACTCGTCGAGTTGCTCTTGTAATTTGAATAAATAATAAATTATATATATACCAAAATCCAGGCATTTCAATTCTCCCCCACTTGTCTCAGACTTCGTCCTCAAAGTCTGCTGCCTCAAATAACTCTGGGTAATGCTCCCTCATCTCCTCATCTGGCTCCAAGGTCCACTCTGAGAACTTATGGTGCTGCCACTGCACCTTCACCAACTCTATCCTCTTATTCCTCAGCTCCTTTTTCTTCCTGTCAAGGATGGCTATTGGTCTCTCGATGTAGTTCAGGCTGTCATCCACCTGAATGTCCTCTAAATGCACAACTGTGGAGTCATACAACAAGAACTTCCGTAGCTAGGAGACATGAAAAGTGATAACTGGCAGATCCAATCGATAAGCAACCCAGCCCACCCGAGCCAAAACCCTGAATGGACCGATGTACCTGGGGCACAACTTTCCCTACTTCTTGAACCGGATGACCCCTTTCCAAGGTGACACCTTCAGGAGGACCATATACCCTACCTGAAACTCTAGGTCTGAATGGCGCTTGTCGGCATAACTTTTATGCCGACTCTGAGCAGTCTGGAGCCAACTCTGGACCTGCTGGATCTGATGGGTTTGAGCAATAAGAACTTACCTGTGTGCACATACAAACCCTAATGCTTGGATCTAGGTTTCTCTAATTGAACATGCAATGTATCCAAGACTTTGATTGATAGATCTAAAGTAAACATTCAAATTCATAACATATGAAATCAGATCTAAAGGAATACCTTGAATTGTTTGCTTGACTCTTCTTGTCTTTGGAGCTTAGAGTCACAATTGTCACTCTTCTAATGGCTTACAAACACCAACTAGCAAGAGGATGATAAGAGAGAGAGAGAGAGAGAGAGAGAGAGGAGGGTGATAAATCGGCCAGGGTTACTCTAATAACAAGCGTGCCGATTTCCTCAACCCTATAGGTCTATTTATACTAGTGAGCTCCTAGGGTTTCACCCTTAAAACCCTAATTGGATAACTTAAGCCCTAAGCAATCCAATTCTCCCCATGGACTAGGCCTTGGACGATTTCTAGGATCTTCCAAACCCTAAAATCTTCCACCCTCTCATCCATAAGGATTCATAGCCCAAAATATAACTATCAAACATTTGACAATTTATGCCCCTTTATTTAATTAACCTCTTTAAGTCACCAAATTAATTCCTAATTAATTTATGACTTATATTAATCAAATAACAATATTATTATTCCTTATATTATTCTCATAATATATTAATAATATTTCTTCTCTCATTACAAATCATCCTGTCAAGTTGCTATGGCGAAGGCAACCCAAAAGGACCATGCACAACCGGGTCAAATACTTGCCAAATATAGTTACAGCCTTAGACCCTATTCCAACAGTCTCCCACTTGGATAAGTCTAGTGACTATATACACAAGCATAATACAGTTAGCAATCATAGCTCTCAAAGATGCTGTCAAACTCCGATCCTATCAGTCCTGTCCTTCAGATAAGGGATCGTATAGTACTCTGTTCAGACATCACGCAGAAACAATCATAGTCCAGCGTTTAGTTTCTCGATCTCAGATTCATTCGACATAGAACTTAATCGAACACATCAATTCAGTTCTGACAGGGCCCGACACATAATTCAAATCAAATCATCGAGTGGCTGACATATCGCTTTTACCCTCTTAGGATAAAAGTAATAGATAAACTTCGACTTATATGCATTTACTTATTCGCCAATCAATTATACACAATAATGCGTTTTATAACATCAATTTACTGATGTGGTTTCGCATCATCAATGTACAACCAATTAACAAATAACAAACCATATATCTAGGTTTTAAGACCATATGATATTATCATCTTGCGATCACTTACAATATATATATATATATATATATATATATATATATATATATATATATATATATATATATATATATATATATATATATATATATATATATATATATATATATATATATATATACCATGAAGTGATTCCAGCAAGCGCGGGTTTGTTCCAATGCTGAAAACTAGTTCATAAGCACTCATAAACGTTGCAGAAAACTTTTGCTATGTCTAATACCATCTAGACAATCTACATACCAATTCATGACAATCTTCTTTCATATCTACTCCCAACATATGAACGATTGTGGATCATTTGAATAATTCAATTATTCTTATTAACTCAATTATTCAGGAAGTCAAAACATGCAAAGTGAAACAATAGTTAAATAATTAACATAAGACAGTAACTTTACTTATAAATAATACTCCTTTATTTAATCATCAAATGTCAATTACATTTATCTATTACAAGTTTCTAAAACTATCTAATCTAAACTAATATCATCCTTCAGCCCAGTACTCTTAGCATGCTGCAAATGCTTAACCCTACTCAGTCTCTTCGTAAGCGCATCTGCTGGGTTATCTTCTGATGATATCCTCTTAACCACGAGGTGTCCTTCTTCTACTCGATGTCTAATAAAGTGATATTTTCTGTCGATATGAAGAGATCTACCATGATCCCTTGGTTCCTTGGTCAAGGCAACCGCTCCTTCATTATCACAGAAAATTTCCATAGGCTCTTTTATGGTAGGCACAACTCCAAGATCACCAATGAAATTCTTCAACCATATTGCCTCCTTCGACGCTTCGCTTGCTGCAATGTACTCTGATTCGCACGTTGAATCAGCTACAGTTTCCTGCTTGGAACTTTTCCAAGTTATTGCTCCTCCATTCAGGGTAAAGACCCAGCCCGACTGCGAACGGTAGTTGTCCCTGTCGGTCTGGAAGCTGGCGTCACTATACCCTCGCACTTTGAAGTCATCACTCCCCCCGAGGACTAAAAACCATTCCTTGGTCCTCCGAAGGTACTTAAGTATATTCTTGACCGCAATCTAATGGGCTCTGCCAGGGTTCCCTTGATATCTACTGACCATGCTCAGAGCAAAGGCTACATCAGGGCGACTACAAGTCATAACATACATCATTGAGCCAAATGCGGAAGCGTAAGGTACTCGGCTCATATCTGCTATCTCGGCTTCGGTACTCGGACTTTGAATCTTACTCAACTTGGCATTACTTTGTATCGGTAATTCTCCCTTCTTCGAATTTTCCATACTAATACGTTTTAGTACTTTATCTAAGTAAGTGTTCTAACTAAGTCCTATTAGTCTCTTACTTCGTTCTCTCACTATCCTTATTCCCAAAATATAGGAAGCCTTTCCGAGGTCCTTCATAGCGAAACACTTCCCGAGCCAGGACTTAACCTCCTGCAATGTCGGGACGTCGTTTCCTATAAGTAGTATGTCATCGACATACAAAACGAGGAAGCTAACTATACTCCCACTGGCTTTGACATATACACATGATTCATCTTCTCTTCATACAAGTCCAAACTCTTTGACTTTCTCATCAAAGAAAAGATTCCATCTGCGAGACGCTTGCTTAAGCCCATAAATGGACTTCTCAAGCTTGCACAATCTATTTGGATGCTTCGTATCGACAAAACCCTCTGGCTGAGCCATGTAAACATCCTCAACCAACTTCCCATTAAGGAAAGCGGTCTTGACATACATCTGCCATATCTCATAATCATGAAATGCAGCAATGGCTAGGATCACCCTAATAGACTTTATTTTCGCAACTGGTGAAAAGGTCTCATCATAGTCAACTCCGGAGTTTGAGTAAAGCTCTTCGCAACCAATCGTGCCTTATATGTGTGTACATTTCCATCCACGTTGGTCATCTTCTTGAAGATCCATTTTCACCCAACGGTCTTACGTCCAGGCACATTATCAACCAAATTCCAAACTTGGTTGTCATACATGGATTGAATCTCGCTGCCCATTGCCTCTTTCCATTTCACAGACTCCGGGCCTGCCATGGCTTCCTTATAGCTATTAGGTTCATCTAGATTTATTAGTGTACCATCACTAATATACGTGTCCCCTTCGGTAGTAATATGAAAACCATAAAACTGGGGTTGAACTCTAACTCTTTCGGAACGTCTAAGAGGTAAGGACTCGTCAATTGGTTCAACCGGAGTTTCCTCCTCGGGTTGAGCGCCAGCGGTAGAGGTTCCTTTATCACTCGATTCTTGAATCTCTTCAAGTTTGATCTGCCTCCCACTGTCTCCTTGGCTTATAAGTTCTCGCTCTCGGAAATCCCCTCTCCTCGCAACGAAGACAACATTGTCATTCGGTCTATAGAAGAGATATCCAAAGGATTTTTTACGGGTAGCCGATGAAAATATATCGCTCACTACAAGGTTCGAGCTTGTCGTGAGTATCTCGTCTTACGAAAGCCTCACAACCCCAAACCTTGATATGTGCCAATGAGGGAGCTTTCCCGGTCCACATCTCGTGAGGTGTTTTGGCAACCTTCTTTGAAAGGACTCAGTTAAGGATATGGGCGGCAGTCTCTAAGGCATACCCCCAGAATGAGATTGGTAGTGAAGCACGACTCATCATAGAACAAACCATGTCCAACAAGGTTTGATTACGCCTTTCTGCCACACCATTCAATTGTGGTGTCCTATGCGGCGTCAATTGCGAAACGATTCCGCATTCTTTGAGATAGCCGTGGAATTCAAGACTTAGGTACTCTCCTCCTCGATCAGATCGAAGCATCTTGATTTTCCTGCCCAATTGATTCTCCACTTCATGTTTGAATTCTTTGAACTTTTCAAACGTTTCCAACTTGTGCTTGATTAAGTAAATATACCCCTATCTACTATAATCATCGGTGAAAGTCACATAGAAGCGGTTCGCATCCTTTGTGGTGGATCTAAAGGGTCCACATACATCGGTATGTATGAGATCCAACAAACCCTCACCCCTTTCACATGTACCAGTGAAGGGTGACTTGGTCATCTTTCCAAGCAAACAAGACTCACATGTGTCATCTTCCCTAAGGTCGAATGACTCCAACACTCCATCCTTTTGGAGTTGGGCTATGCACTTCTTGTTGACATGTCCAAGACGACAATGCCACAAACATGCTTTATCCATACTATTGGAAGAATCCATGCACAAAACATCATTTCCTAGGTTATCTACAATCATAACAGTTTCATAAATTCCATTACAAGGCATTGCTTCAAAATATAAAACACCATTTAGATAAGCATAAATCGAACCATTCTCATTATTAAACGAAAATCTAAATCCTTGTCTAAACAAACCATGAAATGAAATGATGTTTCTTGCCATATCTGGCGAGTAGCAACAATTATTCAAATCTAAACTTAATCCATTACTAAGCACTAAAGAATACACTCCAATCTTGGTGACAGGCGACGATCTTCTATTTCCCATGATTAGATTTATTCTTCCTGCAATTCAGAACAAATGTGGTAACCACACCCGGTATCAAGAACCCAAGAAATAGCATGAGATGAATCATTAGATTTAATTGTGTAAATACCTGCGAAAGACGGCTTGATCTTTCCATCCTTGATGGCTTGTAGATATTCTGGCAGCTTCTCTTCCAATGCCCTATTTTGTGGCAATGGTGGCACTCTGTCTCCTTCAGGTTAGGGTTGGGTTTAGCAGGATCAACCTTTGTCCCACTAGAAGAGGAACCATCTCGGGACTTTCCCTTGCGGTGGCCCTTTGATGGAGCCTTCCTCTTCTTTCCCCTTCCCTGCCCAATAGCCACAACATGAGCAGCGGGTGGATTGGGAGTTGGTGCAACAGACTTGTCCTTAAGGTTGCTCTCAACAACCCTTAGGAGCCCTTGGAGCTTGCTTAGAGTGACATCTTCCTTGTTCATGTGGTAGGTCATCCTAAATTGGTTGTAACACGGAGGTAAGGAGTGAAGAACCATGTCGATAGCCAAGTCTTCCCCAAAGTCGACATTCAACTTGCGAAGACAATCGACATACCTTTGCATCTTTTGCAAGTGCACGATTAGAGAATCTCCATTTCCCATTTTGGTAGTGATCATGTTAGTGAAGATCTCGTAACGTTCCTACCTCGCGTTTTGATGGGATCTCTCCAATAAGTCTTGATGCATCTCGTACGGATACATGTCCTCATAGGACTTTTGGAATTCGGCGTTCATTGTGGCTATCATGATGCAATGAACCTTCGTTGCATCACGTTCATGAGTCTCAAAATCAGTCATTTCAGCCGGAGTAGCGATTTCTGGATTGATCTTCTCGAGCTTCTCGTCAAGGACATACTCCTTGTCCTCGTAGCGAGCAATCGTGCGAATGTATCTTATCCATTCGCTAAAGTTCGTTCCATCGAAAGTCACTTTTTGGCAAAGGCTCATTAGCGTGAATGAGCTAGCAGCAGTGTTGTTCGCGTTCGACATCTACAAATAGAAAGGACAAAGTTTGATTAGAATTGAATCCCTAATTATCACCCAATATGAAAAATTAGGGCTAGGATCCAACAACATTATTTACACATTAGAAAAGGGATGCCGTAATCCAATATGCAAACAATTTGAAGATAAGTGAATGACGATTCACTAATTCTCCACCATGAAAACATAACCGTAAGTTCTAAATGTATTGAGAATTCCTAGATTTTGATGAGATTCATTGAACTTTTCAATGGCATGTTTAAATCTTGATATGCCCCTCTCGTTTGTGACTGGGATGCCGAGGATCACAAAGTGGGTGTGAATAACCATGCAAATCTACATGGTGCCTTCATTGTTACAATCACCTATTCGATGTGCCGGTAAACCACACACGCTCCACCGAACTATGATAAACAATGAATCACCCTTTGCCACCTTTGCTTAGAACCAGTTAGTGTGCCGGTAAACCACACACGCTCTACTAACTTCTTAGCAAGGGTGCAAAGTGTAATTTCATGGGATTGCATCCATTCACTTTTCCTAAAGTAACTAGGATTGGGAATTTGGAAAAACATGTAGTTACTTTGTATTTTAACATTATACTTTTAATGAGGAGATAGAGTTGCCCTATCCTACCCGTTCGGCTAACGACCCTCCACCGGTCAAGCAAGCGGTAGGTGTGAGTGTACACCCATTAAGCGCCATTTTATAGGCTGCAGCCTTATACCCACCTTATAGACCGGCTTCGTGAATGAGACCTACTAACAGTAAGACTAGCATTTTTAATTTTATATATATATATATATATATATATATATATATATATATATATATATATATATATATATATATATATAAATTACTCTTGTAATAGTATATTAGTATAGGGTTGAATTTTAAACTTTATAAAATTCTAGTGTTTGAAATTTAAATTGTCCAAATTAAACTTTTAATCAAAAAACTAAATTTCAAAACTTGAGGGTTTGTTTTTAAACTTTTCAAAACACAAGGGATCACATAACAAATAATTCAAATTAACTATTTAATCTCATAATTATCCATATTTGATTTATTTAAATGTTTCTTGCAAAATAATTCATCAATTTAATTAAAATAATCAATTAATATCATATATGGAAATTATTATTCAATTAATTGGTAAATATCTTTTGTTAGGTCAAGGATATACTCACATATATGTTAAAAATCGGATTTTATTGACCCATAAAGATTAAGGTAATCTTCCATAAGAAAAACAGCAAGAAATCCCGAAAATAGCTCCATCTGATGCTCGAACTCGCCGAGTACCACCTTGGACTCGCCGAGTTGAGGCTTACTCGCCGAGTCCACTATGGTACTCGCCGAGTTCATCAGGCAGATGGACAAAAAAACGAATTTTGCAATCAACAAGCAATCAACCAATGCATCAATTCAATAGAAACCAATCAAGGCTCTGATACCACCGATGGGTTTGAGCAATAAGAACTTACCTATGTGCACATACAAACCCTAACGCTTGAATCTAGGTTTCTCTAATTGAACGTGCAATGTATCCAAGACTTTGATTGATAGATCTAAAGTAAACATTCAAATTCATAATATACGAAATCAGATCTAAAGGAATACCTTGAATTGCTTGCTTGAATCTTCTTGTCTTTGGAGCTTAGAGTCACAATTGTCACTCCTCTAATGGCTTACAAACACCAACTAGCAAGAGGATGATAAGACAGAGAGAGAGGAGGGTGATAAATCGGCCAGGGTTACTCTAATAACAAGCGTGCCGATTTCCTCAACCCTATAGGTCTATTTATACTAGTGAGCTCCTAGGGTTTCACCCTTAAAACCCTAATTGGATAACTTAAGCCCTAAGCAATCCAATGATCTCCATGGACTAGGCCTTGGATGATTTCTAGGATCTTCCAAACCCTAAAATCGTCCACCCTCTCATCCATAAGGATTCATAGCCCAAAATATAACTATCACACATTTGACAGTTTATGCCCCTTTATTTAATTAACCTCTTTAAGTCACCAAATTATTTCCTAATTAATTTATGACTTATATTAATCAAATAACAATATTATTATTCCTTATATTATTCTCATAATATATTAATAATATTTCTTCTCTCATTACAAATCATCCTGTCAAGTTGCTATGGCGAAGGCAACCCAAAAGGACCATGCACAACCGGGTCAAATACTTGCCAAATATAGTTACAGCCTTAGACACTATTCTAACAGGATCTTCTCCGTGGTCTTCAGTACAATCTCAGTACTCCCCATGACTCTCTGACCGACCTTGCCCTAACATATTGGGGTCCTACACTTTCTCCCATAGAGCATCTCAAAGGGAGGTCGATCTATGCTGGCGTGATAACTGTTGTTATATGAAAATTCCGATAACAGAAGATACGTATCCCAACTGCCGCTGAAATCCAATACACATGCGCGTAGCATATCCTCGAGAGTCTGGATCGTTTTCTCACTCTGCCAATCAGTCTGAGGGTGAAAAGTCATGCTGAAGTGAAGACGAGTACCCATATGTTCTTGAAACTGCTTCCAAAACCTGGAAGTGAAGTGAACATCTCGGTCTGACACAACCAAAACCGGCACTCCGTGACGTGCCACCACCTCACGAACATAGATCTCGGTTGGCTTCTCAGCCGATATACTCTCCTGGATCGGGATGAAATGAGTACTCTTGGTCAACCGATTCACGATGACCCAAATTAAATCTACTCCAGTTGCGGTCCTGGGAAGCTTCGTGATGAAATCCATAGTGATATCTTCCCATTCCCACACGGGAATATCCAACGGTTGTATCTTGTCGTGAGGTCGTTGGTGCTCGGCCTTGACTTTCCTACACATCAAGCACCGCTCCACATACCATGCTATGTCCCGCTTCATGCAGGGCCACCATTAATCAGTGCGAAGATCCCGATACATCTTTATCGCCTAGGGATGAATGGAGAACCTAGACTTGTCGGCCTCCTCCATCAGAACCTGGTGCATCCCGCCCAAGTAATGAATCCAGACCCTTCGATGTAGGGTCAACAACCCATGGCTATCATAATCGAATGAGGCCACCTGGCCTATGCTCCACCCACACTTTCGACGCTCCTCCTTCATACCCTCGATCTGAGCCTCCCGAATCCGCTCCAACAACGGAGTAATCACTTTCATCCTCAAGCATATATCTCATATTGGAGTTGCAACTACCTTACGGCTGCAAGCATCGGCCACCACATTGGCATTCGTTGGGTGGTAGAGGATCTCAAAATCATAGTCCTTCACCACATCTAACCACCGATGCTGCCGCTTGTCCATATTCGGCTGATCCATCAGGTACCTCAAACTCTTGTTGTCCGTGTAAAATGTATAATGAACCCCATATAGGTAGTGTCGCCAAATCTTGAGGGAGAAAACTTCAGCCCCCAACTCTAAATCTTGTTTCTGGTAATTCGCCTCATGAGGCTTCAATTGCCACAAAGTGTATGCTATCACGCAACCCCGCTGCATCAGCACTACACCCATACTTATGATTGAAGCGTCACCGTAAACCACGCAATCATCAACACCCTCCGGAAAAGTCAGAATCGGTGCCTCGCATAACCGCTGTCTGAGAGTCTCAAAAGTTGCCTGCTACTCAGGACCCCAATGGAATGTCATCAACTTCTTGGTTAGTCGGGTCAAAGGAATAGCGATATTGGAGAAATCCTAGATGAATCTCTGATAATAACCAACCAAACCAAGAAAACTCCAAATCTCGGATGGAGACATCAGAACCTCCCACCGCATCACGGCCTTTAGGTCGGATCGACCAGAATACCCTTTTGGTTGACAAGGTGCCCCAAAAACTGCACCTCGCGCAACCAGAACTCACACTTGGAGAACATTGCAAAACGTTTTTCCCTCCTTAGTGTCTCCAACACCTCCCTTAGGTGCTCCTAGTGCTGCTCCTGAGTCTTGGAGTAAACCAAGATATCATCAATGAAGACTATCACAGACCGGTCCAGCATCGGTCTGCACACGTGGTTCATGAGATCCATGAACGCGACAGGAGCATTGGTGAGCCCAAACGACATCACCACGAACTCATAATGACCATAGCGAGTCCGAAAGGCTGTCTTCTACACATCGTCTTCCCTGACTTGCATATGGTGATAACCCGATCATAGATCAATCTTGGAGAACCAAGATGCACCCTAAAGTTGGTCAGATAAATCATCAGTCCTCGGGAAGGGATAACGGTTCTTTACCATTACCTTATTTACCTCCCGGTAATCTATACACATCCGATGTGACCCGTCCTTCTTCTTCACAAACAGGATCGGGGATCCCCATGGCAAACTGCTCGGCCTGATAAATCCCTTGTATAACAGCTCCTGCAGCTGCGTAGACAACTCCTACCTCACAGGAGGAGCCAACTGATATGGTGCCTTGGCTATCGTAGCCGCCCCCGGAACTAGGTCAATCCTGAACTCTACCTGTCTCTCTGGAGGTACCCCAGGCAGATCCTCTGGGAACACGTCTGGGTACTCCCGTACGATTGGTACATCATCCACGATCGCCTTACCCTTATCCAGAGTATCCATGATATAGGAGACATACCCTATACAACCCTACTATAGATAGCATATTGCCATCGCTGCTAAACACAAAATTGGTCCACACTGCGGCCTCTCACCCTGGATCACGAAGCCTCCCCCACTTGGGGTCCAAACTCGTACTAGCTATTGGTCGTAGTCGATCATTGCCCCATTGGGGCTCAACAAGTCCATACCAAGGGGAATGGGGATAAAATCCATGGAAAACTGCTGAACAAACAACTGCAATGTAGATCCCTGATGAACCCTTGCAACCCGTACCGTCCTATCATCTGTGATATCTACATTAAGAGCACAGTCCAGCTTCCTCGGAGCTCCAACAAATTGCATATATACTGTTCACAAAGAACGATCCTATAATAAAACACATAAATATTAGCAATAATCAATATAAATAAAGAGATAAGGAGAATATATATACCCGTCATAACATCAGGTGTTGCATGTGACTCCTCTGCTGTCAGATGGAAGGCTCTGCTCTTCGCCAAAGGTTCCTCTGTCGGGCCTTGACGACCATTTATAATCCTCAATGTGGCTAGAGCGTGCATGGTCACCTGTCCTACTGCTACTAAACTCGGGTACTGGGACCTCTTCTGGCTCCTATGATTGTACTAGAAGAAAATCAGATCAGATAATGTGGTGATGGTCGTGGTAGTAGTACAATCCTTTCTGACATGTCCAGTTCGTCCATACTTAAAGTAGCCTGAACTACCCGCCCTGCACGTCCCCTCGTGTGTCCTCCCACACTTGTCGCAACGGCCTCGACCCTTCTGACCCTTCCCTCAAGAATCTACCTTGGTCTTCTTGCCCAAGCCCTCCACAGCAGATGCCGCATCTAGTTTCCTCTTCCTCTCCATCTCTAAATCAATCTCCCTCTCTCGAGCCCTCACAATCATAGCCTCCAGCATCTTGCAGCTGGATCGGCTCATAAACTGCTAAATATCGCTCCTCAACATCACATGGTACCAGGCCTTTTTCATCTCCTCATCCGCTATATACTACGGAACAAGAAGGGCCCTCTCCATAAACATGGCGGTGATCTCAGTCATCTGCCGGAGATCTTGGAAATCTCGCGTAAGCTGCTGCACCTCAATAACAGGTGCAAACTCGGCCATGAACCTGGTCGAGAAGTCGCTCCGAGTCAGAGTATCAAGGGTTGCATCACTAATAGCATGCCCAACCTCCTCCCACCAGTCGCGTGCTCTATCCTTAAGAAGATAGGAAGCAAGTCAGATCTTGTCCCCCTCAGGACATCTGCTGGTGCGAAAGGCATCGGCGACGTCCGCCAACCATCTACTGGTAGCAATAGGGTCCCTAACCCCATGGTATTCTGGAGCCCCACAATATCGGAACTCCCTGAATGTCATCGTGCGTGCCCCCATGATGGTCGCCATCTTAGTGCGGAATGCACCCAATCTCTCATCCACAATCTCTAAAATGCCCTCCTTGACCGTACCGAAGATCATAGGAGTCTGGTCAATGATACTGCACGTGATCTCAGATGAGATGAACTCCCTCATCTGATCATCGAGCTGCCCGACTCCAGAGCCCGAGCCTGATCCCACGCCCGCACCAGAGCTACCAACTGGCCATGTGGGTAGCATCAACATACTGAAAATACACCATAAAACTGATCAGAATACTCATCATAACTGGAGGGATTTCACATACTACAAGTTCCCAGGGTTCATCTTAGCCTTCCTTGATTTGAGTATGGATCATCTGCTTTCAATAGTATGGGCCCATACTACCTTCCACATCTGTAACGTATGCTCCAGGTATCATTTGATTTTTAAGTTTTTAGGGTTTTGTACTGGGACTCGACGAGTTGGGGAGCCCAACTCGACAAATACAGATCGATTTTGGACGTGGGACTTAGGGCATACTTGACGAGTTGGAAGGTCCCAACTCGACAAGTAGACACTGTAAAGGAAAACCCTAATTTTCAGGGGTTTGTACCCTATTTAAGAAACTTTTGGGTCACTTGTGGCCTCCCTCATCGCCCTCTCTGTCCAAAGAGAAGCCCTAGTCGTGCTTTGGTGCCTTCTTGAGTGTGTGTGAGCTTTGGAGAGTGAATCTTGTGCTTTTTGAAAGGAAACTTGAAGGTTGAAGAGACTGAAGTGAGGAGAGGGATTTAGATCCGGCATCTACCAGGTGTTAGCATCGACTTGGAGGTAAGAAGTTGCTACCTTGATCTCTATTTCCTTAGATCTCATCTTATGGAAGAATATGGTCACTTTTGGTGCAAAAGGGGGTCATACTCGGATTTGGACTTGTCATGAGGATATGGTTCCAGATCTGGACACCTATAGGTCTTCATAGACATAAAGTTGCTCCCTTTACCTAGTCTAGGCCCTTTTCCATGTCCTAAACATTATATGAACCCTAGTTTTGGTGCTTTAGCCATTTGAGGCCATGCATGCACGTAAAGTTTGCAACTTTACTTGGTATTTTGGTTTTAACTGATTGGATATCTAGTCTGGAGGTTTGGATTCGACTGGAAGGACTGATTATGTTAAGGAAAGGGAAAACTCGACGAGTTAGATCGGGTTTTTACAGTTTTTGGTCTGATGAGTAACTCGGCGAGTTGATGAGATAACTCAGTGAGTTGGTTAGGGTTTTCCCTAATTTTCTGAACACTGAAGGAACTCGTCGAGTTGCTAGATGCACTCGACAAGTTGGGTCAACATGGATTGTTGACTTTGACTGTTGAGCTTTACTTTGACCATGGTTGACCAAGTTTGACTTTGAGGGTATTTTTGGTATTTCAGGATTTTGAAAAAACCTGTCACGTGATGATTGTATGCAGTTGAGTTAGATCTGCACGTTGGGACTTACATAGTCCTATTGTTTCAGTTTAGAATTCTTAAGAAGTGAGTCTCCTTACCATACCAATGGGTCTAAGGCTCCAAGGTCGGCCCATTCTTTGATATGTGGTACAGTAGTTGATGTAGTGATACGTGGTATGTTAGCAGGTTACATACTAAGTGTTATGCTAGTTATATATGTGATACTTGCAGGGAAGACCATGGATGAGCCCACGGCGCTTGGATGTAAGATCGTGTAGGGGAGCCCATGGCTTTTCAGGTAAAGACCATGGTGGGGGCCCATGACACTTGGATGTAAGAACATGTGGAGGAGCCCATAGCTTTCCAGCTAAAGACCATAGGGAGGGACCATGACACTTTGGTGTAAGACCATGTAGGGGAGCCTATGGCATCTTGGAGTTAGACCCTGGGAGGAGCCCACGACATCTGTATATGTTACGCATGGATTATGTGGTTTATGTAGCTTTTATAGCTAAATGTATTATGTGATTATGTGGATTGTGTGGAGTATGCTCTGGGGAACTCACTAAGCATAACTTACAATTTGTTGGTTTGTTTCAGGTACTTCTGAGCCTATGGGCAAGGGCAAGGTTTAATGGCGTGGCACGCACTCTCTCAGGTGTTTTATGGGACACTTTGATATTATTAATAAAATTGTTGATGTTGTAAATTTGAAAACAATTGTTCTTGATATTTTGTGGTTTACTGGAAAGGTTTTGATTATTCAAAAATTAAAATTTTCTTTTGAAAATTGGGTCGTTACAACATCAATTCGTACTTTCCTCAAGAACTTCCTTGACTCCACCAAGTCCCTTTCACCACTACTACTCTCAGCGCTAATATCATCCTAGGCTTGCCCTAGGGTAATCTCCGTCCCACTCTCCACCATCAGCTGCATAAGAAGTCCCTGCTACCTTTCCCTAACTAGCTCGCAAATACCATTACATAATACTAAGACCAAATAATTCTTTAATTGAAAGGTCTCTCCCTACAACGGTTGGACTCAAGCAAGAGCTGCGAAATAAGGCTAAACCTAACCTTCTGAAATTATTTATTCCTTATAATATGCAACTTAGTGTATTCGTTTACTAGTTAGTTAAAGATAATTAGAGCTCCTAAAAAGCACAAAGCAAGCAGCATTTGAGCATTGAGTAAGCAAAACCAAGCATATCCTAATCAGGCCATCATATTACTGAGTAATCAGTACTAGCATGCAGTTCAACAAGCTCATACAATAGGCATATAAGTCATCCTTCCTAGATCCTTAGCCCTAATCTAGTATGCAGTTCTCATAATCATATAATATCATGACAAACATGTCTAGGTAATTTGGGAGAACTTACATGAGCTCGGCTAATTGCATCCACCACACCCTTTTCTCTTTTAGAAATCATTTTTATAAAAAATGATATTCTTTTAAAAAATTTCATACTAGGTCCGCAGTTCGATTCCAGACACACTTGAGTGTGCTTGAATCCCTCAAACCAAGGCTCTGATACCAACTTGTAACATCCCAAAAAGCATGACCAAAAATTTAATTTTTATTTATTAAATAATCCATAGTTATCAAAATCATTCCATCTAAAAATATAAATCATAGTATCAAATTAGAGTATCATATCAAAACATTAGAGTGAACATCCCAAGCTAAACATCATGGTGTGTGCAATGTAGTCATCTCGAGCTCTTCCTTTTGCTATCGAAAGTACCTGAAACCAAAACTGAAAGTGGAAGCACGAAGATTAGTGAATTTCACCCAAAATACCACATACCATAGACATAATCACGCTATTAGGAGATATAGGCCTCACCCACATTCAACGAGATATAGGCCCCGCCCACACTCGGCTAACTAGGAGACACGGGCCTCGCCTACACTCTGCTAACTATGAGATACAGGCCTCACCCACACTCAAATATCTATGAGATAAGGTCCTTGCCCACACTTTGCTATCTATGAGATACGGGCCTCACCCATACTCATCTACCTATGAGATACGGGCCTCGTCCACACTCAGCTACTAAGCACACATACAAGTGTCACACAGACAACAAGTATAACCAAGTCTATCAATCAGTTCCATATCCATACTCAAATCATGCTAATATACGGGCCCTGACAGACTTAGCTACTAATCTGCACACATAACATACATGGGCCGGAATTGGTGCCTTCGACCCGTTCAAACCAGGAGGAAACTCACCTGATTGTCGGATGATAGCTGAAACGTCTCTGCCCGGAAATCTGCTCTACTCAGTCCCTGAACCAAAACAACCCCTTAGATACCATTCCATACTCCTAACCCTTAAAGGTCCACTTTGGTCAAGTCAAAGTCAAAGTCAATCCAAAGTCAACGCTCCGAGTTGACTAAATTCATCAAGTTTACCCTTCAACTCGCCGAGTTCCCATGAATCACAGAATTACGAAAACGCGATGCAACTCATCGAGTTTTCCTCAAACTCGCTGAGTTATTCCCTTTAACAGAATCAAGACTGTTCGACCCAACTCATCGATTTCTTTTATGAACTCGTCGAGTTCCTCATTGTTTCCATGGCATACATCTGTAAAGTCGACAACTTGATGGTTTTGCATGCCTCAAATGGACCTAATCTCAAGATATAGCAACCTAATTCTATGGATATCTTCTTTTCTTGGGTATTAATGGGTTTAGGACCCTTTTATGAATCTACGGACCAAATAACACTGAGAATGGAAGTCCTTAGCATCAGGACTATGAAGGTTTATCATGCTCCAACAATGGGGTCAAAAAGACCCATAAAACAAGACTAAGAGAGATCTAAGCCATTAAGCATCAAGTTTGAGACTTTTTACCTTAGAAAGTTGTCAAAGATGGACAAGATCCCATATCTAGTGCTTCTCCTCAAGCTCAATGACCTTCTAGTTCTTCCAAGTCTTTCACCAAGCACAAGAACACACAAAAATCCACTCAAAACCTCTAGTTTCTCGAAAGAAGCTCACAATATGATTTAGGGTTTTAGGGAGGCTGATGAGGGGCTGGTGAGGGAAGATTAAGACCTTTAAATAGGGTGCAAAACACTTGAAATTAGGGTTTCATCCCATCCGTTCTACTCGTCGATTAGGTTGCTTATTTACGCGGCCCTTATAATCTCTACTCGACGAGTTTGGGGCTCCCAACTCGTCGAGGTGCTCTTATAATTTGAAAAAATAATAAATTATATACATACCAAGATCCAGTTGTTACAAGCTGATCGACTAGCAGTCCAAAATTTCACACTGAACAATGATACAAATAACCCTAATTAGAATTATAAAACAACCTAGCCAAAAAGGCCCACAATCCTAAGTTCAAATTCCTCCATGAGAGCCCAAAAGTCTATCCTTCATTAATGGGCCTATGGTTAAAGTCTAAAGCTATAATGGGCCACATGGCTCAATAAAGCTTAAACATGACATCAGTAGCCCAAAGCAATTCTCAAGGCCCAACATCTCCAAACGGTCCAGGCCCAAAGCTAAGTGAAGTCTAATTGGCCCAAAAATTCCACCGAAACACAATCCCCACAGCCGAGCATACACCCGTCGTACTACAAAAGTACGCTAAGCGTACTGGATTCCTCGATTGAACACGTAGTGTATAGATTGGTACGCCAGCGTACAAATGAACAAAGCACGTTACCCATTAAGCATACAGGGAACTTTATGCTTTTATATGCCATATATGCTCCCAACAACTCATTCTAACCCATTAAGACCTTTCCAAGGGTAGTAACTCATGCATGGAGCCATAGAACCCATCAAGGAAAAGGACTGGAATGAGAAGGAGTCTCTGGATATGGCATTTATTCAGTGTTAACGACCATTTAGAGGTAAAAAACCACTACCTTGATCACTTGTTTGTTAGATCTCTCCATTAGAGAGTTTATGGCCATTTCTACCTTCTTTTTTATTCATTTAGTTGTTTGATCATGCTTTGTAGATGAGACTTCAGATCTGGACAATACTAGGTCCCTTAGGCCTAAAGATTCAAGCTTTGGCCAACTTCCATGCCTTAAAGCCTTTGTTGAGATTTGTTTTGGCAAACTTAGCCTTAGATGCTTTATGTGGTATTTTAGCCTTAGAATGCTAGATCTAGAGTTTGGGGCTTTAGTCTCACTAAAAAGCTTCTGAATGAGAGAAAGGTATTAAGGAACTCGATGAGTTGGTTAGGGTTTCCCCAGTTACCCTGGATGTTGTACAAACTCGACGAGTTGGTGAGGCAACTCGGCGAGTTGAGTTGGATTTTTCCCGTTTTTCTGAGAATAGAAGAAACTCGACGAGTCACATAGATGCACTCGATGAGCTGGGTCAACATGGACAGTTGACTTGAGTGTTGACTTTCGTTGACATTTAGGTTTTGGTCAAGTTGTGGACTTTGGAGGCCATGGAGGAGTAAAATGGTCTTGTACCCTTTTCGAGCATTTGTAAAGGGGGTTAGCTTAACATCTTTAGAGTTTTTGTTATGAATAGTTAATTAGAGATGATTATGATATATGTCGGCAGAGTCTAGACATACCGTTGAGTACGAGACATACTTGCTTTACTGACGAGGTGAGTCTTCACACTTTACTTACCTGAGTGGTAATTATTGTGCGACCGGAGGGTCTTATTTGTGTTATCGACCGAAGGGTCTTATGTGTTTATGTTGTATATTATTCTGTGCCTTATTGATTTAGGATCAAAGGGTCCAAAACGAGTTGTGAGTCCGAAGGGTCTTCATTGAGACACATAACCGGAGGGTCCTTATCAAGATATAGCCACGAGAGGCTAATTATTTGTGTGTGGTATTTTGGGGAACTCATAAGCTTTATGCTTATAGTGTTGTGTGAAATGTGTTTCAGGTACATCTAAGGATCGCGGGAAGGCATCAACATGATTGTACACACCAGCTAGTTGATTAAGTTTTTGGAGGATTCTGGGATATTGTTAAAAAATTTATTGTTTTCTATTTGGAACAATTTACAAAATTAAGTTTTAAGAAGTGTTAACTGTGTTTTGTGTGAATTTAAAAATGAAAATTTTATTTGAAAATTTAGAGTGTTACAAGTTGGTATTAGAGCCTTGGTTTGAGGGATTCAGTTGTACCTCAGGTATGTCTAGACTCACACTGAGGATTTGAGTAATTTTTCTAAAAAGAAATGATTTTCTAAACGAGTAGAAGTTTTTAAAAGGAAACGAGATGAAGTAGTGTGTACAATCAGCCAAAGCCCGAGCAGTGATTTTCCCAAAATACCCTTACTTGTTTATATTATGAAATGAGATATGTATGAGATATTAGAGATGCATGCTAGATGATAGGCTAGGTATTTCAGGAATTTAGAGCTAGATTTTCCTGATTCATGATGCTTTAGCCTAGAAGATGCTACTGATTGATATTTTTTGCTATTTGCTCTGTGTGTGCTGAGTAGGGGTACATGGCAGGGATCTTTTAGAGAGAGTTTTGAGTTGAGGAGTAAACTAGGAGAGTTACCTAGATGTGCATTTGAGGAATCTACTGAGAGAGTAGTTTGATATCCAGAGTGCTTGTGAATTAGGATCCTAGGAGGAGGACTTGGGGCGACTATGGGTTGGTGTGGAAGGTAGTATTGGGCCCGTACTACTGAAAGCACTATATCTGTATGTGACCAAAGTAAGAACCATAGGATGCTAAGGAGCATGTAGGGGTGGGTAATCGAGTGTGCGCTTTAGCCAGTTCCTGAAGATTTTGTGTTTGTGTTTCAGAAAGACTATGGTGATTACCCGCAACAACCCCGGGGGTGGTGGAACTAGTCATGAGGAGATCCGCAGGATCATTGCCGAAGAGGTGACCACGACTATTAGAGAGGCCATTCCAGAGATGTTCAGGTCTATTAAGACCACATTGATGGAGACTTTTGACGAGCGATATGTTGTTGTCATAGAGGTTGTTACTGTCGCAGCCGCCATAGCCCTTGCAACTGCGAGGCCACAGGGAGGTGATTCGTTGTTACTTTGAGAGTTCAGCAACACGAAGCCACCGGAGTTCAATGGGAACCAAGACCTGATTGCTATTGTGCGATGAATTTCTGATATCGAGGGATGTTTCTATACTTTTTCATGCCCTCAGGACCTGAAGGTTCGATTTGCGCTGAACCAGCTTCGCTTGGGAGCGAAGAACTGGTGGAGGTTTGTGACGACTGATTATTCTCCTGCAGTCCATGCAACAGTGACTTGGGCGAGCTTTACCCAGTTATTTCGATATGAGTACGTTCCCCAAGTGGAGAGGGAGTGATTGGCCTATGAGTTTCTGTCTCTCAAGCAGAAGAAAGAAACCGTGATAGAGATTACGAGGATGTTTCATGAGAGGGTGTTGTTTTTTCCTGAGCATATGTCTACGTAGCAGGAACGCGTGAGCCGGTATTTGAGCATTTTGAGGCAAGATATTCGGGAGTTCATGGAGAACTCATCATATCGGAAATTGACCGAGCTACAGACCAATTCCAGGAGGAGGGAGATTGAGTTGGAGTTTCAGGCAAGAGAGGAGGGAGTCTCAGGGTAGATACAGGAAACCAGTATAGTCGCAGGCGGCGTCCAAGCGGGCTAAGCCCGCTAATATGTGAGTAGGAGGCCAGAAGGGCTGGACTTGTGGAAAGTGCGACAAGAGTCATGAGGGATCTTGCCGAGCAGGGATTTGCTACAAATATGGCAATGAGGGGCATATGTTGAAGGACTGCCCCAAGGGATTTCTAGTTTGCTTTCATTGCAACTAGACTGGCCATCGGAAGGCCGAGTGTCCTCAGCTCACTCAGGGATCAGCCCAGGCTTCCGCTCCTGCTGCTTTGTGTGTTACTGATGGCTGGCCGGTGAAGGCCGAGGCTGCGAGAGCTTGTGGGGGAGATTTCCAGTCTTAGATACCATCCGAGATGTGTGTATAAGGATGATGGTGATGAATCTAGTCTTAGATACCATCCGAGAGGCCCATGAGGTGACCATGAGACCATAGAACCGTAACAAGGAGCGGGTGATTGGGCATATTTCTGAGTCTGAAACTGATAGTTAGAGGCTTATGACCTTCCATGGGCGGGTATAGGCGCCATATTCGGGTGGAGCTCGATGTATTTTGATGGAAAAGGCCCATAGGTCGAGACTCTCGATCTATCCTAGGGCCACCAAGATGTATTTTGACTTGGAAAAAGGATTATTGGTGGCCCTGTATCAAGAGAGATGTGGCATGGGTAGTCGAGAGATGCTTGACTTTCCGTTAGGTCAAGGCAGAGCACCAGTGTCCCTATGGCTAGTTACAGCCTTTGGAGGTTGCCTTGTGGAAGTGGGAACAAATCTCCATAGATTTTATTACCAAGTTATCGAGGACTGTGCGGGGTGTGGATGCAATATGGGTGATTGTAGATCGGTTGACGAAGGGTGCTCACTTCCTGGCTATAAGTGAGAGCTCTTCTGCAGAGAAAGTGGCTGAGGTCTACGTTCGAGAGGTGGTGGCAAGACATGGGGTTCCAACATCGATAGTGTCAGATCATGATGTGCATTTTACTTCCAGGTTCTAGAAGATATTTCATGAGGAGTTGAGCACCCGGCTACATTTCAGCACCACATACCACCCACAGACAGACGGGCAGGGAGAGCGGATGATTCAGAAGCTCGAGAACATGCTACGCGCATGTGTTATGGATTTTGGTGGGAGTTGGGACACTTACTTGCCGTTTCCTGAGTTTTCATACAACAGCAACCATCACTCCAATATTGGTATGCCTCCCTTTGAGCTTTTATACGGGAGGAGGTTTCGGACTCCCATCTGTTGGGGGAGGTTGGGCAGACAGTGATGGGGGAGTACCGAGAAAGTGCTCAAGACGACAAAGAAAATCCAGCTAAGAGTTATGCAGATCGGAGACGTTCCGAGCTAGAGTTCCAGGTCGCTGATTTTATCCCCGCGAAGGTATCCCCATGGAAAGGGTGGATCCGATTCAGGAAACGGGGCAAGCTGGGCCCTAGATACATTGGTCCATTCAGAGTGATTAATCGAGTAGGTAAGGTAGCTTATTGGTTAGAGCTTCCTGTAGAGTTGAGCCAGATCCATAACACCTTCCATGTATCCCGGCTGAGGAAGTGTGTGGCCGATGAGACGACAGTGGTCCATTTAAAGGACATTCAGGTTGATGATTGCCTGAACTACATTGTGAAGCCGGTGGCGATTTTGGATAAGAAGGTCAAGGCCCTCAGGAATAAAGAGGTGCCCTTGGTTTAGGTTCAGTGGCAACATTGGAGGGGATCCAAATGGACTTGGGAGCCGGAGTCCGAGATGCGTGAGCAATACCTAGAGTTGTTTCCAGAGAATGACTTCGACGGCGAAGTGTGATCCTCATGGGGGAGAATTTTAACTTCCCGACTCCCAGATATAAATTTAAATTGCTTTATATTCATTTTGATAGGGAAACTTGAACGAGTTGAAGGCCCCAACTCGTCGAGTAGAGATTGAGATAGTCGTGTGGATTTTAGGGTCAACTCGATGAGTTGGAGGACCCAATTCAACGAGTAGGAGCTGAGCGTGAAAACCCAAATTTTCAGGGTTTGCACCCTATTTAAAGGACCTTACAGTCCTTTACCCCGCCTCCCTCATCACCATATCACCTTGAGAGAAACCCTAATCGGTCTATCTTTCACTTTA